>NW_026555331.1:75223105-76474289 GCF_014898055.3 Talpa occidentalis
AAAAGTCAGTAGCCTTCCTTACACCAACAATTAATCTGAAGATGAAGAAATCAAAAAACCATCCCTTTTATTATCGAAACAAAAAAAATCAATACTTGGGAATAAATCTAACAAAAGAGGTAAAGGACCTATAAAAGAACACTATAAAATACTCTAAAAGAAATTGAAGAAGACACAAAAAATTGAAAGACATCCCCTGCTCATGGATTGGAAGAATAAACATTATTAAAATGGCCATCCTACCAAAAGCAATATACAGATTCAAGGCTATTCCAATAAAAATTTCAATGTCATTCTTCAAAGAAATAGAACAATTATTGACTAAATTCATATGGAATCACCAAAAACCCCAAATAGTCATAGCTCTCTTGAAAAAAAAAAAAAGAAGGGAATGGAGGCATCACACTCCCAGACTTCAAACTATACTACAAATCCATGATCACCAAAACTGCATGGTATTGGAACAAGAACAGACATACAGACCAATGGAATCAAATAGAAAATCCAGAAATAAACCCACAGATTTATGGTCAACTAATCTTTGACAAAGGAGCAAAGAATATGCATTGGAGCAAAAAATGTTTGTTCAATAAATGGTGCATGGAAAACTGGGTCGCTACATGCAAAAGAGTGAAGCTTGACTACTACCTTACACCATGCACAAAAATCAACTCAAAATGGATTAAAGAACTAGACATAAGACCTAAAATCATAAAATACATAGAAGGAAATATAGGGGAAACACTACTTGATATGCACATCAAAGACATCTTTACAGACACATCACCCAAAGCAGTGATAGTGAAGGCAAAGATAAACAGCTGGGACTACATCAAATTAAAGAGCTTCTGCACAGCAAAAGAGACAATAACAAAAACAAAGAGAAATCCCAACGACTGGGAGAACATTTTTGCACACAACACTAATGATAAAGGACTGATCACAAAAATGTACAAAGAGCTGATGAGACTCAACAAAAACAAAGATAATCCTGTCAAAAAATGGGCAGAAGAGCTAAAAAGAAACTTCTCTGAAGAGGAAATGCAAATGGCCAACAGGCATATGAAAAAATGTTCAACATCACTTGTCATCAGGGAAATGCAAATCAAAACTACCATGAGATACCATCTTACACCAGTGAGAATGGAACATATTAAAAAAACTAGCAACAACAAATATTGGTGAGGATGTGGAGAAAAAGGAACTCTCCTGCATTGCTGGTGGGAGTGCAAACTGGTCCAACCACTATGGAGAGCTGTGTGGAGATTTCTTGACCTACTAAACATAGAGCTTCCACATGATCCAGCAATTCCACTCCTAGGTATTTACCCAAAGGACACAGAAACATCACTTCCAAAGAGTACCTGCACCCCTATGTTTATAGCAGCACTGTTTACAATAGTGAAGCTATGGAAACAACACAAATGCCCCAAAATAGATGAGTGGATCAAGAAGATGTTGTGTATATACACTATGGAATATTACTCAGCATTCAAAAAAAAGATAAACACATGCAATTTGCAGCAACTTGGATTGAGCTGGAAGGGACCATGCTCAGCAAAATAAGCCAGAAAGAAAAAGAAAAATACTGGATGGTCTCACTCATAGCAGGAATCTAGAAAATTTAAATAAGGGACCAGGAAAATGAATAACTATAAGAAAGTGAAAATCAAAATCAACAAACAACTATGAACCAGAGACACTCTATGGGGGGTGAGGGGCTGGGAGGGGAGAGATTGGGTTCAAAATAAGAGGGTTGCAATTGTATGGAGAATATAAAAATAAAATTTATTTAAAATATAGAAGACGTGGCATATATATAGACAATGGAATATTATTCATCAATCAAAAAAGATAAACTCATGCTATTCGAAGCAACGTGGATGGAACTGATGGAATTATGCTCAGTGAAATAAGTCAGAAGGAAAAAGAAAAATATCAGATGGTTTCACTTATAGCAGGAATATAGGAGAATCAAATAAGACATCAGTGTAAAATAATAGTAAAAGTACAAAACACAACAAAGCAAAAACAGACAATTATAAAGCAGAGACATCCAGCAGGGGAGGAGGAGGAAGAGGGATCAGAGGGAGAGAGGGAGGAGCACAGGGGACTGAGGTGATGGTGAAAGGTTGCATTGGTAAAGGAAACTCTATGGGGACAACACCTGAGGGGGTGAGGGGAAGCAAATAAATATTGTTTAAAAATGAAAGATGATGGGGCCTCCCCGGTGGCACAGCGATTGAGCACTGGGTTGCAAAGCTGCCCGCAGCCTTTGCAGCGCCGGTTCAATTCCCGGCTGCTCCCCAGCCACCAGTGGAGGGTCCCACATGGCCCGCAGACCTCTCCTGCCGCCCACTGCTCCCCTCAGCAGTGTACTTCGGTCCTTCTGCCTGCTCTGCACCCAGCTCTGGCTCTGGTGAATTCTCTCACCCTCCCGCGCTTCTGACTGTACCCAGCGCATGTATAAACAAAACAAACAAACAAATAAATAAAACTTGCCTCTATTAAAAAAGTAAATAAAATAAAAAATTAAAAAAAAGATATTACTGAGAAAAAAATAGGAATTAAAAAAATGTTCTCTCTCGGCTGGGGATTGCAGTGTTGCCTATGAACTCATGAAATGCTACATTTTAAGATACTTAACTTTCAGATTTCTCATCATTCCTTTTAATGCTTGGGAAGTGACATGATGTGGAGCAAATTTGATGGAGGCATCCTCTGTACTGGAAAAGTGGTAGCAGCAAACTGGGCACAGGCAAATGTTTTTGTATTTTTTCAATAAGAAATTGGTAAGTCATTGGAAATGTTTTGCTTTTAAGAAAGGCATTTGTGAATTTGGCCCATATTTCTCAGGTGGTTAAGTTATATAGATTTTTTTATTTTTAGGATCTAATTGGCCAATAGTGCTGTTTACATTTTGTCTAGTCATTGCCATTTCCTTGTGTGACTCTCGTCAAAACCTTAAACTTTGGAATTGAGTTTTGAAGGTCTGGTACCATGTCTTCTAAAGCAGATTATAACTCACTATAAGGGAAAGTCTTATTTTCACATGTTCTTTCTTCTCCAAATACTCTACGGGCTCCTCTTGATGCAGCGAACATTTCTTTATCCCAACACAGTTGTGTTTTCATCAGGGACAATATCTTTGAACAAGCTGGGTCAGAGCCCTTGGTACATGTTCCAATAGCACCCTAGACTATTTCATGACAATTGTCACACTTGTAATCATGTGTAATTGATACAGGGCAGCAAGGGGCATTTAAACTGGCCAAGGACACTGCCCAAATAGTGTACTAATAACAGTCATAGTTTTTCACCCACACGGGCAATTGCAAGAGTGCTCAGGTTCAGAGAATAACAATGGGATTTATGTAACAAACCAGGAAAAACAAAGAGTTACTGAGGCCCAAAAAAATGGCCATTTACCTTACCCAAAGCAGTGGCCAGTGTTTTAAAGTCCTAATCACAAACTATCCCAAGATGGCATCTTACAATCACTGAGGACCTGGAGCACGTGGCAGCCAGACTACAGGCTGGGATCCAACTCACAAAGACAACATGAGATGCTCACCAGACCAACTGAGGTGTCCCAGCACAGCACCAGACAAGCAACACTCAAAACAGCAGCAGCAGTGACCAAACTACCGGCCACACGGCCACACTCACACATCTCAGCAAGGTGTCTGCTTCCGGTCTTCCCCTTCCCTACTGGCCTGCAACAACAGGAAAACCAGAAACAATTTCAGTCACTCGGCTACTTATAAAGCCTCTGAACATTTCCTCTCTGAGGTTAGCTGCTGAAGGCCTCTCCATGTCCTTCAGAGGTCTGCAATAGCCCTCTGGGAAATTAGCATGGTGGGGGCAAAAATGGCTGATCCTGGAATCACTGAAGATCCGAAAATGCTGAAATCCCAAAAGATGAATGCTGGAACACTGAATCCCCGGCACTGAATCCTAGGGGCTGCTACTACACTCCCTTATATTCCTTATCAGAGTTTCCACCCCCACCAATACTTTGCATTTTCTCTGGGGCTATCTAGCTTCATCAGCACCCCCCTGGTGGGGGCACCACCTATAACAGTCTTTGGATTCAGTCACTGGTTACAGTTACATAATTACTTACTTTTTAAAAAGGAAATTATCATAAGTATTGTATCCCTTGGATCTTTATATATTTGAGAAGTTCCATCAACTGTTTTCATAAATCACTAAGTAAAATAAAATAAAGTGATATGCCCATGGAAATATCTGAATTTAAGTTTTCTTAATCTTTCTCACCTCTTTTTATACTTTTTTATGCCTAACTAACCAAAAAACTAATTTTTAGAGCCTTATTGAGATATAATTAAAGTATATATAATTATAGTGTACTATTTGATAATTTTTCAAATGTGCATATTATCATGAAATAAACACCATAATTAAGATAATAAATACATTCTCACCCTGAATGTGTCTTTGTGTCCCTTTTAATTGCTTCAACATACTCCATGTCCCCTTCTCCACCTAAACTTTATCTGTTTCTGTCACTGTGTGTTAGTTTGCATTTTCTAGAGTTATTCATAAGTGGAGTCAAGCATTAGGTACTCATTTTTTGGTCCAAATTCTTTTATTTTGAGATTCATCAAATTTGTTCAACATGCAAATCACTCATTCATATATAGTTCTTTGCTGAGTTGTATTCCATTATATAAATACACCAAAATTTATTTATCCAGTTACTTGTTCATGGCATTTGCACTGTTTCCATGTTTTTGGTATTGCAAAGAAAGCAGCTATGAACACTGTGTGTGTGTCTATGTAGGTACTGATATACTGTAATTTATCAAAGTAATAACTTACTCTTTGAAAGACATTGCTTAGAGAGTGAAAATTCAAACCACACACTGAAAGAAAGTATTTGCAAATACTTTAACATGTTTTAAAAAATGTCCGGTATCAAGAATATGTGTGTTTGTGTGTGTGTGTATGTATATGTATATATATATAGGAATGCTATGACCACTACGGCCTGAGTTTGATACCCAGCCAGGCAATTAACCCACATATGGTGCAGCAGACCTCTCCTGCATTGCTTGCTGCTCCCCTTAGCAGTGTAGTTCAATAAATCCACATTTTCTGTTCCCCATTCTGTCTCTGGTTAATCCTCTCACTCCCCCTACCCCTGCACCTTTGGGCCATACCCCAGTTCCTCTATGCATAAAATAAATTAGTCATTTTTGAAAAAGTACATATATACACATATATATCAGATTTGAAAGTTCATAAAAGAGTAGATCTTAAAAGTTCTTATCATAAGAAAAACACTGTAGGGCCTCCCCAGTGTCGCAGTGGTTGAGCTCTGGGTTGCGAAGCTGCCTGCAGCCTCTGCAGCACCAGTTCGATCCCTGGCTGCCGGGCGAGGGTCCCACATGGCATGCAGACCTCTCCTGCCACCCGCTGCTCCCCTCAGCAGTGTACTTCGGTCCTTCTGCCTGCTCTGCTCTGCCCTCTGGCTCTGGTGAATTCTCTCACCCTCCCCTACTTCTGACTGTATCCAGTGCTTCTATAAATAAATAAATAACAACAACAAAAAAAAACCCACTGTAACTGTGTGAGGTGATAGATGTTAACTAAATATATTTTGCTAATAATTTTGGAATATATACATATATAAATTAATTTTGTTATACACCTTAAACTAATACACTATTATATGTCAATTGTATCTATATAAAAATATGGGGAACTTATGCAGTACTCAAACTCAATAATTGAAAATAAAAATTCCAACTGAAAAAAATGGGCAAAAGATTTGGCCAGACATGTCACATAGGAGTTACTCCAACACATTTAACAGACTGAAAACATATCTGGTCTTGAATCTCAACTTGGAAGCCTGGTTCAGCACAGCGTTCAATCTACAGCTGATTCTTTCCTGCTATGGAGGAAAATGGTTACTGTCCCAGATAACCCATGAATTCTAAGGTTTTCCAGTCTGACTCTGGGGAACAAGATTAATTTCTGACCTCTGGGAACCTCGGAAATTATACTCCCTAATGCTGTCTGTGGACCTTAGATTGCCCCTCAGCTGACCCACTGAGTGCAGACTCTGCAGACCCTCAGACACCGTTCTGTAGGACTCCTCCTGGTCTCTTTGCTCCGGGCAGCTGGGCACCTGGCTTCCTCCAATGCCCATTCCTGTCTTCAACTCAGGGAAACCACTGGGTTCAGCCTGGGGTCTCCTCTCCTACACTGTGGACTGGGAACTCTCCCCAGGGAGAAAGAAATGAGATAATCTGAAGGCTCACCTCATTTGTTATCAGTCTCTGTGGGATCACTGTGTAGTCACTGTGTGGTTTATCACCTGGTGTGTTTCATACAGTTGGCTCCACTTATTTTAGTTTCAGAAGAGAGAGTAAATCCAGTCCCTCTTGCCCCATGTTTGCCAGAGCAAAAAATTTGAAAGACTGTTAACAAGTATTGACACTTGTTTAATCTTCATGACAACCCCGAGAGCCGTGACCATTTCAACATCACCGTCTCCCTGCTCCTCGCTCCCTCACCAGTGGTAGCACAGAATGACTGTGAGGGCCTAGAATGTCCCTGGAAGAGCCATAATCTGAACTCTGGAGGTCTGATTCTCAACCCCATGTGCCTAAATAATATACTATATATACAGCTTATCATATCAAAAGTTCTTTTTTTTGTTCTGAAACAGAGTATACATCATTTCACATATATTATTTTTCCTTACATCTTAAAGAATCCACTCTGAATTTTTTTATTTCTATGCATCTATATTGGATTATCTTTGAAACAAATATTCATCAATAGTGGAATGACTGAATTCCATAGTTTCGTACAAAGTGATAGTACTCACAATTAGATAATTTAGTGTTAGTTTTATGCCACTGAGATATTAAATGTATAGAACAAAGACATCTACAGCATTGTGTCAAAAAGTGATGTGAATACTGAACACTAAATGAAGAACTAGGAATGACTTAACTAATTCATCATGTTATACATTTGGTAATGTATTCTTTTTGCATGTACCAGAACAACCCATGATATAAAATAGTCTATGTCTAAGATTAAATGAACTTCTTCCACAAATATAAAAATACTATGAAATAAGACAATATTGTGTCAGTGTAATTGGCCACACATTTTTTCCTTTTTGAGTGGCATATAAAATAATGGGGTGTCTTAAAATTGCTAGCACTTTTGAGGTAAAGAAATAACATGTAATCTAAAAGTTTTTTTATATATTTGCCCTCTGCACTAACCTATACATTTCAAGTTTTTGTTTTAATAATTTAACTTGAGGGCCTCCCTGGTGGTGCAAGGGGTTAAGACACAACCTATGAAGCTATTCGCAGCCACTGCAGCACGAGTTCAATCCCCAGTCAGGGAGTTACCCATATGGTGCAGCAGACCTCTCCTGACTCGCCCCCTGCTCTTCTCAGCAGTGTATTTCAGTCAATCTGTCTTTTCTGTTCCCCTCTCTGTCTCTGGTGACTCCTCTCACCCCCCACACCTTTGACTTTTACCCCAGTTCTTGCATACATAAATAAATAAATCTTTAAAATATTTAACTTGAGAGGCCTCCCCGGTGGCACAGCGGTTGAGCACTGGGTTGTGAAGCTGCCCGCAGCCTCTGCAGCACCGGCTCGATCCCCGGCTGCTCCCCAGCCACCAGAGGAGGGTCCCACATGGCATGTAGACCTCTCCTGCCGCCCACTGCTCCCCTCAGCAGTGTACCTCCATCCTTCTGCCTGTTCTGCTCCCTGCTCTGGCTCTGGTGAATTCTCTCACCCTCCCTGTGCTTCTGACTGTACCCAATGCATGTATAAATAAATAAATAAATAAATAAATCTTAATGTATATATATTAAAAAAAATTTAACTTGAGGCAATGTAGTTTATTTATTTTATTTTATTTATATGTGTTTGTAATATGGTTTTGTTCACATTTATTTTTCTAACTCTGAAGTTTCCTTTTATCAGTTCATTTTATTTTTTTTTTACTATTCCCTTTTCTGAACCCTTTCTTTGAGAATAAAGTTTTATTACACCATGGCGGTAAGGGAATTTCTTTCATTTCTCTGGTCTGAGTTCTTGCCTATGAAATTAATTTCCCAAAAGAAATTTCCCTCTCTATTTTTTTCTATGTAACTCCAGTCAATCTATCCCATATTTTTATTCATTCCCTTGCTACAGTGTTCTGCCCTCAAATACTCTGCAACTTCAGCTGTCAAATTCCCATCAATTCCTCATTATATACTTTTTTTTTTTTTTTGAGCCACATTGGTTTATACCACTGCATATGGTTCAGAGGTCCTCGATCATACCTCTTCATGTGTCTGACACCATGCCACATGCACCACGAGGGACCCATATACCTTCACAATTTGTGCCCCCTTCACACTGTTCTCCAGCCTTCTCTTCCCCCTCTAGTAGCTTTAATTCTACAGACAGATTTCTAGGGTTTGTCGCCTGTTTGGCTTTGTTTGACCCTTTGTTTTGTTACTCTATATACCACATATAAGTGAAAATATATGATGTTTGTCTTTCTCCTGACACTTGGCTTAACATCATCCCCTGAAGTTCCATCCATGTTGCCATAAATGGGAATATTTCATCTTGTTTTGTCCCTGAATAGTAGTCCATTGAGTATACACTCATCTGTCCATGGGAATTTAGGATGTTTCCATAACTTATCCATTATAAACACTCTTACAATGAGTATAGGAGTACATACATCTTTCAATGCAGTGCCTTTGCATTCTTTGGGTAGATACCTAGGAGTAGAACTGCTGGATTACATGATAGAACTATTTTTTAAAATATTTTGAGAAAATTCCATACTGTTTTGTACAAGGGCTGGACCAGTCTACATTCCCATCAACAGTGTAACAGGGTTCTTCTCCCTCCACATAATGGCTATGCTTGTTGTTTCTGGTCTTTTTGAAGTGGGCCATATGCACAGTAAGATGGTTTCTCATTTTTTATTTTAATCAATATCCCTTATGATAAATGATGATTGGAATGTTTTCACATGCCTACTGGCCATCTGTATGTCTTCTTTGGAGAAGTGTCTATTTCATCATTTTTTTAATTGGGTTATTTGTTTTCTTTTTGTTGAGTTGTATGAATTCTTTGTAGATCTTGGGTATCAGACCTTTGTTAATGGTATTATGTGCAAATATTTTCTCCTGATTTAGTAAGGGTTTTTTTTTTTGTTTGTTTGTTTTACTGATAGTTTTTTTCACTACACAGAAACTTTTTAGTTTGATGTGTTCCCATTTGTTTATATTTCCCTTTGTTTCTCTTATCTTTATAGATAACTTCTTAAAGAAATCACTGAGACCTATGTCATGGGGTATTTAGAATATGATTTCTTCTATGTGCTTTTATGGTTTCAGATCTTATATCTAAGTCTTCAATCCATGTTGAGTTAATTTCTGTGTGTGGTATGTGCTAGTGAGCTAGTTTCTTTCTTTTTTATTTGGCTATTCAATTTCCCAACACCACTCACTGAGGAGACTTTCCATTCTCCAATGTAAAATTTTGTCTCTTTTGTCATATATTAAATGTTCATGTAAGTGTGGGTTTATTTCTATGGTCTCAATTCTATTCCATTGGTCTGTAAGTCTACTTTTATTCTAGTACCCTAATGGTTTGATTACTATAGCTTAATAGTGGAGCTTGAAGTCTGTGCATGAGATATCACCATTTTTCTTCTTTTTAAAAAATATTATTTATTTATACAAGAACTGGGGAACAGGCCAGAGGTGCAGGAGGGTGAGAAAATTCACCAGAGACAGAGCAGGGGGCAGAACAGGCAGATGGACCAAGAACAGTGCCTAGGGGAGCAGCAGGTGAGATTGGAGAGGTCTGACGTGCCCTGTGGGTATCTCCCTGATGGGCCAGGAATCAAACCTGCGCTGCAGAGGCTGTGGACAGCTTTATAGCACTGCACTCAACTCGCTGCACCATCAGGGAGGCCCCGTTTTTCTTCTTTTTTATCAGAATTGCTTTGGCTATTCATGTTCTTTTGTGCTTTGTTATGAATTGTAAGAATGTTTGTACTATTTCATTGAAGAATGTCACTGAAACCTTGATAGAGATTTCATAAAATCTTTATTTCTTTGGATAATATGGCAATATTAATTCTTAATTCTTTTAATTCTTCTATTAATTCTTCCAATCCATGAACATGGACTATCTTTTTATTTCTTTATATCCTCTTGTATTCCTTTTAGCGTTGCCATATAGTTTTTTGGTGTATTTTTTTTAAAGATTTATTTATTTATACAAGAACCGGGGTACAGGCCAGATTCGTGGGAGGGTGAGAGGATTCACCAGAGACAGAGCACAGAGCAGAACAGGTAGACTGATGTAATACACTGCTGAGGGGAGAAGCGCATGAGACAGGAGAGGTCTGCCGCTCCATGTGGGATCCTCGCGGGCCGGGATCGAACCTGCACTGCAGAGGCTGTGGACAGCTTCACAGCACTGTGCTCAACCACCTGCGCCAACAGGGGAGGCCCTGTCATATAGTTTAAATTTTAGAGGTCCTTCACTTTCTTTCTTAAGTTTATTCTAGATATTTAATTATGTCTGATGTAATTGTAAATGGGTTTATTTCTAAAAATCATCTTTAATGTACAGACTGTTGTGATTTTGTAGAGGTGACTAGAGCTTTCACCTTCAAACTCTCATTGCACTGCTCCCATCTTTTTAAGTTGCTTACAGATTCTCCCTGGGAAGTTTATTTTATTAAGTTCATTGTGCAACACATTTTTGTTTTGTTTTCAGTATATCGTTTCATAACCCAATCAAAGGAATATGACTTGTACAAAATAGATACTTGGTAATTGTTACTTGAATTGAACTAAATTGATATACCAAATTCATATGGAAAACTCCATTATATAAAATATTACTTTTCTGACATGATTTTAAAATCATTGAGGAATAATGAATATATCTCAATTAGAGAAACTTTAGAATATATGAGAATCATCCATGTAAAATGACTTTTTGTCTTTTTATTAAATAGAAATCCTTGATTCTAATCAAGTCCACTTTAATCATTGAGAATGAGTGAACCCCAGGAAAAAAGTTATTTTTGAAAGCTGTACATAGGATTGTAAGACTCATGGAAAGTTAACTATACTTATTTTAGAAAGTCAAATAATGATATCTTTTGAGCTCTATGTAGATTTTGGAAACTTTCTTAGACCTTTTATTAATTAGGTATTTGTACTATAAGCAAAATAGTGAATGTATTAAAATAATTGACATCTATTTTCACAAGGAAGTAAAAAGAACAAATAATATATGTGGCTACTACAAGTCATTTCTTCACAGAGTTAATATATGCATTGATATAACTTTAATCTACCACTGGCAATGTTCTCCTTCATGAATATGACAACAAAAAAGAAAGACAAACATTTAAGTTATACTGTGCCCCTCCAGTAACATGGACTGATATACAAGAATATACAAGTAGGAATAAAGCAATTTTTTTGCTAGCATTAGCTTTATTATGTGTAAATAGTCTGGAAACATTATTTTCAGCATGCCTAGCAAAGCATATACAGAAAATACATGCTCTGTGGGAGCATATTTGCATACCACCATAGGTAAGTCATTCATCAGGCAATGTATACTTCTTCCTACTTTGTATTGAGTACCCCAGTGTTAATCATCTGAAGCAGTAGAGTATTTATTAAGAATTAATGTGTTTAAGTAGTGTCTGGGCAAATTTCAGAGTAGCCTCTAGGGTCCTTGTCTTCCAGAAACTTAAAATCTAATGTGGATGAAAGAATGGTGATATAACTGAATTTATTTAAGTGACACAGAGTTGATAGAATAAATAGTTCCTCTCCCCACCATGGGCTATTAATAGGCCTATCTTTGTGGATCTCAGACTATTTACTGAATTCGCATAAACCATGCAGCAGAAATTATATGAATCTTCTGTAAAAATGCAGGCACTTGAAATGCCAAGCTTTGGAAAAACAGGGCTATAATCTTTAGTTTTAGGAGAAACAATGAATCTGGGCTTAAACTAACCATCTTCTCTTATACCATCAGGTATCTGACACTTGAACATAAATTTGTGGCTACTGAGGCTGATACACATTTAATCAATGTTCACGCAGGTAGATAAGTCCCCTTGAGTTAGCTGAGAAGTGAAGATTCTTGGGCCTCCCTGGTGGCGCAAGGGATTAAATACTGCACTAGCACTGTGAAGCAATCTGCAGCCTCTGCAGCACAAATTTGAGTTCAATCCTCGCTCCCTGCCAGGAAGCAGACCTCTCCTGTCTTGCCTGCTGCTCCCCTCAGCAGTGTGTTTCAGTCACTCTGCCTGTTTTATTCCCCACTCTGTCTCTGGTGAATTCTTTCATCCCCTGCATCTCTGGCCTGTACCCCAGCTTTTGTATGCATACATAAATCTTTAAAAAAAAAAGATTCTTCACTCAGTGCTAATTGTTATGAGTCCTATAATTATACTCTTTTACCAGCAGTGTCTGGAGGAAATGGTTTGTGTGAACTGTCACTAGGATAAAAGTTTCTAGATGGCAGAAGATTTCTGCCCTGTAGTATCTCAGCTCCTAAAAGAGTGCATAACACTGTACTCAATAACTAATTATTTTTTAATATTTATTATTAAACTGCAACATTCCATGCAATAACTTCAATTAAAAACTTCCCTTGTTTTTGGAATGGAGGCATCACACTCCCAGACTTCAAACTATACTACAAAGCCATAATCATCAAAAATGCATGGTATTGGAACAAGAACAGACATACAGACCAATGGAATCAAATAGAAAATCCAGAAATAAACCCACAGATTTATGGTCAACTAATCTTTGACAAAGGAGCAAAAGCTATGCATTGGAGCAAAGAAAGTTTGTTCAATAAATGGTGCAGGGAAAACTGGGTCGCTACATGCAAAAGAATGAAGCTCGACCACTACCTCACACCATACACAAAAATCAACTCAAAATGAATTAAAGAACTAGACATAAGACCTGAAACCATAAAATACATAGAAGGAAATATAGGCGAAACACTATGTGATTTGCACATCAAAGACATCTTTACAGACACATCACCCAAAGCAGTGATAGTGAAGGCAAAGATAAACAGCTGGGACTACATCAAATTAAAGAGCTTCTGCACAGCAAAAGAGACAATAACAAAAACAAAGAGAAATCCCAACGACTGGGAGAACATTTTTGCACCCAACACTAATGATAAAGGACTGATCACAAAAATCTGCAAAGAGCTGATGAGACTCAACAAAAACAAAGAAAATAATCCAGTCAAAAAATGGGCAGAAGAGCTAAAAAGAAATTTCTCTGAAGAGGAAAAGCAAATGGCCAACAGGCATATGAAAAAATGTTCAACATCACTTGTAATCAGGGAAATGCAAATCAAAACTACCATGAGATACCATCTCACATCAGTGAGAATGGCACATATTAAAAAAACTAGCAACAACAAATGTTGGCGAGGGTGTGGAGAAAAAGGAACTCTTCTGTACTGTTGGTGGGAGTGCAAACTGGTCCAACCACTATGGAGAGCTGTGTGGAGATTTCTGGACCTACTAAACATAGAGCTTCCATATGATCCAGCAAATCCACTCCTAGGTATTTACCCAAAGGACACAGAAACATCAATTCCAAAGAACACCTGCACCCCTATGTTTATAGCAGCACTATTTACAATAGCTAAGCTTTGGAAACAGCCCAAATGCCCAAAAAATAGATGACTGGATCAAGAAGATGTGGTATATATATACCATGGAATATTACTCAGCATTCAAAAAAGATAAACACATGCAATTTGCAGCAACATGGATGGTGCTGGAAGGGATCATGCTCAGCAAAATAAGCCAGGAAGAAAAAGAAAAATACCGGATGGTCTCACTCATAGCAGGAATCTAGAAAACTTAAATAAGGGACCAGGAAAATGAATAAGTATAAGAAAGTGAAAATCAAAATCAACAAAAATCTATGAACCAGAGACACTTTTTGGGGGTGGAGAGGGATTGGGGTCAGAATGGGGGGTTGCAATTGTATGGGGAATATAAAAATAAAATTTATTATTTAATAAAAATAAATAAAACTTCCCTTGTTTTTATTTATTTTTTAAGATTTATTTATTTATTTATACAAGAACAGGGGTACAGGCCAGATGCACAGGAGGGTGAGAGGATTCACCAGAGACAGAGCGGGGAACAGAACAGGCAGACTGATGAAATACACTACTGAGCAGAGCAGTGGGCGCGACAGGAGAGGTCTGCCGCGCCATGTGAGACCCTCGCTGGCCAGCTGGGATCGAACCAGTGCTGCAGAGGCTGAGGAGCTTCACAGCACGGCTCTCAACCACCTATGCCACCAGGGGAGGCCCAGCTTGTTTTTATTTTAATGGTTAAATATGAAAAATGTTTTATTATAAAAAATTGAAAACAGAATCTAAAGAAGAAAATTTATTGGTGATACCATTAACTACATATAATAATCATAAATTCATCTTGCATATTTTTCCTGGTTTCATGAAGTGGTTTGGTGTTTGTATGTAGTGTGTGTGTGTATGTTCATAGAAAATAACTAGAATTATGTGCATAAAGTTGTGACTTGACATACCATGAGCTTTTTCTTATCATAGTAAATACTGTGAAAACATGAATACTAGTGGTTATGAAAATTTTAGCCTTGTGAATACCATGATTTATTGGCATTACACACTATTTGGGGTTATTTAGTTTGCTCTTTTTGTTATTTTTGGCAAACATAATACAAACATGAGTGTTCTTATAGGTTTGTTTTCCATAATTAAATGAATTACTCCTTAGGATAATTCTCTCCAAAATGGTTACAAAAATTGATAGTCAAACTAAAATCTTTCAAGAATATCTTTTTACTTCATTCTTGATAACAGTAATGATCTTTCTTTTTAATTATTTCTAATAATGTGAAAAATAATTATCTCATTACCTGCATGTTTGAACTAAATTTGATGTTTGTGTGTGGTAACATGGTTCCATAAGCAGATTTTTTAATTCAATAAATAAATTATATCTTTGACTTATTGTTCATGATTTTTTTAAAAGATTTATTTATTTTATTTAACAAGAACCAGGGTACAGGCCAGATGCATGGGAGGGTGAGAGAATTCACCAGAGACAGAGTGGGGAACAGAACAGGTAGACTGATGAAATACACTGCTGAGGGGAGCAGCAGGCACAACAGGAAAGGTCTGCAGATCCATGTGGGACCCTTGCCTGCCGGCCGGAATCAACCCACCACTGCAGAGGCTGCGGACAGCTTCACAGCGCTGTGCTCAACAGCCTGCGCTACCAGGAAAGGCCATATTGTTCATGATTTTGAAAGTGTTTTATATGTTAGAAAGCATTTACCTGTTGCACAAATATTTCCTTCTTTACCATTTCACTTTAAATTTTATAATATTTTTGATGTACTATAGATTTACATGTTTTATATGGCAAAATCTTAATTTGTGGTTTTTTAATAACTTTTAATTCCACAATTCACTTTGTCAATTGACTATATTTCACTTTAGTTCTTTTGTGGCTTTCAATTTTAGGGAAGTTAAATTTTCCATCTATCAATGATTTTCTCAATCTAAGATATGAAAAAAATTGACTTATTATAATTAAAACTTATTTTATTGTGTTAAAACTTATTCAATAATGCATTCATTCTTCAATTATTTTATATATAAATTTAATCACATACTCCTGTGCTCTTCTCTTCAATTCAAATATCTGCTTCTTACTAGTTATCCAGGTACTGAAACTTGCTAATACCTTAAATGTGGTAGACCGAAGTACTCCTATTTACTCTTTCTTTTTAATTATTGAGTCAACTGTACATGAGTTAGAGGTATAGGATCTCATCCTCTGATGTGTTACCAAACCATAACCATGACCAAAGACCCCCTGTCCTACACCAGTCCATTGAGCCCCCTCCCAACTTTGCTTTCTCATCTCACCAGCCCTCTCTGGTAGCCACAGTTTTGCATACAGTTTTCTAGGGCTTGTAACTGATTTGATTTTATCTGACCTTTTGTTTCTGTATATACTACATGTAAGTGAAACCATCTTATATTTGTCTTTATCTTATTGACATACTTCATTTAGCAATAACCCCTCCAATTCCGCCTATATAGTCACCAATGACAAGAGTTTATATGTACAGCCGAGTGGCAATCCATTGTGAGCATATACCACATCTTCCTAATCCACTCAAATATATTATGTTTTTTCCATATCTTGGAGATTGTAAATATTACTGCAATGACCATAAAAGGGCATATGTCCCTTCAAATTAGTGATTTTTTTTTCTTTTTTCAGGTTAAGAACTAGGAATGGGCCTCCCTGGTGACCTAAGGATTAAGTCTTATTGCTATCACTGCTAAGGCCTGAGTTTGATTCCTAGCCAGGGAGTTAACCCACATATAGTGCAGCAGACCTCTCCTGTCCCACCCATTGCTCCCTTTAGCTGTGAATTTCAGTAAATCTACCAGTTCTGCTCCCTACTCTGTCTCTGGTGAACTCTCTTACCCCCTGCACCTCTGGCCTACACCCCAGTTATTTTGTGCCAAAAAAGAAAAAAAAGAAAAGAAAAGAAAAAAATATCTAGGAGTGGAATTATAGGATCATATAACAGATATATTTTTGATATTTTGTGACCCTCAATACTGTTATCTATAAGACTGGACCAGTCTGTCTTGCCACCAACAGAGTATGCAGTTCCTTTTTCTGCTCACTCTTGCCAACACTTGTTGATTTTGATCATTTTTATAGGGGACATTCTCACCAGTGTGACATGGTGTCACCTGGTTTTGATTTGCATTTCACTCATGGTAGGTCATGATTAGCATGTTTTCAGACGCCAGATGGCCACCTATATGTCTTCTTTGAAGAAGTGTCTATTTAGCAATTCTGCCCATTTTTTCAATAGGGCTCTTGGTTTTCCTTTTGTTGAATGTATGAATTCTTTTTTTTTTAAGATCTATTTATTTTTATACAAGAACTGGGGTACAGGCCGGATGCATGGGAGGGTGAGAAGATTCACCAGAGACAGAGCAGGGAACGGAACAGGCAGACTGACGAAACACACTGCTGAGGGGAACAGCGGGCGAGACAGGAGAGATCTGCTGTGCCATGTGGGATTCTCGCCTGCTGGCTGGAATTGAACCCGTGCCGCAGAGGCTGTGAACAGCTTCACAGTGCGGCACTCAACCACCTGCGCCACCACGGAGGTCCCAAATGTATGAATTATTTGTAGATCTTAATATCATGCTTTTGTCAGAGATATGAAGTGCAAATATTTTCTCTCAATCAGTGTGGTGTCTTTGTTTTACTGATAGTTTCTTTCACTACACATAAGCTTTTAATTTAATGTGTTCCCATTTGTTTATATTCTCTTTTACTTCTTTTACCCTCAGAGATGATTCTTAAAGACTTTACTGAAGCCTATTGTCATGGTGTCTTACCTATGTTTTCTATGTATTTTATGATTTCAGATCTTACATCTAAATCTTTATTCTATTTTCAGTTATTTTTTGTGTATGGTGTGAGATGCTAATTTAGTTTCTTTCCTTCTCTTGTGGCTGTCCAGTTTTACCAACACCATTTTGAAGAGGTTTTCATTGGTCTAGTGTATATTATTGATTCCTCTTTAAAAAATAACTGTCTACATTGATTTAGGTTTTATTCTGGGCTCTCAATTCTATTTCCTTGGTTTGTATGTCCATTTATGTACAGTATCATGCTTTTTTTAATTATTACAGCTTTATAGTAAAGTTTGAAGTCCAGAAGTGTTATGCTGCTAATCTTCCTCTTTTTTTTTTTTTTTTGCTATGCAGGTTCTGTTGTGCTTCCATATAAATTTCAGTAATGTTTGCTCTAGTTCTTTGAAGAATGCCATTGAAATTTTGATGGGATTGCACTGAATCTGTACATTGCTTTGGGTAGGATGGACATTTTGACAATGTTGATTCTTTCAATCTGTGAACAGGATGTATATTTCAGTTTATTCACATCTATTTTTTTTAATTGCCATTGAGGTGCCATTGTTTCATACCCTTGCCAGTGTTTCATACCTTGCCAGTATACCCCCAGTGCAGTCACAATAGCATTCCAACTGTTGAGGCCCACACAGACCTCCACCAAAGTCCCTTGTGCTCTCCCCACTATTATCATCCTTCCCACAACCCCTCTGAAAGCTGCAAGTCTAAGGTCAAATTTCACCAATATCTTACAGTTTTCCTTAGGTCTTTCATCTCCTTTCTTAGGTATTCCTAAGTATTTATTTTGTGTGTGTATGTGTGATTGTAAATGGAGTGGTTTTCTCAGTTTCCTCCTCTTGTAGCTCATTGTTTTCATATACAAAGACAAGTGATTTTTTTTTGTGTATTGATTTTATACATTGCCACTTTTCTGCACTGATTTATTGTTTCAGTTAGTTTTCCAGTGCAGTCATTAGTGTTCTCTATGTACATTATCATAATATCTGCAAGTAATGACAGCTTTACAAGTTCTCTCCTCATTTGAAATCCTTTTATCATTTTCCTGCCCAATTTTTCTAGATAGGACTTCCAATATATATTGAATAGTAGTGATTAGACAAACATGATTAGGACATGTTTGTCTTGTACCAGATCTTAGAGGAGTTTTCCACCATTGAGAATGATGTTAGCTGTGGGTTTATTGTGTATGGTTTTTGTTATGTTATCCCCAGGTTTTCAAGGATTTTCATGATAAATGGATGTTGAATCTAATCAAATGCTTTCTTGGCATTTATTTTATATGGATTCACTTTTTCTTTTTGTTTATGAAGTGAATCACATTAGTTGATTTTCAGATATTGAACCACATTTGTGACCCTGGTATACATTCTACTTGCGCATTGTGTATAATTCCTTTAAAGCATTGTTGGATTCGGGTCTCCTGGGTGGTGCAGCTGTTGAGCGCTGGGCTGTGAAGCTGCCTGCAGCCTCTGCAGTGCTGGTTCGATCCATGGCCACCGGCGAGGGTCCCACATGGCATGCAGACCTCTCCTGCCACACCTGCTTCTCCCCTCAGCAGTGTACTTTGTCAGTCTACATGTTCTGTTCCCTGCTCTGGTTCTGGTTAATTCTCTCACCCTCCCAAGCTTCTGACTGTACCCAGTGCTTGTATACATAAATAAATAAATCTTTAAAATATATATTGAAAAAAAAGAAAGCATTGTTGGATTACGTTTGCTAAGATTTTGTTGGGGATTTTTGTATCTTTATTCATTAGGGAAATTGATCTGTAGTTTTATTTTTGTGTATGTTGACTTGGTTTGGTTTTTGTGTTAGAGGAGACTTGACCTTATAAAAAGTATTTGGAAGTATTTCTGTTTTTTCCTCAATTATATGGAAGAGTTTGGGCAGGCTAGGTATTAGCTCATCTTTGAAGATTTGATAGAACTCATTTGTGAAGATGTCTGTTCCTGGAAATTTGGGGGATTCAGAGTAGAGAATTTTTATTATTGCTTCAATTTCCTTACTTTTGATTGGTTTGTTCAGGTTTTTTATTTCTTTCCTACATAGTGTCAGGTGATTGTATAATTCTAGGAATTTTGCCCATCTCCTCTAGGTTGTTGAACTTATTAGCACATAAATGTTCATAGTAGTCTCTTATCCTCTTCTGAATTTCTGCACTACCTGTTATAACTTCTCATCTTTCATTTCTGATCCTATTTACTTGTGTTTTCTACCTCATTTTCTTAGTGATGAAGGTTTGTTAACTCAGTAGTCTTCATTAACTCATTAACTCAGTAGTCATTCACTAGTCTGCTATTCAGTTCCCACATATTAGAGATTTTCCTTGCTTGCTTTATGTAGTTGATTTCTAATTTGATACCTGTATAGTCAGAAAAGATGCTTGGTATCATTCCAATTTTCATGAATTTTTTTGATGCTTGCTTGTGGCCTAATATGTGGTCAATCCTGGAGAATGTCCCATGTGTACTTTAGAAAAATATGTACTCAGCTTTGATGGTTGCAGTGTCCTATAAATGTCAATTATGTTCACATGGTCTACTTCCTTATTTACAGCAAGTATATTCCTACTTATTTTCTGTCTAGCTGATCTGTCAATTGGTAAGAATGGGGTGTTAAAGTCACTTGCCAAATACATTAGTAATTTCCTACTGTATCATGGCACTCCTTTGATGAATATGCTTTTATGAGTGTTATATGTTCCTGATCTATTGTTCTCTTAATCATTATATAGTGTTCATACCTTATTACATTTTTTAGCTGGAAGTCTATTTTACCTGATGTGAGAATGGTTATCCTTTCCTTCTTTTGGGTTCCATTTGCTTGTAGGATTGTTTTCCAAACCTTTATTTTCAGTCTGTGTTTGTCTTTGAAGCTCAATTTGCTGCCTGGAGATAGCAGAATGTTATATTCTTTTTCCTAATGCAACTAAATTACCTGTGTCTTTTAATTGATGAGTGTAGTCCATTTATAATTAGAGTGATGATTGATAAATGAAAGTCCATTTTTGTTATTTTTCCTATAATTTTGCAGTTCTTTTTATTTTCTTATTTAGTTTTTGTGTGTATTTATTTATTTGATTTAGATGTAAGAGTTAAAAACAATAAGTGACAATTTCTTTACTATGTGCATGTTACAGACTGAAGCCTCTCCCATCCTTGTCAATGGAATGCTAAATTTTTCTCCTTTCATACAACACTTGGCTGCCTTCAAATATTTTGAGTATGGTGTGCCATTTTCTACTTGCCCATAGGGCTTCCTCAGAGAAATTTTTGGTTAGCCTGATGGGAGTACCTTTTTAAATCACCTGCTTTATTTCCTTAGCCACTTTCAATATTCTTTTTGTGTGTGTGTGGACTTGAATACTTATTAGTTTCACAATTATGTGTCTTGGTGCAGTTCTTATTACATTTAGATAAACCAGGTGTCCTTTTAGGTGCAGGAAAATGTGCATTTAGTTCACTCCCCATGTGTCAGAAAGTTTCCTCTTCATTCCTTTGAATATTTTTTCTGTTCCCTTTTTCTCACTGCCTTTTTTTTGGGGCGGGGTATCTTATTATCTTCATGTTGCTTTTCCTAGTGAATTTAGATAGCTCTCAAAATATTTCTGTATTCTTTTCTATTTTTCTTTTTTTTTCCTCCTGGGTCCTTGTGCATTATTATCTTCAAAGTCATTGATTTGGCCCTCCATTTATTCTCATCTGCTTCCATAGATTTCTGCAGAACTTTTTTATCTTCTCTATTGATATTTTTATCTTATTTTCTTACCTAAATACTCAAATTCTATTTTCTGTTCATTAATTGTTGTTCTCATGACATCTGAATTTTTATATCTCTTTGATTTAGCTTTTCAGAGTTCTCATATCATTTTGTGTTGCCTTTTCTGCATTTTCTATAGTTTCTTGGAATCATTATCATTCCAAGATAATGATCAATCATTATCATTCCAGTCATTTTGAACTGTCTATCTGAAGGGAAGATAAAATATTCCATATCTTTCTGGTAGGATTCTGAAGAATTGTTCTCATCCATTGGTGTTATATTCCCTTGAAGCCTAAAGTTGCCATGTGTTATAGATATTTGTCTTCCCATTCAGCTCTTTTAGATCTTAGATGTTTGAACTACTTTCACCTTTCCAGCTGGTGGCAGTGGGGTTTTTAAATGATTTTGGATGTTTGACCTTTCCCAACTTCCATTTAGGTTTGAACCTAATTATGCAGATACTGCGTCAACAAGTCAACTTGGATGGGTTAAATCACTGTGTGAATAATATGGAGGGGAATAACAGGCTCATGTTTGTTTTCCCATTAATAACCCTCCCCTCTGGGTTTAGCCCTATGAATCCGTTGTCTCTGAATATACAGTGAGCCTCACAAGGTCAGTACCGGGAAATGGGAGATGGGGATTGATGCCCAGTGCACTCTCCTTGTTCCTTTCTGTGGGAAACTAGAGGGCTTGAAACCTCACAAATCCGCTGTACTTATTACCTTCAGTCAAGTGTATATGCATCTATACAGTTCATCTTTACCCTTTCCACAGCTCCCAGTCAAGTAGAAGTGCTGTGGAGTTTTGTATGGCAGCTTCCAGTGCTCTACCACAACCTGCAAGTATTTCTCTCCACCTACCAATGACTATTCAGTGAAGCATGAATCTCTTCTGTATTCCTTCTCATGCAGAATGCCTAGTCTCTCATTTCCAAGAAGTGTTCCAGTCTTGTGCCAAGCTACAGAAGTCTCTGCATGCAACACTCTATTAGTTGACCTAGCTGATCCTCTGAGGAACAAAGCATGGAATTTATGCTGATGCCATTTTTGATCACCTTCCTTCTTCTCTTTACTTTTTATTTCTTTTAATATCAAGACAATTCTCATCACTTAAAATTTTCAAGTAAAATTTAGAATTCTATTGGCAAGTACAAGAAGAAAAGATGAGACGTCTACTGATACTAAATTTACTTAAACTTAACAAAAGAACAGTTTTAATTCTCTAACACAATATGCACCCACAGAGCACAAAATTTTGTTTATGCAAATACATGTCTATCTTTTCTCAAGACTTCTTTTACATTCCTCATCAAAGTTGTAACACTTCATAAAGCACACATTTATTTAATATTATATTTATTATCAATATTCTAATATTTTATTGGATTTTTAAACAGTTGTTGGGCATCTAAATTGTTTTCACTCTTTGGTTAATACACACATGCACGCACACATACACACACACATTCTCTGAGGACATAGAGTGTTCAGATCTCTTGTGAATATGTTTTCATTTCTCTTGGAAATATACCTAGAATTGTAAATACTGGATCATATAGTTACTATATTTATATTGAGTAACTGCCAAACCATCTTTCACAACAGATAAAGCATTTTCATTCCCACCAGCAGCATAAGAGAGTTCTTGTTCCTCCATCCAACATTTATTATCTGATATTTTAATTTTAGTCAAAAGAACTGGGTATAAAGTGGTATCTCTTGGTTTTGAATTGATATATTTTTTAAAGATACATTTATTTAAACAAGAACTGGGGTACAGGCCAGAGGCGTGGGAGGGTGTGAGAGGGTTCACCAGAGACAGAGTGGGGAACAGAATAGGCAGACTGATGAAATACACTGCTGAGGGGAGCAGCGGGTGAGACAGAAGAGGTGTGCTCGCCATGTGGGACTCTCGCCAGCCAGGATCGAACCCACGCTGCAGAGGCTGCAGAGAGCTTCACAGCACTGCACTCAACTGCCTGCACCACCAGGGAAGGCACTGAATTGATTTTTTTTAAAGATTTATTTTATTTATTTATACAAGCACTGGGTATAGTCAGAAGCGCAGAAGGGCGAGAGAATTCACCAGAGCCAGAGCGGGGAGCAGAGCAGGCAGAAGGACCGAAGCACATTGCTGAGGGGAGCAGCGGTGGCAGGAGAGGTCTGTGCACCATGTGGGAACCTCCTCCGGGTGGCCGGGGAGCAGCAGGGGACTGAACCGGCACTGCAGAGGCTGCGGGCAGCTTCGCAACCCAGCACTCAACCGTTGTGCCACCGGGGAGGTCCCTGAATTGATATTTTTAATGATATCTTTGAACTAGCCATTGCTGCTGTAAATTAAATCTATAGTAACTGTATCTTCCTCTTGTGCCTCTATCAGACAATGTAGACCAATGCTTCCTGCACAATAAAGACTCAGCTGTCCCTCATCTAGATGGGAGAGTATGGGTAGTGCATTGTTTAAGAATATAGGTTCTGTGCCAGGCTACCTGTGGTCAAATCTCAACTCTGACAATCACCTCCTGGTAATAACCTTGGGAAATTTACATGTATTGGGTCACAGATGTCCTCCAGATCTTGGCAGTAATTGATGTGATTTATGCAAGAATAACACAAAAGAGGATTTTAGAGAGTGCACACACACTAAAGGAAATGATCTTATACCAAAACAATTGGCAAATTTTCATAAGAAAACTTAAGTTAAAATCATAGTTTGCGTATATATACATAATTTTAAAGATTCTCTACTTTAATAAATTGCTTTCAATTAGCAAATCAAATATTGCTATAATTTTATTGAATAGAAGTATTTCCATTTTTATATAATTATATAGTAATTTTTAATTCAATCTAATTGGCTTTTAATAAATAATTATGTATAAACAGTGATGCTCTGATAAATGTTTAATAACTGGCTCTGAAGAAAAAGCACATTTACATGGATATGGTTATATAAATAGATGTGAATGTTTTAAAAGATTTTTTTATTTATACATACAAGAACTGGAGTAGAGGCCAGACGTGCGTGGGGTGAGAGGATTCACCAGAGACAGAGTGGGGAAGAGAACAGGCAGACTGATTGAAATACACTGCTGAGAGGAGACAGTAGGTGAGACAGGAGAGGTCTGCTGCTTCATGTGCATTGCTCCCTGGTCAGCCTGGAATGCAACTCGTGCTGCAGAGGCTATGGACAGCAATATCACAGGCTGACTCTTATCCCCTTGAGCCACCAGGGAGGCCCTAAAATACTTTTTATTGAAAATCTTATACAGTAAATTGATTGTCACAGAATATTTCTGTTGATTTTGTCAAACTTTTGTATTTGTAGTCAACTTATGGTTGCAATTTAATTGTGAGATGAAAAATAGATTTGCAAACCAATTTGTTTCTCCCAGTAAATTCACTGTCATCAAATTGAGTTAATAGTTAAAGTCTTTCTTACCCTTAATCAAGACCAAGTCAAGGACACTAATCTATAGCATCCAGTGCTTCACCAAGGCCAGATTTCTACTGTTTGGGAGAGTCTACTGTCCATATATTTGTAGTTGGAATATATTTGTCTTTAAATTGTTTTTATAATAAAATGTGTTGCTGATTGATACAAAAGGACAGAGGCTGCTCAGTAAGAGACACTATTTAGATATACTAGTCAATTGTAGTATAGGCAATTACTAGAAAAATATTAACTTTTATTTATTATTTTTCTCTTCTCATCTTTGCATAGTAACTTTTGACTTCTCATGTCTACTATTTTTTTCAATGTGATTTTTCCAAAAGCTAATCTATTATAGCCTGTTTGTTTTATTTATCATTCCTCACCCAGATGGTATATATTTTAATATTTTTACTCTGTGCCCTATTCGTGACTGCTCAAATTTGTTTGGAAGACTAAGTATCCTCTTTGATAATTTAGAAATAAACAGAAATTCTCTAAATTTTTCTCCTGTTTTTGGCAGTAAGGAGCTCTGACTTCTTAGAGAAATTTCTTTATTTTAATAAAGTTAATAAATCTGCCTCTTTTTACTCATTTTCCATATTGGTCTGTAATTAAATATGAATTACAATTATCCCACAAATGAGATAAGCACCTTCCTGAATTTTTTGAATCCAGAATAAAAAAATAAAGATGACACTTACTGTGCTTTTATATTAGCTTACAGAGATCCAGCAAACCTAAGGAAAATGGATAGGCAGTTACTTGACAATTTCCAAATACAACAGCTCTGATATTTCTTTACTGTGTTTGAAAACAAAAGTGGGGTGGGGGGCACAAACTGTGCTAGTAATGGGTTATCTCTTTAGCACAGTCCAAACTCCAGGAATAAGCAGTGGCAGGAGACCACACTCTTTTTCCCCCCTTAATGCTCTAATCATTCCACCACTGTGGCCATCATGCATCAGAGATTTCCAGGTGGCAGAGGATTCCCAATGCCCTGTGGTCTTTCCTCACCTTCACATTGTGCTGAGTTAGAGACCTTAGAGGAATTTTATTAGCATCTTCTGTTATTACTTTCTGGGCAGCTGTTTCTTTTCAGACAAGGAGTCTGATTTACCTTACTTCCTGATAACTATATTCCCTGACATTTCTAGCATGTGGATGGCATTCCTAATGCTAATAGATGTTGATCTCTCTCTTTGCTCCATTCATCATTCAAATAAAAATCTGAGAGCTGAAGATATCATGTGTCTTATGTGTACTTTAGTATTCTTTTCTGAAAAGTCTGTCTTTACAATATATTAAAAGAGGGAAACAGCAAAAGTACTCAAAAAATTTATTGAAAACAATTTTAAAAAGTAGTGACCTTGATGCAAATTTGACCTATTTCATAATAAGCTAAGGAAAGTTTCATTGTAATCTTTACCTTTGATTCTTTATAGAAAAATGAAATATTCTATGTGAATTTCATAATAGTAATTGAGTAAAAACATTCATCTCTAACTTTTTAGGGAGAGGTCAAACATAAGGAGGTCAAACATAAGAAGGAAGATGAAAGAGTAATTTATATTCAAATCAGATACACAGATTAAATTAAAAAGGGGCCTGATTTCCATATCTAGTTTTAGGATTTTTATAAAATGATCTTCTTTCTCTTCTATTTTTCTCTTTCTTCTCTGTCTCTCTCCCTCCCCCTTCCACTTTTCTCTCTTTCTCATTACCCTCTCTCTATCTCTATGTTTCTCTCTGTCTATGTCTATCTTTATTATTTCTCTCTATCTTGTTCCACATAGGAAGAAATGATTCTTTGGTCCAAGCAAACTCATTTTTATGCATGCAGTTCAACTTTACAAGTCTTCAAGCATCCCTCACATAGCATCTCCTCTTAAACCTTAATGTTTTAGTCTGCTATAGATGCTGAAATTACCACAAATATAATGTTTTAAAATACAAAGGAACCTTAATTCTGGAGGTCAGAATTCTACAATGTGTGCTATGGAGCTAAAATCAAGGGCTATATTCTTTCTGGAGGCTGTAAGCAAGAATTCATTGCTTGATTTTTCTATCTTCTTTAAGTGTTTTGCCTCCATCCCTTACCTCGTGCCTACATCACTAAAACCTTTACTTCTATCCCTCTTCTCTGACTCTCCTGCCTCAGAAGTGGCTAAGGAAAATCTTGCGATATTCTATAAGAACAAAAGCCTCAAAACAACACCATTTCCATAATGTTATAGGATGTGATTAGCAACAACAGCAACAACAACAAAAAGACATATCTGACTGGTCAGATATAACAATCTGTGATTTCCTTATACCAAAAAAAAAAAAGTTTAACTACAAAATATTACCCATTCATGTGGTGCTGACTCCAGGATAGAGGAAGTAAACATACCATAACTCTTGACAAATGCATGAAGCAGCTATTTGAAGATTCTGAAAAGTAAATACAATTTGCATATTAAGAAAAAAAACACATTTTGATAAAATGACACTGGCTGTGAGTTTCTAATTTCTTCCCTTTTAAAATCATCTTGCCTGGCACAGCAGAACTCTCCTATCTCTTTATTAAAATAAAGAAATTTCTCTAGGAAGTCAGGGCCTCTGTATACAGCTGAATTATTACTTTATTTAAGGATACTAACTAACTTTCTTTGACTGTGATAATACAGTTATGATCATCTATTTAAATTATACTTTCTTGGGCCTCCCTAGTGGTGCAGCGGTTGAGCGCTGGGTTGCAAAGCTGCCCGCAGCCTCTGCAGCGCCGGTTCGAACCCCAGCCACCGGGTGAGGGTCCCACATGGCAAGCAGACCTCTCCTGCCGCCCGCTGCTCCCCTCAGCAGTGTACTTCGTCATCCTGCCTGCTCTGCTCTCTACTCTGACTCCGGTGAATTCTCTCACCCTCCCATGCTTCTGACTGTACCCAGTGCTTGTATAAATAAATAAATAAATCTTTAATAAATAAATAAATAAATAAATAAATACTTTCTTTCAGTTGTTTATGTGCTAGAAGTAGTTGTAAATTCAGAAGCCTTGATTTTCAATCTGTCTCGCCCGCTGCTCCCCTCAGCAGTGTATTTCGTCAGTCTGCCTGCTCTATTCCCTGCTCTGTCTCTGGTGAATCCTCTCACCCTCCTGCACATCTGGCCTGTACCCAAGTTCTTGTATAAATAAATAAATCTTTTAAAAAATCATTTTGCCTAAAATAAAAAAACTGCCATAACCCAGAAATATATAGCAGGTGGTGATGGAAAAAGTTCAACAGAAATCCTCCCTTACAGGTCCAAGAAGAGTAAATGAGACTTGTAAGTGTCATAAAGCACAGAGGAAATCTCTCCTTTGTATCTTTTCTTTCCCACCAGTTACCAGACAATGTCATGATGCATGTTAGCAGCAAAGATAACGGCAGTAGTGTCTCTAAAGGAGTCACTCTGAAGGAGAATTCACTCTGGCCAAAGGAACTGTATTCAAAGAACATGAGAAAATTCCTATTTTTTTTTTCTCTGTTCTTTTACTTCTTATTTCCAATACAGAGAGAGTCATGAGATTTGTGGAGCAGAACAATGAAAATAAATCTCTGACTTTCTGATTAAAATAGTGGGAAAGGGAGAGGGAAAACTATTTTGGTGTGGCATGTTCTGTAGATGTCTATTCTGCCAGTCTCATCTAGTTCCTCATTTAAGGTTATTCTTATTCACTCTATGTCTTATTGATCTGTGCATAGCTATAAATGAGGTGTTAAAAGCCCTTACTATAAATGGCTATAAGTTTTTCTCTTTAATTACAGATAATTATCTATATCTTAATTCTCCATTACTAGAGACATGTATCTAGAGACATGTATCTATGTGTTTTATCTTATTATTGTATTAGATCCTTAGTCATTATATTATATCTATCTCTGTTCCTTACTGTGTCTTTAGATTGGAAATATATATATATTTTTTAAGATTTATTTATTTATACAAGAACTGGGGTACAAGCCAGATGTGCGGGAGGGTGAGAGAATTCACCTCCAGCTTCGCAACCCAGCGTTCCACTGCTGTGCCACCGGGGAGGCCCTGGAAATATATTGATGTAAGTATAGCTGATACTTAATATGATGTTTTTTTGATTACCATTTGCTTGTAGGATTGCCTTCCAGCCTTTACTTTAAGCCTGTGCCTAAGTAGTAGGATGAATTTCCTGTAAACAGCAAAGGGTTGGATTTGTTCTTTGATCCATTCAGCTACTTTATACCTTTTAATTGGAAAGCTCAAGCCATTGACATGTAAGGTAATTTTTGAAATATTTGTTTTCATTGCCATTTTGTCATTTGGCTTTGTTTGTTTGTGTTTATAGTTTGTCTTTTTTCTTTTAACTTTCTTTATGTTTTGTTTGGACTTCTTTCCCATAATATTCTTGTTTTGAGGTTATATTTTCTTTCCTCCATACTGTATAATTATGGTGCCTGTTACTTTTAGATGAGTTTTGTTGTTATTTAATAATGGTCCCTTAGTATTTTCTTGAAGGCTGCTTTGGTGATGATATATTCGTTAACTTTTGATCATTTTTCTATAAAGCTCCTTATCACTCCTTCAATCCTGAATGATAGTGTAGTTTTAGTCTAGATAAAATGTTCTAGGTTGGAAATTATTTTCACTGAGGGCTTTAAATATTGCCTGCCATTTTCTTCTTGGCTGCAAGATTTCCACTGAAAAAATCCATGGATAATCTAATATGTATTCCAATGTATGTAATTTCATGCTCTGGAAGCTATTGATATCTTTTTCTTGTTGCTAGTTTTTTTTTTTTTTTTAAGATTTATTTTTATTTATTTATACAAGCATTGGGTACAGTCAGAAACGCGGGAGGGTGAGAGAATTCACCAGAGCCAGAGAGGGGAGCAGAGCAGGCAGAAGGACTGAAGTACACTGCTGAGGGGAGCAGTGGGCGGCAGGAGAGGTCTGCGCGCCATGTGGGACTCTTCTTCAGTGGCCGGGGAGCAGCCGGGGATGGAACCGGTGCTGCAGAGGCTGTAAGCAGCTTCGCAACCCAGTGCTCAACTGCTGCGCCACTGGGGAGGCCCTTGTTGCTAGTTTTTTAATGCTTTTGTTAAATATGTCTTGGGTATATCAATTTGGAGACAGATTATACATATGAGTATATACTCTTTGATCTCTTGGACCAGAATTTTTGATTCTGTTAGCATGCCCAAAGATTGCACACTCTAAATAGTTTCTGTCATCTACTATATAAAGACAGACCATACTCTTAGCATACAAGAACTTCGAAAGAAAAGAGCTTTAATAGAATTAATGTGTGATACAGAGAAGAGAAGAAAGTATAATAGTTTCCAATAGGACACTCAAAGTTGTTCATCCCTTCATGGGTAAATGTCTAGCCAAACACGATGGCCCAAACTAGGGCCACTGAGGCCCAAAATATTGCTTCCAATCTAAGGTCCCTTCTGGTGGAGAGCTGCAGGAAAGGGACAGAGGGAGCCAAGCAAGTCAGGAAGTAAAGAAAATAATAAAAGTACAAATCAAGTTAAAGAATGCCATTGTCAGCCTCCCTTGCCCATGTTTCTTCCAGGTGTCTTCTTCCATGTCCACCAAGTCCCTGGGGCAAGTCCAAACCTGAGATACAAGTATGGCTTCTTTTCACATGTCTCTGCTCCATGTGCCTCCTCCAAGTCTTCTCTCCAAGTTTTTTTCAGATTTCCCTCACTGTTCAGCTCCACCCTTCATTATGTGGGACAGGAATATGGAACTTTCCCTTTTTCGATTACACTGTTATAGTTCCTTTTTTGATTAGGAGATTCTCTTCTATTATTTAAGTAAAATTTCTATGCCTTCTCTCATCTCCTCTGAGATCCCATAAGATAACAGAACATTGTTTGTCTTCAAATTGTCTCAAAGTTCTCTTTCACAGTTTTTATTTTTATTTTTATTTTTTGCTTTTTTTAGTATGCTTTCCACCACAATGCATTCACACTCACTGATTCTATTAGCTACTTTTATTCATCCGCTATGGAGGCCCTCCGCTGTATTTTGTTTAGTTCAGTTATATTACTCTTTAAGTCCATTATTTCTATATGAAACATTCTCATGGTATTTCTAGACTTGTTATATTCTCTATTTTGTTTATCCATTTATTTATATTTTATTTTGACAAACATAGCTATGACTATAACTTTCAACTCCTAATCACACAGGTTTGGCAGTGTTGCTAAATTTAACTTCTCTTGTTTTTTGTTGTTTCTGTTGTTGTTTGTTTTAGTTCCATCATTTTTGATGTGTTCCTTTATTTCTTCCTTTTCAGTGATTATGGGTTGAGATAGTTTTCTTTCCTTATCTTGGTGGTTTGAACTTACACTATGATAACAAAATACCGGATTATAATACTCAGATTTTTTTTTTTCCTCTAGGATCATTGGGTTTCTATTTTCTTCATAGGACAATTCCCCTGTACCTGTTTGGGTGACTAGTGCAACCATCACAGGGAGAACAGTCTCACTGAACATTTGAACAGATGGATAAAGAAATCTTGGAGCCTCACAGTTACTTTTTCTTGCTTAGAGTGATACTACCATTTTATCCCACGCTTCTCAGCACAGGTGCCAGCACTTTCATGTGTGCATGTCTGTGATCTCTTGGCCCAAGTGTCCAGTCATAGGCATACCTGCATTTTGACCCCAGGTATTCATGCTAGCAGAGGGAGGGTGTAGAAAAGCCTGTAATTTCATTTACACTAAAAATAGTATTCTAGCTCTGGCAGTGGTTAAGTTATAGGAGGTGGGGCATCAGGAAGTTGGTACTAGTGAATACTAACTCACTAGTGTTCAACTTTCCTAAGGTGTTGTGGCATTGGGTAAATGTGACCTATAATGACCCCTCCACTAGGCAAATTTCTCTATGATATCATCCTGAATAATTTCAGCTTGCATCAATCTGTAAACTGTGGTTCAACTCTGGTATGATCAGTAGTTTATGTTTTCTTAGAGGTGTGGGCAGGAGCTCCTGGTTTGCAGAGATACCTGCTACAATATTGGTTATGATTACAGGTTACGGAGGAGTGTATGTTCTTCAAGAATTGCAAATGGACTGCCACCCCCATTCCCCTCTATATTCTCTCTAAGTAATTGTAGTACAGTGAAGGTCTTATGGTTTGGAAAGAGTCCCTGCAGGATTTTTTTCTCTCCCCTTTTAAGTATAGATTCTTGCCTTAAGGCGCTTACTCCTTTTGCCAAGACCCAGGTGCATTAAACTCTGGTTAATGGCAGTATGCACTGTGTGTAGTTGTTATCTAAGCACTGGCCCCAGGCAGCCATGAGGCAGGTGTTTTGAATTAACACAGCCCCAATCTATAGAAAAGAGCTTCTTTTGTATGGAGTCACAGGTGAGTCAATCTAGTCTTCCGTAACAGTCCAAACTCTAACTCTCCATGTCTGGGAGCCACAAGCTCAAGTTGACAATTACTAGATTACACAAACCCCATGCTAGTATTCACAGCTAGTATTCATTGCTATTCACTGTCCTCAAGCTCCCTTCTTTAGGTGTCTGGCTCTAGGTGCATAATTATTATCAGACAGTACAGCATCTGCCTTTGTAGGCATAGATCCAGCATTTCATCTGTTCCCTCTGCTCTCCTATCCTAGAGTTATCCAGAGATAGTGAAACTCTGCCTTCTTAGGGCTTCTGCACTTAGTCCCAGAGTACTGCTTGCAGGCAGTATAAGCAGCAATGGGTGGTAAGTATTTTACTGCCCACCAAAGGGGCCCCACTAAGGCTCAGACTGCTGGCAGAGGCCAGCAGTGATGGCAGACAGCAGTGGTTCCCCTACCATATCACCCCAGGACATGCAGCTCCTGGGGCCCCAAGGAGACAGCTCCAGTACTGTGGCTCCCTGTAGCTGCAGGCAGTAGAGAGGCCCATGGATTTATGCCCGCATTACAGAATGGACCAATCAGGTGCAATATAAACTGACTGGTAAATGGTTCACTTAGCCATAACATTGACATGGGTCCAATAAGACTGATAGGTGGAACACCTGAACAGGGATATAGGGTAGGAAGGAAGCCACCTTGAGAAAACAGAGTCACACTCCAGCTTTAGTGTGCTGCAGCATCCACTGTTGTCTGTGTGCTATTGACACATCTCCTACATTTCTGTTCCTTCTGCTTCTTTCTTCTCTTTCATTTAATTTTCTCTTCAGAACTTGCTTTAGGGTCATTCAGGATCCTGGATTAAGATTGCCTCTTAGCAAAATGATCCAAGTTTGTACAGTTCAGCAACACTAACTGGATAGTGAGACAGTGCTCCATGCTGAGGATTCAGTTCTTAGCAAGAGCACTGATGTACCAGCTATGAAGAAAGTTTCAAAATCTGAGAGATTCATGTCAACCAACTGCCAATCTTGAATTTTTTCCTGTACCACACTGTTGCTGGGGACAGTCCATGTAGATAGCATTTTCCTTACTGCAGAATATAAATTAGGTTCTGGTCCCTTTGAGTTATAGGGGGCCACTTCCTCTAGCAAAGCTGTTACCCTATAGCAAGTTGACTTGAATTTTTGCCTTCATTTTACATCCATATTAGCACTTGATGGACGTGCTAAGAGGTAGTGAAATTTTTAAGAACACATAAAAAAAGAAGGAAAGGATCACCAAAGTCTACCACTGGAATATCCCTTATAAAATAATCAAGAAGCTGTTATAGAGCAAACCCCGATATTAAACGGGTTCCTGGCTGTGGGTCCTCACCTGCGCGCTTTAAAGGGACTTATGAATACTCTACTACAGACACACACAAAAGGGTTAATAAAAGGTTTATTTACAAGAGGAAAGGAAATAAGGAAAATGTACAACTCAGGGAGAAAATAGGGAAATAAAGTCTTTAATGCGTCCTACCCGATCCGACGACCTGGAAACCCAAAGTCACTCCCAGAGCTGGCCGGAGGCTCCGCGCTGGCCCAGAGCCCAAAATGGAGAGAGCCCCCAAAGCCCACGTGTCTGCCTTTTGTATCCACCTGGCTGCTTAACCCCACCCTCAGGTCCCAGCCACCTTCCCTTTGGTGGTGATGGGATTTGGAGTTCCCAGTGTCTTTGGCTTTGACCTGGGGTGGGGGTGGAGTCCACAAAGCCTGTATGGAATTTGCTTGGGACCGCCTTTTCCCCTAACAAATTGACTGATGTTGTGCTCTAATTTTTATTGCCTGGAAGTTCCTAGAGAATCCTTCAACAGATTATTTGAGTCTAAGAGATTCTATTGATCTAATTCCCTCACGTCTTTGGCACTTTGGCAATCCTTGTATTAGAGACCATTATACATCTGCTTCCTTGGTAGAGTTGCAAAGATATACAGGACTGTCTCAAGGAAGCAAAGAGAGTTGAGTGCAATGGTGCCACCATAGCAAGGTCTTCCTCAACCCCTACTGTAATTCATTGTGGTGTCTAACTCTCAGTACTTTCCATAAGAAATAATCTTCTTACATTAGCACATATCTCCTATATTTCCACTTAAGCCCACTTCCTCTGGAGAGGGAGGCCAACTAGTCACCCTTAGCTGCATAGTTATCCCTCAGAAAACTGGGTATCAGCTTTACATTTCTCCCATATTACGAGATGATACTATCAATGATTTGCTTCCATCTGTATCAGCAAGGCTGACATAAGTGACTTGTGATCATGAAAATGTACGAATGAATTTTGCCCTGAGCCTGATGGCAGAATCTGTTGCTACAATGAGTCCTCCTGAATTGTAAGATTTTCTCATGCCTTTACTCAAACACTCTTCTCATTTTCTCTGGCCTGCCCCCCTCCAAACACTGCTCAGATTGTTGAATTGCAGGATGCATTCTCTTCTTTTGTTGCCTAGTGTTGCCCAGTCATGCCACATTACCTGACAGGGTTTCCTTAGTCCTCATCACATTTTGTTATTCTGCCTGACTTGAGTTCATCTTCAGCGGTTGCTTTCACATCCTGGAGTCACTCATCTTCTAATCTGTTCAAATGCATGGACTGTTCTTAAATTGTGTTTAAAATCTAGATACCAGGGTCTCCCTAGTGGCTCAGCGGTTGAGTGCTGGGTTGCAAAGCTGCCCGCAGCCTCTACAGCGCAGGTTCAATCCCCAGCCACCGGGTGAGGGTCCCACATGGCGTGCAGACCTCTCCTGCCACCCGCTGCTCCCCTCAGCAGTGTATTTCATGTATTTCATCAGTCTGCCTGTTCTGCTCCCTGCTCTGGCTCTAGTGAATTCTCACCCTCCTGCGCTTCTGACTATATCCAGTGCTTGTAGAAATAAATTAATTAATTAAAAAATAAAATCTAGACACCAATCTTATCTTGAACATCTTGCTCTTTTCAAATCATGGCCTTCAAACGAGTATGAATTTGGACTGCTTGTGGAACTCTGGTAAAATATAGATAATAACCTTCATCTAGACATGCCGAATCCAAATAATCAGAGAAGACTCCCCATGCAGGGTGATTAAGAGAGGCTTCTCCCTGAGGTACTGAAGTCACCAATGGTTAAGTGGGATTTACTTATCTTTAGACTACAATGGTTATCAAGTTCAGTGTGCCTCAGAATCATCTGAAGAGTTTGAGAAATGCTCACATATCGCTGGGCACCACCCTCACAGATTTGAAGTACTCTTTAGATTTGGGTTAGTAGTCTTTAGATTTGATTAAGTAGCCCGAGATAGCACCAACATATTAGCTTTTTTAACAAGTATCCACCTGATGTTCAAGCTGCTGCTATAGGACCACACTTTGAGAATCACTCCTTTTGATAATATTTTTATTTTTTGTACAGGGTGAAAGAGAACAGGTGTCAGAGATATGTTTCCTTTCCAAAGAAGAAATAGGATCAATATGATGATGAATAGAGAGGAACCAAAGTTGCTGACTGTGACATAGGTTTTAACATGATAAGAAGACCAAACAGGGAAGCATACCACCAGAATTTTTGTCTGCAAGAAAAATCTAAGTAGATAACTGATTTTTTCCTTGCCTATGTTTTCTTCTGTCTTGTGCTAAAAAGAATTCTCTTATAAACAACCTATTCCATGCAGTTTAGCTGGAAATAATACCTACTCCTCACTTCCAGCATGGGGTGAACATATGATCTTGACCAGGCCTATCATAATTTTACATTCTCCTATCCAAAATATTTGGGTTAGGCCAAAAGCTGGTTCTTTGAAAAAATAAACAAAATAGACAAACCTCTAGCCAGGCTCACAAACAAAAAATGGGAGAAAACACATATAAACGGGATTACAAATGAAAGAGGAGAAATCACAACAGACTCAGTAGAAATCAAAAGAATAATCAGAGGTTGCTATGAACACTTATATGAAAACAAATTCAACAACCTAGAAGAGATGGACAAATTTCTAGAATGATATAATCATCCAAAGCTAGTCAGGAGGGCGGAGCAACATGGCGGCAAGGAGACGCTGCGAGTAAGATCTCCCATTAAAAAAAGTTAATAGGGAGGAAAAGCGGCAGGTCCCAGTGAGAAGTGGGACATGGAAGATAAACGGACGACTCCAGCAAACTACCCGAAGAAGAAAGTTGCCATAAAAGAGGACCAGAAGGGAGGAAAGCGCAGAACCCTGCTCCCCTCCCCCAACCACAGAGTCGGCACTCTCCGACCAGCAGAGAAGAGGAAAACAACAAACCAAAACGACCAACAAGAACAAACTACGCAGCAAGCGGGACTGTGAGTGGAAAGGAACTATTTCAGCCACCACACCCCATGAACGGGAGCTGTGGAGAACCCTGCAGGATTCACCGCGGCAGTGAGCGAACGGCTCCGGGTGCCATTAGAGAAGAACAAAGAGACTCTGGAGATGCGCACACAGCCCCGGGCTGGCCGGTAAGCTTGCACGGAAAAGCGGCTCACTTTGCGCACTTGAAACGCAAACGCGGATCGGGATCTGGCTGCCCAGGTCCCCACGCCTGCGACCTAGGCTTGCGGGGAGACGCACGGAGGCCCTCACTGGGGTGAAAGTCCCTCACTGAGTGAGCAGGAACCAGGCGCCCAGGCACGGGAGCAGGGTGCAAAAGACGCCATTCCCGCGCCATTGAACTGGGCTACAGCCCGCATCCTGGACCTGAGGGCTTTGGAACTGAGACCCGGGGCACAAAATTCAGGGCGTGGGTTCTCCACACGGTGGGGCACAAGGCAGACAAAGCACCCCAAAGCCGTTGAGGTTTACCCTACCATTCCCGCTCTGTTCCCTGTCCCACGGGGTGGGGGGAGGCGAAAAACAGCCCCCCCAAGGACAATAGGAAAGATCTCTGGTGCCACCTAGAGACCAGGAAAAAAAAAGTCACTAACACCCCATAGAACAGGGAAATTTCTTAAGACTGCGTGAAAAGGGCAGAAGGAGGAGACAGTGGCCAGCTGGGAAGTTAGCCCATGCCAGGCCCCTTCTGGCCAGCAGTCTTAGCCCACAGAGGGAACAGGCACCCATGGCCGGGGCAGACCGGGCGCACAGAAGAGTGTGCCTGAGACTGGACGCACAGGGAGTGAGTCCCGTGTCGCCATTTTAGAACAGGGACATTTCTTCAGTAAAGACTGCCTGAAACCAGCAGAAAGCTCCCTCAGAAGCCAGAGATGGCTCCTGGAGGAGCCAGAGGGGAGCAGAGAAGTTCACCCAAGATGCTGGCTAGTCCGAGCAACACAGTATCCCAATGCATACGACAAATTAGAAAACAGACAGTAGGGAGTAGAAGAACCACACGCAACCTAACAACTCCTCAGGAAAAAAGCACACCACAAAAAGAAAACCACCCTCCAGATTACAATGACAGTAACTTGGAAGAACTTCTGAGACTTCCAGAAAGATAATTTAAAATTGCTGTGATTAAATATCTGACAGAAGTCATAAAGGAAAACAATGATATGAGAAAAATAATCAACCATCAGAAGAATGAAATTGAGTCCGTAAAGAGGGAAGTAAAAGAAATGCAGGAGATAAAAGAATTAATGGAGGAACTAAAGAACTCTGGGAAAAGCAATGAAAGCAGAATAGATGAAATGGAAGAACGAATAAGTACTCTTGAAGACACAGAAATAAAAAGAACCAAAACAGAAAAGGAAAGAGAAGTACGAAGGAAAAAGAACGAAGAAAGACTTCGGGAACTATCTGACTCCATGAGGAAAGGAAATATAAGAGTTATAGGAATCCCAGAAGGAGAGGAGAGAGATGTAGGAACAGAGAAAATATTCCAGGAGATAATTGAAGAGAACTCCCCAAATGTGAAGAAGGAGCTGAAAATTGATATACAAGAAGCAAGAAGAACACCAAACTTCCACGACGAAAGGAAAAATACAGCAAGACACATAATAGTAAAGCTCCCAAGAATCCAGGACAAGGAAAAAATAATGAAGCTGACAGGAGGGAAGAAACAGATAACATTCAAAGGAAAACCAATCAGGCTGACATCGGACTTCTCTGAAGAAACACTACGGGCAAGGAGAGAGTGGAGGGATAGTCAACAGACTCCAGGAAAACAGATGCCAACCAAGAATACTCTACCCCGCAAAGCTCTCCTTCCTCTATGAAGAAAGAAAAAGGACCTTCCCAGACAAACAGAAACTCTGGAATTTCATTACAATTAAACCCCCACTCCAAAAAATACTGCAAGGAATCCTAAAGCCAGAACCTCAGAGGGATGAATAACAAAAAAGAAAGAAGGCCAAAAAAAAAAAAAGTTATTAAAAGAATAAATAAATCAAAGGAAAGACAAACACAATGGAAAAAAGAGATGCTAACATATCAATATTAACTCTAAATGTAAATGGACTAAATCTTCAATAAAAAGACACAGAGTTGCAGCCTGCATTAAGAGACAAAACCCAACCTTTTGCTGTCTTCAGGAAACACATTTAGCTTCAAAAGATAAAAATAGGCTCAAAGTTAAAGGATGGAAAACAATCCTACAAGCAAATGGACCAAAAAAGAAAGCAGGAACAGCTATACTTATATCAGATAAAACAGACTTCAAACTCAAAAAAATAAAAAGAGACCCCAATGGTCATTACATTATGATCAAGGGGACAATACTTCAAGTAGAAATAACACTCATTAACATATACTCACCAAACGAAGGAGCACCAAAATATATCAGACAACTGTTGTCCTCTCTGAAAAGAGACATCAGAGAAAACACATACGTAGTGGGAGACTTCAACACACCACTATCAACAATGGATAGATCAACATGACAAAAAATAAGTAAAGAAACTAAAGCTCTAAATAAGGACCTAGAGCATTTGGGCTTAATAGACATCTATAGAACACTAAACCCCAAAAAAACGGAGTACACATTTTTCTCAAGTGCACACGGATCACTCTCCAGGATCGATCACATACTGGGGCACAAGACAAACATCAACAGATACACAAAGATTAAAATCATACCAACCATGTTTTCTGACCATGAAGGCATCAAACTAGAAATAAACCATAAAAGGAGGCAAGGAACTTTCCTACCTCATGGAGATTAAAAACACACTACTGGAAGACCACTGGACTAATGAGGAGATCAAAGAAGAAATTCAAAAATTCTTTGAATTGAATGACAAGGAGGACACAAATATCCTAAATGTATGGGATGCAGCAAAAGCAGTAATAAGAGGAAAATATATAGCAATAGAGGCTCACATCAAGAAACAAGAAAGAACTCAAAGAAACAACCTAATCTCGAAGCTCAAAGATCTAGAAAAAGAACAACAAAAAAACCCCAAAACCAGTAGAAGAAAAGAAATAATAAAAACCAAAGCAGAAATAAATGAAATTGAAATTAAAAAAAACAATCCAAAAGCGGTTCTTTGAAAAAATCAATAAAATAGATAAACCCCTAACCAGGCTCACAAGGGCAAAAAGGGAGAAAGCACAAATAAATAGGATAATAAATGAAAGAGGAGAAATCACAACGGACACAGCAGAAAACAAAAGAATAATCAGTAACTACTATGAACAGTCATATGGAAACAAGTTCAACAATCTAGAGGAGATGGACAAATTCCTACAACTCTACAATCACCCAAAGCTAGATAAAGAAGAAATAGAACACCTAAACAGACCAATTACAAGCAGCGAAATTGAAATGGTAATCAAAAACCTCCCCCAAAACGAAATCCCAGGACCTGATGGATGTACAAATGAATTCTACCAAACATTCAGAGACGAATTAGTGCCTATCCTTCACAAACTCTTCCAAAAAATTGAGAAGGAAGGGACAATGCCAAACACGTTCTATGAGCCATCATTACACTAATACCAAAACCAAACAAGGACAACACAAAAAAAGAAAACTATAGGCCAATCTCCCTAAAGAACACTGATGCAAAAATCCTCAATAAAATTTTAGCTATCAGAATCCAACAATGTATCCATAAGATAATTCACCACGACCAAGTAGGATTCATTCCAGGGACACAAGGGTGGTTTAACATCTGAAAATCAATCAACCTTATCCAACACATCAACAAAAAGAAATATAAAAACCATATGATAATATCAATAGATGCTGAGAAAGCTTTCGACAAAGTGCAACACCCATTCGTGATAAAAGCCCTTGAAATTCTTGGGATACAAGGAACATACCTCAACATCATGAAGGCCATCTATGACAAGCCAACAGCCAGTATCATTCTCAATGGTGAAAAGCTGAAAGCAATTCCATTAAGATCTGGAACACGACAAGGATGTCCACTCTCACCACTGCTTTTCAATATAATACTGGAAGTCCTAGCCAGAGCAATAAGACAAGAGGAAGAAATACAAGGTATCCAAATAGGAAAAGAAGAAGTCAAACTATCACTATTTGCAGATGATATGATAATATACGTAGAGAACCCCAAGAACTCCACAGAAAAACTAATTCAACTCATCAATCAGTTCAGTAAAGTGGCAGGATACAAAATCAACATGCAAAAGTCAGTAGCCTTCCTATACACAAACAATAAATCTGAAGAAGAAGAAATCAAAAAAACCATCCCTTTTATTATTGAAACAAAAAAAATCAAATATTTGGGAATAAATCTAACAAAAGAGGTAAAGGACCTATACAAAGAAAACTATAAAACACTGCTAAAAGAAATAGAAGAAGACACAAAGAAATGGAAAGACATCCCCTGCTCATGTATTGGAAGAATAAACATTGTTAAAATGGCCATCCTACCAAAAGCAATATACAGATTCAATGCTAGTCCAATCAAAATTTCAATGTCATTCTTCAAAGAAATAGAACAATTATTGATGAAATTCATATGGAATCACAAAAACCCCGAATAGCCAAAGCTCTCCTGAAACAAAAAGAAGGGAATGGAGGCATCACACTCCCAGACTTCAAACTATACTACAAAGCCATAATCATCAAAACTGCATGGTATTGCAACAAGAACAGACATACAGACCAATGGAATCAAATAGAAAATCCAGAAATAAACCCACAGATTTATGGTCAACTAATCGTTGACAAAGGAGCAAAGACTATGCATTGGAGCAAAGAAAGTTTGTTCAATAAATGGTGCTGGGAAAACTGGGTCGCTACATGCAAAAGAATGAAGCTTGACCACTACCTCACACCATACACAAAAATCAACTCAAAATGGATTAAAGAACTAGACATAAGACCTGAAACCATAAAATATATAGAAGGAAATATAGGTGAAACACTATGTGATTTGCACATCAAAGACATCTTTACAGACACATCACCCAAAGCAGTGATAGTGAAGGCAAAGATAAACAGCTGGGACTACATCAAATTAAAGAGCTTCTGCACAGCAAAAGAGACAATAACAAAAACAAAGAGAAACCCCACCAACTGGGAGAACATTTTTGCACACAACACTAATGATAAAGGACTGATCACAAAAATCTGCAAAGAGCTGATGAGACTCAACAACAACAAAGAAAATAATCCAGTCAAAAAATGGGCAGAAGAGCTAAAAAGAAACTTCTCTGAAGAGGAAATGCAAATGGCCAACTGGCATATGAAAAAATGTTCAGCATCACTTGTCATCAGGGAAATGCAAATCAAAACTACCATGAGATACCATCTTACACCAGTGAGAATGGCACATATTAAAAAAACTATCAACAACAAATGTTGGTGAGGGTGTGGAGAAAAAGGAACTCTTCTGCACTGTTGGTGGGAGTGCAAACTGGTCCAACCACTATAGAGAGCTTTGTGGAGATTTCTGGACCTACTAAACATAGAGCTTCCATATGATCCAGCAATTCCACTCCTAGGTATTTACCCAAAGGACACAGAAACATCAATTCCAAAGAACACCTGCACCCCTATGTTTATAGCAGCACTGTTTACAATAGCTAAGCTTTGGAAACAACCCAAATGCCCAAAAATAGATGACTGGATCAAGAAGATGGGGTACATATACACCATGTAATATTACTCAACATTCAAAAAAGATAAACACATACAATTTGCAGCAACATGGATGGCGCTGGAAGGGATAATGCTCAGCGAAGTAAGCCAAAAAGTAAAAGAAAAATACCGGATGGTCTCACTCATAGCAGGAATCTAGAAAACTTAAATAAGGGACCAGGAAAATGAATAACTATAAGAAAGTGAAAATCAGAATCAACAAAAAACTATGAAACAGAGACACTTTTGGGGGTGTGGGGGGCGGGAGGGGAGGTATTGGGATCAGAATGGGGGCGTTGCAATTGTATGGGGAATATAAAAATAAAATTTATTATTTAAAAAAAATATAAAGCTATGCAGAGATGCATTGTACTTTTCCTGCAAAAAACAAAACAAAACAAAACAAAGCTAGTCAAAGAAGAAAGAAGAAATAGAACAACTAAACAGACCAAATACAAGCAGCGAAATTGAGGCAGTAATCAAAGCACCTCCAAAAAACAAAAGCCCAGGCCCAGACGGCCTCACAAATGAATTCTACCAAACATTCAGCAGTGAATTAGTGCCTATCCTACACAAACTCTTTCAAAAAATTTAAAAAGAAGGAATACTACCAAATACGTTATATGAAGCCAACATTACACTAATACCAAAACCAAAAAAAGACAAAACAAAAAAAGAAAATTACAGGCCAATCTCCCTAATGAACACTGATGCAAAAATCCTCAACAAAATCCTTGCCAACAGAATCCAACAATATCAAAGGGATAGCACACCATGATAAAGTGGGATTCTTCCCAGGGGCACAAGTATGGCTCCACATACGAAAATCGATCAGTGTAATCCAACACATCAGCAAAAAGAAAAGTAAAAACCATATGATCATATCAATAGATGCTGAGAAAGCATTCGACAAAGTCCAACATCCATTTATTATGAAGGCCCTTGAAATCCTCAGGATAGAAGGAATATACCTTAACATGATAAAAGCCATGTATGACAAACCCACTTCCAACATTATTCTCAATGTTGAAAAGCTGAAGGCCTTTCCTTTAAGAACAGGAACAAGACAAGGATGTCCTCTCTCACCACTGCTCTTCAATATAATACTGGAGGTCCTGGCCAGGGCAATAAGACAAGAGAAAGACATACAAGGAATCCAGATAGGGAAAGAAGAATTAAAACTATCACTATTTGCACATGATATGATAATATACATAGAGAACGCTAAAAACTGCACAGAAAAACTACTCAAAATAATCAACCAGTCCAGTAAAGCAGCAGGATACAAAATCAACACTCAAAAATCAGTAGCCTTCCTATGCACAAACATTCAATTGGAAGAAGAAATCAAAAAAAAAATTGCTTTTATAATTGAAACCAAAAAAATCAAATACTTAGGAATAAACCTAACAAGAGGTGAAGGACCTATACAAAGAAAATAATAAAACACTGTTAAAAGAAATAGAAGAAGACACAAAGAAATGGAAAGACATCCCCTGCTCATGGATTGGAAGAATCAGCATTATTAAAATGGCGATCATCCCAAAAGCAATATACAGATCCAGTGTTATTCCAATAAAAATCCCAATGACATTCTTCAAAGAAATAGAACAAATACTGATGAAATTCATATGGAACCACAAAAAACCACTAATAGCCAAAGCCCTGCTGATGAAAACAAAGAAGCAAGGAGGTATCACACTTCCAAACTTCAAGCTATACTACAAAGCCATAATAATTAAAACAGTTTGGTATTGGAACAAAAACAGACACAAAGCCCAATGGAATGGAATAGAGAGCCCAGAAATAAAACCGCACTTATATGAACAACTAATCTTTGACAAAGGAGCAAAGAATATGCAATGGAACATGGACAGTTTTTTCAATAAATGGTGTTGGGAAAACTGGACCTCCACATGCAAAAAAATGAAACTAGACCACTACTTCTCACTGTGCACAACAATCAACTCAAAATGGATAAAAGAACTGGACATATGACCTGAAACCATAAAATATATAGAAGAAAATATAGGTAAAACACTACAAGACATAATCTCAGAAACATCTTAAAAGACACATCACCCTAAGCAGTGATAGTGAAGGCAAAGATAAACACCTGGGATTACATCAAACTGAAAAGCTTCTACAAAGCAAAAGAGACATTAACCAAAACAGAGAGACACCCCACTGATTGGGAAAAAATCTTTGCACTCCATCCAACTAATAAGGGAATGATCACAATGATATACAAAGAACTCACACAGCTCAACAAAAACAGAATAAACAATCCAGTCAAGAAATGGGCAGAATAATTCAAAAGACATTTCTCCAAAGAGGAAAAGCAAATGGACAAGAGGCATATGAAAAAAAATGTTCAACATCCCTTATAATCAGGGAAATGCAAATCAAAACTACACTGAGATACCACCTTACACGAGTAAGAATGGCATACATGAAAAAAAAAAAAACAACAACAAGAAGCAACAACAGATGTTGGCAAGGATGCGGTGAAAAAGGAACTCTCCTACATTGCTGGTGGGAGTGCAAACTGGTCCAACCGTTGTGGAAAACTGTCTGGAGGTTCCTCAGTCTACTAAAAATGGAGCTACCATATGATCCGGCAATTCCACTCCTAGGGATCTACCCAAAGGACACAAAAACAGTGATTCAAAAGAGCACCTGTACACCTATGTTTATTGCAGCACTATTTACAATAGTTAAAACCTGGAAACAACCCAAATACCCAAAAATAGATGACTGGATCAAAAAGATGTGGCGGATATATATATATATATATATATATATATATATATATATACATACACACACACACACACACACACACACACACACAATGGAATATTATTCAGCAATCAAAAAAGATAAACTCATATCATTCACAGCAACATGGATGGAGCTAGAAGTAATTATGCTCAGTGAAATAAGCCAGAAGGAAAAAGAAAAATAGCAGATGGTTTCACTTGTAACAAGAATATAGGGAAACCAAATAAGACATCAGTGCAAAAAAAAATAATAATAACAGTACAAAAGACACAAAGCAAAAACAGACAATTATAAACCAGAGACATACTGCAGGGTAGGAGGAGGGAGATGGGTGAGAGGGATGGAGGGAAGAGCACAGGGGCCTGTGGTGATGGTGCATGGGTGCCTTGGGGAAGGAGATTCTATGGGGACTCAATCTGAGGGGGTGGGGGGAAGCAAATATTGTCTTAAAAATGTAAAAAGTGATAAATGTTAAAATAAAAAAAAATTAAAAAAAGACAATGGGAAAAAATATTTGGGTTAGGGATGGATATATCACCAAGTTGGCCAATGAGCACTCTTCTGAATTTTTCTGGGGTTCTAAGAAAAGAAACATTCTATCATTCTGAAATCATCGGTTTGTCACCTTATACAAAGCCTTCCTGGGGAGAGGGAAAACAGAGAAAAACAAACAGGTGTTCCTGAGTCCATGTTAGTGCACACTGAGCTCTCCAAAATGTTTTTCAGTTGTTATAATAATGGGTTTCTGGAGTTCTCATCCCTCTACATAGATAAGTCTGAGGTACACACTGAGGCAGGAATACCTACTATTAAGATCATCAAAATGAAACAAAAAGATAGCAAAGCAAATAAAGAGTATATTAATGATATTTAAACATCTTCAGTCATTGAATGACTTCAGTACACGCAGTTACCATTTATCCTTGCTCTGTCAGGGGTTGGAAACTTTTTTTTTGTAAACAAGTAGATAGTAAATCTTCTTTGCTTTACAAGACAAATGGGCTATATCAGAACTTTTCAACAATTCAATTCTATTGTAGCCCAAGGCAATCACAGATAATATGTGAATGAACAGGCAAATATGTGTTTCAATAAAACTTTATTTATAAAAACACATGACAGACAAGATTTGTTCTGCAGTCTGTTCTACATGATAGAACTAGTTCAAGATTTTTCTTCTTTGAAATGTTGACTAAATGCTTGAAATCTATGCTGATGATACACATATTGAAAAAAAGGCATTTGATACTTTCTTTTGCTGTTCTTGGACTTCTATTAAAATGTTCAATGCTTGATAGTTAGGCAATGTTGAAACAATCCTTTAAGGTCTCACAGTGAAGTTAAGTTAGAAATTTGAGATACAAACTCTCTGGGAAATGTTTATTTAACTCAATCATATGGGCAGAGTTTAGGAGATATTTCTCAAACTCTCTCTCAATAACAGAAGATAAATACAGCCTTAAGTGTACCACGTGTGCATATGAGAAAGAAGGAGAGGTACTTCGTACCTCTGTTCTTAGATGTCCTCAACAACTTTACCCAAACCATTTCCAAGTATTATTTTGTGACCCATATTTATTTTACATCTGCTTCTTGAAGATAAGCGAAGACTGTGCTGTAAAAGCTTCTTTTCCTACTTTGCCATTTGCTCTATATCCTTTTCTCTTCCACCTACCTCTACCCTTTTCTAATTATTACTTAGAATAGTGGCTGAAAAATTATACAAATTCAAAATTAACTTATCTTGATGAAAAAGAGATACCAAGAAGTAACTGAAGTTACAATATAGTTTCATATAAGATTATCTCAAATTTGGAAGAATATTTCATTTTTTATTTGAAGAATGTGTTAGACATCCTTACAGTCATTCAACAAACAATTATGGAACACTTATTGTGTGTCAGATTTGTGCTAGTGAGTCATTTAATTTAGTGATTGTTAGATTTTGCTGCCTAAGAAGCTACCCTAAGCTAATTGCTTTAGAGCAACAAATATTATTTCAATGATTTTGTGCACTATTTTAAAGACAAAAATAGGTTTACAAACAGACACATTCCACTAACAATTCAGCTAATGAACCCACAAAAAGTTTTAAAACTGAGGGGCCTCCCTGGTGGCACAAGGGTTTAAGCACAGCACTGCGAAGCTATCTGCAGCCTCTGCAGCGTGAGTTGGATCCCTGGCTGCCCAGGGAGCTACCCGCATGACACAGCAGACCTCTTCTGACTCACGTGCTACTCCTGTCAGCAGTGTACAGTCTGCCTGTTCTGTTTCCAGCTCTGTCTCTGGCCTATACACCAGTTCTTGTATGCATGGATAAATAAATCTTAAAAAAAAAAAAGATTTAAAACTGCAAATTATCAACAAGAATTTAAGAAAGTGATTTTATTGGGAAATGATAGTAAGCCATATTTTTAAAATTTTCCAAATATCCATTTAAAGGGAGAAAAGGTTAAAACGACATGAAAACACACTAAGTCAGTCCTCCCTTGGTGGCACAAGGGGTTAAGTTGCAGCATTATGAAGCTATCCACAGCCACTGCAGCATGAATTTGATCCCCAGTCAGGGAGGTGATCCACATAGCGCAGCAGACCTCTCCTGACTCACCCGCTGCTACCCTCAGCAGTGTATTTCAGTAGATCTGCCTGTTCTGTTCCCCACTCTGTCCCTGGTGAATTCTCTCATCCCCCACACCTTTGGCCTGTATCTTTGTTTTTGGATGCATAAATAAATAAGTCTTAAAAAAAAAATACCAAGTGCCCATGTCACAACTGAATAGGTTTCTCTGAGATGGGACCTCTCTGGGCTGGCTGGTTTGTCTCTCCCGAGGGTTTGCTCATCTGGTGACAGAAGGCTCCAGACTCAAGAAAGCAAGTTTCACAAGCACCATTGAGCCTGTTTGATCACTTACATACTGTGTTATTGGCCAAAGCAACTCACTGGTCAGGTGTCATTGGCTAAAGCAACTCACTGGCTAGAAAGTGGAAGAACAGTCCTCGCTTCTTGTGGGCAAAGTTACATTCCAAAGTAGCAGGAACATATTGTAACCATTATTGTAACAATCTACCCCAACAAGATCTCATCTACAGCCCACTGAAGGAATATCCACCCCTCTTGTTTTATTTCCTCCCAAAAGATAATTAGAAAAGGCTTTCCTGCCTCACAAGCTTCCAATACAATGGACAGTAACAAATGAGAAAGCCAGAAACTGCACTGCTGGGTACCCCAGAGTCCTTACAGAATAGCTCTGCCACTTGTAATTGTGTTTGACCTAGTGTAGCTGTCCCAGTGAAAAAAACAATGAATAGTAATAGCAACAAATATACTCTTCTCTGCACTTACTCTAAGTCCCAACATTTAAGAAATGAATCTATTGTTTGGAAAATATGTTTTCTTCCTTCTAGATGTTGGATGAAAAAATTACCTTTCTCCTTATACCCAGTGAAAATCAACACACAAATGGCCAGGAATACTGGGCTAGAATTTCCACATATACATGTTGTGAAGATAATGTAGTCAAACCAGTCATGATTACTCAGTATATTGTTGATAGATATGTTGAATCCTAAAGACCTGAGCAGTCAAGAAGGAATCAGATGAGCATCACCACAGATGTGAGGCATAAGCAGAGTGTCCTTTGGGAATGGAGAATGCCAAGAATACTGAGTCCACGATGTCTGAAACCTAGTGTTGATTTAATTACAATAACAATATCTGAGCCTCTTCGTACACCCTGGATTTTATTCTTTGCCTGTAACCAGACCTTCCAGTTAGGTTTCTAGAAATTCTCATTGCCAGGTAGTATAGGGAAGAGATAGCAAAAAAAAAAAAAAGAAAAGAAAAGAAAAGAAAAGAAAAGAAAAGAAAAGAAAAGAAAAGAAAAGAAAAGAAAAGAAAAGAAAAGAAAAGAAAAGAAAAGAAAAGAAAAGAAAAGAAAAGAAAACCGAACAAACAAACAAAATAAACAAGTAACTCTAGGTTGGGGGTTTGTGGGAAGTGTGGGGGAGAGGAGCAATGCTATGAATGTGGGCCTCAAGAAGAAGCAAATTTCAGTCTCTCACAAGAGATTTCACACATGGGATTATTTACGTAAGTAATTGGAGAGCTGAGAGGCCAAATGGGAAGATGATGAAATCAGAGATGAGCAGCAGCAAGTGATCATCACACCCCAGGACTATTGAGATCATGAGATGAGCCCAATAGCGGAGACATGGATTGGAGACACTGTCACAACCATCACACAGTGAAAGCTGGAGTCCCACACTGCTGTGGAGATGCTACAGGGAGAACAAGTGAGAGCTGTTGTGTCCTCCCCTCTCTCAGGTAATGCTCTGTGGCTGCCTTGCAAGCGATGTGACAGAGCTTTCAGCTTTCCCGCCTTCTGATCCCTCATATTAGTCATGCCAAAGCCACGCTGTACCTCACAACCACCCAAACTGCTCCCAGCCACTGAGTGTTAACTCCTGGTGTTAACTCCACTGAAAGGTAACTTCACTTGAGAACTCTCCACCTTTCTGCTCAGGTGCAACACTGCAGTTATGGGCTCCTCCCCTCCAATCCTTTCACTTTTCTGTCTTCTTCAATATCTACCAAACTGGATTGCACTTGAAGGCTGTAGGTCCTTGCTACTGCTCTCTTCCTTTCTGTTTACCAGCATTTCCTCTCACTAACTCTCTTGAATGTCTAATTACATGTTGGTATTTGCTGCTCAGAGAACACAAACTGAAATGCTCACCCATCTACTTCAGTGACAAGAGAAGCTAAATTTGTTGTAGGAGGAAGAAAAAATGAATATCACTATTTACATCCACTAACAAACTCAGTCACAAAATACCTGTTACTACTTTTTGCCTCTCTCCTCCAACTATGAAACCCTCTTTCATTTTCAATTCTTAGCCCTTCACTTGTCCCCTGAAGTCCATTTCTCCATCTTTACTCAGAGACTTCCCTCCATCATCATTACCCCTCTATTCCTAATACCTCTAGTTTTACACTCTCCTGGCCCTGAACATGACCATTAATATGTACCAGAATTCCTTCCATTACTAAAAGCCTCACCTCATTACCCAGTTCTTTGCTAACTTCTGCTTTCTCTCTTCTTCCATAAAGCTCCTATAAGTACCAACTACTCTGTTTACACAAACTCACCTTCCATGCACACCTCAAACCATGTAAAATTTGGGCCTCATGACCTCAGCAGAATCACTTACTTCCATGTTCCCAAGAGCTCCCTGTCCACCATGTCCTCAGGCAGCTTTCAGTCTGTTTGTTGCTTATCCATTGAAAGTCTCTAGAGTGTTTAACACTCTTAGCTGTGTCCTTCTTTACTGAAAACTCTTTCATTTTGGGCCATATTTTTCTTCAACTCCATAACTAGTCTTTCCTAGAGTCCATGATTCCCCTTTCTTTGATCATTCAGGTTTCCCTAGGTACCCTTCCCTAGTACCTTAATCCCTAATACTCTCCCTGGGCAATAAATATAAACAAAACATGGAGCTTTAATTTCTACTCAAAAGTTGATGTTCTAAAATCTATCTCAACCCTAAAATTCTCCTGAGTCTTGATTGCTATTTAAGCTGCTACTATATATTTGCATTCAGATTTTCTGCAAAACACACCAATGTTAATATAACCACAAAAAAACTATCCTCATCTTCTTTCCCAACTGAAACCTGTCCTCTTTTCACCTCAGTTAATGAGGTGGAATGAGGTTGTTCAAGCCTGGATGTAAATGGTGCTGTTCATTTCTTCTTACTCTTGGATTCTTACTCATAGTACACCTTGAATTCTCCCACTTCTTCCATCCCATGGTTCAAGCCCACATCATCTCTCATGTAGTATACCGTTTCCTAAAGCAAATAAGTCTTTATAATTTTCAGCGATCCACCACATTTCAATTAATGTGAACTTTCTACCTTAAATACCCTTCCATGCCCCCTCATTGTCCTTGGGGTAAAGTCTAAAATCCTTTTCATGGTGTACAAAGACTATCATAATGTGCCAGCTCTCCATCCTGATCTTCAGCTTTCTCCCATTACCCACCCCTAACTCACATCTTCCCTCTTCTCCCTGCTTTTCATTCTCCTCATCATCCTCTTCCCTGCTCCTTGACTTTCCTTTCCATTTCAGTTTATGTGTTTTCTGAACATCATGTATTTTTATAAAATGTTTTCTAACATTTAATTTGCAGTCTTTTCCCAATAGTTCCTGCTCTTGGAAGGTCTTCTCCACATGACTCAATTCTGCACCATGGCCCATTTAATCAGTTGAATCCTGCACATCCTTCCTATGACAACTGTCCTTCTCATCCCCACAGTTTGTTATGATGGCTATGTTATTTCCCAATAGTTGTGCACATCACCTTTTACAACTATTACAACACCATACTATTTTTGTGTACTATAAATTGCCTTTTCTTTAGTCATTTCGCCCAAGGATAGCTCCTTGAAGAAATAGATATATCTTCTTTTTCATTTTACCCCCAAGACAAAGCACAGAACCTGGCAGAAAGAAAATACACTTATTGAATGAATAAATAAACTATTCTGCTGCAAACCTACCAAATATTTGCCTATAAGTAATCATACCATATTTGCTTAGGAGACCGTATTCTTGAAGATTGCTATTGATCAAGCAAAATTACTGTACTTTACAAAGACATTTTAATTTTATAGTTGGAATCCTGAGAAACACTGTAATTTTGAAATACTTATTTACTAAGGAATGCCTGCATTTCTAGCTACTTATTATAGTGGGGGTTGGAAAAGTGATATTTTTGTTGATGACAGGAGAAGAGGAATACAAAATGTCTGATGACAAATGCTAGTGAGGACTGAGCTATTTGAGAGCTGGCCTGCCTTTGTTATTGACATATTCTCTTTAATCCCTAACTGGTTAATCTATCTTTTATTAACAGAATCTTGATCCTCTGTTTATACTTTGAAGACAACAGAATTTTACTTCATTCCTAAGTCAACAGTGCCTAGAGGAAGATCATAAGAAGCTACCCTGACCAAAGTATTCACCTTTGAAAGATGATTAAGTCATTTCAGTGCCTCAGAGGTTGAACTTCACAGCTATTATTTTAAAGAGGACAGAGCAGTAGTCTACTTCACCCCAAACTAGAAAATGGCATTTTATTTGCTCTCCAAGGGTGACTTATTTTCCCTTAACAAATAACAATAATATCCTATTTAATTCATGAATTGAGATAACTCACTTAGTGCCTAAAACTATTTATTAGGAGAGACTTGACATTTTTAAATTAAAATACACTATAATTTGGGTTGTAACCTGTCATTTATTTTTAATTCAGTCACCTCTCATTTTTATATAAACAATTTTGATTGAAGATTATATATATTTTAAAAACTGTTTCTTTTCCAATTTCCAACTAAATTGCCTGTGGTAGACCCAGAAAGAAATACTGTTCATAACAACAGAGAAAACTGGAAATAACAAACAATTCATTGCCAGAATTGTGGGAAATGTCTACTAATTATAAAGATGAGATTACTAGTTTGAAGTAAGGGATGCTCAATTAGGCCATCAACCAAGAGGTAAGTGTCCAGGACTGGGTTCCATAAGATTAAAGCTAAAACTTAGAGGAGATTCTACCTATCCAATAACTTAGAAGAGATTCTACCTAAAGCAGTACAAGACATTAAGGAATGGTGAATCAATCAAAATCCTTAAAACCAGGGGTCTTTAAGGAAAAGTAAGGTTTGCAAAATGACAATAGCTGATTTTGAAAAACAAGTATATTTACTATCTTACACAGAACAGGAAAAGCATTAAAAAGATAATTTGGATTTCAATGAAAACCAAAACATTTACTCATCAAAAGACATGAAAGCAAGTTACTGCCTAAAGAAAATATTCAAATATATACATGCATACACACTTTATATAATAGACAAAAATTTGAGCAGTCATTTTGTAACACAAGATGCACAAATTGTTACACATACATGGAAAGAGGTTCATTAATCATAACAGATATGCAAGTTAAACCCACAATGAAATACTATTCCAAATCCACTTTTTAGTGGCTAATTTAAAAGAATGACAACACATGCTGAAGATGTAGAACAACTAAAAATGTCAATATTGTTTTGGAAAACAATATATTTTTTTAATTTAAATATGCCTATCCAATAACTTAGCAATTTTACTTCCAGATATTTATATGAGAAAATGACAACATGTATTTTCAAAATGACTCCCATTATATATAAAGAAAGTGTGATATATTCACTCATACAGTGGGCTACTGCTTAGCAATGTAGAGGAAAACAACTACTTTCATTCATAAAAATTCCTGTCACATTAGGGGAAAGAAGTAAGACACAAGAACATAGACTATATGAAATATGTACGACCCTAAATTCTATCATCATAGTTGAATTTCTGAAAGGGAAATAGGGAAATTTTTAGGATGGCAAATGTTCTATGTCTTGGAGTATCAATTGCATAGGTAGATGCATTTGCCAAAACTCCTCAATCTTTATTATCTTTATATAAGATATCCGCATTGCACTGTTCAAGAAATTAAAATTATTACATTTGAGGAGTTAAAAGACAAGAAGGTGAATTTCAGAAAACTACTTTCCACTTGTTTTAATTTGGGTTCCCACAAGCACATTTTCAGACAATGACTCAATTATAAGTAGCTTATATTGCAGATTCTGGAAACACTGGAGGAGGATGGGGAGGTAAAACAGAGAAAGGAAGTCATCCAGTAATGGATGTTTTAAAACAGACTGCACATTGGGCAACTAGGCTGAATTTCCTGGGGAAACCTAAGAAACAACACAAAACACAAACCTCAGTGTTATTCTCTTAAGGTAAGAGGAAATTGAAGTATTTATATACTTAGAAATTTGGACTAAGTATTTATATACTAAGAAATTTGGACTAACATCTGCTAAAAGCCTATAAAATAATTAAAAATAATCAAGTTTGGCTTCATATTATGACATATGGGTAACATTAGACTGCCCCACTATCAATAAAATCTACAAAAGATTAACCAAAAGAAAAAAAAAAAAAAAGGAAAAGAAGGGTGTGAGTAGAGAAGGTTAGAAGGACAGAAATTGGTTTTAGAGTAAAGCAGGCATCATAAAATGTATTTGGAAGTATTCACTCTTTAACAGATTTTTGAAAGTGTTTAAGGATAGGTATCATTCTTTGAAGGTTTGATAGAATTTACTTGTGCAGCTCTCTGGCCCTAGGCTTTTATTTTTGACGATTTTTTTTTTTTTTACTGTATCTATTTCTTTAGTGCATTTGTGTTTTCTATTTCTTCCCTAGTTTGTATGGTTGCCTTATTCTAATTTTTGCACAATGTATGCATTTTCATCTTGGTTTTAGTCCCCATAAAATTCTCACCACCCTTGTTTCGATCCTACTCCATTTTCCACCTCCCATGTAGTGTATTTCTGGTTTATAGTTGTTATAATTGCTTGTTGATAAGTTTTCCCTTGTTGCAGTAACAGGACAAGGATGCTACAATCCCACTTTTGATTAACTTAGTATTAAATGTTTGAGCTATAGTAATCATGCAACAAGAAATAAAAGGAAACTGTGTGGGAAAAGAGAAGTGGAATTGTCACTGTTTGCAGACAATATAATATTACATATTACATAACGTACAAGGGGATAATATCTAAGCTGTATTTAAAAACTGTGCAACCCAACAGTGGGAAAAAAAAAATTAGATCTGAATAGACAGTTCACCAAAAGATCCAAAAGGCATTAATAGATACTAGGAAAAATGTTCATCACTGCTTCCAATAATGGCTAACGCACAATGACATATTGTCTCATACCCGAGACAATAACACATATTAAAAAAGATACTGGACATAGGGGTGCAGGTGTTCTTTGGAATTGATGTTTCTGTGTCCTTTGGGTAGATACCTAGGAGTGGAATTGCTGGATCATATGGAAGCTCTATGTTTAGTAGGTCCAGAAATCTCCGTTTACAATAGCTAAGCTTTGGAAACAACCCAAATGCCCAAAAATAGATGACTGGATCAAGAAGATGTGGTACATATATACCATGGAATATTACTCAGCATTCAAAAAAGATAAGCACATGCAATTTGCAGCAACATGGATGGTGCTGGAAGGGATCGTGCTCAGCGAAATAAGCCAAAAAGAAAAAAAAATACCGGATGGTCTCACTCATAGCAGGAATCTAGAAAACTTAAATAAGGGACCAGGAAAATGAATAACTATAAGTGAAAATCAGAATCAACAAAAAACTATGAAACAGAGACACTTTTTGGGGGGTGGGGGGCAGGAGGGGAGGGATTGGGATCAGAAAGGGGGGGTTGCAATTGTATGGGGAATATAAAAATAAAATTTATTATTAAAAAAAAAAAAAGATACTGGATAGCAAGTGCTACAGACCAATGTGAAGAAAGAAGAAACATATTAACACTGTTTGTGGGGATGTAAACTTGATCAGCCATTAGGGAAAGTGACCTATACTTACCTTAAAAAACTAATTATAGAAACGTGACATGAGGGCCTCCCTGGAGAGACAAGGGTTAAGGACATCACTATCAAGCTATCACCAGCCACTGCAGCACAAGTTGGATCCCTGGCTGGCCAGGGAGAAACCCACATGGCACAGCAGACCTCTCCTGTCTTGCCCACTGCTCCCCTCAGCAGTGTATTTCAGTAGATCCTCCTGTTCTGCTCCCCATTCTGTTTCTGGTGAGTCCTCTCACCCCCCCAACACACACACCTCTGGCCTACACCCAGTTCTTGTATGCACACATAAATCAATCTTTAAAAAATAAGAAATGTCATATGATCCAGAAACTCAATTTTGAGTACCCATCTAAACTATTTTATATGTGCATGTGTGTATGTATGTATGCATGTGTATATATATATATATATATATATATATATATATATATATATATGTATATACACACACAAAAATGCTTTATTATGTTTATTGCAACATTATTACAATAACTGATAGAGGACTGGATTGAGAAGATGTGGTATATCCACACAAGGGAATATTACCCAGCCTTAAGGAATGACAAAATGTTGCCATTTAAGTAAAATGGTAAGAATTCGAGGGAATCAGTGTAGTAAAGGAAGACAGAATGGACAAAAAAAATGGATATTTACATAGCAGATGATTTGACAAAGCAAAACACTTATAAAAAGTAGTGTGTAATAAAAAGGAATTGAGACTTCTGAGATTAAGAGGGAGGGGGGAGAAAGTCAAGGAGGTTTGAACAATGGTGGTGTGTGAAGTTATTTTAAAATAAGATTGAATAGATGGGTTAAATAACAGCCTAGAAGCAGCAGAAAGTATAATTAGTGCAGTCCATGGCAGTTAAATAGAAAATATCCATATTGAAGTAGAAAGATAAATAGTAAAATGTGCATATGTAGTTGCATGAGAAGATGTAATGTAAAATTGAAGACTTAAGAAAAGATAAGAGAGAATAGGTAAATGTTGAGAATGTTCCAAAAGTTTCAAAAGACATCAAATCATAGATTGAAAATGTTTTATGAAGTTCAAGATTGAAAAAAAGGACACACAACTTATGTAGATTAAAATAAACTGTTGAAAGGCAAAAAATAAAGAGGAAAATGTAATTTTACCTTACAACGAACAATATTATGTACAGAAACAAAAGCTAGAAGTAAATGGAATCACATTTTTGATGGTGTTATGGGTTGAATGACATCCACGAGTCATCCATTCATATGTTGAAGTTCTAAACCCCAGAAACTCAGAATCTTATTTGGAAACAGGATATTTACAGACAGAACCAAGTTCTGTCCATCAAAAGGAACCTTTAAGGGACTCCCCTGGTGGCGCAGCAGTTGAGCGCTGGGCTGTGAGGCTGCCCGCAGCCTCTGCAGCGCCCGTTCGTTCCCCGGCCGCCAGCGAGGGTCCCCCCCAAAAAAAGAAAGGCACCTTTAAGAGAGTAAAAATGTGAGCTCCAGGCTGCAGAATTTAGCTACAAAAGATGTATTTGACACAGGATGCATTCCAAAGATAAGTAAAGAAAGCCTAGAAATCAATAAAGTAAAGCAGATAATGTAGTTTAAAAAAAAAAATTTTAAAAATCACATCACAAAAGAAAATACTCAAATTACCAATAAGCATATAAAAATATACTTGCTCTCACATGTCATTACTAAAAAAACACATTAAAATCACAATAAAAACTACTTAATTACCCATAAAATGACTTCATTTTAAAAACTTGCCATACTGTGTATTAGTAAAGATTTAGAACGAGAATACCCTGACAGGAATGTAAGTAGTTACAACCACTTTGGAAAACCTATTGAACTTATAAATATCAAATAATGCAGATAATTCACTTTTGGTTGTATCATGTATCAAGACATCAAATATGTCTTTTCTATAAATTTGTGTATGTGTAAATATATATAATACACACACACACATAATATACATATATTAGATGTAAAATAAGGAATTGACTTATACTATAACGGAGCCTGAGAAGTCCAATGATCTTCCATCTGCAAGCCGGACACCCAGGAAAGCTCATGGTGTAGTTTGAATGTCTGAGATCTAGAAAATCAGTGGTGTACATTCCAGTGTATGTCTGAAGGTCAGAAAAGTAGGAACTTTTCTGTGTCACTCACTGTGGTGAGTACTGTTAATAATGGAGGAAGATATGTATGTGTTAAGACAATTTTTTGTTTTAATTTTGATATGATTCAAAGTTTTATTTTGATTCCTCTTTAAAAAGTATTGTGCTAAGGCCTCCCCTGGTGGCGCAGCGGTTGAGCACTGGGCTGCGAAGCTGCCTGCAGATTCTGCAGTGCCGGTTTGATCCCTAGCTGCCAGCGAGGGTCCCACATGGTGTGGCAGACCTCTCCTGCTGCGCCCACTGCTTCCCTCAGCAGTGTATTTTGTCCTTCTGCCTGTTCTGTTCCCTGCTCTGGCTCTGGTGAATTTTCTCACCCTCCCACACTTCTGACTGTACCCAGTGCTTGTATAAACAAACAAACAAACAAACAAACAAACAAACAAATAAATAAATAAATAAAAAGTATTGTGCTAGCTGTTTATCTGTGGAGGGGATTAATTCTTCATGTATTGGTATGGGGTCTGTGTTTTTACCAAATATCAAAGTTGAGATAATAATAACATTTTATTTTCTTGATTGTATCTCAAAAAATTATAATAAATATTTCTTGAGCACTTACATACCAGACACAATATATGGTCTGGCACTTGAGCCTTCTTAACTATTACATGGCTATGTCTAATGTGGCCTAATGGTCACTGCCCATTTTTTTTTGTTTTTTGTTTTTTTTTTTATGTTTTGTTGGAACTCAGCCACATACTCATGAGAGAACCCAACGAGTACCATGGGGAGCAGCAATGATCCAACACAACCCAACTTTACTTTAATTGCAAGTCATGAACAAATAAATGGTTATGATTTTAAGTTACTAGGTATTAGACAAGAATAGGTCACTAAAAGAAATTTCTACCCAAAGCTATAGGTAAGGAAAAAAAAAAAAATCTCTGAACATGTAGCATTGATATTTGAAATGAAATAACATGGAAGATTGGAAAGGTAACAATAATTTTTAGTGTGGGCTGGAAAAGCAATGAGTAAATTGCAAATGGAAACTGAATACAGGACAATCCCATTATGTTGAAACTGAGTTTGGCAATACCAACGTCTGTGGTAATGAAAAGATAGAAAATGTTCCTAATGAATATATGTTATTTGGCTAAGATTTCTGGGCAGAATGCTTGAAGTGCCATTTGACTTCTTTCAGCAACATGTAATAAGGGATTTTGAGAGAGATGAAATAAAGAAAAAAATTTTAAGTGTGCAAACAATATATAGAGGATATATAGAAGATGCTGCATAGTCTAGAGTAGAAATGATTTTCAAAATAAACTGCCTCACAGCAAAGATCAAATCTGGGGAATATTGAATAAAATAACACTCAAGATAAATAGAAGATCAAAGATGAGGATGTAATATTTACTAAAATATTTATGACAGAATCTTTTAGCCTCTCTCTGCAAAATTCTTTTTTTAAAGATTTATTTATTGATCCCTAGCCAGAGGTGCAGATAGGTGAGAGGATTCACCAGAGACAGAGTGGGAAGCAAAAGTGAAATAAACTGCTGAGGGAAGCAGGGGAAGGAACAGGAGAGATCTGTTGTTCCATGTGGATTACTGGAGAGCGAACTCATGCTGCCATGGCTGATGATAGTTAATAGTGCTGAGACTTTAAACCCTGCACCACCATGGAGGCCCAATCTTTGCTCAATTCTTAAGCTGTAGTTTGACTCACCCAAAGTAGATAGAGGTCTGTTAAGTAGGAATTATGAAAGTGGCTTTAAGTGTATAGGGTAAACCCTAAATATATTTATATAAAACCCGAAGTATTTTGAGAATATCTTTGAACAATACATCACCAGTTTGGACTAAAACGGATAATAAGAGTTTAAAATAATAAAAAGCTAATGGGCTCTCAATTTTTTATGTGCACAAAGCAAGGTAACACAGCTATTTAGCTGCAGATAGAGACATTTGTTAGAGGAAATGAAGAAGTTCCTGGAGGATAAAGCCAACAACGTAGAAGTTAGAATCAAGGTCTTCCAAAAGCAATGGATGGGGGCCTCCCCGGTGGCGCAGCGGTTGAGCGCTGTGTTGCGAAGCTGCCCGCGGCTTCTGTGGCGCCAGTTCGATCCCTGGCTGCTCTCCTGCCACCCGAGGAGGGTCCCACATGGCGCGCGGACCTTTCCTGCCGCCCGCTGCTCCCCTCAGCAGTGTACTTCGGTCCTTCTGCCTGCTCTGCTCCCTGCTCTGGCTCTGGTGAATTCTCACACCCTCCCGTGCTTCTGACTGTACCCAGTGCATGTATAAACAAAAGAAACAAACAAACAAACAAACAAATAAATAAATAAATAAATAAATAAATAAATAAATAAAACATGCCTCTATATTAAAAAAAAAAAAAAAAGCAATGGATGAAGCAAACAAAATTGGGCCTCATCAAGGAGAATTCTCTGTACTCTGTACCTGGCAGCATCATGAACAAATAACTACATTGTTGTCCTTTTGAGTCACTAAGTTTGGGGATGACTTGTTACACATATATAGAAATTATCTGAAATAGTCATGCTTTGTGCACTAAAACAAACTTCAAAAAGATTAATTTCAGTCTCCTGTTCTCATCAAATTATCTATACAGACAATATGAAAACATTTTCTGAAAAAAAGATCACTAGATTATAGTCTGTATGTGTCTCCATTCCAGTGAGCCATATGCCCTGAAAAATGAGGCATAAGAGACTTCCATGTTGAAAGGATGAGACACACCCTGAGCTAGTTATATGTAGCACTCAAAATGGTCCCTCTCAATTTAATATTTCAAACTCATTTCTGGAAATTAAGTGGTTTGGGGGGAAAGATATCTGGTAGATCCAAGAGGGCATAATAGGAGATCTTTGCTATACTCCCCAGAGGAATATTTGTTAAGTGGCAGAATACTGTACCCAGAGGATACTATAGCTTAGAATGAAACTATAAAATCTCTTGACTATCAGAGACCAAGAAGATTGTACCAGGAAGACTCAGAAGAGATTCATGCTTTAATTAATGAGATGTGGGTGGAGAGGGACACCTGAAGGTTGTGATTGGGATAGGAGGTTACAGTAAAAATTGCAGCACTGTCACTTGGGCAACCAATTGACAGGCAGATCCAGCAAGGGGATAGTTAACATGTGGGAGTACACTCTGATTGAGGGAAACTATTTATGGAGGAGCTGGGTGCTCCCAGCACATAAGGTTCCCAGAGAAAAGATGAAGGAATATGTGCTGGTTGTATCATCCTCATGTACCCCTTGGGTCTGGTGCTGAGCATGTGAGGCTGACTGACAGCATGCAGACAGCAAAGCCTCAGGTCAAGAAACCCAGGTAGGAAGACTATCAATGGTGCCAAGGATGTGAGCCTGCCCCTTAACCAAGGAATTCAAAACAACAACTTGCCCCCTTCAATCCCCTTCCCTACTCCATGATTCAAATTAAATGATCAGTTCTTTAGAACTATTTAAGACCCTGAAAAGCCAAGTATCCAAAATCACATAAAAATCACAGTACTGCCTGGTAGAAAGGTAGAAGAAGCTCAAATGTCTGCAACAAAGTGGGCAGGTAAAAACCATAACACATGGCAACTTGAGATCTCAAGAGAATGACACCACAAAGACAGAACACCTTGTCAGAATCCAACCACAAAAAAATGGAAGATTTTATCATCCAATCAAAGAGAGAGTTCAAAATGGCCATAATAAAGAAATTCAAAGAAATGGAAGTAAATTCATAAAAGCAAGTCAAGTCAAAGTCACACAAGAGAACTCTGAAATGTTAATCAGAGATAGAAAAAGTCAGGGGGCCTCCCTGGTGACACAAGGGGTTAAGACGAAGTGCTGTGAAGCAATCCGCAGCCACTGCAGCATGAGTTTAATCTCCGGCCAGGAAGGTGGCCCACATGGTGCAGCAGGCCTCTCCTGTCTTGTTTGCTGTTCCCCTCAGCAGTGTATTTCAGTAGATCTGCCTGTTCTGCCCCCCACAGAATAAAAGAGAAAAAGTCAGAAAAACAAATGAATGTCTTGAGAAATACAGTTAATACAGAAAATAGAAATTGAAGATTTAAATAAGAAAAAAAGGAGCTACATGATCTACAATATCAATAGAGGAGATTAAACAATTTGTGTAGAAATGTATGAACGCAATTGAGAACAAATGTAGGACTAAATCAGTGATCCTGAATATAAGAGAAGTAAACAAATGAAGAAACACTTTGCGGACTATACAAGTCCATTATGGAAGGCAACATAAAGCTAACGGGTATTCCAGAAGGGGAAGAGAAAGAGAAAGGAACAAAAGGAAGGAATTTAATATAAAGTCCATGAAGTTAAAACAGCACCCTTTTCTCTAAATGTAATGAGAAAGTACTTTAGAAACTACAAAGAGTTTGAGACAAATATAGAATATTGAAAATAGCTAGGTAAAAAAAGCCAATGACCTATAAAGCTACTCATGTCAGATTTACTTCACACTTCTCTGAGGAAATCCTACAGGTAAGGAGAAATAAATGACATATACAAAATATTAATATTTAAAAGCAAAAATTGCAGTTCAAAATTACTGTATCTTGCAAGAATGTCCTTCAAATATGTGGGAGAAATAAAAGTCTTTTAAAACAAACAGAAGTTGAAAGAGTTTGCCAACACTGATATCCCTACAAGAAATGCTGAAGAGTTCCATATCTAAATCAAAATGAAGAAAAAAACAACAACAAAAAGAACAAAGAAATAGAACCAGAAAAATGAATACAAAATGGCAGTAGTAAATCCTCATGTAACAATAAAACTCTAAATGCAAATGGAGTGAACTCACCAATTAAATTTTGAATCAGAAAATAAATTCTAATTTTCTACTGTTCCAGCAGTCCCATTTGGACCCATCCAAAGATGAAGATAAACAAACAGTAAAAGGTTGGAAATCAATCCTATAAGCAAATGTTACTCTAAAAAAGAAAAGGAGAGACATTTTTATTTCAGATAAGCTAGACTAATAGCTATAAAAAGATAACAAGAAGTAGGGATGGACATTATACAATGCTTAAAAAGTCAAAACATCAGGAACACGTAACATTCATCAACAAACATGCAACAAGTGAAGGAGCAACAATATTTGAAAGTAACTATTAACAAACTCAAAAGTAGACACTGGCAGCAACACAGTAGTAGAGGATATCATCATGACACATTAATAAACAGTTCTAGGAAACAGAACATCTACAAGGAAACAATAGCTTAGAGGAGGAAGTAGATCAGATGAACTTAATAGCCATTTATAAGATACTACACCCACAAATACTGAGCACACATTCTTCTCAAACATACATTGAACACTCTCAAGGACAGGCACTAGTCATGCGAAGAAAAAAAGAGTCAAAAGTTCATGAAGACTGAAATCATATCAGGTATCTTCTCTGAACATAATGGCATCAAACTAGAAATCAAAACACAAAAAACGTGGGAAAAATTCAAGTATGTAGGGACTAAACAGTATGCTACTGAATGACTGTTGGGTTAATGAGGAAATTTCAAAATACTGGAAATGAACAAAAATGACACTAGCCACCAGAAACTAGGCACACAACAAAATAGTACTAAAAACAAAGTATATAGCACTATAGGTGCACATAAAGAAACAACTCAAATAAATAATCTAACCATGTATCTTAAGGAACTAGAAAAAGAACAAATAAATCCAAAATCCTCTTGAAGGAAAGAAGTCATAAAAATTAGAATGAAATAAACTTCAAAAAGAGAGTGCAAAAGATCAGTGAAATCAATGGCTCTTTGGGAAAAAAATAACATGCCATAGCTAAGCCCACAAATATAACAAGGGAGAAAGCTCTAATAAAAAGAACCCCAAACAAAAGATGAGACATTGCAACACACAGTTCAGAAATAAAAAGATTACTATGAAGGGCCTCCCCTGGTGGCGCAGCGGTTGAGCGCTGGGCTGTGAAGCTGCCCGCAGCCTCTGAAGCGCCAGTTGGATCCCCGGCCACCGGCAAGGGTCCCACATGGTGAGGCAGACCTCCCCTGCTGCACCCGCTGCTCCCCTCAGCAGTGTATTTTGTCAGTCTGCCTGCTCTGCTCCCTGCTCTGACTCTGGTGAATCCTCTCATCCTCCCATGCTTCTGACTGTACCCAGTACTTGTATAAATAAATAAATAAATCTTAAAAAAAAAAGATTACTATGAATATGAATTAATGAATATCTGTATGCCAGAAAGTTAAATGAAAGAAAAGAAATGGACAAATTCTTAGAAATATTCAGCTTAGGGCCTCCCCTAGTGGCGCAGCAGTTGAACACTGGGATGCGAAGCTGCCCACAGCCTCTGCAGCACCAGTTCGATCCCCGCCCACCGGCGAGGGTCCCATATGGCTTGCGGACCTCTCCTGTGGCGCCCACTGCTCCCCTCAGCAGTGTATTTCATCAGTCTGCCTGTTCTGTTCCCCACTCTGGCTTTGGTGAATTCTCTCACCCTCCCATGCTTCTGACTGTACTCAGTGCTTGTATAAATAAACAAACAAACAAACAAATAAATAAATAAATAAATAAATAAATAAATATTTTAAAAAGAAAAAAAAAAAAAGAAATATTCAACTTACCAAGTCTGGATAGCAAAGAAATAGAAAACCCAACAGACCAGTTACAAGCAAGGAAATTGAAACTCTAATTAAAAATAAATGCCTCTCAAAACAAAAGCCTAGCACCAGATTACTTCACTAGTGAAGTCTTCCAAACCAGTTCTTCTCAAACTCTTATCGAAAACTGAGATAGAGGGAATGCTTCCAAACACATTTTATGAGGCAAGCATTAGCCTGGTACCAAAAGCATACAAAGACATCACAAAAAAAGAAGAAAACCAGGTAGCTCTTTCTGCCCACTTGTGTCTCACATGTGTTTTCTTCTACGTCCCTTTTATTTCTAATAAGCCTTACCATTTGGGATATAAACTTCACCTTCCTGTGTCAATGCAAATATCTTCTACTCATTGGTAAACTCTCCACGTGCTGCTTAAAGGGGAAATCTGCCAAAACTTTTCTCAGAGCAAAACAAACAAGGAAACTGGAAGAAACTGAAGACTTCTCCATTGAGAACCATGTCAAACATGAAACTGAGCCCATCTCCTTGTCCATACTGAAAGCCTAATTTTTTTCAGTTCTATTACCTTATACATCATGTCCTACATTCAACAAGAAGCAAGAAGAACACCAAACTTCCATGACAAAAGGAAAAATACAGCAAGACACATAATAGTAAAGCTCCCAAGAATCCAAGACAAGGAAAAAATAATGAAACTAACAAGAGGGAAGAAAAAGATAACATTCAAAGGGAAACCAATCAGACTGACATCAGACTTCTCTGAAGAAACACTACGGGCAAGGAGAGAGTGGAGGGACATAGTCAACAGACTCCAAGAAAACAGATGCCAACCAAGAATACTCTATCCCGCAAAGCTCTCCTTCCTCTTTGAAGAAAGAATAAGGACCTTCCCAGACAAACAGAAACTCTGGAATTTTATTACGACTAAACCCCCACTCCAAAAAATACTACAAGGAGTCCTAAAGCCAGAACCTCAGAGGGACGAATAACAACAAAAGAAGGCCAAAGAAAGTTATTAAAAGAATAAATAAATAAAATCAAAGGAAAGACAAACACAATGGCAAATACAGATGCTAACATATCAATACTAACTCTAAATGTAAATGGACTAAACTCTTCAATAAAAAGACACAGAGTTGCAGGCTGGATTAAGAAACAAAACCCAACCTTTTGCTGACTCCAGGAAACACATTTAGCTGCAAAAGATAAAAATAGACTCAAAGTTAAAGGATGGAAAACAATTCTACAAGCAAATGGACCAAAAAAGAAGGCAGGAACAGCTATACTCATATCAGACAAAATAGATTTCAAACTTAAAAAGAGACCCCAGTGGTCATTACATTATGATCAAGGGGACAATACTTCAAGAAGAAACAAAACTCATTAACATATATTCACCAAACGAAGGAGCACCAAAATATGTCAGACAACTATTGGCATCTCTGAAAACAGACATCAGAGAAAACAAATACATAGTGGGAGATTTCAACACGTCACTATCAACAATGGATAGATCAACAAGACAAAAAAAAAAGTAAAGACACTAAAGCTCTAAATAAGGATCTAGAGTGCTTGGGCTTAACAGACATATATAGAAAACTAAACCCAAAAAAATCTGAGCATACATTGTTCTCAAGCGCACACGGATCATTCTCTAGGATCGATCATATACTGGGTCACAAGACAAACATCAACAGATACATCAAGATTGAAATTATACCAACCATCTTTTCTGACCATGAAGGCATCAAACTAGAAATAAACCATAAAAAGAAGGCAAAGTACTCTCCTGCCTCGTGGAGATTGAAACCTACACTACTGGAAGTCCACTGGACTAACGAGGAGATAAAAGAAGAAATTAAAAAATTCTTTGAATTGAATGACAAGGAGGACACCAATTTCCTAAATGTATGGGATGCAGCAAAAGCAGTAATAAGAGCAAAATATATAGCAATAGATGCTCACATCAAGAAACAAGAAAGAACTCAAAGAAACAACCTAATCTCGAAGCTCAAAGATCTAGAAAAAGAACAGCAAAAAAAAACCCAAATCCAGTAGAAGAAAAGAAATAATAAAAACCAAAGCAGAAATAAATGAAATCAAAACTAAAAAAACAATCCAAAAGATCAATGAAACCAAGAGCTGGTTCTTCGAAAAAATAAATAAAATAGATAAACCCCTAGCCAGGCTCACAAGGGCAAAAAGGAAGAAAGCACAAATAAATAGGATAATAAATGAAAGAGGAGAAATCACAACGGACACAGCAGAAATCAAAAGAATAATTAATAACTACTATGAACAGTTATATGGAAACAAGTTCAACAATCTAGAGGAGATGGACAAATTCCTACAACTCTACAATCACCCAAAGCTAGATAAAGAAGAAATAGAACACCTAAACAGACCAACTACAAGCAGCGAAATTGAAATGGTAATCAAAAACCTCCCCAAAAACAAAAGCCCAGGACCTGATGGATTTACAAATGAATTCTACAAACATTCAGAGACAAATGTGGTCCTATCCTTCACAAACTCTTCCGAAAAATTGAAGAAGGAAGTATAATACCTAACACGTTCTATGAAGCAACATTACACTAATACCAAAACCGAACAAGGACAACACAAAAAAAGAAAAATATAGGCCAATCTCCCTAAAGAACACTGATGCAAAAATCCTCAATAAAATTTTAGCTATCGGAATCCAACAGTGTATCCATAAGATAATTCACCACGACCAAGTAGGATTCATTCCAGGGACACAAGGATGGTTCAATATCTGAAAATCAATCAACGTTATCCAACACATCAACAAAAAGAAATATAAAAACCATATGATAATATCAAAGATGCCGAGAAACTTTCGACAAAGTGCAACACCCATTCATGATAAAAGCCCTTGAAATTCTTGGGATACAAGGAACATACCTCAACATCATAAAGGCCATATACGACAAGCCAACAGCCAGTATCATTCTCAATGGTGAAAAGCTGAAAGCATTTCCATTAAGATCTGGAACAAGACAAGGATGTCCACTCTCACCACTGCTTTTCAATATAATACTGGAAGTCCTAGCCAGAGCAATAAGACAAGAGAGAAGACATCCAAGGAATCCAAATAGGAAAAGAAGAAGTCAAACTATCACTATTTGCAGATGATATGTAATATACATAGAGAACCCCAAAAAACTCCATAGAAAAACTAATGAACTCATCAATCAGTTCAGCAAAGTGCAGGATACAAAATCAACATGCAAAAGTCAGAAGCCTTCCTATACACTAACAATAAATCCTGAAGAAGAGAAATGAAAAAAAAACCATCCCCTTTATTATCGAAACAAAAAAAATCAAATACTTGGGAATAAATCTAACAAAAGAGGTAAAGGACCTATACAAAGAAAACTATAAAACACTGTTAAAAGAAATAGAAGAAGACACAAAGAAATGGAAAGACATCCCCTGCTCATGGATTGGAAGAATAAACATTATTAAAATGGCCATCCTACCAAAAGCAATATACCGATTCAATGCTATTCCAATAAAAATTTCAATGTTATTCTTCAAAGAAATAGAACAATTATTGATGAAATTCATATGGAATCACCAAAAACCCTGAATAACCAAAGCTCTCCTGAAAAAAAAAAGAAGGGAATAGAGGCATCACACTCCCAGATTTCAGGCTATACTACAAAGCCATCAAAACTGCATGGTATTGGCAGAGGGGAGCAGAGAAGCCCACCCAAGATGCCGGCCAGTCCCAACAACACAGTGTCCCAACGCATACGGCAAATTAGAAAACAGACAGTAGGGAGGAGAAGAACCACACGCAACCTAGCAACTCTCCAGAGAAAAAGCACACCACAAAAGGAAAACCAGCCCCAGATGGCAACGACAGTAACTTGGAAGAACTTCTGAGCCTTCCAGAAAGAGAATTTAAAATTGCCGTGATTAAAAAACTGACAGAAGTCATAAAGGAAAACAATGATAAGGGAAAAATAATCAACGATCAGAAGAATGAAATTGAGTCCCTAAAGAGGGAAGTAAAAGAAATGCAGGAGATCAAAGAATTAATGGAAGAACTAAAGAATTCTGGGAAAAGCAATGAAAGCAGAATTGATGAAATGGAAGAACGAATAAGTACTCTTGAAGACACAGAAATAAAAAGAACCAAAACAGAAAAGGAAAGAGAAGTACGAAGGAAAAAGAATGAAGAAAGACTTCGGGAACTATCTGACTCCATGAGGAAAGGAAATATAAGAGTTATAGGAATACCAGAAGGAGAGGAGAGAGAAGTAGGAACAGAGAAAATATTCAAAGAGATAATTGAAGAGAACTTCCCAAATGTGAAGGAGGAGCTGAAAATTGATATACAAGAAGCAAGAAGAACACCAAACTTCCACGATGAAAGGAAAATACAGCAAGACACATAATAGTAAAGCTCCCTAGAATCCAGGACAAGGAAAAAATAATGAAGCTGGCAAGAGGGAAGAAACAGATAACATTCAAAGGAAAGCCAATCAGGCTGACATCAGACTTCTCCGAAGAAACACTACGGGCAAGGAGAGAGTGGAGGGACATAGTCAACAGACTCCAAGAAAACAGATGCCAACCAAGAATACTCTATCCCGCAAAGCTCTCCTTCCTCTTTGAAGAAAGAATATGGACTTTCCCAGACAAACAGAAACTCCGGAATTTCATTGCAACTAAACCCCCACTCCAAAAAATACTACAAGGAGTCCTAAAGCCAGAACCTCAGAGGGACGAATAACAATGAAAGAAGGCCAAAAAAAAAAAAAAGTTATTAAAAGAATAAATAAAAAATCAAAGGAAAGACAAACACAATGGCAAATACAAATGTTAACATATCAATATTAACTCTAAATGTAAATGGACTAAACTCTTCAATAAAAAGACACAGAGTTGCAGGCTGGATTAAGAAACAAACCCAACCTTTTGCTGTCTCCAGGAAACACATTAGCTACAAAAGATAAAAAATAGGCTCAAAGTTAAAGGTTGGAAAACAATCCTACAAGCAAATGGACCAAAGAAGAAAGCAGGAACAGCTGTACTTATATCAGATAAAACAGATTTCAAACTCAAAAAGATAAAAAGAGACCCCAATGGTCACTACATTATGATCAAGGGGACAATACTTCAAGAAGAAATAACACTCATTAACATATACTCACCAAACGAAGGAGCACCAAAATATATCAGACAACTGTTGTCCTCTCTGAAAACAGACATCAGAGAAAACACATACGTAGTGGGAGACTTCAACACACCACTATCAACAATGGATAGATCAACAAGACAAAAAATAAGTAAAGAAACCAAAGCTCTAAATAAAGACCTAGAGCAATTGGGCTTAACAGACATCTATAGAACACTAAACCCCAAAAAAAAAGGAGTACACATTTTTCTCAAGCGCACACGGATCATTCTCCAGGATCGATCACATACTGGGGCACAAGACAAACATCAACAGATACACCAAGATTGAAATCATATCAACCATCTTTTCTGACCATGAAGGCATCAAACTAGAAATAAACCATAAAAAGAAGGCAAGGAACTTTCCTACCTCATGGAGATTAAAAACCACACTACTGGAAGACCACTGGACTAATGAGGAGATGAAAGAAGAAATTAAAAAATTTTTTGAATTGAACGACAAGGAGGACACCAATATCCTAAATGTATGGGATGCAGCAAAAGCAGTAATAAGAGGAAAATATATAGCAATAGAAGCTCACATCAAGAAACAAGAAAGAACTCAAAGAAACAACCTAATCTCGAAGCTCAAAGATCTAGAAAAAGAACAACAAAAAAACCCCAAAACCAGTAGAAGAAAAGAAATAAAAAAACCAAAGCAGAAATAAATGAAATTGAAACTAAAAAAACAATCCAAAAGATCAATGAAACCAAGAGCTGGTTCTTTGAAAAAATCAATAAAATAGACAAACCCCTAGCCAGGCTCACAAAGGAAAAAAGGGAGAAAGCACAAATAACAGGATCATCAATGAAAGAGGAGAAATCACAACGGACACAGCAGAAATCAAAAGAATAATCAGTAACTACTATGAACAGTTATATGGAAACAAGTTTAACAATCTAGAGGAGATGGACAAATTCCTACAACTCTACAATCACCCAAAGCTAGATAAAGAAGAAATAGAACACCTAAACAGACCAATTACAATTAGCGAAATTGAAATGGTAATAAAAAACCTCCCCAAAACAAAAGCCCAGGACCTGATGGATTTACAAATGAATTCTACCAAACATTCAGAGACGAATTAGTGCCTATCCTTCACAAACTCTTCCAAAAAATTGAGAAGGAAGGGACAATACCAAACACGTTTTATGAAGCCAACATTACACTAATACCAAAACCGAACAAGGACAACACAAAAAAGGAAAACTACAGGCCAATCTCGCTAATGAACACTGATGCAAAAATCCTCAATAAAATTTTAGTCATCAGAATCCAACAATGTATCCATAAGATAATTCACCACGACCAAGTTGGATTCATTCCAGGGACACAAGGATGGTTTAACATCCGAAAATCAATCAACGTTATCCAACACATCAACAAAAAGAAATATAAAAACCATATGATAATATCAATAGATGCTGAGAAAGCTTTCGACAAAGTGCAACACCCATTCATGATAAAAGCCCTTGAAATTCTTGGGATACAAGGAACATACCTTAACATCATAAAGGCCATCTATGACAAGCCAACAGCCAGTATCATTCTCAATGGTGAAAAGCTGAAAGCATTTCCATTAAGATCTGGAACAAGACAAGGATGTCCACTCTCACCACTGCTTTTCAATAATACTGGAAGTCCTAGCCAGGGCAATAAGACAAGAGAAAGACATCCAAGGAATCCAAATAGGAAAAGAAGAAGTCAAACTATCACTATTTGCAGACGATATGATATTATACATAGAGAACCCCAAAAACTCCACAGAAAAGCTAATTCAACTCATCAATCAGTTCAGTAAAGTGGCAGGATACAAAATCAACACGCAAAAGTCAGTAGCCTTCCTATACACAAACAATAAATCTGAAGAAGAAGAAATCAAAAAAACCATCCCTTTCGTTATTGAAACAAAAAAAATCAAATATTTGGGAATAAATCTAACAAAAGAGGTAAAGGACCTATACAAAGAAAACTATAAAACACTGTTAAAAGAAATAGAAGAAGACACAAAGAAATGGAGAGATATCCCCTGCTCATGGATTGGAAGAATAAACATTATTAAAATGGCCATCCTTCCAAAAGCAATATACAGATTCAATGCTATTCCAATCAAAATTTCCATGTCATTCTTCAAAGAAATAGAACAATTATTGATGAAATTCATATGGAATCACAAAAAACCCCGAATAGCCAAAGCTCTCCTGAAAAAAAAGAAGGGAATGGAGGCATCACACTCCCAGACTTCAAACTATACTACAAAGCCATAATCATTAAAACTGCATGGTATTGGAACAAGAACAGACATACAGACCAATGGAATCGAATAGAAAATCCAGAAATAAACCCACAGATTTATGGTCAACTAATCTTTGACAAAGGAGCAAAGACTATGCATTGGAGCAAAGAAAGTTTGTTCAATAAATGGTGCTGGGAAAACTGGGTCGCTACATGCAAAAGAATGAAGCTTGACCACTACCTCACACCATACACAAAAATCAACTCAAAATGGATTAAAGAATTAGACATAAGACCTGAAACCATAAAATATATAGAAGGAAATATAGGCGAAACACTACGTGATTTGCACATCAAAGACATCTTTACAGACACATCACCCAAAGCAGTGATAGTGAAGGCGAAGATAAACAGCTGGGACTACATCAAATTAAAGAGCTTCTGCACAGCAAAAGAGACAATAACAAAAACAAAGAGAAACCCCACCAACTGGGAGAACATTTTTGCACCCAACACTAATGATAAAGGACTGATCACAAAAATCTGCAAAGAGCTGATGAGACTCAGCAACAACAAAGAAAATAATCCAGTCAAAAAATGGGCAGAAGAGCTAAAAAGAAACTTCTCTGAAGAGGAAATGCAAATGGCCAACAGGCATATGAAAAAATGTTCAACATCACTTGTCATCAGGGAAATGCAAATCAAAACTACCATGAGATACCATCTTACACCAGTGAGAATGGCACATATTAAAAAAACTAGCAACAACAAATGTTGGCGAGGGTGTGGAGAAAAAGGAACTCTTCTGCACTGTTGGTGGGAGTGCAAACTGGTCCAACCACTGTGGAAAGCTGTGTGGAGATTTCTGGACCTACTAAACATAGAGCTTCCATATGATCCAGCAATTCCACTCCTAGGTATTTACCCAAAGGACACAGAAACATCAATTCCAAAGAACACCTTCACCCCTATGTTTATAGCAGCACTATTTACAATAGCTAAGCTTTGGAAACAGCCCAAATGCCCAAAAATAGATGACTGGATCAAGAAGATGTGGTACATATATACCATGGAATATTACTCAGCATTCAAAAAAGATAAACACATGCAATTTGCAGCAACATGGATGGTGCTGGAAGGGATCATGCTCAGTGAAATAAGCCAGAAAGAAAAAGAAAAATACCGGATGGTCTCACTCATAGCAGGAATCTAGAAAACTTAAATAAGGGACCAGGAAAATGAATAACTATAAGAAAGTGAAAATCAAAATCAACAAAAATCTATGAACCAGAGACACTTTTGGGGGGTGGGTGGAGGGAGGGGAGGGATTGGGGTCAAAATGGGGGGGTTGAAATTTTATGGGGAATATAAAAATAAAAAAAATATGTATATATAATAAAAAAGTATTCAATTTATATGTATGGTTAAATGAGTTTTAACAAATGTGTGTACCTGTGAAACTGACTTTTCCAACAAGATATAGAATAATTTTATCAGGCCTCCCTGGTGGCACAGTGGTTAAAAACACAGCACTATCAAACTATTGCCAGCCACTGCAGCATGAATTTGATCCCTGGCCAGGGAGCTAACCCAAATGGCACAGCAGACCTCTCCTCTCCTGTTTCGTCTACTGCTCCCCTCAGCAGTGTATTTCAGTAGATCTGCCAGTTCTGCTCCTCACTCTGTCTCTGGTGAATTCTCTCACCCCTGCACCTCTGCTACACCCCAGTTCTTGTATGCATAAACAAATACAAATAAATCTGTTTTTAAAAGAACAATTTTATCACTCCAGAAATTTCCCTTGTGTTTTTTCCAGCCAATCTTCAACCCCACTCTGCAACACTAAAACCAGTGATTTTATTTTATCACCATAGATTAGTTTTTTCTGTTTTAGTATGTCATATAAATACAATCACCAAATGTATATTCTTTTATATGTGGCATATTTTGGTTAACATAATGTTTTTGAGACTTCTCCATGTAATTTTGAGTGTATTAGTAGTTTCTTTGAATTGCTGAGAAATATTTTATTGTTTCAATATACCATAGTGTGTTTACCTGTTATCCTATTCATTGATATTGGGTTGTTTCCAGGTGGGCTATTATGAATATAAATCTATGAAAATTAATGTTCAAGACTTTGAGAACACATGTTTTCATTTACTCTGATGTCTTGGCTGCTATATCATAATATCCTAGATGGGTGGCTAAAACAATGGATATTTAAATCTTATAGTTATAAAGGCTGGAAGTTTGAGAGCAGGTTGCTAGCATGGTTGGGTTCTTAGTGTAGGTCCCCTTCCTGACTTACATCTGACATCCCATCATTGCATCCTAGCAAAGCAAATGCTTTGCTAATCCTATTCATGTGGGCTCAGCCCTCATAACCCAAGTACCTCCTGTTGGCCTCATTTCTTAAAACCACTGCACTAGAGGTTAAAACTTCAGGGTAAATTTTGAGGGAACACAAGCATTCAGTAGATAACTTTTAATTAGGCAATATTATAGGATCATTTGGTAGATTTATGCTTAATTTTATAGAAACTGTCAGTGCTCCAAAGTAGCTGTACCATTTTACATATCCAAGAGCGTGCAGGTATTCCAAATACTTAACATGTGTTGCTAGTTTTTAAAATTTTTAAACATTCTACTGAGTATGTAGTGGTGGCTCCAGTGGTTTTAATTTTTTTCCCTTATTACTAATTATGCTAAACACATTTTCATATGTTATCCATTCGTATTCCTTCATCTGCAATGTGTATATTCAAATCTGAAAAAGAGAGAGAACTACAGACCGATATGCCTGATGAACATAGATGCAAAAATCCTCAAGAAACCTTGTAAACTGAATTCAACAATGCACTAAGAAAATAATGCATCATGAAAAGTGAGATTTACTCTGGAAAAGTAATGATGATTCAAATCAGAAAATCAAGCAATGCAATTTACTACATCAATAAAGGGGAATAAAAAATATACTATCACATCAGGGCCTCCCAGGTGGCGCAGCAGTTGAGCGCTGGGTTGCAAAGCTGCCCGCAGCCTCTGCAGCCCCAGTTCGATCCCCGGCTGCTCCCCGGCCAACAGAGGGGTCCCACATGGCGCGCAGAACTCTCCTGCGGACTGCTGCTTCCCTCAGCAGTGTACTTCAGTCCTTCTGCCTGCTCTGCTCCCCGCTCTGGCTCTGGTGAATTCTCTCACCCTCCCGTGCTTCTGACTGTACCCAGTGCTTGTATAAATAAATAAATAAATAAATAAATAAATAAATAAATAAATAAATAAATAAATCTTTAAAATATATATATATATATACACTATCACATCAATAAATACAAAGAAATAATTCAGTAAGATTCAATGTCTATTTATGATAAAAACCATCAATATTGGAGATAGATGGAACATAACATAATAAAAGCCAAATATGACAAACCCTCAGCTAACATCTTGATTGTGAAACGTTGAAAGCATTCCCTATTAGACTTGTACAAGACAATTATGCCACTTTCACAACTACTATTCAACATTGTGTTGAAGTATTAGCTACAGCAGGTAGACAAGACAAAGAGTAAAGAGGAATCCAAATTGTCAAGAAAGAACTAAAACTTGTTATTTATAGAGGACATGCTAACATACACAGAAAACCATGAAGATTCCACTGAAAAGCTAACAAAAAATAATAAATCAGTATAGTAAAGGGGCAGTTTATAAAATTAATTAACAAAAATCAGTTGTGTTATTATATGGAAGCAACCACCAGAAAAGAAAGAAATCAAGAAAATATATTTATAACTGGATTAAAAAGAATTAAATACCTAGGAGTAAACATAACAAAGGAGCTGAAGAATTTTGCACAGTAAAAAATATAAGATGTTGTTAAAAGAAATACAAGAGAAAATAAATGGAAAACAGTTTATGTTCTAGTTTAGAAGAATTGGTATTATTAAAATGGTCATTTTAGGGCCTCCCCGGTGGCGCAGCGGGTTGCGAAGCTGCCCGCCGCCTCTGCGGCGCCAGTTCAATCCCCGGCTGCTCCCCGGCCACCGGAGGAGGGTCCCACATGGCGCGCAGACCTCTCCTGCCGCCCGCTGCTCCCCTCAGCAGTGTACTTCGGTCCTTCTGCCTGTTCTGCTCCCCGCTCTGGCTCTGGTGAATTCTATCACCCTCCTGTGCGTCTCACTGTACCCAGTGCATGTATAAACAAAACAAAACAAACAAATAAATAAAACATGCCTCTATTAAAAAAAATTTTAAAAAAATTTAAAAAAAATTAATAAAAAAAGGTCATTTTACCCAAAGCAATATACAGATTCAATACGATCCTTAGTAAAGTTTAATGGAACTCATCAAAGCAATAAAGAAACATTACCGAAACTCATATGGGACCACAAAATATCCCAAATAACCAAACCAATCCTGACCAAAAACAAATAAATATATAGAGAGAAATAATGGTTGTATCACACACAGACTTCCAATTATACTGTTGTGCTATAAAAATCAAATCAGTGGTACCAGGAATAAAAATAGATACAAAGAAATAGAATTTAGAGCCCAGAAGTAAACTCACACTTACATAGAGATTAAATTTCTGACAAAAGAGTCTAGAGTACAATTTAATGAAAGGAAAGTCTCATCAACAAATGGTGTTGGAAAAAACTGGATGGTCACATGCAAAAGAATACATCTAAATTCCTACCTCACACCATATACAAAAATTTACTGAAAATGGATTAAAGACTTCAACACAAAACTTTAAAACATAAAATGCATAGAAGAAAACAGGCAAAACATTCCAGGACAGTAGATTCAATGATATCTTTGTGGATTCATCTCTAAGAGTACAAGAAACAAAAGAGGATAAACACAAATGGGACTACATTGAACTAAAAACTTCTGAATAATGGAAGAAACTATATTTTTTTAAAGGCAATACTAAATGGGCAAAAATATTTGCACACTATACATCTGATAAGGGACTGTTATTGAAGATCAACAGAGACTTCATACAACTCAGAAAAAGCAAAGAAAGAATCAAATTTTAAAAAGAAATGGGCAGAGGAACTAAAATAGAAACTTCTCCAAAGTAGACAGACAGACAACAGGTATAAGAAATAAATGTTCATCAACATTTCTCATCAGGAAAATGTAAGTCAAAACCACAATGAGATATCACCCACACCTGTCAGAATGGCCCTTATCAAAAAGAACAGAATAAAACAAATACTGGTGGGGATGTGGAGAAAAAGTAAACGTCATGTACTATTGGTGGGAATGTAGACTGGTCCATTTGCAGCCCTCAACCAGGGGCCCCTCTACTAGAGTTTGCCTTGTCATGGGCCAACCTTTCCAATGGGGTGACATGGCAGGGGAGTCATTGCCACCCAGTGTCACCGCTGGCCTCTGCAGGCAGCCTGATCCCCAGTGGGGCCAATGATGGCAGGAAATAAAATGGCTGTCACCCTCTGCTGCCCAGTGCCAGTTGTGCTGCTCATAAGCAGTGCTTCTATAGCTGGACACTGGAGTTGGGGAAGGGATTCTGGCCCTCAAACCCAGCTAGCACTGGGCCAGCCATCAAGCCCTGCCCACAGAAGTGGGCCTACATGCAGTCATCCTGCAACTTCTAGATACAGAGCAGCAGGAGTGTTGCCAAGAAGCAATGACTCCTGCTGTTCTCACCAGAACCTTAGGGGGTCTTGTACTTAAGCTAGGTTTGTACCAGAGAGGGGATGCCCGCAGGTGGCATGTTCTGGTGGCTGGTCATTTTAGAGCAGTGTGATAGCAGATACTTTCATATGCTGCAGCAGCAGGACAGGAAACAGGAGGGTGGGAAACCACCAATGCTGATGCCAGTCACTTTCAGAGGCCCTCTCTGGCCTGCCTGCCAACTGTAATCTCTTAGGAGTCTGGAAAGAGCAAGTTTTGCCCTACAGCTTATGCCCTGGGAACTGTTTTTACATCTCCACTGGAGAAAAGTATGGAAGGTTTTCAAAATATTAAAAATAGACCTACCATACCATAGCAATTCTACTCCGAAGAATGCAAAAGCATTAATTTGAAGGGATATGTACATTCTATATTCATTGTAGTGCTATTTACAATAGCCAAGTCATGGAAACAAGTGTTCAAGAACAAATGAGTCAGTTTATTTTATTTTATTTTATTTTACACTATTGTTAACTTTTATATAATGTTTGATTTCCCCCTTCAGCTGTAATTCCCATAAAATTCTCACTCTCAAATCACCAGTGAACCATCATATAGTCTCTTGTGTTTCTTCCCTCTTCCTTTTGACCCCTCTCCCCCCTTCCCCTGCAGCATGTCTCAGTTCTATAGTTTGCCTGTAAATTTGTATCATTTTATTTCCTGACCCCTTGTTCAGTGTCCTTATGTTCCTCCTATAAGTGAAACCACCCAATATTTTTCTTTTTCTTTCTTCCTTATTTCACTGAGTATTATTCATTCCAACTACATCCATGTTGCTGCAATGACATGCTTATCATTTTTGATTACTGAGTAGAATTCCATTATGTATATATGCCATATCTTCTTGATCCAGTCAAGAACAGATGAGTGGATTAAGAAGACTGCTAAACAGACACAAAAGAATACTACCATGTTATATTAAAAAAAAAAAATGATGAAACCTTTCCATTTGGGAAAACATGGCTGCAATTGGAGGGGATAAAAATTAAGTGAAATAAGTTATAAGGAAGAAGACAATGCAGATGATTTCACTTATGTTTGGAATATAGAGACACAAAAAGGGTCAAACAAAACCAAACCACTAACAAACCCTTGAAACATGATTATAGAATTGCGGTTCTAAGAGTGGGAGGGAGAGAGGAGAGAGCAATATGTGGAGGCAGTCCATTTGACCATGGTGGAGGGCTGTAGGTTCCTTTGTGGTAGGGATGATGTATAACATACCTACAAAGAGATGTAATCATATACCTCAGCTTAATATTGTATTTTAAAGAAATGTTATTATGATAAAAATTAAATAAACTCATTTTTGTATTCATAGATAAAGCTTTGTCAGATGTTATATTAAAATGTATATTAAAAGAAAGTTATGGGGCCTCCCCTGGTGCTGCAGGCGGTTGAGCACCTCCCCGTGAAGCTGTCCACAGTCTCTGCAGTGCCAGTTTGATCCCAGCCGGCCAGCGAGGGTCCCACATGGGGCAGCAGACCTCTCCTGTCTCGCCTGCTGCTCCCCTCAGCAGTGTATTTCATCAGTCTTCCTGTTCTGTTCACCGCTCTGTCTCTAGTGAATCCTCTCACCCTCCCACACATCTGGCCTGTACCCCAGTTCTTGTATGAATGAATAAATAAATAAATCTTTAATAAAATAAATAAAAGAAAGTTATGGGCCTCCCCAGTGGCACAGCGGGTTGAGTGTAGTGCTGTGAGGTTGCCCACAGCCTCTGCAGCGAGATTGTGATTCCCGGCCAGCCAGGGAGATACCCACATGGCACGGCAGACCTCTCCTTTCTCACCCGCTGCTCTCCTCAGCAGTGTATTTCAGTTAGTCTACCTGTTCTTCTCCTCAGTCTGTCTCTGGTGAATTCTCTCACCCTCCCACACCTCTGGACTGTACCCCAATTCTTGTATAAATGAATATATTTTTTAAAAAAATAGAAAGTTAAAAATACTTTTTGCCCATTTTATTGATGTTCAAAAGTGAGCATTTTCTCCAAGTATTTTGAATGAAAGATAATAAAGTACACATTAAAGGAAATCATTGTATTCATCTTTCACAACTTAAAAAAAATCATAATGATTTTTGAGTAGTATATTTGAAAATAAAAAGCATGATTGTGAAGGTGGACTTTTGGGATAAGCTCTTTTATGTGGGTTTTCTGGTTCAAAGGGTAGATGTAAATATAATTTTGTTAATTATTGCCATAGTCCCTCAATAAATTGTGTGCCATTTTCTTCTTCCACTGAACAATGTGTGTAAATTATCAGTATCTCTAATATCCCCACCACTATTGCCAGCCACTTTCAGAGGCCCGCTCTGGCCGGCCTGCCAGCTGCTCTCTAGTGCTCTTAGTTAGAGTGCATTGTAAACCTTCTGAATTGTTGCTGCCTATAGGAAAAAAATGTGTTTAGTGTAGAAGCAGGCTATAAACATCTTTTCAAATTTTCAGGGCCATTTGTATATCATTTACTTTGAAATGTCTTTGTTATCTTTTGGCCATTTTCCAATTTGATTTGGTTGTTTCTCCAATGAATGATAAATATTAGTTATATATTGGAAAGACTAACTCCATTTTTGTTATATGTATAATACATATTTTTCTCCTAATATTCTCTTTCATTGTTCCTTGACAATCTGTTATAGCATGTAAAAGTATTCTATTTTATTTGTATGTAGCTTTTTTTATTGCTGATGGATTCTTAATTTTCTAATTATTAGAACACTGTCTGTATTTTGTCATTATTTGTAATCTCAAAACATTTGAAGTATCCTAAATATCTATTCTTAGGAGAATAGTTAAATAAACAATGATAAGTCTATACAATTTAGTAGTACTCGGATATAAGGAAGTATAAGGGAAATTGTTATATACTATTATGGAATAATTAGAAAGCTGTGTTTTGAAAAAATAATATACAAATAAAACAATATGTTATCTTTTGTGAAAGACTAAAATTGTATACAATGCATTTTCTTAAAATTTGCACATCTATTGTTGCAAATATCAATGCCAAAAGAAACATGAAAAGGATAAAGCAGGCTTATAATTGTTTACCAATAGGAAGTGGGTGTATAAGGTAAAATAGATAGGAATAAGCATGAGATCTTTCTAGCACATATTATGCATAGTATGGAACTTGAACCACTTTAAAGTTTACATATTCTAAAAAAAACAATTAAATTATTAAAAGAACAAAATGAACTTAATTCAGAATCAATATATCCCTACAGGAAAATAATTAATGATGTGAATTCTATATACATATTTGTCTGACTGTGTACCCTTAGTAAGATACATTTTAGGGGCAAAAATGGAATGTGTAGCTTTGCTTAGCAGGTGGGCTGTTGGTAAAGATAATGCTGAGACCATTTTGCATGAGTTGTAGTATAACACCAATGAGTAAATATATTGATATTGAGTTGACTGGATTTTCAGTAACCAAATGAAGTTGAGCATAAAAAACATGTCCTTTGTAGTATTCATGACAAATGAAAACCCTGAATATTATATAAGACAACCATTAGTCAAAAGCACATAATGACTCATTCAATGAGACAGCTTACTCAGACTCATAAAAGCTAATTTCATGAAAAACAAACAAAAATCAAAAACTGTTCTAAAGTAAAGAAGACTAAAAGAACATGATGTCTCAAAGCAAACTTTTGTAAGACGTGATTCTGTCAAAGTTAAATTTATAGGGTATGAAATTTTAGCTTAAGGAAAAGAAAGAAAATGCCATCAAAAGTGAGAAAAGTGACAATAAAACTGATACTAGACAAATACATAGGATCATAACAAACTATATAATATATGCAAACAAATTGGAAACCTAGAAGAAATGGGTAACATAAAATCTAACAAGGGTTAATCATTAAAAAGTAGAGATGTGAATAAATAAATAGTTAATGAGTAAAAAAGATTACCATTATAAAAACATCCTAAATCAGAAAAACCCAGGACCAGATGGCTTCACTGATGATTTTTCAAAACATTTAATGAATAGTTAATGGTAATCCTTTTAAAACCTAAAAAATCAAGGAAGAAGCAATACTTCCAAACTTAGTTTATGAAGTCAGCATTAACCTCATATCACAATCAGGTAAGGACTCTAGAAGAAAAATATAGACCAATATTCTTGGTGAATGTAAATACAAAAGATCTCAAACAAAATATTAGCAAACTGAATTTAATAATGCATTAAAACTATCACTATGAGCATGTAAGATTTATTCTTGGAATGCATGGATGGTTCTGCATATGCAATTCAATACATGTAATACATCATGTAAATGGAATGAAATATAAACATTATAGGATCATCTCAAAAGATGTACAAAAAGCTTTTACAACCTATAACTTCATTTCTTAGTAAAAACTCCAAACAAATTTTATATGTATGGGCCTCCAGGGTGGCGCAGCGGTTGAATGCTGGGTTGCAAAGCTGTCCGCAGCCTCTGCAGCGGCAGTTCGATCCCTGGCTGCTCCCCGGCCACCGGAGGAGGGTCCCACATGGCGCACAGACCTCTCCTGCCACCCGCTGCTCCCCTCAGCAGTGTACTTCGGTCCTTCTGCCTGCTCTGCTCCCCACTCTGGCTCGGTGAATTCTCTCACCCTCTTGCACTTCTGACTGTACCCAGTGCTTGTATAAATAAATGAATAAATCTTTAAAAAAATTTTATATGTATAAAGATACCTCTATATAATAAAGATCACATGCTAGAAAGCCACAACATCATACTCAATAGTGAATGATTGAAACATTTTCCTGTAAGATCAGGGACAAAACAAATGCAACCACTCTAACTGTTCTTACTTTACATAGTACAGGTAGTTCTAGAGAAAATAAGAATGGCAAAGAAATAAAAGACCTCAAAATCAAAAAAGAAAATTTAAAATCATCATTTCTTGCTGATATATGACCTTATATGGAGAAAACATTGTCAAAAACTGTTGAAACTAATAAAATAATTTGATGAAGTTGTAAGATATAAAATGTACATACAGAAATTAGATTCTATACACTAACAACAAAATATCTGAAAAGGAAATTTAAAAACTATTATATTCACAGTAGCATAAAAACCAATAAAATACCAAGGAATAAATTCAACCAAGGAAGTAACAGATTTGTACAATGGAAACTATAATAATTTTATGAAAGAAATTGATGAAGAAACAAATGGAATGATAATTTGTGTTCATGTATCAAAATAATCTGTGTTGCAAAAAGTTCATACCACAGATTCAATGCAATCTACAGATTCACTGCAATAGCTAACAAAGTTTCAAGATTTTTTCTCACATAAATAAAAGTGACAACCCTAAAATTTAATCCTAAACCACAGAAAACTCAAAATAGCCAAACAATCCTCATAAAGAAGAACAAGATTGGAGGTATTGTATTTCCTTCTTTCAAACTATAAGACAAAGTTATAGTAACCAAAATGGGATGGTGCTGGCACAAAAATGAACCCACGGAATAATGGAATAAAACAGATAGTCCATAAATAAACCCCCATATTTCAGTCAACTAGTATTGACATAAGTTGGGAGTTAAGAACACTGAAAGTGAAAATGTTAATCTTATCAACAAATAATTGACCACATGCAAAAAATGAGATTGGATCCCTTTCTTATACCACTCACATAAAATGACTTCAAGAGACTCCTTGGTGGCACAAAGGGTTAAGCACAGCACTGTGAAGCTATCCACAGTCACTACAGCATGAGTCCAATCCTCAGCTGGGCAGAGAGCTACCCACATAGCACAGCAGACCTTTTTTGACTAGCCTGCTGCACCCCTCAGCAGTGTATTTCAGTTAATCCACCTGTTCTGTTTCCCACTCTGTCTTTTGTGAATCCTCTCACCTCCCACACCTTTGGTCTGTACCCCAGTTCTTGTATGCATAAATAAATAAATCTTTTTTTAAAAATGACTTCAATGATGAAAGATTTAAAAATAAAACCTGATGCCATAAAAGTCCTAGAAGTAAACTTAGGGAAGCAGCTCCTTAACTTTACTCTTGAAAGTGATTTTTTTTATATGTTACACAAAAAGCACACACAACAAAAGCAAAAGGAAGCATGTGAGATTACATCAAACAAACAAACAAACAAAAAAAAAAAAAAACACTGCACAGTAAAAGAAACAACCAACAAAATGAAAAGGCAGCCTCAATGTGAGTAAATATTTACAAGCTTTATATCAGATAAGTAAATATCTAAACTATATGAGGAACCCATGCAACTCAATGACAAAGCAAGAGAAACCCATTTAAAAATTGGCAGAGGAATTGAATAGACAATTTTCCAATGAAAAACGCATAACAAGTTAACAGGTCAATGAAAAGGCATCCAATACCACTAGTCACCAGGGAAATACAAGTCAAAACCACAATAAGATATCACTTCATATGTGTTAGAATGGCTATCCCTGAGAAGTCTGCAAATACCAAGGATTTTATGAGGATGTGGAGAAAAGGCAACACTTATATATTGTCACAATGTAAGTTGGTTCAGCTGCTATAGAAAATAGTATGGACATTTGTCAAAAATGAAAATAAGAACTACTATATAATACAGCCATCCCATTTTTTGGTACATATCTAAAGAAACTGAAAACAAGATCTCAAAAAGATATCTATACTGCCATGTTCATTGCAGCATTATTTATAGTAGTCAAGACAAGGAAATACTCTGTGTCCATCAAAGGATGAATAGATAAAGAAGATGCAGCATATGTATAATGGAATATTTAATTTAGCCACAAGGAAGTAGGCAATCAAGCTGTTTGTGACTCTACTTTGATGGCATTATCCAAGTAAAGTAAGTCAGGCAGAGAAATACAAATCTGCATATCACTTATATGTGGAATCATTAAAAAGTTAAACTCAAAAACAGAATAGAATGTGGTTAGCAGGACTAGGGATAGGAGTAATAGGTGAGAAGTTGTTTAAAGATACAATCTTGCAAATAGTAGAGAAGTAAGTTCTAGGAATGTAATGTGTAGCATAGTTATTTAATCCAAATTGTAAAGGGTCTAGATCTTAACTGTTCTCAGGACAGAAAAACAGTAACACTTACATGATTGATAGAGGTGTTAGCTAGTCTGTGGTGTTAATATTATTACAACATTAAAATTTATCAAAGCAGCAAGTTATACACATTAAATTTAAACAACATGATATGTCAATGGTGTCTCAATTAATAAACACTGGTTGGGAGAATTATGTTGTGTTTACTAGGAAATTGTCTTATTCAAACACAACAGAAATAATTAAGACATGAGTTACTTTTGCATAGGCAAATAAGTTTTGTCTTTGTAAAGGTATTTTAAAATTGCACAGTGGGCATCCCCTGGTGGCCCAGGTGCTTGAGCGCAGCACTGCAAATCTACCGCAGACCTCTCATGTCACGCCTGCTGCTCTGCTCAAGAGTGTATTTCTTCAGTCTGCCTGTTCTGTTCCCCGCTCTGTCTCTGGTGAATCCTCTTACCCTCCCACAAATCTGGCCTGTACCCCGTTCTTGTATAAATAAATAAATCTTTTTAAAAAATTGCTTCTTTAAAAAAATAAAAATAAATAAATAAATAACATTGCATAGTATTTCTTTCTCAGCTATATTTATACATTCCTGACCATTTTCAATCAAGAGCAGGGGATTGTACGTTTTTTTCATAATTGTTATCTTCATTAAATTCTTTCAATTTAAAATTCCCCATGTTCTCAGACATGATCCCATATAGTAATAGTCCTAACATGATGCATTTACTTGCTCAGCTTTGAGTACTTTATTTAGAGCAGAAAAGAATAAGTGAGAAGTCACTGAACTAGAATTGTAAGAGCTAGAAGGAACTATTTATCTGAATAGAATGTTGTATGCTCTCAAAAGTGTTTGAAATAGAAGAACAAATCAGAACTCTTGAAGATACAGACACAAAAAGACCAAAAAAGAAAAAGAAAGAAGTACAAAGGAAAAAGAATGAAGAAACACTTAGAGAACTATCTGATACCATGAGCAAAGGAAATATAAGAGTCATAGGATGCTAGAAGGTGAGGAGAGAGACCAAGGAACCAACAAACTATTCAAGGAGATAATCAGAGTGAACTTCCCAAACATGAGGAAGTAGATGAAAATAGACAGAGAAGAAATAAGAGGAGGGCCTCCCCTGGTGGCATAGGTGATTGAGCACAGTGCTGTGAAGCTGTCCTCAGCCTTTGCAGCACCAGTTAGATCCCAGCCGGCCGGTGAAGGTCCCACATGGCACGGCAGACCTCTCCTGTTGCATCCGCTGCTCCCCACAACAGTATATTTTGTCCGTCTGCCTGTTCTGTTCCCTGCTCTGTCTGTGGTGAATCCTCTCACCCTCCAGCACATCTGGTCTGTACCCTGGTTCTTGTATAAATAAATAAATAAATAAGTCTTTAAAAAAAAAGAAGTGAGAACACTGAATAACCACAATGAAGGGAAAACTACAGCAAGATGCATAATAATAAAGTTTCCAAGGGTCCAAAGCAAGGAAAAAATAATAAAGCTGATGTGGCAGAGAAAACAGATAACTTATAAAGGAAAACCAATCAGGTTGACATTGGACTTCTCCAAAGAAACATGGGCAAGAAGAGAATGAAGTGATATATTCAATGAACTCCAAGTCAACAAATGTCATCCAAGAATACTTTACTCAGCAAAGCTCTTCTTCCTCTATGAAAGAAAAATAAGGACATTCCCAGACAAACAGAATCTCCAGAAATGCATTACTACTAAACTCTCCCTCCAAAAAATACAACAATATGCCCAAAATCCAAAACCAACCGAGGAAGAAACAGGAAGAACAGACTAAGGTAAGAAATAGAATCACAAAAAGGCAAACAAAATGGCAAATATGGATGCCAGTGTATCAATATTAACTAAATGGACTAAACTCATCATTAAAAAGACACAAAGTAGCAAGCTGGATTAAAAAACAGAACCCAAACTTCTGTTGTCTACAGGAAACACATTTAACAATGAAAGGTAAACATAGATTTAAAGTAAAAGGCTGGAAAACAATCCTACAAGCAAATGGACCAAAAAAGGAGGCAGTAACAGCTACACATACATGAGATAATATAGACTTCAAAATATAAAAAAAAGGTGAAAAGAGACATAGATGGTCACTACAATATGGTTAATGGGACAATACATCAGGAAGGCATTAACATTCATCAATATATACCCCTCAATGAAGGAGCACCAAAATATATCAGACAATTATTATCAGCCCTGAAAAAACACATTAGAGAAAACAGACATTAGTGGGAGACTTCAACCACCCACTCTCAGCAATGGACAGATCAACAAGACAAAAATAAATAAATAAACAAGGACACTAGATCTCTAAATAAAGACCTAGACCTCATAGTCCTAACAGATACCTATAGGACACTTCACCTAAAAAAATATCTGAGTACACATTTTTCTCAACTTCACATGGATCATTCTCCAGGATTGATCACATATTGGATCAAAATAAACTTCAACTGATACATTAAGATCAAAACCATACCAACTATCTTCTACTATTATAAAGGCATCAAACTAGAAATAAACCATGAAAAGAAAGCAAGGAACCCAACTACTTCATGGATATTGAAACACACAATTCTGGAAGACCACAACATAAGCAATAATAAGAGGAAAGTATATAACAATACAGGCTCACATCAAGAAACAAGAAAGAACTCAAAGAAACAACCTAATTTCCCATCTCAAAGAACTATAAAAAGAACAAAAAAACCCAAAGCCAGTATAAGAAAGGTAATGATAAAAGTCAAAGTAGAAATAAACGTAATAAAAATTCACAAAAAAAAAGATCAACAAAACCAAAAGTTGTTTCTTTGAAAAAATAAAATAGACAAACCTCTAACCACACACACAAAGAAAAACAGGAGAAAACACAGGTTCATAAATCCAAGAGGAGAAATTACAACAGACACAATAGAAATCAAAAGAATAATCAGAGATTATCATGAACAGTTATATGCTAGCATATTCAACAATCTAAAAGAGATGGACAAATTTCTAGAACTATGCAGTCATCCAAACCTAGATAAAGAAGAAATAGAACACCCAAAGAAACCAATTACAAACAGTGAAATTGAAACAGTAATCAAAATTGTCCTCAAGATCAAAAGCCCAGGACTAGATAGTTTCAAAAATGAATTCTGCCAAGCATTCAGAAATGAACTAGTGCCTGTCTTACGCAAGTCTTCAAAAAAATGAGAATAAAGGACTGCTTATCAAACACATTTTATGAAGCCAACATTACATTAATAGCAAAACCAAACAAGGACAACACGGAAAAAAAGAAAACTACAGGTCAGTTTCTCTAATGAACACTGATGCAAAAATCCTCTACAAAATCTTAGCCAACAGAATCCAACAACGCATCAAAAAGATAATACACCATGACCAAGTGGGATTTATTCTAAAGACACAAGGATGGTTTGACATCCAAAAATCAAATAATGTAATCCAACACATCAACAAAAAGAAAAATAAAAGCCATATGAGTGTATCAATAGATGCTGAGAGTGCATTTGGCAAAGTTCAACATCTGTTTAAGAAGAAGTTCCTCAAAATACTTGGTATAGAAGGAACATATCTTAACATAATAAAAACCATACACAACAGGGCCTCCCCGGTGGCGCAGCGGTTGAGCACTGGGTTGCGAAGCTGCCCACAGCCTAAATAAATAAATAAATAAACAAATAAATAAATCTTTAAAAAAAAAAAAAAAAACGTTTAAAAAAAAAAACATACACAACAAACCTACAGGCAATATCATCATCAACAATGAAAATCTGAAAGCCTTTCCCTTAATATCTATAACAAGGTAAGTATGTCCATTCTCACCACTGCTGTTCAATATAATACTGGAAGTCCTAGCCAGAGCAATAAGACAAGAGAAAGACATACAAGGAATCCAAATAGGGCAAGAAGTAAAACTATCACCATTTGCAGAGGATATGATAATATACATAGAAAAACCCAAAACTCCACAGAAAACTTATCAAAACAATCAACTAGTTTAGTAAAGTAGCAGGATACAAAATCAACACACAAAAATCAGTAGACTTCCTATATGCAAATAAATAATCTGGAGAAGATGAAATTAAGAAAACCACCCCTTTTATAATTGAAAAAAAATCAAATACTTGGAAATAAATCTAACAAAAGAGGTGAAGGACCGATACAAAGAAAACTATAAGACACTGTTAAATGAAATAGAAGAAGACATAAATAAATGGAAAGAGATTCCTTGTTCATGGGTTGGAAGAATTAACATTATGAAAATGGCCATCCTGGGGCCTCCCGTGGTGGCACAGGCAGTTGAGCACCGCACTGTGGAGCTGTCCACAGCCTCTGCAGGGCCGGTTCCTTCCTGGCCAGCCGGGAGGGTCCCACATGGCACGGCAGACCTCTGCTGTCATGCCCTCTGCTCCCTCAGCAGTGTATTTCATCAGTCTGCCTGTTCTGCTCCCTGCTCTGTCTCTGATGAATCCTCTTACCCTCTCACCCGTGCCTCTGGCCTGTACCCCAGTGCTAGTATAAAAATAAATATATTTTTTTTTTTAAAAAAAAGGCCATCCTGGGCTTCCCTGGTGTTGCAAGGGGTTAAGACGTAACCTATGAAGCTGTCTGCAGCCCTTGTAGCACAAGTTTGATCCCTGCCAGCCAGGGAGTAACCCACATGGTGCCACAGACCTCTCCTGACTCACCCGCTACTCCCCTCAATCTGCCTATTCTATTCTCCACTCTGTCTCTGGTCAATCCTCCCATCCTGCATGTCTCCTAACTGTACCCCAGCTCTTGTATGCATAAATAAATAAATCTTTGAAAAAAATGGCCATCCTACTGAAAGCAATTTACAGATTCAATGCCATATCAATAAAAATTTCAATCACTGGGCCTCCCCGGATGGCACAGGCTGTTGAGTACAGAGGTGTGAAGCTGTCTGCAGCCTCTGCAGTGCCAGTACAATCCCAGTCAGCCGGCCGGCGAGGGTCCCACATGGCACGGCAGACCTCTCCTGTCTCACCCGCTGCTCCTTTCAGCAGTGTATTTCATCACTCTGCCCATTCTATCTATGGTGAATCCTCTCACCCTCCTGTGTATCTGGCTTGTACCCTGCTTCTTGTATAAATAAATCTTTAAAAAAATATATTTAAAAAATTTTCAATGACATTCTTCAAAGAAATAGAGCAAATATTGATGAAATTCATATGGAGCCACAAAAAACTTTGAATAGCAAAAGCTCTTCTGTCTAAAAAGGAGAACGGGGGTATGGCATTTCCTGTTTTCAAACTATACTACAAAGCCATATTAATTAAAACTGAATAAATGTAATTGAATAGAAAACCCAGACATAAACCTACATATTTATGGACAATTATCTTTGACAAAAGAGCAAAGAATATTTAATGGAACAAGGACAGTTTGTTCAATAATTGGTGCTGGGAAAACTAAACTACTACTTGGAAAAGAATGAAGCTAAACTACTACCTCTCACTATGCACAAAATCTAACTCAAAATGGATAAAAGACCTGAGACCATAAAATATATAGAAGAAAATACAGGCAAAACACTACATAACGTACATCTCAGTATCATCTTTAAAGATACATCCCCCAAGGCAATGAAAGTGAAGGAAAAGCTAAACAACTGGGATTACATCAAACTAAAAACCTTCTGTAAAGCAAAAGCAATACTAACCAAAACAAAGAGACACCCTACTGGTTGGGAAAAAATTTTTGCAGTCCATACTACTGATAAGGAACTGATCACAAAAATCTACAGAGAGCTCACATGACTCAACAAAAACAAAGTAAACAATCCCATAAAAAAATGGGCAGAAGACCTAAAAATACTATTTTCCAAAGAGAAAATGCAAATGGCCAACAGGCATATAAAAAATGTTCAACATCCGTTATAATCAGGGAAATGCAAATCAAATCTACCTTACAATGAGAATAGCACACATTATAAAAGTAGGCAGCAACAAATATTGGTGAGAATGTGAAGAAAAATGAACTCTCCTACACTGCTGGTAGGAATGAAAACTGGTCCAACCACTGTGGAAAACTGTTTGGAGGGTCCTCAAAATTACTAAAATGGAGTTACCATATGACCCAGCAATTCCACTCCTAGGAATTTTGTGTCCCAAAGTACACAAAAATTTTAATTCAAAAGGACACCTGCACCTCTATGTTTATTGCAGCACTATTTATAATAGGTAAGTTATAGAAACAACCCAAATGCCCAAAAATATATGACTGGATCAATAAGATGTGGTATATATACACATGGAATACTATACATCAAACAAAAAATAAACTAATGCCATTCGCAGCAACATGGATGGAGCTAGAAGGGATCATGCTCAGTGAAATAAGTCAGAAGGAAAAAGAAAAGTATTGAATGGTTTCCCTTATAGGAGAAATATAAGGGAACCAAATAAGGAATCAAGGAAACAACAACAACAACAAAACAATAATAATAATAATAATAATAAAACAAAATTAGCAGGAAACCATAAATGAGAGACATTCTGCAATGGAGGTGGTGAAAAGGGATCAAAATGGGAGAGAAGAGCACATGGGACTATGGTGATGGTTCATGGGTGAATTGGTGGTGTGAATTTTACAGGGAATACACATGATGTAAAAGATATAAATAAAAAATAATTTAAAATCAAAAAAGTGTTTTACAGGTATTCTGAATTTTCAGTTTATTCTTCTATTGTTTTCTTTATGTTAAGTATGTTTAGGTATAATTCATAGCTAATAAAATGAATGCATTTTAAGTATATAATTTAATAAATTTTGATAAATGTATAGCTTTATGTTGCCATCACCAAAATCAAGGTATAAAACATTTCTACCCTCTCTGATAGGTCCTTCATATATCCTTACTCTTTTTTAGACATTTCCTTCACTCCACACCCAGTCCCTGGTAACCACTGATCTATTTTCATTCTCTATAGTTTTACGTTTTGAAGATCGTCATATAATGGAATATTATAGTATGCAAACTTTGCATCTGTATTCTTTCATTCAGCATATATGAGATTAATTTACATTTATACATGTATTGATACTTATCATCTAATGAACAGTATTTCATCTGGTGAAATGCTATATTTATTTGTATGAACTATGTTTGTCTATTCATTTAATAATAGAGAGTTGGATTCTTTCTAGATTTTTATTATGTACAGGCCTTTGTGTGGATATATATTTTCAGAACTTTTCAGTAATTACCTATGAATAAATAGGCTGACACCTGGTGTGTATTTAATTTTATGAAAAGTGAAAAACTGTTTTTGCAAGTGGTTGTGCCATTTTGTATTTATTGCCACCATAATTGTATAAATTCTTCTGTTGCAAGATATTCTTATCATAACACTGTAATATCAGTTGCATTTATTTTATCCATTCTAGTAATTATGTTTCGGTACATTATTGTAGTCCTTGTTTGCATTTTTGTGTTGTCTGACAATTTTGGATGTTATCTCATGTGCTTATATCCATTCATATATCTATTTTGGTTAAATGGTTGTTCCAATCTTATATGCTTAATCATTTGTTTTCTTATTATGTGTATGAATTCTTTATGCATTTTAAATACAAGTGTTTTAGGGGCCTCCCTGGTGGTGCAGGGGGTTAAGGCACAACCTATGAAGTTATCGGCAGCCACTGCAGCATGAGTTCAATCCCCGGCTAGAGAACTACCCAAATGGGGCAGCAGACCTTTCCAGACTCACCTGCTGATCCCCTGAGCAGTGTATTTCCATCAGTCTGCCTGTTTTGCTCCCCAGTCTGTCTCTGGTGAATTCTCTCACCTCCTCACACCTCTGGCCTATACCCCAGTTCTTGTATGCATAAATAATCTTTAAAAAATAAATAAAGTGTTCTAATAGATATGTATTTTGTAAGAATTCCAATTTGTGTCTTATCTTTTCAAATTCTTAACAGAGTATTTCATAAGCATGTTTTAAATTTCAATGAAATCAATTCTATTAAATACTTTAAAGGGCCTCCCTGGTGGTACAAGGTGTTAAGACACAACCTATGAAGCTATCCACCGCCACTGCAGCACAAGTTCAATCCCCGGACAGGGAACTACCTCATGGTGCAGCAGACCTCTCCTTTCTCACCCACTGCTCCCCTCAGCAGTGTATTTCAGTGTATTTCAGTCAATCTGTTCTGCTACCCACTCTGTCTCTGGTGAATTCTCTCACCTCCCACACCTCTGGCTTGTATCCCAGTTCTTGTATGAGTAAATAAATGAATCTTTAGGAAAAAAATAAATCCTTTAGAGTTCATATATTTTTATATCCCACCAGGAAACTTAGCTTAGCCCTAAGGCGACAGATTGTTTTAATTTAAATTTTCTTTTTATATTCCCCTTACAATTACAACCCCTTTATTTTGACCCCAATCCCCCATTTCCCCGTACCCCACACCCCATAGAGTGTCTCTGGTTCATAGTTGTTTGTTGATTTTGATATTTTCTTTCTTATAGTCATTCTTTTTCCTGGTCCCTTATTTATGTTTTCTAGATTCCTGCTATGAGTGAGACCATCCGGTATTTTTCTTTTTCTCTCCTGGCTTATTTCGCTGAGCATGATCCCTTCCAGCTCCATCCATGTTGCTGCAAATTGCATGTGCTTATCTTTTTTTGAATGCTGAGTAATATTCCATGGTGTATATGTACCCCATCTTCTTGATCCAGTCATCTATTTTTGGGCATTTGGGTTGTTTCCAAAGCTTAGCTATTGTAAACAGTGCAGCTATAAACATAGGGGTGCAGGTGCTCTTTGGAAGTGATGTTTCTGTGTCCTTTAGGTAAATACCTGGGAGTGGAATTGCTGAATCCTATGGCAGCTCTATGTTTAGTAGGTCCAGAAATCTCCACACAGCTCTCCATAGTGGTTGGACCAGTTTGCACTCCCACCAACAGTGCAGGAGAGTTCCTTTTTCTCCACAATCTCACCAACATTTGTTGTTGCTAGTTTTTTTTTAATATGTGCCATTCTCAATGGTGAAAGATGGTATCTCATTGAAGTTTTGATTTGCATTTCCCTGATTACAAGTGATGTTGATGTTGTTACATTTTTTCATATGCTTGTTGGCCATTTGCATTTCCTCTTCAGAGAAGTTTCTTTTTAGCTCTTCTGCCCATTTTTTGACTGGAGTATTTTCTTTGTTTTTGTTGAGTCTCATCAGCTCTTTGAACATTTTTGTGATCAGTCCTTTATCATTAATGTTGGGTGCAAAAATTCTCTCCCAGTCGGTGGGGTTTCTCTTTGTTTTGGTTACTGTCTATTTTGCTGTGCAGAAGCTCTTTAATTTGATGTAGTCCGAGCTGTTGATCTTTGCCTTCACTATCACTGCTTTGGGTGATGTGTCTGTGAAGATGTCTTTGAGGTGCATGTCATGTAGTGTTTCGCCTGTATTTCCTTCTATGTATTTTATGGTTTCAGGTATTATGTCTACTTTTTTTAATCCATTTTGAGTTGATTTTTGTGTATGGTGTTAGGTAGTAGTCAAGCTTCATTCTTTTGCATATAGCAACCCAGTTTTCCCAGCACCATTTATTGAACAAACTTTCTTTGCTCCAGTGCATATTCTTTGTTCCTTTGTCAAAGATTAGTTGACCATAAATCTGTGGGCTTATTTCTGGATTTTCTATTTGGCTCTATTGGTCCGTGAGTCTGTTCTTGTTCCAATACCATGCAGTTTTGATGATTATGGCTCTGTAGTATAGTTTGAAGTCTGGGAGTGTGATGCCTCCATTCCCTTCTTTTTTTTTTTTTTTCAGGAGAGCTTTGGCTATCCGGGGTTTTTGGTGGCCACAGATTCTTGTCTCAGGTTTCCATGTAGAAATGCTATAATTTTAACTTTTATAGTTAGGTCTATGACTAATTTGAGTTCATTTTTGAATGACTTGAGATATAAGTTGAATTATTTTGCATGTAAACATCCATTTGCTCCAGAGCCACTTGGTGAAAAAGACTATATCTTAAACATTGAGTTGTCATAGCTACTTTGTCAAAAATCAATTCATCATATATATGTATATCCACTATTTTATTCCATTGATATTTATAATATTATGTTATATATGCAGCTTTATAAAAAATGTTATGTTACTATGCAGCTATTAAAAAAGGCTTGTAATTAGGTAGTATGTGTCTACAAATATGTTAGTCTTTGTCAAGAATTTTACCTAGCCATGTAAAAATTGTTTTGCTTTTCATTTTCTACAATATAGGCTGCTAAGTATTTTACTGTTATTATGTTGAATCCATAGATTGTTTGGGAAGAAAACTGATATCTAAGTTATATTACTACAATTATTTACATTTCCTTTAAATTTTTTCCTGCAATGTTTTATAAGTTTAAGTATAGAGATATTGCAATCTTCTGTCAAATTCATTCCTCAGTATCTCCTGCTTTGGACATTATTTTCAGTGAAATTGCTTTCTAAAATTTAAATTTCAGTCAACTACTGCTGCTACAAATATATACAATGTAGTTTTAGTACAGAAAGCTTATTAAATTCCCTCATGATCATGAAGTTTTTGTTCCATAGAGTCTGTAGGATTTTTTGTTACTTCCTTTCAGATATGTCTTTTTTTTTTTTCTTTCCTTGTTACACTGGATACAGCCTCAGGTAAAGTCATTGATACAAGAAATGAGAGCAGATATCTTTGCCTTGCCTGATTTTGAAGAAAAGCATATATTGCTTCACCATGAAATATAGTTAGTAAGAGATAGTTTATAGATGTTCTTTACTAGTTATTGGATAAGTATCTGTTTTAAATTTGCATTTTTAGTTTTCATAAATGGAGGTTGAATGATTTTATGCCTATTTGTGAATATATCTATAATGTGATGTGATAAAATTATATATACATTATACAATATATACAATATTATATATTTATTTTATTTTAATATAGATCTATTATTTATAATATATACTATACACAATACATATTTTATTTATTAAGGAGATGTGACAACAACAGCAGAGGTTGGAGAGCTGCAGTCATGAGTCAAAGAATGCAAGCTGCATGGAAAAGACAAGCAATGAACTCTCCCTTTGCATATCCAGAAAAAAGGTAGTCCTCCTGACACCTTAGCTGTAACCCAGTAAAGTCCATTTTGGATTTCTCACCTCCATATCTATAAAACAACAAATTTGTGTTGTTCTAAGTCACTAAGTTTGTGGTAATTTGTTACATCAACAATGGATAGAATTATTTTAGAAAAATATGCAAAGTAGTAGAATATTTTTAGTATTCAGCTCTAAATTATAAAATTAGATGATTTTAATTTTATCTTTTCAGCTTCACATGCACATGTTATTTGAATAATACCAATGAATACAAATATGGTATGCAAATATTTATCAGGTGGTACATTAAAGATTTGAGTAGTTAACTCTATGAAGGTAGCAGAACAATAATTTATTTAATCTACCTCAAAAAATTTTTGTTAAAGCAGGGCTTGGGATGTCATTCAAGCCCCATGGTACCCAGAGGCTACAGACCAAGACAACTTTGGGGTCTTGAGGCATGATGGCCTCAGCCCACTGCCTGTGAATGTTCTCTTTGTCCCCCCCACCCCCACTCCACCAATCCCAGCAAGGCTGGCCAACAGATCCACCAGTCTTCCCTGACCTGAGTACAGGCAGAGCTGGGCTCCCCCCCCCACTCCCCTTTATATGTGTCTCTAGGATTAAAAAATGGACCAATCAGTTGCAAGATAAATGGAACGATCAAGTGTGATTTAAATGGACCAGTCAGGTTCCAGCTCATTTCATTAGTTAATTACTCTTATTGAAAAAGGGAAAACAAGGACCTCTCTGGTGGCGCAGTGGGTTGAACACCATGCTGTGAATCTGTCCACAGCCTCTGCAGCACGGGTTCGATTCCTGGCCAGACAGAGAGATTCCCACATGGCGTGGCAGATCTCTCCTGTCATGTCCACTGCTACCCTCAGCAGTGCTTTTGGTCCATCTGCCTGTTCTGCTCCCCACTCTGTCTCTGGTGCATCCTTTCACCCTCCCGCGCCTCTGGCCTGTACCCCAGCTATTGTATAAATAAAAATATAAATAAATTTTAAAAAAAGGGAAAACAAGCTGATTGCTTCTAAATGGTCCAATCAGATGTGCAGGACTGAAAACAGCCTCATCAGACTTGTAGGGCAGGGACCATAAACAGGATATAAGACAGAGCAAGAGCTAGTTTTATTCATTCTGCCTCTGACCTTTGAAGAAGAAGCAGTCAGCAACCAGACTCCAAAAAAAGAAGAGTGGCAGCAAGATTCCGAAGAGAGGATTTGTTGGACCACCTTTGAAGAAGTTATTAGCCAGCCTTTGAAGAGGAAGCATTCATTGGATCACCTTTCAGGAAAGATTCTGCACTCAGCCTCTGAAGAAAGAGAAAAATGCATTAAGTAGTCAGCTTCCAAGGGATTCACCAGACCTTTGTAGACTTCATAGACTTCATAGACTTCTGTACCTTCACATCTCTGTAGACCTTCACAGAGACTGGGTCACTGTACCTGCCTCTAGTTCTGTCTCTGACATTGCCTGCCAGGAGCACTGTTGGGCTCTACCCAGCACCTCTAAGTTCTGACCACAGCATCTGGTTCTCCAGCACCACCTCCTGGTGCAGTTGAGTCCATCACAGTCTAGTTTGGCATCTGGTCCAGCCTTCTGACTGTGCCTGTGGGCTGCTGAAGTGTCACCTCATCTTCCATGAGCAACGTTTGTTTGGGACTTCTGGACACCATAGCCACTATCTGGGGTGACATAGCCAACCACTTTTGACCTCAAAAACTCTTTCCTTTTACCAATCTCCTGTTTGTTGAATAAATTCTGTTGCTGGACTCTGAGCCTCAGTGGTCTTGCAACTTGTTGAGTAGGTGAGAACCCACTGCCAGTGACCTGTTCCCACATCCTGGTCACTGTCCCTTATCACTCTTTGGCACTCTTTGAATACTGAGCCCTGTTGAGCACTCTTTTAAGAGTCTTTTGTATTCTTTTTTCACTGTCTCAAGTGGGGAACAAGAGTGATAAATAGGTAGAATAGATGGTATTTTAGGGCAGTGTAATGGTTGAGACAGGTCATTATATCTTTGCCAAAAGCCGTTGAATGTACAAAACATAGTAACAAACTAAATTAAAACAAGTTCTACAAATTTGAATTGAGAATACCAGTGGGGAGAGGATTTGTAGGGGAAGAGTAAAGGCGGTGAAGAGGTCTTATAGTCTATGGTGGAAAATTATGAGTGCTTCAGTGGTGAGTATAGGTGGTAACATACATTTGAAGAGGTGTGAACCTTTACTCCTAAATTACATATAGTGATATAAACCAATATATTCTCAATTAAAAAAAAAACTGTTTCACAAAGTGTGGTTATATATATGTACATATAGTGATCTAAATTACATATAGTGATGTAAATTACATATAGTGATGTAAACTAAATTACATATAGTGATGTAAGAGATGGACAAATCCATGCAACTCTACAATCACCCAGAGCAAGATAAAGAATACACAGAACACCTAAACAGACCAATTACAAGCAGCAAAATTGAAATGGTAATCAAAAACCTCCCCAAAAACAAAAGCCCAAGACCAGATGGATTTACAAATGAATTCTACCAAACATTCAGAAATGAATTAATGCCTATCCTTCACAAACTCTTTCAAAAAATTAAGAAGGAAGAGGTAATACCAAACATGTTCTATGAAGCCAATATCACACTAATGCTAAAACTGAACTAGGACAACACACAAAAAAAGAAAACTACAGGCCAATCTCTCCAATGAACACTGATGCAAAAATCCCCAATAAAATTTTAGCTATCAGAATCCAACAATGTATCCATAAGATAATTCACCATGACCAAGTAGGATTTATTCCAGGGACACAAGGATGGTTCAACATCCAAAAATCAATCAATGTAATCCAACACATCAACAAAAAGAAATATAAAAACCATATGATAATATCAATAGATGCTGAGAAAGCTTTCGACAAAGTACAACACCCATTTAAAGTAAAGGCCCTTGAAATTCTTGGGATACAAGGAACATACCTCAACATCATAAAGGCCATATATGACAAGCCCACAGCCAATATCATTCTCAATGGCAAAAAACTGAAAGTATTTCCACTAAGATCTGGAACAAGACAAGGATATCCACTCTTACCACTGCTTTTCAATATAATACTGGAAGTCCTAGCCAAAGCAATAAGACAAGAGAAAGACATACAAGGAATCCAAATAGGCAAGGAAGAAGTCAAATTATCAGTATTGACAGATGATATGATAGTATACATAGAGAACCACAATAATGCCACAGAAAAAATTAATTAAACTAATCAATCAGTTTAGTAAAGTGGCAAGATACAAAATCAACACGCAAAAATCAGTAGCCTTCCTATGCACAAACAATAAATCTGAAGAAGAAGAAGAAATAAAAGAAAACATCCCTTTTGCTATTGAAACAAAAAAAATCAAATACTTGGGACTAAAACTAACAAAAGAGGTAAAGGACCTATACAAAAAAAAAAAAAACTATAAAACAATGTTAAAAGAAATAGAAGAAGAAACAAATAAATGGAAAGACATCCTTTGCTCATGGACTGGAAGAATTAATATTATTAAAATGGTCATCCTACCAAAAGCAATTTATAGATTCAATGCTATTTCAATAAAAATTTCAATGACATTCTTCAAAGAAATAGAACAATTATTGATGAAACTCATATGGAATCACCAAAAACCCCAAATAGCCAAAGCTCTCCAGAAAAAAAACAAGAAGGGAATGGAGGCATCACGCTCCCAGAGTTCAAACTATACTACAAAGCCATAATCATCAAAACTGCATGGTATTGGAACAAGAACAGACTCATGGGCCAATGGAACTGAATAGAAAATCCAGAAATAAACCCACAGATTTATGGTCAACTAATATTTGACAAAGGAACAAAGAATATGCACTGGAGCAAAGAAAGTTTGTTCAATAAATGGTGCTGGGAAAACTGGGTCACTACATGCAAAAGAATGAAGCTAACTACTACCTCACACTATGCACGAAAACCAACTCAAAACTGATTAAAGAACTAGACATAAGACCTGAAACCATAAAATACATAGAAGGAAATATAGGCGAAACACTACATGACATGCACCTCAAAGACATCTTCATAGACACATCACCCAAAGCAGTGATAGTGAAGGCAAAGATCAACAGCTCGGACTACATCAAATTAAAGAGCTTCTGCACAGCAAAGGAGACAATAACCAAAACAAAGAGAAACCCCACCGACTGGGAGAGAATTTTTGCACCCAACACTAATGATAAAGGACTGATCACAAAAATGTACAAAGAGCTGATGAGACTCAACAAAAACAAAGAAAATACTCCAGTCAAAAAATGGGCAGAAGAACTAAAAAGAAACATCTCCGAAGAGGAAATGCAAATGGCCAACAGGTATATGAAAAAATGTGCAACATTACTTGTAATCAGGGAAATGCAAATCAAAACTGCAATGAGTCACCATCTTTCACCATTGAGAATGGCACATATTAAAAAAAAACTAGCAACAACAAATGTTGGTGAGATTGTGGAGAAAAAGGAACTCTCCTGCACTGTTGGTGGGAGTGCAAACTGGTCCAACCCCTATGGAGAGCTGTGTGGAGATTCCTCAACCTACTAAAGATAGAGCTGCCATATGATCCAGCAACTCCACTCCTAGGTATTTACCCAATGGACACAGAAACATTAATTCCAAAGGGCACCTGCACCCCTGTGTACAGCAGCACTATTTACAATAGCTAAGCTATGGAAACAAATCAAACGCCAAAAAATAGATGACTGGATCAAGAAGATGTGGTATATATACACAGTGGAATATTACTCAGCAATCAAAAAAGATAAACTAATGCAATTTGCAACAACATGTATGGAGGTGGAAGGCATCATGCTCAGCAAAATATGCCAGAAAGAAAAAGAAAAATACCAGATGGTCTCACTCATAGCAGGAATTTAGAAAACCTAAATAAGAGACCAGGAAAAAGATGAATTGCAATAAAGTAAAAATCAAAATCAACAAGCAACAATAGACCAGAGACACACTACAGTGGGAGGCGGGGGGAGAGGAAGAGGGATTAGGGTCAGAAAAAGGGGGTGGAAATTATATGGGGGATATAACCAAAATGAAAATGCATACATTATTCAAAAATGAAAAATGATATAGGAATTATATAAAATAAAAAATATTAAAAATATTTCACAAAGTGTGGGTATATATATATATGTACATATATTGATGTAAATTACATATAGTGATGTAAATCAATATTTTCTCACTTAAAAATTTATTTCAGGGCCTCCCCGGTGGCGCAGCGGTTGAGCACTGGGTTGCGGAGCTGCCCGCAGCCTCTGCAGTGCCGGTTCGATCCCCGGCTGCTCCCCGGCCACTGGAAGAGGGTCCCACATGGCGCGCAGACCTCTCCTGCCACCCGCTGCTCCCCTCAGCAGTGTGCTTCGGTCCTTCTGCCTGCTCTGCTCCCCGATCTGGCTCTCGTGAGTTCTCTCACCCTCCCGCGCTTCTGACTGTACCCGGTGCTTGTATAAATGAAAAAAAAAAAAAAATCTTTAAAATAAATAAATAAATAAATAAATAAATAAATAAAAATTTATTTCACAAAGTGTGGTTATATATATATGTACACACACGGTGCACATATATTAAGCCATTTTGTTGTACACCTTAAATATATACAAATTTTGTCAACTATATCTCAATCAAACTGGCAATAAAGGAAACAATCAAAAAATAAGTATTTTCTTTTGCAGCTATTAGGGCAATTATAAGAACTAGAGGAAATTTTTGTTATGTAATGTTCTGTTTCCATGACAGATACCAATCATCCAGACAAGGCAACTTCAGATATGAACATCTTTGATACTTAGCAATGCAATTTTGTAAGTTGTGTTTTAATAATTTGATGATTTTCCTATCAAAAACATAATTTAAAAAGAAAATCAAAAGTTTTTTTTTTTTTTATAGAGGCATGCTTTATTTATTTATTTATTTTGTTTTGTTTTTGTTTTGTTTATACAAGCACTGGGTACAGTCAGAAGCGCGGGAGGGTGAGAGAATTCACCAGAGCCAGAGCGGGGAGCAGAACAGGCAGAAGGACCGAAGTACACTGCTGAGGGGAGCAGCGGGTGGCAGGAGATGTCTGCGCGCCATGTGGGACCCTCCTCTGGTGGCCGGGGAGCAGCTGGGGATCGAACCGGCGCCGCAGAGGCCGCGGGCAGCTTCGCAACCCAGCGCTCAACCGCTGCGCCACCCGGGAGGCCCAAAATCAAAAGTTTTTTAAAAAAGGAGTAGTAGGAATAGAGTAGAATTTGATATGGTGAGTATGGTGAGTCATTTAATTAAGTGCACTTGGTGATTTCCTCAAAGAGGCAGAAACAGGAGTCTAAAATAAGCCTTAAGTCTCTATTTGGTCATCTGGGTACATGGCAAGATGCACAGGATTCTAGGCAACACACAGGATGAACATGGTTGTAGGAGAAAATGGCATAAAGATCCTGGATACATTGAGATTGAACTGTTTGTGGGGAATGCAGGAGTGATTTCCAAAAGGGGTCTCAAAATAAAAATGTGTATACGTGGAAAAAATTGGAGTTAAATGAGCAAAGAAATCAAGAAAGAGGTCAAGAACTTGGAATTGAATTACATTAAAATGCTTAAGTGAACTCTTTCTGCCTATAAATTTTCTTAACAGATTCTTGTTTTAGTCTCATTTCCCTAACTAAATTGTAAATCCTTTGAGGAGAAAAAAATATACCAACAACAAAACAGACACACACAATCTGGTTTTGTTTGATTCAGAATAAGTACTAGATGATTTGACATCTTATAGTTACAAAAGAGCCAGGTCAGAAGGCAAACTACAAGCAAGAAGATTACTGGATGAAGCCATTCACAAAAAAAAAAAAAAAAAAACATGAAAACATGCAATAAAGGAGAATAAAATGGATGATAAAGGTAAAAAATTTTGGGAATCAAGATCTCACCATACCCACGAGTTATTAAATAATTAATATTTACATGATGCATATTTGACTTGGTTAAAAAGCTTGGTTTTCATGAAAAATCAACTTTGAATTCAAATAAGTTGTTGAAACTCACTTTTACATGGGTAGAAATAACTTACATGTAAAGAAAGTGTGTATTATTCTGTTTCTAAAGTACCATACAAGATGCTTTTAAAGTAACACCAGCACATGGAAATCACATGGGGAATGTATGGCTTTAATCAACTCTAATCTCCATTTTCTGTTGTCTCCTGAGGTTTATATTACAATCTTAGTTATATTAAAGAGTTAATATTCTAAGTCATCCGTCCAAAGAGAAGCAGTTGGCCAGCAACCAGCAACCCTTCCTGACCTAAATCCTTCTGGTGGGGCCTCCAAGCAAGGACATCCTAAAATTCCCCAGATTCTTCCGCAGATTCAGCCACCACCTGGACTTCATTTTTTTCCAAACCAGATTTATAAAAGATTTGTCAGCACTATTCCGAGGGGTAAAGGTTATTTTTTTGTAAGATAAGAGGTCAAGCAAAGAAAGTAGAACATATTTGTTCCTCTTGAAATGAAGGACAAAACGGTCAGAGAAAATGCTTTTGCAGCTCCTTTTAGCCATTCTATTTTGTTATGAGAAAGTTGTTTTAAGCCTGCCTCTGCTCTGTCCAAATCCCTGTTCAGATATCAGAGTCATATCTCCCTGATCCAGCTACTCCCAGCCTGCATTAGCTTTACCCTCCGCTGGTGTCTTGTGGTAGGGAAATGAATCACTCAGACTCATGCCACTTTGACAGAGAGCTTAAAGGCAGCTCAGCAGAGCAGAGTGGGATGAGGTGTGTGAGGGCACCCGGTCCGCCACGCTGTACTAGGGCCTCTGCAGCTGAGCCGCTTAATTGGGTTCTTGCACTTCATAGTCTCCAAATAGCTGTTCAAGTCCCAGAGTTGGTGGTGGAATTCTTTTTTTTTTTTTTTCATCAGGCTAATAAGATTTTCCAAGTCACCAAAGCCAGAGGGGCTTGAGGAAGAAAGCCTCCTTTGTTAAACAAAGCAAGTTCTTTGGGACTTTCTGTCTTTCAATTTAGGGAAAACCATCCCAATTAAAGTGTGAAATGATTGTGAATACTGAGGGATCTCAGCAGAAAAGGCAGTCTCTGCCCCTGATGAACATGGACTAGGAATATTAGTTTTAGTGCAAATCCCTTCTTTGAAAGATCCAGAGGCTAGGACTTTGTTCCAAAGAATTTAGAAAAATGTCAGAGTGAAAGGCAATAGACTCTCTGAAGAGTAAGAGTTTTAAGCGTGTTTTTCCAGACTTCATGCTACAGATTCTTTTTTTCATAGAAATTCATAAAGTAGCTAGCATTGGCAGATGAATAGAATTCAGGGGAATTTCATTTAAAGACCCTGAGTGAATTATGGCATTAAGTCATAATTCAGGCTTCTAAGCCAAGGTAGGGGTCTTGGGATATTATTTCATCGAGAACAATATATTTCATATAAATTTACAGGAAGCTCAATTTCCTGCAAATACCTCAATATTTAATACTGATATAACATTATATAGTGATAACAAGCACAATAAGAAATGGTTTTTATTCTTCATAAAGATCTTTTGAACAATGGCAATAAGGAAAATGATTAGTTGCATAACTACAAAAATACGTCCAATGGGATCTGAGATTTGAATATGAGTGTGTCTTAGTTCTTGAGAATTTGGGGATGTTGGAGGACCAGCTATGGTGACAGGAGGGAGAGCCTGTAAGTAAATAAAATACTTTTAGTTATTCTGATTTTTTTTTTAAAGAAGCAACAAATCCAGGTTTATGTGGGAAATCTTCCAAAAGAACTCTAAGTGTCACTTCATTTTAAAAATGTACACTACTCATGTTTGGCAAGTAACTATCTGACATTTTGCTGACATTATGCTCTCAGTCAGGTACTGTGAAAAGGCATCTTTTATTTAAACCACAGGATCTCTATATAGACAGTTCAAAGTTTCATATTTCTGGGGTAATATTTCTCAAAGTGTATTTACAGCAACAGTAGCATCAGGACCTCAACTGAGAACTAGTTAAAATGCAAATTCTTGGGGCTCTCTCCAGATGTACTGAATCAGAAAATTTAAGGATGGTAAGAAGAGGCCAGAAACTTGTGTGTTAACAAGTCCTCTAGTGATTCTGATGCTCTTGAAGTTCAATAACTACTTTATTTTTGTTGTTTCAGGGTATTTTTCTCCTTATTTCAGAATTCTAGCTCCTTTTGTCCCCCTCCAGACGTTCCAAGGAGAGTAAACATTTATTCACATTTTATTGGAAATACCAGTAGGTAAAACATAAAACAGTTTGCTTGGATGATGTGACATGAGGATCCCCAGTCCTTTCAGCTTCCTTTCCATCTATTCCCTGGAGGCTCCAATACTACCCTGACTTAAGTAGTTCTATAGAATCAACAATTTGTCAAATCTATTTCAGTTTCTCTTTCCAGAAAGGAAGTTAAACATGCAAGTGAGATAACCTTTTATCTCAAAAGAAACTTTGCTAAGGACAAGATCTTATAATTTGTCAATTTTGCAAAAATATAGTTAAAGATATGAAAAGTAGTACAAAGAGGTCCCAATAGGGGCCTCCCTGGTAGCGCAACGGGTTAAGACGCAACTTATGAAGCTATCTGTGGCCACTGCAGCATGAGTTCAATCCCCAGCCAGGGAGCTACCCACATGGTGTAGCAGACCTCTCCTGTTTCACCCGCTGCCCCCCTCAACAGAACAGTCGATCTGCCTGTTCTGTTCCCCACTCTGTCTAGAGAATCCTCTCACCTCCCCACCCCCCCGCACCTCTGGCCTGTACCCTAGTTCTTGTATGCATAAGTAAATAAATCTTAAAAAAAAAATTAAAAAAAGAGGTCCCAATAAATGTGCAACTTAAAAATTCATCAAGAAACCAGCATTGGTGTCTGCACAGTAAAGCATAGGAAATTCAAATAACACAAGTGAGATGCCGCCATGCTAGGTGTAGTGCCAGGAAGGCACAGAGCTGCTTCTCTATGATCAGAGCAGAGCTGGTTCTCTATGATCGGAGCAGACGGGTAAAGGAGAGTCCTGGAGCCCTCCAGTGGCTTTTCCAGGCTTTCATTGAGCTTTTACATGTAGTGTGGCAACCCCATATAAGGCAGGCAAGGGGCTGCGAGCAGGGGGCAGGGGGCGAGAGCCTGGTAGTCCTCCCAGCCCCCCGTGAATCTTCACTTTTCTGTTCTTCAAGTTTCCCTTGGTGAATGTAAATACTGTAGCCATGGCCTACAAAAGTAAATAGAATACAACTGAATATAACAATGTAACAAAATCCAGGTGCCCACCATCAGGCATGCATTCAGGCCGGCAGGAATCCATAATCAACCCTATTGGCAGGAGGGCAGAAAAGCCTGACAATCATTTACCCTACACTAGGGATGACCAAACTAAGCAGCCAGAGTCTTATCTGCTATCACCCTGACTTGTGTTTTTTTTTTTCCCATAAATATCATCATTAGGTTCTTGAATCACAATCTCATATAAGCTAGATTTCTCACATTTCCTTGCTCTTGTTTTCTGTTCATCCTTCTTTTAATGAAACCCTAATAATTGGTATTTTGATTTAAAGTTTTGTTGGATACAAGAATTGTTGGGGAAGCACATATGAGCAAGATATAATGAATTTCAATATATGGTTATCACCTGTTTCTTTTACAACCTGAAATGTATATCATATTTAGCCTCTACTAGATACTAACAACTATTTTTGGATTAAATGAATCAATGGAATAGCCTACCCATGAATGATTGGTGCTGCTACCCTTAAGAAATTATTCTTAATTCCTTTGATGTAGGAGGAATTGGCTAGAATTCCAGTCTTGCTCTAACTCCTTTATTGATTAAATCTTGTTCTAATTCAGAATTGGAAACTTTTTGACGTGATATGCATGTTGACTTTGGAAGGTGAAAATACCAAGAAGAGGAAGGAATATGAGACCTGGCAGTTATTTTCCAACGGAGATAATATATCTTTCTTCTTAAGTGCCAAATCCAACGTGTCTTAGGCAGAGTATATTAGAATCCCTGAAAATGCTGATTAAGTAAATCTAGGATGAAGCTTAGTTTTATTATTTTTTAATCTCAAGTAATTCTGATTCACAGCCAGAGGTAAGAATCCTAGTTGTAAGTACATGACCAGATTGTGAAGGAAGACATGCTGAAATCAACTAGTGTGTCTGAGTGTCAGAAGGGAAAATAAGTATGCCCCCACATTTTCTAACCATGCTTTATAATTTCTTATTTTCCAATAAGAAATGTATTTTTTCTTATTAAGCTTTTACTATCGTTAGCTTATAAGAAAGGATAATTGGGAGAGAAGGAAACCACGTGAAACAAAATTATCCAAATAAGGAAGATAGTCCAGACAATCCAAGGTTCTCTGATCCTTGTGCTTTTTTAGGAACTTAAGCTTCTCTGAAAAGAAAACCTGTTGAGCCACCCCAAATGATCACATATATCTAGGTTTCTTCTTTTTAAACTAAAGAATCTATAAAAGTTGGCTAGATCTAATTGTTTGGAATAAAATACTTTAACTTATAGCATCAAAATCAAGATGATCCCAAATCAAAGAGAAGCTTATTTAAGAAAAAATTGGTATCAGCAAGTGAAGGGATAGGAAGGGCACAGAGCAGGATCTTTATGATCTGAGCAGATGGGTAAAGGAGAGTCCTGTAGCCCTCAGTGTCTGTCTTGGGCTTTCATTGAGTTTTACATGTAGTGCAGCAACCAGGTACATGGCAGGCAGGGGGTGCTGGGGTGCCAGGAGGCCTGCAGACCTCCAAGCCCCCCAGCAAGTCTTCACTCTGGACTTCTCTGGCGTTCTTTCTCCCCTTCTCTTTCTCCCCTTCTCTCTCCTGCCGTTCTCCTGCCTCTCCTGACGAATATCTCCATACTCCAGCCATGGCCCAAAAAAAGTAAACAACACAACTTATACAATCTTACACCAGTGAGAATAGCACATATTAAAAAATAAACTAGCAACAACAAATGTTGGTGAGGATGTGGAGAAAAAGGAACTCTCCTGCACTGCTGGTGGGAGTGCAAACTGGTCCAACCACTATGGAGAGCTGTGTGGAGATTTCTTGCCCACTAAACATAGAGCTTCCATATAATCCAGCAATTCCACTCCTAGGTATTTACCCAAAGGACATAGAAACATTAATTCCAAAGGGCACCTGCACACCTATATTTATAGCAGCACTATTTACAATAGCTAAGCTTTGGAAACAAATCAAATGCCAAAAAACAGATGACTGGATCAAGAAGATGTGGTACATATACACAATGGAACATTACTCAGCATTCAAAAAAGATAAACACATACAATTTGCAGCAACACAGATAGAGCTGTAAGGGATCATGCTCAGTGAAATAAGCCAGTGTAAAGGCCGGACTGGCCACAGTGCAGGTTTTCTGATCCCATGCAGACCGGGTAAAGGAGGAGTCAGTGTCCTCAGTAGTTTTGCAGTAGTTTTTATTGGGGTTCACCAGGCATATGGCAGACAGGGGTGTTGGCTGAGGGTCTTCCCTCAGCAAGTCTTCACTCTATCTGAGCTCTCTGGAGTTCGTTCTGCTGCATCTCAGCTTCTCTTTCGGCTTCGGCTTCTACTGCTCCTACTACTCCTGGCGTCCCTGTGACGCCGCCCTTAAAAGCACAGTCTTAGCCCAGGTGAATCCTATCTACATCTGCCCACACCCTACTCCAGGTGCCCGCCATCAGGCATGCATTCAGGACAAGGATCCATCATCTATCCTGATGGCGGAAGGGCAGAAAATCCTGATATTTTCTTTACCCTACAGCCAGAAAGAAAAAGAAAAATACCAAATGGTCTCACTTTTAGCAGGAATTTAGAAAACCTAAATAAGGGACCAGGAAGACTAATTACAGTAAAGTAAAAATAAAAATCAACAAGCAACTATAAACCAGAGACACACTACGGGGGAGGGGGAGAGAGAAGGATCAAAGTAAGGGGAGGCATGGGAATTGTATGGGGACTATAACCAAGATGAAAATGCATACATTGTGCAAAAATGAAAAATGATATAAAAACACATATTTTTTTTTTAATTTAAATTAAAAAAAAAAAGGTAACAAATGCAGGTGCTCTATCAGGCAGAGCAATCCTAATGGCCAGAGGGCAGAAAAACCTGAAACTCATTTATCCTACAGCAAGCTTTCATGAACAGAAACTTATCTATGGATATATTTTTCATTTCCTAGAGTCATATGTTTATTCATGTAAGAATCAGCAAGATTCTCACTGATCTAAAACAATAAAGGCTGAAGGTATATTGGGACATCTGTTCTAACCCTCTGAACTTACAAATAAAGAAATCAAAGGTAAATTTGATGACTATTTTACTGATGCACTTTCCATTCTTCTCCTCACTTTACCTATTCCTTGTACTTGTAGAGAGCTTGAATCTAAACTGTTGTTTTGTTTTGTTTTCTTTTCTTTTCTTTTTTTCTGTATCCATCAATTCCCTTTGCAATTAATTGTTTCACCATGCAGGGCACAAGCTATGGTCTCCCACTTCAATTAACTCCTGTCAATATCATCTGCTACCTTTTGAACTTTCTATCAAAGATTCACCCAAAGACTTGATTTTATGGTCTATATTTTCTTGCTTGGGCTATCGTGTCTGGCCAATAAAAAAAATACAACACCACAATATTCATTCATTCATTTAGTTACTTCTCATCCCACTCCCTTCTGACTTCTGCCCTCTAATCTACCAAAGTTATTTTCACTGAAGTCATCAATGACATTCTTCCTGCTAAGTAGAGGCTGTTTTTTATTTGTTTGTTTATTTATTTATTTGTTTATTTATTTGTTTGTTTGTTTGTTTGTTTATACAAACACCGGGTACAGTCAGAAGCGGGGGAGGGTGAGAGAATTCACCAGAGCCAGAGCGGGGAGCAGAACAGGCAGACTGATGAAGTACACTGCCGAGGGGAGCAGTGAGCGGGGCAGGAGAGGTCTGCGCGCCATGTGGGACCCTCACTGGGGCAGGGGATCAAACCGGGGCTGCAGAGGCTGTGGGCAGCTTTGCAGCCCATTGCTCAACCACTGCGCCACTGGGGAGGCCCGGGGGGGGGTTTCAGTTTTGAAACTGGTTTAGTTTTTATTTTATTTTATTTTAAAGATTTATTTATACAAGAACTGGGGTACAGGCCAGATGTGGGGGAGGGTGAGAGGATTCACCAGAATCAGAGTGGGGAACAGAACAGGCAGACAGATGGAAGACACTGCTGAGGGGAGCAGCAGGCACGGCAGGAGAGGTCAGTGCTCCATGTGGGACCCTCACCTGCCGGCCGGGATCAAACCAGCACTGCAGAGGCTGCAGACAGCTTCACAGTGCGGTGCACAACCACTTACACCACCAGGGGAGGCCCTGGTTTAGTTTTTAAAATGCAACAATGAGATCTGAGTTCACACCAGTGCCAATCAAATCTGCGTTAGGGCACCAACTTTGAAAATGAGCCAATCAAGTTGGAGACCCAAGCACCCTGAAAGAGCTATAAGCCAGAACAGCAGACAGATTCACATCAAACCTCCAAGACTGCTCAAGACCTTCACTTCAGAGACACAGACCTCGGATTCTCATCCAAACTCATCAAGATCTTCACATCCGATCTCTGCTGCTTGACTGCCACTCTTGCTTCTGGCATCACTGGCACTACCTCTAAAAGAGTTTTTCCCTGGTGCCCAGTCCTTCACATCACATCCTGCTGGCCAGCACTGCCCAGCACTGCTGGTCTCGGCCTCCTTGGCCACCTCTAAGAGCTATCCATGATCTCTGATTCCCAACACTGCTGCCTGACCAACCTTCTTGCCTCCAGCACATCCAGGGCCACCTTCTGGTGCTTTGTGTCTGGTGCTGTCTGGTGTGATCTTTGGATAGGTGCCGCTGCAGTGCCACTTCAGCAACACCATCTATGAGCACCTTCAGCTGTCACTGTGAGTTGGGACCTGGTTCACCACTTACTGGTTTGCCACCAGCTTCAGGCTCTTGTCAAAGGAACAATGCCATTTTGCACAAGCAATTATTGGTTTGGAATACTGGACACTGTGGACACTATCTGGGGTAAAACAAATGGTCATTTGTGACCTTAAAAACTCTTTTCATTTTCTATTTGTTAATAAAACTTGTTGTTGCTCTCTGAGTCTGTGTTGTGGCTTGCAGTTGTAAGTGCATGAATAATGGTCCACAAACTATGTCATTTAGCCAGATTTTGTAAAGTTTCACTACTGGCATCTAGTGGGTAGAGGTCAAAAATATCACTAAACATCCTACAATGCACAGAACAGACCTGACAGCAAAGAATTACCTGAACCCAAATGTCAATAGTGTCAATGTTGAGAAATCCTTGTGTATGTGATAATCACAAATCTGTTTCTTTAGTGGAAGCTTCTAAGAGACAGAACCATCTATCTAAAATTTCCCAAAAGGGGGCATCCCCTGGTGGCTCAGTGGTTGAGCACTGGGCTGCGAAGCCGCCTGCTGCTTTTGCAGCACCAGTTTGATCCCCGGCCGCCCGGCGAGGGTCCCTCATGGCACAACAGACCTCTTCTGCTGCACCCGCTGCTCCCCTCAGCAGTGTATTTCATTGTTCTGCCTGTTCTGCTTCCCGCTCTGGCTCTGGTGAATTCTCTCACCCTCCCGCACTTCTGACTGTACCCAGTGCTTGTATAAATAAATAAATAAATAAATAAATCTATAAAAATTAATAAATAAATTTCCCAAAAGTTCTTTCTACTTCATATCCTATTGGCATTTCAAACTCAAAAATTCAACGCCATTATGTCAACTTCACCTGTAAATCTTACGTATTCTTAGATTCATTTTTAAATTAAATGGCACTACCATCTAACTTTCCCCCTACCCACACAGAACTTCGAATTCCATCCTTGGTTAATCCTTTCTCTCACCATTAAATTCCTAACTTTCATAAAATTCTGCAATATACTACAAATTTTGTCAGACTTCTAGTTCTCCAGTCTCTGGGTCATTCATCTCCACCCTAGCTCCTCTTATAATAAACATGTCAGAAACACTTTATATTTTAATTGTATTCAATACAGTATAGGTAAAATATGTCATTTTCCTACTGGCCACAGAGCCCTCACATATTCTGTCCTCATTGTCTACAAATGTTTGAATTTGCTTATAATCACTTTCCCATGGACATGAGCTCACATGTACATACTCATAACGTGGTTAATTCATTCAAGTCACAGTGTGGATATTATTTCTTCAAGGAAGCTTCCTATAATAATAGACCTGGGATGCTGTTCTCTGGCACCCCTTCCTTCTCTAATACTGTTTGGATCGCTTGTCCACTAGACTGGTATTTCTATTTTAACTTTCTGCATTACTGATGCCTCTCATATTCCCTGCCCCTAACAAGCACTAGATAAATTTCTAATAAGTAAATGAGTAAATGAATGATCCATTGTTTATCTAATTAGTACCAAATTTAAGTCTCCATGAATGTTCTTTCTCAAACAAGTTTGAACAAAAATCTGGTCACCTTGAAAATGTTTTGGTTAAAAGAAGTTCATTTAAGATAAAGGAAACAAAGAATGATATCACGCTAATTTTATGTGTTCATTTAGTTATAAGATTTTGTGAAAAATACAGTTTACATATTAATTGAATAAATTCAATTATGTCTTTCAATTCTTTAGTGACAAATCATCTTAAAAATTGCTATAGAGCATATGCATAATATCTGAACTGATGCAAACTGTTGGATGATAGAAACTTTTATCTGATCCTTTAGCCCAAGGAAGCACAAAAACAGTTTGCTAGTACCTGAATTTGATCCTCATTTCTTAAATGCTCAACACTGCTTACACTTAGTCTTCCAAACAGGATCATTCTAAAACCACCCCAGTGAGCCTCTCTGCAACTGTGCTTAAGGGTGATATTCACACACAAGTGCTAAGCCTAAGTAACTTTTCCAAGTGAAAAATAAAATCCAAAGAAAGCGAAAAATAAAGTTAATGTAAATCCCTTTACTGAAACCATACTCTGGATCTTAAATATTGCAACATCCCTGTCACAGAAAGAGATTACTGATGAGTTGCAGCTTCCTACTGTATCAGGTTACACTGTGTAAAACAAATTACCTCCAGGATGTGGACAGAAGCAATACAGGAAATAGTCCTTTACAAGTTTGAGTACTTCCATGAATTTTAGCTTAATTTTTATTTTGGAGAAACATGAATTTAGACTTTACTCCTCATCTGAAACTCTGTAGCATGAAAATCATTCATTGGAGTATATCGTATAGGAGAGATGAACTTCTTTCTTAAAAATAATTTTTTTTTTTTTTTTTTTTTGTTTTTTTTTTGTTTTTTTTTTTTAATAAATTTTATTGTTATATTCCCCATACAATTGCAGCCCCCCCATTCTGACCCCAATCCCTCCCTCCCACCCCCGCCCCCCTAAAAGTGTTTCTGGTTCATAGTTTTTTGTTGATTTTGATTTTCACTTTCTTATAGTTATTCATTTTCCTGGTCCCTTATTTAAGTTTTCTAGATTCCTGCTATGAGTGAGACCATCCGGTATTTTTCTTTTTCTTTTTGGCTTATTTCGCTGAGCATGATCCCTTCCAGCGCCATCCATGTTGCTGCAAATTGCATGTGTTTATCTTTTTTGAATGCTGAGTAATATTCCATGGTATATATGTACCACATCTTCTTGATCCAGTCATCTATTTTTGGGCATTTGGGTTGTTTCCAAAGCTTAGCTATTGTAAACAGTGCTGCTATAAACATAGGGGTGCAGGTGTTCTTTGGAATTGATGTTTCTGTGTCCTTTGGGTAAATACCTAGGAGTGGAATTGCTGGATCATATGGAAGCTCTATGTTTAGTAGGTCCAGAAATCTCCATACAGCTTTCCACAGTGGTTGGACCAGTTTGCACTCCCACCAACAGTGCAGAAGAGTTCCTTTTTCTCCACACCCTCGCCAACAATTGTTGTTGCTAGTTTTTTTAATATGTGCCATTCTCACTGGTGTAAGATGGTATCTCATGGTAGTTTTGATTTGCATTTCCCTGATGACAAGTGATGTTGAACATTTTTTCATATGCCTGTTGGCCATTTGCATTTCCTCTTCAGAGATGTTTCTTTTAAGCTCTTCTGCCCATTTTTTGACTGGATTATTTTCTTTGTTGTTGTTGAGTCTCATCAGCTCTTTGCAGATTTTTGTGATCAGTCCTTTATCATTAGTGTTGGGTGCAAAAATGTTCTCCCAGTTGGTGGGGTTTCTCTTTGTTTTTGTTATTGTCTCTTTTGCTGTGCAAAAGCTCTTTAATTTGATGTAGTCCCAGCTGTTTATCTTTGCCTTCACTATCACTGCTTTGGGTGATGTGTCTGTAAAGATGTCTTTGATGTGCATATCACGTAGTGTTTCGCCTATATTTCCTTCTATATATTTTATGGTTTCAGGTCTTATGTCTAGTTCTTTAATCCATTTTGAGTTGATTTTTGTGTATGGTGTGAGGTGGTGGTCAGCTTCATTCTTTTGCATGTAGCGACCCAGTTTTCCCAGCACCATTTATTGAACAAACTTTCTTTGCTCCAATGCATATTCTTTGCTCCTTTGTCAACGATTAGTTGACCATAAATCTGTGGGTTTATTTCTGGATTTTCTATTCGATTCCATTGGTCTGTATGTCTGTTCTTGTTCCAATACCATGCAGTTTTGATGATTATGGCTTTGTAGTATAGTTTGAAGTCTGGGAGTCTGATGCCTCCATTCCCTTCTTTTTTTTCAGGAGAGCTTTGGCTATTCGGGGTTTTTGGTGATTCCATATGAATTTCATCAATAATTGTTCTATTTCTTTGAAGAATGACATTGAAATTTTGATTGGAATAGCATTGAATCTGTATATTGCTTTTGGTAGGATGTCCATTTTAATAATGTTTATTCTTCCAATCCATGAGCAGGGGATGTCTCTCCATTTCTTTGTGTCTTCTTCTATTTCTTTTAACAGTGTTTTATAGTTTTCTTTGTATAGGTCCTTTACCTCTTTTGTTAGATTTATTCCCAAATATTTGATTTTTTTTGTTACAATAACAAAAGGGATGGTCTTTTTGATTTCTTCTTCTTCAGAATTATTGTTTGTGTATAGGAAGGCTACTGACTTTTGCGTGTTGATTTTGTATCCTGCCACTTTACTGAACTGATTGATGAGTTGAATTAGCTTTTCTGTGGAGTTTTTGGGGTTCTCTATGTATAATATCATATCGTCTGCAAATAGTGATAGTTTGACTTCTTCTTTTCCTATTTGGATTCCTTGGATGTCTTTCTCTTGTCTTATTGCCCTGGCTAGGACTTCCAGTATTATATTGAAAAACAATGGTGAGAGTGGACATCCTTGTCTTGTTCCAGATCTTAATGGAATTGCTTTCAGCTTTTCACCATTGAGAATGATACTGGCTGTTGGCTTGTCATAGATGGCCTTTATGATGTTGAGGTATGTTCCTTGTATCCCCAGAATTTCAAGGGCTTTTATCATGAATGGGTGTTGCATTTTGTCGAAAGCTTTCTCAGCATCTATTGATATTATCATATGGTTTTTATATTTCTTTTTGTTGATGTGTTGGATAACGTTGATTGATTTTCGGATGTTAAACCATCCTTGTGCCCCTGGAATGAATCCAACTTGGTCGTGGTGAATTATCTTATGGATACATTGTTGGATTCTGATAGCTAAAATTTTATTGAGGATTTTTGCATCAGTGTTCATTAGGGAGATTGGCCTGTAGTTTTCCTTTTTTGTGTTGTCCTTGTTCGGTTTTGGTATTAGTGTAATGTTGGCTTCATAAAACGTGTTTGGTATTGTCCCTTCCTTCTCAATTTTTTGGAAGAGTTTGTGAAGGATAGGCACTATTTCGTCTCTGAATGTTTGGTAGAATTCATTTGTAAATCCATCAGGTCCTGGGCTTTTGTTTTTGGGGAGGTTTTTTATTACCATTTCAATTTCGCTAATTGTAATTGGTCTGTTTAGGTGTTCTATTTCTTCTTTATCTAGCTTTGGGTGATTGTAGAGTTGTAGGAATTTGTCCATCTCCTCTAGATTGTTAAACTTGTTTCCATATAACTGTTCAAAGTAGTTACTGATTATTCTTTTGATTTCTGCTGTGTCCGTTGTGATTTCTCCTCTTTCATTGATGATCCTGTTTATTTGTGCTTTCTCCCTTTTTTCCTTTGTGAGCCTGGCTAGGGGTTTGTCTATTTTATTGATTTTTTCAAAAAACCAGCTCTTGGTTTCATTGATCTTTTGGATTGTTTTTTTAGTTTCAATTTCATTTATTTCTGCTTTGGTTTTTATTATTTCTTTTCTTCTACTGGTTTTGGGGTTTTTTTGTTGTTCTTTTTCTAGAACTTTGAGCTTCGAGATGAGGTTGTTTCTTTGCGTTCTTTCTTGTTTCTTGATGTGAGCTTCTATTGCTATATATTTTCCTCTTATTACTGCTTTTGCTGCATCCCATACATTTAGGATATTAGTGTCCTCCTTGTCATTCAATTCAAAAAATTTTTTAATTTCTTCTTTGATCTCCTCATTAGTCCAGTGGTCTTCCAGTAGTGTGGTTTTTAATCTCCATGAGGTAGGAAAGTTCCTTGCCTTCTTTTTATGGTTTATTTCTAGTTTGATGCCTTCATGGTCAGAAAAGATGGTTGATATGATGTCAATCTTGGTGTATCTGTTGATGTTTGTCTTGTGCCCCAGTATGTGATCGATCCTGGAGAATGATCCGTGTGCGCTTGAGAAAAATGTGTACTCCGTTTTTTTGGGGTTTAGTGTTCTATAGATGTCTGTTAAGCCTAATTGCTCTAGGTCCTTATTTAGAGCTTTGGTTTCTTTACTTATTTTTTGTCTTGTTGATCTATCCATTGTTGATAGTGGTGTGTTGAAGTCTCCCACTACGTATGTGTTTTCTCTGATGTCTGTTTTCAGAGAGGACAACAGTTGTCTGATATATTTTGGTGCTCCTTCGTTTCGTGAGTATATGTTAATGAGTGTTATTTCTTCTTGAAGTATTGTCCCCTTGATCATAATGTAGTGACCATTGGGGTCTCTTTTTATCTTTTTGAGTTTGAAATCTGTTTTATCTGATATAAGTATAGCTATTTTTGCTTTCTTTTTTGGTCCATTTGCTTGTAGGATTGTTTTCCATCCTTTAACTTTGAGCCTATTTTTATCTTTTGTAGCTAAATGTGTTTCCTGGAGACAGCAAAAGGTTGGGTTTTGTTTCTTAATCCAGGCTGCCACTCTGTGTCTTTTTATTGAAGAGTTTAGTCCATTTACATTTAGAGTTAATATTGCTATGTTAACATCTGTATTTGCCATTGTGTTTGTCTTTCCTTTGATTTTATTTATTTATTCTTTTAATAACTTTTTTTTTTTTGGCCTTCTTTCATTGTTATTCGTCCCTCTGAGGTTCTGGCTTTAGGACTCCTTGTAGTATTTTTTGGAGTGGGGGTTTAGTTGCAATGAAATTCCGGAGTTTCTGTTTGTCTGGGAAGGTCCATATTCTTTCTTCAAAGAGGAAGGAGAGCTTTGCGGGATAGAGTATTCTTGGTTGGCATCTGTTTTCTTGGAGTCTGTTGACTATGTCCCTCCACTCTCTCCTTGCCCGTAGTGTTTCTTCGGAGAAGTCTGATGTCAGCCTGATTGGTTTTCCTTTGAATGTTATCTGTTTCTTCCCTCTTGCCAGCTTCATTATTTTTTCCTTGTCCTGGATTCTTGGGAGCTTTACTATTATGTGTCTTGCTGTATTTTTCCTTTCGTCGTGGAAGTTTGGTGTTCTTCTTGCTTCTTGTATATCAATTTTCAGCTCCTTCTTCACATTTGGGAAGTTCTCTTCAATTATCTCTTTGAATATTTTCTCTGTTCCTACATCTCTCTCCTCTCCTTCTGGTATTCCTATAACTCTTATATTTCCTTTCCTCATGGAGTCAGATAGTTCCCGAAGTCTTTCTTCGTTCTTTTTCCTTCGTACTTCTCTTTCTTTTTCTGTTTTGGTTCTTTTATTTCTGTGTCTTCAAGATTACTTATTCGTTCTTCCATTTCATCTATTCTGCTTTCATTGCTTTTCCCAGAATTCTTTAGTTCTTCCATTAATTCTTTGATCTCCTGCATTTCTTTTACTTCCCTCTTTAGGGACTCAATTTCTTTCTTCTGACCATTGTTTTCCCTCTCTAGGGACTCAATTGCATTCTTCTGATCGTTGATTACTTTTCCCTTATCATTGTTTTCCTTTATGACTTCTGTCAGTTTTTTAATCACGGCAATTTTAAATTCTCTTTCTGGAAGGCTCAGAAATTCTTCCAAGTTATTGTCTTTGCAATCTGGGGGCTGGCTTTCTTTTTGTGGTGTGCTTTTTCTCTGGAGAGTTGCTAGGTTGCGTGTGGTTCTTCTCCTCCCTACTGTCTGTTTTCTAATTTGCCGTATGCGTTGGGACACTGTGTTGTTGGGACTGGCCGGCATCTTGGGTGGGCTTCTCTGTTCCCCTCTGGTTCTTCCAGGAGTCATCTGTCAGTTTCAAGCAGCCTCTGGCTCCTGAGGAAGCCTTCTGCAGGTAGTCTTTACTGAAGAAATGTCCCTGTTCTAAAATGGTGATGTGGGACACACTCCCTGCGCGTCTGGTCTCAGGCACACTCTTCTGCGCGCCTGGTCTGCCCCGGCTGTGGGTGCTCGCTCTCCCTGTGGGCTCAGACTACTTGTTCGGAAGGAGCCAGGTGTGGGCTAACTCCCCAGCTGGCCACTAGCTCCTTCAGTAGCCTGTGCTGGGGTCAAGTCACTAGGTGGCGCCAGAGATCTCTCCTAGAGCCCTTGGGGAGCTGATTTTCCACCCGGTGGGACAGGGAGCAGAGCGGGGATGGTAGGGTACACCTCAACGGCTTTGGGGTGCTGTGTCTGCCTTGTGCCCCACCGTTGTGGGGAACCCACGCCCCTAATTTCGTGCCCCGGGTCTCAGTTCCAAAGCCCTCAGTTCCAGGACGCGGGCTGTAGCCCAGATCAGTGGCGCGGGAATGGCGCCTTTTGAATCCCGCTCCCCTGCCTGGGCGCCTTGTTCCTGCTCACTCAGGGAGGGCCTCCGCAGTCTCCCTGCAAGCCTAGGTTGCAGACCTGGGCAGCTGCGATCCGGTCTGGATCCGCGCCACTTTCCGCGCAAGCTTACCGGGAGGCCGGGGCTGTGTGCTGGTGCTGGTCACCTCCTGGGGGGCGGGGCTCTCTTTAATGGCGCCTGGAGCTCACCTCCGCGGCGGATCCTGCAGGGTTCGCCTCAGCTCCCGTTCACGGGGTGTGGTGGCTGAAATAGTTCCTTTCCACTCACAGTCCTGCTTGCTGTGTCCGTTTTTCTTGTTGGCCGTTTTGGTTTGTTGTTTCCCTCCTCTCTGCCGGTCGGAGAGTGCCGACTTTGTGGGCGGGGGAGGGGAGCAGGGTTCTGCGCTTCCCTCCCTTCTCGTCCTCTTTTATGGCAACTTTCTTCTTCAGGCAGTTTGCTGGAGTCGTCCGTTTATCTTCCGTGTCCCGGTTCTCACTGGGACCTGCCGCTTTTCCTCCCTATTAACTTTTTTTAATGGGAGATCTTACTCGCAGCGTCTCCTCGCTGCCATGTTGCTCCGCCCACCTCTTAAAAATAATTTTAAGGGCTTCCCCGGTGGTGCAGCGGTTGAGTGCTGGGTTGCGAAGCTGCCCACAGCCTTTGCAGCGCCAGTTCGATCCCCGGCCACCGGCAAGAGTCCCACATGGCGAGCAGACCTCTCCTGCCGCCCGCTGCTCCCCTCAGCAGTGTACCTCATCAGTCTGCCTGCTCTGCTCTGCACTCTGGTTCTGGTGAATTCTCTCACCCTCCTGTGCTTCTGACTGTACCCAGTGCTTGTATAAATACAGATAAATCTTAAAAAATAATAATAATTTTTAAATTAAATATTATTCCTTGTCTTTTCATAATTTGTGACTCTGCAGAAAACCAAATGACTTCCTTTCTTGGGCTAAGCACATTTTCAGATCTTTAGATCATTTGGTGGACTTTCTCTTATCTGGCCTGCTGTAAAACTAACATGCTCTGTGATACCATTGGAAATTAATATTAAAAAGGAAACTGTGCAATCCAGTTGGTAAATACCATCATTCCCTCTCTTTCATTGAAAAGTGACCCCAAATATTATATCCCCTTTGTCCTGCTGTACAAGGAAAATATTCCATGAAGTGGTTTTTATTAATGGATATGTCCTTTGACATTCTCCAAAGTTATCTGGAAGCCTTTTGAAAGTTGAAAGAAAATTATTTATTCAAAGCCTTTAACTAACTAAAAACAAAAACAAAAACACAGCCTTTAATTTCTGGCAATGGATCCCTAAATATATCTCTTATATGTCTCTGATGATACAATAAATGAGTAAAAAAAAAAAAAACAGGGAGGATAAGTCGCTTGCCCAAAGTCATAGGGCTAAATTGTTGGGGAGGAAGATTTAAACTCACGGAGTTTAAGAGCAAAACTCCAGTGCTGAACAACTGTATTCATGTATCAGATAAAAATTGCAATTCAAAAGAGGTTCAAAGGAGGAAATACTTAATTCTGAGAGAATTGGTGGTAGAGATAGAATTGGTAGATAGAATTGGTGGAAGATTTAGGGTGAGAGAAATGCTGGGACTGGATCTTAAGAGATAAGCTGAACTTTGTGAGTAACTAATATGGGAAGGGCATACCAGACCAGAAAATGGCAAAATCCCTGGGTGTAATTCTACCAAGCATGAAAATATACATATATATACTTAAATAGGGGCTTTTGTTTTATTTTTTTCAGATTTATTTATTTATTTATACAAGAACCGGGGTACAGGCCATATGTGCCAGAGGGTGAGAGAATTCACCAGAGCCAGAGCAGAGAGCAAAACAGGCAGACTGACGAAGTACACTGCTGACGGGAGCAGCAGGTGGCAGGAGAGGTCTGCACGCCATGTGGGACCCTCACCCAGAGGCTGGGGATCAAACCGGCAATGCAGAGGCTGCGGGCATCTTCACAACCCAGTGCTCAACCGCTGCACCACCGGGGAGACCCCAGAATGGCTTAATTTTAAGTGATATAGAGAGGAAAATATGTGGGGCTGAGAAACAAATAGGAAGTGTTTTGAGCAAACAGCACAGATTGAAATTGTCAAGAAAGACTTCCTAGAGGGTAGGCAATTTCAACTATAACCTGAAAAACCAGTAGGCATCAGCTAAATGACTGGTGCTTCAGTTAGGTCATAGAGTACATGCTTGAATCCTGAACTTTGAGGTAAAAAGCTGCAGTCGTTGCTTATTGTTGAAGGAGTGAGTGTCATAAGGAAGTCAAAAGTATCCTGCTACCCATATCCTCCTCAAAGATTGTGGACTGACAAGTTAATGTGCTCTGCCTTTTGTCTGGCAGCGCTCAGTCAATGAGAAGGAATCATATATAGAATGTCCATCCTACACAAATCATAATAAATGTGCCTGAACTCAAGTTCACTTCACTTCACATTTGCCTCCACTTCTCCTGAAGTTTGGAATATTAACCACTTTTCATTTCAACCAAACTCCAGATTTTGCATGGTTAACTAGTTTCTGATGATAATTTGATATCATGAGGTGTGGCAATAATTTAGCTTCTGTAGTAAAAAGGATGATAATAATTAGAGTCAGAGAAGTAAGTGTCTTTACTTTCCCGTAGTGTCAGAAACTTTTCTGGTCACATATATCAGTTTTAGTACTGATTTTTCCCTTTGTCTTCTACATGTCTTCTACTACTTCTTGTTAGGCAAAAAAAAAAAAAAAAAAAAAAAAAAAAAAATTTTTATGAGGAACTCCCATGATTTATCTGTTCTATGAGCTAGAGCTGTACTAAAGATTTATGTGTAATCATGTGCTATGAAAAGATCATGAGGAAACAGCTCTGATAAGACTAAATACACCAGCCCTACAGTAAAAAAGGGCAAAGAAAAGGGCACAGGAAGGTTATCAGGTCATCAGTTACCTGAGGTTCATTTAAATATGGAGCCCAGAGTCTCAGGAAGATCTCTACAAGTGTTTTGTTTGTTCTGTTTTTTTTTTTTTTGTTTGTTTGTTTTTTAATCCTAAGGACTTCAGCTACTTAGCAAACTGAGCCTTACCTGTGTAAGTAGAACTGTTCCCCACTGCATGCATGCAAGGGTCAGGGGAGGCATTTCCCAGAGGGCACTTCCATAAAAGCTGTACTCTCAGTACTCACTTAGAATGTTGAAGGTCAGTTCTGGGAACACTGCATAGAAATTCCAGTAGTATGTGGCATTGCATAAAGTTGAGTGACCACATAAAATAATAACCTTACGTTTTGGTTTTTGTTTTATTGTTTTGGAAGGAGTCACTACTCCCCAGTGAAGTCCAGTCACCTCTGCAGCATGACTGCTCTGCATGTGCAATGAAAGTTGCAGCATTGTTGGAGATAGTAAGGCAGCAGGAAAACTTGCCTTGAAGCCACAGACTATAAACAGAATCAGAGGGAAGAGTAAGTGGCCTAAGAAGAGCTACAAAGAACTATTGCAGCTTCAGAAAAAGATGCAATGGCATGGAGAAGTAAGGAAGGCATTAGAACTGAAGAGAACAGGATAAGAACTTTGTGTATGGTGAAAGACCCAGAACCTGCTTTCATGTGTCTGAGTGTTTGTGTATGTTTGGGGGCTGGGGAGCACAGAGAATATTTGTGGGCCACACTTTCATTAAGGATGGATGAAAGCCCATCCCAGAGCAGAAGTAAAAGCATCAAGGCTCCGAACAAAGCATAAGGACAAGATGTTTGTTCTGCTTTTTCAGAGTTCATATTCTCTCTCTTGAGTCTGAACAACTGCAGAATAAAATCTTAACAAGAGATGAGAGAGGCTTTTCTTGGTTAAGGGAACATGTTTGTTTTTATCTACAGAGTAAGATCATAAGAAACTAAGAGGAAAGGGTTTGTTTGTTTCTTTGTTTATTTATACAAGAACCGGGGTACAGGCCAGATGTGCTGGAGGGTGAGAGGATTCACTAGAGACAGAGTGGGGAACAGAATAGGCAGACTGATGAAATAAACTGCTGAAGGGAGCATTGGGCGCAATGGGAAAGGTCTGCTGCACCATGTGGGAACCTCGCCTGCCGGCCAGGATTGAACCAAAGCTGCAGAGGCTGCATACAACTTAACAGCGCTACACTGATCTACCTGTACCACCAGGGGAGGTCCCACTTGAAATCTTAATGAACTAAACTCACCAGTAAAAAGACAGAGTATTATGTTGACTTAGAGAACAGAATCCAAGCTTCTGCTGCCTTCAGGAAACACACCTGAGTTCCAGAAATAAACATGGATTTAAAGTAAAGGGTTGGGGGCCTCCCCGGTGGCGCAGCGGTTGAGCGCTGGGTTGCGAAGCTGCCCGCGGCCTCTGCAGCGCCGGTTCGATCCCCGGCTGCTCCCCGGCCACCGGAGGAGGGTCCCACATGGCGCGCAGACCTCTCCTGCCGCCCGCTGCTCCCCTCAGCAGTGTCTTCAGTCCTTCTGCCTGCTCTGCTCCCCACTCTGGCTCTGGTGAATTCTCTCACCCTCCCGCGCTTCTGACTGTACCCAGTGCATGTATAAACAAAAACAAACAAATAAAATAAATAAATAAATAAATAAAACATGCCTCTATTAAAAAAAAAAAAATAAAAATAAAGTAAAGGGTTGGAAAACATTCTAGAAGCAAATGGCCCCCACAGCAAAGCAGGGCAGCCATACTTATACCAGAAAATTAGATTTATACTTATAAAAGTTGACAAGATATATAGAAGGACATTATATAATGATCAAGGGGACAATATGATGGGAAGACATAATACTGATCAACATATGCTCACCAAATTAGAGAGCACCAACATATTTTAGAAAATTACTACCTTCTCTGAAAAGAGACAGTGGAGAAAAAACACATGTGTAGCAGACTTCAATACCCCACAGTCACAAATGGAAAGATCAGGGATAGAAAATACACAAAGACACAATAGCACTAAACAAAGATATAGAACATAGGGGCCTAAAAGACATCTATAGGTCACTGCAACTAAAAATAACGCAAAGAGAACTATTAGACTTGTAACAAACTGGAGCCAGCCCCCCCAAAACATCCACCATCCTGCCAAAGCATTTACACCGGCAGTTTGTCATCACCAAGATCCTCCCTCACCAACAAACTCAGCAGCTTCAAGATCAAATCTTAGAACCACTGAAGCCCAAAAAGGCCAAAAATCCAAAATCATATAAAACCAATTGGAATGGTAGAAGTAGTCCAAATATTCCATATTTTAAACAGCAAGATGGGCAGACAAAAAATTACAACACATGGTAATTTAAGACCTCAAGGAAATATGATGTCACAAATGATAAGTTTTCCAGAATCCAAATATGAATATGTGGAAGATTTTTATCTTCTTATCAGATAGTTCAAAATGGACATGGTATATTTTCAAAGAAATGGTAGAAAAATGCAGAAAATCAATGCAAAATAATACAAAAGGAATCTGAAAAACTAGAAGTGGTAGCCTCAGACATTGCTGTAAAGCTGGGAAACTGGAAAGATGACCAAGACAGAATCCAAGACCATGCAGGATCTCACCTCAGTGGTGCAGACTCTTCTACAACAGATGCAGGATAAATTTAAGACCATGTCTGAAATGGAAGAATTGATGATATGAGTGCTTCCATTGACAACCTGGAGAATAACATTGCAGACTTCATGACACAGACTGGGGTGGAAAATCTGGAAGGAGAAAACAAGATACCTGCCACACAGAAGAGATGAAGATTGCTAACTTACACCAAAATCAGGAACAGCAATTTCACAAGCCAAGAGACCACTAAATGGCTTTTTGCAACTAACTCTTATGTGTTGACAGGTTTTATGTTATAAAGCGTACAGTCTTATCAGATACTACACCGTAGTTTTTGGAGTGATCATTCTCCTCTCAGCTTCTTGAACATGGTGCCTTCACATCTTGAACCTTGGTCAGTTGTGCTGTTAAATACTAAGCACTAAAACTTTGGCAAAAAAATAAAATAACTCTGAAAAACTAAATCAAAGAGATACAAAAAATAATTGAGAAAAAATTGGATGTCATGAGAAATACAATTAAGAAGAGAAAACAGAAATTGAGTATCTAGATTAAAAAAGGGAATTGTAAGATGTAAAATGATTCATTAAAGGAGATAAAAGCATCTGCAGAGCTTTATGAAAGCAGATGAGAGCAAATGGGGTACTGAATCAGTGATCTTAAAGAAAGTGATGCACAGGTGATCCTGTTGGAAGAAGAAAGAGAAATACAAATTAAAAAAAAAAAAAACACTTCAAGAAATATGTAAATCAATTAGGAAAGTAACATAAGGACAATGGATATCCCAGAAATAGAAGTGAACAGAAAATTCATTCAAAGAACCAATAGAGGAAAACTTCCCTAATCTGGGTAAAGAGCTAATATACAAGTTGACACTTTCAAAGAAATACACCTACACTGTTTAAAATGTTCTAAAAATTTGAGAAATAAGAAATGCTCCCAAACACATATTATGAGGGAAATATTACTATAACACCAAAAGCAAAGGCATCTCACACACACACACACACACACACACACACACACACACACACACTAACTACAGACCAATATCCCTGACAAACACAGATGCAAAAGTCTTCAAAAAAATAGTCTTGGCAAACTGACTTCAAAAATGCATTAAAATAAGTGGGATTTATTCCAGGATTGTAAGTATTCTTGAACTTTTGTTCAACATCTCAATATTGGTCAGTGTAATTCCCCATATCAATAAAAGTTAAGGTTAAAATCATGATAATACCAATAAACACAGAGAAAGCATTTGATAAGACTCAAAATGCATTTATAACTAAGATCTCAAAATAGATATGCGTAGACTATATCTGAACAGAATAAAGGTCATATATGATAAAGCCATAGCTAACATCATCCTCAATGATGAAAACTGAAAGCTTTTCCTCTAAGATCTAGTATAAGACAAGGACATCTACTTTTACCACTATTATCATCTTAGATTTGGAGATTTATTAGAGCAATTGGACAAGAGAAATATATTAAAGGAATCAAAAATGTAAAGAAAGAAGTAAAACTGACAATTTTCAGATGGCATAAAGATATACATAGATTGACTTAAATATTCCCACTAAAAAATTATTAGAACAATAAAAAGTGCAATGAAGTGGCACATTGTAAAAACAATTTACCAATATTAGTGGCATTCTGATATCATAAAATCAACTAAAAAAGAAACAAATCAAGAAAACAATCCTAATTACAAGCACATCAAAAAGAATTATATACCTAGGAGTGTGTTTTTAAAAAGAGGTGTAAAACTTGGGAACTAAGATATTGTTAATAAAAATACAAGAGAACACAAAGAAATGGAAAGATATCTCTGATCATGTAACGGGAGAATTTAACAGTGTCAATATGACATATAATGCAAAGTAATAAACAGGTTTAATGTAATCCCTAGTTAATATTTCAATGGAATTCTTCGAAGAAATAGAACAAGCATTACTGACATTCACATGGAACCAAAAAAGACCCCAAATGGCCAAAGCAATCATGACAAAAAAAAAAGAGAGAAAGAACAATGGTAACACACACCCAGACTTCAAACTGTATTACTAAGTATTAGTAATCAAAACAGTATTATAATGGTATAAAATAGACACAGGGAGTCCATAAATAAACCCACATTTGTATGACAGTTAATCTAAGACAAAAGAGTCAAAAGCATACAGTGGAAAATAAAATTCTCTTTAATAAATGCTGATAGGATAAATGAACAGTCATATGCAAAAGAATTACACTATACCGTAATCTTACACCACATACAAAAATTAACTCACAATGGATTAAAGATTTGGATGCAGCACTTGAAATTTAAAATGCATGGAAGTAAAAGAAGGCATCATCCCATGGTGTTCGATTCAGTGATGTCTGTGTGGATTCATCTCCAATGGCAAAAGAACAAAATTGAATGTAAACAAATAGAATTAAAACTAAAAAGCACCTACACAGTGACAGAAACAATAACTAAAATAAATAGACTCCCTATATAATGGGAGAAAATAATTGCATATCATGCATCTGACAAGGGGCTGATATACAAAATCGGTCATGAACTCATACAAACCAACACAAAGAAGAGAGGACACAATAAGGACAAGGAGTAGAAGGGTTAAAAAGACACCTCTAAAGAAAATATGCACATGGCCAACGGGCATATGAAAATAATGGCCATCATCATTATCATCAGTAAAATATAAATTAAAACCATAGTGGGATACCATCTCATACCTGTTGGAATGGCCCATATGAACCTTCATACATTTTTCATATGAATGTAGATTGGGCTAGGTCTTATGGAAAAGAATATGGAGGTTTCTCTAAAAATTAAAAATGGATCTATCAAAGTTCAGCAATTCCACTGCTAGGTGTCTCTCAAAGAATGGAAAAACAGTACTTCTAAAGGATGTATGCTTTACATTCCTATGTTCCTATGTTCCTATGTTCACTGCAGCACTATTTACAGTAGCCAAGTTATGGAAACACCTAAGGACAGATAAATAGATGAGGAAGATGTAGTATATGTACACAGAGGTGCTATTCAGTTATAAAGTAAATGAGTTGCTAACATTTGCAACAATATGGTTGGAACTATGCTAAGTGCAATCAGTCAGAAGCTGAGTGAAAATTATGGCCTCCCTGGGGCACAAGGGATTAAAGCACACCATTATGAAGCTATCCACAGCCACTGCAGCACAAGTTTGATCTCCAGCCAGGGAGGTGACCCACATGGAGCAGCAGACCTCTCCTGTCTCACCTGCTGCTCCCCTCAGCAGTGTATTTCATTCAATCTGCCTGTTCTGCTCCCCGCTCTGTCTCTGGTAAATCCTCTCACCCACTGCATCTCTGGCCTGCACCCCAGCTCTTGTATGCATAAATAAACACATCCTTTAAAAAAATAAAAAGAAAATTACGGAGTTTTTTTTTTTTTACTATATATGGAAATATAAATGAACTAAAAAATGACAGCAAACAAATTACACAGTCTACGACTCCATAAAAAAAAATATATTGTGGTTACAAGAAGGACAGTGTGAAAAGGCTGGGAAGAATGGGTAGAGGGCATCAATCTGATAATGGGAAACACAAGAACTTTGATGGTTGGTGAGTTGAAGCTCATATATACAGAGAGATGAAGATGAATAGCCCCAATTTTATACAGTTTTGTAAATCAATAATATTTTATTAAATTAAAAAGTAAGGGCCTCCCTGGTGGTGCAGGCGGTTGAATGCTGCACTGTGAAGCTGTCCACAGCCTCTGCAGCGTGGGTTCTATCCCAGCCAGTGGGGAGGAAACCCACATGGCGCAGCAGACCTCTCCTGTATCGTCCGCTATTCCCCTCAGCAGTGTATTTCGTCAGTCTGTCTGTTCTCTTCCCCACTCTGTCTCCTGTGAATTCTCTCACCCTCCCTCACATCTGGCCTGTACCTTGTTCTTGTATAAAATAAATAAATCTAAAAAAAAAGTAAGTAAAATATGTCAGATGCCATTATTATTAAAAATAGTGACTTACAGAAAAATGAGAAATAATGATTTAAAATTCTACAAATTTACTGAAAAGTATAAACAAGAAATTTAAGAAGTTTAATGAAACACAAAGAGCATAAATCACACATATACAAAATATATTATTATACAGGAAAAGTATCTATTTATGGCAAAAATATTCTTCAGAAATGAAGGCTATATAAAGACATTCTCAGGTACGGGCAAGTATTGTCACTAATTGCCATCAACTTTGTTCTAAAGAATTACTGGAGGGGAAGAACAGAGGTGGCTCACTCCCAGACTTAAACTGTACTACAAATCCATAATGATAAAAAAAAAATGGCACTGGAACAAAAACATTCACACAGACCAATGGGACTGAAATAAAAGTCCAGAAATAAAACCATACATATATGGTCAACTAATCTATGACAAAAGAGAAAGAAATGTACACTGGAACAGGGATAGCATCTTCAATGAATTATGTTATGAAAACTGGACCTCCACATGTTAAAAAAAAATGAAGCTAGACAACTATCTCACACCATACACAAAAACCAACTAAAATATATAAAACACTTGAATGTAAGACAAGAAATCATAAAATATATAAAAGAAAGCATTGGCAAAATACTCCATGACATGAAACTCAGAAACATCTTTGAGGATTCATGTCCAGAAGCAAGGAAAGCAAAAAAGATAATCAGCTGGGACTACATCAAACTAATGAGCTTCTGTACAGCAAAAGAGACAACAACCAAAATGTAGATACCTTATTGAGTGGGAGAAAAACCTTGCACACTATACAATGATAAGGGGCTTTATCAAAGATTTACAAAGAACTTATATAACTGAACAAAAACACAGCAAAAAGCCCAATCAAAAAAATAGACAAAAGAGGACCTCCTTGGTGGAACAAGGGGATAAGCACCATACTATGAAGCAATCCAAAGCCTCTGCAGCACGGGTTCGATCCCGGCCGGCCAGAGAGAAACTCACATGGTGCGGCACACCTCTCCTGTCTCACCCGCTGCTTCCCTCAGCAGTGTATTTCAATCAGTCTGCCTGTTCTGCTCCCCACTCTGTCTCTGGTGGATCCTCTCACCCCGCATCTCTGGCCTATACCCCAGCTCTTGTATGCATAAATAAATAAATCTTTAAAAAAATAGACAAAAGATCTAAAAAGACATTTCTCCAAACATGAAATCCAAATGGCTAATAGGGATGTGGAAAAAAAAAAAATGTTCAACATCACGTATAGGAAATGCAAATCAAAAGCACAATGAGATAACTCTTCACTCCTCTGAGAATGGTTCATAATGAAAAAAAACAGGAAACAACAAATGCTGGTGAGAATGTAGAGAAATGGGAACTCTCTTACACTGCTGGTGGGAATGCAAACTGGTCGAGCCACTATGCAAAACTTTGTGGAGTTTTCTCAAAAACTAAAGATGATCCAGTGATTCTATTACTTGAAATCTACTCAAAGAACTCAAAAACACTAATTTGAAAGGAGACTTGCACTGTTATGTTTATTGTAGCACTATTACAATGGCTAAGATATGAAAACAACTTAAATGCTACAAAACAGATGAATAGATAAAAATATATACATAAGAAATATTACTCAATGATCAAAAAGAAAAACTCATGCCATTGCCATTTGCAGCAACATGGAGGGACTATGCTAAGTGAAATAAGTCAGAAGGAAAAAGAAATATCAGATGGTTTCACTTATAGGAGAAATATAGGGAACCCAAAGAGAGGGTCAGAAAAAAAGACAAAAAAGGACAAAACTGACCATAATCTGAGGAATAGCAGGGGGAGGAGAAGGAAGAGTGGTCAAAACAGGGGAGGAGAAAGCACAATGGACTATGGTGATGGTTCATGGGTGCTATAGTAGTGGGAAAATTAGGGATAGCACATGGGGGAAGAAATCAACTATCATACAAAAACGAACAATGATGTAAGAAAATAAACTCATATAAAAATAAAATTTATTATTAAAAAAATAAATAAAAAAAAATAAAAAAATAAAATAAAACAACTGGGCCTCCCCTGGTGGTGCAGCAGTTGAGCGCTGGGCTGCGAAGCTGCCCACAGCCTCTGCAGCGCCGGTTCAATCCCCGGCCGCTGGCGAGGGTCCCACATGGCATGATAGACATCTCCTGCCATGCCCGCTCTCCCCTCAGCAGTGTATTTCATCACTCTGCCTGTTCTGTCCCTGTTCTCGCTCTGGTGAATTCTCTCACCCTCCCACGCTTCTGACAGTATCCAGTGCTTATATAAATAAATAAAAATAAAATAAATCTTTAAAAAAAATTTAAAAAATAGAACAACTAGGCCTCTCTGGTTGTGCAAGGGGTTAAGAGGCAACCTATAAAGCTATCCACAGCCACTGCAGCACCAGTCCAATTCCCAGTCAGAGAGCTACACACATGGCACAGCAGAACTCTCTTGACTCACCCACTGCTCCCCTCAGCAGTGTATTTCAGTCAGTCTGCCTGTCTGGTTCCCTACTCTTTCTCTGGTGAATTCTCCCATCCTCCAAACTTCTGGTTTGTACCCCAGTTCCTGTATGCATAAATAAATAAAACTTAAAAAAATAAAATAATTACTAGAGGAACTTCTATAGATAGAAATTACATTAGAACATCAGTAAAATAAGGAAGGAGAATGGAAATGGTAAATGCATAGGTAAATATAACATTATTCTTTTCTTTTAGGGCTCTTTAAGCATATTGGAAAAAATGAAAAAAATATAATATTGATGGAGCTTTCAGTATTTAAAAATGTAATACATAAGACAACAAAAACAATATAGGGAGTGGACCTATGTGATTGTCAAATTTCTACATCCTACTTGATGTAGTAAAATCTGATTTTAACAGACTGTAGGAAAATGAACATTGTGTGCTGCAATTCCAAAAACAATTATTTAAAAACCATGTACCAAAAATAGAAAAAGATAATGGTGAATTTAAAGATGGAGTACTAAAAACATTAAAGTAATCCACAAGAAGTCACAACAAGGAAACAAAGCAATGAGAGCATAAACAGAAAAAAAAAAATCAAGGAGTATTCATAGGTACAAATATAATATTCACATTAAAATTAAATAGTCAAAGCAGAGATTGTAAAAGGCAGAGATTGTAAAAATGACCATATGCTTTCTACAAGTAACTTATTTCACAGATATTTATACAGGTAGGGTACAAATTAAAGAACAGATAAATTTGCATTATACAAACACTAACCAAAACTGGACTAGCTCTCTTAATATCAGATAAATTAGACTTCAGAACACAGAAAATTACCAGGAAAAAAAGAGATAAAAGGGTCAATTTACTTAAAAGTTATTAAAAATCCCAAACATATAGTACCTATTTACAGAACTTCAATAAACAAAGCACAAGAACTAAAAAGAGAAACTGGGAACCCCCCCCCCCAACACCAGGCCACTTCTGGCCAGCAGTTGGAGCCCAGAGGTGAGCAGCAGCCACAGCCCAGGCAGACCACGGGAGCAAGAAAGTGCACTTCCGAGTCGCCATTTTAGAATAGGGACCTCCGCCTCAACAAAAACTGCTTGAAACTGAGAGAAGGCTGCCCCCACAGCCAGAGGTGACGTGGGAAGCCCCCCCATGCCAGGCCACTTCTGGCCAGCAGTTGAGCCCAGAGGGGGAGTGGGCAGCCATAGCTGGGGCAGACCACAGGCACAGGAAACTGTGCTTCCAACTCACCATTTTAGAATAGGGACCTTTGCTTCAACAAAGACTGCTTGGATCTGGGAAAGGGCTGCCCCCTCAGTGAGAGGTGAGTTGAAGACAGCCACAAGCCAGGTCCCTCCTGGCAGGGAGTTGGATCCCATAGGGGGATCCAGCAATATGGAGCCCAGCAGGCAATCTAGCCACCCCACCTCCAGGGAAGTCTGTGGGACTTCAAGACACACCTTTGGATTAAACAAATACAGGAGGAGATATTCTGTGACAGTGACCATTAACATATTCATAGTACCACTGCACTAGAGACTTCTGGCATAACAGTATTTGACTCAATTGGACCACCAGTTTCTGACATTCCAGAAAGAGCACACCAAAAAGATGTTGGGCAGTACGAGCAATACAGTGTCCCAACACATAGGACAAATCAGAAAACAAGCAGCAGGGAGAAGAAAAACTACAAACAACCAAGCAAGTCCTCAGGGAAAAGGCACAACACAAAATAAAAATCACACACCGATTGCAACAACAGTGATTTGGAAGAACCTCTGAGCCTTCTAGAAAGATAATTTAAAATTGCCATGATTAAAAAACTGACAGAAGTCATTAAGGAAAACAACAATAAGAGAAAAGTAATCAATGATCAGAAGAATGAAATTGAGTCCCTAAAGAGGGAAGTGAAAGAAAGGCAGGAGATCAAAGGATTAATGGAAGAGCTAAAGAACTCTGGGAAAAGCAGTGATAGCAGAATAGATGAAATGGAAGAATGAATAAGCACTCTCGAAGACAAAGAAATAAAAAAGAACCAAAACAGAAAAGGAAAGAGAAGTACGAATGAAAAAGAATGAAGAAAGACATCGGGAACTATCTGACTCCATGAGGAAAGGAAATATAGGAGTTATAGGAATCCCAGAAGGAGAGGAGAGAGACATAGGAACAGAGAAAATGTTCAAGGAAATAACTGAAGAGAACTTCCCAAACATGAAGAAGGAGCTGAAAATAGACATACAAGAAGCAAGAAGAACACCAAATTTCCATGATGAAAGGAAAAATACAGCAATATACATAATGGTAAATCTCCCAAGAACCCAAGGAAAGGAAAAAATAATGACGCTGACAAGAGGGAAGAAACAGATAACATACAAAAGAAAACCAATCAGGCTGACATCAGACTTCTCTGAGGAAACACTACAGGCAAGGAGAGACATAGTCAATAGACTCCATGACAACAAATGCCAACCAAGAATACTCTATCCTACAAAGCATTCCTTCCTCTATGAAGAAAGAATAAGGACCTTCCCAGACAAACAGAAACTCTGGACTTTCATTACAACTAACTCCCCACTCCAAAAAATACTACAAGGAGTCCTAAAGTCAGAACTAACAGAGGGATGAATAAGAATGAAACAAGACCCAAAAAAAAATTGCTAAAATAAATAAATAAAAAAAACCAGAGAAAAGTCAAACAAAATAGGAAATACAGACAACTAAGTTATCAATAGTCACCACAAATGTAAACAGACTAAACTCTTCAATAAAAAGAAATAGAGTCATGGGCTAGATTAAGAAACAAAACCCAACCTTTTGCTGTTTCCAGGAAACTCACTTAATGACAGAAGATAAAAATGGACTGAAGTAAAAGGATGGAAAACAATCCTACAAGCAAATGGACCAAAAAAAAAAAAAAGGCAGGAACAATGATACTTACATCAGATAAAACAGATTTCAAACTCAAAAAGGTAAAAAGAGACCCCGAAGGTCACTACATTGTGATCAAGGGGACAATACTTCAAGAAGAAATAACATTCATTAACATATATTCACCTAATGAAGGAGCACCAAAATATAGCAGACAACTATTATCATCTCTGAAAACAGACATGAGAGAAAACACATATGTAGTAGGAGACTTCAACACACCACTATCAACAATGGATAAATCAATGAGACAAAAAATAAGTAAGGACACTAAAGCTATAAATAAAGATCTAGAGCTCATGGGCTCAACAGAAAGCTAAAGAACACTAAACCCAAAAAAATCTGAGGACACATTTTTCTCAAGCACACATGGATCATTCTCTAAGATGGATCACATACTGGGACACATGACAAACATCAACAGATACACCAAGACTGAAATCATACCAACCATCTTCTCTGACCATGAAGGCATCAAAGTAGAAATAAAACATTAAAAAAAGGAAAAGAACTCTCCTACTTCATGGAAATTGAAACCCACACTACTGGAAGAACACTGGACTAGTGAGGAGATGAAAGAAGAAATTTAAAAATACTTTTAGTTGAACAACAAGGAGGACACCAATTTCCTAAATGTATGGGATGCAGCAAAAGCAGTAATAAGAGGAAAATATGTAGCAGTACAGGCTCACATCAAGAAACAAGAAAGAACTCAAAGAAACAAACTAATCTCAAAGCTCAAAGAACTAGAAAAAGCACAACAACACAACTCCAAAACCAGTAGAAGTAAACAACTGATAAAAATCAAAGCAGCAATAATGAAATAGAAACTAAAAAAAAATCCAAAAGATCAAAAAACCAAAAGAAGTTTCTTCAAAAAAATAAATAAAATAGAAAAATCCCTAACCAGGCTCACATAGAAAAAATGGGGGGAAAACTAATAAATAGGATCACAAATGAAAGAGGAGAAATCACAACAAACACAGCAGAAATCAAAATAATAATCAGAAACTACCATGAACAGTTATATGCAACCAAGCTCAACAATCTAGTAGAGATGTACAAATTCCTACAACTCTACAATCACCCAAAGCTAGATAAAGAAGACGTAGAACAACTAAACAGACTAATTACAAGCAGTAAAATTGAAATGGTAATCAAAACCCACCCCAAAAACAAAAGCCCAGGGCCAGATGGATTTACAAATGAATTCTACCAAACATTCAGAAATGAATTAGTGCCTATCCTTTACAAACTCTTTCAAAAAATTGAGAAGGAAGGGATAATACCAAACACGTTCTATGAAGTCAACATCACGTTAATACCAAAACCAAACAAGGACAACACACAAAAAAAGAAAACTACAGGCCAATCTCTCTAATGAACACTGATGCAAAAATCCTCAATAAAATTTTAGCTATCAGAATCCAACAATGTATCCATAAGATAATTCACCACGACCAAGTAGGATTTATTCCAGGGACACAGGATGGTTCACCATCCAAAAAATCAATCAGTGTAACCCAACACATCAATAAAAAGAAATATAAAAGCCATTTGATAATATCAATAGATTCTGAGAAAGCATTCAATAAAGTACAACACCCATTCATGATAAAGGCCCTTGAAATTCTCGGGATTCCAGGAACATACCTCAAATTCATAAAGGCCATATATGACAAGCCCATAGCCAATATCATTCTCAATGTTGAAAAGCTGAAAGCACTTCCATTAAGGTCTGGAACAAGACAAGAATGTCCACTCTCACCACTGCTTTTCAATATAATACTGGAAGTCCTAGCCAGAGCAATAAGACAAGAGAAAGACATACAAGGAATTCAAATAGGCAAGGAGAAGTCAAACTGTCACTATTTCCAGATGATATAATAATATACATAGAGAACCCCAAAAACTCCACAAAAAAACTAACTAAACTAATCAGTCAGTTTAGTAAACTGGCAGGATACAAAATCAACATGTGAAAATCAGTAGCCTTCCTATACACAAACAATAAATCTGAAGAAAAAAAAATCAAGAAAATCATCCCTTTTATTACTGAAACAAAAAAATCAAATACTTGGGAATAAACCTAACAAAAGAGGTAGAGGCCCTATACAAAGAAAACTATAAAACACTGTTAAAAGTAATAGAAGAAGCACAAAGCAATGGAAAGACATACCCTGCTCATGCATTGGAAAAATTAACATTACCACAATGGCCATCCTGCTAAAAGCAATGTACAGATTCAATGCTGTTCCAAAAAAAATTTCAATGACATTCTTCAAAGAAATAGAACAAATATTGATGAAATTCATATGGAGTCACAATAACCCTGAATAGCCAAAGCCCTCCTGAAAAAAAAAAAAAAAAGCAGAAGAAGGGAATGGGGGCATCACACGCCCAGACTTCAAACTGTACTACAAAGCCATAATCATCAAAACTGCATGGTATTGGAACAAGAACAGAAACATGGACCAATGGAACAGAATAGAAAATCCAGAAATAAACCAAGAGATTTATGGTCAACTAATCTTTGACAAAGGAGCAAAGAATATGCACTGGAGCAAAGAAAGATTGTTCAATAAATGGTGCTGTGAAAACTGGGTCACTACATGCAAAAGAAAGAAGCTTGACTACTACCTCACACCATGGACAAAAACCAACTCAAAACTGATTAAAGAACTAGACATAAGTGCTGAAACCATAAAATACATAGAAGATAATATAGGCGAAACACTACATGACATGCACCTCAAAGACATCTTCATAGACACATCACCCACAGCTTTGATAGTGAAGGCAAAGATAAACAGCTGGGACTACATCAAATTAAAGAGCTTCTGCACAGCAAAAGAGAAAATAACCACAACAAAGAGAAACCCCACCCACTGGGAGAGAATTTTTGCACCCAACACTAATGATAAAGGACTGATCACAAAAATCTATAAAGAGCTGATGAGACTCAACAAAAACAGAAAATAATCCAGTCAAAAAATGGGCAAAAGAGCTAAAAAGAAACTTCTCTGAAGAGGAAATGCAAATGGCCAACAGGCATATAAAAAAATGTTCAACATCACTTGTAATCAGGGAAATGCAAATCAAAACTACAATGAGATATCATCTTACACCAGTGAGAATGGCACATATTCAAAAAACTAGCAACAACAAATGTTGGTGAGGATGTGAAGAAAAACAAACTCTCCTGCACTGCTGGTGGGAGTTCAAACTGGACCAACCACTATGGAGAGCTGTGTGGACATTCCTCAACCTACTAAAGATAGAGCTTCCATACGATCCAGCAATTCCACTCCTAGGTATTTACCCAAATGTCACAGAAACATTAATTCCAAAGGGCACCTGCATCCCTAAGTTTATAGAGGCACTATTTACAATAGGTAAGCTATAGAAACAACCCAAATGCCCAAAAATAGATGACTGGATCAAGAAGATGTGGTATGTATACACAATGGAATATTACTCAGCAATCAAAAAAGATAAACTCATGCAATTTGCTGCAACATGGATGGAGCTGGAAGGGATCATGCTCAGCAAATAAGTCAGAAAGAGAAAGAAAAATACCGGATGGTCTCACTCATATCAGGAATTTAGAAAACCTAAATTAGGGACCAGGAAAAAGACTAACTGTAATAAAGGAAAAATCAAAATCAACAAGCAACTATAAACCAGAGACACACTATGGGAGGGGCAGGAACCAGGGGAAGAGGAAGGATTAGGGTCAAAATAAGGGGGGTTCAATTGTATGGGGAATATAACAAAAATGAAAATGCATACATTGTACAAAAATGAAAAATAATATAAGAATTATATAAAATAAAATATTAAAAATAAATAAATGGTAAGTGTGAAAAAGAGAACTAAAAAGATAAATAGAAAGATGCACATTTACTGTTTGAGACTTCAGAGTTTCTCTTTTAGTAACTGATAGACCTAGTATACAGGTAACCAACAAGGATAAATAAGACAATGTAAAACTCCACTCAGCAACTAGATTAATTTGATATTACAGAATATTCTACACACAACAGAATACACATTATTTTTATGGGCACATGTAACTTTTTACCAAAATTGATGACATAGTGGATCATATAGAACAATGTTTAGCAATCTTTAAGGAATCATAGATAGTATATTACTTGACTTTAAAAAAGATTTAAACTAGAAATTAATAACAAAAATAAAAGGAAATTTTTGAAATACATTGAAATGAAATATTGCAAGATAATCATTGGGTCAAGAAAAATCTCAAGAGCAATTTGAAAATATTTTGAAGCGAACAAAACTTATAACACAGTATGAAAATTTGTGGAAATACAGTTAACCAATGCTTAAAGGAAATTTTACGGCATTAAGAGTTTATATTGGAAAACCTAAATAGTAAGTACGGACCATACTTTAAAGTGTTTCTGAAAGTTTTGGTCTCTAAGAGAAAGAAGTGAAAGTAATTAACATTTCTTGAGCTCTTATTTGATCCAGATACTTTATTAAACATTTATTCATCTTTTCCTATTTTATCATCAGAAGTCTGGAAGACAAACATTCTCATTTTATCCAATTTACAATGAAGAAACTGAGGCTCAAAGAAACTAACTTCCTTAAAATTTCATTAGTTCCTTGATAAGGCTCTTAGCCTCAGTAAAATGTCTAAATTATTAAAATACTAAATAAACAATCAGACAATAAGGGAATGATGGATACACGCATGCATGCTGGACAGATGAAAAGATAAATACAAACATGATAGTTAGAGAATTTTTTTTTTAAAAAAGTGATTGGGTCATGATTCAAATGAGCTAAAATTAAAACCTGTGGGCAAGTAAGTCTTCCAAAACAAGTATTTCCAAAACTATTTAGCATACTATAATCATTATCTAGAATATTTGTAAAAGCATGAATGCACAGCTTTCTTAGCAAAATTCAGTTTTGTGGGTCTGTGGAAGAATATGGGAGTCTGTGCTTTTGTCAAGCTATCTAGGTGGCAGATAGTTACATCGAAGAATATTGTGGAGAGGCAATAATAATCCATATTCATAACAAAGACACAAGGGATTGTTAGGTGCTGTGCCAGTCTTCTGAAAGATTATTCAGATCATAACAATGTGCAAATGCACCAAATCCCAGGTAATGAAAACGTTGTCATATGATTAATGTAGCAGTGCTGATGGTTCAGTGGTCATGATGTGCTATGCTTGCGAAGGTATGAATCACTGCCAAGATGGTGAATCAGAGGAAGGGAGAAGCCAAAATAAGATAACCCACTTATGTATCTCAGGACTTTGTTTTGAGGCTGGCAGAAGTCATTCAGCAAATATTTCTATAAAATGTAATAATTTAAATTTCCCTGAGACATGAACTTGAACGCTTTCAATGGTTATCTATAGAATGAGCATCATTTTCAGGAATCCAGTCAACCATCCAGAATTTGCCTTTTTCCACTCTCAGTGCTTACATCAAGAATTCAGTGGACGGCCTCCCTGGTCGTGGAAGGGGTTAAAATCCAGCACTATGAAGCTATCCACAACTACTGCAGCATGAGTTCGATCCCTGGCCAGGGAGCTGACTCACATAGCGCAGCAGACCTCTCCTGTCTTGCCTGCTGCTCCCCTCAGCAGTGCATTTCATTCAATCTGCCTGTTCTGCTCCCCACTCTGTCTTTGGTGAATCTTCTCACCCCAACCCCCACACCTCTGACCCATACCCCAACTCTTGTATGCATAAATAAATAAATTTTAAAAAAAAGAATTCAGTGGAATGATACTAATGTTATGCCATGTCACAACTCCCTGTCCTTCATAAAAACTTCATCACCAAGGTTAAAATGTGGAAAGTCCTAGGAGATATGATTTAAAAACAAACAAAAATTATATACTTCAAAATCTAAAATTTCTATGTCTATAAAAAGTCTTGTGTCCAATCCCTCCAGAAGAATCCCTTATTGAAGGTCATTTCTGCCCACCACTCATTATATCTAAAATGATTAAATAAAATCAATGCACATTGGAAATATCATCCAAGATTTGAGGAAAGTCATGATTGTCTAATACATATTTTTAAAGCTTAATAATAGCCAAGACTGCATTAAGTTTTTTTTATTATTTTATTATTTTCCACTTACCTTCGACAATAATGGTCCAGTTTTTGTTTGGAAGTATAACAAATATTGAGTTCAATAGAGAAAATTTGCACATATCTAAAAATAGGAAGAATTAATGTGCAACATCAAGAGACAATGATGTTTACATCACAATATATGTTCTAACAATGGCAAAGTTCATTCTTCACTCATTTGTTAATGTTTCAATTCCTGTGATATGTCCCTGAGAGGAATATTAACTAATCCAACAAATTTTCATGCATATACAAATTGATTATGTGTTTTGACATATTAGCAGAAAAAGGGAAAGCAGATAATAAAATGACTCCTCAAAATTTGTTAGTGGCATACTTTAATCTCAGGATGATAAATATTTTTCACATGTTCCTGTTTTTCCTTTTGAACTGATGAAAGATCATTGATTAAGCACATCTCTCTTTCTAATGCTCACTCCAGGAAGCCATTATTAATTCAATAAAATTATCATAAAGGAAGAATTTCATTTGCCAAACCTCATAATTTTGAGAAGAACTAAGCCTAGGAGAAAGATTCATGATATGGATCAAGGGTGTAACAGAAAGGATAGCACTACACAGTGATAGAATGCTTAAAATGAAAAATACTTACATTACTGATACTGGCAAAGATGTAGATCAATTAGAATTCTCATCATTTTATAGTCGTAACTTGTTTTATTTCTTTGGGAAATGGTGGTTTGGCAGTAAAACTAAACATACTCTTACCCATACAAGAGAAATGATTGCACATACCAAAAAAAATAAATTAAAAAAAAAAAACAACTTACACGTGAATACCTGGAGCAATTTTGTTCATAATAACCACATGTATAATTACAGAAGATAGATTGTGTTAGTTCCTATAGTGAACTATTACACAACCCAAAACTTATAACATACAACTGATATGCAAGAGCATAGATGAACTATCAGGAGTACACAGTGCTATGTTCTTTTTTTAATTTTTTATTAATTATTTTTTTAAGATTTATTTATGCATACAAGAGCTGGGGTGCAGGCCAGAAGAGCGGAGGTTAGATGATACACCAGAGACAGAGTGGGGAACAGAACAGGCAGATTGACTGAAATACACTGCTGAGGGGAGCAGCAGGAGAGTCAGGAGAGGTCTGTGGTGCCATGTGGGTTGCTGCCTGACTGGGGTCTACCTAATGCTGCAGTGTCCGGTGGTAACTTCACAGTGCTGAGACTTTAACCCCAGCACCACCAGGGAGGCCCAAGATCCAGTGCAATTTTTAAAAATGAAGGAGAGGAAGAGCAGGAGAAAGGGGAGGGAAGGGGGGAAGAGAGGAGGAGGAGAAAAGCTTCCAACAAATGGCACAAGGGCTGCGCTCTCCTGGTGCCTGCAGTCTACCCTGATGGCAGATCCTACCCCTGTTCTACTCAGTTCCAAAACTCGGGCGTGGGGCCAGGAGCAGCCTTATTTCATGTGCACTATCCTCTAATAATAATATTATAAAAACTAGACATAGCTTCAGCCAAAAAAAGAGATATTGAAAGGATAAATCTACAAGAATAGTTAAAGAATGGAGGGTATAATTAGTCTTTTTCCTGTCCCTTATTTAGGTTTTCTAGATTCCTGCTATGAGTGAGACCATCCGGTATCTTTCTTTTTCTTTCTGGCTTATTTCGCTGAGCATGATCCTTTCCAGCTCCATCCATGTTGCTGCAAATGGCATGAGTTTATCTTTTTTGATTACTGAATAGTATTCCATTGTGTATATGTACTATATCTTCTTGATCCAGTCATCTATTTTTGGGCATTTGGGTTGTTTCCCACAAGGTGGGGTGGGAATTGTATGGGGACTATAATCAAAATGAAATGCATACATTGTGCAAAAATGAAAAATGGTGTAAAAATATATAAAACTAAAAAAAAAGAATAAAAAAAGTGTGGAGGGTATAATGAGAAAATTATGACATATATACAACAAGCATTCTACTAGGAGCAAATAGAGAGAATGGTTAAGAAGAAATAGAGGAATGGTTGAATACTTTTTAGAAATGGGGAGTATATGAAAAGCCCTAAGGGAAAGTTAGTAGATACATAAAACAACCCAGACCTAGACACATAATAGGAAAACATAGGAGAAAATGCCAAAAGAAGGTATGGGTGAAGGACAATGAGGCATCTCTGATACTCACGATTTTGTTACAAAAAGAATTAAAATGCCTTATGTGGGTACAGTCTTGCTTGACCAGTGTAAGGTTAGAAACTGAATGCGGATTATATGCAAGTGCTGCCCTTGGAAGTAGCAGGCAGAAAGATAAATAACACATAATCGAAGAACTCTGGGGAGAGGAGTGGCAAGCATACAACTGTGGTAGATTGCACAGATAGTACTGAGACTTCACCCTTCCCTATACCTTTCCATTTTGTCTTGTGACTTTACAGACCTCTTCAGACTCTATTTTCCAATGCTTTAAAGTGAGCTGACTTTGAGATTTTCTTTGGCCAGCAGAATTTCCTGGACTTCATGGCGTAATTATTCTGAGACCATGAGTGTCCACTGTACTTCTGCCTTCACTCCCACAAGGGCCCACCCAGGTCACCCAACTGGAGCTGGAGAGGTAGGAGCTGGGACCAGTGATCCCAGTCTGCCCTGCCAAGAATGTGAGTGACACCAGCAGAGACAACCACCCCAGACACTTGATGAATAAGTGATCATTACTAGAGATCATCACTAGTAATCATTACTAGTGCTCATACCGATGCCAGCTATCAACACCCCATATTCTAGTGTGACAAAGAACACAAAAGCTATCAGCAGGAAAATAACTCCAGATCCTAAACTCTTCCTTCGTACCATACTAAACTTGTTTCCTTGGTTTCACAAAGTCCCAGCTAGTCCTGTCTGGCAAACAAGTTGGTGGCAAAAGCTGTGAAGGGTGGTGGCAGTTGAAATCTCTTGCCCTTAAATAGCTGTCAGCTCAAAACCATAAACAGTAAATACTGTGAAACCTGTCTAAACTGCAACCCAAGGGAGCAGCGGAAATTGGATGCCTCATAGAAATGATATTTAAGTAAAGGTTGAGCACAATAGCCTTGGGGATAGTTTCAAATAGTGGCTCAAGACAGTTGTCTGATGGGAAGCACTGTCAGTCTGGATTTCCAGGGTTCACTTGCTAAGAGACACATAAATGAAAAATAGAGCTTTGGAGTTTATCTCTGTGTTTACAGAGACATTAGGAAAATCCAAAGTATTTCACAATACCAGCGTAAACCCTCTGCTTGTGGATGTATTAATCAGATTTGAAAGGATAATAGGCCAAGTAAAATGTCGAACTTTTTCTCAAAGCCTTCATTAGGCAGTGCACCATGTCCCGTCCCTGAGCGTAGCCAAAGCAAACAGTGAAGTGCCCCCGAAGGGCCCATGGCCCAGAAAGAGGTGGGTAGCAGCTCTGCTTGGCAGTGGGAGGCTTTTACTTTGCAGAGAGGGTCTTTTTGAGAGCAGAGGAGCTAAGAGCCTTGTGGGACCTTGACACGCAGGACGTCCTGCCACCCAGGGAGGTCTCCCAGAGCCACCAGTTCTCAGGCTGAACAGAAACGTGGTGACGGCGGCCTGAAGGGCATCCCTGCTTGCTGTGGACAAAACCAGAAATGAGAGTGAGGAAGTGAGACAGAGGTTTACTGTAAAAGGGCTCATTCTCAAAACTATTTGAGGCAGGTTGCCCAGAGGGCGGGCATTCCTAGAAATGGTGCAGACTCAGGCTCATCCTTCCCAAGTCCTGCCCCAGCAGCCAACAGAGCAACCGCAAGCCTTAATTATCTTCCTGCCCTAAAAATACTGTGTTTACAGGGCAGCCCTGAGACACCCCCTGTGCAGAGCCTCGGACTAGCTGGTCACCTGTCTTCCTGCTGGCACATTTTTTGTTAATATATAATTTTTTACATCATTGTTCATTTTTAAACAATGTTTGCTTTCCTCCCACCTCAGATGTAGTCCCCATAGAATTTCCTTCACCAATGCACCCGTGCACCATCACCCCATCCCCTGTGCGCCTCCCTCCCTCCCTCTGATCCGTCTCCGTCCTCCTCCCCTGCAGGATGTCTCTGCTTTATAATTGTCTGCTTTTGCTTTGTTGTGTTTTGTACTTTTACTACTATTTTACACTGATGTCTTATTTGGTTCCCCGATATTCCTCCTATAAGTGAAACCATTCGATTTTTTTTTTCCTTCTGACTTATCTCACTGAGCATAATTCCTTGTAGCTCCATTTATGTTGCTGTGAACGGCATTAGTTTATCTTTCTTAATTGCTGAATAGTATTCCATTGTGTATATACACCAAATCTCCTTGATGAAGCCAACTATTTTTGGGCATTTGGTTTGTTTCCAGGTTTTACCTATTATAAATATTGCTGCAATAACCAAAAAGGTATAGGTATTCTTTTTTTATTTCAAAGATTTATTTATTTATTCATACAAGCACTGGGTACAGTCAGAAGTGTAGGAGGGTGAGAGAATTCACCAGAGCCAGAGTGGGAAACAGAACAGGCAGAGTGATGAAATACACTGCTGAGGAGAGCAGCAGGCGAGACAGAGGTCTGTTGTGCCATGTGGGACCCTCGCCTGTGGCCGGGGATCGAACTGGTGCTGCAGAGGCTGCAGGCAGCTTGGCGGCCCAGCGCTCAACCACTGCGCCACTAGGGGAGGCCCAGGGTATAGGTATTCTTTTGAATTAATGTGTTTGTGTCCTTTGGGTAGATCCCTAGGAGTGGAATCCCTGGATCATATGGTAGCTCCATTTTTAGTAGACTGAGGAACTTCCAGACAGCTTACTAATAGTGGTTTGACCAGTTTGCACTCCCACCAATGTAGGAGAGTTCCTTTTTCACCACATCCTCACCAACATTTGTTAGTTTTTTTGATATGTGCCATTCTTACTGGTATAAGGTAGTATCTCATTGTGGTTTTGATTTGCATTTCCCTGATTAGAAGAGATGTTGAGGGCCTCCACAGTGGCGCAGCGGTTGAGCGCTGGGTTGCGAAGCTGCCCGCAGTCTCTGCAGCATCGGTTAGATCCCCGGCCACCTGCGAGGGTCCCTCATGGCGCACAGACCTCATCTGCCACACCCGCTGCTCCCCTCAGCAGTGTACCTTGGTCCTTCTGCCTGTTCTGCTCCCGGCTCTGGCTCTGGTGAATTGTCTCACGCTCCCACGCTCTGACTGTGCCCAGTGCTGTATAAATAAATAAATCTTAAAAAAAAAAAAAGAAAGAAAGAAAAAAAGAAATAAATTCCTTCTAAAAAAAAAAGAGAGATGTTGAACATTGTTTCATATGCCTGTTGGCCATTTGCATTTCCTCTTTGAAGAGGTGACTTTTAAGTTCTTCCGCCCATTTCTTTTTTTTTTTTTAAGATTTATTTATTTATGCAAGAACTGGGGTATAGGCCAGAGGTGTGGGAGGTTGAGAGAACTCACCAGAGACAGAGCGGTCCACCTGCCAGAAGAGGCAGATGGACCAAAAAGATAGCTGAGGGGGAGCAGCGGGCAAGGCAGGAGAGGTCTGCCGTGCCATGTGGGTATTTCCCTAGCTGGCCAGGAATTGAATCTGTGCTGCAGAGGCTGTGGACAGCGTCATAGCGCTGTGCTTAACCTGCTGCACCACTGGGGAGGCCCTCTTCTGCCCATTTCTTGACTGGATTGTTTACTTTACTTTGCTTTTGTTGAGTCCTGTGAGTTCTTTGTATATCTTTGTGATTAGTCCCTTATCAGCTATATGGAGTACAAAGACTTTTTCCTAATCAGTGGGGTGTCTCTTTGTTTTGGTTAATGTCTCTTTTGCTGCACAGAATCTTTTCAGTTTGATATAATCCCAGGCATTTATCTTTTCCTTGACTTTCTTTGCTTTGGGTGATAAGTCTTTAAAGATGTTACTGAGATGTATGTCTTGTAGTGTTTTACCTATATTTTCTTCTATATATTTTATGTTTTCAGGCTTTATGTCCATATCTTTTATAGATTTTGAGTTGATTTTTGTGTATGGTGAGAGGTGGTGGTCTAGTTTCATTTTTTTTTTTTAAAGATTTATTTATTTATTCATACAAGCACTGGGTACTGTCAGAAGCGCGGGAGGGCGAGAGAATTCACCAGAGCCAGAGGGGAGAGCAGAACAGGCAGACCGATGAAGTACACTGCTGAGGGGAGCAGCGGGCAGCAGGAGCGGTCTGTGTGCCATGTGGGACCCTTGCCTGGCAGCTGGGGATCAAACAAGCACCACAGAGGCTTCACAACCCAGCGCTCTATCGTTGCGCCACCAGGGAGGCCCATAGTTTCATTCTTTTTTGCATGTGGTGGCCTAGTTTTCCTCCTGCTGGCACCTTCTCTCCCTTGGCTTCCTAGGGCTTCACAGGGCTACCACCAAATGAAGAATTTCAAGAATTATTGAGGGTAGTCCCAGGCACCTGCATATCTCAGTAGTTGCGGAAAGTGGGGTGCTTGATGATGATGATGATGATGATGATGACTGAGGCAAAGTTGGTTTACTTCTTTTACCCTGTGGAATTACTGCCAATTGGGTGAGGCAATTACAAGTGTGTCCTGATCCTCCACCTGGCCCAGGCACATGTCACAATTTTTTTTTTTCATTGGCTAGTAAAACATCTGGTCTTGCTAACAGCTCATGACATGCAATTTGTCCATTCCTTATTAAAATACCTGAGATTTATGCAAAGTGTTCCTTTTTGTAATTTAATTTACAGTCTGTAGATTCTGTCTGCACGGGCCTTGCACTTGGACTTCACACTGAAGAGAACTGGAAGTATCCTATGTGGAGACAAAATCTGTCTACAGAGATGTCAAGCTGACTCCATACTGAAAAATATTCCGTACTTCATGCTTTAGTTTTCTCATCTATAAAATGTGACTATTCATAGTACTAGCTTTGCTAGAGCCTGTTTTTTATTTTTTTAAATGAGAGTCCAGATTAAGTGTTTAGCTCAAGGCTTAGCAGATAATAACTAAACAATGTAGTTATGATTATATTTTATGTCTGTATAAGAAACTATTCTTTGACAACTATTAAAATGTTTCTTTTTTTAAGATTTATTTATTTATGCATATAAGCACTGGGGCACAGGCCAGAGGTGTGGAGGTAAGAGGATTCACCAGAGACAGAGTTGGGAACAGAACAGGCAGATTGACTGAAATACACTGCTGAGGGGAGCAGCAGGCAAGTCAGGAGAGGTCAGCAGCACTATGTGGGTAGCTCCCTGGCCAGGGATCAAACACGTGCTAAGTGGCTGCGGACAGCCTCATAGGTTGTGTCTTAACCCCTTGCGCCACTAGGGAGGCCCTGAAAAATGTTTCTTTTGAGTTATCTCTTCATTGGTAGGCTACATAAAACCTTTCTAGAAGTCATTTAAAATACTTCAAGTCAAATCTCTAAGTTTTCACATTTTCTGACTAAATATTTATAAGGGAAGCTGACAAAGGCAAAATGACAAATGAAAAATATTCAGTAAAACAAAAACAAAGCAGGATATCAATTTTAATATCAATTAGAGCTAGGACATTGAGAAAAATGTGTTCATTTCTGTGTTCATTAAAGACAACATCTTTGAAGGTATAATAATAGAAAACATACAAAAATGTTAAAAATTTTAACACATTTGTAATATTTTTTCTTACAAATGAATCTCAAAATTGTGAAAATTCCAATCTCACAGACCAGATATTGCCCTTGAAAACACATACAGCAAAGACTGTTGGAAGAATAAAGAAGTTAAATATATTAAACTTTCACGTATTGACTAGGAAAGAGGTGCACATAAAAAAAAAAACCAAAAAACAAAAAACATAGTTTCATATATGAATGTCCTGAGGTCAAATAGGTTTACAGAAATACTGAAGACTGAGATAGCCAAGGACTGGGTCGAAAACTTAAACCTAGAGCTTTCCATCTTTTTTATTTGAATAAGGAATGCTCTGTTACAATAGCTATATTAAATTTGTTTAAGCAATCTTTAATATACACCTATACACCTTATGGAGATACATTAACCTAGAAGTGTTTCCATTAAAATCAGGTAAACAAACAAATATATGTGTGTGTGTGTTTGAGTGTGTGTATATATACATATAGTGTCATATTTCTATAATGTATATAAATTATATAACTACACAAGTACTATACAAAAGTCTATTAGAAAGAAATGCAATTATCATTTTTCCTGATTACAGATTTCTCCTTAGAGTGCTCAAGACAATCAATTGAAAAAAATTAGAACTATTATATTTTAGCATATACAAAATGCAAAATAAAAAAAAAAAAACACTTCATGTATGATGTCTATAAAATCTTAGAAAGTAGGGCCTCCCCGGTGGTGCAGCGGTTGAGCGCTGGGTTGCGAAGCTGCCCGCAGCCTCTGCAGTGCCGGTTCGATCCCCGGCTTCTCCCCGGCCACGGGAGGAGGGTCCCACATGGCGCGCAGACCTCTCCTGCCGCCCGCTGCTCCCCTCAGCAGTGTACTTTGGACCTTCTGCCTGCTCTGCTCCCTGCTCTGGCTCTGGTGAATTCTCTCACCCTCCCGCGCTTCTGACTGTACCCCGTGCTTGTATAAATAAATAAATAAATCTTTAAAAAAAATTAAAAAAAAACTCTTAGAAAGTATAACAAATAAAAACATTTTATTCACAGTAATTAAAGAACTTACTACTAGAAATGTCCTTTAGACTTGGATCTTATTACCTCCTTGGGAAGCCTTTCTTGACCCACATTTTCAACCTCCCACCCACCTGCAGCCCAGGACCTCCCTTGCTTCTACCCGCCACACATATTTGAGTCAGCTCCCCTTGAGCAGAGAGGATGTATTTGTGTTAGTATCACCAACATGGTGTCTGGTTAAGAGATGCTCAACAAATACTTATCAATTTAATTAACATGGTACCATGAGCCTTATAAGAATATAAATATGGGTGCATCGTGGTGAGTGTGGTGTGGTGACAGATATCTGAAGAGGTGTGATCCTATAACACCTCATATACAGTGTCAAATCATATACAGTTTTGTAAACCAATGTTAACTCAATAAAAATAAAAAGGAATGTAAATATCCATGTTTTTGTATTAATTTCTTTGACTTAAACTTTTACTGTTGCCTATCTATGCTGTTTGAATTTTTATGCATAATGTATTATTTTGATGATTTAAAGTCTCCTTCAAAGACATGAGGTGTTGGACTTACATATTAAGTAAAAATTACTGCCTATTTCTTTGTTTTTAAGATTTATTTATTTATGTATATAAGAGCTGGGGTGTAGGCCAGAGGTATGGGGGGGCAGTGGTGAGAGGATTCACCAGAGACAGAGTGGGGAGCAGGACAAGCAGATCTGAAATACACTGCTGAGGGGAGCAGCGGGTAAGACAGGAAAGGTCTGCTGTGCCATGTGGATCAACTCCCTGGCTGGGGATTGAGCTCATGTTGCAGTGGCTGGCATAGCTTGATAGTGCTGAGATTTAACCCCTTGCATATCAGGGAGGCCCCATTACTACCTATTTCTTGAGAACTAGAAACTTCAAAATAGCAGTTAAGGACTCAGCTCTATCAATGCCTCCTAAGAGGGAAATCTGCTAACAGTTTATACATCATTTTGGAACAGAGCTCATCCACAGTGCCTCGGAAACTCCTGGAGTCCAGTCTTTCAGCTTTCCAGGTCTGTCAGGGGAAGGTCTCCTGAAGTTCAGTTTCCATCAGGCCTGTGGACCTCCAGTCTCCAGGCTTGAGGCCACTGGCATTCCTCAGCATTCTCCTGAAGAGATGGCATCTAGGTTCACACTGCCTGATGCCCAAGACTAAGTGTTAACCCTCTGCCCACCAGGTCCCTCTTCTGAAGCCGAGCCCCAGGAACTTGTTGGTCTTCTATTCCCCTTTCCAATTACCCAAGTGACCTTCCTTGGTAGAAGCTGAGGCTTTAGTTCAACAGTTACACATGACCAGTGGAGCCATGATTTTTGGTCACTTATAGAGTAGGACCATATACATAAGCTAATTTTCACTAACTAAGATTGTTTGGGTACTTTAGTAGAAGATACCGGTTCCTTAAAATTTAAAAATACTGGGCCTCCCCAGTGGCACAGCGGTTGAGCGCTGGGCTGCGAAGCTGCCTGCAGCCTCTGCAGCACCAGTTCGATCCCTGGCCGCCGGGCGAGGGTCCCACATGGCACTCAGACCTCTCCTGTCGCCAGCTGCTCCCCTCAGCAGTGTACTTCATCAGTCTGCCTGCTATGCTCTCCCCTCTGGCTCTGGTGAATTCTCTCACCCTCCTGCACTTCTGACTGTACCCAGTGCTTGCATAAATAAACAAAAAATTTAAAAAAAAAATTAAAAAATTAAACTTTACTTCTTCTAGTTGTAGTACACTGAACTCAAGAGGTTTGCTTTATTTTGTGTTGTTTGAGTAGGCATTTTGCACTAATTTCATCCTTTTCAACTGAGAATTTAAATTTAAAATGATGGAAACTATATATTGCCACCATTTTATAGGAGGGGAAATAGACTCACTCTGGAGCATTGAAATTAATTACTAGTCACCCAGCAGCTATTCATTGTCCTTTTTATATTCTCTCTTCTGACTTGTTTAATCATGAACACGGAGTAGGGCATTGGGGTTAGAATCATCCTTGATAAACCAATGAGTGTAAAATATTAATAAGTTATATATCTTACATTCTTAGTACAGGCATTAGCCTATAATTAATATATATGTAGAGAGGAAAAAAAAAACTCAAAGTGGACGCTTTCCACTGGAAACTGCTTACTAAGTATTTTTAAGGAGTTAATAATTTCACTCTGACTACAAGTAATTGGAGAAACAACATATTTACTTGCATGAATTCAGTGATTCTCCATGAATCTTCAGAATATATTTTTTATCCAGATCATAGCAGCTGCTTCAGCCATGAAAGGTCATTAAATTGCCCAAGTAACTCATGACTTTAAAGTTCTACAAACAAATATCACTGGTCTGTTAACTCAAATTAAATCATGAATTCCTTGAGAATGGAATAGCAACCAAATAATAATAATGCACACAATATATTGGCAATTCATTGAGCTCAAACTACATAGTAGTAAGGTTAAATGTTCCACAGGAGCAGCTTACAGTACATGGCTGAAAGGAGAATGGGAGCAAAGGGTAGAGTTTGATGCCCAAACCCTCTGGATCACATGCATTTCTATTGTATGGGCACCAGAGGTTTGTCAGTTGAGATATTCAGGATATAAGGACATGTTTTCTGCCATCTCTGAGCAGTGATTCAATACAGATCCCAAAAGGCATTTTCCAACTTTTCCATCACACACTTCCCGTTTACCCTAATAGGTCTGGGGCAACTGAAAAAAAAATAAAATAAATAAGACCAGTTCCATTGCCCGCCCCCCCCAAAAAAAAAGAAAAGAAAAGAAAAGAAATTGTATGAATTTATCTTTTATTTTGCCTTGTATTTTATATTATAGAAAAAATAGATGATACTATTTCTAGAGAGGCAGCATTTACCTTATTTAGCTTTATTTTTTAGGGCAAGTAATTATCAAGAGAACATAGCCTTTTATTGTTCTAAAACCAATGAAGTAGATACTCCTAATGTGAATGCTGGGGTTCCTGATAGCTGGGCTCAATACGGTAAATCACAATAAATCTTTCCATTGTTATAACTTCTGCCTGAACCTGGGTCCCTCTTCCATTTCCTCTCACACATATGTTCACTCTCAAAACAACTTCTTAGCAGAGCTCCAGCCACCAAACAGAAAGCTTGTCCAAACTAAGAAATGAGGACCTTGTCTTACATTCCTTCCTAACGAACAAGTTCCAAACTTTTTTTAGAAGGCATGACTTGTATCCTATCCAGACAGTTGTACTGTTCTAAATAGATGGATACCAGGCACCTACTACCTAAATGCCTTTTCAGGACTTTCAATAGTGCATTTCCCTTTATTTTATTCATTTTGCATCTGTGTTTGATGAAAATGTTAACATAATCCCTTACCATTGCTACCAAAAATGTATGTGAAAAATAAATATTCTTGGAAGTACCTGCTTCAGATATAAAATTATACATAAAGCTTAAATCTTCAAATAATATATGAAGCTTAAATATGAACCACAGACCATTTGGAGATGCATTTCTACTTGAGACATAGTTCTAACATAATAGACACTGTACAGGGACTCCACCCAGCAGAATCACCTAAGAACTCAGATGATGCAGTAAATACAGAAAAGATTGATATTCACTACAGAGCATTCCCAGTGTTGGTACACTCAGGGCAACCTCACTATTCTATATTCAGTCTCAGGTCATCATTTGAAGGGACTACAATAGAGGACCTTCCTGTGGAGAATATCAAAAAATAAAAAAGAAGGGTATACAATAACTCCTATATTATTGTTTTAAAATAGTACATTTGACCCTGGGAGAAAACAAGAATGAGACATGCCCATTACCAGCATGACCAGTGGGGTTTAAGTTGGCAAGGAAGGAGGAAGATTCCTAGTGGACCAAGTATTATTTCGGTGGAATCTTGTGACTCAAGTCTGAATCAGACAAGCAAGAAGATGAGTGTCAGCTATGTCCTAAAGAATATCAAGGGAAACTGCTTCTGTCATCAAATCCAAAGGCAAATGTGAATGCAGAATAATTACAAGAAGTCCAGGAAGCCATAAATTGTTGAAGCAAAGTAAGATATAAGGTACAAGGGCAAGACTGAAGAGAAAATTCAACACAACAGCATGCATGTGCAGGAGTGCACATGGCATGTGGATTTTTTGGTCTGGTTTCAAGTCATGGTCTCAAAGCAAAAAGGTGGTCAATCAACTTACATTCTATTCATCTATTATTGCCCAACCAATGCCAAATAGGACAGTAGCACACCTTAGCAATATATAGGACTACTTTGGAACTGTAATGAGAAATCCAGTTTTGGATTGTGGTCAAGAATCAGATGTTAGGGGCCTCCCCAGTGGCGCAGCGGTTGAGCTCTGGGTTGCGAAGCTGCCGGTGGCCTCTGCGGCGCCGGTTCGATCCCCGGCTGCTCCCCGGCCACTGGAGTAGGGTCCCACATGGTGCGCAGACCTCTCCTGCTGCCCGCTGCTCCCCTCAGCAGTGTACTTCGGTCCTTCTGCCTGCTCTGCTCCCCGCTCTGGCTCTGGTGAATTCTCTCACCCTCCTGTGCTTCTGACTGTACCCAGTGCATGTATAAACAAACAAACAAACAAACAAACAAATAAATAAAACATGGCTCTATACAAAAAAAAAAAATAGAATCAGAAGTTAAGTGATGATGAGCATACTTTTCATGTGCCTTTTGGTCATCTCTATGTCTTCTTTTAAAAAATATATATATTTGTTTTTATACAAGAGCTGGAGTACAGGCCAGAGGTGTGGGAGGGTGAGAGGATTCACCAGAGACAGTGCGGGCAGCAGAAAAGGCAGACAACCGAAATACACTGCTGAGGGGAGCAGCGGGTGCAAAAGGAGAGGTCTGCCATGCCATGTGGGAATCTTTCTGGGCAGCCAGAAATCGAACCCACATTGCAGAGGCTGCAGACAGCTTCCCAGCGCTGCACTCAACCCACTGCACCACCGGGGAGGCCGGTGTTCATTATAGCACTATTTCCAATCGTCAATTTATGGAAAAAACCTAAGTGCCTAATGACACATAAGTGGGTAAAAAGATGTGGTACATAAACACAAAGTAATACTATTCAGCTTTCTTTAAAGAAAAGTGGAGTATTGCTGTTTGCAAAAATATAGGTGTAAATGGAAGGGAATATGTTAAGCAAAATAAGTCAGAAGGAGAAAGATAAATGTTGAATGATTTCAATAAAATCTGGAATACAAAGAAACAAATCAAAGGAACATACAAAACCAAACAAAACAAAACAAAAGTACTACAAATCTGTCTGCAGAACTGAGGCCACCAGAAAGAAAGGGTGAGAAGTAGGAATAAAAGGAGAAGGCCCAATAGGCTATGGTGGAGGATTATGTGGACTTTGATGGTGGACATAGTGTGATAACACACATCTAAAGAGATAAGCACCTATACCCTAAATTATATACAATGTTGTAAACCAATTTTTAACTGTGATCTCAGTTAAAAAGAATACAATTTTTCAAAATATACTCTCTTGTCAGTAAAAAAAAAAGTCATTAAAAAAGAAGGCTCAGGGTCTTCCTAGTGGTACAGGAATGAAAGACAGTGCTATCAAGCTACTGCCAACCACTACAGCATGAGTTCGATCCCTGGCCTGCCAGGAAGCAACACACATGGCATAGCAGACCTCTCACGTCTCACCTGCTGCTCCCCTCAACAGTGTATTTCAGTACATCTGCCTGTTCTGTTCCCCACTGTCTCTGGTGAATCCTCTCACCACCCTCACCTCTAGCTTACGCCCCAGTTCTTGGATGCATCAATAAATAAATCTTAAAAAAAAAAAAAGTCAGAAGTCAGCAAGGAGGAACATTCTGAGAAGTAGGACAAAATCACTTGGTAAATATTCAGCTACACTGAATTTTTGAAAATGAGGAAACACTCCCCCTGATATTTTTGACTACTCTTTCCTTTTTAAACTTGTTCCTTCTGGTTAGCATGTTCTACTCTATGTCATGTTTCCTTTCATTCATTCTCTTATTTGCTTTATAAATTCCATTTTCTTCAGAGGTTAATGCTATGACTGTTATTTACTCACCATTTTTTCCACGAGTTATTTCACTCATGTACCTACATTCAACCCATGATGATTTCCACGTCTGTGTCTTCAGCTGAACCACTGTACCAAATTTTACACTAGCAAGTCAATTTATTATGGGTGTTCATGGATACCTCATAATTAACATATTCAACATTGACTTCATTATCTCCACTCTGCAACTGTTGTCCCTTCTATAATCTACTCTCAAGTGACCACATCTTTTTCCATTCATTTCCTCAAGTCAGAAATCTAACATTCATATTTTGCCTTCCCTTCCTCCCTAACATCTTGATCCAAACAATGTCGATCTCTTTCCATTCTTCATATGCCCATTTACCTTCTTCTGATATCTTCTTAAAAACCCTACTATCATTTAGTTTCTATTTCTTGGACTTTTACAAGGAAATCTTACCAGTATCCTTCCAAATTATCTCCACTGTGCCACCTAAATGATCTTACAGATATAATAATGTCATCTTGATTCAACTGGTCAAAATTTTTAAAGATAATATCTAGATGCTTGGCAACAAATTTTAGACCCTCAAGGTCCAGGTCCTTCCTTTACCTTATTTTCACAAATACCTCCAAACCTAACCCAACATATAGCACAATTGTCTGACTCTTAGTAGAACTGCTTACATTTCCCAATCTTTCAAATTCATATCTTTTACTATGCTCGTCCTCTTGCCTGGAATATCTTCCCCCACTTTATCACTTGACAAACCCCTTAGCTAGGGCCAACTATATAATTTGCGAGGACCACTATAAAATGAAAATATAAGCTTATTCTTTTAAAGAATATTAAAAATTTCAACATGGGAACAGTAAATCATTAAATCAAGCACAGGGACAGCCTCAGCATGGGACCCAGGCAACATTTACATGCCTGTGAAGCCAGCACTATGTCCTCAAGTCCATTTCCTCTTCCTCTGAAACTTCTGTTTTCTCCCTCTGTGGTTTTATTTTTTTTTTTTCCTAGCCACACTACACTCCACAAATGTCTCCAACATAGCATTCACACCACATGCTTTTTCATCAGGTGGTGAGGTCCCGAAGGGCAGAAATCACGCCTTGGTTAAAGTTTATGTTTAGCATTTAGCATAATGCATGGTACATAGTAGGTCCTCAAGATGGATTTGTTTCTGTAACTTGTTTTCTGTGGGATTTTGTTGTTATCTCTTTATTATATTCATTTTATATTCATTAGATTGTTTGTTTGTTTGATTGGTTCATTTGTTGGTTAGTTCTAGGAATACTCTAGAAGACGATAAGTAGCCCAGTGACACAGTATGATGTTTTAGAGGTGTAAGCTTACAGGGTCCATACCTGTAGTACAAAATTTTTAACATCATTTAAACATGCCTTCATGAAAAAGTTGTGTTTTGCAAATAGTTTGAAATTTTTTACTTGTGTGTTTGTTTTGCCACTACTACAAGAAAACTGAAAAGGAAATTAAACATTTTCAGTTATTGTTTGCAATCTATATTATTCTCAATAGTGATGCTTTTGAAATACCCCTCCCTTGAAGTAACATTTGACCTTGAAGATGGACAGGGGCATTTTATATACATGTGTATGTGTATATATATACACTTGTGTTACTTTTTTTTACTTTTGATATCAATTTGTTTGCCAACCAACACAGTTTAATCTACCAGATGCCCACTTGAACTTTCTAAGGAGAAAATTAAGTCATTGCTCTTTGACACTTCTAAATCACAAAGTTAGGTAGACATCAAAGTAGTCATCAGAGGATCTGACATTGAGATATCATGATTATCTAACCAGATATCCAATTTTCATGATAGTTCATAGATGTAATAGAGGATAAACTGTTTAATCTAGAAAGTCTCTAAGTTTGAAAAAAGGCTTTAAAGGGTCTTGCAAGTGCTAAAGCATTCTCTTTCCAGTGACTGCACATTCAGAAATCTATCTTAAAATAATCATCCAAACCATGGACAAAACATCCATTACAAAGTTGTTTATACTAGCTGAAAATTCTAAACAAATGCTCAACACCGTGAAATTATTAGATATATTGCAAGTGATGAAATTCCATTTGAGGAACTATCATGCAGCTATTAAAACTGATGTTTACAAAGACCTTTTTAAACTTTGGAAAGATGCTTACGTTATAATGCAAAGTGAATTATGAGGCTTCAGCAATGCTTGTGCCATGAGATCTCAACTAGTGTCAACATGTGCAGAGAAGTGAGAAACATAAATTTCAACTGTGATTTTTTTTCTCTGAGATTCAAGATGATTTTTCTCCTTTTTATTCTTTTGCTGTCTCCATTTTTTCCAATAAGCATATATAAATTTTACACTAAGAAAAATATAGGCATTTATTTTTTAAAGTAACATTCCCAAGCCAGCACTTAGCATTATTGCAGTCCTTTTACTACATAATGACATACACAGCACTATGCACAGTGGGGCTCTGAGCCACTGTAACAAGATACATAGGTCAGCTAGAACCAAAATTGAGAAAATCCACAAGGAAAATCAAAATCGTGAAGATCAGTTTATTAAGGGCACACATGGAGTTATAAGGGAAACAAAACCTCATGGAAGGTAACAAGAGAGAGCACGTATAAACAGGAGCTATAATTAGAGCAAGTTTCATGGATACTAGACCTGAAGTGGCCTTGTATCTCAGGGTGCTAGAAAGTCTTCAGCAGCAAGAGTTCATCTCATTGCTAGTGCTCTTATACTATACAACTCAGGTGCTCTGGGCATTTTTGTTTTCCTGGTCTGGTATTAACTGGTGTCTATAGTTTTCTACTCTATATATTTTCTGTACTGCCTTTTCTCTGCTTCTACCCCTGATCAGTTTAGTGGGCATATGGCTTATTGTGGCCATTTTAAGTTCCTTCAACTACAATACACAGCATTCTGTGAGCTTCAGTTCTCATTGAACAAAAGCCAGCTACCTCATTCTTGGGTTCCTAGTTCAATAAAGAGTTTCAGTGGCCTCCCTGGTGGTGCAAGGGGTTAAAATGCAATCTATGAAGCTATCCATAGCCACTGCAGCACGAGTTCGATCCCCAGCCAGGGAGCTACCCATGCAGTGCAGCAGACCTCTCCTGAGTCACCTGCTGCTCCCCTCAGCAGTGTATTTCAGTGCATGTTCTGTCCCCCATTCTGTCTCTGCTGAATCCTGTCATCCCCCACAACTCTGGCCTGTACCCCAGTTCTTATATGTATAAATAAATAAATCTTAAAAAAAAAAAGAAAAAAGAAAAAGAGTCTCGGCTCTTCTATTTACAGTAAACCACTTTTACAACCCCAGATGAGCCCTGTAATAGTTGCTCTGGGTTCATGTGGTATCTCCTTGTTCATGAATCAGAACTTCTGCCTGAGCCTGCACACTGGGAAGTATTCTTGAAGCTGCATGGATTCATTTAGAAGACAGTGAAGAAAATAGATGATGACATAGATTGGCATCTAAGGTTTTATGTTTAAAATCTTGTAAACAGATATTGAATGAAGAGGAGTTCTGTTTGCCCAATAAACATTTAAGGTAAAGAATCTGGGCTCTGGAATTTTGACACACCTACGTGAAGTCAGATCAATATCATCAAACTCACAGAACAGTGTTGTTATATAAACAGTCTGTGCCTACTCACTAACAAATATTTAATGAATATTCTTATGTGTAGAAAAAGATGTGATTTATGTATTTATTGAGGAACCAGACCACATTCATTATGTTTCACACAGACATACCATTTGTGGTCATGTGAATGAAGGGGTCATGGCATCTCAGATGCTACAGATTTTTAAGCACAATTTTTGCCAATACACAGTAACATTAGTTTCTTAAGACATTGGTGCCTATTTAGAACACAAAATAAAGTAATGAGCATCCCCCTTCCCTCACTTACTACTATTTAGATTCCTCTGAGCAAAGAGTAGATATCATGCCTTTGGTATCTAGATGTTTCTCTTGAGCTGAGAGTCTGGGATGAAAACAGTTGGAAGGAAAGAAGGGCCCTAATTGAGAGGGAGGATGGGTAACAATGCCAAGTTTACAAAAGACATGTTTCTTCAAGGCCTTTTCCATGGCAGGATGGACTGGCCTTATGATTCAATTATTTTCACGGCCTATTAAGGAAATAATTCATAAAGGAGTTTGATGCTTGAGGACTGGAAGGAAGGAATGTAACATTTATTCAGTACACATTATACCATGCACAATATTAAGTGTCACTCTCACACAGTATGTCATTAAAACATCACAAAAATGCTATGTATGATGATGGCAACATCTCGAGAAGTGTGGTTTAGAAAGTTATGTTTTAAAAAGCCTGATAGGATTAGCTCCTCTTTGCCTTCACTTGACAACTGTAGATTACCACCAAATTTTACAACTTGCATATCCTCATTATGGGGTTGTCATGAATACATTCAGAATAATATGTCCTATGGATTATGTGCTAATAGGTTGGACCTTCCTGGCAAACAAGAGGAAGCCAGAAGTCCGATGAGAAGCTGGGAGGAGGGTATTCAGCATATCAGGATAAAACAAGGATTTCATAACTGGCGATTCAATAGAGCTACAGGCCCCATTCTAAACAGATGATCTGGACTGCTCCTCCCTCTGCCTTTCCTCATACAGGACTCAATATTTTTCTTGACTGCCAATTTCACTTCAAGCATAGATGCCTATTTGTTCAGCACCCCAAATAATGTAATGAGCATCCCGACACATTTAAGCAACGCATGACCAGTGGGGACTATAATTCTCTTTCACTGTGGTTGTTCTCCGCTAAATATCTGCTGAGGAAAAAAAAAAATAAAACCTTCTTTGCACTCATGTGGTGGGAAAGTTCTTATAAATAGCCTTGGTTTATAAAGGAAAGATCTAGCTTCAAGGTTGAGGGCTGCTTGACTTACCCCATTTTTCAGAAGCCCTTCACTCAATAATCACCTCCTACACCTATCTCACACGCCTGTGCAGAAGATGAAAACAATTGCCTTGATGCAATTTTTCTGTTCATTGTTTTATAGCTGCGTAGCTGGAAGTTTCCTTCCTCTTTATACCTCCCTGTTAAAGTTCAAAATACCAAGAACAGTGAGTGACAATATTATGAATCAGCAGAGGCACCAGGGAATGGATTTTCTGTGGAAATGTGCATAGAAACAAAGAATCTATGTGAAGTTGAAAGAAACAAATCTGTTTCTGGCTTCAAGAAGATACTTAAGGTTGGTGTCCAATTTCATGGGCCAAGCAGAAGTGATACAGTGCAATAACCACATGAATGAAAAGCTAAAAATGAGATTCAGATTAATCAAGAAAATGCAGGAAAAAAATAAGCCTGTATTTGTTAACTGGAACATCAAAGATCAAAATGAGAAAGAAGAATCAGTAGGGAGGCTCCTTGAATGGACTCCACTGGCTTATACTGTGTGGGTTAGCAAGTGGTTCTCAGACTTTCACATTCCTCAGAATCAATTGGAGGACTTGGTAAAACAAAGGCTGCTGGGCCTTCCCTTTGATTCAGTAAGTCTTAGGTGGGACCTGCAAAATTGCATTTCTGATAAGTTCTCAGGTGATGCTGATGCTACTGGTCAGGGGATCAGCTTTGAGAATCATGGAATTAATAGATATCTATGCCTATTATCCTTGGAAAGCAGTCACGTGTCTTTTTGCTACAGCCCTCCTCTTGTGGACCCACTCGTGCTTGTGACTGATAGCCAGGCCTGCTTACACCAAGACATGACACCTGCTTCTAACTTGAGGCAGTTGATTTCTTTAGGTGGGCATTGAGGAAAGTAAGCAAGATCATATGATCATTTTTGCTTTATGTCTCTGCTGCTTCTAATAAAAACTAAATCTTACAAGAAAGCTTATAAAAAATGATGAGCATACTTAAAACTCAAAATCAAAATAGGAAATAATGTAGAAATAAGAAAGCAAATATATTCCTCAAAAACTAATATGGATCTGAAAAGAAACATTAATTTAAGTCCTGAATGTTTAAGAAGTCAAGTTAAAAAATGGAAAAAAAATAATAGGTTTTATAATTCTGGACATTTTTAAATATATAGGACAATTCTTGAAGATTCCATGTATTTTGAATTTCAAATGATAAAGAGGAGAGTAAAGGGCAATTTAGGAGGGATAGTATCACATGAGACAACTGGGACATATGAAAGGGGTGGTAAGGAAGTAATTGAGGCTAAATCAGAGCTAATTTTGATGACAAAGGAAAAAGGGTTCTTCCACTGAACAGGCAGCACACTGGTGGCACCATGTGTAAGCTAGAGAATACCCTTGGTATATTGTAAAATTGGACTTAGTTTTGGTTCCCAAAAGCTAAGCAGAAACAAAAATTCTTGAATGGATGCTTGCTGGTTGCTAGGAAAACCAGACTGGTTTCCCATAAGCTCTGGGATTGGGCAGCCTTACTTGTAAAAGCAACTGCTGATAGCAGCACAGAGGAGCAGGCGCAGGTCTGGATAAAAACCAGAAGTGTTCTCTGTGATCTTGCACAAGGTCACCTGCCATAAAACAAGCACCAAAGCATTATGAAAGGAATAAGAAACACCCTCATGCAAAACAAATCCAACCCTCCTTCCTACTCTGCCCACAGGGTTTTGTGAGGTGTCTCGTGGCGCCAATTCAAATTCCTCTCATAGCGTCACAGTTTCCAGACTACTGGGACATTTGGCTAAGATTGGGTGTTACATCTTCTGTCAGGGGACTCTCTCCTGCCAGGAAGGGTGGAGTGGCTGCAATGGAATAATCCAATCGAGCCTTTCCATTCCCACTTCTGTGGTCTCCTTCAGTCTCTCATCACAGCATCACATGAACCAAAACAATCTGGAGACACGTGATCACACTAATGTCCCAGCATGCCTTCTGTCCCTAGTGGTAACTTTTTCAGAAAAACAAAGTCCCTCAAAAAAACACCATTTGCTTCAAGAATTTCACCAGGGAAGAGAAGACAGCTGAGTAATTTCTACTTTTCTCCACACAGTCATGTGGCACTTTATTTATACTCAACTATTAGGATAAGCATGGAAAGCTAAGGTATGTGAATCTAACGTTTTCTAGCCTGGGCTTATTGTTTACTTTTATCTTAACTGTCAAAATCCTTCATAAGCTTCTCTTATTATCTTTCCCATAAATATACCAGACTCTGGAAAGGAGAACATTCCTCAGGGCTGCTTAACAAGCAAATTATTTTTCAACTGCTCCATCCCCTTTCTCCTTTTCCTCTTTGAATAAACATTTGGGAGACACAGTCCCGTGGCCTGGCAATTTGCAGACTCTCTTTGTCCTCACAAAGGCAAAACAAGATGGACGAGGCTAATGGAGGATATGAGTTATCTCAGATAATCAGTTGAAATATCCACATCTCTAATTCAAGGCTTCCTTTGATTTATCAATGTCATATTTCACATTAAGGCCCCCAACATCCATTTTCTTCATTTCCTTTCTAATTATTGCTTCCCAACTCAATAATTTGCTGTTACACAGTTTCTGAAGTCTCGCATCTAGTTTGTTCTGCATCCTGGAATGTGATGAGAAAATTGGGTCCTCTGTTGAAAAATGAACTTTTTGTTCTCTTCGGTTACACTCCCTATCTTGTCTTGTCAATAAGTAAATCCAGGCTAGTTGTTAATGATGCAGGAAATGGAGAGTAAATAGCTTTTCTGGGGTCACTGGGGAGAGGGTCAAAATGAATTGGGCTCTGGACCCAGGTTCATCACTTGTCAGGGGCAACTTCCATGAGCTCCTTAACGTATACGATTCACAGTGACCTTATCTATAAACTCCAAGAGACGTCAAACTCCCAGGAAATGTGAACACTGAGAATTAAAAATAAGAATCACCTTGCTGAGCTGTGGAGAGGCTCTGAGAATGTATATCACTTATCATCCCTCCACTGTTTCCCCAGGTACACGTCACTATCATCTCTCACCTGGATAATGAACAGCCTTCACTGCCACCCCACCCCCAACCCAAGTCCATTTGCAGCTTTACAGAAATAGGACCAGGTTATATTCTGTGAAAACCCTGCAGAAGCTCTGCCTCCCTCATGGAGTAAACACTGGTCTTCCCATGGGGAACTACTCTGTGCCTGTCTGTTGCCAGTTCCTACAACTTTCCCCCTTGCTTGTTCCACTCAGCCACCCTGGCCTTCTGATGCCTTTTGAGTGCTTCAGGCAAGTTTTCAGCTCAGGGTGTTTGCACTGGCTTCTTGCACTGCCTGGAATGCTCTGCACTGTGTCCCATGCCCACAGCCCACTTGATTTCAGCCTTGATATAATAACTGTGACAGGCCGTTCCATGTATGTATCCAGACCTCACATCTGAATGTGCTACTGCATCCCCCTGCTTGACTATCATGGGATTTTCTCTGAAGTCACAGAAAGTGACAGAACCTGATAGCAGGTGCAACTTGGACCCACAGGGAAGTTAATGTGCCAGTTATATCCTTGACCAGTAGAGGATAGGATTTGGTGAATAAATGCCCAGCCTCCCAAACTTTCATGGGGATTCCACATGAAGCTTCAGTGGAGGAGCAAATAGCTCATCAATGCCTCCTCTGTTGATTTTTCTCAATTACCTGTGTCACTCATTCCCACTCCACTACTTCTGTTTTTTGGGATCAAATTTTCAATCTCAAATCTCAAAGCTGTATTCCTCTATGACATTTTGAGAAGAAAACCAAAAAGAGCCATTCCATGTGCATTTTCAGTTTGATTAGTTTGGGAGCCTAGGAAAGGTCACTTCTGAATTTCTTGCTGTTAGACAGAAGGTCTGTTCCATCTTCAGTGTAGCCGGTTTTGGGGTGATACCTTTTAAGACCAGTGATAAGTGTTAGCAACAGCAAATTTGGGGATGAAAATTAAAGCATGTGGCCCCATGGGGTAAGAAACATGTCTTTCTAAAAATATTGATGAAATTCCTTCCTGTTTTTGTCATTTTAAATATCAGGCAAGACTATTCCCAAAACAGAAAGTGCTTGCCTCAGCTCTCTTAGTTTGTCACCTCTTGCTGGGATCTGGCTCATTTATACATTCACCTGGAATTATATGTTCATTATGTGAATTGATACAAGCTACAAAAAGACCAACAGTTCCCCCTTGGCATCTCAGATATGATCTGCAAGGAAAGGGAGAATGCTGGACTTGTTGGCTTTTATCCCTCCAAAAAGAAAATGTTCTTCAGCTTCTTACAGCGAATAAAGATGAAGTAGTGTGTAAGTCTGGTAGGGCTGTCATAACAAAATTCACAAACTGGGGGCCTTACACAACATTTGTTTTCCTACAGTTTTGGAGGCTGGTGTCTTAGATTTCATCTGAGGTCTCTCTTCTTGGTTTTCAGCTGCCAGGTTCTTGGGCATCCTCAGCAGCTTTTCTTCTATGTGACTTCATCCCTGGTGGCTTTCTATGTGCCCAGACATCTTAGAACAAGCTCAAAGCTTACCCTAATGACCCCATTTTACCTTAATGAACTGTTTTAAATGTCCTATCTCCTATAACATTCTAGTCAGGGGCTCAACATGTAGGTTTTGGAGGAAACATTTTAGTCATAACAAGTGGGCATAGAGGACACGGTTAAAGTATACATGGCCTTGTCCTGTACACTTTCACTCACCCTCCATTTTACGCTCTCCTCCGAATCCCAACCTTTTCTAGAATGGTATGCCAGGATCATAAGTGTCCCTGACAAGCCTTTCAGCTGAGGTGAGTCATTCACTCATTGTGTCTCACATCCTGCCTCTGACACATGTTGATGTGAGGGATACTCTTGGGCTGGTCTGTGGACGCATCCCCATTTTTCCTGGTGCTGTTCTCCTGAAGACATTCCCCAAATTTCTCTGTGCCTATGACATGTTATGCCAAAATCACTGTGCTGGAGTATACAGACACCTTGATCCTCAGTGCCTCTCCCTGACGGCCTGGTCCTGACATCTCACAGAGATGCAGGGTGACCATGCCTTGCTGTTTCCACTCCAGGCTGTGGTCTGTCTAAGACTCACTCATTTAACCTGGACTCAGACCAGGTTATCTCCAAAACTCCTCAACTTGAAGACACAAATGCCCTTTCACCAAAAAAACATTTACCCTCCTTCCATTCAATTCCCACAGAACCCTTGTGGTTCTATGATCCACCCTTTGAAATTTCGCCTCCCTTGAGAAAGCTGTGATCTGCAAAGTCCATATTATAATAGTGACCATAATAGTGACCTCTTTAAGTGGAGCTTCAAAAAAAGAATACTTTGGAAAACCAAAATAAATTGGTAATTCAATAATGACACCTTGTAACATTTTAGAGTTTAGGAGTTTTGTGTATTCTTTGAATGTTTTTATCTTCACAGGTAAACCGAGAGATGGAAGTTGATGTGAAATGGGCACAGGCAAGGCATGTAAATGGAAGGTCAAAGACAGGGACCCACATACCTATTTTGATGTTCCTTCAAAAGTGCTGTTATTCAGTGCTTCCCTGGTGGCGCAGGCATTGAGCGCAGTGCTGTGAAGCTGTCCGCAGCCTCTGCAACGCAGATTCGATACCTGCCTGCCAGTGAGAATCCCACGTGGCAGTGCAGACCTCTCCTGTCTCGCCTGCTGCTCCCCTCAGCAGTGTATTTCGTCAGTCTGCCTGTTCTGTTCCCCGCTCTGTCTCTAATGAAACCTCTCACTCTCCCGCGCATCTGGCCTGTACCCCAGTTCTTGTATGCATGAATAAATAATTTTTTTTTTAAAGTGCTGTTATTCTCTCCAGGCCTCCTTATGATCTATTGCAAAATCCTTGTTCATTTTTTCTCTAAGATTATGACAAATAACCATGAAAATTGGACATCATGTGACCACTAATTAAACAAATTCTATCTTCATTCCTTAAGCTACTAGCTATAACGTGCCAGTTTACTATTACAACAGCTCAGTCGATTCTTTCAACAACACTGTGATTTATTGTGCTCACTTTTTAAGGCTTCCACTACAAAGTACCACAAACCAAGTGACTTAAAATGATGGAAATTTGGTTCTATCACATCTTTGCAAGATAGATTCTAAAATCAAGACATTATCAGGGCCATGGCTTCTCTGTAGTTTCCTGGGAGGTATCCTTCCTTGCCTCTTCTGGCACAGATCCTCACGGGTAGTCCTCAACTCCCTTGGCATGTAGATGCTTCACTCCAATCACTACCTCCTTTTTCATGCTGCTGTCTTCCATGTGTGTTGCTTCTTCCCTTTTTAAAAGCATAACAATTTTTGGATTAAAACCCACCTATCTCCAGGGCAACCTCATCTTGAAAGTTGATTACTTTTGCCATGACTCTATTTTCAAATAAGGTCACATTCACAGCTACTGGAAGTTGGACTTGAATATTTCTTTGGGGGGAATATAAGCCATCTACAAGATATAAATTTGTCATGTTATTACCTGTGTTCTACAGAGGAGGACTTTGTAAGACTGAGAACAATTAAATCAGTATTTCTCTAAGTTTGGACCAATAAGCCTCTGCATCAGAATCCCTTGGGGGATATTACAGTACAAACTCCTTGACCTCACTACAGAGCTTTGTAATCAGAAGGCAGAATCAGCATGCCTAAGAAGATTCATAGGTGGCTGATACAAACACTTGATTTTGGAATTAGATAAATTAGATAATAAAATCTAATTAGAAAAATTAGAGCGACTCCCTGGTGGCGCAAGAGGTTAAGAACCGCACTATGAAGCAATCGCAGTCTCTACAGCACAAGTTCGATACCCGGCCAGCCAGAGAGAAACCCACATGGCTCAGCAGACCTCTCCTGACTTACCCACTGCTCCCCTCAGCAGTGTATTTTAGTCATTCTGCCTGTTCTGTTCTCCAATCTGTCTCTGATGAATTCTCTCACTCCCTGCATCTCTGGCCTGTATCCCAGCTCTTGTATGGATAAATAAATAAATCTTTAAAAAAACAAGAAAAGAAAAATTAGAGCCACCATCAGGGATTTTGTAAATAAGTAGCAGAAACTAAATGCAAGCCCAAATTCTCAGACTTCAGAACTCTACTTCCCTAGTAGACAAATTTATCTTTAATTTTTTTTCCAAAAGATTTATTTATTTATTTATATCCATAGAAGAACTGGGGTGTAGACCAGAGGGAGAAGAACAGGTGGATACTGAAATACACTGCTAAGAGGAGCATCTAGAGAGACATACGTGGATCAGCTCCCTGGCTGGGGATTAAACTCAGGCCGCGGTGATGATAGTGTGATAGCCCTGAGACTTAACCCCTCCACCACCAGAGAGGCTCCCTTTCTCTAATTTTTTAATCCAGAAGTCTGCTTGATTACTTGCCCCAGTCCCTTGGGAATGTTTTATCTCCCTTGTAAGTCATACGTTTCCTTTCCAGGACCACTGTACAGTGCGGAAAGTCCACACAGAGGCCCGTTCTCTCACTAGTCCCTGCCCCACCTCCCTTACCTGCCTCATTGTCTCCGTATTACCTCTTGTGACTCAGCCCCCATTATGTGGGGGTTGCCTGGTCATACTCTGTTATAGAATCTTCACCTCTTTACAATCATTTAGTGCTAAGGATTATACCAACTGTATTGAGAAACATTGGGCAGATTCATCTTTAACTTATTCTGAGAGTTGATACTGATTTTCTAATATTCATCCTCTGTCTAAGGAAAAATCACTATTACTACTTACAAATAATCATAATAATGATAGACATTTATTGAATTTTCCTACATACCAGCCACCATGTCACATCATACAGTTTCACATCAGATGGGGAGAGATACTGTTTTCATACCTTTTTAAAAAAATAGATAGATAGATAGATAGATTGATAGCTAGATAGAGATAGATAGATAGATAGATAGATAGATAGATAGATAGATAGATAGATATTTTATATCATTGTTCATTTTTGTATGATGCTTGATTTCTCAGGTGTTGTCACCATAAAATTCACACCACCAAGTCACATTTGAAGTCACTATCACCATAGTCTCTTGTGCTTTTCCCACCCCTGTTTTAATCTGTCTTCCACTACCTCCCCTGCTGAATGTTTCTGATTTATAGTTGTCTTCTGGTTTTGTTTTCTTTGGTTTTTCCTGATACCTTATTTGGTTCTCCTATATTCCTCCTATAAGTGAAACCATCTGATTTTTTTTTCTTTTTCCTTGACTTATTTCACTGAGCATAATCCCTTCCCGCTTCATCCATGTAGTTGCAAATGGCATATGTTTATCTTTTTTGATTGCTGAATAGTATTCCATTGCCACATCTTCTTGATCCTGTCATGTATTTTTGGGCATTTAGGTTGTCTCCATATCTTACCTATTGTAAATAGTGCTGCAATAAACATAGGAGTGCAGATTTCCTTTCAAATTAATGTTTTTGTGTTTTTTGGGTGGATTCTTAGGAGTGAGATTGCTGGGTCATATGGTAGCTCCATTTTTAGTAATTTGAAGAAACTCCACACAGCTTTCCATAGTGGCTAGGTTAGTTTGCACTCACACCAGCAGAGTAGGAAAGTTCCTTTTTCTCCACATCCTTGCCAACATTTGTTTATGGATGAGCAAACAAAGTCTAAAAATGAAAGTCAGAACCAAGATTTGAACCATCTGAACTCCACATCCTGGATTCCAGACTCTATGTTGTCAGGTTCCACCCTTCTTTCTGACATTTTCTACTATCACCATCCACTCTTCTGTACTGTCAGCCTCTACAATATATCTTTCCACTGCAAACCTTGTCCATCCTCACTCCCTGATCTTCTGAATACATCCCATCTGGGCCCTTAGCTTGTACATATTGCCATTATTTATGAGCAAGAACCAGGTCATACACATATCACTTATCCTACCAGAAGGGCTTAGGGATGCAGTGAATATACCTCTCAAATGAATGAAAGTAGCCTGTCTGGGAATGGTATCACTATACAAAGAGTAATCTGTCCTGACAGTCAAAGCCTTACTTTCCATCCTTGATTCTGTTGCACCTTAGAACTTTGCCTGGATATGACCATCCATCTCCCTGGCCCATACAAAGGGTCAGGTTACATAATTTCTGGAATTTCGTTCAGGTCTAGCACTCTCTAAACCTAAGTCCTACCCCTTCCATGAGGACACTCTTATAACTTTAGCCAATACTGATTGTTTTGGTTCTTAGTCAAGTACACATTTCAGTACCAAAGATCTGCACATAATCTGATTATTTCATACAACTTCTGGATTTGGGAAGCAATGAAATTTTAGTTTGAATGTCAAAAATACTATGCCTGGGATACTTTGGTAAGACATTAAGGGACAATTCTTTGCAAACAAGTTTGTCCCAGAAAATACAGAGTGTACATTTAGTCTTAATGACACATATGATTTTTTTAAAGATTTGTTTATTTATGCATACAAGCAGTGGGGCACAGGCCAGAGGTGTGGAGGTGAGAGGATGCACCAGAGACAGAGTGGGGAACAGAACAGGCAGATTGACTGAAATACACTGCTAAGGGGAGCAGCGGGTGAGTCAAGAGAGGTCTGCCTCACCATGTGGGTAGCTCCCTGGCTGGGGATCCAACTTGTGTTGCAGTGGCTGTGGACAGCTTCATAGGTTGTGTCTTTTTTTTTTTTAAGATTTATTTATTTATTTATACAAGCACTGGGTACAGTCAGAAGCATGGGAGGGTGAGAGGATTCACCAGAGTCAGAGCAGGGAACAGAACAGGCAGACTGACTAAATACACTGCTGAGAGGAGCAGCGGGCATGGCAAGAGAAGTCTGCATGCCATGTGGGACTCTCGCCGACAGCCGGGGATTAAACCAGCACTGCAGAGGCTGCGGGCAGCTTCGCAGCCCAGCGCTCAACTGCTGAGCCGTCTGGGGAGGCCCCATAGGTTTTGTCTTAACCCCTTGCGCCACCAGGAAGGCCCCCAATAACACATATGTTTTTTCTCATTGTACTAAATACATGTTTTTGTACTTTTCAGATATTTTCCTATACCCTCTATTTTCAATGTATGTAAATCTTAGCTCCTTCTCAGAAAAATTTCTTAAGAGGAGAAACAGTCTGGTATGCTTCTGTTTATTGTACATCTCTTATGCAATGCAGCCTCAGAGTAGAAGCCCATTATATACATACATTCTTCAAAAGCAACAAAGCTGGAAATATAATACAAATTGTTAAATAATTACCATAAGCAGTTAGTAAACTACACCACCGAAAAGAGGATAATTTTGGTCAGATAATTGGAAAGGAGTCAAAAAAAGGAGAACTCATGTGTACATATTATCATGTCTTCCATATTCATTCTTTCATTGTTGCCGAGATCTTGCTGTGACCTCCTAGATCACCATATCCAAACCAATATTTCAAAATTAAATTCATGCTTTTCTTTCTTGATGGCCATGATAGACTTGTATCCAAACCTCAATGGGGTGAAAGAGAATTATCTCTTTCTAACCATAGATTCACAGTCATAGAAAATTCCTGTGTAAGGGAAAGTAGACAAAATCTGGTTTTAGAACATGGGAATTGAAATTCACCTTTCTCATTTTCTGATGAAAGAAATGAGGACCAGGATGATACAACAAATTGCTCAAGGTCTAGAGTAAGTTAGGAGTACAAGCTGAGATGCAAATAAGCCCCCTTCCCTCACCTTCCAGGCTGATTCTTTTTCCAGGAGATACATCAAGACTTCATTTTTAAATAGTAACACAAGGATATTTATATGACCAGAGTCATATTTGCTAACTCATATCTTCCAATATTAGTATAGGACCAAGGTGGAGGCCCTTTAACAAAATTATGTCTTATCTTCCAGAGTAAGGTGGTAAGCATGTCTAGTTTGCCTAGAATTTCAAGGTTAGCAAAAACTTTCATATCCAGGAATTGCCTCATGCCTCAGCTCCAGACACACTAGGAAGTTGGTCTCTCAGTTCCAGAGTAAGCATGTGCTCCAAATTGGGCAGTTTCTCATGTTAGGTTTGCAGGAGAAGCTATTGATCCTTGAGTGACTTCAGAAAGGGCTATGTCAGCCACACAATTCTGGTCTATCTGATACACAGGTTTCAAGGCTGGGGATGTCACCCAGACACTGGCTCCACAGAACAGAGGCTCGAGTTCATTTTATCAATGTTTTATCATTTAAAGCTGGAGGACCTTGGGTCAGGTGTTTAATGCATCGGTGCCTCAGTTTTTTCTTAGAATTTGAGAATTGAAATTCACCTTTCTCATTTTCGATGAAAGAAATGAGGGCCAGGATGATACAACAAATTGCTCAAGGTCTAGAGTAAGTTAGAAGTAGAAGCAGAGATGCAAATAAGTCCCCCCCCCATCAACTTTTCAGGCTGATTCCTTTTCTAGGAGATATATTAAGACTTCATTTTCAATAATATCCCCACTACTGTACAAGTGGGGATAAAAATCATACCAGACCTTTAGAAATATTTGTGATGATCTGCAAAGCACTTAAAGTTATGATTGCCCAATACTGAATACTCAGGAAATTTCATAGCTCTTGCTATGAAATCTTCTGCTTCTTTCTGCCTATAGATTCAGTTTCTCTGCAGAAACTGTTGGTTGTTTGTCTGGTATCTATCTTCCCTTCATCCTCATGGATAGGACTTTTTTGTTCAGGACTTCAATGATTTTGATTAAAAATGTTCACCTCTGCAGGATCCCTTGAAGATAGGGCCTGCCCATGTGACTTATCTCTGGCCAATGATATGTGAGCTGAGATCCCTGTTAAGCCTTTGAGAAATTTGATGAAGTGCTATACTCATCTCTCTCTTTCCAGACAGTGCTATACTCATCTCTGTCTTCTGTCTTTAGGTGGGGTTGATAGATAAAATTCAGGAATTAGATTTAAAAAAATTACTCTTTGTTCCTCTGAAATTCAAATTTAACTTGGGATTCTATTTGCTAATCTGACACAGTGATCCAGCATCCTTATTTTTTATTTTCCTGCCAGGACACTCTGCCTGGAGTTACAAGGACCATCCTGTGACCATTAGCCACAAACTAAGCATAGTGATGGAAAGACTAAGGGAAGTGAACTGCTGATGTCATTCTGGGATGTTTCCCACAGCCAGGGAAGATTCAGCTACTGCATGTTTTATATTGGCTGAATGGAGGCCCTTTAGATAAGATTGCATGGCACAACCTTTGTCCACCACTCTCTTGGCAATCACACTGTGTCCTTTTCCTCTGGGCACATCCTGTTCTGTTCCAATAACCACTTCCAGGCTACGGACTTGCAAAATCTATACTTCCTCACTTCCCTCTCATTTGCTATTACTCTTACCAGAGTGTGGCATGGTCCCTGCATCCATGCAGAAGTTACTTACCTCCCCTCAAGGGAAGAAGGGAGAGGGATGAGGAACTTTTAACATTTTATTTTTTAAAAGATTTATTGATTAAGTTATACAAGCACTTGGTACAGTCAGAAGCGCGGGAGGGTGAGAGAATTCACCAGAGCCAGAGCGGGGAACAGAACAGGCAGAGTGATGAAATACACTGCTGAGGGGAGCAGCAGGCGCGGCAGGAGAGATCTGCGTGCCATGTGGGACCCTCACTAGTGGCCGGGGATGGAACCGGTGCTGCAGAGGCTGCGGGCAGCTTCACAGCCCAGCACTCAACAGCTGCGCCACCAGGGAGGCCCCTTTTAACAAATTTTAAACAAATCTATAAAGCATATCAATGCATACATCTTAGTGAACAACAACGACTAAATTATTGATTATGAGGGACATAGAACCTAAAGCAATTATCATTTTCCAAAACCATGCATTGCATTTGGTGCACCTTATTTAACAAGTTTATTTGGACTTTAAAAAGGTATAAAATCTTTACAGAAAACTCTCTTTAGCATGCCTCTCCCTGCCCCTGTTACTAAATGTACACAGTATTTCTATAAAGGGATGTCATACTCTTGTCACCAAAGGCACCCACTTCTGTGTCTATTTTTATCCAATACTATACTTTTTTGATTACTATAGTTTTGTAGTTACAGTTTGAAGTTCAGGTATGGTATAGTGCCATTTTTCTTGCCCTTTTTCCCTCAACTCTTCAGGGTCTTTAGCGTTTCCGTATGAATTTCATTAATGTTCTATTTCTTTAAAGTATGCCATTGAAACCTCAATAGGGATTGCATTCAATTTATATACTACTTTAGGTAAGATGGCCATTTTGACAATGTTAATTCTCCACTTCCATGAACAGGGGATATGTTTCCAATTCTTTGTGTCTTCTTTTATTTATTTTAACAATGTCTCATTGTTGTTGGTAACTCTTTTACCTCTTTGTTAATTCCTAATTATTTAATTATTTTTGTGATAGTAAATGTGCTGCTCTCTTGATTTCTTTCTCTTCCAGTTTGTTGTTTGCATATAGAAAAAAACAATTTTTGAATATTGATTCTGTGATTTATTATTTGAAAAAAATTTCAAGAACTCAAAGTTTTCTATGTATAGCATTGTATAACCTGCAAATACTGATAGTTTGACTCCCCCCACCACATTTCAACTCTTTTTATGTCTTTTTTCCTAATTGGTCTACTAAACTTCGAATAGTATATTAAATAAAAGTGGATATATTTCCCTTTCAAGAATTATCCTTATGTTGCTTTCCCCGATGGAGTTGGACAGTTCTCAAAGTGTGTCTTCATTTTTTTTTTCTTATTTTTCTTATTTCCCTCTCCTCTTTGACATGGCACCATATTGCATCCCTATCTTTTAGGACACTGATTCAATCCTCCATTTGGTTTATTCAGCTTCCCCAGCATTCTATAGAAATTTTTATCTCATTTATTGAGATTTTTACCCACTGGATCTGTATTATTTTCTTATTTAAGTCTTCAATATTTATTTTCTGCTCATGAATTTTATTTCTTGGTTCAACTGATTTGTTTTTTCTAAATTTGTTATCTCTTCACTTAGTTTTCTTGAGTTCTTTTTAAAATCACTGCAATATGCCTTTCTGTGTTTTCTTCTATCTCTTTAATTTTCTTTATTATGGAAATTTTGAACTCTCTGACAGGGAGATGATATCTTTCATATCTTTGTGGTTGGACTCTGGCAAATTGTTATATCTGTGTGATTTCATATTCCTGAGGTCTCGCTGAATATATTTTTTTAAAGACTTATTTATTTATTTATACAAGCACTGGGTACAGTCGGAAGTGCGGGAGAGAGAATTCACCAGCACCAGAGTGGGGAGCAGAACAGACAGACTGACGAAGTACACTGCTGAGGGGAGCAGCGGACAGCAGGAGAGATCTGCACGCCATGTGGGACCCGCCCAGCGGCCAGGTATCCAACTGGAGCTGCAGAGGCTGCAGGCAGCTTCGCAACCCAGCACTCAACCACTGTGCCACTGGGGAGGCCCCTCACTGAATATATTATTTATGCCAATTTGGCTACTTTAGATTTCTCTATATTTTTAAAAATTATGTAGCAGCTATTCCAATCAAAATCTCAATGGCATTCTTCAAAGAAATAGAACAATTATTGATGAAATTCATATGGAATCACCAAAAACCCCGAATAGCCAAAGCTCTACTGAAAAAAAAAGAAGGGAATGGAGGCATCACACTCCCAGACTTCAAACTATACTACAAAGCCATAATCATCAAAACTGCATGGTATTGGAACAAGAACAGACATACAGACCAATGGAATCGAATAGAAAATCCAGAAATAAACCCACAGATTTATGGTCAACTAATCTTTGACAAAGGAGCAAAGACTATGCATTGGAGCAAAGAAAGTTTGTTCAATAAATGGTGCTGGGAAAACTGGGTCGCTACATGCAAAAGAATGAAGCTTGACCACTACCTCACACCATACACAAAAATCAACTCAAAATGGATTAAAGAACTAGACATAAGACCTGAAACCATAAAATACATAGAAGGAAATATAGGCGAAACACTACGGGATTTGCACATCAAAGACATCTTTACAGACACATCACCCAAAGCAGTGATAGTGAAGAGAAAGATAAACAGCTGGGACTACATCAAATTAAAGAGCTTCTGCACAGCAAAAGAGACAATAACAAAAACAAAGAGAAACCCCACCAACTGGGAGAACATTTTTGCACCCAACACTAATGATAAAGGACTGATCACAAAAATCTGCACAGAGCTGATGAGACTCAGCAACAACAAAGAAAATAATCCAGTCAAAAAATGGGCAGAAGAGCTAAAAAGAAACTTCTCTGAAGAGGAAATGCAAATGGCCAACAGACATATGAAAAAATGTTCAACATCACTTGTAATCAGGGAAATGCAAATCAAAACTACCATGAGATACCATCTCACACCAGTGAGAATGGCACATATTAAAAAAACTAGCAACAACAAATGTTGGCGAGGATGTGGAGAAAAAGGAACTCTCCTGCACTGTTGGTGGGAGTGCAAACTGGTCCAACCACTATGGAGAGCTGTGTGGAGATTTCTGGACCTACTAAACATAGAGCTTCCATATGATCCAGCAATTCCACTCCTAGGTATTTACCCAAAGGACACAGAAACATCAATTCCAAAGAGCACCTGCACTCCTATGTTTATAGCAGCACTGTTTACAATAGCTAAGCTTTGGAAACAACCCAAATGCCCAAAAATAGATGACTGGATCAAGAAGATGTGGTACATATATACCATGGAATATTACTCAGCATTCAAAAAAGATAAACACATGCAATTTGCAGCAACATGGATGGCACTGGAAGGGATCATGCTCAGCGAAATAAGCCAAAAAGAAAAAGAAAAATACCGGATGGTCTCACTCATAGCAGGAATCTAGAAAACTTAAATAAGGGAACAGGAAAATGAATATAAGAAAGTGAAAATCAAAATCAACAAAAAACTATGAACCAGAGACACTTGTTGGGGGGTGGGGGGCGGGAGGGGAAGGATTGGGGTCAGAATGGGGCGTTTGCAATTGTATGGGGGAATATAAAAATAAAATTTAATATTAAAAAAAAAATTATGTAGCAGTAACTTAGAGCGTTAACTTTCATAGCAGATGATGCTATGGTTTCATTTTGATTTTAGCTTTTTGGTCTGCTTTCATCTGTAGGTACTAAGACTTATTTTTGCAGTTGCTGAGTCACAGAATATGAGAATCTGCAAATGTAGTGTGTGGGGGGGGGTGCCTAGTGTTTGTGACACTGCCAGTTTCCCTCCTTTGTTAGGTTGCAGATCCGAAACTCTGAAGTCTGTGTGCTATCAGTGCACTTCATGAGGTCAGTATCAGCCCCAAGAGTTTTTGAAGGGGGAGTTCAGTATAGCACATTATATTTGTTATTTTTTTCCCAAAATGACTTTATCATTTTATTTATTTTTCAGAAGCACTCATAGGCACATGGATAAATCTTACACACATTAAACAAAAACATTGTATTGCAGAAGAATGCCTAAATGCAGTAACATTTATATAATATTTAGAAGTATGCAAAAAATTAAAATAATTCCATTTTCTTCCAAAAATTTTGGAGAACATTGGCCAAATGCTGATAATTATTAAAACCGTTAATAAGTACACAGTGCATTAATTATTTTCTTTGTATTGTGTTTGTTTGAAAATATCTGAAATGAACTTTTGTTCTTTTATTCTTTTCCCCACAACCATCCCTTGTGTCCTCTTGTCCTCCCCACTCCCTCTTAATCTCAGAGCCCTGAGGATGTTTTCATTGCTCTGACTAACTGTGGTGCACATGTCTCTCCAATTCCTACCACTTTGTTGAAAATGGCTGCATTTAATCCTTTCTCATGGCTATATAATACTTCATGGTGTGTATGTAACACATTTTGAGCCATACTGTTGAAGAAGAATTAGGCTGCTTCTATGTCCAATCCAACAATTCCTCTCCTGGACATACACTCACAGTATGTCTTTGTTAATTTTACTGGAGACTTTCTCTGGAATAGGGAGCACCCAGCTTTTTCACATATGTTTCCCCTTGGTCAAGTGTGTGTGCCTCCACACCTTTCAATTCACCCTTCCCCCGACCTCCTGGCTGAGCTGGTAGCCTTATAGTTTTCCTTACCCCAAAAGGTAGCACCCAGATATTCTTTCCATCTATTTAATGCAGTGTGATTCTTCTCTCCTCATCCTCTTCTCTGTTGCAGTCTTTATTGATCTCTGATGTTCATGCAGTGTTTGTTTCAACTCAAGTTACAAAACTATCTTGAGTGTAGCATCCCTCTGGTTAATGGATAGACAACCCTCTCAGGAATCTTTCAAGGGAAGATTGTCATCTTGGTACTTGTGGGCTCATTGCAAATGCCTTGCTCTTGCCCATGAGTTAATGCTTCATAGAACACTCTCTCTCCTCCACCTGACCCTTTACATCTTACCCTTCATCTAGGATCTGGCTTTTTGGACTATTCAGCTGCAATCACCCATCTCTGTTCTAAATCCTATTTAGTCTGAAATTGACTTGCATCATACTAGTTCTATTTACATTTATTGTATTTCCAACCAAGTGGATGAGAGTGTGGCACCTAGCAAATTTTGAGTGGCAGAGGAGATGCTGCTGAAGTTCTTATTTAGTGATATGTATTCTTTGAGTCTGAGATTCATTTGACACATGGAGAACAGAGAGTAACTGTGAGAAAAGTCAGACTTTTATTTACTTTTATTTGCAAAAGCTCTTACTCTTTTTTTTTTCCAGAAAGAAACATATTTCTTCAGTTTTCTATCTCCAGAAACTTTCTGTTCCCCACTTTTAACAGATGTTTACCATGGCTAAAGTGCAACAATACCCTACAGTCCTAGTACTTTAGGAACCACAAAGAATCCTTTCTCTTCATGGACAATCTCATATTTTCACAGCAGTAGCAGCATACTCTCTAGCTAGTGTTTCTGTGGAGTCATTTCTCAATCATTAAGATGCACCAGAGTAGTCACTGAGTCCCTAACTTCAGAATACTTCTTTTAGATGAGGGGTTGTCATCCTCTGTCTATAGACCAAGTAAAGTCCTATAACGTGAGGTGATTTTACAAATAAAATTTCACAGGAATGCAGCCATATTTACTTGTTTATGAAATGTTTATGACCTCTCTTATGTTTCAATGGTAGAATGCAGTAGTAGTGACAGAGAACACATGACTCATAAACTTAAAATATCTATAATCTTGTCCTTTACAGATGATATTTACTGTCTCCTGAACATAGTCATGGATAAAATACTTGTTCCTAGTGGAATTTTCTATCACCATTATTAAATATATCAATATGACTTTTTGAACTTATAATTATTGATTTATTTATTATACTTGCTGGCTATATTAAATTCCATGGGTGATAAAGGTTGTTTAGCTTTTGGTAATTGAAGAAATAAAGTCAGAAATCTAATAGAAGATGAGAAGCAAAGGGGAAATTGACATCCCTAATTAGTACTTTTGTAGGAAGTTATCCCTCTTCGTCAAGACTGGATCAGGGAGTGATATCCAGTGAGTAATAGCAATGAGGCTATGTGCAGGTTCTATGGAAACAATGGACCAGTCATTGCCAACCAAACAACTCTATTAATTGCCCCATTCAGAGTAAAATGATTAGGTTGGTTGTAATTAGATGTATTCATTATTCCAACAGATTAATAAGTGATCACTATAGACCACTCAATCTTTTGAAGGGTCAAGTGACATAAAGAAAATAAAACAAAATATATTTTGGGCCTCTCTGGTGGCACAGGGGTTAAAGGCAGTGCTACCAAGCTACCACCAGCCACTACAGCACAAGTTCGATCACTGGCCAGTCAGGGAGCCCTCTTGTCTTGCCCACTACTCCCCTCAGCAGTGTATTTCAGCATGTCTGTCTGCTCTGCTCCCCACTCTCTCTGGTGAATCATCTCACCCCCTACACCTCTGTCTTAAACCCCAGCCCTTGTATGCATAAATAAATAATTCTTAAATAAAAACTACATGCATTTTTAAATCTATGACTAAAACAAGCTAAACATTTATTTATTTCACTTTCATATAAAAATTCACAGAAAAGACTGGTTTGGTCTTAAGTTCCCAGAACCCTGGGTTCCACTTTATCAACCTAACATGTGGCTTCCATAGTCAGGATAGATGCTGGTGCTTCAGACAGTATGTCTTCCTTACAGGCAAAAAGAAGAAAGAAAACTGTCACGGCAAAAATATATTCACAGCAGATTTAATTCCTTCAAAGAAGATTTCTAGGAAGTGTCACCTTATACCTCAGCTTACATTTCTTGATCACAATTTAGTTGCAGGAGAAACTAGGAACAATAGTCTTATAGCTGGATATATGGACTCGAATACAGCTGAGAATTCTGGAATTAAAGAAAATGGGAAGGAAATTAGCAGTCTCTGCCTCTTATGGCACATTAAACTCTGAGGAGAAAGCTCACTACCATTGGTTTACTTTGCTCTGAATTTTGTATTTGTCCATAGAGAATTAAATCACTAAAAATAATTGTATTGACTAATAAAATGCCAGTCATCTTACCACATGTTTTTTCATAGTTAGATTTATACCTAAGAGGAGATGATCAATGACAGTGTCTACACCTGAGGGAGGAATTCATGCTCCAGAGAAAGGGAATTCTAAAGGTGCAGAAGCAAAAATATGTGGGCTTGGACTCCTCCCACCCATTATACTTTCAGACTCATTTGAACTTGGAAGATGTGGTCTCTTGTCAGTACCTTGGACATGAAGCTACATCCATGGCAGTTGCTGCTTCTTTCCCAGAGAAGGGAAAGTTTTCAATTCCTCCCCAAGAACTGCACAAAGTCATTTGATCATTTGATTGCATCACAGAAGAATGTGATCATAGGTTCTGTCTAAAGACAGAAACTTGCTGCATGAATAAGGAGTTACAATATGTCTCTTGGCCAGCTCAAGGAGTACCACAAATTGAGAAGTAGGCCAGAAGGATTGTGTTAAAAATGGCATGTGCCTATGGTATAGGGTTATGCAATTATAAAAATACATAGAACCCTTCTATAATTGCAGAGAGTCACAGTAGACTATGCTGATAATAGAAAGTCTATACATGAATAACAAAGTTTTATTAGCACCAAGTGGATTCTTGGGTGTCAATGACTCCTGAAGAAATGTATTTGATATAAAATAACTTAAATGTATCCTATGATTTTTCCCCCTGGACTTTGACTTTTCTTACTTAATGTACACATTTTATTAAGGTAGAACACATGTGTTTATCTTAATTATTTTTTTACAAATGAATGTGCCTTGCAAGTAGCACCCAAATCAAGAAAGAAAAACATTACCAAAAATAACCAAGAAATGGCATAGCACATCAAATATCTGCATGTTATCCCCAGTGTAATTTTTGCTTCCTTTTTCAGCTGAACACCCCATGCCACCTTTATCCACCCCAAATAAAATCCAAATCAAACCCCACTGGAATAAGAAAACATTAGCTACTCCCCGTCCCCATGTAAGATATCAAGCAAGCTGGAAGCTGGAGAGGATAGAAACTAGATAAGGCCTGCGTGCTTCAGAGGTAGTGCATTTCAGAGCCTGGCCGAGGAGGGGCTTGATAAATGATATGAAATGGTATAAGCCAGATGGTGAGAAGCAGTCATGGTGGCCATGGGGTCTAAAAGACCACTCCTCTACCAAATCATGCTTCTTCAATTCCCATTACTCCAACTTAAGTCAGGGCCTTTTGGAGAGAATTGAGGGGGTCTTCCTTGAATAGCTTCCTGTGCTACACAAGAAAAGATACATGAAAGCCCTTCATAGAGTGGGGATTGCATGCTGGTAAAAGTCCCCTCCTTTTATCTCCCTCCTTCTCTAAGCCATTGCAATTGCATTGTTTCTGTGACTGTACTCTGTGAACTGGCTTTTCTGCCCACTTAATAAAACTTCAGAGAAAATGACAGAAAGCTATCCAATGTCATCTCAGTAATGCCAATGGTCACTTCCCAAGTAAGCCATGTGTTCCACCTTGATGATATCCTGGACATTCGTTGTGTGTTGAGTTCACTTTCTTCCCAGGTGGAGGCTGTGTCACAGCCGATTGGCAGAAAATAGATCAATGACCTATAGGTCTCCAGTTCCAAATTTTGCTATATTTGAAGGCATATTTCAATGTGTGTCATTTTTTGACAATGACCTATGCTACCCCCACCCCCACCATCCTCCCACCCAGTGGACTCCATAGCAGTGGTTTTCCGGAACCCCTTTGTGCCAGTATCCAGGGGGACACATATCTGGCTATGATCACAGATGCACTGAGCCATATTCTCAGAGTATGCACTATACTCTCTAAGGCCCAATAGGTTTAGATTGAAAGAGCACAAAGACCAGATCTGCAACATGAGGCCTCTTAGCTGCAGGTTCCAAGCCATTAGCAAGCAAGCAGAGTAGGGGCTGTTCCCAGCTGGGCTGATTTGTTCTAATGGGTGAGCCCTCACTTATGAAAGATGTTGAACCCTGAACAAGTCTCAACCTCACTCCAATGATGTTGGCCATGGGCAGCTACAGCACTGACAGGCTCCAAAGGATGTCTGACTCCTCCTCAATATGAACTCAGGTCCCTAAACCTACCACTGAGTAAACTTCATACATGAGAATTCTAATCAAATTTTTTTCTGCAAGCATAGTACTTGGAAAATTATAGCTCTGTTGCAGAAAGGGTTAGTTCACCTCCAAAGGAAGCAGAGTTCACTCCTTGCTCCCAGAAAGATCAGATCAAGAGGTAATTATAAATGACTGATAATCTTATTTATATTTTTATTGGGCTCTAATTAAACAGTATAGTATTAAACTGAATAGTATTCTTCCTTGTTATTCTAGCAATTACACTTTGGATATATTCTCAAACAAAACCTGTAACTAATAGAACAGAATATTCTTCATTATGAAGTTATCAAGTTCCATTTTGGTTTTTTTGACTCATTTATTTATTTATTTTTTAAAACCTCATTTATTTATTAACTGGGATGTAGGCCAGAGGCTTAGGGGGGTGAGAGGATGCACCAGAGACAGAATGAGGAGCAGAACAGGCAATACTGTAATGCACTTCTGAAGGGAGTAGGGGTCAGACAGGAGAGGTCTGCTGCTCCATGTGGCTCACCTCCCTGGCTAGGATCAAACTCAGGCCATAGGAGTCATAGTACTAAGACTTAATTCCTAGGCCATGAGAAAAGCCTTGTTCCATCTTGTTTAAAGGGGAAAATTCTATTACTGAAGAGCAAAAATGTGATCAAAATGAACAAGACCTGCTCTCAGGTCTTTTTTCCCCCATTTTTGCTTTTGTTCCCCCAAAGAGATAGGAGGAACCTGTGGGACTGGTCCACATTAAAGTAATGTGAGATTTCCTATGGGACCAGAAACTGAGGACTCCTTGCAGGATTCAAAAGCTGATTTCAAAAAGATATAAAAATTTGGGTCTTTATAGAAAACAATATAGAAATATTCTCAAAAAATTAAAATAGAAATCCATGCAATACAATTATGCTACTTCTCTTTTTCTCCATAGAATACAAACACACAAATTCAGAGAAATATATGCACCTTCATGCTCATCACAGCATTACTCACAATAGTCAAGATTGAAAACAATCTAAGTGCCCATCGACAGATGACTGAATCAAGAAGAGATGATACACACACAAAGGATTGCTATTTAGCTATAAAATAAAGAAGCTCCAACATAGGCAACGACATGGATGGACTTAGAGAGTATCCTGACAGTAATATAAGTCAGACAGAGAAAGCAGAACCCATATGATTTCACTAATGTGTGGTAAATAAAGAAACAAAATGAATGAATTAAACAAAAAATATGCTTTTAGTCCATAGGCCAAATTAATGGTTACCAGAAAAAAGAGGCGGATAGACACTCAGTCAGGTTACAGGGGATAATGTGAACATAATGTGTATAATGTGAACATACAATAGTAAACATAAACTTTAAACAGTGACCATCAACAAATATATATAGATATTTGTTTATAGTGATATTTGATAACCCAATGTTACTTCAATTTTTAAAAATTAAAGCAGATCAAAATACTAGAAAGGGACATTTAGGTCCACACTTAAAAAATGTCTAACCAATGAGATTCTATGTTATAATTTTGGATATTCATCTGTTCATAAAATGGCTGTACTCAAAAGCTCATGTAAATGTTTTTCAAATATGTGTTTTCCAACTATGTGAATGGCGTGAATGAAAGCACATGGCAGGAGAGCTGACAATAAAGGGAGATAATGTACATATGTTTATTAGCCTAGGAAAGGTAGTCAGGGATTACAGTCACAGGAGATGACTGTATATCCAGAACTGAAGGCTGTGTGGAGGGGACAGAACATGAGTGAAGACCTATGGCAAGAAAGAGCTTTGCTAACAACTAAAGCAGACAAGTTTAGGAAGAGAGCCTCAGTTTTTGAGTTTGAAAACATACATTTTCCAGCAGCAACTGACCAACAACTTGCTGGAAATGTGTTGGGAATGTGTATATATAGACACAACCAACCTGTCTGGACCTTCCAAATTTGGGATGTTTAACATTGCCATTAAAGAGGACTGACCTCATGGCAGGTGACATTCTGGCCAAGTGGGAAGCACTCCTCATATTTGTTTGAAGGGAGGATGGCACAGAGGCACATACTGCCACTGCGTCCCAACCCAAGTTCAAAAGTTCACCATCTCAGATGCTGCGGGGTTCCACATCCCATGCTTGCCCCCCGCCCATTCTTCCTCCTTCTTAATTCGTTGTCCACACTCCACTGGAAGTGGTATTTCTAAAACTAGATCTGATGAGATCCTTTTAAACTCTCTGTCACCTTCAGAAAAAAGGAAAAACTACTGGCAGATTTTTGCCATTCATCTCTTTGTTGATTGTGCTCGAATGATCTAAACAACTCACAAATTTTCTAAACTCCATTTCACCCAGCTATTTCCTTCAGCACTCAGTACAGACCTACTCACTTCCCGGTGTGTGCTTTACTCCCTTCAAAAGATTCCTGCCGTCTTCATCTAACTGCCACAGAGACCACAGAGAATCTTCCTCAGCCCCACCCTTTCCTCAATTGGAAGATGATACTAAGGAACTTCTTTTACTTTCTTGTTCACCTTTCTCATAGATATGGATTCCATTTCTAACAGCTCCTTAGACCACAATTGCGAGTCCACTGCATTTCCTCACAGGTCCAGCCAAATTGCACAGAGCTCTACACGATGGTAGATAAATATCCATGCATATTAGGTTGCCTACAGATCTATTCTTCCTGAAAGGATTGTGTTGGCTAAGACAAATAGTGTAGAATGCACTCTATATGAAATATTAACTGCAGAATTTATTTCAAGTCACAATAAGAATGATGACTGGTATTGTACTTGTGTAGGACATTTTTTGTTTAAGATGATTGCATCATAAGTGCAAATAACTGCATAATTGCTCTAATGTGAGCTTCGTTTTTATCACAATACCAAAGTTTGATCTTGAACAATTTACCACAACATTATCCAAGAGAGATCTTATAAAATGGTAAATTGGACTATGAGAACACTCTTAATCCTTTGTCATGGGCAATAAAATTTGGGTTTCAGTTGATGAGACATGAAGAAGACTGTGAATCCTACCTACACTGAATTTCATTTGCCTCATTTATGGAGTACAGAATATCATGCATATCAAAGAAAATGGTTTTTAATATTTTTTTTAAAAGACTACCCATTAAGAACATAAAATAGTTGCTATGATAATGGAACAAAGTATTCCCTTTAAACGCGAATGTTTTCTAACCATGCCCCAAAAAAGTTTTTTGGTTCACAATAGATATCCACTTCTACTTTATTTTTATTTAAAATTTTAGTTATATCTACTTCCTTTCTTTTCATTATGCATCCAGCACAAGTGTTCATATTTGAAGATAATCCTTATTGCATTAATATATATTATTTCTTCTATTATTTTCATTTATGCTTTATGTTTTTTATGACTCATGACTATTTGCTTTTTGTTTTCAACCTTTTATTCTGTGGGAAGTGTTTTGTAATACTTTCGCAATCTAATAATTTTAAAATGTATATTCTGCTTCTACTTATACTGAATGTTAATTCAAGCATAAATTTTTAAATTGTCCAATATATATTTTTCTCCCAGAAAGGAAACATAATTGTTGACCCTTTGCACTTAGTAAATAGGGTGGCGATACGAGCATTATTTTGCTAGCCTTATTTTCCCCCATCATCTTGGTTCCCCTGAGGTAGAGCATGATTCGAACAATGATGATGTTGTCTGCAACTCCACTGTTATGTGAGAATATGTGAGAATATTTGTATATTTTCTTCCATTGTTTCACATTTCCATTTAATTTTCTAATCACAATTTTAACAAAAATTATTTAGACTTAATATTTACCAAGTTTCCATAATACTACTTGCCTATTTTTACCTGTTTATTTTGTCTATTGATTGATTGTTATATGTACTCAAGCATTTTTCAGAAGAGTATACTAGTGGTTTCCTTGATGAACTTCTTCTATAGTAAATCTTTATTCAGAATTCCATCTCCCTTCCGTAATTTGACATTAATGATCTATTTCTTCTAATTTTCCATTTTCCCTGGGATTTATTTCCCATTTCCCAGGGATTATTTCCCTGTTTATTTATTCCCTGTTTACTCATTCTTGAGATACCTGAGGGTTCTCTATGTCTGAAGTTTACCAATATTTACAAATGTAGGAAGTTACTTGGTTCCATCAATATGAACACTTTTGAGATATTCCTCACAGACCTAAATCTGGAAGACTGTTTCACTGCACAGCCTCATCTAAATTTGTAGTTTTTACCTATCTAGCCATTATGGAAAGGAGTGTGGAGATTCCTCAAAAGACTAAAAATGGATCTACCATACCACCCAGCAATTCCATTCCTATTATCTACCCAATGAACACCCACAAAAAAAACACTAATTCAAAGGAAACCTGGACTCAAGTTTATTGCAGCAATATTTACAATAACCAAGATATGGAAATAAGTTAAATGCCTCCAAACAAAAGATAAGTGGATCAAAAAGATGTGGTACATATACACAATGAAATAGTATTCAAGTTCTACTAAAGAAGATAAACTCATGCCATTTGTGGCAACATGGATGGAGCTGAAAGGGATTATCTTAAGTGAAATAAACCAGAAGGAGAAAGAGAGATACTAGATGTTTTCATTTATATGTGGAATGTAGACAAACCAAACAAAGGGTAAGACAAAGGCAAACTTTAAAACCATCCCTTGGAAGCTGACTATAGATCTGTGGCAGAGTGAGGTGGGGAGAAAAAAAGGGGAGAACAGGGGTTGGGAAGAGCACAATGGACCATGGTGGAAGAATAAGTGTGTTTTGGTGGTTGGAGAGCAGCGGTGACCATATCTGAAGGGAGAAATCTTAATCTGTCCAAAAAAAAATTAGCAAGGATGTAAAACTTCATTTAAAAATTGCAAATAAATAAAAATATATGCAAAAAATTAGAAATAAATAAATTTGTAATCTAACTATCAATTGTATTGTATGGCCCTTTTGAATTGATGAGGAGTTTGCTTCCCCAGCCTGGTTATGTTTACTGGGGAACACAATTTACTGGTGGAAAAGTTGGTACCAAATGTTCTCCCCAAAAATATATCAAAAGAGAAGTGCAAAAGAAATAATTTGGTTCAATGAAATGGCCTTAGCCAAGATAGAAAGCAGTTGCTTCACCATTTAATTGGTAAAGGCTCCAGAACTCTAAAACACATAACTCAGTAAGACTGGTTGGAAATTTCTCAATGTCTTTCTGCTTGATCCAACTTGCCTACCTCTGGCACCATCCAAGCTTTACTTGGTAGAAATTCCTCCTGGCATCTAGCAAATCATTAGTCTGTATTCCTAATTTCCAGCACTGTGGAAGCTTTTATCTATCACTCAATTTACATAATTATTCCAATGAGAATTTGGGAAGGTAAATAACATGCTTCTAACTAACTGCCCTTTTATCTGGGAAGTTCATCTTCATAGGGAATTTAATGGGAACTGGGAGAAGGAATGTTAATCTGACATCTTAAAAGAAAACTTACCCCTTGAATTTCTTTACAGTGGAGGCTGCCTATGTAAAATAAAATAAAACATAATAATAAGCAAAAATAGGACATTAAGTCTATGATCCTATTCCTTTCCATTTAACATCAAAGTAAGCAATGGTCAGTGCCTACAGAAAACAACCATCATACTTGATATTTCTCAACAGAAGAAGAATTAACCAAAGCTCTAGCCAGTTAACCAAAGCTCTAACTAAACAAGGGTGCCAAGAACAAAGGAGGGTTGGTGGAAAGGTCTTGTCTGAAATGAGTTCCTGTGCTAGCATGATGTGGTAGAGAGAGATCAGGACATAGGCTCTGCTCCCTGACTGCTTGCTTTCAAGTCCTGATTCTGGCAGATTAGCTGAAGGCCCTAAGGCAAGGCAACATGAATACACTTCTGGTTCTATATATTGGGTTATCAGAAAAGTCATGATGTATTTTTTTCTTTGGAAAACATAGAAAAATGTGTCATAACTTTTCTGACAACCCGATAGTAATGCTAGCATTTACCTCAAAAGGTAGCTGTAAGGAAAAACAAAACAAAACAAAAATTCACATTATAGTACCTGGTCCATGGTCAGGGCTCATGATTGCTAGCTTTTGTTATTATCCTTGCCCATATTCCTCTTTTAGAGAGAGTGAATGTAGACATGGCAGAGCCTGGCTAAGCAACACAGTTTTGAGCTGCATGTAGAGATGAGAGTGAGGCCTGTTAGTTCCAGATGTTCTGGTGGTGGGGAGTAGTGGTGGGGAGGGGGCCAGTGACCTGGGCTTGTGGGAAGAATAATGGTTGATTCAGGAAGAGGAAATCCCAAGCTAGATATCACTAGTCTTCATACTCCCTGAAGATAGTAATGTTGCCTTATTTTCCATGAAATCACTATTTTCTGCACTTAGCCTAGAGACCTATATGAAACAGACATTTAATAAATATTTGTTGAAGATATGACATTTTTCATTAATCACAGTATGATCAGGCATGAGATGGAGTACAGCAGTTGAGGCAGACAGAGGCAGCATGGAAGCTGACAGAGGCTGAGCAGATAGTTACAACATCGTTGTTCCAAATCAAAACAAAAATTATTCACCAACTTAATTAATCCAAGTGAAGTTACTTTAGTTCATTTTACTTTACTTCATTTTCAATTCTCACCAAAAATTCTATTTTCAAAATAAGAAAGCTGTGTCAAGGCAAGAGGAGCTAAGTAACTTGTTCAGTCTCTCTCAGTTAGCCTATGTCCAAGTCAGGGTGTGAGCCTAGGCTGCCCACGGTCCATCCTCTGACTCCTTGGATGGGACAAAGTGAAAGCACCCTAAATCTGGGAAAGTGGGTATGTGGGGGCCACGGGCTTCATAAAGCAAGTGCTCACCTCAGAATATGCCCTTGGCATATAGAGGGAAAGGAAGACTGAGGGGTATGCACCCGAAGATCCTTGAAGCACAAGGAAGGCCAAACAGTGACTTCTGAATTTGATTTGTCAGTGTGGAATCCCCACCACACAGTGTCTCACACTCTTTTGACCATATCTCAGCTGCTCTTGGGAACTGAAATAATAAACTTTTCAAATAATCTGCTTTGCCGTTTTTGTTTTTAAGACTTTTTTTTTTTTTTTTTTGGGCCTCCCCAGTGGTGCAGCGGGTTGAGCGCAGTGCTGTGAAGCTGTCCACAGCCTCTGAAAAACGGGTTTGATCCCCGCTGGCCAGGGAGATCCCCAGCTGGCCAGGGAGATTCCCACATGCCACAGCAGACCTCTGTGGTCGTGCCTGCTGCTCCCCTCAGCAGTGTATTTCAGTCATCTAGCTGTTCTGTTCCCTGCTCTGTCTCTGGTAAATCCTCTCACCTCCTGTGCCTCTGGCCTGTACCCCAGCTCTTGGATAAAAATAAATCAATCTAAAAAAAAGATTTATTTATTTTTGCATACAAGAGCTGGGGTACAGGCCAGAGATATGGGGAGTGAGAGGATTTACCAGAGACAGAGGGGGTCAGAACAGGCAGATTGACTAAAATACACTGCTGAGGGGAGCAGTGGGCGAGACAGGAGAGGTCTGCTGCGCCATGTGGGTTGCTCCCTGGCCAGTGGGGTATTGAACTCATACTGCAGAGGCTGCGGATTGCTTCACAGAGCAGTGCTTTGCCCTTTGCACCACCAGGGAGGCCTTGTTTTTCCTTTTTATCATCTGCTGTAGCATCCACAGGGTCAATTGCCATAACAGCCACCAGGAAACATGCGAGTTACTGGGTCATTGTGAGGAAGGTGAAAGACAACCTGAAGGAACTACTATTACTATATGATTTTAATTTACTCCAAAATTAAAAAGAAAAGCAAAACGTGAATGTTGCAGTGAAACCTGCATTGTGCATCCTAAATTAATAACATCTCATTTCCACCTCCCAAAGAATGGTGATTCTGAGGCTGACCTTTTTAGGCTGATGACTCAATAATGAAAGGCCCACAGTTCATCTGTTACCTGTCTCTGTGGAGTGAGGCATATTTTCATTTTGGAGGAAATCTTGTCACATTGGGAATGCCCTTGAAGTGTTCTAAGAGGATAAACATGAAGAGAAAATCACAGTCATAAAAATCCCTCCTAGCCCTTCACCAAACCGGGCCTGAAGTACCTGTTCTTTCCCCAAGGACGAGGAGTGGATGTCTGTGGAAAATCACCTTTTCGCCTGAAGGAGATGTCTGTTGACATCCCTTGGCCAGTGTAGTCCATTGTGCTGTAGGGCCACCAGAAGTCCCACACCAGCTCCCCAAAACAAGAGCCTTTCCACTGATCAGAGTCCCTGAAAGAAAGGTAATGGTGTGAGTGAAAGAGCACTTTTGCTCTGTAATCCCACATTGCAGCTGCATGCTGGTGCACGGCTGTCCCTGGGGGAGAAATCCGCCTAGGAGACAACAGATGAGGAGACAATGAAGCATGTGCCAGTTCCTGGCTCCTAGACTGTCCACTGGGAGATGGGGAGTGGCAGCATAGTCCTTGGGTTACAGCACATCTACTGCCCACCAGGTGGTGGATAGGAAGAACAAGAGGAGGTTAAGGGAGCTGCAGACCCTGATGCACTTCCGCATATCCTCTGCTTTTCTTAGGACCTGTGGACACTGGAGCAATCTGGAAACAGCTTTTCACAAAGCCAGGGTATGAAGCCAAGACTTCCTGTATGGGCTGACAAAGGATGCTAGAATGATTGGCACATAGTTTTATGCAGCCACTTCCCAGATCCAGGTGAACAGGTTCTTGGGGTTCACAGCAAGTCAGAGGCCAGAGGAGCTCTCCACCAAAGTAGCCTTAAGAGCAGGGCTCACAGAGATGAGGGAAGGATAAGCCAGCACAGGAGGGAGATGCCAGCCCAAATTAAAGAGTTCAAGGCCTCAAAATATCATTGTTGTCCAAGAATCAACTCTATAAGAATTAACTAATTGTGTGTTAAAAATACAGGTTCGGCATTTGTACTGTAGGCTATGAAGCAGAATTTTGGGGGGTTAACTTCACTTTAAGGGTTAGTGCCAGAGAAAGGAGGAGAGACTGAATAAAACCTATCCCAGTAGAGGTTTCCTTTATTTCACTTCCAGATCTCCTCTCTAACACAGTCCCCAAGGCCTAGCCGAGCATACACAAGACAAGATGACTTTCAAACTGAGAATAAATTTAGTGTAGTACAAGGCTCATTACCCCTGGGCTAATCCTCAGGCCCCACCTGCTGTGCTAAGGAGCCCTGAAGCATTAGTCCATTCCCCATGCAGGCCAAGATCTCCAGCTCCCCCGGGGTCATAAGCTCAGGGCTTGTAGCTCAAATCAGGGATCCCTGCCAAGGCCCCACCTCCATCCTCAGCCTTGTCCCTCCAAGCTCCCTGGGGTTAGAGTTGCCATGAGGCCCAACTATGGCCTATAGTTGGGGCAGTTAAGAAATAATTACAGGTCTAGAAAAACTTCAGTCTCACCATCCTAACAGAAAAGTTATTGGCAGCTGATACCGTCTTCTGGTGTGACTCAGAATTAAGTTCTCCTGTGATTGGCCCAGGATCTCCTGGCTATGTGGCCTGCAGTTCCAGGCGCATTAGGAGCACTTAATAAAAAACTGTTTAATGAAGGAAACTTGTGATGTGCCAAGTCAAAGACCTCGTGGCTCCACCCCATAGCAGCACCCCAAAGTGTCTGTCCTTCCCTCTAGTGACTTCCCAAGTCATCTGTTTGCTGTCATACAGACAATACTTTTCCAAGACCCCGAAAGAGTCTATTCTCCTAGAGGCCAGTTCTTGCTCCAGGTATTTCCGGTCCCCAGCTAGAAGGAGAATAGCACAAAGCAGTGTACAGCAAAATAGGCCAAAAAAACAAATATCTTAAACTATTACAGTCTCTGTCACTGTTGTAGTGTGGAAGGAATAGACAATAGGTAAACAAAAAGGCTTAGCAGTATTCCCATAAAACACTCATTACAAAAACAGTCAACGGGACACAGCCCTCTGTTCATAGTTTGCCAATCCTTAGCACAGAGGTTCAAAGGGAAGGCTCTAAAGACAGATGGGTAATTTAAATTTTAGCTCCTAGTTTTCTATCTGCACAGTCTTAAACAAATTATTTGACTTCTGTAAGATCTGTCACTATTGTCACCATCATACTTTTTTTAAGGTTTCAGCAAGATTCATACAGATTGAGGGTTTCCAAGCACACAGTAACCAATCAGTTGCTGAGAGGTCCAACGGACAGTGACAATCTGCCAGCTCATGAGTGGCCCTTTCCTGACTCCCCATGTGTGAGCCCCATTCAACCCACACCTGAACTGGTTCCACTCTCTCAACATTGTTTTTATATTGGTCAGCTGCTCCAGAAAGAGTCAGCCTCTGGGCTTGGGTTGGATGCTACGGGGCCCTTCTCCTCACTATTGAACAGGGATCTCGCCAGTTCCCACGTTCCCTACCTGCCCAGGGCTGCCACTTGGTCTCAGTATGCCTCAAGCAGCAGTCTCTCATCTGCACAGGAAACAGAACTAGGTGGGTCATGATATTCTTCCCATATCATTGCCTGCCAGTATTATTTGGAGAAATGTCCATTGCTAGAAAAAGGCAAATGCCCTGTGGTCAATTAAATTTTGGGAACACAGGGATAGAGACAGTTTAAAATGGTCAGCGATCTATTCCTAGAAAGCTATCCTGAAATTCTATTCCTAGAAAGCTACCCAAAGAACACAAAAGCACTAATTCCAAAAGAAACCTATACTCTTATAGTTATTGTCAAGACATGGAAACATGTAAATGACCCAAAATAAATGAGTGGATCAAGAAAATGTGGTCTAGATACACAATGGAATACTATTCGGCAATCAAAAAAGATAAACTTGTGTTGTTTGGGGCAACATGGATGGAGCTGGAAGGGGTTATGCTAAGCAAAATAAGTCAGCAGGAAAAAGATGAACATGAAATGGTTTCAAATACATTGTAGAATACAGAGAAACCAAAGAAAAGGTGAGGAAAAAGACAAAAGTTGCAAGCTGACCATAGATCTGAGACACACAGCAGGGGAAGGAGAATGAGAGGGGCCAAAACAGGGGAGGTAAGAGCACAAGGGACTATGGTGATGGATCACAGGTGCTGTGGTGGTGGGAGAACTACTGGGGCTACACTTGGGGGGAGAAATCAAACCCTGCCCAAAATTAACAATGACATAAGAAAATAAACAAACTTAATAAAAACTAAAATGTTTATTTCCTGCAGAACTTCCCAAGGTCTTCAGTAAGTTAATTTGTATTGTTAATTTTCAACAGAGAACTCCAACCACTCTGCAGCATTTCTAAAAGGTATCTCAATATCTAATAGTTTTTGAGGGGCATCACACATGACCATGATTCTGGAGAACATATTTTGCGAACTACAACCATGGATAAAGGGTTATGCTCTTGAGTTGATTGATGGCAAAGGTAAAGAGTGTGCATGGTAGAGAAATCATTAAAGTCCTTGCTGCTTGTTATATGTGTTTTCATTTCTTATCACAACTTGCTCAGCACATTTGTTCCGTGGGTGCCACTTGCCTGCCCCAGGAGGTGGGGTTCTCCAGCATCCGGCTCACCCTCTCTGTCAGCCAGACCAACCAGATCTGTAAAGAATTCCCTCAGTTCATGAAATCCAATGCCCCTTCCTTCCTGAAGACACCCCAGTCACCCCCGTCAATCTGTATCTTTGCAAATGTTCTCCTCCTTGACTCTTAAAAGAAGTTCAAAGTGACCCACAATTCATGTCAAATGTACCGGCCTGCAGTTTCCTAGTTTGTCCCCATGGGCCCCTTTATAAAACCGTGGCTTTATTGATCTTAGTCATCCCATCTCCTTAGGGGCCTTTTCTGAACTCAGTGAACTTTGTTAAAACATCCCCAGGCCTTCTCCTGTTTCCCTCAGTCCCCTTTCTGTGTGCCCAGAGCCCAGTTGCGCTGACCTAGGGAGGCAGTGTGGAAATGCTAAATCTTTCCAGCAATCCCCAATGTGGCTATTTGCATTCTTCACCCCCATCTGTGTCTACATGGTCACAGCCCTTGCTGCCCAAGCAGAGCCTTTCAGTTTGTCTGGGGAAGCAAAGACACTTTTTCTGGGGCCACCCCTACTCCTGCTGCTGGGCTAATGCTTGTTCATTGACAAGAGACTCTTCTTCATTTTCTTTATTGTGAATCAGTGGTAAATGAGCTTACAATCAAACAAGGCCTGGGAAGTACCTTGAAGTCTCCTGATGAAAGGTGCTACAGAGGTACTACATATTATTATTTCTGCAAACAAGAGAAATAATAGCTTGTTGCTTCATCTAATTTCCCTGAGTGGGTTCAGCCTCTGTAATTACCTGTGTTATAGGGCACTTGCTCAGAAGGCTGCATCCGCAGGCACAGGCGGCCAGATGGCCCTCCGGGTCCACCGCGTGCTCCCCAAGTGTTCACTCAGGCGTAGCTGCTGAGAGGCCGACTTGCATGGGAGGGTGAAGTCGGGTTTGTAATGTTTGACTTTAATAGCACAATCTACAAACTCACAAGGCAGGTCTGTGCCAGTTTCTGCCTGTGGCCCCAGCACTCATGTGGAGGGAACAGATGTCTGAGTTGCTCAAGCCAGGGTCCAGACACTGGGAAGACGATCTGGGAGGGCATGAGGAGGTCTCCCTGACTTGAGGTCCAAGTTGGCCTCTAACTTACTTTTTGTTGTCTTTTTTCCCTGGCAAAACTGCTTCAGATGCCTCATTTTCAAAATGAGAGGGTTAATGATGTCCATGATTTCCAGTCTGCTCTTTCCAGACATCCGTTCTTCAAGCAACGTTTGCAGCGACTCCGGGGCCAGAGTGATAGGGCCAGGGGTCTTGTATATGATCTGCTCTTATCCATGTATAGCTCCCCATGGGGAGGGAAAAGCTTTCTTCTGCCTGAAAATGACCAGGGTTAAATATTGCTAAGTTCTTTGGACTTTCTTCAATTCCCATTCAAAGCACCTCCAATTCAGATGATCACCTCAGAGCCTTCTTTCTCATATTTACCCAACTGTCAGTGAAAAATATTCATATGTATTTAAGGCAATGAAATAGAGGCATTTTCAAAAAATAATAATTTAGATATCTGGTGAAAAGAGAATTCTGTCATTTACGGTTTGGAATGTCAGTAGTAGTTGTTGGAAAGTGTTCCCTATCAGTTGTTTCACTTAGTTCTACCTTTACAGTCCCTCTACCTATCACTTCAGCAAGGATTTTGACACCTCATCCAATATCAAGCCAGAAACCATTGACTTCATAGAACTTCCATGCCTGTTCTTAAAGCATGTCCATATGTTTCAGGTTTACAGTGCTTCACTTTTAAAGGGGTTCCCTTCACACACAGACTTTGGCCATGAGCCTTCTGTTTTATCCTTTCTTTCAGGCTGTTGTATAGAAGAAGTTGCACTCAACCCAGTACTCACCCTCTTGTGAGTTCGAGCTTTTAAAGGAATGCGTGGAGGCTCATTCTACTTCTCTAATTTATCTTCTCTCCTCAGTACTTAACCCTATGTACTCCCAATGCCTCACTAAGGGCTTCTTTCTGAGTGCAAAAGGGTTAGAGACACAGGCCTCTTACTTCCATCCGAGGCACCTGCCCCCTCAGTCAGCTTGGGCTGTCAGATCCTTTGGAAGGACTACATGCCCCTCCCATGTCCCTGAAGTTTCCCTCCCTTCCTGAGTGGCAGGGGTCAGCCCAGCTTTGGTGATGCTACATCCTGTGGTGCTCTTGCAAAGCACATGGAATAGACTGAGCAGGAGCCTTCACAATCCCCCCTTCCCCACACACACACCTTCTACCAAGGACCACCTTGGACCCAGCTATTGAAATGGCACAAGTTCTATTGTTACTGACCTAGGAATTCTCTGACCATGACATCCCTTAGCATCCAACTCTTTTATCTGAGGCCTTAAGGAAGCCCAAGGGGGGTTCCACCAACCCTTCACTATGCCTGTCTGCACAGCAGACACAGCAGCAGGCCTCACACGGACAGGAAGGGCCAGTGGGTTGGCCAGGTATTCAGATATCACTGTGACCCAGCAAGAAGAGAGGGAAGAACTAAGGTCTGCTGCCTCTGGGAGACAGTTTCCCAAGAAGCTCTTGCCTGGTGGAACTGGTACCCCACCTAAAATATTTCTGCACCATACCACTCCCCAACTCCAGGCACCCCCGACACCCTGACATCTGCTAGGTCACATTTGACCCAACCATGAGAATGACACCCTTTTCCGACATGCTCCTTAAACCTCATTTGGATGGGGCCCACACTATCCATGAGCTTCTCTCTCACTAGGCTTTGCAGGGAGGCTATTAGTTAAGATGTTTCAGTGCCACAGTCTGACCCCACATTCTCTTGCTATTTCCTGGCCTTCCTCTCTTTCCCCCAGTTCCAGGCCTCCCACACATCAATTTCTCATCAGGGCCTGGGGTCTAAGAGCAGCTTTACTCTCTGATGCCTTTCTGAAGGCCCACGCCTGCCGAGCCTGAGCAGCAGCTGGCTTGGGTAGGTCAGTAGAGATCTGGAATCCAAACAGTCTTTAAAGAGTTATGACTCCAGGAACTGTGGATGGCAATGTTTTCTATTATTAACAGTTCCAACTTTCCCATCTGGCTGTTTTCAGAATGAAAGCTGGAGATTACTGTCAGCATTAATTACAATCAGGTGTACTTTTCTTCTACTCCATTTTGCCCCAATGATTTCTCACACAGCAAGAGATCCTTAAAACGCATGTCCTTTTGAAATGTGCTGCATAAATCCTTCCTGTTGGTGAGAGCTGCTGTCAACCGACAGAGCTCTGCTGGACTCAGGTGAGCCAGAGGAAGCCACTCGGTTCCCTCAGGTCCAGAGGGGTTCACTGAGCACTTTGAGTCTTCTGGACAGAAAATGTCAAGAGAATTGACTTCCATGCAAGAGTTCTGGCACTTCCTGCTTCTGGGCTAACCAGCTTTAACTCAGGAATGGTTTGTAAGAAATCTAATCTAAGGGCCCAGCTGAACCAGAGAGGGTGACGCCTCAAGGAAGAAAACCACGCATGTAGTCTGGTGTCCACACAGTCCCTCTAATTCTCATACGAATCTCTCCTCGAGTTTGTTCTCTCCTACCTTCTCCCCTTATACCTAGTCAAAGTTTGAAAACATTATCTCATTTGAAAAAAAATTTTCTCTCTTCATTTTTATCTCTGTATGTATACTTATACAAATGTCGTTTTTCTTATTGTTGGGAAACTTCTTTTAATTAGCTGTATTTACCTCCATAGATTTTCCTCTTTTAATCTTTAGATTTTAATCTTTAGGATTAAACATCAGAATCAGGCCTTGCTGGTGGCATAGGGGTTAAGTCTCAGCACTATCATGCTATCACTGTTGCAGCCTGATAGCCAGGGAGCTAACTCACATGGCCCAGCAGATCTCTCCTCTCTTGCCCGCTGCTACCTTTAGGAGCGTGTTTCAGTCAGTCTGCCTGTTCTGTTCCCCACTCTGTCTCTGGTGAATCCTCTCACAAATACACGCTTCACACACACACCCCTCTGGTCTACACCCCAGTTCTTCTGTGCATAAATAAATAAATAAATCTTTTTAAAAAAAGGTAAACATCAGAACTGTTCTCATTTTGGAAATACACTTCAATTCAGATGGGCCATTTGTGTATGTTGTATTTTGTATTTTGGTAATTCTTCTTTAACAACTCTGCTGTTGATGGCACAGCTGTTCCATTACAAATTGGATGACTCAGGGCCTCCCCGGTGGCGCAGCGGTTGAGCGCTGGGTTGCGAAGCTGCCCGCAGCGTCTGCGGCACCGGTTCGATCCCCCGGCTGCTCCCCGGCCACGGGAGGAGGGTCCCACATGGCGCGCAGACCTCTCCTGCCGCCCGCTGCTCCCCTCAGCAGTGTACTTTGGTCCTTCTGCCTGCTCTGCTCCCCGCTCTGGCTCTGGTGAATTCTCTCACCCTCCCGTGCTTCTGACTGTACCCAGTGCTTGTATAAACAAAAACAAACAAACAAACAAATAAATAAATAAATAAGCATGCCTCTATTAAAAAATAATAATAAAAATTAAAAAAAAAAAAAAAACAAATTGGATGACTCTGGCCAAGCCACTCACACCTACTGAGCTGCTGCTTGCTTGTCTACAAAACGGTGTACTGTGTCTTCACCATGTTCCTAAGTGTATTTGGGAAGACAAAGACAATTCTGCATAGGAAAGTGGCAGGTGCTGGCTGCTCACTGAGTGCAGGATCCATGAATTGGGGCATTTGGAAAAGAAACCAAAGTCTGTGTCTTAACCCTGATGAGAAGGCAGATCTCTTGCTCTGGGAGGGTGGAAGAAGGGGTTGTTTTTAAAAGGCTGCATATGTGTAAGAAGTATAAAAGCCAATTATGTTTTGTCATGGGGCCCAATCTTCATGGGTTCCTTTTGTCACATGTGGCTCATTCCATTTTAATGGCTTAAACCACCTCACCCAGTGTTTGGAAAAGAAAACCATTAACTGAGAAATGTTGCCTCATCCCCAACTTCCCCTGACACACCACCCACAAAATAATAAAGGGGGGAGAGAGTTGACAACTTTGAAAGAGCTGGGTGGAGTATGACTTATTTCCTCAATAAAAACTAAGTAGAGGAATTTACCACAACCACATTAGTTAAGCTGCTAATCTGGCCCTGGCCATAACTTGCCCTAGATCTCTGCTCCCAAATCACTTGCCTCTTCGAATTCTACAGTGGTGCCAGTTCTGCCTCATTCCATGCATCCTTGGCTTCCTTACCTTGCTGCCTGGATGCCTTCAGAAATGGGTATTAACCACAGGCCCCTCTGAGCTCCTGAACCATCTTTCAGATGAATTCTTGGACTGCATTTCATAATCTCGGTAGAATAAATGAAGTTTTTTGACAGTTAATTTATTTCCTTGATGTATTTCAGATGTTTCTTCAAAGCACTGGGTTAGTCCTGTTGGTTGTCTTGAATCGGATATTAGGTGAGAACACTTCCTTGACATCATTATTTGAGATGTGCATTAATTGTATTTGCACAGTCATAGAATTCAATGGCCTTTGGAGCGCCTAATTTTTCTGCTTCATTAAACTCAATGGGTGTGCTGAGATTCATAAATGAGACAGTTATGAATGTGGTCACAACCACGTGGGTCTGCTTAAAGTGATATCTCTTCTCTGTACTCCTGAATATATAGAAATCATTCATTACAAGCAAAATCAAGGGAAATATGTTATGTAGAAAAATAATTTAGTCAAACACTCCCTTTTCCAGATTTAAATGTTTTTGTACAAGTGTTTTTTATTATTAAATTGGCAAGTCCTATTTCTCTCCCTAAGTTCTAAACTGAAGGAAATGTCTCTACCTCTATCCCTTTCCCAAGAAATAGAGTAATCACAGGGCTTAAAGGAAAGATTGCTGAATTGAAACTAGATTCTGGATGTGACATTGTCATTTCCTGTTTCCCATACTGTGCCATAGGGGGCTCATCCCTAGGGAACATCAGGGTCCTGCTGGGAGATGATTATTGCTGGTGAACCCCTGAACCATGCCAAGGCCACATCCTCTTCAGGTTTGTGTCCCCACAGCAGGTATCAGGGTGTAACTTTGGGGATCAAACAAATAATTTAGTCCTGATCCTGTTAGGAAATTTGACACATCAGAATGTTACTTAAGCTCTTGGGGCCTTGATTTCTTTGCATGAGCAATGGGATAATGGCTATTACAAGGCCTCAGTAAGGCAGCAAGTATAAAATTTTCAGAAAAGTTTTGATAAAAGTAGCTCTATCATTGTAGGCTCAAATGAACAGATGTTGTCTGTATTAGGAGCCACTGAGTCTTCTCTTGCCAGAGGTTATCTCAGTCTACTCCAATCTGATAAATCTACCAATCTCTGGGCAAGATTATTATGTTATATAACAAATGCTGTTTAACAATAACTGAGTAGCTCAAAAACAATATGCTTTTATTCTCTCACTGGAGGCTGAGTACAGGCTAACTGTATATTCTATTTAGCCTTCCAAATTCAAGATGTCGGCTGGGCTGTATTCTCACCTAGAGGCTCAATTTAGAAACTAATCCACTTCCAAGCTCAGTCAGGTTGGCAGGTATCGTTTCCTGGCAGCTGTAAGATTGAGGGTCCTGACTTCTTTCTTTACATCAGCAACTACAGAACACTGTCCTCATCTAGAGCCCACCCAGTTTGCCATGCAGTCTTTTTCATACACCTTCTCACAACACAGCAACTGACTTTTCACCACCAGTGGAAGAGAAAAGAGTGAGTCTGCTGGTGAGGCACAGTCTTATATAACAATCATAGAGTGACAGGTCATCTCTTTGCTACAAACTCTTGGTTAGAGAGAGACACATGTTCTACCACACTCAATGAGAAGGGATCACACAAGGGAACACCAGGAGTGGGGGTAATGTTAGTGCCCTGACATTTGTATTCCACAAATAGTAACGACCTCAGGGGATAAAAGGTGCAAGTAGAATCTGCATCCATGTGTAAGGGGAAGGATGGGCTACGGTGCAGGTTTTCTATGATCCAGCAGACCGGGTAAAGGAGGAGTCAGAGTCCTCAGTGGTTTTGGAGGTTTTTTATTGGGATTACCAAGTACACGGCAGGCAGAGGCGCTGGGGAGCGGGTAGGCTGGCAGGCCTCCCAGCCCCCAGCATGTCTTCACTCTGAGCTCTCTGGCCTTCTCTTGGCTTCTGCTTCTCTTGCTTCTCTCTCAGCTTCTGCTGCTTCTTTCTTGGCTTCTCTTTTGGCTTCTGCTGGCGTCCCCATGACGCCGCCCTTAAAAACACAGTCTTAGCACAGGTGAATCCCATCGACCTATGCCCACACCCTATTCCAGGTGCCCGCCATCAGGCATGCATTCAGGACCGCAGGGTTCCCTCATCTATCCTGATGGCGGGAGGGCAGAAAAGCCTGATACTTTTTTCCTTACCCTACACCAGTCTAGGAGGGTTTGTACTACAGAGGATCTAAAGAAGAATTAGTTTCCTTGTTCTTCTGAGTTTCTAGAGGCTGTGTACAATCTTTGGTTCATAGAACTATCATTCCATCTTCAAAAGCAGCAATAGTGGGCTGAGGTCTTCTCTTTTTTTTAAAGATTTATTTAAACAAGCACTGGTTACAGTCAGAAGCACGGGAGGGTGAAAGAATCCACCAGAGCCAGAGCAGGGAACAGAACAGGCAGACTGCCGAAATACACTGCTGAGGGGAGCAGCGGGCACAGCAGGAGAGGTCTGGGACCCTCGCCGGCAGACAGGGATCAAACCGGTGCTGCAGAGGCTGCGGGCAGCTTCGCAGCCCAGTGCTCAACTGCTGCACCACCAGGGGAGCCTCTGGGCTGAGGTCTTACATTATATCCCTGTGACCTTCTATTCTACCTCCATCTTTCACATTTAAGGATCTTTGTGATTTCATTGGGCCTAATTGAATAACCCATGATTGTATCCTTATTTTAATGTTAGCTCATTAGCAACCTGACTTCTATCTGCAAGCTTCATTCCCTGTTGCATGTAAGGTAACATATCTTTAGGTTACATCAATAGAGCACCATTATTCTACTTACTACACATCAGTGGATGAATCAAACAGCAGGTCCAGGTAACTCTGGCTTAACAAGTCCTCCAGGTGAGTCTGATACACACTCAGGTCTGGGATTCACTGATCTACATCAACAAGCATTGAAACAATTTATAGGGCACAGGTATTAACTCTCGGTAACTGGTGAGATTTAGGAGGCAAGGGATTGTATTGATGATTAACTTACATTACACAAAAATATTAAAGAATTCATCAGGTAGAAGCAACTGGAATTATTTTTCTGGTTAGAGTCTCTAATATCTTTACTGTATCCACCAAAAAACACCCTCCTTCCTGGTCAACCTGGCCAAATGCCATGTGAAGAGAGGAGTCAAGAGACAAGCTGCAATCACTAGTGTTTCTCGCAGAGGGAGAAGGCACACCTTATCATGCCCTGGAGGAGGGTGTGTCACCGCAGATTGAACACCTCAGATTCCTTGTAATTAGCAATAATTCCCATAGGGAGGCAATGAGGCAGTGATTCCAATGATGTGAATCCAAACACTGGCATATAAAACAGGTTCTGTAAGTCAGAGGATGCTGTGTTGGATAGAAATGTTCACCTGGTCAAGTTGTTATTGTGAAGCACAATAGTCACACTGGAAGCTCCATATGGTTTGTTGCATATTGTAAAGGCTAAATGGCTAGGAAAATAAATAATGTGCTTTCATTTTTCCTTTCTGTGATCAGGATTTTCTTACTCATTGACCAGTGTAGCCTCTTGATTGGCAGGATGAGAGAGGAGTAGGGAGAAGAGAGGGATTAAAATTTGTTAGCATATTTGAATTCTGACCCTCAGAATATGGAGATTATTCCAGATAGCTTTTTCCCCCTTTTCATGTTAAGGGTTGACTGTTGAGGCCTCCAATGATAAATTCCTCTTTATAGGAAAAACAAACCTATTTTCCACTAATGTCTCATCATGATGGATTAAGGAAGAAGAAGGTGATGACTTAAGTCAGTTGTTCTCAAACATTAGCTGATTGGGATCATCTGGAGAGCTGGGTAGCCTGAGGTCTCAAGCTTTTGCCCCAGAAAGTCTGACTCAGGAGAGGAAAGCTGCCTCTTCTCCCAGGAATTTTTAGGAAGAGGGAGAAAAATAGAAAATGATAAAACAGAGATTTATCCCAATTTTCCTCTTTCCTGGATTCAACCACTGAAGCTAAAATGTTTCAAATAAGTTGGAATAATTCAGAAGGCATAGGGAGGAGATGTGTCCCCAAACTCCTCTGTCATGGTTTTTGAACAGTAGTACTCAGAGACCTGCATCAGCATGGTGCATTCTAGACCAAATAAGACACCAACAGCAAATTCAGAGAGTCAGCGCTCTGGATGACCCCTACAGCTGCCCATCAACTGCACTGGGCCAAAATGGGACCACACCAAGGAGTACTGATGGCATGGGATTAGAAGGAACAATGTCACAGAGACTTGGTGCTCTGTGGCCATCAGAAGCAGAGAGGAGACCATGTTGCCAGTGGGAGATAAATAATGACCCCTACAGAGCATCTGCCCAGCTGAAACAACAGACCACAACTTATGAGTCACAGACTTCAGAATTAGGTGCCAACAGGTCAAGGGCCACTCAGATACAAAGAATATTGAACAGTGTAGGGTAAGGTAAAAAGTATTAGCCTTTTCTGCCCTCCCGCCATTAGGATAGATGAGGGAACCCTGTGGTCCTGAATGCATGCCTGATGGCGGGCGCCTGAAGTGGGTACACCTGGGCTGAGAGACTGAGTTTATAAGGGCGGCTTCACAGGAATGCCAGCAGAAGCCGAGAGAGAAGGAGAAGCAGGAAAGCAGAGAGAACACCAGAGAGTGAAGACTTGCTGGGGGCTGGGAGGCCTGCCAGCCTCCTGGCCCCCCGGGACCCCTACCTGCAGTGTACCCGGTAAATCCCAATAAAAGCCTGCAAAAGCCAGTGAGGGCTCCAAGACTCTTTCCTTCTTTACCCGTTCTGCTGGATCATAGAAAACCTGCACTGTGCATTCCTCCCCTTACAAACAGCATTTGGAGGGGTCCTCCTAATAGCGTCTATCACATATCCACATAAGCCAGCCACTCCCCCCACACCCAGACACCCCTAAAAGAGCAGTCAGAGGAAGGAGACAGATGACTAAGGACCAAGAATCAAAGATTAGCATTACCAAAAGGATAATGAGGCCTTTTTATGAGTCAATGCTCATGAGGCAGTGACGGCGGGGGGTGCTATGATATATTCAGAAGTTTCCAGAAGGTTTTGGTCATTTAACAGTGACTACTCTGAGTGTGAGTGTCAGGTGATGGCCCGTTTGGCACGGGGTTGCTGACACTGGAGTATGTTATGTTTATATTTTAATGAATCATTATAAGAACAAATCACCAAGATGGGTCCAAAATCATCCTTTCACTGGCCCTAAAAATGTGTTTTTAACAACAGAAATAAAATGAACTATCTGATTTTAATTTGAGTCTTTAGCAATTAGACGAAGTAATTATCACTATCAATTTGAGACTGAGGCTAAAGAAGTACAACCCTTCCTCCTTTCTGTTGCAATGAACTTAGACAACAGAAAAAGAAAAACACTTAGTGACTTTTCAACAGTGGTGCTTCATGTGTGAGACTCCATGCTGGATTCTATAAGCAACACAAAAACAAGCAAGATACTGACATTCTTTAGGGAAAGTACTATGTATTCTGAGCAGCAAGGCTCTGAATTGACATAGCCTGAGTGTTTCCTGGACAGGCTAAAATGACAAGAACAAAGGCAAAATACCTTCTATTCCCCAGTGTGATATGAATCCAAAATTTCCATAAATTTTGCATTATCTCTTTCCTACTTCTTGGAAAGCAGGGAACAATTACATGACAGGGAGCTTCAGGAGCATGGGGTCTCCTAACCCAACACAGCATGAAGTTCTTGCAATGTCACAGAGGAATATGTTTTGCAATATTACTGTTTTTTTAAGGCCCCTTATATAATCCACTCCATCATCTCAATTATGCATTGAACCCCAAGCAATGATGAGGCATAAGGCAAGTGGATAAGGATTTTCCTACTGGTCACGCCTAGTGTAAACACTGCACAGTATATCTTACTAATCAAACCAAGTGAAATGTCCTTTTGGTGTATTTCTTTCAATTATTGGAATTTTCCCTCAATAATCAGCTATTAAAAATTGACTAAAACATGTTTTGTAAAAGAAGTAGTAGTGGTTGCTGAAATGTTCAAATGTCACAATGCTTGCTGAAATTTATAAATGCCAGCTAAACTCTTGATATCTGGAATGATAAATGTATAGTTTTATGAGGTACATTTCAGGGCTATCTTTTCTTTGAGATGCATACAAAATCCATTATTAAATTGTGTTGCATTTAAAAATACTTATATCAATGCCACTTTTCATTAAAAATGTGTAACATTCCTGTGTATTCAAAATTTGTTACAAAGGAGTTAGAAATATTATCAACAAAACTTGAGTTTGTTTTGTGTATTTTGAAAGGCTGTTCTTTCTGATGCACAGCCCTCTTCACTTTGGCTTCATGCAATTATTTACCATCCTAGGGGATTTAATAAATGCTACATAATTATTCTTTTCATATTGAGCATTAGCACACTAAATTTAATGAGTGCACAATAGCCCATCAGTTAATCAAAATGCTTAGGAATAGGATGTTCCTTATAATTAATTGAATTTACTGGTTTTTGAGGCTTCAGTGGCAAATTCTTTTATTTTTACCCTTGTGAACAATCCTTCTACATTAGTGTACTGAGGACTGAAATTTGGTAGTCACAAAAGAATGGTACTTTGTTTCTTTTTATATCAATCTAAACATCACTTTTTACAGAGTATTTGAGTCATGGTGATGGCTGTTGCCTGAGTCTGAAGGATATCATTTGTGGATTCTCCTCAGTAATTAAGCAGAAAAAAATATCCAAGTGAATTGAACATCTTCATTAATTGACTTTCTCTTTAATGTCTTTCATTAAAATTATTTTCTGCAAGTTTAAACTTGCAAAATAGAATTTTTTTTAACAAAAAGAGAATTCCCAGGTAAAAGCATTGTGTTTTAGAAGTTTCAAACAGGCATGTCTGTCAGGGGAGCTTTATAGCCAAAGCTAGAGTTACAGTTAGTGAGAATGTGAGCCTCAGACCAGGGCAGGTGTTTCCATTCTTTTCAGATGCTTATCTTAACATGAAGTAAAGTTGAGTCTATAAAACAGGGGTGGGAATTTCACTGGGGTAGTTTTGGATAGGACCATAAAATGCCCCTAGCCCTGTGCCTGCAATGCCTGTGTGTAAGTCCTCTAAAGAATCTTCCAGAAATGTAACCAAGGACCTCAATATCCCTGTTTGTGTGTATGTGAGTGTGAGTGTGTGTGTATGTTTTTAATAAATTGTAATGGATCAAATTTTGTGAAGAATTATTGAATAACTATTTGAGAGTGGTTAAAAGTTAGCCCTGACATTAAGCAACATTAGTGTTTTGAGTTTAAAGAAAATGGATGAAGTGTCAGCTCCTCTTGATGAATGAGAATATTGTGTTAGGATTGGGTTACTCTGGTGGTTCATTTTATGTGTCATCTTGACTGGGCTAAGGAATAGTTGGTAAAAAATTGTTTCTGACTGTGTCTGAGAAAGTGTTTTCTGGAACAGATTAGCTTTGAGTCAGTAAACTGAATAAAGATCACCCTTTCCAATAGGGTGGGCATCATCCAATTAGTTGAGGGTTTGAATAAAACAAAAAGGCTGAAAGGGGCAGATTTGCTCTCTGCCTCAACTGAAATATTCATCTTCTCTTAACCCCAGAAATCAATGCTTCCTCTTAATTCTCTGGATTTAACAGGGATTTAATCTCAAGTATTAAGTTTGGACTGGATTACACCACTAGGTTACATGGGCCTCAAGTTTGCAGTGGAAATCATGGGGCTTCTCATAAGTCAACCCCACACAATCTCACATGTGCTCTCTCTTCCTCTCTCTCCCTCACTTGCTCACTCTCATTTGATCATATGCTGGGGCTGAATCTCACTTTCCACATCCACAAATTGGGCAATGTAATACTTGCCATATATAATTTAGGGGGTTATCAATGACAGCACATAAACTACAAAAAAAAATGCTTATATAATAAACAGGTGTTCTTCTTCCATGGGAAACTTCTTTATTCTACTTGGTTTGTATTATACTGGGGCACATTACATCTTTTTTTCTCATTTTCTGTGTAAAACTAAGTAAGAATTGATTTTCTATCTGTAATAATGAACATTACAATATTATGAGCTTAAAATAGGAAAGATGAACTGATTTTCAATGGAGTATGTCTGCTTCCTATGTATCTTTTTATATATCTATTATTGCTTATAATTCCTTTTCTAAAATTATGAAATACGTACATATTTTCAAAGCCATTGGCAGAGTTTTCAACGAAAACAAGTTACTGTTAACTATTTCTCAAAGAAGCAAATATTTGTAAGTATGTTATGGGGAAATGCATAATTTGTCAGTAGGACAAGGAAGGGTGGGGGTATTGGGTCAAAGAGCCTTGTTTACTAAATGCCACTAGGTATCTCTCATACTGTGTACCCCACAGCTATAACATGAGAAATTTTAAATTAAATACTTCTGATCAGCTTTAAATACTTACATCATTTATCACAAAGAATAGTTCTTAAGTAGACTTTTGATAAATTAAAACATTTTGCCCTTTTGCTTTAATAAATAGGGCCTTTGCCTCTTGAGAAACATCATATTCTTATTGGGACATTTATCATGTATTATCTTGCCTTCTACATAAGAAATGCTAGGTGCGTATTTGAAGAATTTCACTTGTAAAGTAGTTGTATATGCCCCTAAAATAGAAACTGTTGCTATATTACTTTTGGCACCATCATTCTCATTTATGATAATCATCTTAGGAAAGAACTTGCCATTTCTGGATGGTCCATAATCCCAAAATAATAATCACAGCAACTGCCATAATAATGAGCAATATAATCACCATTCATTAAAACAGTGATTCATAATCTTAACTATTATCATATTATGTTTAATTATGATGATGGTGGTGAAAATTACTATTTCCAGCAATTGACTATATGGAGGAATTTCAGAACTCAAGGAAGGAAAACAGAAATAAAAAAAAAAATGATGAGGCTTATTTTCTTAAAAATCTTAAAAGATACTATTTAAATATTAAAATTTATGCTAATTTAATTAATACTCATGTGTCTGATTTTGAATAGAGAAATATACATGTTTTTAAGTTGTTAAAATCCTCCACTGTGTTTCTTCTCCCTCCCAAACTTCCACCAAAAATAGTTTTGCTTATTTCCAAACTAAAGACAATGAGGAACAATGGTGATAGGTGAATGCATTGTCTTTGAAATTGATGGCAAGTGTTCATTATAAAGTTAGTTACATGTCAACTAACCATTCTAGGAAGCATCACCACACAACCACAGCACATGGAGAAAGGAAGACGGCCTTCCTGGCTTCTCATCATGCTGCCACCAGTAAGCTGTATGCACCCAATGGCCCTGTCTGTGAAGAAAATAAAGGAGAATGTTTTACACTCTTGGATGCCAGAGTCTTTTGAAGTCTAACGTGAAAACCACAATCATAAAAGGAAATAGTGAAGGTGTGACTATATGAAAACTTCTGATTTCTGTAACAGAGAGGACATACACTGATGAAAATATTTCAAGATATAACAGTGAGCTATTATTTGTAAGAAATAAATAATTTTATAAAATGTAATAGAAATAAATGTATTTTATACATTTTATAAAATGTAATAAATAATATTATAAAATATAAAATGCAGGGCCTCCCCTGGTGGCGCAGCGGTTGAGCGCTGTGCTGCGAGGCTGCCCGCAGCCTCTGCAGTGCCGGTTCATTCCCCAGCCGCCGGCGAGGGTCCCACAAAAAAAAATATATATATATATGTGTGTGTGTGTGTGTGTGTGTGTGTGTGTGTGTGTATATATATAAATGCAATAATTTTATAAAATGTATCCATGAGACAAACACACCAGAAGGGTATGAACTAGCAAACACATTAAAAGACCATCAACCTACTGGAAATTAAAGAAGTAAACCATAATACAATAAAATGCCATCTTCATTTATCAATTGAAATTTTGTTATTGACAGCACAGTTGAGGGAGAGGGAGGCCAGTATGCAATCCGGGGAAGCGCACATCGGGCCCTATGTTGTAGTGCATATGCTTTGACCTTGAAGTCTCGATTCCAGGAATCCACTCTGTAGAAACAGTCACTTAATAAAAATACATGTGCATAAAAATACCTAATGATGCTTTATTTGTAATGGTTAATCAGAAATAGACTGTATTTCTGGGCATGGAGACAGATGGGGTATGGCCACAGGTGGTTTGGTGGAGAAAAATGAAACAAACACCTTTTCCACAGAAAGGAAAAGTAGGGATAATTAGTTGTGTATTATCAAATCTACAAGAGTTACACGCAACCTATAACTCAAATTACATTCAATTACTCAAAACAAAGTATTGCCGTGGCAGAGAAAATTAGTGCAGGATTGTTAAGACCTCTGACCTAAACAACAAATGCCACCTATGAAGCTGGGAAATATTATAAAGTACGAGAGAGAAAGAGATTATAAATGTATCACTAGTAAACAATGGAATAAAATTAAAGGAATATCAGGTGTCTCTTATTAATAAGTAGAATATATGTTACTGTCAAGAAAGGATATCATAGACATTTTATTCTATGAAAATCAAGTTTTAAAACACCTTATATTGTTATTTCTATGTGACTATCATATATGTGCATACATCTTATTGGATTCACAATTAGCATATGTGACTTATTTAACAATGATAAATATTCCAGAAATAATAAAATCTGAGTGATGCATATAACATAACAATCCACTCCAGCACAGCCCCCACTGCAAACTTCCTTATCCTGGTAGAAGGTAGATAAAACGGGGTTCCCCTCTGCATCAGGTATTCTAACATTGGAGATATAACAGTCAGAGACATCACTGCCTCCATAAACTTACAGAACAGGGAAGAAAATAGATTCTTAAACATGAAAACTATGTCATTCTCTTAGCACTGAGGACACTGGAAGACCCTATCCAACTTGAAATACCAGTGATGCCTCCAGAGTTGGCACCTAGATGGTAGAAAGAAGCTGTTCAATCAGAAGTAATATAAATTATGGCCAGAGCAGAGATTCTAAGAGAAGAAAGCTAAAGATCTACATGAAGGGTGATCAGAGCTCCAAAATGAGTCTTCCAAGACATAAAAAGGAGTCTTGCTGTCCTCAGTGCAGTAGAAATAAGAGGATTTACACAGTTTTACACAAGACAGTGCTATGAGCCAATTTTTGTTTCTGAAAGATACATGATTCTGACCACAGTGAAGACTGTAGGAGTACAATAATTAGATCTTACATTTAAAATAGTTTATGTGCTTGTTTATGTTTTAATTTTGTGCTTTCAGAAAATATGGAAAAGGAAAAGGAAAACAGACTATATTTCATATCAGTTGTTCTCAATGTGGTATGCGGACCCTGGATTTTCCCAGAACCTTTCAGAAATCTGGGAGGTCAGTACTACTTCCAGAATCAGCTGCTATTTGGTCTTTCCATCATGTTAACACTTGCTTTGAATTTGCCCAAGTAGTACTGGTGAAACTATCATTACTGTACCCAGTCACTTCACCTTCACACCCTTTCAAAAGAAAAAAGAAAATTTCTATTTCACACAAGAATGTCTTTGATAGTGTATGTTTCTAATAATTTCCAGATTAATTTTATTAATCTCAATCTTGGAAAGTCAGCCTTTTTAATATTCTCTGTGATGACATGGGAAGCACCTGCAAAACGTATGCTGTTATGATTCTCTCAAGGAAAAGAGCCAGCACAATTGCTTCAGCTCTAATCTGAACAAGCCACTTTTTCCACAAACCACCATTTTTGATTGACTGAACAACAGAAAAATAATAATTATCCAGATGAGTATTATTCAGATATTTTCTTGAAAATGAATGAGGTTAGCCCATCCTTCAAGAAAAAACAACTGGGGCCTCCCTGGTGGCGCAGTGTTTGAGTGCTGGGTTACAAAGCTGCCTGCAGCCTCTGCAGCACCGGTTCAATCCCCAGCCACAGGGACAGGGTCCCACATGGAGCGCAGATCTCTCCTACTGCCCGCTGCTCCCCTCAGCAGTGTACTTCGTCGGTCTGCCTGTTCTGCTCTCCCCTCTGGCTCTGGTGAGTACTCTCACTCTCCCGTGCTTCTGACTGTATGTACCCAGTGCTTGTACAAATAAGAAAAAGAAAAATACCGGATGGTCTCACTCATAGCAGGAATCTAGAAAACTTAAATAAGGGACCAGGAAAATGAATATAAGAAAGTGAAAATCAAAATCAACAAAAAAACTATGAACAGAGACACTTTTTGGGGGTGGGGGGGGCGGGAGGGGAAGGATTGGGGTCAGAATGGGGCGTTTGCAATTGTATGGGGGAATATAAAAATAAAATTTAATATTTAAAAAAAAAAAAAAAGAAAATATATCACAAAGTATATGGCTTTAAAGAAAAGAATAAAATTTACTCTCATATTGAAAAATTCATGTAGTAAGATCTTAAATCACACACTGAAACATATCATGATGATAATAGAACTAAGTGATAATTGAGCAGCAGAGTAAAAGGATTCCCTTGAAAAAAAAAAAATAATAAATAAATAAATAAATCTTAAAAAAAGAAAAACAACTGTCAGTGCTTATTGTTGATGATTAACTGAAGATTTCAAACAAAAATTAAATTTTTATAAAACTTGTACCCACTACCTTGAACATGAAAACATATCAATAATTAAAAACTTTTCCAAAAACTTTTACATTCCCACCAACAGGATTATTAATTCTCCATATCTTTGCCAACATTTGTTGTTTCTCATTTTTTTGATATGTGTCATTCATAAACTAGTCCAAAACTTATGGAAAAAACATGAAGGGTTCCAAAAACATTAAGTATTTATCTACCTTATTATCCAGCAATTCCACCCCCTACCTAAAGAGTGAAAAAAAAATTAATTAGAAGGGATATATGCATTGAAGGATAATTTATAATAGCTAAGTTATGGAAAAACCTGAACATACAATGACAGATGAGTGGGTAAAGAAAATGCAGTATATAGACCTAATGGAATTCTACCCAACTATTAAAAAAAGAGAAAAACTCTATTTAGGACAACATGGATGGAGCTGGAGGGGATAATACTAAGCAAAATAAGTCAGATGAGAAAGATAAATATTGCATGTGGCACTTATATGTGAATTATAGAGGGGGAAAAATGGTCAGATAAAATCAAACCAATAGCCAGTAGAAAAAAATTAAATAAATAAAAATAAAATAAAATAAATAAAATAAAATAAAATCTAACCAATAGCCAATAACCAATAGAAATCTGACTGTAGACCTAAGGAACTCCACAACTGGGGAGGCAATGTCCATTGAAAGCTCCTTCCCTCCCACCCCAGAAAAGATCAAGGAAAAACCAGGAGAAGCCAGACTGGATTCCATAAAAAGCCCCGTACCCAAAAGAATGACTTTAGAGTGAACTCACAAATCCTCTGGGAAGGCAAACTAACGGCTTGTATTCTTCCCAGCCCTGCAGAAGTGGCAGCTAAAACAAGGACAAGAAGTGACTGTCATTTGGGGCAACCATAGTGTTAGTTGAGCAAATATGTACCTACTTTACATGCAGTGCCACCCCTGAGCTAAGTGCAAATTAATCCCTGAGTGTAAGCCTGGAGATCCAGATATTGCCCTTCGTACTGGGAGACCCAGGCATCATAGATCACAATGCCCAGAAGAGAGGAACAATAGAGAAATGGGGAAGGAAATGAAGACAACTTAAGCACAAAATACAATTTACTCTGGAACAAAACAAGTAGAAGATGTGACTAAAGTCACTCCTCAAACAAAGATTGAATATTAAATCCCTAAAACTCCTCAAACCTCCACCCAACACCAAGGTAAATTTGGAGAACAAAGACACATCCCTAATGTTCCAATCACATATACACACATAAATAGAAATAAATAAGGCAATATACATGACTAGGAAGCAATGAACAACAACGCAAGATGGAAAAACAAAATGAGAATGACAGAAGTGACAAGTTTGAAGGAGACAGATATAGAGAAATTATCTGACAATGACTTCAAAACAACAACATTAAAAATGTTAAATGATATACTTGGAAGGCAAGTCAAAGGCAGACATGCAAACACAAGATCTCAGAAAGGAAATCCAGGAACAAAGAGATTTCTTCACTAAAGAGGTTGACTGTACAAAAATATCACAAAAAGAGATTCTGAAAAATGCAGCAAAATTTAGACAATGCATTAATTAAAATCAAAATGTCAAAAGAAATAATTTCAGCTATAGAAGACTCCCAATTACACATTTAGGAGAAAAGAGAGCATCAAGACAGAGGTAAAATGATGAAATTATGAGAAGTATCCGATTCAATTAGAAAAGGAAATTTACAAATTATTGGACTTCCAGAAAGTGAAGAAAAAGAAACATGACTAAAAAAACTATTAAAAAAATTATGAGAATTTCCCAAACCTACAGAATGAATTAAATATGGAAGTCCAGCAAGCAGAGAGACCTACTAAATTCTCAGATGCATAAAGATCTACATCCAGACACATCATTGTGAAACTATCAAAAATCAAATATAAAGAAAAATAATTGTAGGAAACAAAGAGAAAATTATAATTCAGAAGGAATGCAAAATTAGGATTTCTCCATATTTTAGTCCAGACACTCTCCAAACAAGAAGAGAATGGAAGAAAATATTCATAATCCTAAAAGTCAAGAACTGTCAGCCAAGAATTCTTTAGTCTACAAAATTATCAGTTAAGTAAGAAGGAGTAACAAGGATTTTCTCAGACAAACAGAAGTTAATAGAATTTGCTATACCTGCTCTTCAAGTAATACTAAAGGGGTTTTTCCACAAGAAAAGAAAAATTGAAGCACAACCTCTTTAGCAAATGACAAAAGTAATATAATACCAGTAATGAGAGCAAGAATGCAATGTGTTAACAACACCAATACTAAAATGGAGGGGGAGGAAATGAGTAAAACCAGTATAATTAGATGTTAAAGAGCAGACACCAGTTCATAAAGGACTTAAACAGTGATACAAGTAAAACTGCCAAAGTAACCATTAACCAAAAATCCAGAATAGATACTCACAGATGAAGAAGCGAAGAAATTGATGGAAATACTAAGGAAAGCCATCCAGAAAAAAGTAGAGAGACACAAAGGGGAAAAGAAACAACAGAAAAATAAATCAAAAGTGAAAAACAAAATGACTGATAAACAGCAGATGAAAAAATTCCAACACTCAATACTTTGTTTACAAGAGACCCATTTAAAATTGATAGATTAAAACAAACTAAAAGAAACAGGCTGAAATAAGGTTATATATGTTAATAAATCAGAGGATATATCAGGAACTGCTTTTTCTTACATCCAATAAGCTAGACTTTCAACTAAAATAGATAATCAGGGACATAGTCAGATACTATATGACAATCAATAATCAATAACTCACCAAGTTGTTATACAAAGCAACTTTTAGCAGACCTAAACAATACATCAACAAAAATACAGTTGTTGTTGGAGATTTCAATACATTGCTGACACATCCAGACAAAATTAACAAAGAAATAAAGGTCTAAAGTGAAGTATTATATCATATGGTTTTACAGGACATTTATAGAATTTTCCAACCTAAAAGCAATGAATAACTTTCTTCTTCAATGCACATAAATGCCATATTCCTTTTTTTAAAAGATTTATTTATTTATTTATAAAAGAACTGGGGTACAGGCCAGATTCACAGGAGGGTGAGAGGATTCACCGGAGACAGCGTGGGGAACAGAACAGGTAGACTGACGAAATACACTGCTGAGGGGAGCAGCAGGCGAGACTGGAGAGGTCTGCCGCGCCATGTGGGACCCTCGCCAGCTAGCCCAGATGGAACCGGCACTGCAGAGGCTGCAGACAGCTTCACTGCACTCTGCTCAACCACCTGCGCTACCAGGGGAGGCCTATAAATGCCATATTTTAAGACATAAAACAAGTCTCTGAAAATAATGGTTGGGACTCCAGGGGTCATTGCTTCTTAGCAGCTTCCATTATCTCAACATCTCCCCTAGAGTGACACTGTGCCTCAAGAATGTAGGGAAGGGGCAGAATTGGCAGGCAGACTCCTGTGAGGATGTAATAGATTGTTGTGGTTTCTGGGTTATGTTTTTTTTTTCCCTTCCCAAATTAAGGTTTTCCTGTCAAAACTTCCCTGAGACACAAGAAAAATGAGAGAGAAAAAATTAAGAAAAATATAAGAAGTAAAATGCCAAAAGTTGACACCACAATGATTAGACTTTGGAATCCTCTTAAATTCTCATTCTAAGCCTGAATTAACACCTTCACTGCAACAACACAGAGGATTTTCTACCCTATCATGCAATAAAATACTTTAGCATATATAAGATTTGTTACTTTGTTACTATTTCTTGGCAAATTAGTTATAAAATAATCTTTAATTAGCCCAAACACAAGAAATTTTATGTTGCCTACATTGGGAAGGGCACTCTTTTTGATGGATATTGATTAATCTTAATTTAGTCATTTAGAATAAAGAACTTGTGGGTATTATAATTCACCCAGCAACACATTTTATATAGGGGGTATACATGGTATTAGATCAAGAAGTATTAATATATGTTACTGTATAAAACCTATCACAATTATACTATATACACATGATTATTTTTAATACTATCTTTGACAAATTATATAATAATTTTGTCTTCATTTTAAAGCCTCATCTTTAAAATGAATAAATTCATAATACCAATTTCATAAGTATAAGAAAGTGTGTGTCGGGCCTCCCTGGTGGTGAAGCTGTTCGCAGTCTCTGCAGCACTGGTTAGATTCCCCACCGGCCAGGGAGAAACCCACATGGCACAACAGATCTCTCCTGCCTTGCCCTCTGCTCCCCTCAGCAGTGTCTTTGGTCCATCTGCCTGTTCTGCTCCCCGCTCTGGCTCTGGTAAATTTTCTCACCCTCCCGCACTTCTGACCTGTACCCCAGTTCTTGAATAAAATAAAATAAATAAATCTTTGAAAAAAAAGAGTGTGTGTCAATTTACTGAAAGTCATTAAATTCTCATTAAATGAAAAGTATTACTATTTTAATTATTCTATAAAAATGCATGGAAATGGAATTGGTCAGACTGACCAAGTTTGATGGTGCCAAATCTCTCCCTGCTCTTCTCTTTCTTTCCTTTTGTGCAAAATACTATACAAACACACACTATACTAGTACAATTCTATACTGATAATATAAAACTATAGAATACTATTTAAAAAATAGAAAAGCAATTTTCTTTAAAGAAACAAATGTACAACTTCTCTGGAAAGCAAGGAAGGAAGTTTGCTACCCCCTGACTTGTGACTTGCTTCTCAATATATTTGGCATTTTTATGTACATTTTGGAATATGTGGGATACTTATCTCTACCTTTATCTACTTATCTCTACTTATTTCTCTATTATATAACCAATTTCCTAAAAAAATTAACTAAAACACAGTAAGATAAATATATCAGTTAATGTGTTATGTTTGATGTGGTCAATGCATTGCTTTTGGAAAAAATATTAATAAAAATTGTCAATATATGGTTGCTTTACATACAATGACACTGCAGATGTCATATGTTGACACTGGGTGCCCTTTGCAAAATTATCACATGATTCTGAAATTGTACCTAGTGCATTTACAATAAAATTTGAAAATTTTAGAATTTTTCACTATATCATTTTATTTAACACATTACATTAAGTTTTGGGGGTATAAATGCAAATGTTTCTTATATTTATATCATCTATATCTACAGGGAAATATTAACCAGAAATATATTTTATAAATTCTATAATTGTAAAATAAGCCATTTTTGGTGAAGAGCGCAAGTAATAGAGGAGTTAAATAGTAAAGATACAGCTTTTAATAGGACTAGTGAAAATAAAATAGTAAAAGATGCAGCTTATAATAGTAAATTAAAGAATAAATATAAACAACAAAAAAAAAAAGAAAAAAGAAACTTAAAAACAATGATAAATCTATGTATAGGCTACAGACATCAAGCTATGCTACAAAGCTATAGTAATCAAAAAACAGTATGATATTTTAACCAAAAAAGACATAGACCTGTGGGATAGAACTGAGATCCCACAGCCCACACTTATATGGACTGATAATCTCTGATAAAGAAGTCAAAAGTATGTATAGAAGAAAGGAAATTCTCTTCAGTAATGGCATTGGGCAAACTGAACAGACACATGCAAAAGAATGAAATTAGACAGTCTCATACTATAAATAAGAATTAACTCAAAATGGATTAAATACATGGAAGTAAAACTTGAAACCATGATATATGTAGGAGAAAACATAGGTCAGACATTCCACAATGTTAGTGTCAGTATTATCTTTGTAGATGCCTTTCCAGTGCAAGCAAAACAAAAGAAAATGTAAATAAATGGGACTACATCAAACTACAAAACTTTTGAGCATTGAAAGAAGCTATCATTAAAATAAAATGAGGGCCTCCCTGGTAGCATAGGGGTTAAGTCTCAGTATTATCATGCTATCACCACTTTTGGGGCCTGAGTTCCACCTGGCCAGGGAGCTAACCCAAATGGTGCAGCAGTCCTCTCTATCTCATCCACTGCTGCCTTTAGCAGTGTATTTCAATAAATCTGTCTGCTCTGCTCCCCTCTCTCTCTCTGGTGAATTCTCTTACCATCTGCACCTCTGGCCTACACCCTAGTTCTTCTATACATAAATAAATAAAAATTCATCTTTTGAAATAATAAAATGAAATACTACTGATTGAGAGAAAATATTTGCACATTATATGTCTAATGATGGGCAAATTAATATCCAAGATCTACAAAGAACTCATATAATTCAAAGAAACTAATAACCTTAATCAAAAAATTGGCAGAAGCTCTAAACAGACACTTCACCAAAGACATAGAGATGATCAATAAGGACATAGAAATGTTTATCACATCACTTATTGCCACAGAAATGCAAATAAAAATTACAATGAGATAGCATCTCACACCTGTGAGAATGGTCTGAATCAAAACACCAAAAATACCAAGTGTTAGCAAGGATGTGGTGAAAAGGAACCCTTTCAGTATAGGCTTAATTGTTGGTGGGAGCATAGATTTGTTCAGCCCTTACTGAAAACAGTAAGGAAGTTTCTCAAAATATTAGAAATAGATCTACTATGTTACCTAGCAATTCACTCCCAGGAATCTACCTGTAAAGTGCAAAAAATATGAATTGAAAGAGAGATATGTTCATTGCAAGACTATTTTAAATAGCCAAGTTGTAGATAATCCTATGTGTCCAAGAATAGAAGACTGGATTAGGAAGATTTGATATATATGTATCATATATAGATTTTATATATACACACACATATAATGAAATGCTATTCAGCTATAAAAAGATGAACTTTTGCCATTTGTAACAATGTGGATGAAACTGGAGGGGATAGTATAAGTGAAATAGGTCAGAAGGATAAAGACAAAAATACCAGATTGTTTCATTTATATGAGGAATACAGAAACACAAAATAAAAGGTCAGACAGAAACAAATGACAAACACTAGAAATCTAACTAGAATTGAGGCTACCAGGGAAGGATGGTGAGGAGGGAAAACAAAGCAAGGAGGTAGCCCATTAATGGACTATAGTGGAGGACTGTTATGGGTGCCTTGGTGGGTGTCTTGGGAGAGGGTGTGGTATGTTAACATAAATAGGAAGAAATGTGTGATCCTCTGTAAATAAAGATTTAAAATATATAATACCATATTTTATAAATATTTTAGTGGGGAAGATTTTCCTGAACAAAATGTTCAGATTAAAAATACTATTCTTGGATTTGACAATGTGAAAATAAAAGTTTATGATATCTTTTGTGATAGATATTCAAAACAGAAGAGACAAAAAAAAATGTTTACAACAAATGTCAATTACACATTTCTTCAACAGCATGAAAGAACAGGATGTAACTCAATAAGAAAAAAACATAAATAACCCACAGGAAAATATCTGAGAAGAAAATAAGATAAAATATTGATGGCGAATAAACTTATGAAAATATATTCAAATTCACTAACAAATTAAACTAACTGATTGCCCATCCTAATGTCAGAAAATTTTAAATAATCAATATTCAATGTCAGACAAGATGGTGTTTTACCATTAGGCTTTATTGTGAATATTAGAGAACTGAAGACACAAATTGTGAAGGGTGATTTACTTATTCAAATATTTAAATATGCATTCCTTTAGACACATGAAAATAAGGTGAAATTCTATTTAATTGTAAATAGAACTATGTCATGCTAAATCCATTTAATCTCACCAACTCTAATCAATGTATATAGTTTGAAAATGTAGGTTAGATACTATGCAAATGTTGGTTTTTGGTTTCAGTATAGGCTTAATATAGAATAATATAAGCTGTTTGACACTGAAGTACTGTTTCATGACTAACTTCTCTCAAAACCCTAAATGAAATTTTATTCTGTCAAAACAGAACAAATCAAAACTGTTATTGAATATTCATTATTTTCTATTTCATTCTCCATCCATCCAAGAAGTATAATTAGACATTTAGTCTAGAAACTAAACACAGAGCAAGATAAAATAAACTGAAGAAAAATCCTATAGAGTAAAACAAAGTAAAACTATAAAGTGAAGGTATATCCCTCCATTTTATTCAGATTGTCTTTAATTTCTTTTAGTAAGTTTTGTAATTTCAACTAAGAAGTCTTACACACATTTAATTAGATCTATTCCTAGCTCGAAAAAAGTCTCTGGACATAGAAATGCCAACATTCAGGTTTGAGGTTCAAAATTATATATCCCATGCGGTCACATAAGTGAATGAATAATAAAAGTGAAAACAGGAATTCAGTGTGAAAAAATGCATACCATGTCATTTCATGTCCTTTCTAAATTGGGATATTCTGCTTAATCATGATTAAGTTAACATCAAGGAGCAAAATCAGTTGTATCATTCACAGTGTCCTTAGAATATCTACAAACAAATCTCTCAGGAGCCCCTCAATCTGTCTTTACACTAAGACTAGGAATGAATTATTCCCAGAGTCTTAGAAGGACAAGGAATAGTACAATTAGCTGTGCCCCCTAGCAGCATTACAATGAGCAGAGTCACCAATCTGTGGGGGTTCTTATAACTTTTCTTCATATATGTAAGTGACACAATTCTTTTAAGTTCTTATAACTTTTCTTTATATATGTAAGTGACACAATTCTTTTAAACAAATTTTAAATGGGAAGTCAAATTGTTTCAGTGCAGCAACACAGCTCTGTAACAGACTGGTTTCAGCCAAGAAAAGGTTTTTCAGAAGTAGCAAAAAGACTGCCTTTGAGCTAACATTTGGCTTGAAATAAATTTGGTTTGCCCACAAAAGTGGGAGTGGGATAAGGGTTAATTGGGTAAACATAAAACCTGGGCAATTACACATAAAAACTCAGTTTTTTTTACCATTCCTTAAAGAATGATAGGATTTAGTAACACTGGCTTTGAATGGCCATATGCAAGTTGACTATGAGTAGTAACTCCCCCTTTTGGAGGGGAAACGGGCAGTAGATTTTCCATGGTACACTAATCTGTTTAACTTATTTATGTTACCTGGTTGACCCTCTTAAGCATTCCAATTCATGATCAATTTTTATAATATTGTGAAATAATCAAAACTGGCATCTGTAACCAAATACCCATGGAGATTTTTAACAATACAGTTATCTGGATCACAGTCTAGATCTGCTGAATCAGAGTCCTGAAAGGGTGAGAATCAGGCATATATATATTTATAAATCCCCAGGTGATACAAGATTGAAAGCTATGAATCTAAAGAAATTAATTTCTAATATAGTCCTTGATAAATGTTTCTCTTGGTTGAGCTCTGGTAGCCACTGAAAACTCATGAAGTTGAGGTTAGTCTTAAAGGACAGTTATTTTTTGGTGCCTTGTTGACTGTAACAGGTAAGCTTGGGGCAGAGTTAATACCTGCCAATACACCTCTAAAAACTGTCAGAGGGTCTCCCAAGTGGTACACCGGGTTGAGTGCAGCGCTGTGAAGCTGTCTGCAGCCTCTGCAGCATGGGTTCAATCCCTGGCCTGCCGGGGAGAAACCCACATGGCACAGCAGATCTCTCCTATCTCGCCTACTGCTCCCCTCAGCAGTGTGTTTTGGTCCGTCTGCCTGTTTTTCTCCCCGCTCTGTCTCTGGTGAATCCTCTCACCCTCCTGTGCCTCTGGCCTGTACCCCAGTTCTTGTATAAAAATAAATCTTTAAAAAATAAATAAAATAAAAAACTGTCAGACCATATCTCTTTGGATCCTAGAAAGCATTTTTAGGAGTCAAAATTCATTAATACGTAACTTAGAACTGCCCCAGAATAGGGGCATGTAGAATATAGCCGCCCCTCCTCCCCTACAAAGAACAGGAAGACACTCGACCATCAGTACCTACTAGACTGGCAAGAGTTCATTACCAGGAGAACTTCCTCTGTTGTCACAGACAAGATGACTAGAGAAGAATCATTACTTTCAATGTTCTCTAAGGTGAGGCGATTTTATTTCTTCCATACTTGCACTTCTCATCCTCTTCCAGTACCTATGGAGCCTAGAGATATTAACACAGTGTGGGCATCAGGGTACTCTAGGGGGCTCCTTCACACTTGTTGTCTCCATTTCCTCTCTATAAGGAAAGAACTACTATCAAGAAGAAATAACATCACACCAATAAGGTTTGATTTTATTTATTTATTCAGTGCAACTGTTGAACATTTCCTCCATGCTAGAGAGTGTTTATACAGTGAGCAAAGATGGAAGATGCCTCTGCCTTCTGCTGGGAACATTGTAGTAAGACAGAGGATGATAAGCAAGACCAGTAGGCAAATAAATAATATCCCATGTGCTGATGAGTCATGAAGAAAAACCAAGAGGAAAGGAGAGAAATAAGGAGTGTTGGGAAGGGAATTCAAGTGTAGGTAGTGTGGTCAGGACTGTTTTCCTTGAAAAGAATTTTAGTAAAGTTCTCAGTAAGTTTAGGAAAGAAAGGTGGGCAGAACATTCTAGGCAGAATAAAATGTCAGTGGAAAACCCCCAAAAAGGAATAGTCTGGGATGTCCTAGGAAGATGAAGAAGGCATCTGGAACTTAGTGATCATTAGAGATGGAAAGACAATGTCTAAAGACTAAAGTACTTGCATTTTACCCAAAAGTGGGCCACATGAGTGTGTCAGGCCCCCCGTCTTCCATTTCCAGGTGAAGTCTCAACAACTTATACCTCCCCATCCTCAGGATCAAGTTTCAAAAGTGATTTAGGAAAAATTGTAGGCAAACCTTCTGGCAACAATGGCTACAGGATGAAACTATGGAGCCTGTTTACCAATTTCAGTGATATAAATATTCCCACCAAAAGGACTATATTTCTATCAGAAAAATTCCTGAAAATTCAACATTGACTTGCAGAAGTTGACTGGAGCTGACTCCAGTGTATAGCTGGGAAGAACTGAGTTCAAGAAAGCGGTGATATAGAAGAGTATTTTCTAAATCTGATTATATAAAGTAATTGTGTGGTTAACATTAAAAATTAAAGGAACCATTGAGAACAAAACAGGAAATGTTTCTGAGAGTTTATCTTACAATATTTCTTTGTTTTAAAGACATTCAGAAGAGTAAATTGGACTTCAAGAGGAAAATCAGATTGAATTCTTATATGAGTAGTAACTGCCCCTTTTGGAGGGGAGATGGGCAGTAGATTTTCCATGGTATTCACTAATCAGTTTAACTTATTTATGTTACCTGGTTGCAACAGAACTAAATTCTGTCTTAAAGAAGTAGGAGGTTTGAGATTTCCTGCCTGCCTGTGACTATGCAGGTACTTCTCTTCTTCTTTTAACTTTTTCTAATAAACCTGCCATTCTAAAATGTAAAAAAAAAAAAATAGGGAGTTTACTAGAAACATATTTGATATTACATAATTGAAGAAATGATTGAAGAGCCAGGATTAGAAAAACAGATATATCCAGAGGCAGACCATACCATTATTCTTTAGAAAAAAATTAAAGCCAGGAAACCATGATAAAGGGAATGAATTGTTTCCTTGAATGGAACAAAATGGGGCATGGTCAGATATGGAATATGAAAAGTAATTATCAAATGACACTGGAACAGATAATGACAGAAAGAGAATTCAGGAGACAGAAATATTTCCCAAGCCCAGCAAGCTTGTGATTTCATTTATACTTTAATGAAAAAGGACTCCTTATTAACACTAGACTCACTTTTTTGTTTTATGAGTTAATTATTTTTAACAAAAATATATAAATGTATACATATGTGTGTATATATATTATATATATATATATACATATACACACACACAAAGCATGTGACTTAATAAAGTGCATAAACTTTATTCCACAGAATAGAGTTATTATTTCCCAACCCACCTTTACTGGTTTTTATAGAAATTCAAGCTGACATAAGTCCTTTGGGTATTGTTAAATAAATGTATATTGAATATTACATTAATATGGGTCTTTCCTAATCAGTTGAATCACAGTCATATTAAGAACAAAAATATGTAATAAATTGCTGGGTGGGGCTAAAATTAAACTTTTGGGATAGAATCTGAGTGACTTTTAGTCCATGTGGTGTGGACTCTCTATTAGAACTAAGAATTTACCTATGCCAAGAAAAAGAAGAAGACTTTTCTATTGAGAACTACTCAAGGTTTTCACCTGCTGTCTCTCTTTCTCTGTGAGCAGAGGATTTCTAGTAATTGGTCAGGGAGAACATTTCCTGACCTTCTTGGCAGATAGTCCTGTCTTCACCAGCTCTGAGTTCTGTAACTCTGTGTGGAAACTCCCCAGAAAGTCTCCCCATAGTGCAATCTATAAATCACTCTGTTTAGTAACATCTAACTTTAAAAATCAACGTCCAACCCAGGGGCATTTTTTGAATGGAGCTTATCCATGTACTTCCTCAACTGTGTATGAAGGCTGGTTCTGCCTTTGAAATGTTAAGCCAGAGTTAATTGATGACCTATCTTTTACTCCTGGTGTCTGTATCATTCTTCATACCACCATCCTCACCAAGGTCAGGGTACACTGTATATATGCTCTCACAGCATCTTGTAACCATTTATGGCTGCCCTCACCAAATTTAGCAACAAAAACATAGGGTGCTGAGTGAAATTTTATTTTCAAATAACAAATGACATTTAAATATCTGAAATGTCTGAAATTTAGATTTAACTGAATGACTCCCTCCCCTCCCAAAAGGCTTCTGGTTTAGAGATGCAGCAGAACTTCCCTGCCTGTCTCTGATGTGGGGCCACCATTGCTGCAAAATGACCCAACCTCAGTGCAGGTTGGATTTCACACACTAGCAGCGTTTTGGTTTTGAGACCTGCAGGGTTTTGAAAATGGACCAATCAGGTTTGAGCTAGCACCAGTGCCTATCAAGTCTTAGAAACAGAGGCATTTGTAAAATCAGGCCAATCAGGTCTGAAAGGCAGATACCCTGAAGGGGATATAGCTGGGTCTTCAGATAGTTTCAGACACCCATTCAGACCGTCTCCTGGGAAGACCTTTGATGCAGACCTCCAAGACTCCTCAAGATCTTAGCTTGTTTTTTTCACTTCAAACCACCGCCTGACTGCCACCCCTGACTGCTAATCCCAGACCTCAGGAACTGCCACATGCTGCCTAGTTGGCTGACCCCTGCTTCTGCCTCTGACCCTGCCTCAGACGTCACCTCCTAAATGGCACTGTTGGCTTGTGCCTGGTGCCACTGAAAGAGTTATAACACAGGTGACTGGTCCTTTGGCACCATCTCTAAAAAATATCCATCACATTATTGACCCTCTGGCCCCCACCATCTGACCTCTACTCCTGCCTCTGGTACATTCTGTACCACCTTCTAGTTCTGTGGCCTCTGGCACTGTCCAGTCCACCCTTTAGCACTGCCCAGCCTAGGAGCTAGATAGGTGCTGCTGGTTGCTGTAGTGCCACCTCAGCAGTACCACCCATGGTCACCTCCAGCTACCACCACGAATTGGATACTGGTCCACTTACCAGTGTGCCACTAGCTCCAGGTACCTCTTTGGAGGGACAATGCCATCTTGAATGAGCAACTTTAAGTTGGACTACTGGACACTAAAGAGTCTACCTGGGGTATGACAAAAGATGTTTTGTGCCTTAGAAACTATTTGCTTCTTCCCAACATCCTTCTCTCTCTTATCACTTTGTTAATAAACCCTGTTGTTACACTCAGAGCCAGCATTGTGTCCTGCACTTGCAAGCACCTGGGTCAGAACCCACAAACCTGGTTTTAAGTTCACCATGCCCTGATTATGGAGGAGAAACCTTATGTAAGAGCTAATAGGTCAAAAGCTTACTGATTCTCCTCTCAGGGGCACACAACTTTCATTAATAGATTCCCCTTTGAAGTGCTGTCTCTGTTAGAAGTATAAAATAGCTGGATCAAGACCACAAAAGGCAGCCCATAAATTAACTATCAAAGATTCTCTTGGTTTAGCTAAGCAAAAGCAGCACCAGGATAATAATACGTTGTGGTCTCAAGAGGGCCCAAGGGCTCTTGCATATGTATAGGTGCATTATAGCTTAGAAAGCTCTTTTAAATATATCAATTATCTCAATAAAACAAATACAGCAGCTCCTGAAGAAGGGTACTAGGTTCCTTTCACAGATTAGAAAACTGAGACTGAAACTGCAAGGCTGAAACAAAAACAGTTTGGGACCTAGACTCTCAAACTCATGCTTGTGTCACCATGCTGTACTCCTCAGCTAATGGTGTTTCTGTTATTTATTTTTTTTGGGGGGGTGTCTGTGTGTGTCCATGGAATCTGACCCAGTCCACACAACCCTTGTCTAAGATTCCTTTTGAAGACCCAAGGTGGAATCTTTCTGGGATCAATCTGTAGAATTACTGGTATGCTTAAAAGACAAAATCCAAACCATTACAATTTGAGTATGAATTAGTTCATAGTTTTACCAGAGAAACATAAATGGCAGCATTACTTCTCTGCTTGTTTTCCATGCACTTTCTTTCTCCTCTTCCAACTCCCTAGGGAAGGAAAATTGAAGACAGACATAAAGAAGCAGCTCCCCTATGGTGGGATCTACAAATTCTCAGATGCACACAAGTCTCCAGAGACTATAAAATCCTGTCTGCAGGCAGGAAGGAGGAAGTACAGGGATGAGAGCACAGGTGGGGAACTAGCCCAGTCACAATGCAGAGAGGACTAGACAGCCATGTGCTCAGCCAGAGCTAGGGGATTACCCCTTTATACTCAATTATCACACAACCACTGCCTCAGGGTACCCAGAAGCTACATAAATAGAAGAGTAGAGTTAGAGAAGACTTCCTTTCCTCTCTTCATCGGAGATGTGACACAACAAAACAATGATAGCAATACTAATATCATACAGTAAAACTAATAGTGGGCCTCTTAAAAAGGGAACACTAGCATCCTGTAGTGAGACCAGGTCTCCAATCTGCAGGGGACTCACTGCTCTACCCCAAGTTTCTGCTTGAAGCCTGAAAAAGAGAAGAGAGTGGAAAGTATTGTATGGATGATATGGCAGCCTGCACCCCACACACAGCGCAATGGGGATCATGAATGTCCTGTGGCTGCTGTGGGGTTGACCACCACAGGCAGTGGCTGAGCAGGTGCCAGACAGTGGGGTGAAGTCAAAAAGAGATTTCTGGTTCAATGAAAATGTGCAGTAGGGAGGTGCCTGCAGCAAAGCCTCCAGAAACTGATACTTCTGCCCATGAGGGCGGGGGTTGACCCTCTGTCATCCAGAAGACACCTTCAAATGTTGGGCAGAGCAGTAGAGACCGGGAAGCAGAAGCACCTCAGAGAGTGAGTGGCTCCATTTCTTCTCATTTTTCTTGCATACCAGAAGATCTGACAATGATGTGAGACGATCTGGAAGGGTGCTGGAAGAAGTAAGAGCAGACCATACCCTTTTGTGTTTCTGTGTCTCATGGGAACCGGCCCTTAAAGGATATGGATAGGAGTTAAGTGAGTAAGATATACTGAAGGAGTTTTTTCTTCACCAATGGTTTTCCTTATTATTAACATCGTATTTATTATAATTTAGTATGCATGTATAATTATAGTACATTTCTTAAACTTCTGATTAGAGATTTTCAAAAATATTTCTAATGTAGAGAGTAAAATACTAGAATACACTTATCACCCTGCTTTATTATTATCAGCTTATGTTAGTTTTTCTTCAGTTTTAACCTTATCCAAAACCCTCCTCTATCATTACTCCCTAGTATTATTTTTTTAAGGATTTATTTCTATTTATTTATGCATACAAGAACTGGGGTATAGGTCAGAGGTACACAGGGTGAGAGGATTCACCAAAGACAGAGTGGGGAGCAGAACAGGCAGATCTACTGAAATACAGTAATGAGGGGAGCAGTGGGTGAGACAGGAGAGGTCTGCTGTGCCATGTGGGTTAGCTCCTTGGTTGGGGATTGAACTCATTGTCACTCATGCCACGGTGGCTGGTGATAGCTTGATAACACCGAGACTTAACCCCTGCACCAGCAGGGAGGCCCCCTAGTATTAATTTTTTTAAAAATGCCAAACAGAATTCCATTTTGTCTATAAATAGTTCAGAACCTATCTCTAAAAATGGAATTCTAGACTGAAAATATTTATTGATCTGAACTAGACTGGACTCCACAGGATTTGACTGAAGTATACACATAAAGAATGAAAATGAAAATTTCCATAAATTATGGAAAAAGGTCATGGTTAGAATTTAATTAAACCAGCTAATAATATTTATACACCACTACAATTTAAATTGTTTAATAAAAGTATTACAACGTGAGCATGAACTATTTTATAGGATTCATACAATGAGTTGATTCAGGAGCAACAGGCTGGGAACCACACGCCCTGCACCAGGACAACTTGGTCTTAATTTGAAAGATGGCAGTGGCTGTGCTGAAAAAAGGCAGGAGTCTTCAAGGAGAGGTGGGTGATCCAGACAACCATGCCCATCTGCAGGGACACAACAGCATATCTGGTTTATTAATTTTGATTCTAAATTGATACTGAAAATGTTTAGAGACATAACAAGAGTAACCATGTTGCGCCAATTCAGTGTCACTCACTAAATCAAAAAAAAAAAGATGGATCATTTCTTTTCTTGTGTGTAGTAAAGGCTCAGGATGGCGAGTGTACAGTACAAAAGGACTTCATGAAAATTTTAGAATAGAAGCTTGTGTCATGTTGGTGATTTATTTTTTATTTATTTATTTTTTAAGATTTATTTATTTATTTATACAAGCACTGGGTACGGTCAGAAGCACGGAAGGGTAGAGAATTCACCAGAGCCAGAGCGGGGAGCAGAGCAGGCAGAAGGACCAAAGTACACTGCTGAGGGGAGCAGCGGGCGGCAGGAGAGGTCTGTGCGCCATGTGGGACCCTCCTCCAGTGGTCGGAGAGCAGCCGGGGATCGAACTGGCGCTGCAGAGGCTGCGGGCAGCTTCGCAGCCCAGCGCTCAACTGCTGCGCCATCAGGGAGGCCCCGTGATTTATTTTTTAAATAGTGTGTATATATAATCCCTTTCCCCAAAATTCAAGTAGTAATTGTGTAAGGAAGGGAATGGTTGAGATCTTTTTAAAAACTTCAGAATGGTAATTCACAAACTCAGAATCATGGACATCTGAGAAATATGAATAAATAAATAGAAACTTCCAGTCTATATCCCATGGCATCTCATTTAAATTCAATAAAAGCATGCAGCCTAGATAATGAGTTATGTGTGTAAAACAACATTACCTATTTTATTGAATAGATGCTTTACGTTAGAGTGTTATCATATGTTTCATAGTCTGAATCATTTCCGGCCACCCAGTCATACCAAGTCTAACACATATAAATATTGGTGTTCAAATATTTTCCCCATTTCAGTTTCTCTCTGTTTTGGTCATTGTCTCATTTGTTGTACAGAAGCTTTCAGTTTGAATGGCCCTGTTAGTTGGCTGAATGAGAGGCACCCTGAGACCCGCAAATAGTTTACACTCTAAGTGGGTTTTGCCATCTGCCACATGAAGACAAACATACCATTAGTGCATACGACTTTCAATAGAAAATAACTTAAATAGAATTAATGTGCAATAGAAAAAAGAGAAGATAATAGTTTCCAATTAGACACCAAAAGTTACCCAAACCGTAGCTGGGAAACGCCCAGCGAGGCAGGGTTCACTCAAAGCAGGGCCACTGAGGTCTGAACGCTTGCCAAAAGTCTAAGGCACCTTCTGGTAGGGAACAGTAAAAAAGGGACAGAAAGGGCAAGTGTGGAAAGAAAAGAGAAAAATCAAAACACAAGTTCAGATAAAGGCTGCCATTGTCAGCCTTCCCACAAGTCTCTCACACACATCTATTTTGTGTCTCTTTCAATGTCCCCAAGACCATGTTGCAAGTCCTAGGCTGAGAAGGAAGTGCGGCATCTTCTTCACACATCTCTCTGTTCTATGTGCCTCTGGAGGTCTTTTCTCCCTCCAACCTTCTCTCCCAAGTACTTACCAGCTTTCCCTCACTGCTTAGCTCCTTAGGCAGGTCAGGGAAACTCACTTTTCTGTGGGGATGACCCTTTTACAATCCCAGTTGCTTATTTCTCCTCTATTTTCCCTGCAGCTGAAATGAGTGCACAAAGATGTTTCTGAAGTTTACGCTAAGGAGGGTCTTGCCCATGTTACTTCTATGCATTTTATGATTTCCGGTCTTATATCCAAGTCTTTCATGCATTTTGAGTTGATTTTCGTACATGGTGGGAGATAGTGGTCTAGTTTCATTCTTTTGCATGTGGAAGTCCAATTGTCACAACATCATTTTTTGAAGAGACTTTCTTTGATTCAGTGTATATGCTTTGCTATCGGTTGTATATTAGTTGCCCATAAATACGTGGTTTTATTTCTGGGCTCTCAATTCTGTTGCACTGGTTTATGTGTCTGTTTTTGCTCTAGTACCATGCTGTTTTAATTATTAAATAGTATAGTTTGACTTCTGGAAGTGTGATGCCTCCATTTTCCTCTGTTTCACTCAGGAAGACTTTGGATATTCATAGGTTTTTAGGTTTTTGTTGTTGTTGTTGTTTTTGTTGTTAGCCCATACGAATTTCAGTAATCTTTGTTCTATTTCTCTGAAGAATAGCATTGAGATTTTAATTGGGATTGCATGGAATCTGTAAATTACTTTGGGCAGGATGGAAATTTTGGCAGGATTCATTCTTCCTATCCATGAGCAGGGAATATCTTTCCATTTCTTTGTATCTTCTACTTCTCTTAACAGTGACTTATAGTTTCTCTTGCATAGGCTCTTCACCTCCTTTGTTAGGTATATTCTAAGGTATTTTTTGTTTGGTGAGATTATAAATGGAACGATTTTCTTAATTTCTTTCTCCTTTAGATCGTTATTTGGCTATAGGAAGCCAACTGATTTTTGTGTATTGATTTTGTATCCTCCTATTTTACTAAAGTGGCTTATTGCTTCAGTTAGTTTTGCTGTGGAGCCTTGAGGGTTCCTTATGTATATTGTCATAGCATATGTAAATGATGGTAGCTTTACTTCTTCACTCCCAGTTTGGATCCTTTTTATTGCTTTTTCTTGCTATATCGCTCTAGATAAGACTTGTAATACTATGGTAAATAGTAGTGGTGAGAGTGGACATCTTATCTTGTACCAGATCTTAGTGTAAAGGCTTTCAGTTTTTCAGCATTGCAAATGATGTTAGTTGTGGGGTTTTCGGTTTTGGCTGTTTTTATATTAAGATAGTTTTATTTATTCCCAGTTTCTAAAGGGAAATTCATAAATGAATTCTGAAACTTATGAAACACTTTTCCAGCATCTATTGATATGATCGGGGGATTTTTCTTTCCTTGCTGTTGAGGTTGCAAATTATATTGATTTTTGGATATTGAACCATCATTGTGTCCATAGCATAAATCTCACTTCATCAGGAATTGTAATTTTTTAATGCATTGTTCAATTCAGTTTGCTAAGATTCTATGGTGGGGGCCTCCCTGGTGGCACAAGGGGTTAAGCATCAGCAGTATGAAGCAATCCACAGCTACTGCAGCACGAGTTCGATCCCCAACCAGGAAGGGACCGACATGCCAACATGGCACAGCTTACCTCTCCTGTCTCACCCGCTGTTCCCCTCAGCAGTGTATTTCAGTCAATCCACCTGTTCTGCTCCCCACTCTGTCTCTGGTGAATCCTCTCACCCCCCTCCACCCTCGCATCTCTGCCTGTACCTACCTTACCCCAGTTCTTGTATGCATAAATAAATAAACCTTCAAAAAAGATTCAATGGAGGAGTTTACATCTATGTTCATTAGAGCAATTAATCTGTACTTTTCTATCTTTGTGTTGTCTTTGTTTGGTTTCAGCATTAGTGTAATTGAGCTCAAAATATGTTTAGAAAAATTCTAACTTTCTCTAATTTTTGAAAGATTCTCAGCAGGATAGTTATTATTTTGTTGTTGAAAGTTTGGTAGAACTCACATGTGAAAGCATCAGGTCCAGAAAGAATTTTTGTTTTGGGAAGTTTTGATTACTGTTTCAATTTCTTTGTTTGATTTTGGATTTTTCAGGTTTTCCATTTTTTTCCCTATTCAGACTTGGATGATTATATAATGTAAGAATCTGTGCATTTCATCTAGGTTGTTCAATTTGTTTATTTATATATGCCCATAGACTCGTTTAACATACTCTGAATTTCTGCAGTTTCTGCTGTAACTTTTCCTATTTCATTTTTGATCCTATTGAGGGTTTTCCTTCTTTTTCTTATTGAGCCAAACTAAGAGTTTGTCTATTTTGTTTATTTTTTTCAAAGAACCAGATTTTGGTTTCATTGATCTTTTGGGTTGTCTTTTTTATTTCTATTTCATTCATTTATGGCCCCTGGTACCGTTGACTCGGGGACATGCCAATGTCAGAGACTCATGAGAGCTGGCGCTGCACTGAATAAACAGTTCACAAGTTGACACACAGTATGGAGGTTCTACTATTGGAGAGCTACACCAGAGGAGATACAGAACAAGGATCAATGGCTTGAGTTTGAGGCTCTCAATATAGAACAGTTGGAGCCTGTATCAGCAGGGAGAAGTAGAAGTCTGTCTCTTGATAGAAAAGGCAAGCTACTTGAAGGCCAGGCTGAGCTATTCAAAACACCTGCTGGTCCCCAAACCAGGGCTAAAACTAATAAAAAGAAACTCTTGAATAAACTAGAGCTCGAGTAGCTGTCGATAACTGGGTCCAACACTCTGGGGAAAAGGCTCAGTTTTGAAAAAGAAAAGAAATCTGGGCCCCAGCCCTACATCAACTGCAGTCTGTGCCCACAACACATCTAGTGTTACAAAACAGTCTAGACTGAATGTGGGCCTGAGATGACAAGAGCTACTAAAACTTCAGGGCCAGTTTACAGGAGTGGATCAGTGTGGGTCCCAACATGCAGCCTGCCAGCCACAGTGCAACAGTTTACTGGAAGTGTTCCTTTGGTGTCTCACTTGCCCAGGACTCCTTGATACTTGCTACCCCTTGAGCACCAGCCCTCAGGGTACTTTAACAAGTGCAAAGACAATAACCGGAAAATCCATCCCTATTAGAAACAAAAAAAATAAAATAAAATAAAATAAAATGAGGATACAGAAAATTACACCACAGATGTTAGAGAGAGAAAAATAACCTGACAAGAGCCCAAATCCAACAGAAATGCAGTCAATAATAGAGCAGGATTTCAAAGTAACATTTCTAACAATGCTTGTGGAACACATGAAAAATGGAGGATGTGAAAAACCATCAGACTAAATACAAAATATATACAACATGGCTACAATTAAAATTATGGAATTAAGAAATAACATACATAATTTAAAATATGCAATTAAAGACCTCAACAACAAACAATAGAAGCAATGGAGAGAATTAATAAACTCCAAAATATAATGTTGGAGAGCACACAAATGAAACAACATAGAGAAAAAATTATCTAAAAAGGAAAAATGTATAAGAGCCCTTTGAGACAAATTAAAGAGAAATAATATCCATATCATGGGTTCCCAGGAGGCAAAGAAAAAGAAAAAAAAGTATAGAAAAATGTATTTAAATAAATAATAACTGAAAATAATCTCAATATGGGAAACAAACCAGACATTATGAGTCAAGGCCCAAAGAATTAAAGAAAAAAATAATACCAGACAGACTCATACCAAGACACATAGTAATAAAACTGTTGAAAACCAACAAGAACAGACTATTAAAACATCAAAAGGAAAAAGGTTAACCTATATAAAAGTCAGCAGGCTTTTCAGCACAAACATTACAAGCATGAAGGGATTAGAAGGAGATATTTAAAGTTCTTAAAAGGACTTCCAGCCCAGAATCATTTATACAGCAAGATTAGCATTCAAGACAAAAGGAAGAGAAAGTAGCTCCATTGAAAAGCAAAAATTAAAAGAATTTATGAACAAGCCACACATGAAATAAATTGTAAAGGGATTACTATAAAGCAAAGAACAACAAACATCAAGGCAAGAGATACTTAAATTGCTTACTGTAGGCTAAATGATTTTCAGGCTTTCCTGCCCTCAGCCATTAGGATTGCATGCCTGATGGAGGACACCTGCATTTGTTACATTGTTATTTTCAGTTGTGTTGTTTACTTTTGTGGGACAGGGCTGAAGCATTGATATACTGCCAAGTGAGAACAGGAGATAGGAGAGAAAAAGAGCATGCCAGAGAGCCCAGAGTGAGAACCTGCCAGGGGCTGGGAGGTCTGCCAGACTCCTGGCCCCTCTGCACCCATCTGCTGGGTACCTGGTTGCAGCACTACATGTGAAAGCTCAATAAAAGCCTGAGAAAGCCATGGAGGGCTCCAGGATTCCCCTTAGCCCGTCTGCACAGGATCTTAGAGAACCAGCTCTGTGCCTTCCTGGCACTACACTTACCATGGAGGAAGAAGAAAGACGAGAGTGACAACATGACCCATGAGAACAAATCAGAGGCCAAATGTGGGGCAGGATGGTCACTGAGCAGGTTTTCTGATCCGGCAGACGGGTAAAGGAGAGTCCTGGAGACTTCAGTGGGTTTTTCAGGCATTTATTGATCTTTACATGCATTGCAGCAACCAGGTACACGGCAAGCAGGGGTGCCCAGGGGCCAGGAGGCCTCCAGGCCCCAGACAAGTCTTCACTCTGGGCTTTTGTGGTTGCTGCTTCTGCTGCTTCTGCTTCTTTTGGTGAGGGTATAAATACTCCTCCCCTGGCCCACAGAAGTAAACAAGATAGCTTACAACAATGTAACAACTGCAGGTACCCCATCAGGCAGGGCAATCCTAATGGTGGGAGGGCAGAAAAGCCCGAAAAAACATTTACCCTACAGTCCACCCCCTCAGGGTTATCTGCTAAACAATCTATATACAAGTATATATAATTTTCCCTTAAACATAAACAATGCATGACCCACAAAAGAAAATAGCAATGAAACAATACAACTGAACACAAATAATTCCAGGCAGGGCACCAACCTATTGGCAAAAGACAATTATTGGTACCAGCAGATGATCCACCAAAACTGCTGCTGAAGGCACTGCTCATTCATGGGGGTAACCATCCCGCTGTGGTCCTGGCCACAAGCTTCACACCACATCCACCCCCAGAATGCACTCACTCTTGGACTGGCTATTCTGTACTTTGGGGGTAACCACCCGATCCTCAGGGTTTTCTGTCTGTTGTCACTCCAACACAGCTTTCATAGCCACCAATGCAACATGCAGGCCCCTGCACTCAGGCCAACCCATTGCACAACCAAATGGATTGGGGATCCGTGGATACAAGGTCCACATGCGGCCTCTCTTGGGTCTCCTCTTTGGCTGTGGGCTCCACCACAAGCCACGTTCCCCACCCGTCCCTCAAGGACAGGTTCTTCAACAACTCACCCTCACTGAACCATGAGCAGGGCATCACCCACAGGTGATAGTAAGAGACTGGCTGGCCTTCCTTAGCATACTCAGGTTGCTCAACAGCCACTCAGGGCTTCCCAATCTCAGGACCAGCTTTTGCTTTCCTAAGTTGGCTTTTTTCCTCTGCCTAGCTGCTGGGCGGTCCACAGGCTGTTTTTAGCCATCAAGGCCCACTGGCCACCCCCAGAGTCCCATCTTCTGGGGTGTACAAACACCTCAGGGTCCCCAAAACTGAACATTACCCTGTTAAAATTCCTCCACCTTCTGGTGGGATTGTAAGTCAAACTCCATCAGTCTTTTTCTACATCAGCACTGGCGAGCTCCAAATCGTAGTCCTTTCTTCCCCCACGAGTCTGTTGCCTCAGGAGGCATGGGCTGGTCCTCTGGGGCCATCTCCTCCTCCAGGAGAGGTCTCAGCCCAGTCCCAGAGCTCCTGGACTTTGTCCACCTCCTGTGCTCCTGCAGCATCTTCAGCTCTTTCCACAGCTCCTGGACTCTGGTCACCACCTGTGCTACCATGGCACATCCAGCACTGTAACAGGCAAACACAGTCTGCTACTCCTTAGTCCCCCCTGAGGTCTAGAGGGCTCCATACCCATCTGCATGAGGACATCCTGTCGACTTACGGCAATTGTGGGGCAGGATGACCACTGAGCAGGTTTTCTGATCCCGCAGACAGGTAAAGGAGAGTCCTGGAGCCCTCAGTGGGTTTCTCAGGCTTTTATTGATCTTTACATGCATTGCAGCAACCAGGTACATGGCACACAGTGGCGCCCAGGGGCCAGGAAGCTGGGAGGCCTCCAGGCCCCAGGCAAATCTTCACTCTGGGCTTCTCTGGCCACTTTCTCTCTCCTTCTCTCTCCTGTATCTCTTTCTTCTGCTTCTCCTGCTGCTTCTCTGCTTCTGCTTCTCTTGGTGACTGTATCATTACTCCTCAGCTGGCCCACAGAAATAAATAAGATAGCTTGCAACAATGTAACAACTGCAGGTGCCCCAACAGGTAGGGCAATCCTAATGGTGGGAGGAGAGAAAAGCCTGAAAACCCATTTACCCTACACCAAACCATCCAATGGAGCAAACAAATAGCCCATCATAAACTAAACTTACTCTAGTATGAACCAAAAATTAATAGAAATAACACATAAGACAACAGTAATAATAAAGAGCAGGTGGATTTACTGAAATACTCTGCTGATGGGGAGCAGTGGGAGAGACAGGAGAGGTCTGCTGTGCCATGTGGGTGAGCTCCCTGGCCAGGGATTGGACTCTTTGCCCCTCGTGCCACAGTGGCTGGTGATAACTTGAGAGCAGTGAGACCTTAACCCCTGTGCCACCAAGGAGGCTACAGGCTGCAGATCTTGAAGTAGTAAATAAATGGGACATTATTTGGGGAGAAAATCCAGTAGATAGGAGTGGGATTGATTATCCCCTCAGGAGCAGAAACCAGTGAAGATTTCAACAAGGTTGGCACTACATCAAACAGGAAGTAGGTAGAGATATTCACCTGGGGGTTGTGGCTTGGTATAGGATACACAAATGGTAGTGTTATCAGCTTATCTAAAGGCTTTGGGGAGGAAAGAACACGGATTATTTGAAAGCACACTCCCCTGAAAGAGTGCAAAATTTTGTGGAGGAACTGAGGTGCTCCTTCAGGCTAAGTCCCTGATAAAGATAAAAGCAGAGCAGGCATTCTGATCTGCACTATCACTTCCCACCCTTTGGTAGTGGTATAAACGTTTGAGGTATACTGAAAGCACACAGGCTGCTGAGTCAATAGAGGAGATAGATCAGGGGTACCAAAAATATGAGCCAGTCCCAGACCAACTCATCCATCCTAATGTCTGGATCCTTCTAAGTCCCTCCCTAGCTCCCTATCCCACTGACATGGCAACTATAAAACAGAACTGAGTACATACAGAAGCCAGCAAAGACATTAATTAATTAATTAATTGCCAAAATACAGCACCATCTATGAGAAATGTAAAATAGTTTAGCCTTCTAAGTTATTACTGAAGATATTAAAGCATAAATGCTAAAATAAGGAGATCTCCAGAAACAAAATGGGCAGACCAAAAAATACATTGAAATACAAGACCTCCAGAGAATATGACATTACAAGTTGAGAAAAACTATCCAGAATCCAAACACACACAAAAATGGAAGATTGTATCTCCTCATTAGACAGATAGTACAGAATTGCAATAATAAACTCAAAGATATAGAAATCAGAAAGTCAATTAATACAAGACAAGTCAAAGGAATACAAGAGAACATAGTAAAGCTCATCAAATATATAAAACCAAAGTCAGGAAAACAAATTAATGAGTTCAAAAATAAAATCAATAAACGGATAGAAATTGCTTTAAATGAGAAATTAACAGAAATTCAGGCAGTAAAGTGCTCAATAAATGAGATTAAAAACTAGAGAATGGAGGTAGAATAAATCTAATGGAAGACCAAATAGTAACCTCAAAAATGGTAATGTACTCAGGATCCAGGCAGAAAAAAGAGAGACAAGAGATTTAAAAAACAAATGAAGAGATAATTAGAGAATGATATGACACCATTAAGAAAGACCACATAAAAACAATGGGTATCCAAGAAGGTGAAGGGTACAAAAAGTCTATTCAAGAAAATAATAAAGGAAAACTTTTCATACCTGAGGAAGGAATTAAATATACTAATCTATGAAACTACAAAGATACCTGATTACCTGAATTCAAAGAGAACTATAAGAAGACATATGATAGTGAAACTAGCAAGAGTTTAAGACCGAGAAAGAATATTAATGATGACTTGGGTGGGGAGTTGGGAGGTAGGTAACTAATACAGGTACTCTTGTCAGGCTTACTGCAAGTCTACAGGCAAAGTGAGGATAGAATGAGGTATTCAAAATACTAAAGATAAAAACTGCCATCCCCAAAATACTATATATCCTACAAGTCTCACTTTTATATATAATAGAGAACTAATGGTATTCCCATACAAATTAAAGATGAAGGAAATTGCAAACACTAGACTTCCACTACAAGAAATATTGAAATGGGGCCTCTCTGATGGTGCAAGTGTTAAAATCTCAGTGCTATCAAGCTATTGCTAGTCACTGTGGCAAGAGTTTGATCCCCAGCCAGGGAGCTAACATACATGGTGCAGCAGACCTCTCCTGTCTTGCCTGCTGCTCCCTTCAGCATGTTTTTCAGTAGATCTACCTGTTCTTCTCCTCACTCTGGTGAATTCTCTCAACCCCTGCACCTCTGGCTTACACCCAGTTCTTGTATGTATAGATTAAAAAAATGCTTTTTTTTTAAGATTTATTTATTTATACAAGTATTGAGTACAGTCAGAAGTCCAGGAGGTTGAGAGAATCCACCAGATCCAGAGCAGGGAATAGAACAGGCAGACTGATGAAATACACTGCTGAGGGGAGCAGCAGGCACGGCAGGAGAGGTCTGTCGTGCCATGTGGGACCCTCGCCGGCTGCCAGGTATCGAACCGGCACTGCAGAGGCTGCAGGCAGCTTTGCAGCCCAGCGCTCAACCACTGCGCCACTAGGGGAGGCCATGATAAGATTTAAAAAAAAAAAAAAGTTTTAAAAAAAGAAACCTTGAAATGAGCACTCTGATCTAAATCTAACCAAGAAAAATCCCCCCAAAAGAAAGAAGAAATAAATAGAATAAGAAAACTAAAGACAAAATAGCATAGGAAAATCCCATTATGTCAATAATCACTCTAAGTGTAAATGAAATGAACTTGCCAATCCAAAGGCACAGAGTGGTTGGTTGGATCTGAAAACAAAGCCCAACTTTATGATATATCAAGGAGACCCATTTAAGCTCCAAAGATAAGTATAGATGCAAAGAAAATGATTGGAAAACAATTCTCTGTGCAAATGGACTGAAAAAAAAAAAGTAAGGAGAGTATAACAGATAAATTAAACTTCCAATTTAAAAAGGCAAAAAAAGGCAAGGGTGGATATTACATAGTTATTAAGGAATTAGGAAGCCATAACTTTCATCAACGTATGCGCACCAAAGGACACCAAAATGTAAGACAACTATTAACAAACATAAAGACAGACATGGAGAGCAATACAGTGGTGCTAGGGAATTTCAACAACCTATCTATATCAATGGATAGAACAAAAAGCAAAAAACATCAAGGAAACAAGAACATTAAGTGAGGAATTAGAACAAATGGACTTACTAGACATTTATAGGCACTATACCTTATAAAATTGTATGTGTGCACTTCACAAGTGAACATGAAACAACTCAGGATAAACCACATATTGGGGCATAAAACAAGTGTCAATAAATTCATGAAGATTTAAATCATATAAAGCAACTACTCTGATAACAATGGTATCAAATTAGAAAACAACCAGAAAAGTGGCTATTAAGCAGAGACTGAAAAATACATTACTGAATGACAATTGGATTAATGAGGAAATCAAAGAAATATTTGAAAATAGTTGGAAATAAATGAAAATGAAAAAATGATCTACCGGAACCTATGAAGGCAGCAAAATTAGTACTGTGAGGGACATATATAAAAATACAGGCTGATATCAAGAAACAAGAAAGATACCAAATAAATAATCTAACATTACAGTTTAAGGAACTAGAAAAAGGATGAAAAAAATGAAGCCAAAACCAGTACAAGGAACAAAAGAATAAAAATTAGTTCAGAAATGAAGTAGAATCAAAATGACGTTAAAAAGATCAAGAAAATAAAAAAAAAAATGTTGCTCACAAAAAGTAAACAAAATATACAAACCTCTAGCCATATTCACAAGAAAATAGGGGAGAAAATTCTAATAAATAGAAACATAAAAGAAACAGAAGTTACAAAAGACACCTCATGAATAGAGAAGACCAGAACAGGCTACTATGAAACTCTTTATGCCAACAGATTGGAAAATCTGGTAGAAATGGACAAATTCTTAGAAGTGTACAAGCTTCCAAGACTAAATCAGGAAGAGATAGAAAACCTGAATAGTACAAATTTAAGAAAGTATATTGAAAGTAGTCAAAATTAACCCCCCAAAAAAACCTGTAAACAGGTGGTTTCACTGGTGAGTTCCACCAAGGCTTCAAAGAGAAATACCTAATCTCAAACTTTTTCAAAAATTTGATGAAGAGGGAATACTCCCAAAATCATTTTATGAGGCCAACATTACTTTGTTACCATACATAGACAAGGACAACAGAAAGAAAGAAGTTTATGGACCAACATCTCTGATGAATACAGATGCAAAAATCCTCAACAAAATCTAGCAAACCAAATTCAACAATGCATTAAAAGGTCATACATCCGGCCTCCCCTGGTGACACAGTGTTTAAGAGCTGGGCTGCAAAGCTGTCCACAGCCTCTGCAGCACGGGTTCAAAATCCAGTCACCAGCGAGGGTCCCACATGGCGAGCAGACCTCTCCTGCTGCACCCGCTACTCCACTCAGCAGTGTATTTCGTCAGTCTGCCTGTTGTGTTCCCCGCTCTGGCTCTGGTGAATTCCCTCACCCTCCTGCGCTTCTGACTGTACCCAGTGCTTGTATAAATAAATAAATAAATAAACAAACAAACAAACAAACAAATAAATAAATAAATCTATTTGGAAAAAAAAGGTCATACATCAAGAAAAAGTATGACTTATTTCTTGGGTACAATTATGGTTCAACTTATGCTTATCTCATCAAAGTAATTTACCATATGAACAAAAAGAAAGATAAACATCATACTATCATATTAGCAGATGCAGAGAAGGCATTTGTCAAGATCAGCATCCATTTATAATAACTTTCAGTAAAATGGAGATAGAAGAAAAATACTTCAACATAGCAAAGGCCATATCTGCCAAACCCATGGCTAACATTATACTCAATGATAAAAAACTAAAAACTTTAACATTTCTTCAAAGAGCAGGTACAAGACAAAAATGTCCTATTACTGTTTAACATAGCATTTGAAGTCCTAGCCAAAAGAAAGACAAAAGAAATCTATAAAAGGAATCCAAATTGAATAGTAGAGGTAAAGCTAACAGTACTGTCAACATATATTTGTGTGTGTGTGTGTGTGTGTGTAGAAGGTCTGGGGTATCAGCCAGAGGTACAGGGGTGAGAGGACTCACCAAAGACAGAGTGGGGAGAAAAAGGTGAATTTATTGAAATACACTGCTAAGGGGAGCAGTGGGCAAGACAGAAGAGGTCTGCTGCATCACAGGTAGGTTAGCTCCTTGGCCAGGTATCAAACTCAGGTCACAAAGATGATAGCACTGAGAGGTAATCCATATGCCACCAGGGAGGCCCCAATCACTATTTTCAGATGACATGATAATATACATCCTTACAGATTCCACTACTGTATTATAAATAATAAACTAGGATTAGAAATTGACAGGTTAGGGCTTCCCCTGGTGGCACAGGTTGTTGAGTGCCGCACTGTGAAGCTGTCCACAGTCCCTGCAGCACCAGTTCGATCCCGGCTGGTCAGCGCGAGTCCCACAGACCTCTCTTGTCGTGTCTGCTGCTCCCCTCAACAGTGTATTTCGTCAGTTTGCCTGTTCTGCTCCCCGCTCTTTCTCTGATGAATCCTCTCACACTCCCGCACCTCTGGCCTATACCCCAGTTCTTGTATAAATAAATAAATCTTTAAAAAAAAAAGAAATTGGACGTAATAGAGGTGGGCGGAGCAACATGGCAGCGAGGAGACGCTGCGAGTAAGATCTCCCATTAAAAAAAGTTAATAGGGAGGAAAAGCGGCAGGTCCCAGTGAGAACTGGGACACGGAAGATAAACGGAGGACTCCAGCAAACTGCCCGAAGAAGAAAGTTGCCATAAAAGAGGACGAGAAGGGAGGGAAGCGCAGAACCCTGCTCCCCTCCCCCGCCCACAAAGTCAGCACTCTCCGACCGGCAGAGAGGAGGAAAACAACAAACCAAAACGGCCCACAAGAAAAACGGACACAGCAAGCGGGACTGTGAGTGGAAAGGAACTATTGCAGCCACCACACCCCGTGAACGGGAGCTGAGGCGAACCCTGCAGGATCCGCCGCGGAGGTGAGCTCCAGGCTCCATTAAAGAGAGCCCCGCCCCCCAGGAGGAGACCAGCCCCAGCACAAAGCCCCCGCCGCCCAGTAAGCTTGCGCGGAAAGTGGCGCAGATCCAGACCGGATCGCAGCTGCCCAGGTCCCCGCGCCTGCGACCTAGACTTGCGGGGAGACGGCAGAGGCCCTCCCTGAGTGAGCAGGAACCAGGCGCCCAGGCAGGGGAGTGGGATTCAAAAGGCGCCATTCCCGCGCCACTGATCTGGGCTACAGCCCGCGTCCTGGAACTGAGGGCTTTGGAACTGAGACCCGGGGCACGAAATTAGGGGCGTGGGTTCCCCACGACGGTGGGGCACAAGGCAGACACAGCACCCCAAAGCCGTTGAGGTGTACCCTACCATCCCCGCTCTGCTCCCTGTCCCACGGGGTGGAAAATCAGCTCCCCAAGGGCTCTAGGAGAGATCTCTGGCGCCACCTAGCGACTTGACCCCAGCACAGGCTACTGAAGGAGCTAGTGGCCAGCTGGGGAGTTAGCCCACACCTGGCTCCTTCCGAACAAGTAGTCTGAGCCCACAGGGAGAGCGAGCACCCACAGCCGGGGCAGACCAGGCGCGCAGAAGAGTGTGCCTGAGACCAGACGCGCAGGGAGTGTGTCCCACATCACCATTTTAGAACAGGGACATTTCTTCAGTAAAGACTACCTGCAGAAGGCTTCCTCAGGAGCCAGAGGTGAGCGGGGGAAGTTCGCCCACGCCAGACCCCCTCTGGCCTGCAGTGCAAGCCCAGAGGGGAGCAGGAACCCACCGCCGGGGCAGACCAGGAGCACAGGGGAGTGTGTCCCCACATCGGCATTTTAGAACAGGGACCTTTCTCCATTAAAGGCTGCTTGAAACTGACAGATGACTCCTGGAAGAACCAGAGGGGAACAGAGAAGCCCACCCAAGATGCCGGCCAGTCCCAACAACACAGTGTCCCAACGCATACGGCAAATTAGAAAACAGACAGTAGGGAGGAGAAGAACCACACGCAACCTAGCAACTCTCCAGAGAAAAAGCACACCACAAAAAGAAAGCCAGCCCCCAGATTGCAAAGACAATAACTTGGAAGAATTTCTGAGCCTTCCAGAAAGAGAATTTAAAATTGCCGTGATTAAAAAACTGACAGAAGTCATAAAGGAAAACAATGATAAGGGAAAATAATCAACGATCAGAAGAATGCAATTGAGTCCCTAGAGAGGGAAAACAATGGTCAGAAGAAAGAAATTGAGTCCCTAAAGAGGGAAGTAAAAGAAATGCAGGAGATCAAAGAATTAATGGAAGAACTAAAGAATTCTGGGAAAAGCAATGAAAGCAGAATAGATGAAATGGAAGAACGAATAAGTAATCTTGAAGACACAGAAATAAAAAGAACCAAAACAGAAAAGGAAAGAGAAGTACGAAGGAAAAAGAACGAAGAAAGACTTCGGGAACTATCTGACTCCATGAGGAAAGGAAATATAAGAGTTATAGGAATCCCAGAAGGAGAGGAGAGAGATGTAGGAACAGAGAAAATATTCAAAGAGATAATTGAAGAGAACTTCCCAAATGTGAAGAAGGAGCTGAAAATTGATATACAAGAAGCAAGAAGAACACCAAACTTCCACGACGAAAGGAAAAATACAGCAAGACACATAATAGTAAAGCTCCCAAGAATCCAGGACAAGGAAAAAATAATGAAGCTGGCAAGAGGGAAGAAACAGATAACATTCAAAGGAAAACCAATCAGGCTGACATCAGACTTCTCCGAAGAAACACTACAGGCAAGGAGAGAGTGGAGGGACATAGTCAACAGACTCCAAGAAAACAGATGCCAACCAAGAATACTCTATCCCGCAAAGCTCTCCTTACTCTTTGAAGAAAGAATATGGACCTTCCCAGACAAACAGAAACTCCGGAATTTCATTGCAACTAAAGCCCCACTCCAAAAAATACTACAAGGAGTCCTAAAGCCAGAACCTCAGAGGGATGAATAACAATGAAAGAAGGCCAAAAAAAAAAAAAAGTTATTAAAAGAATAAATAAATAAAATCAAAGGAAAGACAAACACAATGGCAAATACAGATGTTAACATATCAATATTAACTCTAAATGTAAATGGACTAAACTCTTCAATAAAAAGACACAGAGTGGCAGCCTGGATTAAGAAACAAAACCCAACCTTTTGCTGTCTCCAGGAAACACATTTAGCTACAAAAGATAAAAATAGGCTCAAAGTTAAAGGATGGAAAACAATCCTACAAGCAAATGGACCAAAAAAGAAAGCAGGAACAGCTATACTTATATCAGATAAAACAGACTTCAAACTCAAAAAGATAAAAAGAGACCCCAATGGTCACTACATTATGATCAAGGGGACAATACTTCAAGAAGAAATAACACTCATTAACATATACTCACCAAACGAAGGAGCACCAAAATATATCAGACAACTGTTGTCCTCTCTGAAAACAGACATCAGAGAAAACACATACGTAGTGGGAGACTTCAACACACCACTATCAACAATGGATAGATCAACAAGACAAAAAATAAGTAAAGAAACCAAATCTCTAAATAAGGACCTAGAGCAATTAGGCTTAACAGACATCTATAGAACACTAAACCCCAAAAAACGGAGTACACATTTTTCTCAAGCGCACACGGATCATTCTCCAGGATCGATCACATACTGGGGCACAAGACAAACATCAACAGATACACCAAGATTGAAATCATATCAACCTTCTTTTCTGACCATGAAGGCATCAAACTAGAAATAAACCATAAAAAGAAGGCAAGGAACTTTCCTACCTCATGGAGATTAAAAACCACACTACTGGAAGACCATTGGACTAATGAGGAGATCAAAGAAGAAATTAAAAAATTTTTTGAATTGAACGACAAGGAGGACACTAATATCCTAAATGTATGGGATGCAGCAAAAGCAGTAATAAGAGGAAAATATATAGCAATAGAAGCTCACATCAAGAAACAAGAAAGAACGCAAAGAAACAACCTCATCTCGAAGCTCAAAGATCTAGAAAAAGAACAACAAAAAAACCCCAAAACCAGTAGAAGAAAAGAAATAATAAAAACCAAAGCAGAAATAAATGAAATTGAAACTAAAAAAACAATCCAAAAGATCAATGAAACCAAGAGCTGGTTTTTTGAAAAAAATCAATAAAATAGACAAACCCCTAGCCAGGCTCACAAAGGAAAAAAGGGAGAAAGCACAAATAAACAGGATCATCAATGAAAGAGGAGAAATCACAACGGACACAGCAGAAATCAAAAGAATAATCAGTAACTACTATGAACAGTTATATGGAAACAAGTTTAACAATCTAGAGGAGATGGACAAATTCCTACAACTCTACAATCACCCAAAGCTAGATAAAGAAGAAATAGAACACCTAAACAGACCAATTACAAGCAGCGAAATTGAAATGGTAATAAAAAACCTCCCCAAAAACAAAAGCCCAGGACCTGATGGATTTACAAATGAATTCTACCAAACATTCAGAGACGAATTAGTGCCTATCCTTCACAAACTCTTCCAAAAATTGAGAAGGAAGGGACAATACCAAACACGTTTTATGAAGCCAACATTACACTAATACCAAAACCGAACAAGGACAACACAAAAAAGGAAAACTACAGGCCAATCTCCCTAATGAACACTGATGCAAAAATCCTCAATAAAATTTTAGCTATCAGAATCCAACAATGTATCCATAAGATAATTCACCACGACCAAGTTGGATTCATTCCAGGGGCACAAGGATGGTTTAACATCCGAAAATCAATCAACGTTATCCAACACATCAACAAAAGAAATATAAAAACCATATGATAATATCAATAGATGCTGAGAAAGCTTTCGATAAAGTGCAACACCCATTCATGATAAAAGCCCTTGAAATTCTGGGATACAAGGAACATACCTCAACATCATAAAGGCCATCTATGACAAGCCAACAGCCAGTATCATTCTCAATGGTGAAAAGCTGAAAGCAATTCCATTAAGATCTGGAACAAGACAAGGATGTCCACTCTCACCATTGCTTTTCAATATAATACTGGAAGTCCTAGCCAGGGCAATAAGACAAGAGAAAGACATCCAAGGAATCCAAATAGGAAAAGAAGAAGTCAAACTATCACTATTTGCAGACGATATGATATTATACATAGAGAACCCAAAACTCCACAGAAAAGCTAATTCAACTCATCAATCAGTTCAGTAAAGTGGCAGGATACAAAATCAACACGCAAAGTCAGTAGCCTTCCTATACACAAACAATAAATCTGAAGAAGAAGAAATCAAAAAGACCATCCCTTTTGTTATTGAAACAAAAAAAATCAAATATTTGGGAATAAATCTAACAAAAGAGGTAAAGGACCTATACAAAGAAAACTATAAAACACTGTTAAAAGAAATAGAAGAAGACACAAAGAAATGGAGAGACATCCCCTGCTCATGGATTGGAAGAATAAACATTATTAAAATGGCCATCCTACCAAAAGCAATCTACAGATTCAATGCTATTCCAATCAAAATTTCAATGTCATTCTTCAAAGAAATAGAACAATTATTGATGAAATTCATATGGAATCACAAAAAACCCCGAATAGCCAAAGCTCTCCTGAAAAAAAAAGAAGGGAATGGAGGCATCACACTCCCAGACTTCAAACTATACTACAAAGCCATAATCATCAAAACTGCATGGTATTGGAACAAGAACAGACATACAGACCAATGGAATCGAATAGAAAATCCAGAAATAAACCCACAGATTTATGGTCAACTAATCTTTGACAAAGGAGCAAAGACTATGCATTGGAGCAAAGAAAGTTTGTTCAATAAATGGTGCTGGGAAAACTGGGTTGCTACATGCAAAAGAATGAAGCTTGACCACCACCTCACACCATACACAAAAATCAACTCAAAATGGATTAAAGAACTAGACATAAGACCTGAAACCATAAAATATATAGAAGGAAATATAGGCGAAACACTACGTGATTTGCACATCAAAGACATCTTTACAGACACATCACCCAAAGCAGTGATAGTGAAGGCAAAGATAAACAGCTGGGACTACATCAAATTAAAGAGCTTTTGCACAGCAAAAGAGACAATAACAAAAACAAAGAGAAACCCCACCAACTGGGAGAACATTTTTGCACCCAACACTAATGATAAAGGACTGATCACAAAAATATGCAAAGAGCTGATGAGACTCAACAACAACAAAGAAAATAATCCAGTCAAAAAATGGGCAGAAGAGCTTAAAAGAAACTTCTCTGAAGAGGAAATGCAAATGGCCAACAGGCATATGAAAAAATGTTCAACATCACTTGTCATCAGGGAAATGCAAATCAAAACTACCATGAGATACCATCTTACACCAGTGAGAATGACACATATTAAAAAAACTAGCAACAACAAATGTTGGCGAGGGTGTGGAGAAAAAGGAACTCTTCTGCACTGTTGGTGGGAGTGCAAACTGGTCCAACCACTGTGGAAAGCTGTATGGAGATTTCTGGACCTACTAAACATAGAGCTTCCATATGATCCAGCAATTCCACTCCTAGGTATTTACCCAAAGGACACAGAAACATCAATTCCAAAGAACACCTGCACCCCTATGTTTATAGCAGCACTGTTTACAATAGCTAAGCTTTGGAAACAACCCAAATGCCCAAAAATAGATGACTGGATCAAGAAGATGTGGTACATATATACCATGGAATATTACTCAGCATTCAAAAAAGATAAACACATGCAATTTGCAGCAACATGGATGGCGCTGGAAGGGATCATGCTCAGCGAAATAAGCCAAAAAGAAAAAGAAAAATACCGGATGGTCTCACTCATAACAGGAATCTAGAAAACTTAAATAAGGGACCAGGAAAATGAATAACTATAAGAAAGTGAAAATCAAAATCAACAAAAAACTATGAACCAGAGACACTTTAGGGGGGCGGGGGTGGGAGGGGAGGGATTGGGGTCAGAATGGGGGGGCTGCAATTGTATGGGGAATATAACAATAAAATTTATTAAAAAAAAAAAAAAGAAATTGACAGGTTACAAAATCAAAATACAACTTTTGATTGCATTCCTATATACAAATAATGAACTAGAAGATAATTCAGGAAAGCAAAACCAATATCAAAACATATCAAATACTTGGTGATAAAACTAACAAAGAATGTGAAAGATCATTTCAATGAAAACTATAAGATGTTGCTAAAAGAAACAGAGGAAAACACAAGTAAACAGAAATATATTCCATGCTCAGGGACTGGAAGAATTAACATTGTCAAAATGTATATCCTACCCAAAGCAATAGATTCAAGGCAATCCCTATTGAAGTTTCAATGGAATTTTCAAAGAAATAGAAAAACATTACTGAAATTTGTAAAGAACCACAACATTCCAAACAGCCAAAGTAATCTGGACCAAAAAAATAATAAAATAGGAAGGGGAATCACACATCCACAGTTCAAACTATAATGTAAGGCTTTAGTAATCAAAATAATATGGAACCAAAATGAATCTCAAGAACTAAACCCACATTTATATGTACAGTTAATCTATTTAAAAGGAGCCAAGAGTACGGAATGGAAAAAGGAAATTCTAATCAATAAAGGCTGTTGGAAATACTGGACCGTCACATACAGAAAAATGAAACTAGATTATTCCCTTACAATATATACAAAAACTAATTCAAAATAGATTGAAAACTTGGATGTATGACCACTAATCATCAATTGGCCTCAATTATATCTTTTGGATTTGATTCCAGCAGTTAGGAAAATAAACTCAAAATGTTAACAAATGGAACTACATCAAAATAAAAAGCTTCTGATCAGCAAAAGAAATTATCATTAAAAACACACTTACTGAATGGAAGAAAACATTTGCACATTATATATCTGACAAGGGACTAATATCCAAAATCTTCAAAGAACTATTTAAAACTCAGTAACAACAAAAAATGAAGAACCTAATAAAAAGGTCTCCCCAGTGGCACATGGGGTTAAGCACCGCACTATGAAGCATGAGTTTGATTCCTGGCCCACCAGGAAGCAACCCACATGGCAAAGCAGACCTCTCCTGTCTCGTCCGCTGCTCCCCTCAACTGTGTATTTCAGTTAGTCTGCCCACCGTGTTCCCCACTCTGTCTCTGGTTCACCCTCTCATCCCCCACATCTCTGGACTGTGCCTCAGCTCTTGTATGCATAAATAAATAAATCTTAAAAAAAAAAGAACCTAATAAAAAATGAGCAGGAGAGCTAAATAGCATTACTCCATCACTTATCAGGGAAATTCAAACCAAAACCAAATGACATACTATCTCATCACTATGAGAATAGCCCATATCAAAATGACCAGGAATAACACTATGGCAGGAATGTTGATAGGTCTAGTTACTATAGAGTGCATTACAAAGATGTGGTATATTTACATGATGGAATACTACTCAAAATATAAAAAGGTGAATTCTTGTCTTTTGTGACAACATGAAAGAAACTGAAGATATCATGCATACGGAATAAGTTAAAATGGGAAAGTAAATACAGAATAATTTCATTTGTATGTAGAATATAAAGAAATAAGAGAAAGAAACTGACAAACTACACCAAAAAATACCTAAGAAATATGACTAAAAATTTGAGGCTATTAGAGGGGGAAGGAGGAAGGGGTAAGAACAAGAGGGAGACCAATGTTCTATGGTAAAGAACTATGAATGTTTGGGTGGTTGATAAGTAGTGGTGATACACATCTGAGGAGGTGTGAACTTATTCTCCTAAATCATACAGTTTTGGAAACAATAAACAGTGTGTCCTAAACAGAAAAATGTTGCCTCAGGGACACCCCTGGTGGCACAGCGGTTGAGCTCTGGGCTGCAAAGCTGCCTGCAGCCTCTGCAGCGCTGGTTTGATCCATGTGGCGTCCCACATGGCACCACAGACCTCTCCTGCCATGCCCGCTGCTCCCCTCAGCAGTGTATTTCATCAGTCTGCCTATTCTGTTCCCCGCTCTGGTGAATTCTCTCACCCTCCTGCATTTCTGACTGTACCCAGTGCTTGTATAAATCAATCAATAAATAAATCTTTAAAAAAAAAAAGAAAAATGTTGCCTCAATATAAATAAATAAATGAATAAATAGAAATAGATACAACACAATAGTACTATAATACTTTTTAATAGAGGATTTTAATACCCCAAATACAACAACTGACAGATCAATAAGACAAAATAGAAAAAATAGGCTTAACAGACATCAGCACATCATACCACCCAAAAAACCACTGCACACATGTTTTTTAAAGTGGACATAAACTATATCTTGTGCCATGAGTCAATGTTCAACAAAACCACAAAGACTGAAATTATGTCAAGTATTCTCTCTGAACATTATGCCATAAAGTTAGAAATCAAGTATAAGGAAAAACAAAACAGGAAAATTAAAGAACATGCAGCTTAAAGCTATTGGGTAAAGATGAAATCAAAGCAGAAATTAAACAACATCTTGAGATGAATGAAAATAATGATACATTCTACCAAATCTATGGGATGTAGCAAAAGTGGCCTGAAGAGAGAAGATAATTGCAACACAAGCCTGTATTAAGAAAGCACAAAAGTTCCAAATAAACAATCTAATATTATCCTTAAGTAACCTGAAAAAGAGGAACAAATGCAGAAAAAGGGAAATAATAAAAATAAGAGTGGAAACAATGTAATAGAGATCAAAAAGACTACACCAAAAATCAATGAAAGTAAGTGATGGCTCTTCAAGAAAATAAACAAAATAGATAAGAATCTAGATAGGCTAACAAAAAAGAGAATGAAGACATCATAAATGAAAGAGGAGAAATTACCATAGGTAGAACAAGAGATCATAAGAGACTGCATGCCAATAAGTATGACATCCTTGAAGAAATGGACAAATTTTAGATCAATACATTCTACCATGGTTAATACAGGAAGAAACAGATGCATTGAACAAGTATGGGAATTGAAGCAGTAATAAAAAATCTGAGAAACAAAAGCCCAGGATGTCTCTACAAATGATTTTTCAAGCAAATCAAATCTTTCAAGACCTAATGCCAATGTTGCTTGAATTGTTTTTAAAAAAGCAAGAAGCAGCACTGCCCCAATACATTTTATGATGCCAACATTACCCTAATACCAAATCAGACAAAAAGAGCACAAGAAAATTATGGACAAATACCCCATGGGTGCAAGTCTGGCTTAATATTCAGAAATAAATCACATTTGAGCAAAAGTAAAAATTAAAATGATATAATATCAATATAAACAAGAAAGTACTTGGAAAGATTCAGCACCCACTTAGGATAAATTTTCTAAGCAAAAGAATAATAGAAGGAATCTACCTCAATCTAATAAAAAACACATATTACAAGCCAATTGCCAATACTTAGTGGTGAAAATTGAAAGCTTTCACCTCAAGGTTAGTAACAAAACAAGGAAACCTACCATCACCATTTCTGTTTAATTTGACAGAGGTTTTGACTAGAACTACTAGACAAGAATAGGAAATAAAGGGAATCCAAGTTAGAAAAGTTAAATTATCTCTAATTGCAGACAATATGATTTTATATGTAGAAAATACTAAAAGACTTCATCAAAAAAAAAACTGAGGGCCTCCCCTGGTGGCACAGGCACTTGAGTGCAGCGATATGAAGCTGTCCTCAGCCTCTGCAGGGCCAGTTTGATCCCAGCTGGCCACAAGGGTCCCACTTGGTGCAGCAGACCTCTCCTGGCTCGCTCACTGCTCCCCTCAGCAGTGTATTTCAACAGTCTGCCTGTTCTGTTCCCTGCTCTGTCTCTGGTGAATCCTCTCACCTTCCCATACATCTGGCCTGTACCCCAGTTCTTGTATAAATAAATAAATAAATCTTTTTAAAAATTATTTGAAATAACAAAGTGGCAGGTTCCAAAATAAACATACAGAAATCCATAAACTTTTTATATGCAATGAGCAAGAAGCAAAAGAAATTAAGAATGTACCTTCATGTATAATTGCCTCAAAAAGAATTAAACACCTCAGAATTAAAGTAAGTAGGTAAAAGACCTATGCAATGAGACTACAAGATGCTACAAGATACAAGATGCTATTAAAGGACTTAGATAGACATAAGGAGATGGGAGGATATTTCAGGTTCATGGAAAGGGAAAAATCAATGTAATCAAAATGACTACTCTGCCTAAAATGATATATAAATTTAATGTAATCCCCAAAGAAATATACACAATGATTTTCAAGGAAAATGAATTAAAAATATTAAAAATTATATAGAACCACAAAGGCCTTGAATTGCAAAAATAGCTTTGAAGAAAAAAGGAGAGAAACAATGGTATCATGTTACCTGTCTTCAAACTTGACTATAGAGGGACCTCCCTGGTAGCACAAGAGGTTCAGACTCAACCTATGAAACTATCCACTGCAGTATGAGTTCGATCCCCAGCCGGGGAGATACATACATGGTGCAGCAGACCTCTCATGACTCACCCTCTGCACCCCTCAGCAATGTACATCAGTCGATCCACCTGTTCTGTTCCCCACTCTGTCTCTGGTGAATCAGCTCGTCCCCCCACAACTCTGGCCTGTGCACCAGTTCTTGTTTGCATAAATAAATAATCTTTAAAAAAGAAAACTGACTATAGAGCAACAATACTAAAAAACAATATGGTATTGGTGCAGAAACAGAATACATGAATCAGTAGGACAGAATTGAAAACAGAAATAAATTCATATATATATATATATATATACACCAAATCTATGATAAAGTGGCTATGATCATAAAATGGGAAAAGGACAGTCTCTCTAATAAATGGCACTGGGAAAATTGGAAAGCCATACATAAAAAAAATGAAGTTAGATCACTTGATAATTACATACATCAACACAAACTCCAAATGTATTAAAAATTTATATATATTATGACTGAAATTTATAGAAGAAAACACTGATGATATGTTCTACAATATCAATGATAAAGATATTTTTGGTGACTCAACCTCTGTGGTAAAGGAACCACAAAGAGAAATAAGTACAACAGCATTATTTACAATAGCTAAGACTTGAAGCAGCCTAAATATCTATCAACTGAGATTGATATCACTTGAAGCAAAAAGATGTAGTATATCCACATCATGGAGTGTTATAAAGCCATGAGAATGAAATGCAGTCATTTTCAACAAATGGAGAGAATTTGAGAGAATTAGGTATAGAAAAGTAAGTCAGAACAATAAAGATAAATGCTGGACATTTACATGGTAGACAATTTAATCGCCTAAATCACTATAAAAAACAAGTGGACACTCAATAAACATACTGAGATTCAGAAGAAGGAAGAAGAGAAAGGGACAAGTGGATGCAAGAGATGGTGGTGGGGGAAAAATAAATCTAAAAAATCAGAAACCACTCAATATAGCTACCAGTGGGAAAGCAAGAATAGAATAAAGATGGCAAGGGAAGAAATAGATTGCTATGTGGACCTTTTTATATAATTTTTACTTTGAATCAAATGGACATTGCTTATTAAAACAATAAAATACACAAAAATCTTTAAAGTATAAAAACCCTTTTAGGCTTATGGGCCCTATGAAAACAGGCAGAAAGTCAAATTTGGCCAGTAGGGCTGTATTTGTTGATTCTGTGTTGGAAGAAAAAGTTGAAATGAGACACAGTTACAAGTTCTTCCCTTGTTCTATAGAGAGCATAGGAGCTGGAATGACTTTCAGAGCTGTGTTGAATCAAGGTAAGTTTCCTGATCAAGGGTAAGTTTCCTGAATTGTAAACCTGGATGTTGCATGTTTTTTTTGGAAAATGGGACAGACTCAGGTGAAACATTTCTCTTCAGGGCAGGACAAGTCCTAGAGAGAAACTCCACTGAGAGCTGCCATTTTCAACTCTTTCAGCAACTGGGGTTATGAGCAACATTATATTATAAGTAAAATCTGTGATTTCACAGTTATCCAACTTTGACTACAAGAAAAATTCATCATTTCCAGAGTACATCCCTGAAAATGGCACACAAATGAAACTCAATCCTCCGCAGAAAAGTTATGTTCTTAGGGACTTTTCAGGACTCAACTCAAATAATAAGGAGTGTGACAGAGAACTTATGATTCCCTTCAAGTGTACGCTCAATGAGGACTACTCAACTTGTCTAACTCTCTTTTCCCAATCACTTCTATCAGTGGCAAAATTGATTTTGGAATCCGGTGCCCTTCCCTCTTCCTTTCTTTAATGAAGTTTGGAGCTGTGGTTGGGGTGGTTGCAGGATGGGGTTCTCCCTAGGTCTCTTCTGGGCACAACTCCCTAATTGTAGGACACAGAAGATGTAGAGAGGAAAGGGTAGTCGTTCCTTATTTGTGTGGAGGAGACAACACTGGTCCTACAGACAAAAATTTGCCCTGGTGCACTGAATATCCATGGTGATTTGGCTGTTTCTCCAGTGGGAGACATGAAACTCTACCTGGGGCCAGTTGCCCAAATCTGACTCTTCTACTATCCACTGCTCATTTCCAATACGTCCTAGCTCCTGTAATTCTTTAGAGACAGAATAGTTCTGGCCTCTGTAACTGGAAGTCTGCCAAAATGACATCTCTTCTCAATTTCTCGTAGGTTCTCACAGCCTTAGTAGTCCAGAGACAGATCAGCAAGTGTATTGGTTAGACAATCAAACCAGGGTGAATGCCCTGCCCCCTGCCTGGCAGGAACTTTCATTCTGACTCTTATCCTTATACCTCCTATGCTTATAGGAGAAGCACTAGCAGTAACTCAAACTCATTTCCAATGCAGGAATTGAGAGGAGAAAGTAATCTCTCTTCACAGGCTCAGCTTTCCCCCAGCAGAACGGTTGCCCAAGGCTTCCCCTTAGAGTGATGGGGTTGGGGGTGGGGTTAGGCTGCCTCTCTCCTGCCAACTGTCTGGAAGCCTTCTGGTGAGAGGTCTGGCCAAAACTGCTGGCAGCACTCTGAACTTAGAATTTCAGAAACTTAGTACCATTTGTTCATATTTAGGGTTTTTACTATAGTTCCCACCAACAGGGAAGGTCTAAACAAGTTCAACATGCCCTTATGTGTTTTTGTTTGTTTTATTTGTTGTAGATTGGTTTAGTTTTATTTTGTCTTGGTAACAGGTACTAATAGAGATTGAAAGGGAGGAAAAAAATAAAACCCTCTCCTTGGAAAACCCATCTTTGCTTTCCTAATCCCTTCTTGGCAAGTCCTCTCAATTGCATTTAATGGCTGTGTTTGCTGTGTTTATCATTGGGAATAGTAAGGTTATATTTGCATAGCTGACAGCCATCTTTCAAAGTTTCTTATTTCACAACTTATTTTAAGCTCAAGACCAAATACTTAGACATAAGAAAATAGAGTATTCATTTTCAGATTTAACTCTCTTAGAATTCTGCATTCTATATTCTACTTCTGAGATTGGGAATCACAGAAAGGATAGACAGGTAGGGAGTCGCTCTCTATTATGAACTACACAAATGTCTGCGCACATGGATTTGCACACACATGATCTCCAATGGATGTACCCACTGCTACACTAATGTGCATGTAGTAGGACTGGGTGAAAGAGATCTTCTGGTGGGATAGCAACACTCTGGGACATTAGTTGGAAGTCAGTGCAGAGTTCAGCCATGTTACTGGAATAGTGTTCCTCCAGTTACTGGAGAAGCAATGTTCTAAGAAAGGACCTGTTCCATGAAGAATTCTATAGATCCCTACAATGAAGATGCCAACTGCCCTCAAAATTCAGACAACTTCGCAAACTTTGAGGACCCAACACATAGGAGTCAGCTTGTGATCTTTCCTGACTGGCTGAGAGGACTGGCAGAACACAAAACATAACATTTTTCCTCACAACAAGATTAAAATTGAAAAAAGGGAGAATTCAATCCTTTTCTTTTCTCTCCATTTCTAACTATTCAATTTTGTAAAGAGAGAAATTGTATCCATACTTAAATTTTTTGGAAAAAAACACTACAAAGAGGTGGTGCACAGGGAATTTCAAGGCAGTGAAAACACTCTGTATAATATAATGGTTGATATATGTCATTATGCATTTGACCAAGCCCATAGAATGTACTACCACCGGAGTGAACCTTAAATTAAGCTTTGAACTTTGGGTGTTTTGATGTATTCATGCAGATTCATCCATGGCAAGTCTACCAGTGATGTTGGTAATGGGGATGCTGGCACGTGCAGGGCAAGGGATATATGGAAAATCTTTGTACCTTCCAAACTTGCTTTTGTTGTAAAAGTGAAAATACTCTAAGAAAATAAAGTCTATTGAAATTATGAAACCGATTTTTCTACTTTTAACGCTGTAAATAGCAAAGTTGCATTTGATTTTGTCTGACCCGCATTAAAGCAAAAAGCACTGCGACTTAAAATCTATCCCTGGGTAGGCTTTTGCCAGCAGCACCTGGGCTGCCTCCATAGGATTTCTTCATTCTTACTTGATGCCTGCATCAGATAACTAATCTAGTCCAGAGATCTAAGAGGGTGCTGACACCAACCTAGCAAAACAAGCAGAAAGCATGTTGATGTCAGACCTCTTGGCTTTCTTGTGGAAAAACTCTTTCTCTTCAACCACCATATGGACTTGATTCACCCCCTGTAGAGGAGGACTGCTGCTCTTGTCCTGTAACTGCTGAGAATTTTATACCTAATAAAGGCTTCATTAACACACAAATGTCAAAGTAAAAAAGGCTTTGCATGTCATGGCTGGGAGGTCTAGAGTTTCAGTCTATTTTATCCTTCTGCTTTTCAAAAAGAAAAAAATAACAAAAATAATCTTTTCCTATTGATGAATCTACTTACATTGCTTTGAAAATGAGAGACAATATAAAGGGCATCTTATGTGAATTTATTTATTGAACAGGAATAAAAAAGTGAAGTGTCAAATTCTATTAATATAGACCCCTTCTTCTCCAAACAATCTTTGACATTGAAAGTGGATTCCAGAGAAATGGGATGCTTCAAAGACACATTGCTAGTTGCACTTTTACAAGAATTGGAGGCAACATAAGAAATGTAAACAATATATATATGGCCTCAGTCATGACTTCATCCTTAGTCCCACAAAGCACTTCCACTGCCTCTGTTAATACCACAATTTGTTTTCCTTTCAGGTTTGTTTTTCAAGCTCAGAAGGAGGATTCTACCCCCATTAGCTTTCAGTCCTGCCTCCTCATTAACCCTTTAACTTAGAAATATGAGAAAAACTGGCAATCTCTGAAACATTCTGTTTGGGCTTTTGTGTGATACCTACAGGATGCCAAGTTGGCTGACGATGCTTATTACCTTCATTGTTAGCTTATCAGTAGACCATAAACCAAGTTTTCTACTCAATAATAATAAACTTGCATAAACCAAGTTTTCTACTCATAGTAATTAGTCAATGAACTCATTTGGTGTTTGTTTTTTTTTTTTTTTTTTCCTGTCAATTAATTGCAGCCTTCAAACAAATGATATCACTGCCTGGCTAGAAAAAAAAGCTAAATTAATCAAAAGCATTTTCAGAGATGACTAAAAAGAGAGACAATGAATTTAAATTATCAAAGAAATCTTGCTGCCAATTTCATGGAGACGGTGAATCTGCAGTTTGGAATTCTGAAATTAATTTTTAATAATGTGTTTTCTTTGCGAAGTTGTAGAAATATGGAGGTAGGGTTAACAGCAACCTAGAAGGAAAGCTAAAGACAATCTGCACTAACTCTTTAGTCTACAAATGAAAAAGTGAAATTTGGACATCGAAATTATTTACCAACATCTCAAGACACATATAAAGTAAAACCTTAGTCCATCTCAAAATTTTTGAAGCTGTGAGTATAAGTTTCTGTGTTTTAATCAAATTAAATATAGAAAAAAGAGTGGTCTCACTCTTTTGAACATATTCAGTCATTTGTTAAGCAAACATTTATCATGAACATACAGGAGTTTGCAGTAGTGACTCTGATTACGATAAACATCAAAGACCCAAACAGGGATGTTTGTGTTTTCACACACATGATAGGTTCTGTGACACCCATGGTGAGTGTGCTTGCGCTGTGTAGAGTTTACAGAGGCACATTCATTGTCACTTATTAGTCACCAACAACCTCAGCATGGTGGCTGCCTGGCAACACAGGACTTTGAGTCTCAAACGAACAGAGCTCCCTTCCAAGCTTTGAAGGAAGTTTATCATGATCCCAAATTATAACATTATCCTCTAAGCCTTGTTTTGAGTATTACTTGACACATGGCAAAAAAAAAAAAAAAAAAAAAAAAGTTCCAATTAGTTCTTTCTGTTTTTATTCTTTGTACACATTCGCTAAGTCATTTTTGGGTAAACTTTTTTTGGTAAATTTTTTCCTGGATCTGTAGGACTAGAGTATAATACTCAAGAACCTTATTCCTTATCCTTGCTTGATTCTTGATTGTTTTACTCTTTTTTTTTTTTTTTACATTAAAGACTTTTCCATATGTGCACATGATCCAAACTTTCAGATTGTAAGAAGTCATTTAACAGAAGAGAAGTGAGTGGAAATGGGTAAATCAAATAAAAGGGGTCGATTTTAAGGTGAGATGAATACAATCAAAGGAGGTAAAAATGTAGAATTGGGGTTTTAGTGATAAACTTAATGTAGTGTATGCAGATGTTGGTAACACATAAAACATAATATCACTTCAATTAAAATTTTAATAAAGAGTGAATATTATAACATGCAAATAGAAAAACATGTTGGTTGAGATAAACTGTATCTTTGGATGAAATGTCTGTTGACACATTCAATATTCGTAGCACACGTTCTACATTTAAAAGCACAAATGCTAAATTCTTTGAAGATTGTTGTTGATATTTTCATTGGCATTTCATTGAATCTATATTTCTTTGAGTAGGATAACCATTTTGACATTGTTGATTCTTCCAATCCATGAACAGGGAATATTTTTCCATTTCTTTGTGGTTTAAATTTCTTTTAAAAATGTCTAATAGCATTACTTATATAGATCTTTACCTCCTTTACTAGGTTTACTCCTAGGTATTTAATTTTATTCTGTGTGATGTAAATTGGATCATTTTATTTCTTCCTCTACTATCTCATTGTTTATATACAGGAAAGCAACTGACTTTTGTATATTGATTTTATAATCTGTCACTCTGATTATGCTGATTGTGTTGTTTAGTCTTTTTATGGAGTCTTAGAGTTTTCTATGTATATGATCATATCATCTGCAAAAAATGATAGTTTCACTTCTTCTCCAAGTTGAATTCCTTTTATTTCTTTGTCTAATTGCTCTACCTAAGAATTCCAATACTGTGTTGAATAGTAGCAGTAAGAGTGGACATTCTTGTATCAGATCTGACAAGGGACTGATATTAAATATCTATAAAAACTCTGAACAAAAGAACTGAACAAAAAGAAAACAAATGACCCAATCAATACATGGCCAGAAGAACTAAACAGACACTTCACAAAGAAGACATACAGCTGGCAAACAGACACATGAAAAAATTTTCACCATCAATTATTATTAGAGAAATGCAAATAAAAACCACAATGAGATAACACCTTACACCTGTATGAAAGATCCAGCTAGAGAAGACCAGAAATAATTGCTGGTGAAGATTTGGAGTAAAGAGAGCCCTCCTACACAGCTGGTAGGAATGTAGATTAGTTAAGCCTTTATGGAAAGTAGTATGGAGAGCCTCAAAAAGAATAAAACTGCCATATGACCCAGTAATTCCATTCTTAGGCATCTACCTAAAAAATTCAAAAACACTAATTTGAAAGGAGACTTGCACTGCCAAGCAAGTACAAGTACAATTTGGCAGTACAATAGCCAAATTATGGAAACAACCTAAGTTCTCCAAAACAGATGAGTGGATCAAGAACATGTCATTTATATACAGAAAGGAATTTATTCAGCAATTAAAAAAACTCATATCATTTGTGGCAACATGAATGAAATTGGAAGGGATAATGCTGAGTGAAATAAGGAAAAAAGAGAAAGATAAATACCACTTGTCTTGAATATGTGGACAATAATATGTGGGAAATCAAAGTTCAGATAAAGACAAGTTTTAAAACTAACACTTGAAAACTAACTACAGAACTGAAGCTTCCAGATAGTGGAGGAGCGGTGGAGGTATAAGAATAATAAGGAAAGGAAGCAAAATGGCCTATGAAGGTAGAGTATGGGTGATTCAGTGATAGGTTCACTATAGGGGTGATACCTGATGCATGTTACCCTAATGATAACTCAGTTAAATAATAAATGAATAAATAAATACATTTATGGGGGGAAGCACAAACATTAAGATAAATGTTGGATACAAAATTTACAAAAAAAAAATCATTTCCAATATCATTAAGAAACTATATTTTAATTTTTTTATGTTTTTCTCAATCTTGAGTTTTTTAATGGAATTAAAAGGGATCTGATTGTATCTTTACTCCTAGTGAGAACCCAATATTTTATCAGTTAGTTGATTTTTTCCCTCATTTCCTACCTCGGCATACACTTCCGAACTGTGCAATGTGGGCTTTTTCCTGGGCTCTTTATTTTATTCCATTGGCCTATTGCATGTTCATGTGGATTTGTTATAGATGTTTGTGGGGGTTTTCTTTAATTATCTGTCAAGTTAAGGAAGTATCCTTCCAATTACAGGTCTTAGAAAGGAAGGGGAAATCTTCTGTTCTTCAAGTACTTCAAGATTTTGTTGTAACAAGAAAAAAAAAAATCATGATGAACTCCTCATACATTGCAACATTTAAGCTCATTTGGTTTATTATCAGATTGGGTTGGAACTTGCATACATTATTTTATGAATTTGAAAAATATCGGGTCATGGATGGTCTCACTTATAGGAGGAATGTAGAGGATCCAAATAAGGGATCAGGAAAAAAACTAATCAAAATAAAGTAAAAATCAAAACCAACAGGCAACTATAAATAAGAGACATTCTGTGGGGGGAGGGGGAGCAGAATGGGGGAGAAGGGATTAGGTTCAAAATAAGAGTGGGAAGAGTACAAGGGACCATGGTGATAGTTCACAGGTGAATGGGTGGTGGGAATTTCACAGGGACTATAACCAAGATGAAAATTCATACATTGTACAAAAATGAAAAATGATGTAAAAATATACAAAATAAAATTAAAAATAAATAAAAAGAAAGAAAAATATTGGTTCACTGAGTTTTTTAGATTTTCCAAATGTTGTACATTTTATTCTATAATATAAAAACATTTATTAAAATCACCAGCAAGGTCATATTGTATTTTGAGATTAGTTTTAATCTCTCTGATGCCTAAAAAGAATCCATGGGGAGTACTTAAAATAATTTGAGAATCATTATCTTAAGTAATATAATCTTTTATTCTCCATGTTTGCCATTTTCCTGAACTAGATGAAACCTTTTCTGTCACCAAAGAAACATGCCACATTGAAGAATTACAAAGAGTTATCAAGACTCATGACAATGTCTTCAAACATGCATAAATTTATTGGCTTCTATTTGAGATTCTCCTTTGTTTCTCTCAAAATAGTCTAGTAACTCTATTCATCAAATAATTCTCACTTGTGTTATAAAAATACAAGTTGCCAAGGAATATATGGGAACTCTCTATATTATCTTTACAACACCCTTGTAACTCTAAAATTATCCAAAATAAAAGTTTGATTTTAAATGAATCATTCCATTCTGTTTTTATTTGTTTTTATTTTTTTTTTACATTTTTGATTGAGGTAATGTTGCTTACAACACTGCATATGATTTAGGATACAGGTTCACAACTCTTCAAATGTATATTATCTATCACAAGATACACATCCACCACCTAAGTACCTATAATCCTCCATAATGCTCCATTGCCTCCCTTCCCCCTTCATGCCTTGTTCCTCCACCCTTTCAATTTGGTAACATCAATTATGCAGACTGATTTCTAGGGATTGTTGTGGTACAGTTTTGTCTGTTCTTTTTATTTTGTTTATTTATATTCCACATATAACTGAAATCATTTTATATTTGTTTTTCATTTCGATTTATTACAATTAGTGGGATCCATACTACTCATACTGTCACAAATGGCTAGATTTCAATTTTTTTAATACCTTAATCATTATGTGTATATACCACATCTTCTTATTCTGTTCATCTATCATGGGACACTCAAGGTGTTTCCATAATTTGGCTATTATAAACAGTGTTGCAAAGAATTTAAGAGCTTACCTATCCCTTTTTTTTAAGATTTATTTATTTATGCATACAAGAACTGGGGTACAGGTCAAAGGTGTGGAGGGTGAGAGGATTCACCAGAGACAGAGTGGGAATAGAACAGGCAGATTGACTGAAATACACTGCTGAGGGGAGCAGCTGGCGAGGCAAGAGAGGTCTGCTGCACCATGTGCTCCCTGCAGTGGCTGTGGGTAGCTTCATAGGTTGTGTCTTAATGCCTTGCACCACCAGGGAGGCTCACCTATCCCGTTGAATTAGTGTTTTTGTATTTTCAAATAGATATTGAAGAGGGGAATTACTTGATTATATAGCAGATCTAACTGATATTTTGAAAAACATCATACTGGTTTCCATAGTGGCAGGACTAATCTACATCCCCATCAAAAAAGTATAAGGTTTCCATTTTCTCTATCGCCTTACCAAAACATTGTTTCTGGTTTTCTTGATATGGGCCATTCTCAAGTATGTGAGGTGGTATTTTATTGTGGTTTTGATCTTCATTTCCCTGACCATAAATAATGATAAGCATTTTTCCATGTGCCTATTAGCCATCTGAATTTCTTCTTTTGTTTTGTTTATTTTTTTAAAGATTTTGTTAATTTTTTCAAAGAAGAACTGGGGTGCAGGTCAGGTGCAGGGGCAAGAGGATTCACCAGAGACAGAGTGGGGAGCAGAGCAGGTGGATCCACTGAAATCCACTGCTGAGGGGAGCAGAGGAGAGACAGGAGCAGTCTGCTGTGCCATGTGGGTCAGCTTCCTGGCCGGGGATTGAACTCAGGCCATGCCAGTGATGCAGTGATAGCTCTGAGACTTAACCCCTAGGCCACCAGGGAGGTGCTGAATTTCTTCTTTTGATAAGTGCCTTTTTAGAGCTTCTGACCAATGTCCATATTTCTTATTGAGCTATTTGTTTTCTTTTTAATTGTACGAGTTCTTGCTAGATCTTGGACATTAATCACTTGTCAAATGTATGATATGTAAATATTTTTCCCACTCAGTGGGGTGTTTTTTTCTTTTGAATGGCAGTTTCTTTTGCCGTGCAGAAGTTTTCCAGTTTAATGTGATCCAATTTGTTTATTTTTTGTTTCATTTCTCTTGCTGCTATAGTCAAGTCTATAAGATATCCCTCAAGCCAATATAGTGAAATGGTTTTGCCTATGTTTTCATCTATGTATTTGTTGGTTTCAGGTGGTGCATCCAAGTCTTTAACACATTTTTAGTTAATCATGGGATATGAAAATCTATTAGAAGCAAGAAATTAGTACAGTGAAGCAGCAAGTTACATCAATATACAAATAATCTGTTGTGTTCCTGTACACAAGAGAAATATGAAGAGAAAAAATCAAGAAAATAACCCCATTACCATCATATCAATAAGTACTAAATACATAGGAATAAATTACTTAAAAGAAACAAAATATCAATACAAGGGAAACTATAAGTTATTGTTTAAATAAAAGAAGGCACAAAAATGTGGAAGAGTATCCCTTGTTTTTGCACTGGAAGAACTAACATTCTTAAAGTTGTCACCTTACATAGATATTCAATGCAATCTCTACCAAAGATTCAATGGCATTGTTCAAAGAAATAGAGCAAACATTACTGAAATAAATATGCAAACACCAAAAATTCCAAATAACCAAATCAAACCTGACAAAAAAGAAGAACAGAGGTATCATATTCCCTGACTTCAACGATTCTGCAAAGCTCTGGTTATTCTAATAGTATGGTATTGGAGAAGAAATAGATATATAGACAAATGGAATAGAACTGAGAACCCAGGAGTAAATCCGCCCTTTTATGGACAGTTAATTTACCACAATGGACCCATGTGTATCCAATGGAGAAAGCAACATCTCTTAAAAAAATGATATTTGGGTACTAAACAGATATATACAGAAGAATGAAACTGAACCACACTCTCAAACCATACACAAAAACTAACGATTATGCTTTCTTCAGTCAAACGTATTGAATTATGAATTGGTTTAAATTGGTTTGGTAGTTTTTCTCTTACAAAGAAATTGATTTTACATAGAAACTTCAGCTCCAAAACAGAAAAAATAATTTGAAAATGTTGAATTTGGAAGGAGTATAAAAATGAATCTAGAAACAGTGTAAATCACTAAAATACATTTATATCACATTATGTTATATGTTACATTATATTAACATGTTTCCTAATGCATTGGTGTTTCTCTATTTCTAAACTAAATGTGTTTCTTTTCACGTTCACAATAAACTTATGCAATAGACACTTTGATTCTCAATCCTTTGCAGAGCAACAAGAAAGTTCAGGAACTCATTTCTCAGCGACAGAGCCATGGCAAGAGAAGGTATCTCTGGATCCAGAGTCTCTACTTTTAACCACTTGACTCTGTTGCTCTTGTTGATGTGATTTCCAGAAATGGAAACAATCCAATCATTGAAGCACCATCACAATGAACAGCTTAATGTTTTCATTGTTGGAATCAGTTCCTAATTTTCATGCTATCTTTATCCTTGAGTTATTTTTCAAGATGTGACTGTGGATAGTCTGATTAAGTATTTGGTGGGTGATTTTAAGCTAAGGTGTCATATATAAATTTGGTGATAGATAAAGTTATTCAAGAGAAATCTAAAGCAGTTCTCAGAAATAGGGGACATAAGATATTGCCTATACCAGAATGAAAATTGAATACATGAAATTAATGTTTATTTAAAATAAGCAAATAATGTTTATTTTTGCTTACACAAATTAAATACATTTATAAATCTTTATTCTGTAGATTTTTTTTATTTTTTTAAAGATTTATTTATTTATGCAAGCACTGGGTACAGTCAGAAGCACAGGAGGGTGGGAGAATTCACAAGAGCCAGAGCGGAGCACAAAACAGGCAGGAGGGGAGCAGCGGGCACAGCAGGAGAGGTCTGTCTCACCACCGTGGGACCCTCACAGTCTACCGGGGATTGAACCGGCGCTGCAGAGGCTGCCGGCAGCTTCGCAGCCCAGCGCTCAACCGCTGCACCACCAGGGGGGTCCCTATTCTGTAGATTTTTTTAAACCTACTCAAAAGCAGAGAAAATAGCTACATAAGCATTAATCTACTAGATTAATCAATATATCAATATTATATCAATATTTATTAATCGCTATATCAATATTTATGCAATCTTGTTTAATCTTTCACCCACACACATTTTTGAAAGGATGACTAGCGTGACTTTAAGAAAATTCCGTATTTAGTATAATTTTACTCAGATATACTTTGCATCTATCTCTTTACTATTATTTGAAAAAGATAATGATGGTACAACGATATCACTTAATAAAATAAAAAATTCCTTACTATCATTTCCTCAACTTATCTAATTACTTCAGAAATAACTTTGTCTGGTTAGTTTATTTAAATCAAGATCCAAATAAAGTCTATATTTCTTTTAATTAATAAGGATCTAAAGTTTTTTAATGTCTAACAGTTACCATGCCCCACCCCATTTTCTTTTATGTCATTTATTTGCTAAAACAACCAAACCTGTTGTTTTTCCTACATTCGCTATTTGGTTGGTTGCCTCTTTGTGGTGTCATTTAACTTGATCATTTACTCTCTGTTTCCTCCAAACTAATAATCGGCAGAAGAGACTGCATAAGATGCTGATTAAATTTTGTTGTCAAGAATCCAGCATAGGTGTCCTATTCAGAGTACTGGATGTTAGGATTGAGTCAGTAGATTATGTGTGGTAAGTCTCATTCAGTTATTATATGTTCCCCATCCAGCAAATGGTTTTACGGGCAGCGCGGTGATTGCCTAAGTGCATCTCCCCTAAAGGTATTACAAAAGGGTTATCTAATTTTATTAATCTTTCTGCTATTATTAGGTGGAATTTATCTACAAACATCACCCTGAAATATAATATCTACTCCCAGAGAGGATTGATGAATGCTTGATTCTTTTTCTTTAAAGATTTATTTATACAACAGATGGGGTAGAGTTCAGAGTCACTGGAGGGTGAGAGGATTCACCAGAGACAGAGTGGGGAGCAGAACAGGCAGACAAACTGAAAGCACTGCTGAGAGGAGCAGCAGGCAAGGCAGGAGAGGTCTTCAGTGCCATGTGGGTATCTCCCTGGCCAGCTGGGAATCAAACCCACGCTGCAGAGGCTGTGGACAGCTTCATAGCAATGTGCTCAATCCATTGTGCCACCGGGGAGGCCCACTGCTTGATTCTTTACATCTTTCTTTATGTTATCCAGAACAATAAGTGATGTCCGAGTAACTTCCAAGGTGATAAAATTTATTTACATCTTTGAATCACACATTTTTACCAATTTAAATGGTTCAAGTCAGCATAATCACCTGTAAACAAGATAAAGTTGAATTTTATTTAATTTCTCTATAATGTTACTTAAGAATCTTTGTCTCTTTTTTTTAAAGATTTATTTATTTATTTATACAAGCACTGGGTACAGTCAGAAGCGGGGGAGGGTAAGATAATTCACCAGAGCCAGAGCGGGGAACAGAACAGGCAGATTGATGAAGCACACTGCTGAGGGGAGCAGCGGGCACAGGAGGAGAGGTCTGTGAGCCATGTGGGACCCCTGCCGGGCGGCCAGTGATAGAACCCTAACCGGCTCTGTAGAGGCTGCAGGCAGCTTTCCAACCCAGTGCTCAACCACTGAGCCACCGGGGAGGCCCAAACGTCTTTGTCTTTTAATGAAGCATCTAGACCACTTACATTCGGTGACCTAGTTAATTACTATGGTCTTCTCTTTACTGTGTTTTGTTTCATTTTTCCATATTTTGCTAAATGGACTCTATTTTATTTGCATTATGTTATCCATAGTTTAGTATGTACACATGGTAGACAATGCTTGGTATCTCCTCAGGCTATGCCTTTTTGCCTGAGAATGCTACTCCTCGCAGCCCTATGGATGTTGCCTTTGCAGTCACATTTATGCAGTAGGACCCTACAACAATAGCCATAGTCTGGTGAACTAAGGGGAGATATCTGACTCTAACTGGGCTGGACAAATCTTTCTCCATGGAATTTGGAACTGGGACCTTATATATGCTAGCCAGTTTGGGGTTCTCTAGAAATAAGAAAATTTGTAAGTCAGGGCTGTGTTTGAGTCTTTGCACCATTCATACAGACACTGGGGAGAAATAGAAGGAAAAAAAGCAGAGGTTCAAATGTAACTAAAAGCATTGTAGACATCAGAAAGAGGGGAAAAGAGACAAAGAGTGAGGGTTTGGGTAAAGAAAGACCTGGCTGCACTGCTGGATTGTCTCTAGCTCTCCAGTCCTTGAATTGAATCTTCTGTAGGTTCTTTTGTTGTTCCTGCTTTCGAGGCCATGATGTGATCCCAGATATAAATCAGTGGCACCAACCTGGTGCTGGTTCTGCCCATGTTGTGCGTTTAAAGTGACTCTATTCTCTTGAAGATGACATATTGCCACTTGTGCAGCTCACTCACACTGACGCAGCACACTCAGATGGCCTGCTCTGCCTTCCGTTTGAGTCTCAGTCCTCTGCTGTCAGTCATTCAGAGCTTCTCTATTGAAATTCTATCTTCACTCCAGGTGGTGTCATGCCTTTAAGAAGGTGCCAGGATTATTTCTCTATCACATGCTCGGCCCCATCTAGTCATAGGGTAGTTGGTGGATGGTAATTGAGTTATTTCCCAGACACAGCCATCTACTGGTAGAGGCAGCCTTGATTTTTTCTCCCAGGGCTTTTCTCTTTCTTTCTCTAGATGTGAGATCAGGGAAAAACCTCTATCCATGAAAGGAGGCAGACATCACAGTACTCCCCTCATAAATTTCTGCATAGAATTCCACTCTGGAATTTCCAAACTCAAACTTTTTGACCAGGGTCACAAAATTAGTTGTTGGTCACCCCCTTCCTGGTTATGCTAGGATGAGCATCACTTTATTTTGAAATGTGAGAGCAGAACGCAACTCCAACCCCGAAGCTAGAGATAACTGAGAAGCTGTTCATTTCCTTAAGTGTAATATACACATATGCATAGCATTTCTAAGTCTCATCTGCTCATGAAGTGTTAGGGTCATTATTCATCCGAAATAGTTCAGTCAGAAATCTCCAAAAACTCATAATAATGAAAGGTTAAAAGATAAACTTGTTCTTTATTTTTTCCTTTCACTTGGCCTAATATATCTTTAAGAATAATATTAGTGATCATTAATGTCAGTATCTACTGTTTGCATATTCTTTATTTATTTATTTATGCATATAAGAACTGGGGTGTGGGCCAGTGGTATGGGGGTGGTGGTGGTAAGAGGATCCACCAGAGACAGAGTGGGGAGCAGAACAGGCAGATATACTAAAATACACTGCTGAGGGGAGGCAGACGAGAGAGGAGAGATCTGCTGTACCATGTGGGTTAGCTCCCTGGCCAGGGATTGAACTCTTGCTGCAGTGGCTGCTGATAGCTTAATAGTGCTGAGACTTAATCCCTTTTGCCACCAGGGAGGCCCCTACTCTTTGCATATTCTTTAGCATATACAGTATGATATCAGACGTATGATTTTATCTTCAGAGTAATCCTTAGGGTTAATTTCATTACAGATGATAAAAGATATTGATCCATTATACAGACCCAGATGTTCCTTATTTTATACTGGTAGTACTGCTTAAGTAAATACATCAATACAGTTTAAAAAAATAATAACAAAGATATGTTCACCTGGAAAAACTGGTTTTAATTTTTGGTCACGCATGTAGTGGAGTGAGCTCTACCTGTTGTAAAATCTCAGCCCCTAGTGTGATGGTTGGTGGCAATCAGCCAGGGGCCAGGAACTAAATGGATTGAAGGACCCTCTTTATGTTGATGGTTCAGGTATTTTTCTTTTTTATTTTATTTATGCATACACGAACTGAGGTGCAAGCCAGAAGTGTGTGGGGGGTGAAAGGATTCACCAGGGAAAGTGGGGAGCAGAATGGGAGGATCTACTGAAACACACTGCTGAGGGGAGCAGCTGGCGAGGCAAGAGAGGTCTACTGCACCATATGGGTTCCTCCCTGGCCAACTGGGGATTGAACTAGTGCTGTAGTGGCTGCCAATTGCTTGATAGTGCTGTCTTTAATGCCTGTGCCACCAAGGAGTCCTGGTTCAAGTTTCTTGATGAGGCAGGATTGGGTGTGGGGAGCCTGAATTTCTTTTTTCTAGAGATCCCAAAACAAGTGTAGCTATGTTGTAAAATTGTCTGATCTCCAAGACTCTGTAGGCTTGTAAAGTTATGAAGACTACACTCAGCTCAAAGTCACATAAAATAAATACAAACATGGGTATCTTGTTTTGTTGTGCATGCACTACACACCCATTACATCCCTTCCCAGGAGCAGATTCCCACCCAGGTCCAGTTTTGGCTCATAGGAATGAAAGTGCTGCCAACACACGATCAGCTTATTTTGCCCCATCAAGTGATGGGGCAAACCCTTATTTTGAATTAATATTGATAATTATTTTTGACACTTAAAATGATCTGTTCCCCTTTATCTACTCCTCTGCTCTAAATTCCCAACTCAATCTTAAGGCATACAATTACATACATACTTCATTGTGGATTAGATTTGCTTTCTTTTGCTGTACCTTCTCATTTGCTACTCCATTATGCATCTCAGATTTGAGAGCAAAATTCCTACTCATTCCCACTCCCATTCAAGTTAATTAACAATGTTTTAAAAGTTACTCTGTGTAAGTTTACAAAGATCTTACTAATTCTTTTGTTAACTCTATATTTTATTTTACTGATAGTCCAAATTTTTTCCAACCCTTTATTTGTTCATACTGTCATATGACTTTTGTCATAAACAGATATGTAATTCACTTCTTTGCCCTACACTGTTTTCCATATTTATGCTTAGATTTCTATCGGCTAGATCTCTGGTAGTCAAATACTCAGTCAAAAGTATGCTTATTTTCAATTTTAATAGATGTTTTCAATTTTTTTTTGCAAATATGCTGAAACAGTGTATACTTCCAACTGCAGTAAGATGAAAATCTTCTCTAACATCCATTTCAGAGAATTGGTGCTATCACGCATTAAATACTTTTTATTGAGGTAATATTGGTTTATATCAGTGTTTGGATTTTAGAAGTATAGGCTCTACCACCTCAGGTGTTGTGCCCACCACCAAGATACCCATAGGCCCCCACGTAGTCCGCGTCTCTATTCCTCCTTTTCTGCCTCTAGTAACCTCACATCTATGATCGGCTTTCTAGGGTTAATTCTTAGTTTGGCTATATTTTACCATTTGTTGGTTTCTCCATGTCCCACATATAAATAACACCATCCAATATTTCTCTTTTTCCTTCTGAATATTCCATTTAGCACACTCTCCCTCCCCCACCAAAGTCTATCCATGTTGCTACAAATGGCAAAGAGTTTATCACTTTTGATCACTGAGTAGTATGCCATTGTGTATACATACCACATCTTTCTGAACCACTTCTCTGTATTTGGGCACTTAGGTTGATTCCACAGCTTTGATATTGTAGATAGTGTCACAAAGAACATGAGAGTGCATGTTTACCTTCAATTTAATGTTTTTGTATTTTTCAGATAGATGCCTAGGGTTGTATGGAAAATCCATTTTTAATTTTTGAGAAACCCCAATACTGTTTCCGTAGGGGCTGGACAAGTTTACATTCCCACCAACAGTGTAAGTGGGTTTCTTTTTCTCTACATCCTTGCTAGCACTTGTTGTTTCTGGTCTTTTTTTATATGCTCCATTCTCACAATTGTGAGGTGGTACCTCACTGTGGTTTTGATATGCATTTTCTTAACAATAAATTATGATAAACATTTTCTCATGTGCTTTTCGGCCATCTGTATGTCTTCTTTCAAGAAAAACCTATTTAGCTCTTCTGCCCATTTTTTATTGTTTTCATTTTGTTGAGTTGTATAAGTTCTTTGTAAATTTTTGGTATAAACCCCAGTGAGATGTCTGGTGTGCAAATGTTTTATTCCCATTTCACAGGATGCCATTTTGTTTTGGTGGCAGTTTCTTTCTCTGTGAAAAAGACTTTTAATTTGACGTAGTCCCAATTATATCCTCTTTTCTTTTACTTGTGCTAGAGAAGTAGCCACAAAGACATCTCTGAAGACTATGTCATGGAGTATTTTGCCAATGGTCTCTTCCTTGTATTTTATGGCTTCAGGTCAGGTCTTACATTCTAGTCTTAAATTCATTCAGCCTTCATTTTTGTGTGTGGTGTGAGATAGTTGTGTAGTTTAATTCTTTTGCATGAGTCTTTCCAGTTTTCCTAAGACCAACTGTTGAAGAAACATTACTTGTTCCAGTGTATATTCTTGGCTCCTTTGTCATAGACTAACTGTTCATGTAGGTGCAGGTTTCTTTTTGTGTGTCTCTTTTTGTTTCAATACTCTGCCCTGTTTTGTTTGTTACAATTTTGTAGTATAGTTTGAGTCTTGGAGTATGATGCCACCATTCTTCCTTGTTTTTGTTAAGATTTCTTTGGCTATTTAGGTTCTTTTGTGGTTCCCTATGAATTTCAATAATGTTTGTTCTATTTCTTTGAGAATTCCATTGAAATGTTGATAGGGATTTCATTGAATCTGTATATTGCTTTGGAAAAGATGGTCATTTTGACCATATGAATTCATCCAATCCATAAGCAGGGTATAATCTTTCCATTTCTTTGTTTCTTCTTCCATTTCTCTTAATGCTCTCTCATATTTTTTCTTTATATAGGTCCTTCACCTCCTTCGTTAGGTCCTGCTTTCTTAAGTTTTCTCATAGTTATTTAGGGTTTGTGTGTATGTGATGTAATTGTAGATAGAATCATGTTTTTAATTTCCTTTTTTTAAGATTTTTTTTAAAGATTTATTTATTTATGCATACAAGAACTGGGGTACAGGGCAGAGGTGTTGGGGGGTGAGAAGATTCATCAGAGACAGAGTGGGAAGCAGACCACGCAGAGCAGTTGGAGAGTCAGTAGAGGTCTGCTGTGCCATGTGGGTTGCTCCCTGGCTGGGGAACAAACTTGTGCTGCAGTGGTTACAGACAGCTTCATAGGTTGCACCTTAACCCCTCGCTGCACCAGGGAGGCCTCCCATGTTCTTAATTTCTTCCTCTTCAAGCTCATTGTTTTCAGACAAGAAAACAACTGATATTTTTGTTTTGATTTTATAACCTTCCACTTTGCTCATCTGATTTATCTTCTCAATTAGTTTTTCAGTGGAGTCTTCAGAATTCCCCATGCATATGGCCATGTCTTCTGCATACTGATAGCTCTACTTCTTCTTTTCCTATTTCGATTCCTTTTATATCCTTCTCTTGCCTAATTGCTCTTGCTTGGATTTCCAATATTAATGAATAGTAGTGGTGAAAGTGGACACAGCATGTCCAAATGGGATTTATTCCAGAGACGCAGGATATATCAACATAATTCACCACATCAACAAAAAGAATAAAAACCACATGATTTTATCAATAGATGTTGAGAAAACATTTGGTAGAATTCAGCATCCATTTATGATGAAAATCCTTGAAAAACTGGGGGAAATGGAACATATTTTAGCATAATAAAATGCATATATGGCAAATCTACAACTAACATTATTTTCAATGATGAAAAATTGAAACCTTTCCCACTTAGATCTGGTACAAGACTGATTTCATTCATTCATTTTTACCAAGTTGGTGGTTATAAATTATATTCTCCTGTTATCTCAAATTGTAATTTCTCTGACTTTGAGGAACGTGGAGAATATTCCTATATGTTTATTGAATTTACCACTTAAGTTATTTGTTTTATTTGGATTTACTCTTCTATTCATATTTTATGTACTTTAAATGAGTTTTTCTACTTACTATGAAACTTTTAAAATACTTTTGTGAATTAACTTTATTCTGTTATCCACACTGTAAACACTAACCTTATTTAGCACTAAAATGACCTAGTGTAGTATTTTTTCTAAGGCATCAAATAACATTGCAGAAACATTTCTTGAATCATTTTTTCTGTCCTGTAATTTGCAATATTGTTTGAACTATATTCAAAATTCCAATATATTTTAGGTCTTGTTTGTGGCCCACTATGTTCCAGTTAATCAGTGATTTTTATAATACATTTTGATTATTTCAAATTAAATAAACAAGTTTCTCTCCTATCCCATTTCTTCTTCTAAAAAAAGATACAGGATATCTATTGTGCTAATCCAGATGAATTTATGAATAACATTTTTAAATTTCACAACATTGGTTAAAATGGAATTCTCAGATAACATATGGTAATTTAGGGGCCAGCAACATCCTTAGCCTTTCACTTTAGACAAGTCTATATTAAGGTCTCAACTTCTTACTTAGTTTCTTTATATTCCACTTTAGATTTATTTTTACATATTTTATATTAATTATTGTTAATAAAATAACTGCCCACACATACTTTAAAAAACTATTTACATATACTTTAAATGTCAGAAAAAATTAAAGGAAAAGTATCAAAGATTCCATGCTATATGGTTGTGGACTCAAAAAGAGTTTGGGAAGATTTCAAAAATTAAATACTTTGATTTAACAAATTCCTTGATTTAACAACTGTAATAAGTTATTCTAATGAGCTACCTCTTTTTGAGTAGGGCAATCAGATATCAGTCTGCAGTTTGTTCTCCATTGGGGTCTCCCCAAAATTTCCATGAAGACACAGGAAAGGTTGAAGTCAAGCTGCTAACTTAATATAATATTCACACCAATTATATGTCAGATGACACGTGAATGAGAAAAAGGAGATCAGGGCTTATCTCATAGAATATCTTGGCTTTGCTTAATGAAATCAAAACTACCTAGGCAAAGAAAAGATATGCTTTACAACATCTCCTACCTGTTATCCCAAGAAGTAAATATTTAGGGCATATAGCAAAAAGGAAACTACCAACATTATTCTACATCCAAGATCTTATCTGGGAGTTAATCAACATTTTTACCCTCTCTCTTCTGAGTCATACTCTTACATTTATCTATCTACTTGTCCAAAGATCTAGAGAAAAATTCAAGCAAACCAGAGACAATTCCTTGTTATCAGGTGCCACTTTGTGTAGAATGTCAAGTGTTGTCTTAACACCCCTCTGACCTATCAATATCATCTCACTCTATGGCAACCTTTCCAGCAGAGCTTGCCCTTTACTACTTGAACAACATGGCACACTCACAATGTTGTCCAAGAAAGGCCACTTATTTTACTCATTTTTCAATTTATCCATTGATAATAAAGTTGCTGGGCCCATATTTAATTATCTATGCCTCTTCATTTCCTACACCTATTTTTACTCCCTAGACATCATCTTTTTAAATAATAGCAGCATTAAAATTTAGATAATGAAATATATCATGTATCCCCTATTGTTTATAGTTTTGGTATCATACCTAAAAAAGACTTTCCCAGCCTTAAGTGGTCTCTTATCAACAACTGTATAAGCTACAAAAAAAAGCACAGTGGCTCATAAGTGTTGGACAACAACCAACACAAAGTTAGACTCCTTGAGAAGCAGAGAAGCATGTGAAGTTAGCTCCACATTCACCTAGGTTTTCTCTCTTGGAGCATTTTCCAAACCATAGCACAGGAGCCTGAGCAATGAATAGCAATCTTTTAGGATGGAAGATAAAAGACAGGAGTTTGAAATTGCTAAGGTGACAGGAATTTGGGTTTCAGGCACTAGAGAAAAAGAAGCTAACAACGAGAAACTGCAGAATGGAAATCGTGCATTCCCAAGATGAGACTCAAGAAATTTCTGAGAGGTTGAAAGCTGACTAGAGATTTTTTGGGTCACGGAGTGGACGTATGTTAAAATAATTCTGGTTTATTCGGAGAGGAAGGATTTTGGTCAATACCTTAGAGAACCCAGAAAAGTGCACATTCTAAAAGAAAATGCTATGTCCCAGAACAAAAGCAAATGCTGAGATGAGGTCCCAGGGAGCAAACATGCATGATTCTGAGGGTGACTCTTTTAATATTGTGCTCTGGGAACTCACTTGTCTCATGCTAGCTTGGGCCTGCAAACAAGGACTAAAAATAGCTTTGATTAATATGCTTTTAAAAGCACAAGCAAAAATGGATAAAATGGTTGGAAAGATGGATTTTTAATTTTTTTTTTACACTTTAGATATTTTATTGTATTGTATTTTATATATGTTTTACATCATTTTTCATTTTTGCACAATGAATGCATTTTTATCTTGGTTATATTCCCCATACAATTCCCACACACACCCCTTATTTTGACCCTAATCCCTCTACCCCTCCCACCCCTTCCCCCATAGTTTTTCTCTGGTTTATAGTTGCTTGTTGCTTGTTGATTTTGATTTTTACTTTATTATAATTGTAATAAAGATGGATATTTTATACAGAATTAAATTTTTCCTAAAGGACTAAATTCACATATGAGAATTGAATGGTCTGAATTAGTGAAAACCAACAGATGTCAATGGGTGAACTAACAACTGGAGGCCAGCAGAAGTCAGAATTAGTGAACTTAAGGACAAATTGATAGAAAATAACCAATTGGAAGTATATAGAGAAAAATAAACCAAATAAATAAATTAATTAACACAAACCAAGAAAGAAAAGAAAATATTTATGTAGGACAAAAACCAAAATATCTAACATAAGTAAAATTAAAGTTAGTATAAAAGAAAGAGGGATTAAATTGTAACTCAAAAAAGAAAGATAAATAGAAAATCTCTTAAAAATTAAATCAAACATATGCACACTTATAAACGATTAATAGGTAAAAGAAGTAATTATGATAGAAATTTCAGATCATTATTCTGACCTGAAAGATTAAAAATGCATACAGAAATTGTGAGATTATCCCAGTTACTTAGAAAAAATTATAAGTTTAAGTATCTGAACAATGACTTAAATATTTTTTTTTTAAGTGGGAGCAATGACTTAAGTATTCAGTCCAAAATCTAGACAAAGAAAGCAAATTAAAAAGCACAAGAAAAGGATAATAAAATTAAATGTAGATGTAAATGAAATAAATAAAGCAAATGTATACAGAAAATCAATGCCAAAAGTAGGTTCTTTGAAAAAATAAATTTAATAAATAATAAGGCTTTGCAAGAAAAAAGAGAAACAAAAGTGATCAATGTCATTCATAAAAAAAAGAACATAACTCCATATTCTCTAATATTTATTTATTTATTTATTTGTTTGTTTGTTTGTTTGTTTATTTATTTATTTTTAAGATTTATTTATACAAGAACCCGGATACAGGCCAGATGTGCGGGAGGGTGAGAGGATCCACTAGAGACAGAGCAGAGAACAGAACAGGCAAACTGACAAAATACACTGCTGAGGGGAGCAGCGGGCAAGGCAGGTGAAGTCTGCTCACCATGTGGGACCCTTGCAGGCCCGCCACCCGGAATCAAACCCGCACTACAGAAGCTGCAGACAGCTTCACAGCGCCGTGCTTAACCGATTCAAGGATGCTACAAAAAAAAAAAAAAACTTATGCTAATAAATTTGCAATATTAGATGAACTGAACCAATTACTTGAGGGAAAAAAAAGCAAAACTTACCAAAAGGAAAACAAGAAAAAATTGAAAAATTGAAATGTTCTATAGTCTCACAAAATGAATTAAATATCTTCCCACAAATAAAACTGCTGGACCAGGTGGCTTTACAGGTGAATCTCCTCATACAATTAATTTAAAAAAATAAAAATCTTACATAAATTCTTTCTCAGAACAAAAAGGAAGACATCTTCCTATGATTTTACAGTCCCGGTAAAATCTTGATACTACAACCACATAAGTATGTACAATTGTTGGCTTCTCCTGGAGTTAGTCCGCAGTTATTTGCTATGTGCCTGCTGTGTGTAGGCAGTTTACAAGAATGTAACATGTTTTTTCAAGGTTACCAGGTAAGTAAAAGTAAATCTGATAACAAGGTGAAGTGTTAATAACAATGCAACCAAAGCAGTGACAGTCAATTACCTGCATTTTGTTGGTTAGGATCAAGTTGTTATTCCATACTCAAAATAAGGGAATTCCATTTTAATTTAATTTAGTGTTGGTTAAAGTCTTGGATGTAAGATCTGAAACCATAAAATAGGTAGTAGAAAATAGGCAAAACTCTGAGACATTGACTTCAGGGATGTCTATGGAGCCTTTACTCCAAAAAACAAGGGAAACAAAACCAAAAATAAACAAACAGGACTACGTCAAACTAAAAAGCTTCTGCACAGCTAAAGAAATTATTCCAAAAATGAAAAGACGCCCTACTGAGTGGGATAATATATTTGCACATCACACATGTGACAAAGAGCTAATATCCAAGATCTACAAAGAACTCATATGACCCAACAACAACAACAAAGTAACAAATGACCTAATTTTAAAAGCAGGCAATCTGCAGAGAGCTAAATAAACACTTCTCCAAAGAAGACATACAGATGGCCAACAGGCACATGAGAAAAATACACATCATCACTTATCATCAGGGACATGCAAATCAAAACCATAATGAGATAGCACCTTACACACTTGAGAATTACCACATTAAAAGAAAATAAAAAAGAAAACAAGCATTGTCTAGGGTGTAGAAAGAAGGAAGCCTTGTACACAGTTGGTGAAACTTAGATTGTTCCAGCACCTATCGGCAATAATATGGAGTTGCACAAAATATTAAAAGTAGATCTGCCTTATAATCCAGAAGATTCAGTATCTATCTGAAGAACAAAAAAACACTCATTTGAAAGGACATATGCATCCCAGTGTTCATTGTAGCACTATTGACAGTAGCCAAATTATGGAAACAACCAACTGCCCAATGAATGATAAGTGGATTAAGGAGATGTGGTATATTTACAAAATGGAATACTACTCAGCCCTTTTCTAAAATGATGAAATATTGCCATTTGTGACAACATGGGTGGAGTGGAACTGGAGGGGATTATGACAAGTGAAATCAGTCAGAAGGAGAAAGACAACTACCAGATGATTCCACTTAATTGTGAAAGATAAAGAAACAAAACAAAGGAACAGACAAAAATAAAACAAAACAAACCCTTGAAATCTAACTAGAGAGTTGAGGTTACCAGAAGGGAAATTTGAGGGCTTGAAGCAAAGGTGAGGAGAGAGAATATGGTAGATTACCGGTACTTCGGTGGTGGGCAACATGTTTGAAAATAGGCACAACTCTAACTATATATTGAGTTAACCAATGCCAATGTTACCTCAATAAAAATGACAAAAAAAATTTCAAAAAGAAAAGAAAAAGACGTGTTCAGGCCCCATCCCAGTCTTCTGTATCTGAAACTCAATAATCAGTCACATGACAAGTCCAGCAGCTGGTTCTGATACATATGGTCTGAGAACCATCACTCTAGCTCCTTTCAAATTAAAACTTAACTTCATGGAATAAATATGGTTAGTTATGTATTAAAAAATAAAAGTGAAAATGTCATCTTGGAAAAAAAAAAGAAAACAGAAAGAGGGATTATAAGAATGAATGAATCCAAGAAGATGGAGATCATGGACATCACAATGGTAAGATATAACATGTCCATGAGATAGTAAAATCAATATTTCTGACATTAGAAATTATCCTAAAAGTGATTAGAAATCCAGACCAGGGCTCCCCTGTTGGCTCAGGGGTTAAAGTCTCAGCTATAGCCAGGCACTGAGGCCTGAGTTCAATCTCTGGCCAAGGAGATAACCCACATGGTAGAGCAGACCTCTCCTGTCTCACCCACTGCTCCCCAGCAGTGTATTTCAATAGATCTGCCTGTTCTGCTTCCCACTCTGTCTCTAGTGAATCCTCTCAACCCCCTCCCCCGCACCTCTGGCCTGCACCCCAGTTCTTGTATACATAAATAAATAAAAGGAAAAAAAAAGAAATCCAGACCATCACATTTAAAATTCCAGCCACTTTACTGAACTGATTGATGAGTTGAATTAGCTTTTCTGTGGAGTTTTTGGGGTTCTCTATGTATAATATCATATCGTCTGCAAATAGTGATAGTTTGACTTCTTCTTTTCCTATTTGGATTCCTTGGATGTCTTTCTCTTGTCTTATTGCCCTGGCTAGGACTTCCAGTATTATATTGAAAAGCAATGGTGAGAGTGGACATCCTTGTCTTGTTCCAGATCTTAATGGAATTGCTTTCAGCTTTTCACCATTGAGAATGATACTGGCTGTTGGCTTGTCATAGATGGCCTTTATGATGTTGAGGTATGTTCCTTGTATCCCAAGAACTTCAAGGGCTTTTATCATGAATGGGTGTTGCACTTTGTCGAAAGCTTTCTCAGCATCTATTGATATTATCATATGGTTTTTATATTTCTTTTTGTTGATGTGTTGGATAACGTTGATTGACCATACACAAAAATCAACTCAAAATGGATTAAAGAACTAGACATAAGACCTGAAACCATAAAATATATAGAAGGAAATATAGGCGAAACACTACGTGATTTGCACATCAAAGACATCTTTACAGACACATCACCCAAAGCAGTGATAGTGAAGGCAAAGATAAACAGCTGGGACTATATCAAATTAAAGAGCTTTTGCACAGCAAAAGAGACAATAACAAAAACAAAGAGAAACCCCACCAACTGGGAGAACATTTTTGCACCCAACACTAATGATAAATGACTGATCACAAAAATCTGCAAAGAGCTGATGAGACTCAACAACAACAAAGAAAATAATCCAGTCAAAAAATGGGCAGAAGAGCTTAAAAGAAACTTCTCTGAAGAGGAAATGCAAATGGCCAACAGGCATATGAAAAAATGTTCAACATCACTTGTCATCAGGGAAATGCAAATCAAAACTACCATGAGATACCATCTTACACCAGTGAGAATGGCACATATTAAAAAAACTAGCAACAACAAATGTTGGCGAGGGTGTGGAGAAAAAGGAACTCTTCTGCACTGTTGGTGGGAGTGCAAACTGGTCCAACCTCTGTGGAAAGCTGTGTGGAGATTTCTGGACCTACTAAACATAGAGCTGCCATATGACCCAGCAATTCCACTCCTAGGTATTTACCCAAAGGACACAGAAACATCAATTCCAAAGAACACCTGCACCCCTATGTTTATAGCAGCACTGTTTACAATAGCTAAGCTTTGGAAACAACCCAAATGCCCAAAAATAGATGACTGGATCAAGAAGATGTGGTACATATATACCATGGAATATTACTCAGCATTCAAAAAAGATAAACACATGCAATTTGCTGCAACATGGATGGCGCTGGAAGGGATCATGCTCAGCGAAATAAGCCAAAAAGAAAAAGAAAAATACCGGATGGTCTCACTCATAGCAGGAATCTAGAAAACTTAAATAATGGACCAGGAAAATGAAAAACTATAAGAAAGTGAAAATCAAAATCAACAAAAAACTATGAACCAGAGACACTTTTAGGGGGGCGGGGCGGGAGGGGAGGATTGGGGTCAGAATGGGGGGCGGCAATTGTATGGGGAATATAACAATAAAATTTATAAAAAAAAAAAAAAAAAAAAAAAAAATCCAGAATAACAACCTAGAAAAAAAAAAAAAATAAATAAATAAAATTCCAGAAGGAATTTTTTTCTGGAAAATTAACAGATAAAGGATCTATGTGTTAAAACTATAGGGTAAACAGTAGACCAAGCAGAACCAAAGCCATCTTGAAATAAGCAATGTTAGGGGATTTTCAGTATCAGATATTCAGACTACTATAAAATTATAATAATTTAGATACAATGATATTGGTGCAAGATTAGACAAACACTAAAATAGATTAGTCCTAAAATACACTCACACATATAACAACACTACTACAATTCAAGGAAGATGATAGAGTCAAAAATAGTGCTGGAGCCATTGTTTATACATAAAAGAAAAGAATCCTTGACTCTCTGCCTATGTCACACCATATTAAAAAATGTAATTCAGGACTCCCTGGTGGCGCAAAGGGTTAAGCATAGCACTGTGAAGCTATCTGCAGCCTCAACAGCATAAATTTGATCCGCGCCATTGGCCACATGGCACAGCAGACCTCTCCTGCCTCACCTACTGCTCCCCTCAGCAATATGTTTCAGTCAGTCTTCTTGTTCTGCTCCCCACTCTCTCTCTGGTGAATCCCCTCACCTCCCCACACCTCTGGCCTGTGCCCCAGTTCTTGTATGCATAAATAAATAAATCTTTTTTTTTACAAAAAAGTAATTTATGGTGATAGTAGCCCCATATGTCCACAAAGAAGATATAGAAGAATATCTTTAGGATTTGGGAGTTGCAAATATATGACCACAAGCATTAAGCAAAAAAGAAAAAAAAAATAATTTTGACATTAGCTTAACTGCTAACTTGTGTTTATCAAAAGATGTTATTAAGCATGTGAATAAACAAATCACTGATTAAGACAATATAATCATAAAACATATCTGTCAAGGAATTAATATTCATACTATACAAAGAATTTCTATGATCTAAAAGGATAGATACCTGTTTATTAAAATAGGAGAACATTTTAAATAGGCACCTAGGTGGATGTTTAAATGATTAAGTAGTATAGCAAAAGGTGTCCAACCACATAACAGTGGTTCAATATCCAAAAATCAACTAACATAATTCACTATATCAACAAAAAGAAAAACCGTATGATCATCTAAATAGACACAAAGAAAGCTTTTGATCAAGTTCAACATCCATATATGATGAACACCTTTGAGAAACTTGAGATAAAAAGAACATATCTTAACATAATAAAGGGCAAAAATGACAAAATCACAGCTAAGATCATTCTCAATGGTGAAAAACTGAAAGATTTTTTCATAAAATTCTGTAACAAAACAAGGATGTCCACTCTCATCTACTGCTTTTCAATATAAATCTGGAAGTCCTAGTTAGAGCAATTAAGTAAGAGAAAGATATAAAAGAAATCTGAATTGGGAAACAAGAAGTAAAATGATCATTATTTGCAGATGATAAATCAATAAACTTGTTCAGTAAAGTAGCAGTTTATAAAATCAATACACAAAAACTAGTTGCCTTCCTATATACAAACAATGTGTCTGAAGAGGAACAAATTAAGAAAACCATCCCATTTGCAAGTGTACCAAAAAAAAAAAAAATGTATGGGAATAAACCTAACAAATGAGGTGAAAGACATATACAAGGAAAATTACAATTGTTAAAAGAAAAAAAAAAGCAGATGTAAAAACATTCCCTACTCATGGATCAGAAGAATCAATATTATCAAAATGGCCATCTTACCCGAAGCAATTTATAGATTCAATGCAATTTCAATAAAAACCCCAATGGCATTTTTCAAAGAAATCAAACAAATATTGCTGAAATTCATATGGAATCTCAAACAATCCTGATTAGCTAAAGTTTCTCTGACTAAAAGGGGGAAAAACAGAAGTATTACATTCCCAGACTTCAAACTGTACTACAAAACCATAATAATAATAATAATAAAAGCATGGTACTAGAACAAAAATAGACACACAGACCAATGGAACTGAATTAAAGCCCAGAAATAAAACTACACATATATAGTCAACTATCTAAAACAAAGGAGCAAAGTATATACACTGGAACAATGAATGTCTCTTCAATAAATGGTGCTGGGAAAACTGGACTGCCACATGCAAAATTACTAAGCTATTGTCTCATACAATACACAAAAATCAACTCAAAATGGCTATCAGACTTGGATATAAGACCTGAAACTATAAAATAGTAGAAGAAAACACAGGCAAAACACTCCATGTCATAAACTGCAGAAACACCTTTGAGGATTCATCCCAGCAGCAAGGAAAACAAATAAGATAAACAGCTGGGACTACATCAAACTAAAAAGCTTCTGTTTAGCAAGGGATAGAAATCAAAATAAAAAGACACCCTACTGAGGGCCTCCCCTGGTGGCACAATGTTTGAGCGCTGGGCTGCAAAGCTGCCCGCAGCCTCTGCAGTGCCAGTTCAATTCCCGGCCACCGGCGAGGGTCCCACATGGTGCGCAGACCTCTCCTGCCACCCGCTGCTCCCCTCAGCAGTGTATTTCGTCAGTCTGCCTGTTCTGTTCCCTGCTGTGGCTCTGGTGAATTCTCTCACCCTCCTGCGCTTCTGACTGTACACAGTGCTTGTATAAATAAATAAATAAATCTTAAAAAAAAAAAAAAAGACACCCTACTGAATGGGCAGAAATATTTACACACCATACTTCTGATGAGGGACTGATACCAAAGATCTACAAAGAGCTTACACAACAAAAACAAACAACCCAATCAAAAAATGGGCAGAAGACCTAAAAAGATACTTCTCCAAACAAGAAATGCTAATAACCATCAGGCATATTTGAAAAATGTTCAGTGTCACTTATTATCAGGAAAATGCAAATCAAAATCATAATGAGATGTCACCTCAAACCTGTGAGAATGGCTCATATTTAAAAAGTCAGAAACAGTAAATGCTGATGAGAATGTGGTGAAAAAGGAACCCTTTTACTCTGCTGGTGGGGATGTAAACTGGACCAGGAACAATGTAAAGCTGTGTTGAGCTGCCTTAAAACACTAAAAATAGACCATACAATCTAGCTATTCTACTTCTAGGAACCTACCTAAAGAACACAAAAGGCACTTGCACTCCTATGTTTATCACAGCACTATTTACAACCGTCAAGATATGGAAACAAACTAAATGCCCTACAACAGATGACGGGGATATAGAAGATGTGGCACATCTACACAAAGGAATATTACATAGCAATTATAAACGATAAACTTATGCCATTTGGGGCAACATGGATGGAACTAGAAGGGATTTTTCTAAGTGAAAAAAGTCAGAAGGAGAAAGAAAAATATCAGATGCCTATTGGCCATTTGCAATTTCCTTTTTGGAGAAATGTCTTTTAAGTTCTTCTGCCTATTTCTTGACTGGATTGTTTACTTTGCTTTTGTTGAGTCATGTGAGTTCATTGTATATCTTTGTGATCAGTCCCTTATCGTTATAATGGAGTGCAAAGATTTTTTTCCCATCAGAGGGGTGTCTCTTTGTTTTGGTTAATGTCTCTTTTTACAGAAGCTTTTCAGTTTGATGTAATCCCAGGTGTTTCTCATTTCCTTGACTTTCTTTGCTATGGGTGATGAGTCTTTTATGACATTATTGAGATGTATGTCTTGTAGTGTTTTACCTATATTTTCTTCTATGTATTATATGTTTTCAGGTCTTATGTCCACACTTCTCCAAAGAGGAAATGCAAGTGGCCAACAGGCATATGAAAAAACATCCCTATAATCAGGGAAATGCAAATCAAAACCACAATGAGATACCAACTTACACCAGTAAGAATGGCATATATTAAAAAAAAAACCTAGCAACAACAAATGTTGGCGAGGTTGTGGAGAAAAAGGAACTCTCCTGCAGTGTTGGTGGGAGTGCAAACTGGTCCTATGGAGAGCTGTGTGGAGATTCCTCAACCTACTAAAGATAGAGCTTCCATATGATCCAGCAGTTCCACTCCTAGATATTTACCCAAAGGACACAGAAACATTTATTCCAAAGGGCACCTGTACCCTATGTTTATAGCAGCACTATTTACAATAGCTAAGCTTTGGAAACAACCCAAATGCCCAAAAATAGATGACGGGATCAAGAAGATGTGGTATATACACACAGTGGAATACTATTCAGCCATCAAAAAAGATAAACTCATACCATTTTGCAGCAACATGGATGGAGCTAGAAGGAATTATGCTCAGTGAAATAAGTCAGAAGGAAAAAGAAAAATATCAAATGGTTTCACTTATAGGAGGAATATAGGGGAACCAAATAAGACATCAGGGGAAATAAATAATAATAATACAAAACACAACAAATCAAAAACAAACAATTATAAATCAGAGACATCCTGCATTGGAGGAGGAGAGACAAGAATCAGAGAGAGGGAAAGAGGAGCACAGGGGACTATGGTGATGGTGCACAGCATTGGTGAAGGAAAATCTATGGGGACTACATCTGAAGGGAGGGGAGCAAACATTGTTTAAAAATGAACAATGATGTAAAAATATATTAAAAATTAAAAAAAGAGAAATAGTGGATGGTTTCACCTTACATGTAGAATATAGAGAAAGCAAAGGATTAGGCAAGATGACAAAATTTATAATCTGATCATAGATCTGAAACTTACAGAATGGGAGGGTGTGGGCAGGAGTGAAAACAGGGGAGTGTGGTGATGGATCATTGATACTATGGTGGTGGGAGAACTACAGGTACTACAGCTGAGGGGAGAAATCAAATGCTGTACAAAAATGAAAAAAAATAATGCAAGAAAATAAATATAAAGTAAATAAATAAAAGTCATTTAACCTTATTAGCCATTAGATAAATGTAAATTACTTTTAAAGCAGTAGTCTAATACTACTACACACTCTCCATATTTAAAACTAGTGAGTGAGATTACCAAGTGTCAGCAAAAAAAGAAGAGCAACTGGAACTATCATTTATAGCTGGGAAAAGCATAACTTTGTTCAAACTCTTCAGAAAACTGTTTGGCACTCTGACAATAGTAAACACTTGCTACTCTATGGTCCTGCACTTTCATTCCTAAACCCCAGGAGAAACAAGTGTATGTATTCACAAGAAAAGCTATGCAAGACTGGTCATAGCAGTGCTTATTTTATTTTTCATAAGTTTAAAACTAGACAAAAGAACCTCAACATCAATGGAGAAAGAATAAACATACGGTGGCATACTTCACGCATATATTCACACAACACAACATTCAAGAGAACAAACTCTGATATACACAATACAGAGAAATCGCAAAAGCTTTTTGTTCTATTTTTCTTTTCATGCTTCTTTCCTTCTATTATAATTTCCTTCTATTATCATTATCTATTTTACCTTTAGGTTTTTTTATTTATCTGGAAGCTACCTTTGTATGCCATTTTAGATAAGGATCCAGTTTTATTTATTTATTTATTTATTTGTATAGTGATCACCTTTTTTTGCTCCTAGGAATAATTTTCTTCTTTATTATGCATTAATTTCCATTTATATACATGGACCTGTCTGAGTTCCCAATTCTATTCTATTTTCATGTCATTTCTATACTGTTGCTTTATTGTGACTTTGTGATATGCCTTAATATCAGAGAGACTAAGTTCTCTTCAATGTTATTTTTTAGTTCAAGTTAACTATTTATAGACCTTTATCCTTCAATAGACATTTAGAATAAGCCCATTTCTTTATAAAATTTCCAGTCAGAATTTTGACTGAGATTGCGGAATTATTTTTTTATTTCAACTCCTATACCTTGCATTTTATATTTTATTTGGCTGTTTTTAAGACATCTTTCAGCTTCTTAATAATATCTCCCATATGCCTTGAAGGTATAATTTTGCTTTTTTAAAATTCTTTTCTCATCTGATCTCATCACTTTTTGCTAAAGGTTTTTTACACTTGTAGCCAGTTGTTTGTTTTGTTTTTTTTTTAAGTGTTTGTGTTCTTCCACTGCCCCTTTGGGCTGTGACTTTAAGCTTTCCTGGTAATATCAGATGCCCTGTCCTATAATGTGCATACTAAAGGGTTGAAACTACCCTAATAGGTAGGGAAGCCCAAACGTTGAACCTACAGAGCTCCATGGATCACGATCTCTGTCGCCACCCCACCAGTCAACTTTTGGACTACAAGCCATCCACAAACCCATCCAAAGCAAAAACGATCTACCCACTCTAGGATGTGGGAGGCAAGGGGGAGTGCCAAATATCAAAGACCTGGTCTGGTCGCCATATCTAGTTTCCTCAACTCTGCATAGCTTTTATGAAGTCTTGATATGTTCCTGTCTATGTGTGCCATCCTGCTGCAATCAAATATGTAACAATTTCCCAAGTTAGTGGGACAGGAAATAGAACTAAGATCCTCTTGATGATTTATATCGAGTTTTGATTGAAGTATGGTTTACATGGAGCTCACATTTGGTGGAAAACTCATAGAACTGAACACTAGAAATCTGTGCCTTCCACAGAACATAACATCTCAGAAAGACAGAACACACATTAACATCATTTTTATTTTAGAGTTATTTTCCGTTTGTTAACTCTTTGCAGATTTCCTCTGGAATCTCCAAAAATACATTGAAAAAAAATTAGAACTACTGAGAGTAAGATTGCCAGCAAATCAATAAACTCATGGTGATCAATAACTGGAGCCACAGTTCAAATGCTTACAGTATTTTTGTCTAATTAAATGAATGAAAAACACTGCTAACAAGGTAATACAAATCTTTATCTTATTGAGTTTTGATTTAAACAATTGATATAAATAAGAGTCTGCTATACTCAATATTATATGCAAATTTGAAGTAGAAAAAATACCATTAAAAATGTAAGCCTGAAATAAATTGACATATTTGTATTAAGATATTGGCCTCACTTTTTATTTTCTTTGTAATATACAGACAAAATTCAGTTTTGCATCTTTTAACTGGGAGCAACACAATGTTTTATATGGCTTCATATTTCAGAAAACAGCTATTCACAAATTTAGAAAATTCCTAAACTCACAATTTTTGTATGATGATTTTTCAATTTAGTGCAACCACACTCTGGATATTTGCAGAATTGTAGAATTCTGACATAATGATGTAAATAGCATGTCCCACAGTATTGCAGTGAGCTTGTAAGATTTCATCTATACCTCTTCATCCAGTCTTCTGATAAAGATGAAGCTAACATTATTGGTTGTTTTCTACAAAATGTGAAATATTCACATAGTACAGTGTGTGGACTATTTAGTTTAGAAATTTAGAGCATTGATTCTATGGCCAGAATGCCTGAATTCTGTCCTGTTTACAACAGTCAGGAATTGTGAACTGGGGTCAGTTTCTCCATTTCTCTCAGTTTCAGTTAATCTATGGAAAGTGATAACAACCGTAGCCCTTAGAGCAAAAGGAAGATTCAATTTCCTATGTGAAGTATATTAGCTATGTACTGTGGCCTCTGCATAGTAAGCACATTGAATTATTTATTATTGTTTTTGTTGAGGAGTCAGTGAAATGGGTAAAAGAGGCCAATTTAAGGTGATAGATGGAAATTAGAATTTTGATGGTGATGTTATATATGCAGATATCAAATTGTAATGTTGTACATCTGAAACATATAAGGTTATAAACCAATGTTACCTCAATTAAAAAACTTAATTAATTGAATAATCTGGTTTTGAATTGAGTCTTTAATTGAACTATTTAGGGAATATAGTTCATATTTCATTCCTGCATATTTTCTATTTTGAAAACTGAGTACAATGTAAAAAAGTGAATCAAGTCCAATTTCACCATGTCTTAGGGTGTCAAACCATAACTGGGTACATACATGCATATATATACATATATATGAATACATAAACACAGCCACATATATAAACACATATATACATATAATTTTATATATATATATACACATATAGACACACATACACATGTATATTTTTGTTGAAGTAATACTGCAAACTTATGTTAGTTTCAGGTATACATCATTATAAATTAATAGCTGTACATGCTATTAATACATTAAGTTCATCATTAAAAGTCCAATGTTCAACTTAAAATTGACTCTTTTGCCTGAATTACTCACTTCCCTTTTGGTAAACACCAATTTGGCCTTATAATCTAAAAGTTTTTTTTTTTTAACTTATTTAAATTGGTTTATGTACCACATATGTGTGAACTCATGATGTTTGTCTTCCTCATTATGACTTATTTCACTTTGCAAAATACTTTCTAGATCCATCCATGTTATTGAAAATGGCAGAATTCCATCGTGGTTTTTTTTTGTTTTTTTTTTTTTTTAATAACTGAGAAGAATCCCATTGTGTGTTTAAAACACATCGTTTTCCACTCGTCTGTCACGGGCACTTAGGACATTTCCAGTTCTTTGCTATTGTGAAAAATGCTGCAATAAACATGGTTGTGCATACATTTCTTCAAATTTCTATTCTTGCATTCTTTGGGAAAATTCCTAAAAGTGGTATAAGCAGATCACATGCAAAGCAGACCTGCAGCTGCTCAATAGATGATGAGCTCTGAGAATGACTTTTATTCAAAGGACAAGAAACAACAAGTGTTAGAAGAGGCTGTGGAAAGATGGATATCGATCTTACAGGCTCCTTCATCGAATGTTTCCAAAGTTTATAGGCCTATTTGGTAAAGCAAAGACCAAGTCCTTGATCAAACTTTCATTGTGAGCTGGGTAATCTATAAGCCAATCCTTGGATAATCTAAAAGTCAATTCATTTCCAATCCAGTGCTTCAAGCTACTGCCTCCTGAGCAGAACAGCAGACTACTATGATGTGTTTCCATGTCAGGAAAAGCAGCATTGAACCTTCCTTTCAGAGTCAAGTGACTTGTGTGTATCCAGGAGTTATGGTGTTAACTCCCCCCATATCCTTGTTAAATTCCATTTCTAATTATTTAACTCAAAAGGAGTTAATGGGGGCAGTGAGTAAATGAAACTATTCCCTGACAAGTAAGGTGTTAGCACCAGCATTGAAGGAATATCATCTGTAGGTAGACTTACCAATTGACAAATGTTACTAAAATTCTTAAGATATAGCAACGCATAAAAATAAGTTATTTCTTTATTTTGTTTCTCATGGACAATGTGTTCAAAAATTCTTTGACACGGGCCTCCCCGGTGGCGCAGCAGTTGAGCGCTGGGTTGCGAAGCTGCACACAGCCTCTGCGGCACCGGTTCGATCCCCGGCTGCTCCCCGGCCACCGGAGGAGGGTCCCACATGGCGCGCAGACCTCTCCTGCCGCCCGCTGCTCCCCTCAGCAGTGTGCTTCGGTCCTTCTGCCTGCTCTGCTCCCCGCTCTGGCTCTGGTGAATTCTCTCGCCCTCCTGCGCTTCTGACTGTACCCAGTGCATGTAAAAACAAAACAAACAAACAAAATAAATAAATAAATAAAAATAATAAAGCATGCCTCTAAAAAATAAATAAATAAATAAATAAATTAATTAATTCTTTGACACATAAAATTTCTCATTGGCATCATAAATTAAACTAATGAGGTGATAGTATCAACTATGATAAACAATGTCATGAGTGGTTTAAAATTTCATAATCAACAAACAACTATGAACCAGAGACACTTTATGGGGGGTGGGGGGCGGGGTCAAAATAAGGGGGTTGTAATTGTATGGGGAATATAAAAATAAAATTTAAATTAAAAAAAGAAACTAATAAAAAATAATAAATAAAATTCCATGCCAGTTGTTCTGTAAGTTCTCAGCCAATTTGCAACATGCTGAGGGTATTTGGTAAAATTAGGTTTCTGGAACAAAATAGTGAGTGACATAACAAAAGAGAAATTTATTTCAGTTTCAGGTAATAGCTTCAAGGTGTGAAAGGCCCAGTTTGACCAAGTTGCTTTGCTTTGTGGAGGAATTGGAAAACCAAGGTTCTGTTTTTCCCCCAACTTCTTTACTTATTTATAGTTAAGATAATGCTAGAATATCACCATCAGATATTGCCACCAAGTTCTGTCCTGTTATTCAACCTTCTTTTGAGGTGTTTACATTCTCCACATGTTTGAGACAGGATTCTGGGAGTATACTTGCAGGGAAAAAGAATTGCTGAAGAACTTGACAAGTGTTTTTCTTAGTAAGCAATACAGAATTAATATTTTCCCTTTTGTTCACATTCTGTATGCTGACACATTGCCCAGGTTTCAAATTCACTACATGGCTACCATTGCCATGTGGGAAATACAGTCTCCAACATGGTTTCCATATAGTGTTTGACAGAAAACTATCACCTCTACCAGAGAAAGTGTCAGTATTTTTCATTAGACTATTATTTTACTAAGTTTTCATTTGTTAGAGTCAGAAAATTTTTCTGGATTGAATTGGAAGTCTTAAATGTATTATCTAGAAAATATTTTGATGACTAGACAATTTTGTGAATTAACATATGACTTCAAACTACTGCAGCACATCTATTTTGTTCAATTCTGAAATTAAATTTTTAGTCTTTTTATTTCAGTTTATGAAGATTTTAACCATTTATCTCTTACATATATGGGTAAACACATACATATACCCAAATATGCAACAAATACTTTTATATGACGTCTCAATAAAATTTGCATCTTACACTTGAAATGAAATTTTCCACTTCCATAATTTATCTTCCATTTTTCTTTTTAAATACACTTTCTCAGTCATTTGTTGTTCCAAATTTTGGTAAAGACATAGTTAAGAGAAACAGGGGCCTCCCTGGTAGTGCAAGTGGTTGAGCATAGCACTGTGAAGCTATCTGCATCCTCTGCAATGTGGGTTCCATCCTGGCCAGCTGGGGAGCTACCCACATGGCATGGCAGACCTCTCTTGTCTCTCCTGCTGCTCCCCTCAGCAGTGTATTTCAGTCAGTCTGCCTGTTCTGTTCCCCTCTCTGCCTCGGTGAATCCTCTCACCCTCCTGCCATCTGGCCTGTACCCCGGTTCTTATATAAACAAATAAAATAAATATTTTAAAAAAGACATAGTTAAGAAAAACAATTCATTTTATACAACTTTAGATAAGAGAAGTGATATTGCAAATATAACTGGAAGTGACACTGACATTCAACCTCAGTGTCCAGGAAACCAGAGGAAGAACAGAGCTATTATGTTCCCTGGGAGACTGTATATTCCAGCTGAAAAGAATGGCTGCAGAAAAACATTGTTGGGCATTACCATGTGAAAGAGGAGGTCGAGGGTTGCAAGATTTTCTGGACTATAAGAGAATTTGAAACTCGAGATTGCTATTATAATCTCCTGATTTTAATAATAATTATACATATATATGTATATATAACTCAAGTTCAAAAACAAACAAAATAAAACAAAAACAAAAACAAAAAGCACTGCAGCCAGGCTACAAGTGTATAGCCCCTAGAACAGATCTGTGGTTTGAATTGTGCTTGTTGATAACCAGATTGCATTTTCCGACCCATAACTCTTTTATGTGTCAACCATCACCTATAAACAATTTTTTTAATTTTAATTTTTTTATTTTTATATTCCCCAAACAATTGCAACCCTTTATTTTGACCCCAATCCCTCCCCCCCGCCACCCCCCTCCCCTCATAAAGTGTCTCTGGTTCATAGTTGTTTGTTGATTATGATTTTTCACTTTCTTATAGATATTCATTATTCCTGGTCCCTTATTTAAGTTTTCTAGATTCCTGCTATGAGTGAGACCATCCATTATTTTTCTTTTTCTTTCTGGCTTATTTCGCTGAGCATGATCCCTTCCAGCGCCATCCATGTTGCTGCAAATTGCATGTGTTTATCTTTTTTGAATGCTGAGTAATATTCCATGGTGTATATGTACCACATCTTCTTGATCCAGTCATCTATTTTTGGGCATTTGGGTTGATTCCAAAGCTTAGCTATTGTAAACAGTGCTGCTATAAACATAGGGGTGCAGGTGCTCTTTGGAGTTGATGTTTCTGTGTCCTTTGGGTAGATACCTAGGAGTGGAGTTGCTGGATCATATGGAAGCTCTATGTTTAGTAGGTCCAGAAATCTCCACACAGCTCTCCATAGTGGTTGGACCAGTTTGCACTCCCACCAACAGGGCAGAAGAGTTCCTTTTTCTCCACAACCTCGCCAACATTTGTTGAGCTAAAAAGAAACTTCTCTGAAGAGGAAATGCAAATGGCCAAAAGGCATATGAAAAAATGTTCACCATCACTCGTAATCAGGGAAATGCAAATCAAAACTACCATGAGATACCATCTCACACCAGTGAGAATGGCACATATTAAAAAAACTAGCAACAACAAATGTTGGCGAGGATGTGGAGAAAAAGGAACTCTTGTGCACTGTTGGTGGGAGTGCAAACTGGTCCAACCACTATGGAGAGCTGTGTGGAGATTTCTGGACCTACTAAACATAGAGCTTCCATATGATCCAGCAATTCCACTCCTAGGTATTTACCCAAAGGACACAGAAACATCAATTCCAAAGAGCACCTGCACTCCTATGTTTATAGCAGCACTGTTTACAATAGCTAAGCTTTGGAAACAACCCAAATGCCCAAAAATAGATGACTGGATCAAGAAGATGTGGTACATATATACCATGGAATATTACTCAGCATTCAAAAAAGATAAACACATGCAATTTGCAGCAACATGGATGGCACTGGAAGGGATCATGCTCAGCGAAATAAGCCAAAAAGAAAAAGAAAAATACCGGATGGTCTCACTCATAGCAGGAATCTAGAAAACTTAAATAAGGGACCAGGAAAATGAATATAAGAAAGTGAAAATCAAAATCAACAAAAAACTATGAACCAGAGACACTTTTTGGGGGGTGGGGGGCGGGAGGGGAAGGATTGGGGTCAGAATGGGGCGTTTGCAATTGTATGGGGGAATATAAAAATAAAATTTAATATTTAAAAAAAAAAAAATATGTGCCATTCTCACTGGTGTTAGATGGTATCTCATGGTAGTTTTGATTTGCATTTCCCTGATTACGAGTGATGGTGAACATTTTTTCATATGCCTTTTGGCCATTTGCATTTCCTCTTCAGAGAAGTTTCTTTTTAGCTCTTCTGCCCATTTTTTCACTGGATTTTTTGTTGTTGTTGTTGTTGAGTCTCATCAGCTCTTTGCAGATTTTTGTGATCAGTCCTTTATCATTAGTGTTGTGTGCAAAAATTTTCTCCCAGTTGGTGGGGTTTCTTTTAGTTTTTGTTATTGTCTCTTTTGCTGTGCAGAAGCTCTTTAATTTGATGTAGTCCCAGCTGTTGATCTTTGCCTTCACTATCACTGCTTTGGGTGATATGTCTATAAAGATGTCTTTGATGTGCATATCCCGTAGTGTTTCGCCTGTATTTCCTTCTATGTATTTTATGGTTTCAGGTTTTATGTCTAGTTCTTTAATCCATTTTGAGTTGGTTTTTGTGTATGGTGTGAGGTAGTAGTCAAGCTTCATTCTTTTGCATATAGCGACCCAGTTATCCCAGCACCATTTATTTGACAAACTTTCTTTGCTCCAATGCATATTCTTTGCTTCTTTGTCAAAGATTAGTTGACCATAAATCTGTGGGTTTATTTCTGGATTTTCTATTCGATTCCATTGGTCTGTGTGTCTGTTCTTGTTCCAATACCATGCAGTTTTGATGATTATGGCTTTGTAGTATAGTTTGAAATCTGGGAGTGTGATGCCTCCCTTCCCTTCTTTTTTTTTTTCAGGAGAGCTTTGGCTATTCGGGGTTTTTGGTGATTCCATATGAATTTCATCAATAATTGTTCTATTTCTTTGAAGAATAACATTGAAATTTTTATTGAAATAGTATTGAATCGGTATATTGCTTTTGGTAGGATGGCCATTTTAATAATGTTTATTCTTCCAATCCATGAGCAGGGGATGTCTTTCCATTTCTTTGTATCTTCTTCTATTTCTTTCAACAGTGTTTTATAGTTTTCTTTGTAAAGGTCCTTTACCTCTTTTGTTAGATTTATTCCCAAGTATTTGATTTTTTTTGTTTCGATAATAAAGGGGATGGTTTTTTTCATTTCTTCTTCTTCAGATTTATTGTTAGTGTATACGAAGGCTTCTGACTTTTGCATGTTGATTTTGTATCCTGCCACGTGGTTGAACTGATTGATGAGTTTAATTAGTTTTTCTATGGAGTTTTTGGGGTTCCCTATGTAGATTATCATATCATCTGCAAATAGTGATAGTTTGACTTCTTCTTTTCCTATTTGGATTCCTTGGATGTCTTTCTCTTGTCTTATTGCTCTGGCTAGGACTTCCAGTATTATATTGAAAAGCAGTGGTGAGAGTGGACATCCTTGTCTAGTTACAGATCTTAATGGAAATGCTTTCAACTTTTCACCATTGAGAATGATACTGGCTGTTGGCTTGTCGTATATGGCCTTTATGATGTTGAGGTATGTTCCTTGTATCCCGAGGATTTCAAGGGCTTTTATCATGAATGGGTGTTGCACTTTGTCGAAAGCTTTCTCGGCATCTATTGATATTAATTATGGTTTTTATATTTCTTTATGTTGATGTGTTGGATAATGTTGATTGATTTTCGGATGTTGAACCATCCTTGTGTCCCTGGAATGAATCCTACTTGGTCGTGGTGAACTATCTTATGGATACACTGTTGGATTCTGATAGCTAAAATTTTATTGAGGATTTTTGCATCAGTGTTCATTAGGGAGATTGGCTTATAGTTTTCTTTCTTTGTGTTGTCCTTGTTCGGTTTTGGTATTAGTGTAATGTTGGCTTCATAGAACATGTTAGGTATTATACCTTCCTCCTCAATTTTTTGGAAGCGTTTGTGAAGGATAGGCACCAATTCGTCTCTGAATGTTTGGTAGAATTCATTTGTAAATCCATCAGGTCCTGGGCTTTTGTTTTTGTGGAGGTTTTTGATTACCATTTCAATTTCGCTAGTTGTAATTGGTCTGTTTAGGTGTTCTATTTCTTCTTTATCTAGCTTGGGTGATTGTAGAGTTGTAGGAATTTGTCCATCTCCTCTAGATTGTTGAACTTGTTTCCATATAACTGTTCATAGTAGTTACTGATTATTCTTTTGATTTCTGCTGTGTCCGTTGTGATTTCAACTCTTTCATTTATGATCCTGTTTATTTGTGCTTTCTCCCTTTTTTCCCTTGTGAGCCTGGCTAGGGGTTTATCTATTTTATTTATTTTTTTTGAAGAACCAGCTCTTGGTTTCATTGATCTTTTGGATTGTTTTTTTAGTTTCAATTTCATTTATTTCTGCTTTGGTTTTTATTATTTATTTTCTTCTACTGGTTTTGGGGTTTTTTTGTTGTTCTTTTTCTAGATTTTTGAGCTTCGAGATTAGGTTGTTTCTTTGAGTTCTTTCTTGTTTCTTGATGTGAGCATCTATTGCTATGTATTTTCCTCTTATTACTGCTTTTGCTGCATCCCATACATTTAGGAAATTGGTGTCCTCCTTGTCATTCAATTCAAATAATTTTTTAATTTCTTCTTTGATCTCCTCATTAGTCCAGTGGACTTCCAGTAGTGTGGGTTTCAATCTCCATGAGGTGGGAGAGTACCTTGACTTCTTTTTATGGTTTATTTCTAGTTTGATGCCTTCATGGTCAGAAAAGATGATTGGTATGATTTCAATCTTGGTGTATCTATTGATGTTTGTCTTGTGCCCCAGTATGTGATCGATCCTGGAGAATGATCCGTGTGCGCTTGCGAAAAATGTATACTCAGATTTTTTGGGGTTTAGTGTTCTATAGATGTCTGTTAAGCCCAGCGCTCTAGATTCTTATTTAGAGCTTTAGTGTATTTACTTATTTTTTGTCTTGTTGATCTATCCATTGTTGATAGTGGTGTGTTGAAGTCTCCCACTACGTATGTGTTTTCTCTGATGTCTGTTTTCAGAGAGGACAACAGTTGTCTGATATATTTTGGTGCTCCTTCGTTTGGTGAGTATATGTTAATGAGTGTTATTTCTTCTGGAAGTATTGTCCCCTTGATCATAATGTAATGACCACTGGGGTCTCTTTTTATCTTTTTGAGTTTGAAATCTGTTTTATCTGATATGAGTATAGCTGTTCCTGCCTTCTCTTTTGGTCCATTTGCTTGTTGAATTGTTTTCCATCCTTTAACTTTGAGTCTATTTTTATCTTTTGCAGCTAAATATATTTCCTGGAGACAGCAAAAGGTTGGGTTTTGTTTCTTAATCCAGCCTGCAACTCTGTGTCTTTTTATTGAAGAGTTTAGTCCATTTACATTTAGAGTTAGTATTGATATGTTAGCATCTGTATTTGCCATTGTGTTTGTCTTTCCTTTGATTTTATTTATTTATTCTTTTAATAACTTTTTTTGGCCTTCTTTTGTTGTTATTCGTCCCTCTGAGGTTCTGGCTTTAGGATTCCTTGTAGTATTTTTTGGAGTGGGGGTTTAGTCATAATGAAATTCCAGAGTTTCCGTTTGTCTGGGAAGGTCCTTATTCTTTCTTCGTAGAGGAAGGAGAGCTTTGCGGGATAGAGTATTCTTGGTTGGCATCTGTTTTCTTGGAGTCTGTTGACTATGTCCCTCCACTCTCTCCTTGCCCATTGTGTTTCTTCGGATAAGTCTGTTTTCAGTCTGATTGGTTTCCCTTTGAATGTTATCTGTTTCTTCCCTCTTGTCAGTTTCATTATTTTTTCCTTGTCTTGGATTCTTGGGAGCTTTACTATTATGTGTCTTGCTGTATTTTTCCTTTCATCATGGAAGTTTGGTGTTCTTCTTGCTTCTTGTATATCAATTTTCAGCTCCTTCTTCTCGTTTGGGAAGTTCTCTTCAATTATATCCTTGAATATTTTCTCTGCTCCTACATCTCTCTCCTCTCCTTCTGGGATTCCTATAACTCTTACATTTCCTTTCCTCATGGAGTCAGATAGTTCCCTAAGTCTCTCTTCAGTCTTTTTCCTTCATACTTCTCCTTCCTTTTCTGTTTTAGTTCTTCTTACTTCTGTGTCTTCAAGAGTACTTATTCGTTCTTCCATTTCATCTATTCTGCTTTTCCCAGAGTTCTTTAGCGCCTCCATTAATTCTTTGATCTCCTGCATTTCTTTTACTTCCCTCTTTAGGGACTCAATTTCATTCTTCTGGTCATTAATTATTTTTCCCTTATCATTGTTTTCCTTTATGACTTCTGTCAGTTTTTTAATCACAGCAATTTTAAATTCTCTATCTGGAAGGCTCAGAAGTTCTTCCAAGTTACTGTCGTTGCAATCTGGTAGATGGTTTTCTTTTTGCGGTGTGCTTTTTTACTGAGGAGTTGCTGGGTTGCATGTGGTTTTTCTACTCCCTACTGCCTGTTTTCTAATTATCCGTATTCCTTGTGACCCTGTGTTGCTGGTACTGGCAGGCATCTTGGGCGACCTTCCCAGCTCACCTCTGGCTCCTCTGGGGGACTTCTGCTGGTTTCACACAGTCTCCACCAAAGAAAGGTCCCTGCTGCAAACGCCAGTGCTGGGGAAGCGCTCCCTTGCATGCCCGGTCTGCCCCAGAGGTGGGTGCCACTCCCCTCTGGGCTGGGACTGCAGGCTAGAAGGTGCCTGGCATGGGCAAGCCTCCCAGCTTACCTCTGGCTCCTCGGGGAGCCTTCTGCTTGTTTCATACAGTCTCCACCAAAGAAAGGTCCCTGCTGCAAAATGCCGGTGCCAGGGACGCGCTCCCCTGCACGCCTGGTCTGCCCCAGCGGTGGGTGCCACTCCTCTCTGGGCTGGGACTGCAGGCTAGAAGGCGCCTGGCATGGGCAAGCCTCCCAGCTTACCTCTGGCTCCTCGGGGAGCCTTCTGCTGGTTTCACACAGTCTCCACCAAAGAACCTATAAACAAATTTAAGAGAATAAATAGGTCACACTCCTAATGGTGACAAAAATTATTTAACTATTTATAAATAAATTTTCATGAGTTATTTAAGGCAATAGGAAAAATATATGAAAGTATTGATACACATAAAAGAAGATTTGAATAAATCCCAATCATATTATATTTCAGTATAAGAGAAGACAAAAATCTTATGGCTTATATAATGGATAATTTGATGTGCCATGTTGACTAAGCCATGGTCCCAAATTTGGGGTGAAACACTAGAGGTTGCTGTGAAGTTATTTTTCAGATGGAATAACCATTCAAATCAGCAGACTTTGAGTAAAGCTTAGTACCCTTCACATTGCAGGTGGGTCCCATCCAATCAGTTAAAGACCTCAAGAGAAAACACTGTGGACCCTCTAGGGAAAAAGAATTGAACTGCCTTTAGATTTGAGAATGCAAGATCAAGTCTGTCCTGGGTTTCCAGCCTACTGACCTGGCCTGCAAATTTTAAACCTGCCAGCCCCACAGTCACAGGAGATAATTCTTTCAAATCTCTCCTTCCCTATATACACAAATCAAGTGATTCTGTTTTTCTGGAATAACACTGACTAATACAGCTGTGTCAATTCTCTTACAATTTTAAATATTTCAGATAAAGTCAATGAAGTGATCATCAGAATAAAAATGGTGAAGAGGAGGAGTTGATGACTATTATGTGTGGAATGACTTGCTGACTACATTAAATTTGATTTTGAAAAATAAATAAATATAAATATCCCTCTCTCACTGCCTATGGCCTGCCTTATAGACCATATACCCTGTTGTCTCTCACAGAAATGCTTTGACTAACCACAGTCTTTCTTAGGTTGGTGTTCAGGGCACTGGCTGCTCATCTCACTAAGGTTTTTGCCAAAGATGTAAAATTTGGTGCAGATGCCAAGTGGTGGTTACTATAGGGCCAAAGGGAAGACCAGTGATCACTAACTAGAGATGGAGAGGTGCCAAAATAACAAAAGGTGGTGTGACTGTTACAAATTCCATTGGTTCAAAGATAACTACAGGGTCTCCCTAGTGGCACAAGGGGTTAAGACGCAACCTATGAAGCAATCTGCAGCCACTACTGCACGAGTTCAATCCCTGCCCCAGGAGCTGACCCACATGGCGCAGCAGACCTCTCCTGTCTCTCCTGCTGCTCCCCTCAGCAGTGTATTTCGTCAGTCTGCCTGTTCTGTTCCCTCCTCTCTCTCTGGTGAATCCTCTCACCCCCCACAACTCTGGCCTGTACCTTAGTTCTTGTATGCATAAATAAATAAATCTTTAAAAAAGATAACTATAAAATATTGGCCATAAATATATAACTATAAAATATTGGAAAAAATTGTCCAATAGATTGTCAATAACGCAAATGAAGAGGCTGATGGTGCTACTACTTATACCACTATACCGGCCTTCTCTATTGCCAAGGAAGTCTTCAAGAAGAATAGCAACAATGCTGATCCAGTGAAAATGTGGAGAGCTATATTGTTAGTTGCTGATGCTGAAATTGTTGAATTTAAGAATCATTCAAAACTTGTAACAATCCCTGAAGGATTTTCTCAGGTTGCTGTGATTTCTGCAAATGCAAAGAAAGATATTTGGCAACATCATTTTTGATGCAATGGAAAAGGTAGAAAGAAAGGGCATCACAAGGAAAAGGATGGAAAAATGAATGTTATGAATGTTATGAGTGTTGAATTATAATGTGAATTCCAAGATGATATATTCTATTGAGTGAAAAGCCAATTTCTAGCAACCAGTCAATTGTACCTAATATTTCAATTGCCAATACTTAGCATAATCCTCTGATCATAACTGCTAAAGAAGTTCATGGAGGAACATTGTGTACACTTATTTTGAATGGGTTAAAAGTTGGTGTTCAAGTTGTAGCAAAGCTCCAGGTTTTGGTGACAATAGAAAGAACCAGCTGAAAGATGTAGCTATTGCTACTGGTGGTGCAGTATTTGGATAAGAAGAATTTACTAAATCTTGAAGATGTTCAGCCTCATGACTTAGCAAAAGTTGGAGTGGTCATTGTGACAAAAGGTGATGCCATACTGTTGAAAGGAAAAATTGACAACCTCAAATTGAAAAAAAAAAAATGTATTCAAGAAATCATCAAGCAATTTGATATCCCACTAGTGAATATGAGAAGGAAAAGCTAAATGAACATCTGGAAAAACTCTCATATGGAGTAGCTGTGCTGCAGTTTGGTTGAATAAGTGATGTTGAAGTGAATAAAAAGAAAGAGTTACAGATGTCCGCAATGTTACAAGAGCTGCTGTGGAGGAAGGCATTTTTCTGGGAGAAAGTTGTGTTCTGCTTTGGTGTGTTCCAGCCTTTGACTCATTAAATGAAAATTTGTATAGAAATTATTAAAAGGGGGCCTCCCCTGGTGGCGCACTGGTTGAGCGCTGGGCTGCGAAGCTACCCACAGCCTCTGCCCCGCTGGTTTGATGCCCGGCCGCCGGTGAGGGTCCCACTTGGAGCACTGACCTCTCCTGCCATGCCCGCTGCTCCCCTCAGCAGTGTATTTCGTCACTATGCCTGTTCTGTTCCCCGCTCTGGCTCTGGTGAGTTCTGTCACCCTCCTGCGCTTCTGACTGTACCCAGTGCTTGTATAAATAAAATAAATAAATCAAAAAAAAATTATTAAAAGGACACTTAAGCTCTCTGCAATGACTATTGCTGAGAATGCAGGTGTTGCAGGATTGTTAATAATTGAGAAAATTTTGTGGAGTTCCTTAGAAGTTGGCTATATGTTGCTATGCCTGGAGATTGTGTGGCTATGGTAGAAAAAAAGAATCACTGATTCAACCAAGGTTGTAAGAATGTAAGAACTGCTTTATTGGAGTCTGTTGGAGTAGCATCTCTGTTGATTACAGCAGAAGCTGTAGTTACAGAAATCCCTAAGGAAGAGGAGTCAGAAATGGGCAGAATGCGTGGAATGGTCGTTGGTATGTGAAGTGGCATATTCTATTTCCTAGAATAGTCATTTACCAGGACTGATGAATTATAAGTGGATCTCAAAGCAGTGTTCCTCATCTCTAACTTCAGAGGAGTCAGTGAAGGAAATGACTGAAAATGACTGGCTGATGTTTAAGACAAATCACTATAATCATCATTATATGTTTCAGTTAACAACATAAAATGGCTTATTGCTATCATTGTCTATGCCCACAGATAGTTTATTTTGTGTTTTTTAATAAAAACATTTGTATATTCCTGATAACTGAGTGCAAGAGCCATGCACCAATGTATCATTTTTAACTTTAATCACCAAGACAGTTTTTACATCATTCTTCCTTTTTCTACAATGTATGTTTTCTCCTCTTAGGTTTAGAACCCATAAAATTGCCACCACCAATTCACCCATGCACTATCACCATAGTCCTTGTTGCCCTTTCCTCTCCTGTTTTGATACCTCCCCATCCCCTGCAGAATATCTCTGATTTATGTTTGTCTGTTAATTTAGTTTTTTTAATTTATTATAATTATTTTTTTTCTTGATCCCTTATTCATTTCCCCTACATTCTTCCTCTTAGTGAAACCATCCAATAGTTTTCTTTTTCTTTCTGGCTTAACTCACTAAGCATAAAAAAAAATTCACTAAGCATAATCCTTTTCAGTTCCATCTGTATTGTTGCAAATGGCATCAGTTTATCTTTTTTGATTGTTAAGTAATATTCCATTTTGTATATATACCACATCTTGATTCAGTCATCTATTTCTGCATTTGGGTTGTTTCTTTTTTTTTTAAGATTTATTTATTCATACAAGAACCAGGGTAAGGCTAGAGGCACGGGAAGGTGAGAGAATTTACCAGAGACAGCGGGGAACAGAACAGACAGACAGACCGAGAACACTGCTAAGGGGAGCAGCGGGTGAGACAGGAGAGGTCTGCTGCACCATGTGGATATCTCCCTGGCCTGCCCGGCATCAAACCTGTGCTGCAGAGGCTGCGGACAGCTTCACAGCGCTGTGCTCAACCCACTGCACCACCAGGGAGAACCCATTTGGGTTGTTTCTGTAGCTAACCTATTGTAAATAGTGTTGCAATAAACATAGGGGTGCAGATATCCTTTTGAATTAATGGTTTTGTGTTCTTTGGGTAGATCCCTAGAAGTGGAATTGCCAGGTCATATGGTAGCTCCATTTTTAGTAGACTGAGGAACCTCCAGACAGTTTTCCATAGTGGCTGGACCAGTTTGCACTCCCACCAGCAGTGCAGGAGAGTTCCCTTTTCTCCACATCCTCCCCAACATTTGTTGTTTCCTCTTTTTTTGATATGTGCCATTATCACTGGAATAAGGTGGTATCTCATTGTGGTTTTGATTTGCAGGGGAAATGTAATTTTTTACAAAAAGGTAAATGTAGCATGAATTAAATTTCCTTTTAAGTTATATCCTGCAAATGATATAGCATGTGACTAAAAATTAAGGGAAAATTTCCTTTTCATATCCAAATAACCACCAAGTGGTGGCTTAAATCCTCATGGACACTTTGTACAACATCATCATTTCAGCCCTTGCAGAAAGCCCTCTTGCTATGTGTTTGGAGGAACTCCTGATGGTTGGTTCTAGCACCACCTTCGTCTGGTTTCCTATCCTGTTGCTATCGTCCCCTGGGAAGTGCTTGATCACCTACAGGTCTCCCATCGCTTCAAAACTTACAGCTTCATGTTACTGCTCTCTGCACATAAGTGTCCAATGGGGGCTCCGACACTGTATTCCATTGCCTAGACTTAGAGTAAGGATCAGACTATAATGCCCTATGAGATAGCAATTACATGTCATGGATAAACATAGGTAACACCACAAAGACGAATGAAGAACTAAATATGGACTTACAAAGAGTCCACCTACCAAGACGTGGTTGGGGTGCCTCAAAAAGCATTCTCCTTGGGCCTCCCTGGTGGCGCAAGTGGTTAAGCACTGCACTATGAAGCAATCCAAAGCCTCTGCAGCAGGAGTTTGATGCCCGGATGGCTAGGGAGCAACCCATATGGCAAAGCAGACCTCTCCTGTCTCATCTGCTGCTTCCCTCAGCAGTGTATTTCAGTCAGTCTGTCTATTCTGCTCCCCACTCTGTCTCTGGTGAATCCTCTCACCCCCTGCATCTCTAGCCTGTGCCCCAGCTCTTGTATGCATAAATAAGTGAATCTTTAAATTAAAAAAAAAAAAAAAAACATTCTCTCTGAATGCTTGCTTGCACTTCTGCCAAATGGGGTTGACTTTGTGTAGCGCTCTGGGAGAGCTTTGGTGGTCAACCCACCAGGAAGCTCCAAAGAGATACCCCCCTTTTTTATACCATTGTGTGAGTCATATTAAAAACTTTTTTAAAAATCTTCTTTGTTTTCGTTGAGATAAAATTCACATAGTTTAAAATACATCATCTTGAAGTGTATAATTGATTTTTTTTAATATATTCACAGTTGTACAACCATCACTACCATCTTATTCAAGCACATTTTCTCCATGGTTGATTTTTCAGCCCTCATTTGTTATTCATATTTTATTGGGGACTGACAGAGCCCAGTACAACATGCTTCTTTTTCTACCCAAGTTCTCGACAAGCTGAAGAATTAGACAAAAGCAACATCATCTCTTTTAACTGGTACAGCAAGGCTTGAAGAATGTGACCTCTATGTGCAGTCAATTAGGTTTCCAATAATAAGTCCCAACATGCCCCCTCAGTTGTGCTAGCCCAGTGAGGTGTCACTCCTCTGAGATAAGATGATAGACATGAATGAGGCCTGACCACTACACTCTGTGAGAAAAGACATTGCACCCCACCTGTTCTGCCCATATCAGGGCTCCCCTCTTCCTAGGATAAAAAATGGAGGGAAAGTTCATTCCCTTTAAGGTCACCCAGCCCCTTCCTCAGGTTGAGTTTTATCCTAGGTTTCTGGGTAGATAATGCAATTATGTCTTTATAAGCTCTTCAGTTGTCAGTCACACCAAATGTAGGCTGGAACATCTCTATATTTTCTGTTCAGTTCCTTCACCTGTCCCTTCTCACACAAAACTAAACCCACAGTTTCATGTCCTACCCTTTGCCCTCAAGGTCTCAGTTCCACAGACAACCACTTAATACTGCAAGTTTGAGTTCTACAGCTCCCAAAGGTTATTTTCAAATGTGTAAATATACTTTATGTCACAGGAGTGACAAAACAGCTTTCCCTATTACCATCCTTATTATTGAATTGTGAGGTTTCATAAGAGCATGATTGAAGATTACATGCAAATTACACACAGAGAGAGAGAGAGAGAGAGACCCCTAGAGCTGTAGCTAAATGAATTGCAGTTGTCAGTACTGTATCAATCACTAGAACTGAGCACTACTCCATGGACTGCGCAGCTTCTTATATATGTCTGTAATTTAGTTGTTGCCTTAAATAATTGGTGTTGAGTCATTTATGCTAATAATACATATTATCACACATTTATAGTATTTTTAAATTATGTCAAGATATTTATTTAACATATAGATTGCTGACCTTTCACTTGACATTTTTTATTAATGATGTATTATTTTTTATCCTTGTTTGTTTTTTACAATACAGGATTTCTCCACTTAGGCATGGTCATCATAGTTTTCCCATCATGAAGGCAACCACAGTCCTCCACCATAGTCCATTTTATTCCCCTTCCTTCCCCATTTTCTTCACTCCAACTCTCCCTCCACTTACCATCCCACATGGATGCCACAGACCAGATCTATGGTCAGCTTTCAAGGGTCAGTTTTAAAGTTTGCCTTTATCTGATTAATTATAGTTTCTCTGTATTCCACACATAAGTGAAACCATCTGGTATTTATCTTTCTCCTCCTGCTCACTTCACTCAAGATAATCCCTTCCAGTTCCATCCATGTTGCCACAAATGCAGGTTTATCTTTTTTAATTGCTGAGTAGCATTCCATTGTATGAGTATATAGAAAAAGATGAGTGGATCAAGAAAATGTAATATACATATACCTCCATACACACACACACACACACACACATCTTCATCCACTCATGTATTTGGGGGCATTTAGGTTGTTTCCAGGTATTGGTTATTATAAATAGTGTTACTATAAACATGAGTGCAGTTTTCTTTCAAGTTATTATTTTTGTGTTCTTTGGGTAGATACATAGGACTGGAACTGCTGGGTTATATGGAAGAAACATTTTTTAGTGTTTTGAAGAATCACCACACTTCTTTCCATATAAGCTGGACTACTACATATTCCCAACAAGAGTGTCAGAGGTTCCTTTTTCTCCACATCCCTACCAGCACTTGATTCTTCTAGTTTTTGATATGGGCCATTCTCATGGGTATGAGGTGGTATCTCATTGTGGTTTTGACTTGCATTTTCCTAGTAATCCATGATGATGATCATTTTTTCAAATGTCTGATGGTTATCCATATGTCTTCTTTGGAGAAGTGCTTATTTAGCATTTCTGTCTACTTGTTTATTGCATTGTTTGTTTTTTTTATAAGATTTATTTATTTTTATACAAGAACTGGGGTACAGGCCAGATGTGCGGGAGGGTGAGAGGATTCACCAGAGACAAAGCAGGGAACAGAAAAGGCAGACTGATGAAATATACTGCTGAGGGGAGCAGTGGGTGGGACAGGAGAGGCCTGCTCGCCATGTGGGATTCTCGCCAGCCGGCAGGGATAGAACCTGTGCTGCAGAGGCTATGGACAGCTTCAGAGTGCGGCACTCAACCGCCTACGCCACCAGGGAGGTCCTGTTTTGTTTTTGTTGAGTTGTATGAGCTCTTTGTATTAATGTACCTTTGATATCTGTCCCTTGGCAAATGTATGGTGTGTGAATATTTTTCATCCATAAGATAGGATGTCTCTTTGTTTTGATTACTGTCTCCTTCACTTACTGAAGTTTTTACTTTTATGTAGCCCCAGTTGTTTACTTTCTCCTTTATTTTCCTTGCACTTGGAGATGATTCTTCAATGTTATTTCTGAAGTTTGTTATAAAGTGTTTTGCCTATATATTCTATATATTTTATAGTTTCAGGTCTTACATCCCAGCCTTTTTTCATTTTGAATTAATTTTCATGTGTGGTGTGAGAGTGGTCTAGTTTCATTATTTTGTGTATGGCAGTCCAGTCTTTCCAATACCATTTATTGAAGAGGCTTTCCCCTTGATCCAGTGTATATACTTTTCTCCTTTGTCATAAATAAATTGAACATAAATGTGTAGTCTTATTTCTGTCTTCTCAATTCTGTTCCACTGTTCTGTGTTCCTGTTTTTGTTTCAGTAGCACATTGTTTTCATTGTTATGGTTTTGTAGTATAGTTTCATTGTTACCCTTAAGTGTGATACCTCTTTCCCCCCTTTTTTAAAGGTTTATTTATTTATGCATACAACAACTGGGGTACAGGCCACGGGTGCTGGAGTGAGAGGATTCACCAGAGACAGAGTGGGGAGCGGAACAGGCAGACTGACTGAAATACACTGCTGAGGGGAGTAGCAGGAGAGACAGGAGAGGCCTGCTGCATTATGTGGGTAGCTCACTGGCAGGCCGGGGTTCGAACTCATCATGCAGAGGCTGTGGGTAGCTTCACAGTGCTGTGCTTAACCCTTTGTGCCACCAGGGAGACCCCTTTTTCTCCTTTTGAATAAGGACAATTTTCACAGTAGTGGGTTTTTTAGGGTTTCACTCTTTGGGGGTATCAGTTATCTTCATTCTATTTCTTTAAAGAATGACACTGGGGTTTTTATTGGGATTGCATTAAATCTGTAAATTGCTTTGGATAGGATGGGCATATTGACAATGTTGATTCTATTCATGTGTGGGGATAGATACCTTTCCATTTCTTTGTATCTTCTTCTATTCTTTTTAGAATGTTTTATAATTTTATTCATATAGGTCCTTCATCCCATTTGTTAGGTTTATTCCCAGATATTAAATTTTTTAAAAAGATTTATTTATTTATGCATATAAGAACAGAGGTACAGGCCAGATATGTGTGGGGGGAGTGAGAGGATTCACTGGAGACAGAGTAGGGAATAGAACAGGCAGAGTGACTGAAAAATACTGCTGAAGGAGCAGCGGGTGAGACAGGAAAGGTCTGCTGAGCCATGTGGGTTAGCACCCTGGCTGGGAGCGAACTTGTGCTACATTGGCTATGGATAGCTTCACAGTGCTGCAGTGGCTGCAGACAGCTTCATAGTGCTGAGACCTAACCCTTTATGCCACCAGGAAGGCCCCTCCTTTTAACACAATCTTAAAATGATCTAGGCTTATCTTGTCCCTTTCCATCTGCATGAATTAGATCAAGAATTGGTGCTTTTCCCAAGAATATCAGCTTCCCTTACCTGGAAATGGTAGTTAATGAATGCAATCTAGGCAGATCATAGTTTTATGGCTTCAGATAATTAATCTGTTGTTTGCTTATATTGCTTTTGTAAGAAATTATACTTAATTTGCTTAAAACTGTCAGTTAAAACACAAATAAATTGAGAAATATAGCTTTATAAACCAGAGTCATATTACATTGCGGGGGCGGGGGGGGGCGGGGAAATGAAGGATTAGGATCAAAATAAGGGGGGGTGCAATTGTATGGGTAATATAACCAAAATGAAAATGCATACATTGTGCAAAAATGAAAAATGATGTAAGAATTATAAAATATTTTTTAAAAAAGAAATACAGCTTTATAAAAACAAACTGAATAATCTTAATATTTTTGTGGCAGTACTTTAAATAAGTGTATACAACTTTGGGACATTTGACAATAAAAACCAGAAATCTGTAAATAACTATGTTACAGAATGTGAAATGACTGTCATTAGAAACTGAAAGAAGAAACTAAGTGGTTGCCAGAAAGTCATGAGGGACACATGCTGGAAGAGATGCGTTTTCTCCGTGGACACCAATTCGCAGCATATACCAGTCATGCATAATTACATTGCTGAACCTTGACTACAGGACCATGTCTTATCTGTCATTCATTCATTTATCAAGCACATACCATGTACTTGATTTTTGGTACAAGATATTTTGTTACCAACTAAATTTAAGGATGCTAGTAAAGGTGTAATTTTTAACAAAATAACTGGATACTTATGGAAAATAGTTTGCTCTATATGCTTTTTAGTTCATACTATTCAGTCTCATATTGTTAGAACTTGCCTACTGCAAAGAACATTTTCATGTATGATTTAAGGAAACAAAAAAGCCCTGGAAAACAAAGCATAAATTCGGTCATACTTAGTAGACAGATTAAATATTAAAATCAGTAAGAGACAAATTACTTGGAACAATGATTACTCCTCAGGAAATTCATAACAAATAAAAAGAACACTAGGAAAAAGTACTTTTAATATATTATCTTCTTCTTCAGAAATTCTTCAAGCCTTTGTTCTCGAGGAAGCAAACTACTGTTTCACTTCCCTGAAGCCACTGATAAAACCAGGCAAGAACATCAGAGAAAAAACTAACTCAAGATAGGTGCCATCCCCCAGGGAACAGAGTGCCTCTTTGTTTTATATTTCCATTGGAAATCTGGAGATTTTTCATGCAAACATCTTATTTCATGGCACTGCTTCTCAAATTGAGAGATTAAATCTAGCTTGGCATAAAGGTTTTTCAATAAAGTAGGTTGCACAGTCTTCTGTTTATGGAAAATTGATGCATCATCTGATATGCTTTCAATTGCTAACTTTTGTTTCACAAAAGCTGGAAGGAATTTCAACCAACCATTATCTAATCAAGAAAATATTTCCTACCTATCTTGTCTTCAACATAACTTGCTGCCAAAGGTAGTTTTGACTATTGTAAATCACTAGGCATTTTAACAAGCAAAACAGACTCTCTAGTTTTGTTCGAAAAGGTACAAATTATTGAAACTATCCATCATTATCAATGTAATGCCTCCAAATTTTGTGCGTGATGTGCAATGATTATGACATAATTCATTGTTATGTTGTTTATACTACTTCATTTGAGTAGAATTTTTATAGTCTTGAAATGCAAAAAGTTAGATATTATAATAATTCCAGTAAACCTTCTCATGTTTACACCCAACCCTGACTATGGAATAAGGCATGCGGTTTGAATGTTTATTTAACTATAAAATATACAGTGACTTATAATATCAAAATTCTTCCTGTATTCAACATAATATAAAGTATAGGAGGAAGCAAACTAAATATGAGCTGTGGGCATTTTTTCTTTTGGTGGATTGCAAATGAAAAGAGTTTTGTCTTCTATCCAAATATCCATTTCTCATGGGTTCAAAACATTTGATAAAACATGCCTTGTCATATAAGGCAGATTCTGTCTTCAGAAATGTTTCTACCTGGACTTCTGGTTTGACCTAATTCAAGAGGATGGCATTGTATACTCATGAAAAAGGGTCTGCCTGAGAAAGACTTTGAGACATGCACCCTTGAGTCTCCTGAAGGCATGCTCACAGAGGCAGTGAGGAGGTAGCTGGCACTCAGGACTGATTGCCGGTGTTCACACCAACCTCAGTCTCTGTTTCTGTGATCTTGGATGAGTTTCTTCATCAATTTGTGCCTCCCCTTCTGTTGAATGGAAAACTTTTTAAAATCAGAGATTAAAATGAATAACATATATAAAACGTCTGGAACAAGGCCTGCATGAAAAGTGCTAACTATATGATAGCTCTTTTAATTTATTCTAGCAGTCTCATGGCAGACCATAAGCTGCTACCTGTGTTGTTTCTTCATTCATTCAACAAGCATTTATTTGTGTTGAAAGTGGAATTATGTCATATATGCTTTCAGCTCATGTGAATGTAAACCACACAGACTCAAAGAGAAAGAAACATTTAAACAGCACAGTCCCAACTGCTCATCCTCTAGCAAGTGCTCCTGAGAGAACAGAAGTCTGGACAGGGGAGACTCCAGCTATTCCATCGTGTGGGTCTTAGTTTCCTTGCGTCTCTTCTATGAGCAACAAGCTGTGACTTGAGTGTTTAAAGTGTCACCATCATTTCTGGTGAGTACCGTGTAAGCAAAATCCAGGATCTGTTCCAAAGCAGAAGAGAATTCAGACTGTGTTGAGAGGAAAAACTTGAAAGCATGGCATTGCAATACCTATGATTGTCACCTTCACTCTGAAATTGAGCTCTCCTATGGTGACTCTTGTCTGCTCTATGCCAGATGGTGAAGATACGCTTGTCAACAACACATAAACACACATGGATTGGAGACAATAGCCTAGTACAGATGTCCTCACATTTAGTGTACATAAGAATTATGTGGGGTGCTATTAAAGTACAGGCTCTTGTGTCCCATCCCTAGAGTTTATGAATCAGTAGTTCTGGGCTAAGGCTTGACAACTTACCACTCAATAAGCATCCCAGAGGACTGGGATCCAGGCACCAAACAGGTCTGACTGGTCAGGTATGGGACTCCCTGGGATGGGATACAGGAATATGTCACAAAATTCATGAGTTGGAAGTAGAGCCAGATCTAATGAGAGCTGAACCAGAAAAGAGCATAATCATAGTGCAGTTGCTATGAGTGATAGAAGAGGTCGTGCTTGAAAGAGCAGGGCACTGCTGCCCCAGCCCTGGCTTCTTCAGATACATCGACCTGGCATTCTTGAAGGAGTTTCTCTCTAGTTCAGTAGTTACATATGATTGGGGGGTCTCTCATCTCTCTGTTCCAGAACTCAAAGTGGGAAGCACTAGGACCTTGACTTCTTCTCTGTTAAGATAAAGCTAAAAGGGAAAAGCAGCATGTTGGGCAGACAGAGGTTTTGCCTTGGATTCCCTCCTTCCCCAGACTCAAGGTCTGGCCAGGGTCTGTATGGTGGGGGCAAAATGATGCACTGCAAACAAAGGCAGAGGCAGGGTCTAGGTTTATGGGATTGATAAGAGTGAAAGGCCAAGTTCATAAGCTGAGTCACCAGCTGATATAGCCACCAGCTATATCAGACCAGGATATCAGGTGGCTATATCAGCTATATAGCCACCAGCTATATCAGACCAGGATAAACTTCAAGTTCAACATCTATAGACATAAGCCTTGAATACCAAGAGTCCAGAATGGGTACAGAGCAGCAATCCCTTAGTCCAGAGAACCAATGGAAAGACCCCTACCCACAGATTGTGAAATTTTATCTCTCACAGCAGATAGGCATCTTAAAGGCCAAATAGTTTTCCCCATAGAGGTTGAAATAAATCATAAAAGTAGATGTAAATTATTGACAAAAGTTAAGTTTTAAAATATTTAGACCAATGATTCACAGACTGTGGTCGCAGGACCAGCAGATGAGCATCACCAGAGAACTTCTTAGAATTCAAATTCTCAAGCCTCTCAGGTTCTCCTAAATCAGAAACTCAGCGAATGGGAGCCAGAGCCTCCAGGGGATTCTGATGTTGCCAAACTTTGAGAACCACCAGTCTAGACTTGAGTTTCTCCAGTTTGTCCACATTGGCATGACCTGTGGATCTCTAAATCTACCATGGGGGTCCAGCTTCAGGAGCTGTGGTTTAATCAGTATGGTTGAGGCTTGGGATTTGGGGTGATTTAGGATCACAGGCGATTCAATATGTACACACATTTGGGAATCACTGGGCTAGACTGAAATTAATATTCCAGTACCAACGGTAGGGCAATTTTAAAGGATTCCAGAGAACAAAGTAATTGTATTTCCTCCCCCACAATAGAGAGAAAGTGGGCAATTTTGTAACCTCATTAGTATATTTCATTTTCTGCTTCCTCTGGTTTGCTGCTTCCCTTACCCCCAAAGGGCTAATCCATCCTGGCCCTCATCATTCCCATTGACTGGATATATATTGAAGTTATCTTGTACTTCCTGTGTTTTGGTGAGGTTGTTAGGGTAAAAGGTTGCTATTTGCAAAGAGAGGACATTTCTTAGAGGAAGAAGCTTTTCCTTAGGCAGCCAATCATTTGAGTAGGAGCTCTAAAGAGGACACCCAAGCTTGGAAGGAGTGGCTCTGGTCAGCAGAAAGGTAGGCTTTGGCCAGTCTGAGGTCTTCCCCCTCTCATCCCTGCAGAGGCATTTAAACCTTAGCGTGTTCATGTAGTGAGTTAGCCTTTTAAGCTTAGTGGTAGAGAGAGCAGCAATGAGTGACATATTCAAAGAGAACTTGAAGCTTGAAAATAGGGGCTGGGCATTGAGGGTTTGTTACATCCTCTACAGCTGCCTGTGTTTCTCACTTCAGAAAAACTAGGTGTCATTCATCAAGAGCATGGGGTTTTATTTCTAAGGCAAGGACCTAAAAGTTCTCATTTGGGCATGCGTGGCCCCCAAACATAACCTGGGACTGAGCTCCTCTATATGCCACATGATCCAAACTCACCCTTCATCATCCTCTCTCCACCCTCTTCACATTCCACATTCCACTCCCTTAGGATGGTATGAAAGGCTGAATAATCCTCAGAGAATCAAGTTTTCACCTTTCCCAAATGTGGGATGGTTGCTGAAACAAAGAGGATAAAGATAATGTAAGGCATGAGGGAGCTGGAGATGTGAAAAATAGGCGATTTACATTCATTCAAAAATACTCTAAATGATAGAAAACTGGAACAAACCAGTCACAAGCAGGAAATTGAAATAGTAATCAAAACTTAAACCAAAAAATAAATAAATAAATAAAGTCCAGGACAAGCTGACTTCATAAGTGAGTTCTACCAAACCTTCACAGTCCAACTAATACCTATCCTGTTCAGACTCTTTCCAAAAATTGAGAAAGATGGAATTCTTCCAATCACATTTTATGAAGTCAACATCATGGTAATACCAAAAACAAAACAAATACAGCCCCAACAAAGAAAAACATAGATCAATCTCCTTAAATGAGCACAGAAGCAAAAATCCTCAATAAAATCTTCACAAACCAAATCCAGCAATGTATTAAGAAGATTATACAACATGTGACCAAGTGGGATTGATACCAAGAACACAAGAATGGTGCAGTATACAAAAATCAACAAATGCAATCTACCACATCAGGAAAGAAAAAAAAAAAAAAAACATGATCCTATCAACATATGCTAAGAAATCATTTGATAAGGTGAAGCATAAATTTATGATGAAAACCTTGAACAACTGGGGATAAATAGAACATATATTTACATAGTAAAAGTCATATATGACAATCCAAGTATTATTCTCAATGTTGGAAAACTGAAAGCCTTTACACTAGGATCTGGTACAAGACAAAGATGTCTACTCTCACCACTACTATTCAACATAGTATTGGAAGTCCTAGCTAGAGCAATTAGGCAAAATAAAGCAATAAAATGAATCCAATTTGGGAAAGAAATAAAGCTATTATTATTTGCAGATAGTATTATAATATGCATAGAGAACCACAAAAATTCCATGGAAAAAGTAAATAAATAAATCTTTTCAAAAAATTGTGTCAAGGGGCCTCCCTGGTGATGCAAGGGGTTAAGACACAACCTATGAAGCTGTCCGCAGCCACTGCAGCGTGAGTTAGATCCATGGCCAGGGAGCAACCCACATGGCGCAGCAGACCTCTCCTGACTCTCCCGCTGCTCCCTTCAGCAGTGTACTTTGATCAATCTGTCTGTTCTGTTCCCCACTCTGTCTCTGGTGAATCTTCTCACTCTCCACACCTCTGCCCTGTAACCCCAGCTCTTGTATGCATAAATAATAATAAATCTAAAAAAAGTGTGTCAAAGGGAGACAGGACAGATAATTTCAACATCAGAAACCATTGTCATCTTAAAACAAATAGATAAAATAAGTCAAAGAAAAAGTTAAATGTGTGTCCAAGACAAATGCAAACGATATAAAAGCCTGAGGTTGAAATAATAACCCATATTATAAGTAGCAGTGAGACACGTCAGTCATTTCAAGTTTTCAAAAGTATAATTCACAATAAGAATATATCAATTGCAAAGATTTATGGACAGATAATCTTATGTCTAGATGTTCAAATTAAAAATGAAAATAAAAATAACTATGAGAAAAAAACATAACAATAGAAGAAGTGAGCATCTGTTTGAGGCTTTATCAAATAAGTGAACAAGTATTTCAAGAGATTATAAGACAATTTATTAATACAACATTAACAATTCAAAACTTTCATTTTTTTAAATTTTTACTTCATAAACAAAGTATCACTTTGCTAAGTTTCTGAGCAATTTTTAGAAAAATGATCTTATTTTAAGCTACATACTAAATCCTAATCTTTGGAAAACCTTATTCTCAGTCTTCAATATAAAATTAGCATTAAAGGGCCTCCCCGGTGGCGCAGCGGTTGAGCGCTGGGCTGCGAAGCTGCCCGCGGCCTCTGCGGCGCTGGTTCAATCCCCGGCTGCTCCCCGGCCACCGGAGCAGGGTCCCACATGGCGCGCAGACCTCTCCTGCCGCCCGCTGCTCCCCTCAGCAGTGTACTTCGGTCCTTCTGCCTGCTCTGCTCCCTGCTCTGGCTCTGGTGAATTCTCTCACCCTCCCGTGCTTCTGACTGTGCCCAGTGCATGTATAAACAAACAAACAAATAAATAAAACATGCCTCTATTAAAAAAGAAAAAAGAAAAAAAAATTAAAAAAAAAATAATAAAATAAAATTAGCATTAAAGGTAATGGTTTATGTAAATATTTTTTTCAATTAGAAATTATGTAATAGCTTTCTAAATAACTCCGTGGTCAAAGGGGAAGTAAAAATTCATGTATAAAAGTTTGTAAAAAATGCAATGTCAATTTGAGAATGGCACATTAAATTACAAGACATATTGAAGCTTTGCTCGTCAGGAATTACATGTCTAGATGGCTTTATTACTCCCACAACATAAAGATGTAAATGAATAATTTTTCAAAACTAAAGAACTAATAAAAGACTTTAGAGGCAGGAAGGCACAGAGCAGGATATCTAGGATCCAAGCAGTCAGGCAAGTAAGAGCCCATGAGCCCTTGGTGGCTTTCCCAGGCTTTTATTGAGCTTTTTCATGTAGTGCAGCAACCAGGTACACAGCAGGCAGCAGTGCAGAGGGTTGGGAGGAGCGCCCAGGGGACCAGGAGGCCGGCAGGCTGCAAGCCCCCAGCCAAGTCTTCACCCCAGGCTTTCTGGTGTTCTTTCTCCCCTTCTCTCTCCTCCTGTTCTCTGCTTCCATTGGCGAATATATCAACACTGCAGCCATGGCCCATAAGAGTAAACAACACAACTGAAAATAACAATGTAACAAAATGCAGGTGCCCCCATCGGCATGCAATCCTAATGATGGGAGGGCAGAAAAGCCTGAAAAGCATTTACCCTACAAAGACTAAATGAAAACTGAAGAAAACTTTCAATAATTATAATATCTATTAGTAAATGAAGAAACTAACATAATATCTAGTCAGGAAAATACAAAAGGATGCAAAGATATGTAATATTAGGCACAAGAGTGAGGATATAATTTTAAAATTACATCAACTTTAAAATGGTATACCCATACTTCATAATATAAACCAATATAAATTCTGATGCAATATATTAAATTTATTTAAATCACTAAAATTAAAAAAGAATATTTATATGAATACTAATACTCACCTTGACTAGATATATATTTTCTGAGCCTTACAGCAAATACAAAATCCAAAATGATAAATCTTGGAAGATAATTTAAGTTTCTCTGCTGCCAACTGTGGGTCTGTGCAGACAGATTTGTTAAGTGATGAAAGTAAGAAAGAACAAACGACCCAATAGGAGAATGACATTTTTGGATAGTCCATGCAGTGATTCAATAAGGACTGAGAGGGGGCTTCCACACTTACCTGGATTTGAGGAAGGATATCGCCACCAAAACCACTTCTAAATATGTAATGAAAAATACACATGGTCAACAAGATACTTTCTATGATCCAGCCAGGTCATTCAACTAGATTTAATCCATTATATTTGACAAATGCTTGTTTGTTTCAATAGGCCTTACTTTTCAGAGCAGTATTAGGTTCTCAGCAAAACAAAAGTACAGAGATCCAAGACGGTAGGTAATGCCCTCCAGATACGACATGACTCCTCCCCTGTTTGCCTCCACTTGCTTATTGTTGCTTTCATTTTCAGGCAAGCTCTTCTTGCTTGATGGCAAGATTGGTCCTCTGAGTAGTAGCAGGTTACATTGAGCCAGTCCTTTCCTCCTGTGACCCTGCCATGGCCAATTGGGCTAGAAGTAGAAGAATCACATATTTTATCACCCAAACCAGGACACTTTGGAGGGAATGGTGGGGTAATGATAATGACTTCACTGAGATAACAGACATTTTCTGGTATTGTTCCTTGTACACCTAGGTATATGCTCCCTTTCAGAAGAAATGAATCAAGTAGCAGTGTTAACTAAAAATAAAGAAAATAATGGTAAAGGAACAGTCATAAGACGATTGAATTTAAAATGACTGTCTATGCCAACTTTTAATTAGAACATGAACAACTGAAACTTCGTTAGTGGAAGTCTAAGATCATGCTGATAGCCATTAACCACAGAGAAATGAAAGAATGAATCCCAAAGACTTGTGTGAGACTGTTCATAGGAGTTCCTTTTGTAATCATCAGAAACAACTGAAATTCATATGCAGATGATGGGTCAACAAACTAGGACATATAGTATTGGAAGAGTATTGAGCAATTAAGACAAACAACTGTTGATATACACAACAATGTGGAAGAATCTCAAATTTGTTGTTACATTGCATGAAAGAAGTTAGGCAAAGAGAACATATTACATGATTTCATTTATAGAAAACTGTAGAAAAATTGGGCCTCCCTGGTGTGCAAGGGGTTAAGCACCACACTGTGAAGCTGTCCCCAGCCTCTGCAACATGAGTTTGATCCCCAACAGGACAGAGAGAAACCCACATGGTGCAGCAGACCTCTCCTGTCTTACCTGCTGCTCCCCTTAGCAACGTATATCAGTCAGTCTGCCTGTTCTGTTCCCCACTCTGTGATGAATCCTCTCACCCCCTGCACCTCTGGCCTGTACCCCAGTTCTTATATGCATAAATAAATAAATCTTTAAAAAAAAAGAAAACTGTAGAAAATACAAAGTAATCTATTTTGAGAAAAAGCAGATCAACAGTTGCCTAGGGATGGGATAGAGGGAGTAATGGAGTTAATATGGCACAAGAAAATTTTAGTAGGGGATGGAAATATTATTTAAGAAATCATGGTCTCTTGGGTGTAATATATCAAATTTGATAAATTTGTAGACTATAAATATGTGTTCAGTGTACATCAATTATACCTCAAAAAGAGCTGTTAAGCTCTCTAAAAAATAAAAACAGAACATTTTTAAAGAGGATTATAGATTTTTTGGTGGGATAATTTGGAGTAGGTGAGATAGAGGAACAAAGGGGGTCCAGTTGAGTGTAGTGCTAACAGAAGGGATTAGTGCACATTGCCTGGTTAGGCTCGGTGCCCCAGGAGAGAGGGTACCCCAAAGGCTTTAAAAATAAAGATCCATGACACTCTGTTCTGCCTATTGTGTTGTTCTCTGATGTAACCACCACACTTACATTCTGAATCTGTAATATAAATGTAATTGACACTAGATGAGTGTTGCTTATGGGAAACAAAGGAGTTATGTATCCCTAGGTAGATGCAGGATGAGAAAGGAAATCTTAAAATATTCAGGAAGAGAGATTGAGGGTTTACAAGAGGCAGAAAATCTGAGTCTGAGACCCCATGAAACATCTGACTTTCAAGAATTCACATTAAGATTGAGACTTTGTCTAAGAGTCCCATTACAAAGAGAATGGAGTTTGAGCTAGTGTCATTTGACTCTGGAAGGACAGGAAGTTAGTGCCCAACTGACATCTGAGATACATGAGTATGTCAAAGGTCAGGGTCACATTATTCCATCTGTACTGCATCTGGGGACACCATTCCTTATAACAGAGTTCTTACCTGGGGCCATGGTCAGAGTGATTCAAGTGACTGGCCTTCTGATTTGTGGTCAGCAAGTTTCACAGGTGAATGGATACCTTGGGGAGGGGAGAGAGGGTGGCAAATAAGAAGAAAAACAGTTTTCAATTTTTAATGACAACACTCAGGGTACTGGCACTAGAGATACAGTGATAAATAAGATAGATGATTCTTCTATTCCCAGAGCTGATAGGCCAATAAGAAGGTAGACATTGACTTAGTAAGAGCAATACATATCAAAATAGAAATAAGGGAAAGAGGATTGATATGAATTAAAAGTAATAGAAAAAAATTAAAATTAAAAGTAACAGAATCTAAGGGACTTCTCTGAGAAATGAAGGTAAAGATGAGATTTAAAAGATGAATAAGGATTGAGGCCCTGACGCTGAAACCTTCAGTCATTGCAGAACAGGACCTATTTCCATTTCCCCAGTTATGATATCTATGCAAACTACTGAGAGTAACTCTTGGGCATTGGTCACGCTGGATACTTTATTGAATATTGACCTCAATAGTAGATTTGTTGCTCTATACCAAAGTAAGTTCTTATGTTCCCAAACTGATGAAACACCAGGCATTGGTAGTATAGTTGAACAAGCTATGTCAGACCCTGCCTCTATGGGAGTTGTGCATAGAATGGCAGAGAATATCCACAGAAGGACACATGGACAGTGGCAATAGACATATTTTAATCTCCACACTTTGTCACAGAATTCTCTATTCCTCTTCTGTTCCTGTGTATAGACTCTCAGCAATGAACCCCACCATCAGGAGCATTTTTATGCAGTTGCCTAAGTTGGTCTATTCTGTCACACAGTAGTATGGCATAGATAGCAACATAGGTGACCCCCAATGAGCATACCTCCCAGTACTCTAGGTCCTTTCCCACACTGACTCAGTATTTGGCCATGTGACTCACATTGGCCAGTGAATAAGCACTTTCCCACTGTGTCCCAACATAGGTGACCCCCAATGAGCATACCTCCCAGTACTCTAGGTCCTTTCCCACACTGACTCAGTATTTGGCCATGTCACTCACATTGGCCAGTGGATAAGCACTTTCCTGCTGTGTCTTGTCCCAGAAAGTTCCCTTTTGGACCCCAGCTGCCATACTCTAGGAAAATCACCACTCTCCTTTAGTGAGAAAGGAGGCCACATAAAGAAGCAAGGCACCCTATCCATAATAAACATTAAGGTCTTAAATGTGTGAGACAAACTTTTCAGAACTTTCCAGCCCAGTCCAGCCATGAACCCATATGAATGAACCCAGCAAGGACCACAAGCAGCAGAGAAACTACATAGCTAAGCCCAGCCAACCTAAAAGGCCACGAGAAAGAATTGTCACTGTCTTAGGCTTATCAATATGGAAGTGATTGCTTCACAACAGTATTTATCATGTAAACATGACTCTCAAGCATTATTGCCCACCAAGAAAAGCCAACACTATAAGTCCAAATGTAGTTTCCATTACAACTCATTGACATTTGTGACGTATTCTCACCATACTTTTGTTTCTCTTGTGAGACATGTTTTGAGTTTTTTGTTTTGTTTTGTTTTGTTTTGTTTTTTCCCCAGGTGTGTTGCAAAGAATTTTGAAAGATCAGGATCAGGACAGGATCCTTCTTGTAAGGTGTAGATAAGTGTCTTATGACAGCTGTAGCAACAAAAGAGGGTATTTTTTTTTTAATTATTGCATTTAAAAGCAATATATCATCATATAGTGATTGCATTTATATTATTATATTTTACATGTTTGTGTTTATTTCTACAGAGCCATTCCCCTCCTCCACAAACACAAAAGACAAGATGGAGAAAAGCAGAGGATAAGAAAAGACCTCAGAGGAAATAGTTTCGTCTCTAATTCACCCTGGGACCAGCCAGCACTGAGGACACAACAATCCTCCCATCTTGAAGGCAGGCTGAAGGCATTACTTTAAGTTCCTTTGTCACTTTTAAGAATGTACTTTATGAAGGCAGAGAATTACCAGACACCCGTTTAACTGTAAAGGCTGGGCCGGTTACACACTTCCCTCCTCCATTGCATGAAGTTCTCTAATAGGCTATGCATACAGCACGCACTTCTGCTCAGATCACACCCACAGCTGTTTGTATTAAACATCTGGTCAAACTCCCACACCCTCTCATTGGACTCCATGAACTTGCTTTTTGCCAGTTTACCCCATGCCCAAGAAACACATACCCCCTTCCTTTCTGGTCTCAGAAAGCTTCTTAGCAACCTGGCTACTAATTAGATTGCAATAGTCATGGTGCCTGACCAAGGCCCTTACCAAGCCCTTGAATCACTCTGCTCCTGCCTAAGACTGTAGGAAAAAACTCAGTCCCCAGATTTCCATTATCAGAGCTAGACTGCAGCTGAGGGAGGAAGCTGCAATGTGGGAGTCCAGGGACACACAATAGTGGAATCTGACTAGATTTAGCAGTGATTACATATCCTTCTCTCAGCTTTAGCAACTAGCAACAAGGCACAAGTGACCACATCCGGGTTGGGACCTCCCTGGTTTCCTGGGCCACTAACCCATGCTGGTCCTTGAGCTCCAAATATCCTGATTGGTGATGAGACTTCAACCAATACGACAGCAGAAAGCACAGCATCCAAAGTCAGCACCCTAGGATAATACACTACAGCCTTTATTCTAACACAAATCTATTGCAGGAGTGGGAAGAAAACAATTTAGCATGACACATAGATAAAAACACAGATCACCAAACATAATGAGGAGTCACAGGAATTCATCCCAATCAATGGATCAAAACAAACCCAGGGGAAAACCCTAATGCTGTAGAACTAAGTAAATAACAAGAAGACTTAAAAACAACAGTTTTTTTTTTTAAAGATTTATTTATTATTTATTTATTTATACAAGCACTGGGTACAGTCAGAAGCGCGGGAGGGTGAGATAATTCAACAGAGCCAGAGCGGGGAGCAGAACAGGCAGATGGACCAAAGACACTGCTGAGGGGAGCAGCGGGCTGGGGGAGAGGTCTACGTGCCATGTGGGACCCTCCTCCAGTGGCCGGGGAGCAGCCGGGAATCGAACCGGTGCTGCAGAGGCTGCGGGAAGCTTCGCAACCCAGCACTCAACTGCTGCGCCACCGGGGAGGCCCAAAAGCAACAGTCTTAATGATGTTCACTGAAATTAAATTGGATGAACAAAATGAGAATTATAACAAGAACAGAGAAAAAAAAAATGAAAAGGTTCCTAACAGAAATCATAGAGCCAAAAATTAAAATAATTTAGCTAAAAATACAGTAGAGGGGCTCAGCAACTGACTTAATGAAGCAGAGGACCAAATCAGTGAGTTAGAACACAGGGGGATGACAAGCATTCAGAAATATCAACAAAATAATACTCATTGTATTTAAATGAAGATAACATAAGAGACTTATGTGAAAGCATCAAAGGAATGTTTACATCACAGGGGTTACAGGTGGAGGGGAGAGAGAGAGAGAGAGAGAGAGAGAGAGAGAGAGAGAGAGAGAGAGAGAGAGAGAGAGAGAGAGAGAGAGAGAGAGAGAAAAGAAGGAACAGAAATGTTATTTGAAGAAATAATAGCTGAGAACTCCCCCAAACCAGAGAAAGAAACTGACATTCAGATCCAGGGAGTTCAAAAGTTTCCAGACAAAATAAATTAAATAAATGCATACCAACACACATTATAATCAATATGCCAGAAATTGAAGATAAAGCACCTACAGAAAAGCAAAGAATCACATAAGGGAACCCCAGAAGATTATCAATGGAGTTCTCAGCAGAAACTTAATAGGACAGAAGGAAATGATATGGTATATTCAAAATGCTGGGGAAAAAATGACCTACAATCAAAAATAATTTACCCAGCTTGGCTAACACTCATAATTGAAGGAGCAGTAAGAGCTTTACAAACAAGTTGCTGGAATCATCTCAATGAAACGGGCCTTATAAGAAATACTAATACATTTCTATAAAATCAAAAGAAACATCATATACACCAAAAACATAAAATATGGAGAGAAGAGTAAAAAGAGGCACTATTACAATGAGCTTATATCTACTTCCTTCTGATTCAAAATAACTTAAAAGCAAAAAGTACTATATGTAAACCTCATTGTAACCTCAGAATAAAAATACTTAGGAGAAACATATAAGATGAAAATAAAACGCAAATATCACACAAAAAGGAAGCTATTAAAGTACAATGGAGGAGAATAAGAGAACAACAACAACAAAAAAAGAAACGCCAAAACAAAAATCATAATAGCAAGAAATATTCATCAATAATTTCCTTAAATGGCATAAAGCGGCTGAATGGATTGGAAAACAAAACCCAATTTTCTACTTGTCCGGAGACTCCCCTGAGCTCTATAGACTCAAAGTAAAAGCTCAGAAAATAATCCTACAAGCAAATGGCTGGTGAATCATATTTATATCAGATAAAATAGCCTTTCAGCTGAAAACAGTATCAAAAGACAGGGAGGAATATATACATCAAGAAAATGTAACACTCAATAATACATATGCACCAAACAAAAGAGCATCAAAATATATAAAACAACTATTAGCAAACCTGAAGAGATATTAACAGTGATATTATAGTTATTGGAGACTCTAACACCCCACTTATATCAATAGGCAGCTTAATCAGACAGACAATAGAAATCAACAAGGAAACAAATCAAAATCAACAAGCAACAAGCACTTGTAAACCAGAGACACACTACAGGGGCGGGGAGGGGGAGAGGAGCGAGTAGGATCAAAACAAGGGTGGTGGGACTTGTATGGGGACTATAACCAAGATGAAAATGCACACATTGTGCAAAAATGAAAAACGATGTAAAAAATATATAAAATAAAAAAAAGAAATCAACAATGAAGCAACATTAAACAAGGGATTAAAGCATACAAACTTGATAGATATTTACAGGGCACTCAAAAAAACTAACAATAATAAGTACATATTATTCTCAAGTACACATGGAACATTCTTGAGGCTAGACCACATGTTGGGTCACGAAACAAGCATCAGTCATAGAAAATAGAATGACATGGGGGTCTCCCTGGTAGCACAAGGGGTTAAGATACAGCACTATGAAGCTATCCAGAGCCACTACAGCACAAGTTCGATCCCCGATGAAGGAGCTAACCCACATGGTGCAGCAGACCTCTCCTGTCTCTCCCACTGCTCCCCTCAGCAGTGTATTTCAGTAGATCTGCCTGTTCTGCTCCCCACTCTGTCTCTGGTGAATCCCCTTACCCCCTCCACATCTCTAGCCTGCATCCCAGCTCTTGTATGCATAAATAAAGAAATCTTAAAAAAAAAATGATATCTATGTCCATGTATTGAAAAGTTAGCATTGTTAAAATGGCCATCTTCTCTGATCACCATGGTATAACACTAAAAATCAATGGCAAATGGAAAAGAGAAGAACTTCAAATATGTAGACATTAAACACCATATGACTGAATACCAATTAGGTCAATAAGAAATCAAAGGATATATTTCAAATACCTAGAAACAAATGAAAATAAAGACAACAGCTGTCATAACCTATGTAATAGAGTACAAGCAATAGTGGGAGGGAGTTTTATAGCAATACAGATATACAACCAAGAAGTAAGGAAGATTTCAAGTGCACCATCTAATACTACATCCTTAAGGAAGTAGAAAAGGAAGAAAAAATGAAATCAAAAGCAATTTGAAAGAAGTGAAAATAAAAATTAGAGTGGAAATAAATGAAATAGAAATCAAAAAGTAAATAATAAGGATGAATGAAATCATGAATTGGTTCTCTGAAAAAAAAATAAAATTGACAAACTCAATAAGAGAACAAGGGAGCAAAAACTTTAATAAATAGAATCAGAAATGAAAGATAAAAGAAATTACAAGAAGCACAGAGAAATACAAGAAATAAGAGGCTATTAAACGGGCCTCCCCGGTGGCGCAGCTGTTGAGCGCTGGGTTGCGAAGCTGCGCGCGGCCTCTGCGGCGCCGGTTCGATCCCCGGCTGCTCCCCGGCCACCGGAGGAGGGTCCCACATGGCGCGCAGACCTCTCCTGCCGCCCGCTGCTCCCCTCAGCAGTGTACTTCGGTCCTTCTGCCTGCTCTGCTCCCCGCTCTGGCTCTGGTGAATTCTCTCGCCCTCCCGCGCTTCTGACTGTACCCAGTGCATGTATAAACAAAACAAACAAAGAAACCAGCAAACAAATAAATAATAAAGCATGCCTCTATAAAAAAAAAAAAAAAAAAAAAAAAGAGGCTATTAAACACTGTTATGCTTACAAATTATATTGTCTAGAAAATGGACAAATTCTTAAAATCATGCAAGCTCCCAAGACTAAACCAGGCAGAGACAGAAAATTTAATCAGAAAGGAAATTGAAATTGTAATCAAAAGTCTCCTGAAAAACAAAAACCTAGGACTAGATGGTTTCTCTAATGAATTCTATAGAAACATCTAAGCTGGACTATCTCAAACTATCCAATCAAATTGAAGAGAAGAAAATGCTTCCAAACACATTAATGAGGTCAATATTACCCTGGTACCAAAATTAGACAAAGATAAAATAACTACAGAGCAGTATTCCTGATGAAGATAGATGCAGAAATCCTCAACAAAATCTTAGCAAACCAAATTCAAACAATATATCAAAAGGATTATACTTTATGACCGACGAGATTTATTTCAGGGATGCAGGATGGTTCAACATTCACAAATCATTTAATGTCATACACCAAGTCAATAAAGATAAAATTATATGGTCATATTAATAATGAGTCAACAGCATTTAATAAGTTTCAACATGACACAAACTCTCTAAAACATAGGGATAAAGGGAACATACTTAATCAAAATAAAAGCCATATATGACAAATCAATAGGTAACATGATACTCAATGGTAAAAACTGGAAAATGTATCCTCTACTATCAAGTAAATGACAACAACGTCCACTCTTTCTGCTACTATTCAATAGTATTGGAAGTCCTAACTAGAACAATTAGGCAAGAGAAATATATTAAAGGAATCCAAATTGAGAAAGATGTAAAACTGTCATTATTTGAAGGTCTGATTATATATGTGTAGAAAAACCCTAAAGATTTGACTAAAAAGAACTGTTAGAAATGATAAGTCATTACAGTAAAGTGGCAGGCTACAAAATCAATGTGCAAATATCTGTTGTGTTTTTATACACAAATGAATTATAAAGCAGATAAATCAAGCAAGCAATCATATAAAAAAGAACTAAGTATCTAAGGATAAGCTTCACTAAGGAGGTGAAAGCCCTGTACAATGAAAACTGTAAGACATTACTAAAAGAAATAGAAGACACAAAGAATAGAAATATACTGTGTTCATAAATTGGAAAATTAGCATTATTAAAATGACCATCTTAAATCACTATATATATTTCAATGCAATCCCTGTCAAATTTCAATGGCATTCTTCAAATAAATAGAACAAAACATTACCTAAATTCATATGGGACTCTAACAGACCCTGAACAGGCAAAGAAATTCTGACAAAAAAGACAAATGGTTTTATCACACTCCCAGATTTCAAACTATACTACCAAAACACAATAATCAAAAAAGTATGGTACTAGAATAAAAATAGAATTCTAAAAATAGAATTAAGAGACCAGAAATAAGCACATACTTATATGGAAAGTTAATCTATATCAAAGGATACAGAAGTATACAGTAGAAAAAGGGAAGTCTCTTCAATAGGTAGTGTTGGAAAAAACTGGAAAGCCACAAGCAAAAGAATGAAACTAGACCACTATCCTATAGCACACACAAAAACTTAATAATAACTCAAAATGGATTAAAGATGTAAGACCTGACACTATAAAATGCACAGAAGAAAACACCAGCAAAACAGTCTACAATATAAGCATCAGACATGCATTTGGGGATTTGTCCCCAATAAGCAAGAGATACAAAAGAAAACATAAATAATGGGAATACGTCAACCTAAAACTCTGCATAGCAAAGACACCCTACTGAATGGGAGAAAATAGTTGCATATCATATGTCTGACAAGGGGCTGATATCTACAAAGAACTCATACAACTCAGCAACAACAACAAAATCACAATAACCCCATCAAAAATGGGCAGAAGGGCTAAATTATCATTTTACCAAAAAAGACATAGAGATGGCTAAGAAACACACATCATCACTTTTCATCAGGGAAGTATAAATCAGAACCACAAGGTGGGAGCTATATCACCTCCCACCTGAGAGAACAGTCTACATCTAAAAACCATAAATAACAAGTGTTGCAAAGATGTGGAGAATAAAGAACCCTAGTATATGTGATGGGAATGTAAATTGGTCCAGCCTCTATGGAAAACAGTATGGAGACTTTTCAATATTAAAATAAGTCTACCAAATAATACAATAATTCCACTCCTAAGTATCTATCTGAAAATTATAAAAGCACTAATTTGAAAAGACATATATACTCCTTTGTTCATTGCAACACTAGTTTGGGCTATTTACAATAATACTCTAACCAACCTTAGTGGCCAACAATGGATAATTGCATAAAGCAGATATGATATATAGGCATGATTGAATATTACTCAGCTATAAGGAGAAAAAAATGAAATCTTGCATTTGACACAACTAGAGGGGATTATGGTTTGTGAAATCAGTCAGGAGAAAGACAGATACCAAGTGATTACACTCATGTGTGACACACACTCATACGTGATGCATAAAGAAACTAAGCAAATGAACAGAGAAATTCCAACCAAAACAAACCCTTGAAATCTGACTACAGAACTGAGCTACAGGAGGGGGTTTGAGGGAGAAGAGCAGAGGATTGAGTGAACCCAATGGAATAGTAAAGAATTACTGGCACTTTGGTAGTGGGTGCAATATGGCAACATATTTCCAAAACAATAGCATTGTAAACCAACATTAGTTCAATACAAAATTAATGGTAAAAATGAAAGAAAAAAGGATTGACATTTTCTCTTTGTCTTTTTCACTTTTTTCTTAGCAGTTTTAGAAGTTTCCATTGACATGTTCTCCACCTCAGGTTCTTTTCTCAGCTATGTGCAGGCTACTAATAAGCCATCAAAGGCACTCTTTCTTTTTCTTGTATTTCTTAATTATTTTTTCTCAGAATGCCAAACTCTCTGCTTATAGTTCCTACCCTTACATATTATTCACTTCATATACAAGACACCTTAATTAATTATAATTGTTTTAAGTTCCCAGTTCAATTAACCAATATTCAGAGCATATCTGACTCTGGTTTTGTTGCTCTTCTGTCTCTTCAAAGTTTATTTTTGGTCTTTTGGTATGCCTAGTAACTTTTTGTTGAAAGAAGACATGAAGTAAGTAAAATAACTGTGTAAAATAGATCTTTAGTAATGTGGTGGTGAGAATTAGGGCAGGAGAAAGATTTTATAGTTTTCTGATTAGGTCTGGGTCTTTTCATGATTCTGTGCCCTTGGACTGTGAACTTCAAAGTACTTCACAGTTTCCCACTGCCTCCTTAGATGGAACAGAGTTGCTAGAGGGAACTTGAGGTGTGTTTCCCTTCCTCCAGATAAGTTAGACACTGACCAAACTCTAATATTTTAGTCTCTGGTAAAGTAGTTTCTATGGAAGGCAGGCTTTGTTAAGAAGAAATGAGTGGTCTGGTTAATTTCCTGAATGGTTATTTTCTCCCTCACTGCCAGAAGCACAAGAGTGTTATTCTCTTGCATTAACTATGAGAACTTGGTGGCGCTCTTGAAGGTAAATCTCACAGTGTGGACATGAGCTCCTAATACTGACAATGAAATCAACACTCAACTCTGATCAACTCATCAATCGCATTTCAAGTTTTCAAACCTGCCACGATGGTTCCTAACTGATAGGTTGTGAATGTCTCCATGCACCTGTCCACCACAGGCCTGTGGCCTGTGATCTCAATTCTCTGAAGGATGTAAAAACAGTCATTGCTTATTTTGGTTTGTCCAGCTTTTTACTTGTTATTAGGATAGAATGACAACTTCCAAGCTCCTGCCAGACTATAAACAGAAGTCAAACTTTTATTTTTTTCATTTAGAGTATAGTGGTTGTTATACATATTTTAAATTATTTGCTTATTATATTAATAGTTGACTTACTGTATCTGTTGCTTTTCTTCATAGATTTTCCTATTACTGCTATACCTTCTGGTGCAAGTTCTTTAATTGATCATCTTCTCTATCTGATGTAGAAAACCTGTGAATTTTATTCCACAATTGAAATTTTTCTTGCCACAGGAAATCACAACTTAGGGTGTTCTTCTGACAGATTGGCAGATGATGTCCTCAAATGGAAGTAATCAAGGCACCTACACAATTCTCCCACCTAGGCGTGGGCCTTCTTTGCAGGAACAAAACAAAGTATATATAGATTCTATCCCTTCATCTCCATGAGATGGGATTGGTGGCTACAGTAGAGAAGTAGGGCAGAATTAATACATCCTCTATTTGTATTTGTTTCACTACTTCCCCAACTGATTCCACTGATGAAAAGTAGAAACTCGAAACAACTATAAATGTAGAGGAGCTGATAATAGCCATGACTTGGAAGTGAAGGGAAATGCCTCCCACTGCTTTGGAAAGCATAATTTTCACTGTAAAGAACAGGTACTATTTTTATAGATGTACATACTTAAACATTAATTCAAACAATAATTTATTCAAGAGATAAACCCAAAATATCAGCTTAATACACATAAAGTATGTTTCTCTTACACATAAAGTATGTTTCTCATTCACATCAAGCCCATTTGATAGTTAAGTGGGGAAGGCAGTGGGAAGAGAGAAGTTCTGGTTCACGCATTCTCAGGGAGCCAGGTCCCCTCCACATTTTGTCCCACCATCCTATATAGCCTCAGAGTTCTTTCTACTCAGTGAGTAGCCCAAGGGAAAAGAGAGGGTGCGGAATAATGCAAGTTTTTATGAGCCAGCCCATGAAGTAGGATGCATCATTGCCACCCACATTCTTTCACTAAGAACTTGGTAGCATCATCACAGCTAACTGCAGGGAGGCTGGGGAATGCAGTAATGCAGTGATGCAGTATATGGGAAGGTAGAAAATGAATTTGGTGAATCGAGCCAATTTCCATTATACTGTGGCAAGGATAGACAGTAGGGGCTGGTCAAAATGTTTACTTCCTACGTTATCTATTGTGTTATAAAGGATTAATGTACATTAACCTCTGAGTATATTTCTCAGCAAACCCTTAACTAAATTGTAATTAGTCAAAATTTCTCCTGAGAAAATAACTGACACACTTATCTGACAGAATTCTTTTAAAAAAAAAGATTTATTTATTTATGCATACAAGAACTGGGGTACAGGCCAGAGGTGCAGGGGGTGAGATGATTCACCAGAGACAGAGCAGGGAACAGAACAGGCAGACTGAAATACACTGCTGAGGGGATCTTCAGGTGAGACAGAAGAGGTCTGCTGCGCCATGTGGGGGGCATCCTGGCAGGCCAGGGATCAAATTTGTGCTGCAGAGGCTGTGGATAGCCTTAGAGTGCTGTGCTTAACCCCTTGTGCCACCAGGGAGGCCCCACTGAAAAGAATTCTTATCTTGCATGTATTCATAACTTCTAAATCAATGAGAAGAAAATAAAACAAGACTTTCAAAAAATATAAAATATTTGAGAAGATGTTTCATAGAAAGTATCAAAATGGTCAAGAAGTATAAGAAAAGGTAAAATAAATTCATTTCTTATCAGTTAAGTCTGAATTAAAATCAAAATGAAATACCACTAGAACACACCAGAATGGCTGCAGTTAAATTTTCACTGTTATTTTTTAAAACCTGGAAATACAACTATTGGAGAGAATGTAGAGCAATTAGAATTTTCATATGTTTTAGTGGGCTCATAAAGCATCACAACTACTTTGGAAAGCTTTTTGGCAGTTCCTACCAAACATGCATCTAAATTGTCACACAGAAATTTTTATTCAGGAATTCTAAAAGAATTGAGGGCATATATCTGCAAAGATTCTTTTGAGTTTTCATAGGACTGTATTTATCATAGAAAAACAAAACTAAATTTAAAAATATCTCATATGAAAATGTTCATGGGAGAATGTTACCTGGATGGTTCCTACAATGTAGATTTATGCTTAAATGCAAATATGTTTGAATATGAATTTTTTAGTTAAAATTAAAATTGTACAGCAAAGCGTTCCCTTTTTTGATTCCATGACTTTACAAATGTGTACACTATTATAATCAAGATATGAAACTGCAAGCCTGGGGAAATGTCATGGTTGGTAGCTTCTCACCCATACACTTAAAATTGCAAGACAATATTCAAACTCAGAGCGTTATAATAACAGGGTTTATTTGCAAGGGGATAATTGAGAAAGACAAAAAAATGAGTTTCTAATGTCACATATAGTTATCTATTCTACCCAAATAGTGTCCATACTCCAAACCAAAAGCTGTTAATGAAAGATGGCATTGTCCCTTCAGTGAGACTCTAGAAATGGTGGCACACCAATAAGTGGTGGACCAGGACCCAACTCACAGTGGAAGTTGAAGGTAATCACAGGTGGCACTGCAACAACCAGCAACTTAGAGGGCAGTGCCACAGGCAAGAGCATCAAGAGACAGCTCTAGATGTGGCACAGGCACGGGCCAGTGGTGCTGATCAATAGGCATACTAGTCTTGTTAGAGCAGGAGAAGCAATCAGGTGGCAGTGCCAGAGAATCAGAAGTGAAGGTCTTCCCAAGGGAGAGTTGGGCAAGAGTGTCCAAATTAAGCTGCTCCCCTGTTTTCATGGCTTTTAGGGTCTCTTCACTCCTCCCACCAGTGGTGCAGTTATCAAACGTGATCAGTGTGTTTTCAGAATTGGCACAGGTTTCAAAACCTGAACATCGGGCCTCCCCGGTGGCGCAGCGGTTGAGCGCTGGGTTGCGAAGCTGCCCGCAGCCTCTGTGGCGCCAGTTCAATCCCTAGCTGCTCCCCGGCCACCGGAGGAGGGTCCCACATGGCGCGCAGACCTCTCCTGCAGCCCGCTGCTCCCCTCAGCAGTGTATTTTGTCAGTCTGCCTGCTCTGCTCCTCTCTCTGGCTCTGGTGAATTCTCTCACCCTCCCGCGCTTCTGACTGTACCCAGTGCATGTATAAACAAAACAAACAAACAAACATACAAACAAACAAATAAATAAAACATGCCTCTATAAAAAAAAAAAATATATATATATATATATATATATAAAAACAAAAAAAACCTGAACATCACAGGCATCTCCACTGCACCACCCAAGGAGCTGCCATGTTCCTCATATAGATATAGGACATTTCTGCCACCCCGAAAAGATTCCTCATGGTTCTTTCATCAATTCCTCCTCCCTCACCCCTAACACTCATTGATTTTATTTCTGTTTCCACAGCTGTGTGCTTTCCAGGATATCATATAAAGGAATCATATTTTATGAGGATTTTTGTGTTCTGCTTTGTTCACTCAGCATGTTTTCCAGATTCATTCATGTTGTACATTTAAATTATTAGTTGCTATCTATTTTTGAGTACAATTCCACTATATGCACTTAGCATACTTTACTCATCCATTCACTGCTGATTGATATTAAAGTTTTTTCCATGTTGGATCAATTGTGAGTAAAACTGTTATAAAAATTTACACACTTATGTTTTTAATGGTCCTGGATAAATATCTAAGAGTAAGATTTCTGGGTCATAAGTTATGAGGATGTTTAATTTTATAAGAAACCTCTTAGGTCTCCAGAGGCTGTAGTGGTTTGCATTGTCATCAACAATGAATAAGAGTCCTAGTCATTCTGCATGCCTGTACAGCACTGTACCGTTTATTTTAATTTTAGCCATTCCAAGTGATGTGCAACATCGCTTATATTATAATTTGCCTTACCTAAACCTAGTGATACTGAACATCTCCATGTGATTATTTGACATAGTTATACCTTTTTTTTGTAAAGTGATTGCACAAGTTTTCTGTTCATTATTTGTGGGTTGTTAGATTTAGGCAAACAAAATATGAAACTCATATTTTCTATAAACAAGACTTTTTCTATTAAACATTTTATAAATCATTTCTCCCAATCTATAGGTTGTGTTTTCATTTTTTTCAAAGTATCTCTCAAAGAGCAGAGTATTTTCATTTCAATGATATCCAATTTATTTTTTTTATTATTTTTTTCTAGGTCCTGTAGAAAAATTCTTTGTTTTACCCAAAATCACAAAAATTTCTTCTGTGTTCTCTTTTGGAAATAATAAAACTTATTGTGTGAGCCTTTGTCAATTTATCGCCTTTCATCTCCAAATTCATGTTCTTTGCCTCTCTGTGAAATGATCTCACCATGTTAAATAATTTTCCTTCACCTTTTGGCAATGTTACTTGAGTAGACGGTAATAGAGACGTCACAAAAAGAAAGAATTTTGCTTTCTAGTTCTAGAGTGCCCACTCAACAGGGCCCTGCAACACACATGACTCTCCAGGACTGGTTTCCAAAGTGCACAATGGTCAGAGAACCCACAGCCAAGGACATCCCATGGAAGCCCCAAGGACAGCTGTGTCAGCAAGGCCCTCCAATGAGACACCACATTATATACAGATTTCTAGCCTGTTCTATCAATACAACACCAAGGTCACTTCTCTGCCATCAAGGTTCAGAGTCATGCTCTGCCTAACAAGGTCTAGACCTCAACCAACATGGCAGGGATCTCTTCTTGCAACCTCACTATCTCAACCCTGGAGGTAGCTGCTGCTCCTAATACCTTCTATATCTCTATTGTTTTTTAAATTTTTTAAAAGGTTTATTTATTTATGCATACAAGAACTAGGGTACAGACCAGAGGTGTAGGGGGGTGAGAGGATTCACCAGAGACAGAGTGGGGAACAGAACAGACAGATCAACAGAAACACACAGCTGAGGGGAGCAGCAGGCAAGACAGAAGAGGTCTGCTGTGCCATGTGGATAGCTCCCTATCCGGGGCTCGATCTCGGCTGCAGTGGCTGCAGATAGCTTCATAGGCTGCGTCTCAACCCCCTGCGCCACCAAGGAGGCCCCTATGTCACTATTCTTCAGAGTTTTTACTCCTCACACACTAATCCATTATTATAAGTCAATAATTCTTACATTAACTTTTCCTGTTTGAGAATAGTAGGAGATATCAATGAAAGATATTATGTGGACATTCGTTGTCCTAGAACCATGTGTCAAAAGTATTATTCCTGCTCCATTGATATGCCTATGGGACCCTTGTTAAAAATCATTTGATGGTGTATGTGTAGATCTATGTGGGGCTGGAATTTTATTCCATTGATCTATTTAATACCATTTCAAAAATTTGATTATTGTGATTTTACATTAATTCATCAAATCAGCTACTTTGAACACTCTGCATTTGTTTTTCTCTTTTTTATATTGTTTTTGTTATTAAATCCTATGCTTTCTATGTAGAATCAGCTTAAAAAGACAGTGAATGGAATTATATTGAACATTGAATCTGTAGATCAATTTTGGGTGAACTGACTTTATAACTATATAAAGATTTGCAATCCATGAATATGATATAGCCCTCCTTTATTTAAATCTCTTATTTCTCTCCTGAATATTTTGTTGTGTTAGCATATATATCTTTTGCATATTGTGTATTAAGTATTAGGTATTATAAATGTTAATGGTATTAAGTATTGAATAGTTTTGTTATCATAAATGGGCCTTAATTTTTTAATATTGACTTATAGCCTATAATTTTATTAAAGTTACTTATTAGTTCTAGGAACTGTTTTGTGCATGCTTTGGAATTTTTCTACTGCCTTAGTCAGTTTGACATTCTCTACTGAGTGGTTTATAAACTACAGAAATTTATCTCTCACAGTTCTGGAAGCTGAAAAATCTAAGACCAGGGTGCCAGCCTTGTCAAATCCTGGTAGCAGTCCTCTTCTGGGGTTTTAGACTACAAATTACTATGTCCTCACCTGATGTATAGCGAGCTAGCTAGCTTTCTAGGCTCTTCTTATAAAGGCAATAATCCTATGCATAAGGGTTCCACCCTCATTATTTAACTAGCTCTTATGAATATTTTGTAAAATTTTCTGAGTAACACCCCATCCCAGACAGGCAGGCAAGAGAGCAAAGTCACTTCCATAAAGTTAGAACAAACTCCACCCTGTCGCCTATGCAGAAATTCTGCTACCTGAAGAGAAAGCCAGTCCTTTCACATCCACTGGTGATAAAGGAACTAGGTAAAGAAAACTTAACAACCGGTATACTTTTTCCTCCTTTTCTCCCTTACTGCATTGGCTAGAAGTTACACGAAAAAACCTGAAAAGCAATAAGAAGAGAAGGCACCCTGGCTTTGTTCATAATCTTAGCATAAAAGAATCCAATCTTTTATTAAGACACAATAATTATTCCATTGCATATTTTTGTTCCTTTGTCAAAGATTAACTGTCCATATATCTGTTGATTTATTTCTGGGTTTTCTATTCTATTCCATTGGTCTGTGTGTCTGTTCTTGTTCCAGTACCATGCAGTTTTGATTATTATAGCTTTGTAGTATAGTTTGGGCATGCAATACTTCCATTCCCTTCCTATTTAGTTAGGAAAGCTATGGCTGTTCAGAGTTTTTTGTAGCTCTGTAAACATTTCATCAATATTTGTTCTATTTCTTTGAAGAATGTCATTGAAATTTTTATTGGAAGACCATTGAATCTGTAGATTGCACTTGGTAAGATGGCCATTTTGAAAATGTTAATTCTTCCAATCCATGAACAGGGGATGTCTTTGCATTTCTTTTTATTTATTTTAACAATGTTTTATAGTTTTCTTTGTATAGTTCCTCTACCTCTTTTGTTAAGTTTATTCCCAAGTATTTGATTTTTTTGTTTCAATTATAAAAGGAATGTTTTTTTGATTTCTTGTTCTTCAGATTTATTGTTTGCATATAAGAAAGCTACTGATTTTTGTGTGTTGATTTTGTATCCTGCTAATTTACTAAATTGGTTGATTATTTTGATTACTTTTTCTGTGGAGTTTTTGTGGTTCTTTATATTATCACATCATCTGGGAATAGTGATAGTTTTCCTTCTTCTTCACCTATTTGGATTCCTTGCATGTCTTTCTCTTATTGCTCTAGCTAGGACTTCCAGTATTATATTAAAAAGCAGTGATGAGTGTGGACATCCTTGTCTTGTTTCAGTTCTTAAGGGAAAGGCATTCAGCTTTTCACCATTGAGAATGATATTGGCTATGGGCTTTTCATATATGGCCTCAAGTTTGTTAAATAAATGGTGCTGGGAAAACTGGACTGCTACATGAAAAAAAAAAAATGAAGCCAGACTACTACCTCACACCATGCACAAAAAACAACTCAAAATGGATTAAAAAACTAGACATAAGACCTGAAACCATCAAACATATAGAAAAAAAAAAAAAAAAACAAGCGAAACACTGTATGACATACACCTCAATAACGTCTTTAAAAACACATCACCCAAAGCACAGATAGTGAAGAAAAGGATAAATAGCTGGGACTACATCAAATTAAAGAGCTTCTGTATGGCAAGAGACAATAACCAAAACAAAGAGACACCCCAATGATTGCGAGAAAATTTTTGCTCACAATACTAATGATAAGGGATTGATCACAAAGATCTACAAAGAGCAAACAAAACCCAACAAAAACAAAGTAATCAACCCAGTCAAAAAATGTGGGCAAAGGGTTCAGTACAGGAATATGAAAGTATCTGCAGCCTCTGCAGCAAGAGTTCGATCCCTGGCCAACCAGGGAGTTACCCACATGGTGCAGCAGACCTCTCTTGCCTTGCCTGCTGCTCCCCTCAGCAGTGTATTTCAGTCAACCTGTCTGTTCTGTTCCCCACTCTGTCTCTGGTGAATCCTCTCACCCCCCGCACCTCTGGACTATACCCTAATTCTTGCATGCATAAATAAATAAATCTTTAAAAAATGGGTAGAAGAGCTAAAAAGACACTTTCCAAAGAGGAAATGCAAATGGCCAACAGGCATATGAAAAAAATGTTCAACATCATTCGTAATCAGAGAAATGTCAAACAAAACCACAATGAGATACCATCTTACATTAGTGAGAATGGCACATAACAAAAAAACTAGCAATAACAAATGTTGGCAAGGATGTGGAGAAAAAGGAACTCTCCTGCACTGATGGTGGAAATGTAAACTGGTCAAACCACTATGGAAAGCTGTGTGGAGGTTCCTCAAGTTGCTAAAAAATGGAGCTTCCATATGATACAGAAATTCCACTCCTAGGTATCTACGCAAAGGACGCAAAACTATTAATTCAAAAGGACACCTGCACCCGTATGTTTACTGCAGCACTATTTATAATAGGTAAACTATGGAAACAACCCGAATGTCCCAAAAGAGATGACTGGATCAAGAAGAGTGGTATATATACACAATGGTATATATACACAGTGGTATATATATCAGCAATCAAAAAGAGATAAACTAATACCATTTGCAACAACATGGATGGAGCTGGAAGGGATCATGCTCAGTGAAATAAGCCAGAAAGAAGAGGAAAAATACTGTATAGTTTCACTTATCAGAGGAATGTAGAGGATCCAAATAAAGGATCGGGCAGGGAATAATTATAGTAAAGTGAAAACCAAAATCAACAAGCAACTATAAACCAGAGACATTCTACAGGGAGAGAGAAGGGAATGGGGTGGGAAGAGCACAAATGACTATGGTGATGGTGCACGGGTGAATTGGTGATGGGAATTTCATGGGGACTATAACCAAGATGAGAGTGCTTACATTGTACAAAAATGAAAAATGATGTAAAAATATATATGAGAGTTTCTCTTTGTTTTGGTTATTGTCTCTTTTGCTGTGCAGAAGCTCTTTAAATTGATGTAGTGCCAGCTGTTTATCTTTGCCTTCACTATCACTGCTTTGGGTGATGTGTCGTAAAGATGTCTTTGAGGTGCATGTCATGTAGTGTTTCACTTATATTTTCTTCTATATATTTTATGGTTCGGGTCTTATGTCTAGTTCTTTAATCCATTTTGAGTTGGTTTTTGTGCATGGTGTGAGGTAGTGGTCAAGCTTCATTCTTTTGCATGTAGTGACCCAGTTTTCCCAGCATCATTTATTGAATAAACTTTCTTTGCTCCAGTGCATATTCTGTGCTCCTTTGTCAAAGATTAGTTGACCATAAATCTGTGGGTTTATTTCTGGGTTTTCTATTCAGTTCCATTGGTCTGTGTGTCTGTACTTGTTCCAATACCATGCAGCTTTGATGATTTGATGATTAGCTTTGATGTACCATAGTTTGAAGTCTGGGAGTGTGATGCATCCATTCCCTTTTTTTTTTCAGGTGGGTTCTGGCTATTTGGGGTCCCCACTGACTGGGAAAAATTTTTTCACACAGTACTAATGATAAAGAACTGATCACAAATATCTACAAAGAGCTGATGAGACTCAACAAAAAGAAAATAATCCAGTCAAAAAATGGGCAGTCTTTGGAAATATAAATGGCATACAAGAATATACTTGTAATTAGAGAAATGCAAATCAAAACTACAATGAGATACCATCTTACTCCAATGAGAATGACACAAATTAAAAAAAAAAAAAAAACTAGCAACAACAAATGTTGGCAAGGTTGTGGAGAAAAAGGAACTCTTCTGCACTGCTGGTGGGCTTGCAAAATGGTCCAACCACTATGGAAAGCTGTGTGGAGATCCCTCAACCTACTAAAGATAGCACTTCCATATGATCCAGCAATTCCACTCCTAGGTATTTACCCAAATGACACAGAAACATTAATTCAAAAGGACACCTGCACCCCTATGTTTATAGCGGCACTATTTACATTAGCTAAACTTTGGAAACAATGCAAATGCCCAAAAATAGATGACTGGATCAAGAAGATGCAGTATATATACACAATGGAAAATTACTGAGCAATCAAAAAAAAGATAAACTCATGCAATCTGAAGCAACAAGCTGGAAGGCATCATGCTCAGTGAAATAAGCCAGAAAGAAAAAGAAAAATACCAGATGGTCTCACTCATAGCAGGAATCTAGAAAACCTAAATAAGTGACCAGGGTAAAAAGAATAATTATAATAAAGAAAAAATCAAAATCAACAAGCAACTATAAACCCCAGACACACTATGGGGGGCGTGGAAAGGAGGGATTGGGCTCAAAATAAGGGGGTGCAATTGCATGGGGAATATAAAAATATATTAAAAATAATAATAATAAATATATATAAAAGAAAAAAAGACACAATAATTAGAAATATTGGCTATAAAATTTTTCCTCCATGCCCTTTACGAGGCTATGAATATTCCTGCTTAGTCTCAATTTTTATCATGAATGGAACTTTAATTCTATAAAATAAATTTTGTGTCTTTATTGAGATGGTCATTTGGTTTTTCTTGTTAGTCTATGAATATGTTGAATTGTATCACTTGGCACTGTAATTTTGAACCAACTTTGTATTTGAGGTACTGTCAACCTACTGCTCAACCTTTAAGCTCTACACTTGGCTCCCAAAAAGAGAATACACAGATTAGCTAGGAATACATACGAAGTTATAATTTGTTAAGATTTATTACAAAGGCTTTGAAGTTCCTTCGATCAGTCCTTCAACAAATATTTACTGAGACTTAGTACTCTCCTGAATTAGGTAGCTAGGTAGATCTGTGCTTGACTTTCTAATAAGATTGTCCTAGCTCTACTAGTTTTTAGATGATCTTCAGCATGCCATTTAACTCTACAAAATCTTGTCTTTTTAAATTCATCAGACAGAAATAATAATTGCACATGCAGTTTCCTACATTCCCACAGAGCTCACTTTCTTCAGTCAGTTCTCACGGTCCCATTTCTCAGAGCCTTCTCAGACCACCCATGAAAGTATGACCTTCCTTCACTACTTTATTCCATGTTCTCCTTAACTTTTTTCCATGACAACTGGAGTATGAATTCAGACTCTCTGAGGACTTCCAGGATAATCAAGACTCCATAACTGTGATCTGCTTTGAACATAAGCCCAACACCCTAGAATTATGACTGAAATACAGATGTGATCAAAATATATGTTGAATGAGAATAAACTAACAGAGATTGTAAACGAAAGACAAGTAAATCTTGTCGGACTCGTGGTAGATAAAACACTCAAATTAATATAAATATGTGTTATTAATATAAATATGTATTAATATAAATATGTATTCCTCATTTTACTTTCTCATATATGCTTCTATCATGAATCATCAGGTCCTAGCAGGTGGCACACTCAAACAGGTATTTGAGGGCAGTAGTAAATGGATTCTTTACAAAACATGACTTGTGGTGGGGAAGTTGTAAGGGAGACTAAAAAGGGGGAGGGATGCCTCTGGGACTAGAACATTAGGGAGCTCTTGTCGCCATTAGTATAAGGTGCAAGGAGGAGGAGTGGTTACTTAATGTAGAAAAGGCAGTCTCTGGCAAAGGAACACCATCACAGGGGAAATAAATACCCTGAAATCATTGCTCTCCAACCATTAGTTGAGCCCAAAAACCAGAAGGCAATGGAATGCCACTGAGGCACTCCATAAAGCTTATCCTCTCAGGGAAAAAAACAGAGTGCAGAGCTGCATAATAAATCTACAGAGAAGCATGGAAACTGTCCAGCACCCATAACACAAATCAACTGTTTGAGCTTAAATTCTCAACATCCAGGAAATTTTACAAAGTGCTACCCTTCTAGGCTACTTTCCAGAAACATCTTTTGCCTAATCATTTCTCTCTTTGACCTACTAGCCCCAGAGGGTTGCCTAGTTAGGATGTATGCCTTGGGTGAAAGGCTTTTGTTCCTCTAAGATTCTATGAAGGGCACATTCATACAGCTGTGGTAATGCTCCCAAGCAATTTCCTGATTCTGTTCTCCTGATCGGCATCTCTTGCCATATAAAATAAAAGAGAGCTGTGCACACGGCAGCCTCCTGTGTTCATGCTACAGTACAGTATGTCTGTGCATTGTTAAGCAGCTGCCACAATTTCCCCCAGAGGTTGCTACATTTCAGGGCTGGATGAGGTAATGGGGATATTCAACCCAAGTTAAGCTTGTAAAAGTGCTTTGGGAATCTTTGGAATGAAAAGAACCGTGCATGCCCAAAGAGTTTGTTATTAATTACACAATGTATGCCCAGGGTTGGAAAAAGATCCCTGTATAAGTGTCTCCCACTAGTAAATACGACTACTTCCTTGCACAGACAAGATTAATCTGAGGACTGAAACGCAGTAAAATAAACCTTAGGCAGTGACTAACAGAGGAAAAACTTGAGACCATTCCCTACCTATAAGATGCTAGCTATATCATCAAGATTGGGGGAGAGTGAAATAGCAGAAACACATATGAATTTATGTGGTATTCCTCTGAGGTGTCAAATAATGTTCTTGAAATAATGGCTAGATTATTGCAAGGATCCTTGTAATGCCAAGTCAGTTACAGAGTCATCCTCTTACAAACTAAATTCAATTTTTCCCTCTGGCGGGGTCATATTCTGGAACACAGCCAAGCATGCCTCAATTAATCAAATGGACAGAGCGACTTGAAGACAGTGAGATCGAGGAGGGGCCGGGACTTTAAAACCTGTCCTTCTCTCCTAGGGGGGGACAGGTGGTAGGCAGCTTGACCCAGCTGCTGATGCTTGGAGTAAGTCCAGCCCAGCAGGCAAAGTTTAGGCTCCAAGAGCGAGGCAAAACAGAGCAACAGTCTATTGCAAGGAGTTCGAAAAGACATGTCCTTATGGGTAGAACACTGCTCCAGGATTGGTGGATGCGAGGAAACGAAACACGCAAGTGCCATCATGGATATTCCTCAGCAAGAGCCATGGCCATCATGGGGCTCAAGCTCAGGTTCCTACTCTCCAGAAGGAAGACAGGCAATCAGAAGCCAGGGACTTGGGTTTGAGGCAAGAAATCCACGAAGAAAAACAAATAGGTACAGAGGACAGTCCCCATAATCCAGAATGCTTATGTAAAGTATATTTGGGGAAGGCAGTCCGGTTGAAATAGAGGTTGAGGCTGCATTTACATAGAACTTTATATAAAGTTGATAAAATGACAGTTTTCCATGCCACAGAATGTAGTAATTTTAGGGATGAAAAGAGTGTAGATCTGTATTCACTCACATGTACTCACCACAAATACAGGCTACCTCCATACACTATGACTAGCCCAAAAGTAGCTATCAGAACTGACATGCAGGGCCACCCCTGGTGGCGCAGCGGTTGTGTGCTGGGCTGAGAGGCTGCCCGCCAGCCTCTGCAGCACCAGTTGATTCCCCGGCCACCGGCGAGGGTCCCACCAAAAAAAAAAAAAAAGGAACTAATGCAAAATTAAGGCAGAGAAGAAGCAAGCAGCTCAGCCAAGCACCAGGTGATGCCTGATCCATCCCCATGTTTCTGGCATTCACTCCTAAGTAGCTCTTTTCACTTGCAGTACAATACAAATATGAAAGTATTGTAGAATTATCATCTTTGCAACATTCTCTGAGGCATAGTTATACATATAGTAAATGATCAATAAATGTCTGAAATTAGATGACCAAGCAGAATGACATATTCGAGACCCTTTGCATCTGATATATGCCATCAATCTTCTCCCACAATCATTCCTACCAATAATCAGTGTTTCTTGAATGTCTTTCAGTCTTGGTGCTCCCGAGTACCTGGCAGAATGATTTATCACAGTCTGAGCCAGTTTCATGCATAAGACTTTTAAATGAGGAGCCAAATGCTGTGCCTCAAAAAATTAGGTTCTCATTATAGAGCTAGTTCCTTAGAACAATGACCACTGGCAATATCTCTGTAGGGTAAGGTAAAAAAGCATCAGGCTTTTCTGCCCACCCACCCTTAGGATTGATGATGGAACCCTGTGGTCCTGAATGCATGCCTGATGGGGGCCCCTGGAGTAGGATGTGGGCCTACTTAAGTGGGTACACCTGGGGTGAGACTGTGCTTATGAGGGCGATGTCACGGGAAACAGCAGAGCAAAAGAGAACTACCAGAAGAGAGCAGAGAAGCAGAGGCCATGAGAGAAGGCTGGAGAGCCCAGAAAAAGTGAAGACTTGCTGGGGCCTGGGAGGCCTGCCAGCTTCCCGGCCCCCCAGCACTCCTGCCTACCATGTACCTGGTAAAATCCCAATAAAACCCTGAAAAAAGCTACCAAGGGCTCCAGGACTCCTCCTTCAACTGTCTGCTCAATCAGAGAGCTCCTGCTCCATCCCATCCTACCACTACAATCTCCAACAGATTTTACTGAGCTCCAGTAAGATACCCCAGCCAGGGTCCATACCATGGACTATGCCCAGGCAGCAGGATTACCTGTAGAGCTCATGATAAATACAGGTATCCAGGGCCCACCTATGGAGATCAATTCTGCAGGTTTGAGTGCTACCTTGGCACTGTAAGGGAATTCTCATGAACCAGAGGTAGGAATGCAATCACTCAAATACCCGATTACAGCCATTTTGGAATAAAAAAGATTTCAAAGAGTCCCAAGACAATGTTTTCTTCCTCACTACAACTATGAAGAGAATTCTAACCCAGAGAACATTGGTCTTTCCCACTATATTTTTGTTCTACATGCAAAGTTGTGCAAACCTCCTCACCATTGCATGTTATGGGTACTTTCTCCTTCAGTTGAAACCCCAGCCACCGGGATGTGATTAATGTTCATTTCTGGCTTGGGAGAGGCGCTCCTTAACAGCAGTCCTAAACAAGGAGCCTCTGGCCCGTGTAGTGCAGATTTCAGGGATCTGTCCTGAGTGTCAACTAAATTCATCTTGACCTTAGAACAGCTGTTTCCACTTAATTCTTCAGTGCTATAGATGGTAATCAACTTACAGCAAATGTCTCAAATACAGCCACCTGGCTTCCCAGAGCAATACCGGCAGCATTTCTGCAAATCTCCAAGTGGAAAACTTTGAGAAAGCAGAGAACTGGAATGTGTTGTAAATGCCTGTATTTGTAGGTTCACGGAAAGAAAAATTGATATAGATCAGAAATATTGTCAGATATATTTTATAATCTAGGCCCTTGGTGGCCGAATGGGATTTTCACATCAGGATCCCCTTAGGAGATAAACTCAGTCACCCTGAGAGATAGTGATCCTCAGATTCTAATGTGCATAAACCACCGGAGGTCTTATTAAGATGCAGAGTCAGATTCACTGGTGGGTCCTAAGGCTGCATTTCTAAAGGTATCCCTCTTCATGCTGCCCGTCTAGGCATGGCAACTTAGGTAGGAAGACCCAACAGCCACAGGTCTCTGAGTGAAATTCAGTAAAGAAATGTTCATGTTGCTGAATTATCAACCCTAAGGCAACAGTGCCTTGAAGGCCAAAGAGGAACTTGATCTCCATCAGGTCATCCAGGAGACAGTGACCTTGTTTATCCATTGAGATGCAAAGATTTTGTATTCTCTGTCTCTCTGATGAGCATCCTCAGGAAACTGTCATGTGAACACCAAAGTTTTCCAATAGTGATTAGGTAAAGATGATGTGAACATAATTTTAAATTTGGAATAAAAAATAAATCTGTTCCTTAGGCAATGTTTATTTCAAGCTCTTAACTCATTTTTTTATAATCCTGCATTTTTTCATCATCTCTTTCATTCTTCCTACTTTCAAATGAAGAGCTGGATTTAAAGGAGAATTAGCTGAGTACTAGGCTGTGTGCCTCTCTCTATGGCATCCCCCAGATCTTGTGAAAAAGGGCAGCTCTCTCAGTTTTGAGCTGCTGCCTGTTCTACTCACTGGTCCACATGGGGACTGAGTTCCTGACGAGGACTTATTAGAACAGCCTTGCTAAAGCATCTGAGCAATCCACCAGTGAATGTGACTAACAGGGAGAGCCGATTTTGTTAAGCGAAACTCAAATCCCAGGGCTAAAAACAGTTTTACCCAAATCTGGCATACAGTTGCCCAAACGGTTCCCTATGGGGTAGAACCATGACTGAGGTTTTATATGCCCTATCTGGGCCTTCCTTCCTCCTGCTGGGACAACTCACAGGGCAATATCCCCCTCACTATGGTATTTTCATAAACCAAAATTTAATACATATTTGTTAAAAAACTTTTTCACTGCAGTCATAAAAAGGAAAAATGATTCTTTCCTGGAAAGTCATGCTATGAAATTTATCAGAGTCAAACTCAGGGAACCTACTATGTGGTTTTGCTGTAGGCATGACTAATACACAAATACCCAGATTATTATGACTATGCTATTTTTAATAAGCATTAAAAAATTTTATAAACTTCTTAAGGAATGCCACTTTCACTGAAGAGCACTTACACTAAGGAAATTCTCCTGCCATCTGACTTTGTCTTTGTACTACGAATATTTTCTAAAGATTTATTTATTTACACAAGAACCAGGGCACAGGCCAGATACGCGGGAGGGTGAGAGGATTCACCAGAGACAGAGTGGGGAACAGAACAGGCAGACTGACGAAACACACTGCTGAGGGGAGCAGTGGGCGAGACAGGAGAGGTCATCCTCGCCATGTAGGATTCTCGCCGGCCAGGATCGAACCTGCTCTGTAGAGGCTGTGGACAGCTTCACAGTGCAGCACTCAACCATCTGCACCACCAGGGAGGCCCTGTACTGTGATTTTTTTTTCAAAAACAGGAAACAGGCATATGAAAAAAATGTTCACCATCACTTGTAATCAGGGAAATGCAAATCAAAACTACCATGAGATACCATCTTACACCAGTGAGAATGGCACATATTAAAAAAACTAGCAACAACAAATGTTGGTGAGGTTGTGGAGAAAAAGGAACTCTCCTGCACTGCTGGTGGGAGTGCAAACTGGTCCAACCACTATGGAGAGCTGTGTGGAGATTTCTGGACCTACTAAACATAGAGCTTCCATATGATCCAGCAATTCCACTCCTAGGTATTTACCCAAAGGACACAGAAACATCAATTCCAAAGAACACCTGCACCCCTATGTTTATAGCAGCACTGTTTACAATAGCTAAGCTTTGGAAACAACCCAAATGCCCAAAAATAGAAGACTGGATCAAGAAGATGTGGAACATATACACCACGGAATATTACTCAGCATTCAAAAAAGATAAACACATGCAATTTGCAGCAACATGGATGGCGCTGGAAGGGATTATGCTCAGTGAAATAAGCCAGAAAGAAAAAGAAAAATACCGGATCGTCTCACTCATAGCAGGAATCTAGAAAACTTAAATAAGGGACCAGGAAAATGAATAACTATAAAAAAGTGAAAATCAAAATCAACAAAAAACTATGAACCAGAGACACTCTATTGGGGGTGGGGCGCAGGGAGGGGAGGGATTGGGGTCAAAATAAGGGGATTGCAATTGTATGGGGAATATAAAAATAAAATTTATTTTTTAAAAAAAAGGAAACAAAAGATCACAACAGAACTACCCAGAATCCTACTTTCAAATCACACCTATTAGAGTACATCTTCCTTAGCATATTTCTTTATAGGTCAGAGAACAAAAGAAAAAAAATCTAGCAAGTTCCCAGTACTAACAGTTCCAGGCATTCCTTTTTGACCAATATCAATAATTTATTTTTTAATTCTATGTTTATGTTGAACATTTAGGCTTGCATATTCAAAGAAAAGGTACAGATCTGTGCTGTTCAGTGTGGCAGCCACCAGCCTCATGTAGCTATTTCCATATAAATCTAAACAAATTGGTATTAAAATATACTAAAAGCCCAAATCTTCAGTCACATAAGCCACATTTTAAGTGTTCAATACTTATGCATGAATTGTAACTACGGTATACTAGCACAGGCATAGAACATTTCCACCACTAAAGAGTTCTGTTGGGCAACATTTTTCTAAAAGGATCACACCAGATTATTAGTGGTAATTACCTCTAGGAATTGAGAGTGGGGGCTTGTGAAAAGCGATTGTTGTTTTCTGTTTTATGTCTTTGTTTATTTCAGTTGCTTCAAAGGATATGATTTACTATTTTTTTTAATATAAAAACTGTGGAAACCTTGAGGTGTTGGCTGGCAACCTAACTTCATTAAATGTGTTTTGGAGCCACATTCATTCAATGTTATCCTATAACTTTATATACATTTAAAATAAAGCTCTTAATATGTAGATATAAAATTTGCCCATTTGAGCATTATTCCACAACCAAGGGAGAATCATGTTCAGTTTTTTATTTCTTCATTTCTATCTCACAGATGAAGGAATGAAGGAACATGAATTTGGAATCACAATTGTTGAGTTTAATTTAACAATAATTTACTGAATTTCTATGGTTGTCAGGCCCTATGCATCAGAATATAAGGATCACAATGACCTTCAGGGAATTTACAATCTAGTGGGAACCCAGGTCTATAAACATATCACCCCAATCCCACCAGAGGGGAAGGTGTAATGATGAAGGGATTTGCAGCTAGTGACTTGGAATCCAGAGATGTCCATTAGCCTAGGACTGAATATCAGAAAAGTCATACTTCCTCTCACTTCAAAAAGAATGAGTATGTATTAATGAGGAAAAGATACAATTTGGGGAAAGGAATACACTCCATGCTTGGAATACAGCCTGAGCAGAGAAAGGGGCTAAAAACAGGAGGAAGGTGGTAAGGGGTGCAGGGAGGCGCTCCAATGGGACAAGCCACCTTAAGGTAAAAGGCTCCTGCTCTACATGACTCTGGGAGGGTCTACATGACTCCAAACTCTTGGAGAAAACAGCATGAGCTGTCATGTCCAGTAGCTGTGGATCTAAATCCTGGCGCCTTTACTTCCCAGCTAATTGAAAACATAAGCCACTTCACTAATGAGGGCTTTCTTTCTCCCTATGCAAAATGCCCAATGATACCCGACTAGCAGGATGGGGTGAGGTAAAGTACATAGTCTAACACACTGCTTCCTGGATGCCCACAATGCTCTTTCCATTTACTTTTTTACCCCAGTTGCATCATTTAATAAACTGTTTCATTCCTGGGGCTCATCAAAGAGGTCGAATAATGGTAATAGCACCACCAACATCAGCAGCACCTTGTAGAGAGCACTCACTATGCTCATTGTCCTCGTGTCAAAGACAATCACAGGGCCTGTTTACATTCTAGCAAACTCTTGTAATAAACATTACATCCCCCATGTTGTAGGAAAGAAAGCTGAGACTCAGGGAGGTGAAGTAAATTTTCTAAGCACCCATGTCCAAATGGAAACCCCAGCACTTGTGCTAAGATTCGCTTGCATGCTCTGACTTCTTTGATTTCATACATACTAAATTTACAATATTTTAACTACAAATGTTCTTGTATTGGCAATTTCTCTGTATGTGGAGATAAAAAGTACTGGATTTACTTGGACGCTCAGTTCATTCTGAGGACAGTAGTAAATTAATCATATAATTGCCAAATTTAAACCTGGAAACTGGCCAATATGTTTAGGTTAATAGGGATATGTATCTTGTTTGCAAAGATATATAATGTGAATAAAATATTTACTATCCTCTTAAAAATAATGGAAGATTCACTTGCTGCTGAGCCTGCCTAGGCTCTTCCACCTGAAATGGTCAAGCATCCTTTCATTTGATGCAGCTGCTGACCCAATATTCAGAAGACATTTTGCAAATACTTTGAAGTCAAAAGATGCAGTCAAAGAATTATTCAAAATCTTAATTTCCTTAAATTTCCTTAGGACTCTTTTAAAAAGAATACAAAGTTATTTTAGGATAGCATGCCCCCATGACTTATTTTTTTCCTAAGCCCAAAAGGGCAACATGAATTAGAGATTTACCCTGGACCAGCTGCACCCAGGTCACACTTCCTGCCCCCAGGCCCTAGGTTCTGCAAAGGCAACCCTAGGTGACCCACTACAGACCCTAGACTCCATTTGCTCAAATTCTGATCAGGGAATAATTGAAAATGATAACTGCAAGCACTTTCTCCATTTCATAGTAGCTAACACAGGCATCTTCGAATTCCCAATGCCTAGCCTTGAGCTCTGCCCCAGACCAAGTACTGAGCCCAGAGCCTGTCAGTTCCTTTGTCAGTTCCTTGTCAGTGTCATGAGGACTAAGACCTCCCTCATCTTGGCTTGAGTCAACTGCCATCCTGTCCTGCACTTCCCTTCCCTGGTACCTCCCTGAGACCCATGGTCTCTGGCCAGTTTCTTATTTAGAGAACAAAAGGAGTCACAAACTGGGAGACACTTTTTTATTTTTTAGTTTTTTTTAATTAATATTTTATTTTATATAATTCTTACATCATTTTTCATTTATGCACAATGTATACATTATCATTCTGGGTATATTCCCCACACAATTGCACCCCCCTTATTTTGACCCTAGTCCTTCCTCTCCTCCCCCCAACCCCCATAGTGTGTCTCTGGTTTGTAGTTACTTGTTGATTTTGATTTTTGCTTTGTATTAATTCACCTTTTTCCTGGTCCCTTATTTAAGTTTTCTAAATTCGGGCTATGAGTGAGACCATCCGGTATTTTTCTTTTTCTTTCTGACTCATTTCACTGAGCATGATCCCTTCTAGCTCCATTCATGTTGCTGCAAACTGCATGTGTTTATCTTTTTTGATTGCTGAGTAATATTCCATGGTGTATATGTACCCCATCTTTTTGATCCAGTCATCTATTTTTGGGCATTTGGGTTGTTTCCATAGCTAAGCTATTTTAAATAGTGCTGCTATACACATAGGAATGCAGGTGCCCTTTGGAATTGATGTTTCTGTGTCATTTGGGTAAATACCTAGGAGTGGAATTCCAAGATCATATCGAAGCTCTATGTTTAGTAGGTCACAAAATCTCCACATAGCTCTCCATAGTGGTTGGAGTAGTTTGCACTCCCACCAGCAATGCAGGAGAGTTCCTTTTTCTACAACATTTGTTGTTACTAGTTTTTTTTTTTTAATATGTGCCATGCTCACTAGTGTAAGATGGTATCTCATTGTAGTTCTGATTTGCATTTCCCTGATTACAAGTGATGTTGAACATTTTTTCATATACCCATTGGCCATTTGCATTTCCTTCTTTGGAGAAGTTTCTTTTTAGTTCTTCTGCCCATTTTTTGACTGGATTATTTTCTTTGTTTTTGTTGAGTCTCATCAGCTCTTTGTAGATATTTGTGATCAGTCCTTTATCATTAGGGTTGTGTGCAAAAATGTTCCCCAGTCGGTGGGGTTTCTCTTTGTTTTGGTTATTGTCTCTTTTGCTGTGCAGAAGCTCTTTAATTTGATGTAGTCCCAGCTGTTTATCTTTCCCTTCACTATCACTGCTTTGGGTGATGTGTCTGTAAAAATGTCTTTGAGGTGCATGTCATGTAGTGTTTTGCCTATATTTTCTTCTACATATTTTATGGTTTCAGGTCTTATGTCTAGTTTTTTAATCCATTTGAGTTGGTTTTTGTGCATGGTGTGAGGTAGTAGTCGAGCTTCATTCTTTTGCATGTAGCAACCCAGTTTTCACAGCACTATTTATTGAACAAACATTCTTTGCTCCAGTGCATATCCTTTGCTCCTTTGTCAAAGATTAGTTGACCATAAATCTGTGGGTTTATTTCTGGATTTTCTATTTGATTCCATTGGTTGGTGTGTCTGTTCTTGTTACAATACCATGCAGTTTTGGTGATTATGGCTTTGTAGTCTAGTTTGAAGTCTGAAAATGTGATGCCTCCATTCCCTTCTCTTTTTTTCAGGAGAGCTTTGGCTGTTCAGGGTTTTGGTGCTTCTATATGAATTTCATCAATAATTATTCTATTTCTTATAAGAATGTCATTGAATTTTTTATTGAAATAGCATTGAGTATGTAAATTGTTTTTGGTAGGTGGCCATTTTATTTATTTATTTTTTTTTTTTTATAGAGGCATGCTTTATTTATTTGTTTGCTGGTTTGTTTGTTTGTTTTGTTTATACATGCACTGGGTACAGTCAGAAGCGCGGGAGGGTGAGAGAATTCACCAGAGCCAGAGCGGGGAGCAGACCAGGCAGAAGGACCGAAGTACACTGCTGAGGGGAGCAGCGGGCGGCAGGAGAGGTCTGCGCGCCATGTGGGACCCTCCTCTGGTGGCCGGGGAGCAGCCGGGGATCGAACCGGCGCCGCAGAGGCCGCGGGCAGCTTTGCAACCCAGCGCTCAACCGCTGCGCCACCGGGGAGGCCCAGGATGGCCATTTTAATAATGTTAATTCTTCCAATCCATGAGCAGGGGATGTCTTTCCATTTCTTTGTGTCTTCTTCTATTTCTTTTAACAGTGTTTTATAGTTTTCTTTGTATAGGTCCTTTACCTCTTTTATTAGGTTTATTCCCAAGTATTTGATATTTTTTTTGTTTCAATAATAAAAGGGATTTTTTTTTTATTTCTTCTTTTTCAGATTTATTGTTTGTGTATAGGAAGGCTACTGATTTTTGCATGTTGATTTTGCATCCTGCCACTTTACTAAACTGATTAATTAGTTTAATTAGTTTTCTGTGGAGTTTTTGGGGTTCTCTATGTATATTTTCATATCATCTGCAAATAGTGATAGTTTAACTTCTTCCCTCCCTATTTGGATTCCTTGTATGTCTTTCTCTTGTCTTATTGCTCTGGCTAGGACTTCCAGTATTATATTGAAAAGCAGTGGTGAGAGTGGACATCCTTGTCTTGTTCCGGATCTTAATGGAAATGCTTTCAGTTTTTCGCCATTGAGAATGGTACTGGCTATGGGCTTGTCATATATGGCCTTTATGATGTTGAGGTATGTTCCTTGTATCCCAAGAATTTCAAGGGCCTTTAACATAAATGGGTGCTGTACTTTGTCAAAAGCTTTCTCAGCATCTATTGATATTATCATATGGTTTTTATATTTCTTTTTGTTGATGTGTTGGATAATATTGATTGATTTTCGGATGTTGAACCATCCTTATGTCCCTGGAATGAATCCTACTTGGTCGTGGCGAATTGTCTTATGGATACATTGTTGGATTCTGATAGCTAAAATTTTATTGAGGATTTTTGCATCTGTGTTCATTAGAGAAATTGGCCTGTAGTTTTCTTTTTTTTGTGTTGTCCTTGTTCGGTTTTGGTATTAGTGTAATGTTGGCTTCATAGAATGTGTATGGTATTATTCCTTCCTTCTCAATTTTTTGAAAGAGTTTGTGCAGGATAGGCACTAATTCATTTCTGAATGTTTGGTAGAATTCATTTGTAACTCTATCAGGTCCTGGGAGGTTTTTGATGACCATTTCAATTTTGCTGCCTGTAATTGGTTTGTTTAGGTGTTCTATTTCTTCTTTATCTAGCTTTGGGTGATTGTAGAGTTGTAGGCATTTTTCTCTCTCTTCTAGATTGTTGAACTTGTTTGCATGTAACTGTTCATAGTAGTTTCTGATTATTCTTTTGATTTCTGCTGTGTCTGTTGTGATCTCTCCTCTTTCGTTTGTGATCCTATTTATTTGTGCTTTGGGAGAGACATTTTTAATCAGTCACCAGACTACTCTGAATTTGAACCTGAGTGTAGTGGGGCTGGGCAGGCAGTGGGAACCAGGAGTCCTGGAGGCTGGCAGGAACCAAATCCCCCAGCCCCCTGCGAATCTTCAGGCTCTTTCATCTCTCTTCTAAGCCAAATGTAGTGGCAAGCCTGCAGCCCGGCAAAGCAGGGAGAACGGGGAGCTCGGAGGTAGGCAGTCAAGTGAGCCTTCCAGCCCCCTACCCCCCAAATCTTTGCACTTTTCCTCTGGGCTCTCTCTGGAGCTCTCTCGTGGTCTCACCTCTTCTGTGGTCACATCTTCTCTCATAGCATTCAGTCTCTGAGTGACACTGACTTTATACCCCTGTGTGTACACTCGCACATGTGTGCACACCCATGCTCCAGGTTTCCACAGTCAGGCACACGTGCCCATACCCATGCTCCCACACCCACACTCCCAAGTCCCTTCTGCATCAACAGGATCAAGGGGCAGGTGATAGCCACAGAGGCTAGTGGCACAAAAGGCTTAATTAATTCCATTCATCCTACAATGAGTCCCTTCAAGGTATGCTTCAAATTGAGAATAGAAGGCGCTGGAAAGAAGCTGCCTGAGATAATCCAAACCAGAGTGGCAGAGGCCAGATTTGCACATGTGCCATGTCCCATCCCTGTCTCACTGACACAGACTTTATACATAAATTTGAGTTTCACCCTATAACTCTGCTGGGAGCAAGGGTCACTGCTCCTGGGTCTCCATGGGGATTAACATGCATCTGGGGCCCAAAACCCAGCAGCTCTCTCATCTGCAAGCATCGAATCCTGATTATCATTCTTAATACTGTTGTTTATTATTTGCATTAGTGTACTAAACAATTACTCTGAGCTTAAAAATATTGTGCTAAGTGCTTTAGCAATAGCACCTCATTTGACCTTCAGAAAATCCTTACAAGGAAGGTAGCATCATCACCTCTGAACAAATTAGGAAACTGAGACTCAGAGAAGTTAAATAAACTGCCCCAGAATACACAGTTGAACTAGGTGGAACAGGGTTACTGAGGACATGTAGAGATTATTAGAAGTTAAAAGAGCTCAAATTAAACATTGCCTAAGGAACAGACTTATTTTTTATTCCACTCATAAAAGCTGGAGAGTAGAAACCTGGGTTTAGAGGAAAGGATGTTAATTCCCTTAAATGTTGTCTGTACAGTTAGCCCTCATGTTGTTCAAATATTAATATCCTCTGAGCCACAGATCTCCCATCCAGAGAATGGGACTCTTGGGTCTGCCCAATGAGAACCAGCTCACTAATTCATTGAGTCATTTATATCCCTTAGGTGCAAGGTCCCAACTCTTAATCATCAAACATTTAAATCTATCTGCTCCCTATTTGAAAAGACACTTTACAGAGGGTGTAGAGACTGTACATGCATATGTGGGTTAAAATACTATATCTGTTTAATGAGCAGTTGCTAACTCAGGAAGTGTATTGGACACTCTGGAAATCATATTTAAATAATACAGGATGCTGAAGAGAACTTATCCCTATGGGGGGAAAAACAAAGAGGTCTTTGTCTAATTGCTCATTTGTCACAGGATTTTATCTCAGTCTGCCAACAAGCAAAAAGGAAAAGGTGGCAACTGATTTAGCATTGTTCTTTTACTACTTTAACCAGCATGTGCTTCTAATGAAGCCAAAACTTTCTGTGCTGAGGGATTTGCTGGTCTAAAAGGTAACCAAATGTTCTATCACCTTCTCTAATTTAAAAGTAATAAAAATGTCACAAACAGTGTCAATTACCATTGATGGGTTGCTTTCCTCCTATTTACATTTTAAGACACAAGTGTTTCTGGAAAATACTTTAGGCTGTTTTTTCCTTCACCCCTCACTATCAGTAATATTTTTTTCTAAAAAAAAATGTTTTGGAAAGTGACAAGTGACAAGGAGAGATAGTGTCACTTGTTGGTATCTGGTCATTAAATAGTTGTCACAATCCATGACTCAAGCTGGGTCCAAACAGTCAATTACAGAATGGAAAAAAGAAAGTCGAAATAACTGCAAAAAGTAAGTGTTGGTTAATTATGATCTGAAAGTCAATAAAGTCATCTGATGGCAGATTTAGGGGAACTCATTAGAGAGTGGAATTCAATTGTGGGGCATTGCAAGCTGCTACAGCTCTGAGACCAGCCCATTTCATTAGGGTCTTCAAGTGGGATGAGATAAATGCCTCAGGGCATATCCCCCATTCTCCCCTCATCACCAGACTCCCAGCAGAGCATCTGTAAAACATTTGCAGAAATAAGTAAAGAATAAGATAGCAAGGTATCCTACTGGAGCTACTTTTTTTTTTTTATCATTTCTCAGAATGAAATCACAGAAACAATCAGCTTAGTTTTTAAAAGTCGGGGGCATAAGGATTTCCATGGAAGCAGTGGTCTTAGTTTTTGCTCAGCCAAGCTCAGGCATTTTGCAGTCACAGGCTCTAGGGGGAGAGCTGCATGACCATTTTGAGAGTGACTATTAATAGGAAATAAACCAGCATTGGGCAACAACAAATGACTGTGAAAGTTCCTTGTGAACCATATAGAATATATTTAAGTGTAGAATTAGCTCTGCCTCTCCTGGAGCTTAAGTCTCCTGAAGCAATGCTATGTAACAGGCAATGTTTATCTTTGATTTCTTACTACCAGAATCCCCTCCTTTTGGATGTTCCTTGCTCTCTGCTTATTTATCCTCAGTGCTTAGGGTTGTGCTTCTCACTCTCTTAAAATTTACCAGTCAGTCTTACCTCAAGCACCCATCTTGTGACACTTTGCTAAGATATGGGGGAAAATTAAAAATGAGCAAATTAGAGCCCTTGTCTCCCATGATCTGTTAAGTATTGCTGGAGAAAAGAATCCTGTGTATAACAAGCTCCATGCCACTGTTCTGAGATCTTCCCCGAAAGCATCCTGATTGTCCCATTGATCAGTCAGGTAATCTGATTTGATCACAAAATATGGCCACTGGACAAAAATCTCATACTGAAAAAAGATCTCCATACTGAAAAAAAATATCTAAAACAGCAGGAACTCAGAACATCTCTGAAAATAATCAGCCTAAAGAATTGGGTAAGTAACGGGAAGTAAATTATGATAGTAAGTTGCACCTCTAGACTTACTTCTGTGGGTGCATTTTTATTGTCCAGTCCTTAGGAGCCAGGGTTTCTCTGCCTTAAAACATGGACATAAAGACCTGGAATCATTGGGCCTCCCAGTGGCTCAGCGGTTGAGCACTGGGCTGCGAAGCTGCCCGCAGCCTTTGCAGCACCAGTTTGATCCCCAGCCACAGGTGAGGGTCCCACATGCTGTGCAGACCTCTCCTGCCACGCCCGCTGCTCCCCTCAGCAGTGTACTTTGTCAGTCTGCCTGTTCTGCTCCCCGCTCTGGCTCTGGTGAATTCTCTCACCCTCCCGCAGTTCTGATTGTACCCAGTGCTTGTATAAATAAATAAGTAAATCTTTAAAAAAAAAAAAAAAAGACCTGGAATCACATATTTCTCTCAAAGTGGAACCTTCCCTTTTGGGTAGGTATTTTATAAACTAATATGATATGGATGAATCCTAAAATGGAAAAAGGGAGGGGAGAGCAATTCAAAAAGAAGAAAGAAAAAATTTCAATTTTATTAAAGTGGTAATTAAAAAACTATGGATTATCATTTTTCATCTATTATTAATGTCCCCAAATTGGGGAGGCTTGGTGAAAAGGGTATAATAAGTGTGTTGCTTAGTGAAAGTGTAAACTGGTACAATCTTATTATGGAACAATTTTCTGATCGGTAATCATAAAAATGCCATAGCCTTAGCTCTGGTGAATCTCTGTTTGAGAATGTATACTTAGGATAAAAGCCGAGATGCATTTGAGGCTCAGAGCACAAAAATGTTCATTACAATCCCCTGCTCCCCCAGCATGGCTGCCTGGCCCAGGCTGGGCTGCCAAAGTCTCTTGCACCAGCTTGCCCCAAGGGAGCAGCTTACACTTTTCAAAAACACTAAAGGAATCCAGATGTGGCCCTGACCTCCCGATGGTCTAACCCCATGTCAGCCTGTCTTCTTTAACCTAAGGGCTATTAGCAGGTTTCTGCCTGTGTCTTTGCCACTTAACTCTATCTACTCGCGGCCCCTAGTCCACCAATGATGAGTCATGAGTGTACCTCTTTCTTCAATTCATTCTCTAAGTGATATTCTTAGAGATTTGGTGTGCACATTTCAGCCTTCCCAAGTGTCAGCACTGGGTACAGTGTTTTTTTTCTTATTTTTATATCTATTGGTCATTTTTTTTTTTTTTAAATAGAGGCATGTTTATTTATTTATTTATTTGTTTGTTTGTTTTGTTTATACATGCACTGGGTACAGTCAGAAGCGCGGGAGGGTGAGAGAATTCACCAGAGCCAGAGCGGGGAGCAGAGCAGGCAGAAGGACCGAAGTACACTGCTGAGGGGAGCAGCGGGCCGCAGGAGAGGTCTGTGCGCCATGTGGGACCCTCCTCCTGTGGTTGGGGAGCAGCCGGGGATCGAACCGGCGCCGCAGAGGCTGCGGGCAGGTTCACAACCCAGCGCTCAACCGCTGCGCCACCGGGGAGGCCCTATCTATTGGTCATTTTAATGGGGATCTGGATGGAGACAAATCAGACACTTGTGCTGACATCACATTCTCACACAGTGGTCCTAGGTTGCCTTTCTAAAAGAGAAGAAAATCAAAGGGGAGGGAGGGAGGGAGGCAATGGCAAGGCGGCGGGGGGTGGGGGCTCCATTTGTGTGGCTTCCCTTCATAATTATAGATAACTCCCTGTGAGTTTGTCCATTCATGTGAGTTATTATAAACAATTTGCCACTTGGCTAGACATTAGTAAACAAGGATTCAGTGGGGAAAGGATTAGGAACAGCAAGGAAATTAACTGTAGAAGAGTAGGGCAGAATAGTATGATTCTACAGTGCAGGTGTTGGGATTGATTTTCCATGAAGAGCTTTAGAATCTGAAGTCAATGTAACCGGCATCCTGAGAAGTCACAAAGTGAATGAAATGCATCAAAACACCAAAGAGAGTGGACTTTCAAAAAGTCTCATTTTGTCCCCTTTGTAATTTTTCCTACCAAACCTATCTTATTCTCAATTTCTAAATCAAAGGTACAAACAAATTGTCTTGAGATATGCCCATTTCCTCAGAGGATTTAGCTTAGTTAGCTATTTTGAAACTAAGTACTGAGCTTTCAAAGTAAAATATATATCTGACAAAAGACAACCATGGTTTGTGGAGAGTGAATATATAAAATCCTTTGCTATACTTGAATCATGCAGTTGTACCATCCTTGTTGCTAACACTCGCCTGAGGTCTTCAGCTCTCTTCCTTTCCATCATCATATGACTCATTTTCTTCTTTAGTTCTACATGGTACATCAAAGCAAATATACCCAAGCAGACACAGAAAGCCCAGCCTTGATTTTGCTGTTATAATTTTTAAATTATTGCCAACCCTCACAAAATTGTCTATCAGTTCAACAAAATTTCTTGTCAAAACATCAATGGGGTGTGTGTGCATAAGAAATGGTACTCCAAATCAGACTGATTGTAACTGGGAAAGGCTTGAAGAAAACAAAGCTGATCAAGGAAATTTTAGTGATGTTTAACAGCTGTTTCCTGGGTACATAGCTGTTATATTTTTTGACCACAATTAAATGTGATTTTAATAATCATTTGGTATTTAAATAGTATATTGTGATTGTCACATGGAATTTTAATTAAATGCACATTTTCATCTAAAATATGAAGTGTTACCACTGTGAAAAGACCTTTTCTCTCTAAGAATATTTTTTAAAAGTAATGTTCCCTGTGATTCAGTAAGAAGAAAGTATTTTCTAATAGTAAATAGTATTTACCCTTCTACACTAATCCAGCATTTGATGAGGCTTGAGGGAATTAAAGACAAGAATTTTAAACTAAGTTTTCTCATAATCTCCCAGTGAGGATAATGAAAACAGCACACAGAATGATATGTTTAAGATAAAACATGCTTCAAATAAATAGCATATAAGAAGCAGAAGTTACTTCATTTTCTTTCAGTTCAAGGCATTTCCTGCATGCTATGTTTGTAAAGCAGTCACATTCCATCTTCTTTACCTTTGTTCTCATTTTCTTTAGGAAACTTTATATCTTTTATTTCTCCCCCTCCAATCCCCCATCATCTAAAGGTTATGAACTCAGATCTTAGTTAAAAGCAAGCTGGTTAATGTAACTGTTAAAATCATCATTCATCCTGCCCAGAATGCAGAAAGTGGGTGCTTTGGTGCTCACCAAATCTGCATTCTAAAGACAGCTTTACTTTCTATAAATTTATAGAATTATTTTTCAAATGTTATTTTTCCAGTTTCCTCTTATGACTTTTGCTGCATGTTCAACTTTTCTTACCTTTGGTCTCAATGTGTCTAGTCCTTGTGAACATTGATTATGACAGGCCCAGAATCAATGGATTGGTGTTATAAACCAAACACCTGATAAACTCAATGATAATTTAAAAATGAAAAAACTAAGAAACCAAAATGAGCAACTCTTTCATCAACAGCAACAGCTCCAGCAGCTGCCTATTCCTTTTGTTTCTAGACGTGAAAGTTCAAGAATCCTTCCTGTTAGAAGTATATTAGCCATATTGCAGCCTCATCTCAAGGCAAAGGACAATGTGTAATATCATTCCAGAGGAAAATTTCTCTGTATACACTGAAGGTAGATGGGCTAAAAAAAGGTAATAAAAGGAGCTCATTTTTCTTCTGCAGCAGGACATGTATTCTAGAACTGCTAGAGAGGAGACACATGGAGAGACACGGAGAGTCACTTGGAAAAGACTCCTGGTTGAAAGACACTTGGGGAGGTGGACAAAGGCAGCTGTTATCTTGATGTGTTATCTCCTTTTGTCCCAGCTTTCTTGGACCTGCTTCTGAACCACTTTCCTGTGGTTCCTTGCCAGAAGGTGCCTTAGACTTGTGGCAAGCTTTCAGGCCTGTTTTGGGCCGACCCTATTTGACTGGACATTTGTCCAGGAAGGGATTAGAATTTGGGGTGTTTTATTGGGAATATCCTTTTTCTCTCTCTAAGCTCACTTATTCTTTTTTTTTAAAGATTTATTTATTTATGCATACAAGAACTGGTGTACAAGCCAGAGGTGCAGGGGGTGAGAGGACTCACCAGAGTCAGAGTAGGGAGCAGAACAGGCAGACTGACTGAAATACACTGCTGAGGGGAGCAGCGGGCGGGCGAGACAGGAGAGGTCTGCTACACGATGTGGGTAGCTGCTGCCGGGGATCGAACTCATGCTGCAGAGGCTGCAGATAGCTTCATAGTGCTGTGCTTAACCACTTGCACCACCAGGGAGGCTGATGCTCACTAATTCTATTAAAGATCTTTGATGCTAAGAGTATGCCTTGTCTTTGTGTGCACAGATGGCCAGATCCTTTCAGAGCGTGCAAATTTGAGGGTCCTAGGGTACTCCTTGGTTGCACACTAACAATCTGAGTGTTGGATAGAAGACAAATTCAGATATTTTTGAAGTAATGATTAGCGTGTTAAAGGGGAAATATTGAGACTCTAGTTGTTATGAAAATGTTACAAAGTTTCTCACTTTAACCTTTAAAAGCTTTCAGAAGTTCACCTTGGTTTTCAATATTTCTGGTCACCATTTTTTCTTTTTTTAAAGGTTTATTATTATTTTTTTTATTTATACAATAGCTGGGGTACAGGCCAGAAGCATGGGAGGGTGAGAGGATTCACCAGAGACAGAGTGGGGAGCAGAACAGGCCAACAAACCAAAAGCACTGCTGAGGGGAGCAGCAGGCACGATAGGAGTGGTCTGCTGCACCATATGGGAATCTCCCTGGCCGGCTGCGAATGGAACCCAAGCTGCAGAGGGTGCGTACAGCTTCACAGCACTGTGCTCAACCCGCTGTGCCACCGCGGAGGCCACCATTTTTTCTTGATTAAAAAATAGTATATTTTCTAAGGGTTAGGAGAATTGCCTAAGAAACAGTTGTTTGATTTTCTTCCCTCCACTTTTAAGCTTCCTACAAAAAGGGTATATGGTTTGACAAGAGTAAAGCAAAACACCCTGGGTCCCAAGCTGTGTACTGGACACGGTGGAGGTAATCTCAACTAATAAAAAAGCTGTGAATAACTACCGAATCACTCTCAATGGTTAAGGGAATGAAGGACTTATAATAGGGGAGAAAAAACAGGAAACTTGAGCCTCAGATTAAGTAGAGAATGTCTCTACCCCAAGGTCTAGGGCGCTTGAGAAGAAAAACAAGTTGAAGTCTGTAAAAAGTTAAAGGGATGCCGTGGAGTCCCCCAATGTAGGGATATAACAAATAGCACAGAGTAGAGAGTAGAGCCAAGGTCTAGGGCATTTGAGAAGAAAAACAAGTTGAAGTCTATAAAAAGTTGAAGGGATGCCGTGGAGTCCCCCAATGTAGGGATAGAACAGATAGCACAGAGTAGAGAATATAGCCAAGGGCAGGCGCAATTGTGACAAAATCATGGACTCAAGCATCAAAACCACCAGAATGTGAACCAAGTTCCTTTCTGGTGATTGCTAGTTTACCCTCACAGACACAAGGACAGACAGCTAGGATGCAGTGTGGAGGGCAGGGTGTGAGATGCAGCATCAAACAGCAATAGGTGTGGGTAGGGAGGTTTCTCTGGTACCTGGTGAGACTACCAGAACCATTTGAGCCTTGGGAAGATGGTACAAAAGGAGAGATGACAAAAGGAAAGCCAAATAGATCTCCAATTTCTATGTACTCCTCCACTGCCTAGGGAGGAAAACATACTTAAAAACAGGAACAGATGAATGTAAAATAAAGTCTAGCATGCGGTCCTCCTTACCCACAGTAAACACTGATAACAGACTATAGAAGTCTTTGCATAGTAAAGTTTCAGAATTCTTTTTAACTGTCCTCTAACTTCCTAGCAACTTGTAAGAGTTGGCATTCAAGTTAAACCAATTCACCAACTCCATCTCATGCTGTTCTTTGAGAGAGGGAAGATAGCCCCTGTATCTTTACCATCTCCAGTTACTGGCTGGCTGCTGGGTTTTCCCCCCAGTGGAGCCAGTTATTAAACATTTACCAGTGCAGATAGCAATAACAGAGAATGGGGGAAAGTTGGAGGAGTAAAATCAGACATTTGAAAAGATGTCATCTGGGTAGAAGAATTCAATGGACTTTCTGTGGGACCAGCATTTTATGTGATTATCTCTGAACTCCATGGGTGAATCAACATCATTTACAGGGTCAGAAAAAAGGGTAAACAGTCAGTACTTCTGAAAGCATCATTCATCTCACCAAGTGAAAAAGTGCATCTCAAATGATGGATTTTTCTGTAAACTGTCATGGAAAACCCTTGAGGAGATTCTCACAGAGAAAGGAATACAGGTGGCCAGAAGTACAGGAATACAGGTGGCCAGTAAAGGAATGGAAATTAATATAAATCAACATGAAGCATCTTACAAGAGGAGGAAAGAAATATAGAATTGATGATTTAAAATAAGTACATGGGAATTTCTAAATATTCTAGAAAAACTATTAATACAAATGGAAAAATCAAAGCCATCATGTTATAACATTACTCCTTTTTTTTCTTTTTTCACAACATTGGATGGGGAAAGCCAGTGGATTTCAGTGCACTCCCTAGATGACTTGGAATCTAGGTCAAAAGTTAAAAGGGGATCAAGCTCACAAAAGACTAGATTCCATTAACCTCTCACCAAGGCAACTAAATTTTGTAATTTCACATAGGATTTTCTAATACAATTCCACTTGAAAAAGAATACCCTGTGCTTTCAAAACATGGAAAAAGAATGAAAAAAAAAAGAAACACTGGGTTAATACTGTCAAGCACTGACATTTAAAATATTGAAAAGTCCATTTTAAATACAGTGACTATAAATTACTTACCTATTCATGAAATCCTAAATAGTGGCATGTTTTACACACAGATATCTTTTAAAGACATTGAAACACATAGTTGGATTGATACATTTTTTGTCATTAATTGTAACATTTGCCATTTTTTTAAATAGGAATAAAGAGAAAGGCTGAACAAGCATAAAGGAGCCATCACATGTAATGTTTTTAGAATTTGGGTCTATAGCTCCAGTTAAGGGTGACATAATTTGATTTGCATTTTGAAACTATTCCCTGATTCAATGTGGAAGAAAGATTTGAAGGATAAGAACGGATATGGGCAAATTAATTAGGTGACAGTTACATTGGTCTAGACTACACTATGGTATGATGTGGAGATGTACAAAGGTGGATAAAAAAGATGCCTGAAAGTGGAGTGGGCATGACTCAGTTATAAAGGGTAAAGAATGATTCTTGGGTTTCTAAACTATGCAACTGAATGAGAGAACTGACTTGCATAATTCGGATTGAGATTCCTGTAAAAGAGGAACAACAGGAAGGAGGTAGGTTATGAACCCAACTTGGTATTTGAGGCATTTTTGTGGTATTCAAAAAAAGATTTAAGGTAAGCAATTGGATATTATGCCTCTGAAGCTCAAAAAGAAATATAATTCTCATATCATAATTATTTTCACATGCCATAATTCACCCATTTAAAATGTGCCACTGAAAGGTTTGAGTAGATAGATTAAGTTGGCAACCACGATCACTACCAATTTTAAAACACTTTCATCACCATCAAAATAGGCCATGTTTCTGTTAGCAGTCACACCCAATTTCTTCCTCACCCCATCCTGAGGTAACCACTAATCTACTATTGATATCTGTGGACTTCATGTTCTGAACATTTTATATAAATGAGGTTATACAATATGGGGTCTTTTGTGTCTGGAATTTCCACTAAGCATGTTTCAAATATTCAACCATGTTGTAACATGTATCATGTTTAATTCCTATTTATAGCTGAATACTATTGCATTGTATAGATACAATGTATACACTACATTGTTAACCCAGTCATTAGTTGATGAACATTTAGGTTGTTTCCACTTTGGGGATATTGTGATTAATGCTGAAACAAACATTCATGAGCAAGTTTTCATGTTGACATATATTTTCATTTCTTTTGGGTATATACTTAGGAGTGGAATTTCTAGGTTACATGATAAATCCTTATGTAGCATTTTGAGGTACAAACTATTCTCTGAAATGGTTGCAGAATTTTATTTCCATCAAAAATATATGAAGATTCCGGGCCTCCCCTGGTGGCGCAGTGGTTGAGTGCTGGGTTGCGAAGCTGCCCACAGCCTCTGCAGCGCTGGTTTGATCCCCGGCCGCTGGTGAGGGTCCCACATGGCGCTCAGACCTCTCCTGCCGCCTGCTGCTCCCCTCAGCACTGTGCTCCTTCGTCAGTCTGCCTGTTCTGTTCCCCACTCTGCCTCTGGTGAACTCTGTCACCCTCCTGCGCTTCTGACTATACCCAGTGCTTGTATAAATAAATAAATAAATCTAAAAAAAATGGAAAAACCTTGTTTAAAAAAAAATAAATGTATGAAGATTCCAATTTCTCCAATTTCTCCATACCTACATAAACATTGTCCAGTTTTGGAACTGCAATTATTCTCAGGAAAGTGAAGTGGTTATCACATTAAGGTGTTCATTTGCATTTCCCTAATGATTAATGATGTTGGGCATTTTTTCATGTGCTTAATGGCCCATTGTATATCTTCTTTGGAGAAATGTCTATTCAAATCCTTTGGCAATTTTTAATTGTGCCATTTGTCTCTTAATTGTAAGAATTCTTTTTATATTCTGGATATGATTTCCTTTATAAAATATATTATTTGCATATTTGTTCTCTCTTTTGGGCTTTGTTATTTTTATTTTTGCACTTCCTTGATAGTGTCTTCAGATACACAAAGTATTTTAGTTTTGAAGTCAAATTTCTTTTATTCTTTGATTGCTAATGCAAACAAAGTCATATCCAAAAAGTCATCTTTTCAATAATAGAAAAATATTGCATAATTCAAGATCACAAAAATGTGTACCTATGTTTTCTTTTGATTTGTAGTTTTCACTATTATATTGATAGTTTTTGATCAATTTTGAATAAATTTTTGTATATGGTATGAAGTAAAAGACCATATTTGCCCCTTTCTGTATGGTTATCTAGCTACTCAGCAACATTAGTTGAAAGGACTGTATTACTTTTGTTTTATATATTCTGAAATATTTTATTATTTTGATGGTATTTTAAATTAAATACTTTTCTTAATTTTATTTTTATGGACAACAATTGATTTTGGTATTGACACCTTGTATCTTGCAACACTGTGAACATTATTAATTCTAATACCTTTTCTGAATTCCTTAGTATTTTCTATATAAAAGAGTAGTTATATAGTACTTCTATTCAAATATACTATGCAAATATACTTCTATATTTGCAATCTAAATATCTTTCCTTTCTACACTTTGTTTGATTGGCCTGACTAAAAACACCAGTACAATGTTAAATAGAAATGGTAACAAGATATAGCTGTATCATCTTGTTCTCTTCCATTTTGAAAATTTGTTTTGCTGGGTATAAAATTCTTGGTTAAAAGTCTCTTTCAGCACTTTGAATATGACATCCCATTGTCTTCTGATGTCCATACTCTTTGAAGAGAAATCAGGCATTACCATTATTTGAGGCTTCTTATATGTGAGGTTTCTCTCTAACTGCTTCTCTGTCTCTGACCTCTGGCCTTTTGATTATGTTGTATCTAGCTGTGTATCTCTGATTTTATCCTACCTGGAGATTTTTTTTTAACATCTAACATCTTAGATGCATAAATTTAGTGTTCCATCAAATTTGGGAAGTTTGAGGCCATTTCTTCAGATTTTTTTATCTGCTCCTTTCCTGTTCTTTATCCTTATAGAATTCACATTACACATATATTAGTATTCTTTAAGGTACCCTACAGATCTGTAAGGTTTCATTCATTTTTCTTTATTTTTTTTTCTTTATGTTTCATAGTCCAACTAATCTCAATGGACCTCTACACATTTAGGGGTTCTTTTTTTAAAAGATTTTTATTTATTTATACAAGCACTGGTTACCATCAGAAGCGCAGGAGGGTGAGAGAATTCACCAGAGCCAGAGTGGGGAGCAGAGCAGGCAGACTGATGAAGTACACTGCTGAGGGGAGCAGTGGGCAGCAGGAGAGGTCTGCACGCCTTGTGGGATCCTCGCCTGGCGGCTGGGGATGGAACCGGCGCTGAGAGGCTACAGGCGACTTCACAACCCAGCGTTCAACTGCTGCGCCACTGGGGAGGCCCTTAGGGGTTCTTTTTTTAAGATTGCTGATTCTTTTTACTGTGTGCCCAAACTTTCTATTGGACATCCAATGAATATATAATAAATAAAAAAAATTAAATAAAGCTTTATTCAAACTTTGTATTTTTTAATTCCAGATTTTCTGATTCTTTTTTATAAATTGTTTTGTTTCTGTTTATTTTTCTATTTGGTGAGCTACTGTTTTCATATGTTTCTTTAGTTCTATAGACATGTATTACCTTAGTTCTTTGAATACATTTAAAATAACTAATTTAAAATACTAATTGCCTTGTAAAACCAATATCTTGGATTCCTTGGACTGTTTCTATTGGCTGATTTTTTCTTCTGTTTACAAGCCATAAATTTTTTCTTTCCATAGGTCATGATTTTACTTTTGAAAAACTGAACATTTTATATATGATGTAACAACTGGAAACTAAATTTCTCTATTCAAGATTTGTTGTTACTATGTTTCTTACTACTGTTTTGCTGCTTCTGTTTTTTTAAATACTTTTTTTTTTTAAGATTTATTTATTTATACAAGCACTGGGTACAGTCAGAAGTGCGAGAGGGTAAGAGAATTCACCAGAGCCAGAGCAGGGAACAGACCAGGCAGACTGACGAAATACACTGCTGAGGGGAGCAGCGCGCGCTGCAGAAGAGGTTTGCGCTCCATGTGGGACCCTTGCCAGCAGCCAGGGATTGAACCGGTGCTGCAGAGGCTTCGGACAGTTTGGCAGCCCAGAGCTCAACTGCTGCGCCACCAGGGAGGCCCTGCTTCTGTTTTTTAATAGCTTCCCTGTATTGACTCTGTAAACTCTTCAAATATTTTATGAGATTAATGCCAACATGTAAAAGAATACACATATGAAGTAACTATGATAGCTCAAGGATCTGTTAATCTAATCTTAAGATAATTTTTAGGAAATTATAAATTCCAAATAAAAGAAAAAGAAAGGCCTAATAAGAGAGAAAGATGTATTCTTTGTAGCTAAGTTTCACTCAAACTATTTTATCTACCAGATCTAAAGTCAGAATCAGTGGACATTTTCCATCCAGTGTTGTTATCTCCATTTTCTTTTTACATGAAATCTGCTATGCAATGATATATAATTAAAAATTTGATCTTATCCTCAATTCATAACAGTGGTACTATTTTTTCTTTTTTATCCAGCAGTTGTAACTTTAACTTTTTTAATATATTTTTTTATTTTTTACATCATTGTTCATTTTTAAACAATATTTGCTTCCCCCAATCCCCTCAGGTGTAGTCCCCATAGAATTTCCTTCACCAATGCCACCATGTACCATCACCTCAGTCCCCTGTGCTCCTCCCTTCCTCCCTCCGATCTCTCTCCCTCCTCCATTAGACATCCCTCATACCCCACAGAACTTCCATAGGATGTTTCATTTTCATTCTGTGAAAACATTCTTTCTTTCTATGATGAAAACTAAACAATAAGACTTTAACTTGCAATTTGAAATCTAATAAGCCCACTATGAAAACACTATGTAAAGGAACATTATAACTATCTTGAAACTATATATCAGGTACATACCTTAAGGCCTTTCTATATAAAAGGTTGTCTCCTTTCTATCATTCTCTTTGATATGGCAATTTAGAAAAATGAGGGTTAAAGTGTGATGATACATGGAGGCATATTCATTATAGAAAGAGAAGAACAATAATATACTCTGTGTCCATCTTGTTAGGCTCTGTGCCAAACTGTATTTATGTCACCTCACTAAATATTCAATGTATACTAATACAAGGCTGGTGTTAAAGATCCTGTTTTTAAATGGGGACACATTTTAAAAAGTTACATAAAGTTGCACAAATGCAGTCAATATAACTGGATGCAAGATGAAAACTAGGGATATTTTATGCCATACTCCTCTGGGACACTATGCTTATTTTAACTTTAATTTTCAAAAGTCAACAAAGAAAGGAAAGAGTATCTATGGTTTTTTAGCCTCCATCATGCCACATACTAGTTAACACTTTACATATGTTATTTCATTTTATCTTTCAAACAGCACTGTGAGGAATTTGAAATGTGCGGAACTTGAATCATTTGATAAAAATCACACTTCTAGAAAATGTCTGATACATAAAAGATGCAGCAATTTATTAAAGGCATGACTGAAACTGTCAGGACCTGGCCCTACTTGGGATGGCCTGCCCATTTCTCTTATACAATACCATCTATCAATAGATACACATATAGCATAGAACAACCTTCTTGAATCCTCATAAATAACATTCTTTTGCATATTGAAGAAAAAAATCAAACCCTGAGGCCTCCCCTGGTGGCGCAGCGGTTGAGCGATGGGCTGCAAGGCTGCCTGCAGCCTCTGCAGCGCCGGTTCATTCCCCGGCCCGCCGGCGAGGGCCCCACAAAAAAAAAAAAAAGAAAAAAAAATCAAACCCTGAAAGAATCAGATCCTTCCTTGATACAGAAAGGAGATAAGAAAGGCAGGCTACTGCAGTGTCCAGAGCAACAGACCAGGACGAGAGCCCCCACATGGTACTGAAGGGTCTGGGGCAGGCAAATTCCATGCTTTCCATCTACATCTAAGGCCTCTAAAAAAGCCACTCTTTTTTTAGTCCTAAATTCAACTGATGATTTTGCAATAATCTTTTCTACTTTCATGATCTGAAAAGATTAAAGATTCCAGAGAAGGTGGGAAGAAAACTTCAAAAGTTCATCTTATAACTCTTTGGATCAAAGGAATTTTTTTCCTGGCAGTGAAGAACTTAAAGGTAAATAAAAAGCCACAATATTTTATAGGGTTCTTCATTGAAGAGCTATTCTTTAAATGCTGAGAAAGGAAACAAATAGCACTCCTGGCTATTTAAAGTGTGCCTAAAACCTATCTGTGTCAGAGGCACATTCTCAGCCCAGTCAATATGTGGGTTAAAGTTAATGCAGAATGGCACTTCTACAAATATTACAACAAATACTAGTTATCTGCCTCCAACCTGCCTCCTCAATCTCCAGGGACATAACTGGTGAATTAAAAAAAAAAAAAAAGCACAGTCACTTGATTGATCTATAAGTTCTAGGATATAAAACTGGTTTTGCAGAAATGATGACTTTCAGAGAGTAAGAATAAAGGCTAATAAGGTGGAGGGAGAAATTCAACACAGGATCAGACACAAGGTCCATCAAAATCTAGCCCCTCCCCATCAATCTGGTCTGATAAATGCTACCCACATATATACATTTGTCTTCCCAAGCCTGTGGTGGCAGTTATAAAACATTACTGTGATTTTCTTCAATTTACCTACTCTAGTTTATCCCTCCAACCTCCTTTCCAAGAACACTCTGCTTTCCAAACCATGAATATATATTTTTCGTCTGACTGTATGTTTATCAAGTCTCCACTATTTTCAACTTCATTGCCTGGCCTTATCCTACATGCTGATCATAGTCTAGTGCAATACTGGCTTATTCCTAGAAATCTCACCAAGTAAATCCTGATGATTGGTCTTCACCCCTTAGCTTCTAAGGACACAGGACATTGCCTGTTTCACTCGGTTTTCTCTACCCATTTACAGTCAACTCACACGTTTCCTTATTACAAGTTTCTAGCACAGACATCACTCTGTTCACTTCTCTGTTGATGTTTTATATGGTCTTTTGTTAACTTTTTGTAACTTAAAAACTCAAGGCCTTTTGTCATTCTGAACCCACATTTCCTTTTCATAAAGAACCTGTTGTTATAAATGATTAATAAAAGCAATCTTCTTTGTGTTATAATTTTAGTAGTTTATAATCATGGGCGAAATGTTTGAGATATTTTCTAGGTTTTAATGATATGGTTCTGCTTACTATGCAATTATTTTTAGTAGGCCCATATATTAAGTCATTTTAAAAGGTAAGGGTTAAAAGTTATGAAAAGACCTAGAACTAATAGTTGTGCTGAAAACCAGCGCCATGCCATGCCCACACTAGCTGTCAATAGATGTTAGAGGAGCAAAGAAATACCATACCTAGATCTAGTATGAAAAGCATCCATATTTGTCAATTGGGGCCTTAGGGAGAGCCAATAATTAATATGTATTATGTGCTGTTGTATTGCACCAAAATTCATACATTGCAATCCTGACCCTCAGTAACCTGGAAGATGACTGCATTTGGTGATGGATTAAGATGAAGATGGATAAGGAAAAATAATAAAAAGTTATTAGTGTGGGTGATAAAGCACTAAGACTGTTATCCTTATAAGAAGAGTTCAGGACACTGACACTGGCAAAACGAAGATGAATTGAAGGTGAAGGGAACTGATGGCATTCTTAAACTAATCTTGGACTTCTAGCCTGCAGGACTGTGAAGAAGTTCATTTCTGTTATTCAAGTCACCCAGTCTGTGGTACTATGTTTGTGGCAGCAAACTAACACAATACCCTTTCTTTTTTGCCAAATTTGAAGTCCTTTGAGAAACAGATACAAGAGGCAGTTATATCAACAGGATAACACTATGTTAATCCTAAGTGGAGCTGATTGAGACCTATGGGTCACGGGTTTGCTAATATCTCCCTTTTGAATTAGACAAACTTTCCTACCCAGATACTGATACAATCAAATAACTTCAGGCCAAAAGGTCAAGTCCCTTACTATGTGGCAGGGGACAGACTACAATGCATGCCTCTTACAAACAGGAAGGTCTGAAAGAGAAAGAAAGAAGGAGCTAAGCTCTTTTTCTTTTAGGAAATTCACTAAGACCAGAGCACTGAGAGAATAGAAAGAGGCCAGAATGTCACTAACACAAGTCACTAGTCATAGGCACATAAGGAGTAAGGAATAAGCACAGCCTGCAACAAATTCCCAGAGGTTTTCTTTTCTTGACTGATTTTGCAAAAGCTCAAAGACCATGGTCCACAAAGGATATGACCATTCCTCCCAGGAGAGGAGAGCAGGCCCAGTGCTGATCCTATTTGTCCACCTCCCAAGCCCCATTGATCCCATCAAACATCATCAGGACTTTTTGGAGAAACGAGAGGAACTGGAGGCTAGTCAATGTTAAATATCCAGGATGGACACTCAGGGGTTATTTGTGGAACTGGGTGTGGCATACTTACGGTGGGAGCTGGGCAGTGGGCTCCCTCTATGCCTCTCTTACAGAGAATGGCAGCTGGTGAATTTGCCCCAGGTACTGTGCTCAAGACCACTAGTGCCCACACTGTTGTCAGTTCTGTGTTTCTAATCCTGACTGTAGGTTCTATTCAGTCACTTACTTATCTCCTGTGCTCTGGATTGGTTCAGAACTGCTAAGGCAGTTCCTGTGATAATTTAGTTTTCCTAGTGCCACAATTATTTCACAATTCTTTTTTGTTTTAGTGTCACTGAAGTACCATTATTTGACATCCTTGCTAGTGTTTAGACAGTACAGGATTTCTTCCCTCTGCTGTAGTGGCCATAGCACTGCCACCCTGAAGTACCCACACTCCACCACCCATAAAACGCTGCCTACACCCATAGCTCACCCTCCATCCTCCTATTTCACACCTCTTCCTTCCCCCGCCCCTGCTGCCCCACAGTCAGTTTTCAAGGGTTGGTTTTAAAGTTTGCTTTGTCTTACCTTTGGTTTGGCTTTCGTACATTCTTTTTTTTTTTTTTTTAGATATTTTATTTTATATAATTCTTACATCATTTTTTTCATTTTTGTACAATGTATGCATTTCCATTTTGGTTATATTCCCCATACAATTGCACCCCCCCTTATTTTGACCCCAGTCCTTCCTCTCCCCACCCCTCCTCTTCCACACCCATAGGTGTCTCTGGTTTATAGTTGCTTGTTGATTTTGATTTTTACTTTGTATTAATTTGTCTTTTTCCTGGTCCCTTATTTAGGTTTTCTAAATTCCTGCTATGAGTGAGACCATCAAGTATTTTTCTTTTTCTTTCTGACTTATTTTGCTGAGCATGATCCCTTCTAGCTCCATCCATGTTGCTGCAAACTGCATGTGTTTATCTTTTTTGATTGCTGAGTAATATTCCATGGTGTATATGTACCCCATCTTCTTGATCCAGTCATCTATTTTTGGGCATTTGGGACGTTTCCATAGCTTAGCTATTGTAAACAGTGCTGCTATAAACATAGGGGTGCAGGTGCCCTTTGGAATTGATGTTTCTGTGTCCTTTGGGTAAATACCTAGGAGTGGAATTCCTGGATCATATGGAAGCTCTATTTTTAATAGGTCAAGAAATCTCCACACAGCTCTCCATAGCATTCCACATATTCTTTAACAAAAAGTGTTCTTAGTGTTTCTGAATTCCATTGCTTTAAAGACCTAGTGTAGAGAGATATTTCTGCCATGTACACCTTAGTTTTAATATTACAGTAAAAAAAAAAAAAAAAAAAACTGTTTCTGTTACGTATATTTTTCCAAACCAGAGGCTTATAGATTCAATGTCAATTTCCCCAATACCTTTTTTTTTTATTATTTATACTAAGCACAGGACGGTAACTCTCAGAAGACAAGGGACTGACTAATTTCTTGAAGATACAAAAAAGACAAGACAGAGACAAGAAACAGTTGCATTTGTCCTCATAGTGAAAACTCCAAAGAGAACAAATATTCTGCCCTGGAAGTCTGCCTCTTGATGTTGGCACCTGAAAGACTGGTGTTCCACACTTAGAACTAAGGAGAGTGATCAGTCTGCCTCCACTTTTTCCCACACACCCTAGAGTAAGGATTCTTAGCAATGACACTATTGTTAATTAAGACTGGACATTTCTTTTTCATGGTGCCATCCTTTGCAGGGGTGGATGTTTAGTAGCATCCTTTAGTTCTACCGACAACTAACACAGAAGTAACCCCATTGTGACAACCAAAAATGCCCTCAGACATTGACAAATACCCTTGGGAACAATTAGTTAAGGACAACTGTTCCAGCATGAAGATTAAACATCAGCTCTGGCCACAAACACAAACTGGAGTTGGAATTAAAGAGATGGCAGATATGGGAAAACATCCAATCACAGAAGAAACCTTTTCTTGTGTGACTGGACAAATAGGATATATAGATACTTAAGGAAAGTCAAATTAAAATGACAGATACTCAAATGTAATCAATAATTGACCCTACGGGGAACAACATATATTACCCAAAAAAATAAGAAAACTTTTCAAAAATAATATTAATGTATTCACAAAATTTTGAAGAAAATTGGTCTGTAAAATGAAGAGATCTTCTTTTTAGAAGAAATCCTATATTATGGAAAAATAAACAAGGATGATTTTTTTAAAAGATTTATTTATTCACTTACACAAGATCCAGGGTACAGGCTGGATGTGCCGAAGGGTGAGAGGATTCACCAGAGACACAGTGGGGAACAGAACAGGCAGACTGACAAAATACACTGCTGAGGGGAGCAGCGGGCAAGACAGGAGAGGTCTGCTGCACCATGTAGGACCCTCACCGGTTGGCCGGGATCAAACCAGCACTGCAGAGGCTGCAGACAGCTTCACAGAGCAGCGCTCAACCTCCTGCGCCACCAGGGGAAGCCCACAAGGATTATTTTTTTAAAACATGAACTTCAGAGGATAAGAGCTATTGATATGAAAATATGATCCCTTCCCTCTAAAGAAAACACAACTTAAGTGAACCTCTAAAAACTGAACTTAAAGAAAGAACCCTAAGATTATAATAAAAGTTTCAGAAATAGAATATATAAGAATTGAGAAACATCAAGGATAATTACACAGATTTAACATCTGTTTCATATGAGTTTTGGAAAATGAAAACAGAATGGAGGGAAGAAGCAGAGGTGATTTTCCAAAGCTTAAGAAAAATGTTAGCCTTCAACCTGAATGCAAATCCCACTCTTACATACAACTTAGACTCAGAACAACAAAGATGAAAAAAATAATATCTTTAGACTTTAAAGGGTACCAGTGTTTATTTAAAAATCAGAATAGTTAAGTCCTTACTAGAATGAGAAATGTAAATGATGCAATAACTCAGGTGCTGATGGATATGATTTTTGAACCTAAAATGGTATGGCCAGCACACCTGTCAGGTTTTTATATATACATACTATTTCTAAAATTATTACTGGAGATGAGTTGTGGGAAAATGAAATTAGAACCTAAGAAAGAAGAGGCATGAGGTGCAAGCAAAAGTGGAACTAAGTCAGAAATGAAAAAAGAAATTTCGGAGTGAAAACTATTCAATCACCAAAGCTGGAAATGAAGTCTAAAGTTTCTGAAAGAGTTGTTTGAAGATAAGATGAATTCTGGGCCTCCCCAGTGGCACAGCGGTTGAGCACTGTGTTACGAAGCTGCCCGCAGCCTCTGCAGCACCGGTTCGATCCCCGGAACTCAGGAGAGGGTCCCACATGGCATGAAGACCTCTCCTGCCACCCGCTGCTCCCCTCAGTAGTGTACTTCATCGGTCTACCTGTTCTGTTCCCCGCTCTGTCTCTGGTGAATTCTCTCACCCTCCCGCGCTTCTGATTGTACCAAGTGCTTCTTGTATAAATAAAGAGATAGATAGATAGATAGATAGATAGATAGATAGATAGATAGATAGATAGATAAGATGAATTCCACTCAAGTAATGATGAAGCAACTGGGAGATTGAAGCAATATTCAAATGATTATTTTTAACAATATCTATTCATTGGCAAGAACTGTTTTGTTGCCACCACAGAAATTCTCTGCGTGTTTGTGTGTGTTTATGTATATACATATGTTCAGAAACACAGATGCCTCTCAAAATAGCAAGGGGCTATAAAAATGGGTCTGGGAAATCAGTGCTAAGATTAGATTCATCAGCCATTTTATATCTTATCTTGATCTATTCAGGCTGCTACAGTGCCATACCACAGACTGCGTATTTTATGGAAAAAAAAAATATTTCTCACAGTTCTGGAGGTTGGAAGTCTAATATCAAGATACCAATATGGTCACGTTCTCATGGTAGTCCTCTTTCTGGCTCAGAACTGGTGCATTTTTGCTGTGTCCTTATGTGGTGCTAAAGGGGCAATGGATCTACCGGAGTCTCTTATAAGGCACTAATCCCATTCATGAAGGTTCCACATTCCAGACTTAATTATCACCCAAAGACCCCACCTCTTAGTACCACAATCTCTGAGGGAACTAGGATTTCAACCTATGACCGTGTAAAAAAAAAAAATTCAAACTATAGCATATTCTGTAAGAAGTATAAAACCTGTAGGTTTAAACATGGATTAAAATTGTTGGAAAAATGGAATGGCATGTTAGAACTCAAAAGGAGCAATTAGGAAGGAAAGCAAATAAAAATTTCCATGTAGACATTGCAAAATAGTTGATGTTTGTTGAGTAATTAAGGCTTATTTTTAGTCACATTGTAAGCTGTTTTTTAGTTATGATCAGTTTAATCTTTGCTATATATTATGAGGTAATTATGATTATACCAATTTTGCTCATGTATAGATTAATATTTTGCCCCTGGTCTTCAAACTAAACAGCAGAATCAGCCTTGTCTATCAGGCTGGTTATTATAAAACCTGACCTTTTTTTTTCTCTATTCCACCAGCATGAGGAATGCATAAGCCAAATTTACCATACAGTAATTGTGGTAAAGTATGACTGAGAAAGATTACAAGTCATCTCAGACACTTCTCTGAAGACCTAAAGCCCAGTAGTTGGGCATACTCGGACATTGTCAGAATAAAAAGGAATATTTTTTCCCTTTATATACAACAATAAAAGATATCCATAGTACTTAAACATATAAATCAAAAAAACTTCATAAAATTAGAAAAATTTCAGAGAAAAACAATTAAAATGACCAGAAGACTATATGTGATGTTTTATAAAGATGGACTAAAGTGACTGTGTATTATTGGTGTAAAGAAAATTATAAGACCATAATTCTCTTAGGATACTAAATCAAACATACATCTCAAAAAGCTTTCCAAAAAGAAAAATTTAGGACAAAGCATGGGAAGAAAAGCAAATACCCAATTTAATTAATGGACAAACAATTTAAATAAATGTTTCCAAGGACTATTTGCAAATGGTCAATAAATCTGTAAAAAGATGTTAAACATCATTAAATATTAGAAAAATGCAAATCAAAACTATATTGATATACCACTTCACATCCACTAGGATGAATATAATAAAAAGGCAGGCAACAATAAGTGTTGACAAGGATGAAGGGAAAAAGAAGCCCTCACAGAGTTCTGGTAGGAATGGAAGTTGGAGAACTCACTCTGGAAAAGAGTTTGTCAGTTCACAGGAATAAGCAGAGAACATTGAGACATAGCAATTTATTTTTTCTGTGTACAACAATATGAAATCTATCCACACAGAAACTTAAGCATGAATGATCATATTGGCATTATTCATAAAAGCCAGAAAGTGAAATTAGTTGAAATATCCATCAAATGATGAATGGATAAGCAAAATGTGATAGAGTCCTACATTAGAATATCATTTAACAATAAAAATAAGTGAACCACTCATACATGTTACAACATAGATGAAACTGGAAAACATTATACTAAGTAAAAGAAATCAGATACAAAATACCACAGTCTACATTTTTTTTTTTGAAATGTTTAGAATTGGCAAATCAATAGAGACAAAAAATTAGCCTATGACAAGAGACAACTGGGAATGGGGAATGACAGCTAATGGGTACAGGGTATCTTTGGAGAGTGATCATTTATTCTGAAATTAGTTTGTGCATGCTTCTGTGAATATATAAAAAACTTTTGAATTGTATTGTTTTGTGGTATGTGAGTCAGATCTTAATAAAGCTGTTTTTTTTTTTTTAAAAAAAGTAAAGGATGCATGGAGAGTCCTTCAAAATAAATCTCTCAGTAAACCTGACAAAGAATGATTACCCCCCAAAAAAATTGCAACTAGTATCATATTTAATGGTGAGAAATTTGAAGATTTTCCATTAAGATTAGTAATAAAGCAAAGATGTCCTCTTTCCCTCTCCTTTTCACCGTCATAGTGGACATTCTAGTTACTGCAGTAATAAAAGAAAAAGAAAGGAAAGCTGATTGGGAAGGAAGAAACAAAGCTGTCTTTGTTCATAGAACATGATATCTATTTATTTTTTTTAATATTAAATTTTATTTTTATATTCCCCCATACAATTGCAAACGCCCCATTCTGACCCCAATCCTTCCCCTCCCGGCCCCCACCCCCCAAAAAGTGTCTCTGGTTCATAGTTTTTTGTTGATTTTGATTTTCACTTTCTTATATTCATTTTCCTGGTCCCTTATTTAAGTTTTCTAGATTCCTGCTATGAGTGAGACCATCCGGTATTTTTCTTTTTCTTTTTGGCTTATTTCGCTGAGCATGATCCCTTCCAGTGCCATCCATGTTGCTGCAAATTGCATGTGTTTATCTTTTTTGAATGCTGAGTAATATTCCATGGTATCTATTTAGAAGGTACAAGAAATAATAAAAGAAAAAATCTCCAAGAGCTGGTGATTATAGTAAGATTGATGGATGCACATGATTACATGTTTGTCCAAGTCCATAGAATCTATATCAAGAGTGAACCCTTACATAAACTATGGACCTTGAAGGATAATAATGTGTCAAAGTAGGTTCATTAATCGTAACAAATACCCACTCTTGTGAGAGATGTTGATAGTGGGGCACTGTGTACATGTAAAAGCAGGGGATAGAAACAAAATCCCAAGACCTGTCCATTCAATTTTGCTGTGAACCTAAAATTCTCTTAAAAATAAGCCTATTCTTCTGGTTAAAAAATGGGAAAAGAAGAATCATTTTACACATTTATATAATTATTTTCCCCCAAGAGGCAATAGAGGCCAAAAACATGGACTAGTGCAAGCATTGTGAGGTACAAATGGCATATAATGCATTATTAGGGGAATTGAGGTTATTAGGAAGATGTTCAGTTGAACCTTCTAAAGACAGCATTACAGGCTCTTAAAAAATGTTTCTTTTGAGGGCCTCCCTGGTGGTGCAGCAGTTGAGTGCTGGGCTGCGAAGCTGCCAGCAGCCTCTGCAGTGCCTGTTCGATCCCCGGCCACTGGTGAGGGTCCCACATGGCACGCAGACCCCCCGACCTGCCGCACCAGCTGCTCCCCTCAGCAGTGTACTTCATCAGTCTACCTGTTCTGTTCCCCGCTCTGGCTCTGTTGAATTTTCTCACCCTCCCATGCTTCTGACTGTACCCAGTATAAATAAATAAATCTTTTTTTAAAAAAAAGTTTCTTTTGTATTAGTTTCATGAAACAAAATACTGAGCAGAATACACCATTCTACTGAATTTGGATGATTCTTTCTTTTTAAAGATTTATTCCTTTATACGTAGAAGACCTGGGATGTAGCCAGGGTTCAGGGGGTGAAAGGATTCACCAAAGACAGAGTGGGGAGCAGAACAGGCAGATCTACTGAAATACACTGTAAGGGGAGTAGCAGGTGAGACAGGAGAGGTCTGCTGCACCATGTGGGTAAGCTCCCCGGCCGGGGATTGAACTCAGGCCATTGTGGTAATAGCATTGAGACTTAACCCCTAGGCCACCAGGGAGGCCCAATTTGGATAATTCTTTCTGACTCTCTCTTCTTCCTTACTATCCCCCCAAAATTTTTCTCACTGAATTAAAAATGGTTATAAATTACAAGGATAGAAAAAAGAAAGAATAGTTTTTTCTCTTCAACAGTGGATCAAAACATTATACAGTACTGAATAAGCAAAGGATCACAAAAAGGTCTAATTCTAGAAGTTTCTACATGCAGATTTTGCTGAAAAATGAAAATGATCACCGTGCAGGTTAATATAGTCAAAGGCAATATTTTATCCACATTGTTTACACTCTTTCACTACAACAGAGACAAAATTCCCACAAGTACACAGGACAAATTTTACATGATAGCAATCAGCTGTTTAAGACGTTTTTTAAGAAATCATTACAATATTATTTCATTAAGGTTAGGAGATGATGAGCAATTGTTTGTTCCGTGAAAATCTAAGTAGCATAGTTTACCAAAGAGTTTCCGCCCAGAGCAGTTTTCTGTGTGCAACACAGCTGGAAGTAAAAATGTACACAAAAGAAAAACAACAAACCACTGAGCGATTGAGCTCAGTAGAGGAGCAATGAAATCAGTCTGTATTTTTTTCCCCTTTTCCACATGAAGATACCATTTGGTTGAATAAACAGTGCATTCTTTGCATTTAAATAAACTTAATTTTAAACAGCAGTGGGAGGAGGGGAAATGAAATAACATAAAACAAGACCAGAGATCATTAAAAAGGGGACTTCAAAACAAATTTTACTATAATTAAGACCCCAACAACAGTTATATGGAAAGGATACTGATGCAAGACATAAAATAATTTTCTTCATATTTAACCAACTTAAGTGCATGGCATCCATACCTATATAGATGGAAAAGATTGTCTAGTGCCCAGTGGGATGAACTGCAAGGGAAGTTTTTGTTGCTTATGAGATGTGGTGAAGACTTACAGAAAGCCTAAGAACAATGCGTGCTTCCCGGCTCACTAACTCATAACTAGAACCAAGGAGAGGTTACAAAAACAAACTGCACATTCTTCTGAGTCTAAACAAACTTCTTTGAAGTATCTTCTGCCATATGAAATGCCCTCTGTTCTCTTCTGCAGAGTAGCATAGGAAGATTACAGAAAGAATTCTTCTAAGGAGAGAAAGGCTTGCTTACATATTTTAGGAATCTGTGACTGCCTCAAGGGACATTCATTACCCTAATCTTGCCAAAGTCTGGACTGCTTCTCAACCTCTGGCTAAGAGGCAAAGCTTCTCCAACATGCTCCAATTATTGGATTATTTTTTGTTCACTCAATCTTTGTTTACTCATCACCTTCTTTAGCATAGAATGTCAATCTTACTCAAAGCAAACTACTATATAATCTGCCTCCTTCACCATAAGGAAATGTAATTTTCAGCTGCTGGACAGTAAGAAATATGTTCAGCTTGAAGCTAGGAGGTGAAGAACTTCCAAGAGGATGCCAAAGAACTTCATGACAGCTAGAATCTGTCACATCAGGATCTGAGAAAGGATAGAGACCCAGGAAGGTAAATTAAACATTTGAAAGAATTTTGCTTTGGGGCATTTGCTTGAAATGAAGGGAACAGTTTATATGTTAAGTAGCATTTTAAGTAACGCCACAAAAATAGAAAATAAAATTGAAATCTGGGAGTCAACAAAATGAATGGCCCTGGTAAGCTCTTAATACTTTGCTTGGCAACTCAAAGAGTATATTCTACAATTAGGATGAATTGAAATAGATTCTTACAGAGGATTCAATTCAGCATTGAATCACTAGATTCAGTTGAATTTTTTTTTAAGATTTATTTTTTTAAAAGATTTATTTTATTTATACAAGAACTGGGGTACAGGACAGATGCGCAGGAGGGTGAGAGGATTCACCAGAGACAGAGTGGGGAACAGAACAGGCAAACTGACGAAATACATTGCTGAGGGGAGCAGCAGGCAAGACAGGAGAGGTGTGCTATGCCATGCTGGATTCTCCCTGGCCGGCAGGAATCGAAGCCGCACTGCAGAGGCTGCGGACAGCTTCACAGCGCTGTGTTCAACCCCCTGCGCCACTGGCGAGGCACTCAGTTGGAATTTAAATTGGATTGAGATGGCCCAATTTCCTAAATTATCAGCCTTTTAAGACTGATGGTGGCCACATCTACTTGGCAGAAACAAATATAAATTCTCTATGGGGAAGGATAATATCATTCTAAGTTTTAAATTATTTTTATAATCTACTTTGAAAATCATTGTCCAAAACAGAGTTTTAGAATGTCAAGCATATAAGGACACAAGGTATTATAAAAGAAAGACAGATGAAAAAAAGACAGATGAAGAAAAAGCTAGAAGACAGAAATAGATTCTATACCTTGGAAGTGTACAAGACAGATTTTAAAGTAATGCTCCTTACTATGGTTAAAAAGATTGAGTACAATACATCTCAATTTGTCTGAGACTTTTCCAGTTTTAGTACTGAAAGTTTTGTGTCCCAGGAAACTCCCCATTCCTAGCAAACCAGTAGGGTTTGTCACCAAGAAAAGCATTAGTGAAAATTTATACACCATCTGATGAGGGACTCACATTGAAGATCTACAAAAAGCTCATACAATTCAACAAAAACAAAACAAATCCAATGAACAAATGGGCAAAATAAGTAAATATGCATTTCTCCAAATAAATCATGTAGATGGCCAACAGACATATGAAAAAATGTTCATCATCATTTATTATCAGGGAAATGCAAATCAAAACTACAATGAGATACCACCTCACACCTGTTAGAATGGCACCTTTCAAATACATCAGAAGCAAGTGCTGGCAAGGGTGTGGAGAAAAAGAAACCATATCATACTGTTGGTCAGAATGTAGACTGGCCAGTCCTATTGAAAGAACTGTGAAGACTTCTCAATAGACTAAAACTGCATCTACCATATGACCCAGCAATTCCATCCCTAGGCATCTACCCAAAGAACATAAAAACAGTAATTTGAAAGGCTGTACTCCTATGTTTGTGGAAGCACTATTAACAATATTATTATGGAATCATGAAAACATCTTAAATGCCCCAGAATAAATGAGTAGATTGTGTGTATGTATGTATGTATGTATTTCTGTGTGTGTATATGTGTGTGTGTAAATATATATATGTTTACACACAATGGACTGTTACTCAGTGATCAAAAAGGATAAACTCTTGCCATTTGTGGCAATATGGACAGAGATGGAAGGGGTTATGCTGAACAAAATAAGCCAGAGGAGAAAGAGAAATAACAGATGGCTTCACTTATATGTGGAACAGATAGAAACCAAAAAAATGGATCAGGCAAAGACAAACTTTAAAGCCAAACCTTAAAAGTAGGCCATAGATCTGAGACAACAATGGGGGCAGGGATTGGAGAGAGGAAAGAGCACAATGGACTATGGGTACTATGGTGGTGGGAGAACTATGTTGACCACACCTGAGGGGAGAAATCCTATACTGTGAATAAACAAATATGTAAGATAATAGTATACCATTAAAAAAATAATAATAAAAGCAAAGGTTTCAGGACAACAACAACAACAACAACAAAAACAAAAAACCACATAGTAACTGAAATTAAGATCTCCTGAAATGGGATTAATAGTACAGTAGACAAGTAGACACACTTGAAGAGAAAACTAGTAAATGAAACTCAGGTGAAAAGAAAATATAAAAGTGTCAGTGAGAAATATGAGAACAGAGAAGTGGCTTTAAATTTGAGTTCTAAAAGAAGAGAAAGAAGGTAGATAAAAGTCAATATTCAAAAGATAATGACTGAAAAAATTTCAAACTCATCAAATCTTTGAGTCTAAAAGCACTATGAACTACAAGCAAGATGAAATCCCTATCCCATCATAACTATAGTACAGAACATTAAGGAAAGAGAGTTTTAAGGAAGAAGTGACAGATGACTTGCTACCAATAGTGACACTAATTGATATCTAAATTCTAGACAGAAACATAAGATCCAGAAAACAACACAATATATCCCAAGATAATCAAAGATAATGAGCTCCAGGACATCTATAGATAATATCAGACAACCTAAATCTGACTCTGTTAATAAATCCATAAAAAATATAGAGAACAACAAAGAGAGCAAATTAAGAGGCCTGCAAATACAGCTAAAGTATGGCCAAAAAAAATAAAGAATACTATAAACATCAAATTCCATGACTGTAGATGGCACATGACAAAATCAGCAGTCAGCTCCAAGCACATGCAAAAGTAACATCATCAGGAGCCCCTCCAAAAAAATAAAACAGGAAAATGTGTCTTGGTGCTAACAGTGATGATACAGATTACATCACATAGTCCCTTCTTACCCAAAATGAGATCAACAGGAATGAAAATATACTTAGAATAGTTTTGAGACTCAGCAGATTTCACTGGCATATGGGTAATTAAATGAGGGGAGAAACCATCAAACCAGAGTCTGGGTCTCAGGGAGATAATATTTTGAGGGCAGTGAGGGTTGATTTGGAAGGGATGGCAGTACTTTGCAGTCTTGGTGATCATACGGAAAACGGAATTACAAGCAGTGGAAATTAAGAGCCTATGGGAAAAATCACAAAAGCAGAAGATACAGTTCTGTCCCTACACCCACAAAGAAGACTACTATCTTTTATAAAACTGAAATTTATTCTACTGAAAGAAAAATTTACATGAACTAAGAAATTAAATAGTCATTCAAATTCATCATATCTTCCTACAATTCTGATTGTAGAAAAAATTAGACATTTCAAAAGTAACAGAAAATAGCAAATAGCATCCACACAATAGGATGCAGCAGATATTTCAACTGATGAAAACTCTCACCATAAAATACAATAGTCCAAACTGAAACATCATTTAGTATGAAATTCATGTATCTGTATATACACATATTTATATTATATATGTGCATACATATGTATGTTCAATGGGAATTTTTTTAAGTCATTAGAAATGAAATTCTTTGAAACAGGAGTTGCTTTGAAAAAGGAGATAACAACTCAAAAAATTCTTAAAAAAACAAAATCCTCAGGGGGGAAAAATATAATTAGAAACAAAGAATAGAAAATAGATTCTACTGAAAATATAATCATGGGAATTGGTGAGAGCAATGAAAGAAATAATAAAGTAAAAATTAAACAGAACAGAGTAAAAAAATAGATATAAAAAGACAGGCAAAGAAGATCTAGCAAATTTCCAAAAATCAAAGACTCTCGGGGCCTCCCCGGTGGCACCGCAGGTTGAGCACAATGCTGTGAAGCTGTCTGCAGTCTCTGCAGCACCAGTTCGATTCCCAGCCAGCCAAGGAGATACCCACGTGGCAGAGTAGACCTCTTCTGTCTCGCCCGCTGCTCCCCTCAGCATCATGTTTGGTCCATCTGCCTGTTCTGCTCCCAGCTCTGTATCTGGTGAGTCCTCTCAACCTCCTGCACCTCTGGCCTGTACACTAGTTCTTGTATAAATAAATAAATCTTTATGAGAAAATGAAAGACTCTCATGTACATAATGGAAAAAGTCTACTCTGCATGTGGAAAAGTTCACCTCAGATGTATATATTCAAATATATACCAAAATAAAATTTTTAGACTGAAATACAAAAATCTTTCTGTACTAGTAGGAAAAAGACAAAGTCACAAAGGAAAGCCATACAAGTTAGTAAAAGATATTGCAATAGAAATATATAAGGAAAGGCAACTAAAATGCAAAATTTTCAAGTCTCAAGGAAAGGAAGTATAAAGAAATTCTATGTTGAGCCAATTTCTCTTTGAAATACCAATGTTATTTGATACATGTAAAATCTCAGGAAATATACTCTTAAACCTTTTCTAAGGAAGCAATAGAGCATCAGTTTCATATAGTCAATAGATCACCAGGTACACTTCAGCAAAAAGTGACTGAATAAGATAATTAGCCACGACCAAGTAGGATTTATTCCAAGGACACAAGGATGGTTCAACATCTGAAAACTGGGTCGCTACATGCAAAAGAATGAAGTTTGACTACTACCTCACACCATGCACAAAAACCAACTCAACATGGATTAAAGAACTAGACTTAAGACCTGAAACCATAAAATATATAGAAGGAAATATAGGTGAAACACTACATGACATGCACCTCAAAGACATCTTCACAGACACATCGCCCAAAGCTGTGATAATGAAGGCAAAGATCAACAGCTGGGACTACATCAAATTAAAGAGCTTCTGCACAGCAAAAGAGACAATAACAAAAACAAAGAGTAACCCCACCAACTGGGAGAACATTTTTGCACACAACACTAATGATAAAGGATTGATCACAAAAATCTACAAAGAGCTGATGAGACTCAACAAAAACAAAGAAAATAATCCAGTCAAAAAATGGGCAGAAGAGCTAAAAAGAAACTTCTCTGAAGAGGAAATGCAAATGGCCAACAGGCATATAAAAAATGTTCAACATCACTTGCAATCAGGGAAATGCAAATCAAAACTACCATGAGATACCATCTTACACCAGTGAGAATGGCACATATTCAAAAACTTGCAACAACAGATGTTGGTGAGGTTGTGGAGAAAAAGGAACTCTACTAAAGATAGAGCTTCCATATGATCCAGGAATTCCACTCCTAGGTATTTACCCAAATGACACAGAAACAGTCATTCCAAAGGGCACCTGCATCCCTATGTGTATAGCAGCACTATTTACAATAGCTAAGCTATGGAAACAAACCAAATGCCCAAAAATAGATGACTAGATCAAAAAGATGTGTACATATACACAATGGAATATTACTCAGCAATCAAAAAAGATAAACACATGCAGTTTGCAGCAACATGGATGGAGCCAGAAGGGATCATGCTCAGCGAAACAAGTCAGAAAGAAAAAGAAAAATACGGATCATCTCACTCATAGCAGGAATTTAGAAAACCTAAATAAGGGACCAGGAAAAAGACAAACTAATACAAAGTAAATATCAAAATCGATAGGCAACTATAAACCACAGACACACTACAGGGGAGGTGGAAGGGATGGGGAGAGGAGGGATTAGGGTCAAAATAAGGGGGGGTGCAATTGTATGGGGAATATAACCAAATGAAAACGCATACATTGTGCAAAAATGACAAATGATGTAAGAATTATATAAAATATTTTTTAAAAAGTGACTGAATATATTTAATTATAGATATAAGATTAAAATAAAAGTAGAGTTAGAGAAGGAAGGATAGTATGCAAATATTTTATTTTGTGATAAAGAAGGAACAGCTAAAATAAAATAGAAGTATAAGGAGAAAAATATGACCAAAGTTTAAAAAAGCTCATTTACTATTTTGTAGAATATATATGTAAATCAAAGAATACTTTTAAAAACAAACCATCTAGACATCAGTGTAAAAATATAGTAAGAGGGCATCCCTGGTGGCGCAAGTGGTTAAGCACCACACTATGAAGCAAACCGCAGCCTCTGCAGCATGAGTTCGTTCCCCAGGCAGCCAGGGAGCAACCCACATGATGAAGCAGACCTCCTATCTCACCTACTGCTCCACTCAGCAATGTGTTTCGGTCAGTCTGCCTGTTCTGTTCCCCACTCTTGTCTCTGGTGAATCCTCTTACTCTCCGTGTCTCTGGCCTGTACCCCAGCTCCTGTATGCATAAATAAATAAATCTTAAAAAATAATAATAATCACAATACAAAACACAACAAAAACAGACAATTATAAATCAGAGATATACTGCAGGGGAGGAGGAGGGAGAGGGCTGAGTGGGAGGGAGGGAGGAGCACAGGGGACTGAGGTGATGATGCACAGGTGCATTGGTGAAGGAAATTCTATGGGAATACACCTGAGTGGTGGTGGGGGGAAGTAAATATTGTTTAAAAATGAACAATGATGTAAAAAATAAAAATTAAAAAAATCTAACTAAATAATAAAAGCCTAAATACAGAAAACAAAATACTGTGGACATTATATAACAGCAGTAGGTAGACAACAGGACAAAAATGCAAACTTTCCTAAATAAATAAATATAAAATTGAGGCAATAAAACAGATCAAATAAAAAAAAGCAATAGATATAAAATAATAATAACATGATATAGACTGCATATAAGTTCATGTAAATGAGTATAAAATACCCATATGAAGACTTTCAGATTGGATCAAAAGACAAAATTCAATTATATGTTGAACTTGATAGAGATATCTAAAACCAAAGTGATTCATATAGTCTAAAAACAAAAGAATGGCAAATGTATACCTGGCAAATGCAAATGCTGTGAAATTAAGGATAATAATAATAACAGAAGGATTTAAATTTAGACTAAAAACTATTAAACATAGCAAAGAAAAACATGTATAATGCTAATAATAACAATTTGAAACGAAGCTACAACAGTTACAAATGCCTGTGTAGCAAAAAATAAATGATCTCTTTGATAAAGTACAAGAGAAACAAAGAGAATATATTGATAACAGGAGATTTTGAAACTGTATTCTCAGCTTAAGACAAGTAGACAAAAAAATAAGTTTTGCTATAAAAGTTCTAAATATGATCCATAGTCTTGGGTATATATTGAAAATTTATGCAAATAAATTTTTTTCTAATGATGTCAACTTCTTTTCCAGCACAAATGGACCATTTAGAAATCTAATTACATAACAAAGTAAATCTCAATTAGTTTAATACATGTTCTAAATAGAAATTAACAGCAGGATTTTAAATGCATTTGGGGATTTTTTTACAACAGTCTACTAAACAACTCATGTGAAAAGTGATAAAAAAAAACCTAAAGCTGCAGAATATCTAGTATGATAACAACATTACATATTGGAATATATAGAATACAATTATGGAATGATTAGAGACAAACTAATTGTATTAAGCAGCAATCAACATGAAAAATAACATAAGAATCGAAGCCTCCACAAAACTAGAAAAAGTATATAAACTGAGCAAGGGTGAAAACAAGAAAAGCAGAATGAAAGCAATAGAAAATAGATAATACAACTAATGAATAATAAAAAAAAGCTTCTCCACTGAGGCAAAATCAGCAACATATACAAACAAAAAATACATGCAGTAGGAATTTAATTGAGAGAAAGAAAAGAAAAGAAAAATATAAATTGAGAAATAAGAGAGCAATAATCCTTAAAAGAGATGAAATTTTCAAAAACATAAGGGACTACTTTGCAAAAATCTTGGCAATCTGAAAACCAGGATTGGCAGTAGTAAATAACTTCCAAGGGAAATATAAATTGCAAAAATTTACTCCTTAGAAATAGGAGGTATAAACCAAATGATTTCCATAGTAGGTAAGAATTTATCAAATAGGGCCTCCCTGGTGGCGCAAGGTTTAAACACTATGAAGCAATCTGCAGCCTCTGCAGCATGAGTTCGATGCCCGGTCAGCCAGGGAGCAACCCACATGGCAAAGCAGACCTCTCCTGACTCGCCCGCTGCTCCCCTCAGCAGTGTATTTCATCAGTCTGCCTGTTCTGTTCTCTACTCTGTCTCTGGTGAATCTTCCACCCCCATACCTCTGGCCCATACCCCAGCTCTTAAAAAAAAAAAAAAAGAATTTATCAAATATCTATCCTGCAAAAAAAAGAGTCTTGGCCTAGATGATATCCTACCAAATATCTAAAGAAGGCCAGATAAGCAAAGTTATACATATATAACATATATAACTTATATATAAAACATATATAAGCAAAAAGTTATATATATATAAATTATATATAACGTATATATATGTATAAACTATTAGAAATAAAGTTGGAAGTGAACATATAAAATGGAAGTGTTTTTGTATATATCAGCAAACATTAAAATAATTTTTAATAACATCACTTGTAACTCCTCAAAATTATCAAGTACATGAATGTCTAGACTTGAAGTTGGATATGAATATATCTAACAAAGAATATATAAAATTCTAAGCAAAAGGTATAGATAAGATATTGATATATAAAATTACTGCAAATTTAAGAGACTGAAAGGTAAACTACACACTGAAAGCAAACATTTGCAAAATATACCTGAAAAGGATAGGTATTGAAAATGTACAACAAGCTTTTAAACTCAATAATCCAATTAAAAAAAACAAACAGGGCCCCCCGGTGGCACAGAGGGCTGAGCACAGCACTGTGAAGTTGTCCGCAGCCTCTGCAGCACGGGTTCGATTCCTGGCCAGCCAGGGAGATACCCACATGGCGCTGCAGACCTCTCCTGCCTTGCCCGCTGCTTCCCTCAGCAGTATATTTCAGTCAGTCTGCCTGTTCTGTTCCCCGCTCTGTCTCTGGTGAATCCTCTCACTCCCCCCGAGCCTCTGGCCTGTACCCAGCTTTTGTATAAAAATAAATAAATCTTAAATAAAAAAATAAAAAAAACAAACAACCCAATTAAAGAGCTGGCAAAAGATAAGAATTGACATTTCACCAAAGACATACAAAGGGCAAATAGTCATAGCAACATCATTAGGGAATGGCAAAATTAGACAACAATGAGATATCAGTACACTTTCACTAGAATGGCAAAAATATACAAAAATTAATACCAAACACTGGCAAGGATACACATTATAGCAATAGGAACTCTCATTAATTACTGATAGGAATGGTGTATCTGTGATGAAAGACAGTTTAATAATGTTTTACAAAGCTAAACATAGTCTCACCATTCAATTCAGCAATTGTGCCCCTCGTTAAATTGAAAATTTATGTTCACACACAAAATAGCTCATGAATGTCAATAGCAGCTTTATTTGTGTTTACTGAAATCTGAAGGAACAAAGATATACTTCTATAGGTAAGTAGACAAACAAACATACTATGTTTCTTTTTATTCAGGAATAAAAAGAAATGAACTATGAAGCCACAAAAAGATTTGGAGGAATCTAAATGTATATGGCTAAGTGAAGGATGTCAGTCTGGAAAAGTCTACATACTCTGGGATTCCAACTATGTGACATCTGGAAAAGGCTTTTAGAGATAGTAAAAAAAAAAAAAAATGGTTTCCTGGGGTTCAGGAGGAGAGGGGCAGGGACAAGGGAAATAGGGGAAGCACTTGGGATTCTCTTTTATCCAACAGTAAAATGGTGAATACATGACATTCTGAATTTGTTAAAGCCCATAGATATGTTAAAAATAATTGAGGGAATTCTGGATTTTAGCTAATAATATGTCAATAATGGTTCATTAACTGTGACAAATGTACCACACTAAGCTAGGTATTAATAGAGATACCTGGGAGGAAGGGTGGGGGGTGGTAATAATAACCTCTGTGCTAGCTCCTCAATTTTCTGTAAAGTCAAAACTTATTAAAGATGAAATCCATTCATTAAAAATATGTCAAGTAAAAATTAAAGATGTAAATCAATATAAAAGAATTAAGACTGAATGGAAGATTCAATAGCATCAAGCTAACAGTTGTTACTATTTAGGGGCGGAGGACATTATGGTTTTGCTTGGTTCTGCTGATACTTCACAGTCTGGTTCTAAAATTTGTGGGAAAATAAGAAACGTCAAAATTAGCTAAGGCAATATTCAAGAAGGGAGACAAGTAAGAGGATTTTGCTCTACCAGATATCAAGACTTGTTTTAAGCATATTGTAATTAAAAGAGTTTGGATTTTTTACCAAAAATAATAGACCACTGAAATGAAACATTGTTAGAAACAGCCCCATTTGTGTATATATATACTTGGATCACAACAAAGATGGCACTGCAGAGGAGTAGAAGAAAAATGTTCTTTTTAGTCAATAGTGTTGAGAAAACTGTAAATCAAAAAAAAAAAAAATTGAAACTTAATGCTTACCTCATTCCAGTCCGAAATAGATTATAGAGTTGCATGCTGAAAGTAAAATGTCAAAATTCATTCTAAAACAGGAATTTTTAGCTTAGTGTATACAGACTAATAAAGAGTCTACAGCTAGAATTAAAAAAGATCATAAACGTGAATGGAAAAAAAATGCAGGGTTAGTTTTACTAAATTACAACTCAATTTATTATTTCATCCAATTATGAATATGAAAACAAACCACAGTAGTATTAACAGTATTTGACAAATTGGCACAGATATTTTCTTATCACCCTATAGGTATTGCATATATCTCATATATCATGGTAAAGTAAATGGTTTTCAGGCTTTTGTACCCTCCCACCATTAGGATTGCTCTGCCTGATGGGGCACCTACAGTTGTTACATTGTTGTAAGCCGTGTTTTTTAATTATGTGGGCCATGGCTGAGTATTGAGATATTCGCCAAGGGAAGCAGAAGTAGAAGAGAGGCAGGAGAGAAAAGGGGAGAGAGAGAAAGGGAGAAAGAAGCCAGAGAAGCCCACAGTAAAGACTTGCTGGGGGCTTGGAGGCCTGCTGGCCTCCTGGCCCCCCAGCACCCCTGCTTGCTGTGTACCTGGTTGCTGTACTACATGTAAAAGTGCAATAAAAACCTGAGAAAGCCACTGAGGGCTCCAGGACTATCCTTTACCCGTCTGCCGGATCATAGAACCAGCTCTCTGCCTTCCTAGCACTACAATCATCTATGCTTTTCCTTACTTCAAAAGTATTGTAGTTATTAAACCCATTGTTATAACATGGTGGTTAATGTTTAGCACAAAGCACATAAATTACTAGATAATGGAAATATTTTTATAAGGATCTTTCAGTAACATTGGTTTCCATTTTTATCATTATTTTGTTATGCATTTATAATACTTTCTGATGAGTTCTTCGTAGATTTTATCAAATTAACAAAAAAAAGTCTATGGTAGTCAGGAAAAGTATGATATACCAAAAAAAAAAAATCTAAGAATCAATAATTTCTTCTCATCAAAAGGCACATGAAAGTAAAAATCTAAGCCATGGGGTGAAAGAAAATATTTACAATGCCTATGATCAAGTGAAACTTTTGTCCAAAATATACGAGAAACTCCTACAAATCATTAAAGAGGGATGAACAACCTAAGAGAAAAATGGAAAAGCATTTTGAACAGGCAATTTACAAAAATAAAAAGTTGAGGTAGTCGATAAACTTATGAAAGGATAGTTGGTCAGTTTCACGTAAAATCTGGAAATTTGAAATTGAAAACAAACAATATATCACTTATTCTCACTAGAATGGCTAAGATGGAAAAAAGACAGAAAAAGTATTAGCGTGGATGTGGAATAACAAACTCTTTCATTGCTATGGAACACTGCAAATTGATAGGACTATAATGGAAAATTCTATGACATTAACTACTAAAACAGAAAATATATTATACCATGACCAAAACATGGTGCTTGAGTTATATATCCAGCACAGATGTTGTTCCAAGAAACACGTTCAAGAATGTTCACAGCAGCACTATTTCTAATAATCCCAAACAGAACAAACTATCATTATGGACAGCAACACCATGAGCTTCTCAAATATAAATTTGGGCAGAAGGCACACAAAGAAGAGAACATACTACATTAATCATTTATATAAAGTTCAAGATGTCTGCAAAACTAAACTGTTATGCTTTGATGGAAAGAGAATAAATTCTAGGAGTTGAGACCAGGCTAACTCTCAGAGGAAGGAAGCATAGCAGCTCCCACAGAGCAAACGGGGCTCTATTTTTCCCTGAGTGGTGGCTGCATGGCTCTCACTTTGAGTTACATCACTGATCTGTCCTTTTCTGTTTCATGCAAGTTCTTTCTCTTGATAAAAGAAAGCAGTGGATGTATAGATGACAGTTTATTTCACAATAAAAATGTTAAAACATTGTGTATTCTTTAGATATGATAAAATTGAAGCAGTACCAAAGGATATATGTTGAAAAGGAAAGACTACTCACTAGAGACAACCACTGGTAGAGTCTCCTGTATATCTTTCTAATGTTTTCTTTAGAAGGAGGGGAGGGAGGGTGGAAAACAGAGATATATGAGAGAGGAGAGCTAAAGAGAGAGTGAAAGGGAAGGAGAAAGGAAGGAAAGAAGGAAGGGAGCGAAGGAGGGAAGGAGAAAGAGGAAGGAGATGGAGGGACGGAAAGAGGGATGGAGGGACAGAGAAAGAGGGTTCAAAGACTGGATCAAGAAGATGTGGTGCATATACACCATGGAATATTACTCAGCAATCAAAAAAGATAAACTCATGCAATTGGCAGCAACATGGATGGAGTTGGAAGGGATCATGCTCAGCGAAATAAGCCAGAAAGCAAAAGAAAAATACCGGATGGTCTCACTCATAGCAGGAATTTAGAAAACCTAAATAAGGGACCAGGAAAAAGACTAATCAATACAAAGCAAAAATCAAAATCAACAAGCAACTATAAACCAGAGACACACTACTACAGGGCAGGGGAGGGTGGGGGGAGAGAGGCGAGGAGAAGGACTAGAGTCGAAATGGGGGGGGGGTGCAATTGTATGGGGAATATAACCAAAATGAAAATGCATACATTGTGCAAAGATGAAAAAAAGATGTAAGAATTATATAAAATGAAATATTTAAATTTAAAAATTTAAAAATTAAAAAAAAGATGTTCTAAAGGGAAAAATACCATAAAAAGACAAATAAACTGTATTCACACTCTTCTGCATCATACCTTTGTCATTGAACTGGATATACAACTCAAGCACACGAAATATATCATATATTTTAAAGAAATTATGCCAGTACCATAATTTCTTCACCCAATTATTAATGGAGATTTAACATGCTTCCAGCACCTTGCCAATACAACTAATTCTGCTTGCGCATCTCAATATGTTATACTGATACACAAAAATATGTGTAGGTAAATTTCTGGAAGAGATGTTATGATATCATGGAGCATACTGATCGCTACTGATGTCAAAGTTGCATCCACTGACATGCCACCAACGGTGTATGAGATAACCTGCTTCCAACTCCCATCAATACTCTCTAGTACTGATTTTTTTTTTTAACTTTAACAATTAAATATATAAAAATCAGCCTTTAGTTTGTATTTACAATTATTTTGTGAAAAGCAAATTTGCACAGCTTTTCTTTCTAAATATGTTGCTGTTTCTGTTTCTGTGAGTTGTTTGTCCCTAGCCTTTGCCTACTTATATTTGGACTAGATTACACATTTCCTTATTTCAGAAGTAAAAAGACACAAAATTTAACATAGTAAAATTTTCCTCCCATTCCTTATCTCCCTAATACCCAGTGACCCCTTTTTATAAGCAACTGGTTCCATTAATTTCATAAATATCCTTCCAAACAGGAATGCAAATAGAGCTTCCCAGGTGGTGCAAGGAGGTAAGACACAACCTTTGAAGCTTACCGCAGCCCCTGCAGCACAAGTTCAATCCCCTGCCAGGGAGTTGACCCACACGGCCCAGCAGACCTCTCCTGCCTCCCTGGCTATTCCCCTCAGCAGTGTATTTCAGTCAGTCTGCCTGTTTGTTTCCCACTCTGTCTCTGGTGAATCCTCTCACCCCCCACACCTCTGAAATGTACCCCACTTCTGGTATGCATAAATAAATAAATCTTAAAAAAAATTTCAAATTCATGCATGTAAGCGTTCCCTTCCCCACCCCAGCCCGCGATGGTAGCTCACTACACAAACTTTTCTGTGCTTAACCCAAAGATTTTCGAAGACTTTCAATCTCTGAAATCCCGGTTCCAGTTTATCAAATAGAGGCATGTAATATAGGTGCAATAATTCCCACCATGTAATATACCAAGGGAGACTTCAGTACAGATGGCAGGAAGAAACCAGGAGATAGAAGTCTGTTTCTAAGCGTCTTTTCCTAAGTGTCTATCCCAAAGCTATTTCTTGCCACCAGAAACCACAAGGCCATACAGCCCCTCCCAAAGTGCTAAGAAAAGCAAACAGCAGATGTAGCAGAGAGCCCGTTAACAAGGGGACGACACTGCACAGCAACAGGACGGAGGGCGGTCAGTCTGAGGCCAGACAGGTGAGAATGTAGCACAGTTTGGAAGCAGCTGGACGCAGGAATTTACACCAAGAAGACAGCAGTCGCTCTGCTGAGTGCAGCATGGCGTGCTCGCTTGGCTTGCAGGGACCCAGAGCAGCCGAGGCAGCAACTGCAGCAGGAGCCAAAGAGGATTCCGCGTGTCCTGCGAGAGTGGGACAGGACTTGGCACTGAGAATTGCAGAGCAGCACAAGATTCCAGAAGAGACAACATGAGTCAGGCACCGGCACCGAGGGTGGGGCTTAGTCCCACACCAGGATTTCAACTGCGATATGGCCGCTAGGCACTGTGATTATGGAATAGGGATTAGTGATTAAACAAGATCTTACCTGCATTCTGCATATTGTAATTAGCTATGTGCAGGGTTCAATTAATTAGGAGGTAGATTTTTATGTAACCCATCCACAGGATTATTTGGTTCTGCTCAATTTGACTCCTTTTCTTGTTTTTCAATATTCCTAATCAAGGAATTTCATCAGTTGTTCAAGAATTAAAATCCTTAAAATAATTATCCAAATTGACTACCAGTTGTGCTATGAGTGCCTCCATGGGAATACCTTTACATCAGCTCATTCATTCATTTTTCATACATTGATAAAGATTAAGCTCTTACTATATTCTAGGCAAACTGATGGGATCTGAGGGCATGACAAAGGGAGCAGCAGTCCTTACTCTCCAGGAATCCAATCTATTATGGGAAAGTGAGAAAAATAATTAAAGCAAATACTAAAATTCTGAATAAAAATGTCTATAAAAAATACTAACTGAATGCTTTTGCAGTACTAAGGAAGGAGAAACCATTTCTGCCTTAAGTTGTCAATAAATATATCCTAGAAGAAATTAAATATGAGCTAGGTATTTAAAAAGGACTTATAAGAGCTTTGTAGGCAGAGAAGTAAAAGAAGGTATTTCTGGTTGGGGCAGCAGTGTATATAAATACAGTGTCATGTACAGGCATTGCAGCTCTGGCGAAGACTTAGAAGTTCAATGTAACTAATGCAGGGTGATTGGTGAAAAGAGGTAAGTAAGGTTCAAAGTGCTAAATTCTCTGGGAAAACAGCAAGCCCTAGTCTGGGTGAATCTGAATGAGAGGAACTAGTGAACACCTATCCACCTACGAAGGTAATGCAATTAACATCAGAGGACACTGAAGGTCACCAGGGGTGCAGACACTTTGGGATGCACTGTCCATTGAGGACCTGCCTAGAATGAGATTTTACAGATAGTCAAATACAAATCAATACTGAGCAGGAATCACCCTTCCCCATCCTTTCTCTACACCAGTGGTTCTTACTAAGAAGAAGTAGGGGCAAAATGCCACAACTGGGGATGCCAAGCCAGGGATGCCAACACACACGCAGAGGACAGCCCCCCAAAAATTATCCAGTCCAAATGATGTTGAGGAACCTGCCATCAACACAATAAAAATATTTTACCCACATTTGGATCTAACATTAGAGGTGCTACTGCATAATGATTCCATCCCTTTTGAAATCCAAGAAATGTAGTGCAACAATTTATATCTACTTTAGTATTTCCTCCTCAAACTTCCTATCTTTTGCCAGTTGCCTCCCATATTTAATTTCTTGAACTACCATTTCATTGACTAGCTACCTATTTCCAAAATTCAGCATCCTCTCTTAAGTTTTAAACCTATCCTTTACTTTCATAATAATACCTTGCATTTATTGTCCTTACAGTGCTCAGCATGCTCTCACCTGCATTTTATAATCTTATCTGAATAGGTATTGCTCCAAAGATACACAAATAACCAACAAAGACAGGAAAAGATATTCAACACATTCAATCATATGGAATGCCACTTCACACCCACTAGGATGGCTATAGTCCAAAAAGAAAAAAATAATAATAATTGGCAAAGAAATGGAGAAATTGGAACCCTTGTACATTGCTGGTGGGAAAGTAAAATGGTTCAGCAACTTTATTAGTCAGTCCAGGCTGTGAAAACAAAATACCATAGACTATGTCTTATGCAAAAGATATTTATTTCCCATAGTTCTGCTGGCTAGGAAGTTCAAGATCAAGTTGCCAACAGATTCAGGTTCTGGTGAGAACCTGCCTCTGGCTCACAAACAAACCCCTCTGGCTGTCCTCGCATGCAGAGCAAGAGGGATCTTTGGTCTCTCTTCCTCTTCTTATAAAGACACCATTCCCATACAGGGGCCTTACCCTCATAACTTCATCTAAACCTAATAACTTTCCAGGGGTCCCTTCTTCAAATAGAATCACATTGGAGTTTCAAGATATGAATATGGAGCACACATTTAGTTCATAGAAGACGCTGTGGAAAACCATTTAACAAATCCTCAAAATATTAAACATAAAGTTATCATGTGGTCCAGCAATTCCACTCCTACTTACATATCCAAGAGTCATGAAAATATATGTCGACATGGAAATTTAGACACAAATGTTTATTATTGCCAACTGTAAATCAACTAATGAATGACATAAAATGTGGCACACCCTTGCGATGGAATATAATTTGATTTGAAAACACTATGGTAAGTGAAAAATGTAAGATAAAGGGCCACAAATTGTATTATTCCATTTGTATGAAATGTCCAGAACAGGCAAATCTATAGAGACAGAAAGGAGTCAGTGTTTGCCATGAGTTTGTGGATCTTGAAAGAAGCAGGGGGTGGCAGAAATTGAACATATGGGGCTTCTCTGGGGCTGAAAGGTCAATTATAAAAATCTAAATCTAAAATGGAGTCTAAAACAGATTGTGAATATACTAAATACTATAAACCTAAATACTTGAATGGATGAATTGTATGATTTGTGCATTCATCTTGATAATGCTGCAGAAATCAAGAGAACCTTGATGGTATTCCCTGGTTTCAGTCCATTCCCAAAACCTAGCCCTCATAATTTGTGACTTCACTGGATGCTAATAATTACATTATCCTTTTGTAGTTGAATAGGCTGAGTCAAATAGATTCATAATGCTTGCTATCAAAAATATATGCTAGAATTGCATCACATTCTGAGAATGGATGTTTTCTACCCCAAAGGAAGTTAGTAAATATTACACTCTGGTCAGAACTTGCACTGATATTAATTGATACTAACTCAAATCTTTATCTCCAGCTTTCAGTTTCCCCTGCTTACACCTAGAGAGCTGTTATGAAGTGCCAGTGAGATATCAGATATGAAAACATTTTGTAAGTTTAGAGATATATGAAGTTGCATGATATCATCTACTTCCTGTGCTTCTTAATCTTGATAATTGATTGTTTTTCCATATTGTTGGCTGCAGGTAAAGAATGCTATCACATTTCAAGCCAGATACATGTTCTTTTATAAGTTTCTATTCAGTTTGCTAAAACATTTCCACAGAATTGAGGTCAGAGCCTACTGATCTAGAGGAACTAATTAAACTTCCTATCTGAACACTCAAGTTTAGAGATGTTTGTGGGGTGGTAATTATACAATGGATTACATATGAACACACTGGCTTTCAAAAGATCCCACTCTGGCAGGACCATCTGAAAAAATGGGCAACCAGTCTTTTCCACCATATCAATGTTGTAAGGGAATAGTCAGACCCACCAGTCTCTTGGTTGAAAGTCTTCATATCTCTTCTATTTCTTTAGCATAAGCCTCTCACTCCACTGTAGGTGCTGGAGACACCAACACTCTATCATGCTGCTTCCTGAGTAACGAGATTCCTTCACGCCACCATTCTTCTATGCAGGTTTATCCTCCACCTCTAACCTTCACAGGAATGAAGCCTCTCATTTGTGAAGGTACTCCAGTATTATTTCTCAGGAGAGCTTTCTCTAATGTACTAAGGTGGCCTTAACCATCCTTTCTTCTAAGTCCTCTTCATCACTCCTTGAGCCAGTCTCCCCTGAAACCTATCATATTGGATCTCCATTGTCTATATCAACCCTCCTCGATAACAATATTCTTTTTTCCAAGACTTCTTCACCAGGGGCCTGACTGGCAAGGATTCGGTTCAAGTAGATAAATGCCAGGATATAAGTCTAGGAGTAGCGCTCTGTCAAAGGGGTAAGTTCCAAGGCCATTAGGCACCATTGTGATAATTCAAGCAATGTTCCTTTTGAGTGTCTGGTGGGCACAAACTACTGGTTATTAAATATTTGGGCTGTTAACTCCAGGCATTGTTTACCCAAGTCCATAGCCAGGATACATTCTTGAGTTTAGCAAAGTATTAAAAAAAAAAAAAGGAGTCAAATCTTTAAAAAGAGAAGAAGGAAGAAGGTAAGGTCAGGAGCAAAAGGCATGAGAATAGAAACACGCAAAGTGAGGAGATCGAAATAGAGGGGGCATGATAGGGAGAAGAACGTGGACTTTGTAGTCCCAGTTTGAACCCCAAACATTCTACTTACTTTCTTTGACAGCAAGTTATATTAGTCAACCTCTCTGGCTCTCATTTTCCAAATCAGAAAATGACAATTTTTAAACTTGCTTTTCAGATTTGCTAAGAGAACCAGAGAAATAACTATTTTCTTTTCTGTAATGCTTCTGTAGAGACAAGGTAAGAAAGCCATAAGAGGCCATGATCACACATGATCTTGAAACATTTCAAACAAGTTACTATATCAATCAACAAAAACTCACTGTTAATCATTGCCCTGTGGTATCTTGTACCTTGCATATGTGTCTGGCAGTATGACTTTCAGAGTTCCTTACCATTAATTTGCTTTCATTCTTTCTTTCCCACTAGGCTTTGGGTTATTAGGGAGCAAATGCTTAGCACAATGCACACCTTTCTCAAGGAGATGCTCCATAAGGACCTTGTGAGTGATTTGAGTGATACACTGAATGACCTTGAGTGAAATCAGGAGGAAACAGCTTTTAAAAAGTTGCAGATGCAGAACAATATAAACAGATATAAAACTTAAAATTTCAGTAAGTTGTCAATGCCCAGAATCTAGGGAAGGAATGGAAAGTAACTGTATTCTATCTTTAACTGAAACTTAAAGGATGGTAAGGAATTGGTCAGGTAAACAAGATGTGAAAAGGATTTCAGGCAAAGGAAACCGTATGGTGGTTTGGAAATACGAACAAACACAATCGGATATTTTGTGCATAATGGGAGGAGTGAGGGAAGTAGAGGTTATGAGAAGGTAAGGGAAAGGTAAGAGAAAGATAAGAGAAAGCTGTTTGTGGGGTTTAGGCAGAAAAGTCAGTGACAGTATTGCCATGAAAGGCCAATATGGAGCATGGATCAAACTAGAACTGATGGAAGAAGAGAGCACAGTTGGAGGCTATGGAATGACTCTTCATTACTCTTCTTGAGAGATGACAAGAACCTGAAGAAATCCAGAAGAGTAAGAATAGATAGGACTGATTGGAAAACTCTCTGAGATGATTTACTCTAAGTAGTGTTCTGTTTATGAGCATGAAGGTTTTGCCAATGACAGTGAAGTATCAAAAGGAAACATTTTAATTAATTAAGACAATCTCTTCTAAGAAATTGAAATTAGTGTTATTCTAATTGAGATATAATTTGCATACAGAAAATATGCCTTCTCTGCGAATAATTTTATTAATTTCAACAATCAATACTTACCAGAATTCCATCACTTTAAAAAACCTTCTCAAAGCCTTCTGTGGTCACCTTCTCCCTGCCCCCACCATCCACCAATCTAGTATTCTGTCCATACAGTTTTGTTTTCTCTAGACTGTTATATAAATGGAAATTTACATAATTTCCAGTGCAGAATAATACAAACAGATAGAAAATTTACAATTACAGTAAAACTTTTGAATATGTGACTTTTGATTCTGGCTTATTCCAGAATCAATATATCACTATATTTATTGATATATCAATAAATGTATATATATATCTATATATAGCATATATATCAATTATATTTATCATATATATCATATATATCATATTTATCGTATATATCATATATATCAATATATTTATCATACATCCATGTTGCTATATGTGTATATAGTTTGAGTCTTTTTATTTATTCCAATAATGGGATATTATAGTGTCCCATATTATGGATATATATTGTTTGCTTAGCTATCTATTTAAAGACATTTGAACAACTTCCAGTTTGGGGTTATTATGAATGAAAGTACTTAAATATATATGTATAGGTTTTCATATGACAGTAAGATTTTATTTCTCTTGGGTAAGAAAGTAGGAATAGGTTTACTTGGTTGTATATTAAGCATATGTTTAACCTGAAAAGAAACTGTCAAATTGTTATCTAGAGTGACTGGAGCATTTTGTATCCCTACCAGCAGTGTGCATGAGAGTTCCAGTTACCCCTGATCCTCTCTGGGCTTTGCTATCATCTGTGTGCTTCATTTCTTCTTTTTTTTTTTCTTTCTCTTTTATTTGGATTTGTTATTGTTTTTAGTCATTCTAATAGGTATATGGTAGTGTATCGTTATGGTTGTAATTTGTATTTACCTAAGGCGAATACTGCTGGCCATCTTTCTTTTTTTTTAATATTTATTTATCTATGCATACAAGAGCCGGGGTACAAGCCAGAGGCATGGGGGGTGAGAGGACTCACCAGAGACAGAGTGGGGAACAGAACAGGCAGACTGACCAATGTACACTGCTGAGGGGAGCAGCGGGCAAGTCAGGAGATGTCTGCCACACCATGTGGGTTGCTCCATGGCCTGCGGGAGATCGAACTTGTGCTGCAGAGGCTGTGGCAGACAGCTTCATAGGTTGCATCTTAACCCCTTGTACCAACAAGGAGCCCCTGTTGGCCATCTTTTCAAGTGATAATTTACATTCATCTATTTTCTTTGATAAAGTGTCTATTTAAACTTTCATTTTTTTTAAAAATTGGGTTCAAAGTGTTCTTTATATATTTTAGAGATAAGATGTGTCAGTTATGTACTTTACAAACTATAAATATATATAGTTATATGTCAACCTATAAATCTGTCTTTGGCTTGTTTGTCATAATAGTGTCTTTCAGAGAGAAGTGTTTGATTTTTTTTTTTTAAATCACTTTTTTTTTTCTTTTACGGATTGTACTGTCTGTGAAATAGCTAAGGATTACAATGATTTTTGTCCTGTGTTCTACAGCTTTAGATTGTATACTTAGATTTACAATTCATTCTGAATTAATTTTCCTATGATACCTGATAGTAGATTTTTAACAATAGCCTAGGAAATGGTCATTTGTGCTCCTAGTTCTAGTAATTTTGCCTGAAAACTAAAGCAGGAATTTCCTGCTCTCTAAATTTCTGCAAGCAGATCAAAAATGGAAGAATGAAATTTGGTTAGAGTCCAGATAACCTGTAGATACACTTTGAGGATTCTAAAACACCAGATGATTGGGTTTCCTAAACACTTTGTTTATCTAAATAATCAGTGATTCTAGTTTTATCATCTTTTTTTTATGATTCCTATAAAAACATCCTAGTAAGTCCAAGATGACTGTTTTGGTTTTGTTTTTATAATCTCCAAATTAAGAATTATATTGTAGCAGCAAGTTTATCTGTTGCATGCCCCCTGTGTTATCCCTTAATAAATTATGTGAATTAAATTAGAAGACTAACATTTCCCACAAAAATGTAGTGTGGTTTGCTCCCCTGACCCTAAATTCTTAGCTCTGGTAATACATTAATTAAGAGGGCTGCTGGCCAGTTTATAACCAAAATGGTTTATATTTTGAAAACTAATTCTCAATAATTTAGCTGAATAGAAAAGCAGATAGCCTTGATAGACTTGTTTGTATGGGTCAACAATAACATCCCAGGTGCTTTTTTTGTTTGCTTGATTGTTTGTTTGTTTTGTTTTGTTTTTCTTTTATTAACAAAGTAGAGTTAAGTGCTTCCAACTAGATGAGATGACATTTGTACCTCAGACTAAAATGGTGTGTTTTATATTTGGGCCCATATATAGAGTTGAGGACTCTATCTGAAACATGTGGCTGAGTTTATTGGGCTGGTCACTGCAAAGGCTTTTAATTAGCATTGCCATTGATAGACTTAGAGACAGGTCAAGAGGTAGCTAGGCTACAGGAAAACATTAGTTTAACCTCAAACTATAAATCCAAAGAAGTAAAAAAATACCTTATTTTGTAGCATTCTCATGGAGAAAATTGTATGTGATTGGAAGAATTTTGAAGATCCACTTGAAGGGGGTGCAGGGGAAAGGCTCCCATGGAAAGGCTTGGGAGGTCTAGAGATAACTTGAGTCTGTAAATTGACTGCTAAGGAAGGAAAGGAAAAAGTTCATCTTTTTTCCCGAGAGGAGAATGTACAAAAGACCCTTTATCCTTTTTGACATTCTCCTGCCACTCAGACTCCCTAAATAGATGTCAAGAACCTAGTTTTTAAATTTCATATCAAGGTTGCCCAAACTATTAGCCTGTGCGGAGGTTCACAAATCAACAACATTGACCTGATGTTTAAGTAAGAGATGACAGTGCAAACACCTTAATCCAGGTAGTGAAAGGATTCCAAGAGATATTTGGTAAGGATAAATAATATGCTATTCAAATTAGATGTTCCACTAAATTTGGTCTTAAGGAGAAATGTTGAGCCTGGAATCAAAGAATGAGGTTGGTTGGTTGGTTGGTTGGTTGGTTGATTTAGGGGCTGTGTTGCAAGTTGGAGAAGAAATAGAAATGTTTCCAGTCAACTAAATAAGAAATAATGAGAAATATTTCCAGTCAACTAAAGTCTGATTATTTTTAAAAGGTAGGTGTGGATGCTATCATAAGAGCTTTGAAGTCTGTTCCTGTAAACCAATTGGAACGAAAGAATTGTTCCTCACACCCTCCTATAGATCATTACTGAGAAGCAACTTATTTTCCCAAGTTCCGTGGATGGCAGAGGTAGGAATCACCGCCTTTCATAGACTATGCAATGCTGCACAGAGGTGAGGAGCAGGCTAGGACTCTGGATGACATCCACTTAGGATCCCTGCTGAATCTTTCCCAGGCTACAGAGTCCCCCACATGTCCCTGAGGGAGCGAAGACCTGATCAACTCCTCTCTGCCACCCTCATGATTCCATAAAAATCAATATATGTCCAAAATGGGGAGTTGAGAGGGCCAGAGAATGGGAGTCATGCAGATCTATCCAGGTAAGTATTTGCTGAAACAACTCAGCATTGACTTCAAGACTTGGAGTTCATATTAACTTCAAGTCTGCATCCTACAGTACTTCCTTATCACTGGGTTGAAATTTTCAAAAAAATTCCTTTTATTTTAGGCTAGGTGAATTTTCTAGAACAACTTATAGAAATAAAGAATACAATTTTAGGAATGATCCTAGTCATTCGAAAGAGTGTAATCATGCCTACATAGAAGTCAACTTTTGTTTTTGCATTTGTTTTCTGTATTTCTTTTGATTCTTTAAGGAAATGTAAACTATGTACTCATATTGAGTTTAAATGAATCATTCCCATGACAAGAATCCAAAAGTGTTGCCAACCACTGGGCATCTAAACCTCTGTGGGCTGCCAAGAGCAGCTATTGACAGCCTCTGTTGTGGACTTCACTGAATTATGCACCCTCTGAAGCTTCCTTTGCACTAACATTTGCAACTGCTATTCCATACTACACTACACACATGGGTGTGTGCACACACACATGTGCACACACATGGAATAGACTCTGAAGATAAATAACATATTGTAAAATCATTGAGGATGAAAGGAACATAAAGGGGCATTAGTGACCCAATCTCCCAGCCTGCAAATTCTACTACATGAGAATTGAGTAACTACTATTATTAAATAATATTGTCCTGGAAAGGCGCCAGGGCACCCAAACTCTTTCTCTATAGCACCATTAAATGCATGAGAATCAAAAGAAGGTAATTTCCCAGCTATAATCAGCCCTTCATTACAAACCAGCTCTGGGGGTAATTAGCCTCTTCCTCAGAATTATTTCCTCCCCTTACATCACTCCTACCTTACATCTTGGCTTTGACTTACCCTGCAGAAAGCACAGAACTCCTACCAGTCACCCCTCGATCCCTTCCTAGTGCCAATTATTGAGGGATAGACTTGTGCTCCTAAATACACAAGCTAATAGGCATAAATCTGTAATCAGTTTTTGGGAATGATTAGAAAGAGAAAGATATTTAATTTTTCACAGTGGTGATGAGGTAGAAGATAGAGAGGTCTGGGAGGAAGATATTCAGCCAGCGGCTTAGGGAGAGCCTCATAAGAGCCGCCACCATGGTAATGGGGTCCATATGTCCCAAGAGCCAAACCTCAGTGAGTGAAGGATGGAAAGCACATTTTGTCTGTTTTCCATTGTGTACCAAAATTAGAGAAAATAACTCATATTAACCAAAATCACACAAAATAAATGATTGTAAAAAACAGATATCCTGCTTATTAATTATACATGGTGATAGGGAACGTCCAAGCCGACCCACCTGTCGAAGAAAACCCTCCCTGAAAGACAATTGAGAGAAGGTTGTCACAGTCTCTGGAGGAGACCTCCAATGGGAGACGGCACTGACAGCTTTGGGGGCCCACTAAGGTCTCTGGGAGACAGCCCAGGAATCTCCCAGTGTTCCTGAAGCCTGCTGGCTCAGGCAGCATGGAACTTGAACAGAAGTTGCACAGAAGATCCATTCATTCAACAGACATTAGTGAGCCCTTCTCTGTGGCAACACTGAGGTAAAAAGAGAAATTCTTTTCTGAAAGGAAACTACAATCACATTTGGAGACAGATTGTATAGAGACTTTCAGTGCAACAGAGGGTAGTTTACTAGAACAATATACACATTTCTCTTAGAATATCTGGGAAGAAAATCTAAACTTGGTTGAGTTAAAAAAAGAAAAGAAAAGACAAGAAAAAGAGTCCCCATGGCATAGGAGACACCATCCCAAAGACTTTTAGTAAAAAAAAAAAAAAAAAATATATATATATATATATATATATATATATATATATATATGAATTAGAAAGATAAGATGGGGTGGTCCTCCCTGGTGGTGCAGCAGGTAGAGCACAGCACTGTGGAGCTGTCTGAAGGCTCTGCAGCGCAGGTTCGATTCCCGCCCAGCCAGGCAGATTCCCACATGGTGAGGCAGACCTCTCCTGTCTTGCCCACTGCTCCCCTCAGCAGTGTACTTCATTTCTTCCGCCTGTTCTGCTCCCTGCTCTGTCTCTGGTGAATTCTCTCACCCACCCGAGCCTCTGGCCTGGACCCCAGTGCTTGTATAAATAAATAAATCTTAAAAAAAAAAAGAAAGAAAGATAAGATGGGGAAAAGTGTCCATCAAAAAGAAAAATTGGGAGCAAATTATCGATAGTACAAAAGTCATTAAGTGGTTCAAATAGAAATTTGAATGTCTTTCATTTTTAAAGTTTTTTTTTTTTTTTAAAGATTTATTTATTCATGCAAGCACTGGGTAGTCAGAAGCGCGGGAGGGTGAGAGAATTCACCAGAGCCAGAGCAGGGAACAGAACAGGCAGACTGATGAAATACACTGCTGAGGGGAGCAGCGGGCGCTGCAGGAGAGATCTGCACGCCATGGGGGACCCTCACCAGTCGCCGGGGATCAAACTGGCACTTCAGAGGCTGTAGGCAGCTTCGCAGCCCAGCGCTCAACTGCTGCGCCATCGGGAGGCCCAATGTCTTTCATTTTTTAATTATTTGTCCTTCCTGTCTTTAAACAAAATGTGAAGCAGAAACCCAATGTGTACAGAAGCTGAAAGTAATGTGGACTTCAAACTGGAGTGAAGGAGCGACCCTAAGCTCTTTCCCCATTTTTCTAGACCCCCTTTGTAGGGACACCAGACAATCTGAAATTATGTGGCAGTGTGAAAACACTTGTAGGAGAATATGGAGCAACATGGAAACTTCATGGTGAATGATTAGGTGAAAGAATCAAATTACAAACCCAGGCAGCCTCTTTGCAAGGTCATCTTCTCAGGGACTTGCACATCCTTAGGCCGGAAGAGTGGATAGGGCAGGTGTTGGGGTTGGTGGGCAGACATGCTGGCTGGGTGGTCACTCAGTGCCAGGACCTGTGGAAAGCAAAGGCAGCAGGCCAAGCATGAGGCCTTGCCACTGCCAGCTCCCATTTTGTTGCCATAGTCCATCTCAGAATTTGGAGGAGTCCCAGTATTCTGTTTTTATCCCTGGGCTTGGAGATCATTTTGAAGGTTCATGTTTTCAAGTAGGAGGAGAAATCTATTTTATTCAACGGTTAGAGAGTTTCACTTTGACTTCTAACTTTTGAAACCGAGCCATATAATAAGGGGACCTCCATTTCTCTCATGTGCCAGGTCCTGCAAATACTAATGTTGACTTGTTGAATTAAATTGATGGAGCCACCCCATGTTTCTTTTTTTGGTTGTGTTTGCTGAATAAATATTTGTTTAAATTTTAATTTTAAACTTTCTGGGCCATTACAGTTTAGGTAGTTCTTTTAAAAGCAGCAATAGTCCAATATTATGTCTAATCTAATCTGACAATTTTTACCTTACCTGTGAAATTTGTTTAGTTAGTTTTATTGTCATGGTCAATTTTCCTTATTTGTTATCTCCTTTTATACTTTCTGTTTCTTGCTTTTAATTCTTCTACTTTTCTTTCTTCCCAAAAGATTCGTAGGGCATATGTTCTGTTTCTATTGTACTTCATGTTATCTTTAAGTTTAAAAAAAAAAAAATGTTTTCCTCTATTGGAAAAAAAATGAAAGGTATCTTTTGACTATTCATTGATGGAAAAGAAAAATTATGCCAGTTTTATTTTCTTCACTTCCCATTCTTTGCTACTATGAAATAAGATTTTGAAATCAAGTTGTTGGGGCCTCCCTTGTGGTGCAACGGTAAAGCACAGCACTATAAAGCTATCCACAGCCTCTGCAGCATGAGTTTGAACCCCAGCCCGCCGCCAGGAAGATGCCCATAGGTGCAGCAGACCTCTTCTGACTCGCCCGCTGCTCCCCTCGCAGTGTATTTCAGTCTGCCTGCCTATTCTGTTCCCCACTCTGTCTCTGGTGAATCCTCTCAACTCCCCACACCTCCGGCCTATATCCCAATTCTCATATGCATAAATAAATAAATCTTTTAAAAAATCAGATTTTTTTAAACTTTTTTCATTTTGCAGAGTCTCAGAAATTATTTTTGATATTAGGATTAGATTCTGTATGATATTCATTCTTTTTATCATACTGTCATCCTTGAGAACTTAATTTGATGAAAGTGATTTTCAGTAAGGTAAGTACATTTCAAGTAATTTTGTACTGAAATTTTAGTTGAGATAACTGTAGTTTCACATGCAGTTGCTGGAAATTATACAGAGAGATCTTATATATGCCTTCCTTGGTTTCCCCCGCTGTCTTGCAAAACTCTAGTTTAGTATCACAACAGACTATTGACATTGATACAATCTTCATGTCTTATTTAGAGCCCTCACATTTTACTTGTACTCACTTATTTGTGTTTACATATGATTGGCTCTTTATGTACAATTTATCACAGGTGGTGTTTCAGTCAAGATACATAACAGCTCCACCTTTACAAGAACTCCTCATGCTTCCTTTTATAACCACACTCACCTCCCTCCCTTATTCATCCACCTCTGACCATTCCCTAACCACTAACAATGACTAATCTGCTCTCCATTACTTTCTTTTATATATTTTTTCCATTTCAAAAATATTATATAATGGAATTATATGGTATGCTACTTAGAGGGATGGTCTTTTCACTAAACATACTTCTCTAGAGACTAATCCAAATTGTTGCATGGATCAGTAGCTTCTTACTTTTTATGGCTGAATATTATTCCAGGGAATAGATGTACCACAGTTGAACGCTTCATCTTTTGAAGATTATCTGGCTGTTTCCATTTTGGGTTATTGCAAATAAAATATCTATGAACATTTGTGTACAGGTTTTTGTGTGAGCATAAATTTTCATTTATTTGGGATAAATACCAAGAATGCAATTGCTATATCCGATGGAAATTGCATATTTAGCTCTTTAAGAAACTGCAGAATTGTTTCCCAGAGTTCCTGAACCATTTTACTCAAGCAATTTCAAAAAGATAAGAATGTATAGTTTCTGGGCTCTTACTTATCTCAGTAATTATCTCTATTGCTTTCACAAATGATAAATTGGTTAAAGAAATATACTTGTTTTGCAGCAGTTTTTTCTTTAAAATTTTATAGAATTTATTTCAGCATCTTCTAATAATCAATGTTGCAGAGAAAACTAGATCTAGTTTAATTTTTGTTTCTTTGTGAGAAAAAGTTTGTCTTGTTTAGTAACTATTTGGTGTTTTCTTTCTCTTTATTTAAAATAAAAATGAGGTATATTGAAAAATATGTCTCTTCCACAATGTTGTATCAAACATTCTAAGTGTTTCCTATCCCTATTTTTAGATATTTGTTTTAGCTTAGAAAAAATCCTCAGTTGTTGTTTATTTTTTTTTTTTAATCATTGTGTCTGTTGTTCTGAGCTCTACCATTCTTTGTCTACCTTGTGTATTACCTACCCTCTCATCATTTCCTTATATTTGTTCTTTCTTTTGCATTATGAAAGGAAATCTCAATTTTTTATTTTGCAACCAATGATTCAGTTTTCTGTCAATTCAGCTTTTGAGTACCTTTAACTGGATTAAACTTCTAATTATATTTATGAGAATGTTAATTTTAATTTCATTGCAAACCTTCCATATCCTATACAACTTCATTTTCACATTATTTTATTTTTTTCACCTCAAAAAGTAAGCTCGTTAGATATCTCTTCACCTCCTGCAAGAAGGTGAACTTTCTGTCATTCTGATGAAGTCATTGAGAATGCTTTATTTTTTTCTGGATCTTAAAATAAATCATTTCCAAAGGCATACTTTTACCCTGGGCTTTTAGAGTGATGTTTATTTCCTTTGTTTTGTAGTATTTTTATGGTATTTTTAATTGAAGTAAAATTCACTTAACACAGAAGTTGCCATTTTAACTATTTTAAAATGTGTTGTTCAATGGTTTGTACTACATTTACAATTTTATACAACCATCACCACTATCAAGTACTGGTACACGTTCAGCACCCCAAAAGGAAACCCTATCCTTATGAAATTATTATTTCCAATTCCCTCCCACCCACCCTGAGTCCCTGAAAACCACAAATCTGTCATGTCTCTAAGGATTTGCTGACTCTGGATATTTCACATAAACATTATATAATATGTAGCCTGTTATGCCTAGCTTCTTTCACTCAGCATAACATTTTTGCAACATTTTTTAGTATTAAATTTTTAATTGTGATCATTATTCTAAGCCAAATAGATATATCTGGTCAATGTGTTTCCCAAGAGACAGTATGACTGAGATGCCACCCTCATATTTACTAGTAGTTGGGTTATACTTCTCCAGTCTAGCAATAGAACACATGGCTCTGTCAAGTTCTTATCCCAGTCCCCACCACCCGCTGACTTTCCACTAGTATAATTCTGCTGGAACAAGACTGATTCATCTTTTTCCTCCACTGACTAATTGAAAAGCCTGAATTACTTTCAGAAAAAAAGTAGAGTTTCTTTGACCAGTTATAATAAATTTTTATGATAATAGCTTTTAAAATTGACTCTTTCTGGAAGGTAGAATGCAATTCGATGTTTTCAAAATAAAAATAATTCTTTGTTTGAGATAGCTGATGTAATTGGAAGACAGAATAGGATGGGGCTTAAGAACTGAAGTTCAGAAGTCTGACTGTGGGGTTGTATGTTGTCCTGTCATACACAGGAATACTATATACACTTATTCCTTAACAACTCTGTACCTTGGTCAAGGGAAATAATAACAATTTACAGTGACATCTGGGGGGCCAAATGAATTAATACATGTTGCACAAAGTTGACTTATAGGAGATAATTGGTTAAGAACAATTCAATTAGGCAAAAGGTTGATAAATGTTAAACTTAAGCATTCATTTGCAATCAAATCATCATTCAGACTATTCATGTCCTATATGGCCTGTCAATTCAGAGAGCCCATGATTTTTTTCAGATTTATTTTATGGTCATTGTTCAACAAATGAAAGAAGAAGGTAGCAACTTAATATTTCTGATTTCTTTTTTCTAAACAAAGTTTATTTTTTTTTCTGATCTTCCTTTCTCAATCGCAGAAATATCCTTGTCCAACATCATCTGTGTTTGCTAGTAACTCATACTCAGCTTGCTGTACTTTAGGCTGTGACACTATCACACTCCATGTAGATGTATCAGACAAATGTATCCTATCAGGGTCCATCTCTGCCTGGTCCACTTGTGCCCACCCTCATGGAGTAAAGATGAAACAATTAAATCACCTGCTCGAGGGATGAGACTTTTAGGTCTCCCAGATGGTTCCACCATGCAGCCAAGTAGAAGAGCTATTCTTCTAAACAATCCATTCTTAAAATTCCTTCCATCTCTACTATTCTTTAAATAAAAGGTTTTTTTTTATTTTTTTTTCCCTTTTTAAAGCCAAGTCCTCAACTTCTATCATTTCAGCAAGGAGCAGACCATAGACATTTATTTGTCCCCAAGTTTTGACACAGTCACATTGAAAAAGGACCTGGGCATATATTCCTTTAAGGGAAGATCATTTTCCAGAAGAAAAATTGACAATACTTGGAAATTTAAGGCCTTTTAAAAAGATCTATGTCTGAGGAAGCACAGCAGGGGAAACAAATTCAGAGGCTCTACACTGAAAAAGGGATGAAAAGGTCATGGAGGTCTTCAGTTTCTACACATTAGGAAGGAGTCACCCACCCACCTTACTTGATAAAAGGCTCCCATTGCCTTCAAGAAAAGTGACTGGGAAGGTATGTTTCCACCTATTTGGAGTTTTCCCAGCTAAAAATAGCAGGGATTTTTAAAATGTTGTATGTGAGAGACAAGTACTATACAATGATCATGTTCTGGTCAATCATCATATTCTATTTTCAGCCTAGAGGACTGACCTTCATGGATTTGCATTTATTAATGATCAAAGCTCAAAGTCTACATGTGCCCTAATGATGTTCTACATAAAAGTATATCATTCAGAAAATTAATGCAGATGGTTATATAATACAGCTACCACACCCCCACCCCAATCCCAAGAAATGCAACCATTTAACTCCACACTGAAAAAAGAGCCCTAGAATTATACCTAGCTTTGTTACTCACTAGGCATTTATTTTTTTCATATTATCTAACCTCTCAGAGTTCTGGTTTCCTGAAAGCATGACACATGAACCATCATCAATAATTATTAGTTAACTTTATGAATGAACGAATGAATAAATGAAAGAATGATGATTATTAGTTCTACCTACCTATTAAGATTTTCATAAGGATCATTTGAGAAAAGATGGGTCAAAATCTTTACTCACTGAGGAGTATCATTAAAAATGTATGGTATTTTGATTATGCAAAGCAATAATATTAATGTAATCTAAACTTATAAAGTATATAAACAAAGAAGGCCTTTTTTCAGCTACCAAATCAATGCTTCTAAATCCATGCATTTGATTTCTGATATAATAGACATAGAAGAAGAATCACATTTTTTTAAATTATTACTTAACACAAAATCCAAACACACTTAGAACATTTTAAAACATAATAGTTCTCTACAAGACAGTTTTTACTCAAGTCAGAAACAGCAAGTTAGAAGGTTGGACAAGTTGGATTCCAGAAGTGAGAGGGGAAAATTGATGATCTGACAGCAGGAAAGAAGACTGGGAAAAACTATTAAATTTTGGCTGCAAGGAGCAGATTATGATTATGTAATTTAGGTGCACATATCCCACTCTTAGACAACCCTATACGTAACATTTTTATTGAAGCATTTTGCAACAACTGATTTTATTAATAACAATGAAGAAGACAACTTAATTGGCATGAGTATACTCTAGTTAAAAGGTAAAGAAATGATTAGTACATATCTTTGGAACAATTTCTATTTAAAACGCTTCTTTAAAATTTTGGTGCTTTTAAGAGCAATTCCTAACATGTGGTAGAGGAATATTACATAATTTCATATCTCATTCCCCATGAGTCAGGTTTTTCTCTACCTGAAAAGTTGGTAATAAGTGAGCTGACTAACCGCAAGTAAGCCTTTACTCTTCCTTCTTGACCAAGGGCATTCGGTTTAACAACTAAAGAGTGCAGGCCTTAAAGATCTTGCTAACAGGTCTGAAAATACATTTGTGAATTCCTATGCATAGGTAAATTACTGTTCCATAGATCCTACTACTTTCAGCTGTTTATTTCCAACTTATTGACTGAGATAATAAAGATAACTAAAAATCTGTTGTCCCCAGGCAAAAATTAGTGAGTATCTGATCATCAAACAAGGCTCTGGGATTTTGTGAGGCTTCTACTGCCAGGCACATGTAGGCTGCAAAATGTCCAGTTTGAGGGGCAATTTCCAGTTTGTTATTCGTTTTGTTGTCTAAGTCAGTTGCCACTTTTAATTGCTGCTAGATTTGCTTCTTAAAATATAAATTACTCTTTATTTAACCTCTTGTTAGCTCATTGTGCTGTCGGTTGTTTGGTTCCTTCTCCAGCATGGCCAGACACTTGCATCTTGGACATAAAACCCCATACTGATGGGCTTCAACACAAGAACACAGTGTGGTGAAAACATGACTCATTCTTTATTACTAAAACATACAGAAAATGCCTGTGCATTTGTGCTGTTTATAACTTTAAGGTAACTGCAATGAAATTACTGCCTTATTTTTTTATGTTTATAGAGCATAATTTCATAACATAAAACTATGCTAGAAGGTAGTAATTTCCTCATATAAAGTAAATAATAAGCAATTCATATGCAAGTTTGGCAAGTTTACTTGGATAGTTTATCCCTCCTTAATTATTTCTTATTCTAAAATTATTTTCTACTAAATTAGAATAGGATAACAGAGCTGAAGTTGGGGGAGTGGGAAGAGTTCTCTAAATTACCAAAACAATACTGCACTCCAGATGAAACTTTCAGTGCAGAGTTCAGGTAACTGAAGCAGTCATCCTCAACTGCTCCGTTTCTGGGCAAGCTTCCTGTGTGTTCTAGTTCCTGGTGCTTAGCAGTCCTACACTGATTGTCAGGCGATGCGAATGACAGATGGATACAAAAACCTATACTGTTAAAGGGCTCTTCCCTTCTCTGTCCTATGCCCAAGCAAGAAACAGAAGAGAATAAATTTTATCTGCAGGTAGCACTTGCTTTCATGTAAAGCACTATCTACAGGGGAGTGAGGGAGGGGAGTGGAGGCAAGACAGGAAGAGTTTCCAGGGAGTAGGCACCCTGGACTGAGAGTTTTACAAGTATCTATGTGTCAATAGAGCCTCCATTTACATAAAATACAAAAGTTTCCTAAGTCTGAGAAGACTGGGCCAAGAAGGGGTGAATCTTCCTGTTGAATGCAGAAGAGAATGAGGTAAATGCTTGCTAAATAGGAAAGGAAAGTGAGCGCACTGCCTCCCCTGCTGCTTTCCACCTCGAGAGCGCTTCATGCACTCAAGGGCAAGTGCATGGGACAAAGAGTCTAAATTTGAAAACAACACACAGTATCACAAGGAAAAAGGTTTTTACCCAGTGTAGGGGCACAGGACACCTCTGAAAATTATTTTTCACAGCAAACTCTAAAACATTTCTAAACAAGACTTTTTGGTATTCTCAACAGGACAGGAATTTATAACTTCTAGAAAAGGAAGAAGAGATTTGCATGAAAAAATCAGAGATAAAGAAGCATTGTAAAAGCAACACCCTGAGGAGCATACTAAGGGAAAATTTGCAAGTAAAACAATGTTAATTTTCAAAAAGTATGGAACAATAAAAATTAAAATATTAACAATAAATGTAAGGGTATTTTTAATTTTACTTTATTATTAATGATTTTCTGCATTCTCTATGTAACTATTTTACCATAAATAGGAAAAAAGTAATTAATAATGCTACCATGTTTTAATTATGAATGCAATGCAATAATGTTATATAGAAAAAACTAATAGGAAACAATTATAATTCAACCACCTATTATCTTTGTGAGAACTCTCTTCCTTAGTTTGTTCATAGTTTCATTTTATATGTTTTAAGAACGCTATAAATAAATACTCTTTCTTACTTTTGAATTTGTTATTTAGAAATTTCTCTTCATTTTATTTTGCTACATAATTTTTATTAATGGCTAAAAAAAATTCACCAAAGTGTTATTCAGTAATATACTGTTTCTCTTATAGGTGGACATTTCAGTGACTTACAGATTTTTTAATTATGAATGATGGTAAAATATGTATCATTGTATATGCAAATCTTTTAATTCTTTTACATTAGCTAATTTATATTCTCTGCAGTTATTATTATTCTTATTTAATCTTAACAATGATTTTTCTAATTTAGGTATTATCATCTTCCTTTTACACAAGAGGAAGCTCAGCTTTAGTAGAAGTGCGTACTGAAGTTGTATCTTGCTGCATGGTCACACAAGGCATCTGCAGGGTCAGACCACCAAAAATTCCTTTTTGGAAGTGTTGTAGTGTTTGCTGTGTAGAATGATTTTCAGGAGCAAACTGTGCCTCTACACTGGGTAATAATCTTTTTTCCTTGTGTGTATTTTCCACATACCATATCACTGTTGTTTATTTGTTTGTTTGTTTGTTTGTTTTTGTCATATTGCTTTCCAAAAGTGGCCCTTCGCAGACTAACATTGCCAGTTGCCATACTTCATAGTGCTCAATTTATACCACACCAGCCAGCGGGTAATACTATAGTTTTGATGATTTAACAGCAAATCATCAAATTCTTGCTGGGATTGGGTTGGGAAGTAAGCACGAATAGATTGTACCAAATTTTTGTCTTGATTTCAGCCTGACCAGAGTGGCACTATTTCCTATGCTGATTATTAAGATCTCTAAAAGAATTGTCTAAATACAGAGTAATACCTCCAATGATAAGTAACTATATTCATTCTTACTTTAACTACAGGCTCAGAGATGCATAAGCAGGATCCATTCAAAAGCAGAAACTAAATAAAATTAAATAAAACCCCAAAGAACTTAATTATTATAGAAATAAATTTAGTGCCTTAAAAAATCTATATACCATTTAGATGCAATGTTGTAGATGTAATGTATTAGACTCAAAAGCCTCTTGAAAAGGTTCCAGAAAAGAAACTGTGCTTCACTAAACAGGGGTTTTTGCATGAAAGCTATGACCCAAAACCGCAGATATCCAAAAAGTAATCACATCAACCCTTTGCATCTCTCAGATTCCATTATGTAAAAATTGTCCGTGTCCCTTGACAGAATTGGAAGCGATTATGCGAAGGGAAGTAAGTCAGAAGGGAAAAAAAAGAGAAATATCAGATGGTTTCACTTACATGTGGAATATAGAGAAACCAAACAATAAGTCAGGAAAGGAAACAAAACTTGCAAGCTGACCATAGATCTGAGGCCTATGGGGGGAGGGTGAAGGAGAGGGGTCAGAATAAGGGAAGAAGAGCATGAGGGACTGTGGTGATGGATCACGGGTGCTATGGTGGTGGAAGAACTACAGGGACTACACCTGAGGGGAGAAATCAGATACTGTACAAAAAACGAACAACAATGTAAGAAAAGAAACACATCCAATTAAAAAAAAGTTATCCATGTTCCCAGGGAGGAAAGGAGTAACATTTATAAGCAAGTACTAACATGAATTCAAAGTAAGTAAGGAATAAAGCAAATCACTTATACCTTATAACATCCAGATTGCAAAATATGTATTGCATCCCAAAATACTCAAAACTGTAATAGCTATCACATGATTCATTTATATTTGCATCAACATGAAAGCCATTTATATTCTGGTTTGAAAACACTTCTCAAAGTAGACCCAATTCATGCCATGCCTACTTTCCTACTGGCCACCTCTTCTCACTCATCAAAATCCTTCCATGGAATTCTGCAGTAGGGTGGAAGGTAGAGCCAGGGTTCATATACAAATGGCCATGATGGGTGCAGGTTAAGCACAGGCAGACTTTCCCCACACACACACAGATCATAGGGCCTCATGTGAACCCCAGACCAAGCAAGCAGAGGCAGCACTACTCAGTACCCATACAGATCTCCATGAACAGGCACTACTGAACTCTGCCTCCCAAGCTCTCTGACTGCCTTACTGATTCAAGATTGTGAATTGCTTTAGATCCAACTTTTGCTTCCTAATTTTTTTCTGGACTTGATGCTTGCTTGATGCTTCAGGTTTTCCCATGTTCCCAGACCAACTCCTCACCCTTTCTTTCATGAAACAACCATATTGCCTACTAAGTTTTACCTACTGTCAAACAGAGCCTGGCTTTTCAGTCTAAAACAAGCTCTTGGTCTCTGACTCTCTTAACATGGAAGGTCAGAAAAACAGAATGATGTACATGGTAAGTCCTGAGCAGAGAAAGTAGCCGAAGTTAGAGTTAGACGAGGACTAAATTCTAGAGGCCAGTGGAGGATTCAAAGTGACTAGAGGACTCCTTAGCAAAGTTTCCTGAACACCTACATGTTTGAGTATTTCCTCTGAAATGAACAGATGAGATTTGCAAAATGTAAGTGGCAAAAGTATCTTTTGTATAAAATACAAAAAAAAAATTATCAACATCATATCATTAGGGAAATTAAATGAAATTAAAATCAAAACCACAATGAAATACAATGAAATATCTCCTCTCATCCTTAGAATGGAGAGAGGGGGCGGGGGAGAGAATACAGCAAGCATTGGCAAAGATGTGAAGAAATTGGAATCCTTGTGTACTGTTGATGGGAATATAAAACTGTTCAGCTGCTATGGAAACAGTATAAGTTTTCTTCAAATAATTAAAAATAGAATTACTGTATGATCCAGCAACTCTAGTTCTAGGATACATTCAAAAGAATTGAAAACAAGGTCTTGGGTCCTCCCTGGTGGTGCAAGGGGTTAAGACGCAGCCTGTGAAGCTAACCACAGCCACTGCAGCACGAGTTAGATCCCCAGCCAGCCAGGGAGCAAGCCACATGTTGCAGCAGACCTCTCCTGTCTCTCCCGCTGCTCCCCTCAGCAGCGTACTTTGGTCGATCTGCCTGTTCTGTTCCCTGCTCTGTCTCTGGTGAATCCTCTCACCCCCCGCATCCCTGGTCTATACCCCAGCTCTTGTATTGCATAAATAAATAAATCTTTAAAAAAAAAAAAAAAGAAAGCAAGGTCTTGAAGAAATATTTGCCCAAGGTAGCAGCAAGCCAAGCGTCCATCCACCTTAGATGAATGGGTAAAGGAAATTGTAGCATATACATCCAATGGATTATTAGTCAGGTTTATAAAGAAAGGGAATTCTCACCTGTGCTTTGACATAGATGAACCCTGAGGACATTACATTAAACTAGCTAAGCCTTTCACAAAAGTATAAATACTATGTGATTCCATTTATATGATATTCTTAGAATAGTAGAAATCACAGAAACAGAAAGTAGATGGTAGTTGCTAAGGGCTGGGAGGAAGAAAAATGGAGAGTTTCTTTTCAATGGGCACAGAGTTTCAGTGTTGCAAGGTGACAAAGTTCTGAAGTTTGGTTGCAAAACATATATGAGTGTACTTTACTGACCTGTACACTTAAAAAGTTTAAGACAGCAATTTATAAAAATAAAGGACACAGAGAACATGCATTTCCCATCACTATATGTCAGGCTATGTGCCAATATATTTTAGATACTGTGGCAGGAAAGCATCTTGAGATACAGTGTCTGTGCTTTTCTTTTCTTCTCTTCTTGTCCAGCTCCCACAGAACCTGAAGAACAGTTGAAACGCAGAGAGAAAGAGTCAGTGTTCAGTTTTTTAACTTCCAAAATAAGCTCTTGATCCCAGATCAGAAACAATACTTTTAAGAGCCAAAGTTTTTGATATGCAAGAGGAAGGTTTTTAAGGAAAGAAAAGGCTATTAAGAAGCAAAGAGAGAAGGCTTTAGAGGAAGGAGGGCAGAAGCATTTGTGCCAGAACAAGGGGCTGAAAAGAGGATGGAGGCAGAGCAGACTCCCACGCTCCACCCCCACTCCCAAGGCTGACAGAATAGATGCAGGTCAACCAGACTTCAGACTAGGAGACTAGAACAGTCATCTGCAGGAACAGAAGGGGACCAACCAAGTCCCGCAGACCGCCATGTTCAGTAGTGATGGTGGAAGGATGCACTGAGAACAGCCAGGAGCAGCCATGGGCTGATGTCCCCTGTGGCCGGACCATAGCGAGTCCACTTCACTTCCTCAATGAACAGCCTTGTTCAGTAGATGTTGCATCACAGCTATTGAAATAAGATCTACTAGTTCATCAGTGTATGAATGAGTTACTTAAACAGTACATCTTGGAAACAGAGTTGATTCTTATGCACATACCATAGAAAGGGCTGTTCCCAGGCAAACCTGTATTAAACAAAGGAAGCAAAGAGAGGGAGGTCCCAGGAAGAGGGACAAAGATTAGGATGCAGCTAAAATATAGCCTTGAGGAACTTCATGTCTCACCTTTTAGGTGAGAGAATTCCAGAAGTATAAGCTAGAGGAAGTGGCAGTGAGGTAAGAGATAGTGACAAAGGATATGGCTTAGAATTTGACAGAAGTAAGGAAAAACATTTTGTGCTAAGAATATCTACAACTAAACTGACTTTGATGAAACTGTAGAACCTTAAAGATAAAACAAAAATGGTAAAACCTAGCAGAGAAGAGTGATTACCCATATGAAAAAAGAGAAATTATGGAGATAGCAGGTCCCTTCCTGAGGTCAGAAGTAAGAAGTACATCTTTACAGTGCTGAGAAAGTGAAGGAAAAAGAAGACAGGACTTGTTGATCCATAATCTTATACTTCACTTAATTATTTTTCATGAGTAAGAACAAAACAAAGCCATTTTTGGTTGTTCAAAAGTTACAGCAGGGCCTCCCCGGTGGCGCAGCGGTTGAGCGCTGGGTTGCGAAGCTGCTCGCGGCCTCTGTGGCACCGGTTCGATCCCCGGCTGCTCCCCGGCCACCAGAGGAGGGTCCCACATGGCGCGCAGACCTCTCCTGCCACCCGCTGCTCCCCTCAGCAGTGTACTTCGGTCCTTCTGCCTGTTCTGCTCCCTGCTCTAGCTCTGGTGAATTCTCTCACCCTCCCGTGCTTCTGACTGTACCCAGTGCATGTACAAACAAAACAAACAAACAAAACAAATAAATAATAATTAAATAAAACATGCCTCTATAAAAAAAAATTAAAAAAAAAAAGTTACAGCAGATGGACCCTCACTGAAAGAAGTACAAAGTATAAACCAGCCAGAAGAAAAATAAACTAAAAGCAAAGAGTGTGATGTTGAGTCAATGATAGTCAAACAGTGATAAACATTTTAAATTACATAACTATTTACCACAAATATAACAATAATATGTATAATGCCCAAATTCGGTTACAATCAAATAGATAGATCTAAAACTCATTTTAACAGTCATATTAAAGACCTGAGAGAAGAATGTGAAAAAGTTATTGTAGCTGGTATCCTCAAGGGAAAAATACAGATATCAAATCATTTCATCTTTCATTAAAATATAGTTAAATAGTTGTAGTAAAAATTAAAAGATAACTACTAAAAATAGAAATATAAGGTATAAGTCTGAAATGAGCAGTGTAAGAAAGTGAACAAAATTCAATAATCACATAAAGCAGAAAGGGAAGAAAAGCAAGGGTGTAAAACATAAATAGGGCCTCCCTGGTGGTGCAAGGGGTTAAGACGCAACCAATGAAGCTATCTGCAGCCACTGCAGCACAAGTTCGATCCCCATCCAGGGAGCTACCCACACGGCGCAGCCGACCTCTCCTATCTCACCTGCGGCTCCCCTCAGCAGTGTGTTTCAGTTAGTCTGCCTGTTCTGTTCCCCACTCTGTCTCTGATGAATCCTCTCATCTCCCCACACCTCTGGCCTGTACCCCAGTTCTGTATAAATAAATAAATATTTTATAAAAGAAAAACAGAAATAGAAAGCACAAATCCAAATAGCAGAAATGTCTAAATAAATCAACAATCATAATGAATATAAATGAACTCATCCATCAATCATCACACTACTCATTTGTATTGAAAAAAAACAAAATTTAAACATATGTTTTTATGTTTGTTACATGAAACACACTAAAAACAAATAAATAAAATCTAAAAATAATAACATGTTAAATTTATTCTATGAAAATACAAATCAAAAGAAAACTACCAAAACTATTTGTACTGGTATAAGAAAAATTGAATGAAAAGAGAAACTCTGAATAGATAGATAGATTACAGAATAATAGAAATTATTATCCAAGAAAAAACAATAGTCATAAACCTGAATGAGCATAAAAGCATAATCTCAAAGTCTGAATACATAGTTTTGCTCTTTTGAGGAATCACAAAGAGCTTTGGTGACTTTTTCACTTCTGTCATCAGACACTGCAGCTTGGGCAAGATTTCCAGCAGGATTAGATCAGAATGGTGTTTGTCCCATGTAAGAGGAATAATTTTCTTCTGTACACACACATACACACAGAGCAACAACAGCAGCAGCAACAACAAAACAAAATAAATTTAAAAAGTTACAGAGAAAAGGTTATTTTTAAACACCTAACTAAAAATCTGGAGATAAAATTTTCCAGAACTGGTCCCCAGCAGCTCAACAAAGTCAGGGCTGTGGGTCAGCTTCACTCTGCAGACTTCCTCCTCAAGGTCACAAGCTGCACTGCCAACGCTTCGAGCATTACTTCCTTACTCACACATGTACAAAAGCAGCAAGATTCATGTCTCCCAGACCTACTGACAGACTCACCAGGATATCCGGTAGCCAGCCATCCCAAAGCCCACCTACTGACAAAATGTAAGGGGTTACCACAGACTCCAACTATGGTTCAAACCCAGGCAGGGGAGAGGCGTATTTTCTGAGAATACTCACACCTGATACCCCAAGATAATCAATTCATTTGTTTAGGAAGACATCTGAGAGTTGGGGAGGCATCCGAAGTGTCTGCAGGCCCATGAGAAAGAGTTGCCACTGAAGGCTTGTCCTTTGCAAGTTTCTTGCTGTCTGAAAGAAGCAGGGAGTACATCTCACAGGATCCTACTGATTTCCCATTCCCCTTAATATTCTAAATCTTCTAGAATTAAAATAAGTAAACATGGAATATAGATATATAGCATGAATGACTTAAAGTGATGTTAGAACTGGTTCTACAGAATGCTTAGGGAACAGATTAAACAAGCAAGTGGCAGTGGCATTTGGGCTGATAAATAAAGGCTGCTGCCTATGTGTGAATAGGTTTAAATTAATTAATAAAAATGAGACATTATGAGCAGTACCACAAAGTAACTCTTGCACTCTCAGAACTATAGAGATGGACTGCCTCAGAAATCATGTAACTCACTCAATGACTCAAAGACTCAGGATGCCAGTAACATCACCAAAAATAATTCACTTCTCAAATCACTCAATTCAAATCACTTCAAGGGATTTTTGGTTAAAAATCCTTTGCTGTTTTTTTTTTTTTTTTAAGATTGATTGATTGATTGATTTGTTTATTTGTTTATTTATACATACAAGCACTGGGTACAGTAAGAAGCACGAGAGGGTGAGGGAATTCACCAGAGCCAGAGCGGGGAACAGAACAGGCAGAACGACGAAATACACTGCTGAGGGGAGCAGCAGACGGCCTGCGCTCCATGTGGGACCCCCGCGGTGGCCGGGGACTGAACCGGCACTGCAGAGGCTACGGGCAGCTTCACAGCCCAGTGCTCAACCATTGCACCACCAGGGGAGGCCCCTTTGCTGGTTTTGCATCATTTCAGATTCATAGTCCAAAATCCTCAGGGGGCCATATAGTAACATTTAATGTGACTGTAGAAAATACATAATGTGGCATATTAAATATTGTTTATTTCACATCCCCTCACTCCCCCACTCAACTTTACAAGATTGGGGCTCTATTTTGTTACTCCTCAATCTCCAGTGCCTAAAATATCTTTTTGGAATGTTGCAAGCACAACATCAATAGTTAACAATAGATGAATGGCTGGTGTGCTATAGCCACCTCAGTTACTTTGCAGTCAACTGGAATACCAGACTGAATACTATAAATATTAGCACAATTACTCAGTTTCTCAAGGTGAAAATCCAGGATTCATCCTTTTATTCCATTCCTTCCCTCTCTGTCCATGCCCTTTCTATCAGTGATCCTCTTGTCTCTGATTGCAAAACATCTCCTAAATCTATTCTTTGTCTTCATTTTCACTTGCATTTCACTCTGGCACAAACCAGCATTATCTTTCATCGAGAGACTCTTTTTGCTCTTCCTGTTCTCATTCTTGTCTCTTGTACCCCATTCTCCATGTGGTAGTTAAACTTTTAAAAATGTAAATCAGAAACACATCCCTGTTTTTTTTTTTAATTACATATTTAAGGAAGTGAACATTCTAAATGTCTTTCTCACCAAAAACCTATTCTACAGAGGTCACTATGTAGTACATGTTCTTCCAAACTTAGGTTATTTCTACATATGTATATACTTTATACACAACACACATGTACTTTTTTTTAAAAAATAGTGTATCCTTCAAACATATTGCAAACATCTTTCCAAGTGAGTATAATAGCTATTCAATGTTTTGACAGTTGAATGAGTAAAATAAGGAGTCATTTCATTCATCACTTTTGTTTAAATAAAGTACAGTAAGTGTAAGCAGCAGTGGGGATTTCAACAGACATGTGAACATTTGTGCAAATACAACTTGAATCTGCTAGTGGGATTATTTGCAGAAAACATCGAAGGGTAGGCAGGTGTTCCCCATAGATGTTGTTCTTCACACTGCAAGTATTATCATATTCTCTAGAAATCTTACAAACCATATGATTCACTACAATATTGAAGTCTGTGATTTTTTTTAACTCCTATCTCAGTGCCTACAGCAATCTTATTGATAATTATTTTTGTTTAGAGGATATAGGCATTGGGGTTAGCATTTTTTCATGATAAATTTCCCAATTATTTTGTGTACATACAGAGCCTAATCATGGTCCTGAAGAGCACAGGAATGAGATGTTGTTCCTGCTAAATGGTCCTGAAATAGCACAGGAATGAGATGTTGTTCCTGCTAAATCACGTTCACTGTCTATGGGACAAAGGGATAAGTAAAAGATAAAGACTTAAAGAATATTTTTTAAAAATTCAATTCTTATTAGTTGAATCCAAACTGTTCTGAATGAATGAGGGCTTCCCTGATAGCACAAAAGGTTAAGTCACTCTCTATGAAACTATCCGCAGCCACTGCATCATGAGTTCAAACCCAGGCCAGATCCACATGCGACAGCAGAACTTTCCTGTCTCATCTGTTGCTCCCCTCAGCAGTGTATTTCAGTCAATCTGCCTCTTCTGTTCTTCACTCTGGGTCTGGTGAATCCTCTCATCCCTCGCACCTCTGGCCTGTACCCCAGCTCTTGTATGTATAAATAAATAAATCTTAAAAAAAAAAAAAAGCCAAGGAGAAAGCACCAGATGTGTTACTGATTTAAATTCTAGTGTTTCCCTTTGTGACAGATTTTGGGCTGTAGTGAAAGACAGGATCACCTATGTTTTCTCCAAAATCACCTCAGGGCCTCCCCTGGTGGTGCAGGCTGTTGAGCACCATACTGTGAAGCTGTCCGCAGCCTTTGCAGCGCCCTTTGATCCCGGCCGGCTGGCAGGGGGTCCCACATGGCATGCAAACCTCTCCTGTCATGCCTGCTGCTCCCCTCAGCAGTGTCTTTGGTCAGTCTGCCTGTTCTGCTCCCCGCTCTGTCTCTGGTGAATCCTCTCACCTCCCGTGCATCTGGCATGTACCCCGGTTCTTGTGTAAAAAAATAAATCTTAAAAATATATATCACCTCAGCCCTTTATCATTTGCATGAGGGGCCACACATAATTTACTAGCCTATAGAATTCTGTACAAATGCACATGATGTGCTTATAAATAATAATAATATAATAATATATAAAATATATAATATAATAATATATTTTGTTGATAAATGATAATATATTGTGAACTCACCTCATGTTAGGTACTGTGTTTGTGCTTTACATAAGCCATACCATTCTACCTTAACAAAAACCCAGAATAAATTACAATTATTATCTTCCTGTTTTGCAAATCAGAAAACTGGGGCTTAGAGCTCAGTTCTTGCCAGGACTACCCATATTCTCAATGACATCTCTTTAAAATATCCCTTCAAACACAAAAGTTCTATTCCCTAAAAGTAGTTTAACTTGTATTGATAAAGGCAAATGTCCCATTAGATGTTTGTAGTTTTGAATGACAGAGTGCTGTAGACAGGTTCATAAATTGCCTTCCTTATTCTACTCCACCAACACAAAAATAGTAGCATTTATTTATAAGAAAAGTGTCACAATAGTCAAAGCTCAGACTGAGTTGAAATTTGAGAGCAAATTAAAGACACAATAAAGTTCTCATAGATAAGCCTTATATAAGAACAAGTTGACTAATCTGACTACTTGAGAAGTTGTGATGTTGGCAGATGACCAGGATGGTGGAGTTCTCTCACTGGGGCCTTCCCTCATCCAAAGATATGGTGCATAAAAGAGTAAACAGCAAAGGTAATTACTGAAACATGTTCTCCCTAACTTGTCCTATTTTGACATATGAGACTTAGCAGTTCATTCTGAGCAATGAAACAGGCCAAACAACTAGCAAAACATTCACTCACCAATCAGGAAGGAGAGTTATGGTGACATTTTGATCATATGAAGAAAAAAAAAGAAAGCATACAATACAATTTGAAGATAGTACAAATTACTCAAGAAAGGCAACAGATTCTGAATTTAAAATTACACCAGAGTATGAAAATAATGATCAGTAAGTACAAAGACAATTAGATAGATCCATCTATATATACTCCTTTATGAACATGTTGTCAACAATAAGAAAGACAAAATTGAACTTGCTTACAGCATATTGACCAGAGCTAAACATGACCAGAGTGCTAACAACATCAAGGTCATGCAGGTGACCATATGGTGTTCAAGATATAACATAAGACAGTGGCACCCTGGATAATATATCTGTTTGTATTCATTCAACAATAGACTTAGTATGTACAATACATAGATGTATGAAAGACACACACAGTCTCTAAACTTATGGAGTTTGTAGTCCCATCAGAGAAACACATATTAATCAAATAATGATTAGTTTAGATAAATATGTAATCAAAGAAAATTACATCATTCCAAAGAAAAAGATATTACCAGAAAAGAAAACCATAAATCAATGCCTCATGAACACAGACAGAAACTCTAATAAAATATGAACAAACCAATATCCAGCAGCATAAAAATAGGCTATACAGGATTTTAATTTTTTTTTAATATTTATATTTTAAAATATAAATATATTTATAAATTTAGAAAAAAAAATTATATTTACTGGAAAAGGAAACTGAAAATTAATTAAAGAAAATTTAATTCACAATAGCATCAAAACGAGTAAAATATTTAGAAGTAGATTTCACAAATAATACATAAGACACATGCACTGAAAACTACAAAATGCTGCAGAGAACATTCTATGGTCATGGACTTAAAGACTCAGTATTAACAAGAGAGTAGTTTTTATTAATTGATCTTTACATTGAAATCAATCCTTACCAAAATCCCCACGGGCATTTTTGCAAACATTGAAAAGATGACTCTAAAATTTACATGAGAAATATAGGACTTAGAATATCCAAAGGAATATCCAAAGGAATTGTGAAGAAAAAAAATCAGAAACTTTATACTACCATATTTTAAAATTTAATATAAAGCAACAGTAATCAAAACCAGATGAAATTGATGCAAGGATAGGCATATAGATCATTACAATAGACTCAAGAATGCAGATATGTGTCCTTTACTTCATGGTTGCACACTGCTCAACTAACATGCCAAGTGCAGTCAAATGGGAAAGAATGTTCTTGTCAAATATGGATCAGCAGTAATTGAATATCCATATGCAGAATAATGGTTTGGACCCTCATCTCACACTATACATAAAAATTAATCTAAAATAGATTACAAATCTAAATCTCAGGGTTAACATTATAGAACTTTCAATAGTAGTAATCATAGCAGAAAGACTTAAAGATGTTTATTCAACAGAACCAAAAACTGGAAACAAACCAAATGTCCATAAATTGAATAATGGAGTACTATTCAGAAAAGAAAAAGAATAAACATGCTATAACATGGATGAACCTCTAAAACACCACCTTAAGTTAAAGAAGCCAGATGTAAAAGAATAAATATCACATGATTTCTATTTAAACAGAGAGCAGATTAGGGATGCCTAAAATTAGAGGAAGGAATAGAAATGGATTGTATATAGGCATGAGGAATGTTTTTAAGGTTGTACAAATATTCTAAAATGGGATTGTATGATGTTTGCATGACTATTAATTTAGTAAAATTGATGACTTCTGTAGCTAGAATGGATAAGTTTTAAGGTCTGCAAATTACCCTCAATAAAGCTATTTTTACAAATAAAACACTGAGTGTGTCACAAAAGAGTGAATTAGACTGAGAGACCAGAGGCAACTGAGGGTCAAAAAGAGCACTTTTAAAGAAAAATTTAATGTTTAATCTGAAAGAAGACTAAGATTTTATCGTGTTATGTGACAGTAGGGTAGAGAATAGGAAGCAAGGAAGGGAATGAATAATATTTCAGCCAGAATGAGTATCAAATACAAAACCTTAGGTGCAAGGAGACTGCAGGCAATGAGAAGCACAAGCCCATTAGTGCAGCTGAGGAAAGTGGGGAGAAAGATGAAGAAAAGAAGGACTTAGATTCCATTGCAGTAAAGTTTTTGGATTTTATTTTAAAATAATGAGAAATCATTGAAAGACATTAAACAAAATAGTAATGTGACCATATGTGTAATTTTAAAAAATCATTCTTGTTACTGTGGGTCAAAGGTAAGAAACATTTTCTGTGAAGAGAAGTATTTTACGTTTTGGGGGCTGCCATGGACAAAGGGCAAACAAATGAGCTTGTCTGTGTTCCAGTCAACTTCATTTACACAAACAAGCAGTGGGCAGGACTTGGCCCTTTGACTATAATTTGGTGACTCCCTGCAATAGATCAATAGATGGGTAATGAGTTAGAGAAAAAAGGAAACCAGGTTAGGAGGCAAATAAAAGATACAAGTAAAATCATGCAATATTTGTCTTTCTGGTTTATTTCATATGCACAATCCCCTCTGGTTTTTTTCCCCAAATGACAGGATTTCATTTTTTTCTTTAAGGCTGAAAAATATTCCAGTGTTTGTTCACAGTAACAGAGAGTAGAATGGTGGTAACCAGAGGGTAAAGGAGGAGAAAGAGATTTTTGTTTATTTTTTAAGTACAATGGTGGCCATCAGGGGCCAGGGGGAGAAACATCATGAGGACTTATATTTAATGGGCACAGAGTTTCTGTTTTGTAAAATGAAGGGAAGTCTGGAGATGGATGATGGTGATGGTTGTAGAACAGTATGAATGCATTTAGAACCACTGAACTGGACACTTAAAAATGGTTAAATGGTATATTTTATGTGTATGTGTATTTTACCACAATAAAAATACTGGGGTGGGGGGGATAAGCAAGTGCAAAATGATGTGTCTTACATTAGTCATTGCAAAGAGGGTTGAGCACACTCCAGACAGAATTTGTATTGTATGTGTGAGGTAATGGGGGAGGGGGCTGTCATGAATAACCTTTGGCATCAATATCTAGGAAAACGATAAGAAGTGGATATGGAACCAGGATGTGGAAGCACACTATTTGAAGGAAATGAGAAGAAAACCATAGTATCTACTCACTAAGTTGACATGTTAAGTAAAATAGACCAGTTTAAGTGACCATTTGCACAATGCTTTAAAATATTCTATGAAGACAATCCCCCCCACCCAACAAAAAACTGATAGAATAAATAAAGGAATGCTCAGATTCTCCTCATCCCACCCATGGTTGATTCCTTTTACTCCCTTGGCCACTTTAGGTACAAATACATTTGCACAGGTCTACAGTGTCATATTATGGAGTTGGGCCTTATTCCATGGGAAATGAGAAACTGGTAAAAGACTTTACATCAAGGGGAGCAAGCAGACAAAAGCCATACAGGAGCTATAGCAATAGTCCAAGCAACATTATGGGGTAGAAGACTTAAGTTAGTCAGTGGGTAAATACTAAGTTCCTATGCCATACCATGCACTGTGGTTGGTAAGTGGGGAGGTATTAAAGGAAAAGAAAAGATGTTCTTAAGAGGTATTTTTTTGGGGGGAATTTGAAGTAACTTGTGCTTAGATAAAGGGAATTTTAGAAGGCAATCATTTTAATTGAAGTGAATTTGAGTGACTGGGATAATTAGAACCCATCAGGGAAACCAGAATTTTTTTTTTTTAAATTATCTCATGTAAAGACATCACATTCCTCATGATGAGTTTGGCCTTCTAGTAAGTTAGTTGGGAACCATCAACCCAAAGATACAAGTCAATGCCAAAGGGGCAAATGAATTTTTAAAGAGAACATGAAGAGACAAAAGAATCAAAACTGAATTTTTTCTGTAGTTTGTCTTGCCGTGACCCAGAGGGAAAGAGAAAGTTGTGAAGAAATGCAAAAAGGAACACAGTGAAGCCTCAGAAAAGCAGAATCATAGGCCATGTAAGGATAGTCAAGAATTTTCATATATGAAATTTGTTTACCTTTCAAATATATTTTCTTCTTTCCACTGTGTTCCTTTAGTTCAAGCCATCAATGTCTCCTATCTGAATTACCAGAGTGTCCTTTGACCTCCATGCTTCTGGTTCAGTGTGGACTCCAGAAGTCTTCCGTCTTCTATGGATTCCCTTCACCCTGTGGATTAAAACAGAAAGTACATAATGTGAAAGGCATTTCATGAGTGGATTCTTTGTCTACGCTTCCTGCATTGACTTTTACCACCACCTCTCCCCTACCTGTTATACCCAACTATTTGAACCTATACCTCATAGATTTCAACTCCATTTATCTTTCTTCATTAAGTTTGAGGTGTATCACAAAGAATTTGTTACCAATAATAAAGTTCTGAGGTTTATGAATATTTACATTTTTAATTAATAAGAATAGGTTCAAAATTGTCCCGCAAATGTCACTCTTTCTTGTTTGTATTCCAGTATGCTAGAGGGAAAGGAGTAAAAGTGATTGCCATGGGTTTATGAGAGGAAACAATGTTCTTTCACAATTGTCACACTTAATGATCCATCAATCCCTCTGTTAATTCCTCAAGAGGACAACTCACAACTTTTACCTCTGTACCTGGTAACTGAAAACTCCTAATAAAAGTCAGTCAGGATTTATTTTTTCTTGATGCTTTCAAGAAATGGTAAATGTATTTCACAGACTTTGACTATGGGTGAAGGAGACTTTGGAGATTAGACAATGGAGACAGCAAATATAGGCGATTTCAATAATTTTGGTAATGAAATATAAGGCAGTACACAGAAAAAAGGTTCGAATGAATGTTTTCTAACCCTCTCACTTCCCATTCTCTCCAGTCTGCTGTCTCTTCTCTAACCATTTCATAGAAATGGCCTGGAATAAATAACTTCCATTGCCAAATCCATATCACATTCAAATGCTTATCTTCCATGATCACTCAGTAACAGGCAGCTCGGTAGGCCAGTTCCTTTTCCCTTACCCCTGAGTCACATTTGACCTACCTATAAGAAAATATTTTCTTTCTATCTTTTTGGTCACCCCTTTGCTAGCACAACCTTCACCTGGAGCTGGAATTCATGGCTTTGAACTGGCCCATCTGTCTTTCACACTACATCCCTGCCCTGGCGATCTGTCCCATTGTAATCGCCTTGAATACCAACTATACATCAATGATTTCCTTGTCTTCAAAGATTTTTTTAGCCCACTGAATATACAGACATCTTTACATAACTATCCCACAAATATTAATGCATGTTCAAAAGTAAATTTTTTATCTTTCTTCTCAAATCCTAGTATAAAAGTACAAACATGATTCTCACTTGCCCAAGCCAGTTTGCACATTGTTTGCACATACAATTTTAAATGCAGTCCTGTCAATACTAGTAACAAAATGTATCATTACCTGCTTACTGATTTTCACTTGCACTGCCACCACCTAGTTTAAACCACCATCATCTCTTACTTGGTATTACTGAAAATAACTCCTAAAGGGTTCTCAGTTTTTGTTGCCTTCCAAACTATCAACACAAAACATAGTTTGAATTCTATTTTCACTGAACTTAAAACACTTCAAAATCTTAGACCAAAAAATGAAACTCTCTGAAGAAACACCACTCTTACACTGTTGGTGGGAATGGAAATTGGTCTGGTCAATATGGGCAGCTGTGGGGAGGTTTCTCAAAAGACTGAAAACGGATGTGCCAAACAACCCAGCAATTCCACTCCTAAGGATCACAAAACACTGATTTGAAACAAAACCTGAACTCTTGTTTATCACCTCATTCTTTACAAGAGCCACTATATGGAAACAACCTAAGTTCCCCAAGACAGATGACTGAATCAAGAAGTTGTGGTATAGGGCCTCCCTGGTGGCACAGGCGGGTAAGTGCCCACTGTGAAACAGTTGCAGCATCTGCAGTGTGGGTTCGATCCCAGCAGGCCAGCGAGAATCCCACATGGTGCAGTAGACCACTCCTGCCTCGCCCGCTGCTCCCCTCAGCAGTGTATTTCGTCAGTGTTCCTGTTCTGTTCCGCCTCCGTCTCTGGTGAATCCTCTCACCCGCCCGTGCATCTGGCCTGTACCCTGGTTCTCGTATAAAAATAAATAAATCTTAAAAAAAAAAAAAGTGGTGGTATATATACACAGTGGAATACTACTCAGTAATCAAAATAAATAAATACAGAAAGAAAGCAAGAGAGAAAGAGAGAGAGAGAGAGAGGGAAGGAGGGAGGGAGGGGGGAGAGAGAGAGAGAGAGAGAGAGAGAGAGAGAGAGAGAGAGAAAGAAAGAAAGAAAGAAAGAAAGAAAGAAAGAAAGAAAGAGAGAGAGAGAGAGAGAGAGAGAGAGAGAAAGAAAGAAAGAAAGAAAGAAAGAAAGAAAGAAAGAAAGAAAGAAAGAAAGAAAGAAAGAAAGAAAGAAAGAAAGAAAGAAAGAAAGAAAGAAAGAAAGAAAGAAAGAAAGAAAGAAAGAAAGAAAGAGAGAAAGAAAGAAAGAGAGAGAGAAAGAAAGAGAGAGAAGAAAGAAAGAAAGAAAGAAAGAAAGAAAGAAAGAAAGAAAGAAAGAAAGAAAGAAAGAAAGAAAGAAAGAAAGAAAGAAAGAAAGAAAGAAAGAAAGAAAGAAAGAAAGGCCATGTGTAGTAACATGGATAGAGCCGGAAGGGATGATGCCAAGTGAAATAAGCCAGAAAGAGAAAAGTAAATACCAGTGGTGTCACTTATGGGTGGAATATAGAGAAACCAAACAAAGGGTGAAGACCAACTCTTGAAACATTAAAGCATTAAAACCATCCCTTGAAAGCTGGCCATAAATCTAAGGCACGGGAGATGTAAGTTGGGGGGAGCACAATGGACTATGGTAGAGGACTATGGGCACTTTGTCTTTGGGAGAGAGCTCCCGTGACCACGCCTGAGGGGAGAAATCTTATAATGTCAAAAAATTCACAGGTATGTAAAACAATGATGCTTCATTAAAATAATAATAACTAATGAATAAAATTCTCTGAGATGGCCCCTAGTGACCTTGTAAGATCTGACTATTGCTTATTTGTATACTCTACTTTAGTCTGCTCCTGCCCACACTCACAATTCCCAGCATACTGGTTTCTCTATTTCTCATCTACACCAAGTTCCTCCCATCCAAAGATCTTGTGGGTGTGATTTCTCTTGCCTTGAACACATGGCCCTGTCCCGCCCACTTCCTTGCCAACTACTCCTCAGCGTGCATGCCTCAATTTAAACATCCTTGCATAAAGTGAAATTTCCTACCACTTTTCAAACAGAATTAAGTAATTCAATGCTCCCTTTTAAACTCGCTTTTGATGTATATTTCCTCATGGCACTTGTCACAGTTAGTCTCTACGTTTGTGCTTGTTTGCTAGACTATAAGTTCCATGAATATAGGAGCCATATTTCATCTTTAATCACCAGCACCTTGTCTAGGACTGGATTAAAACAGGTGCCATAACAAATATTGTTAGGTAAATGGATAAAATGGATATTGTGGTTATTTGAGCATAAATGAGAGGAAAAGAAAATGAGAGTTCAAACACTTCAACAATTAAGTCAATAACTAAGTTCAATAACTAAATGTTGAATTCAAGGATTTGGGGAATAGTAATCGTGGATCAAATTTATTAAGCACTCCCTAACTGTTGAGAACAGGAATAAATTATTTCATGTTCAACATTACTGAACTCATAAAAAGTCAGTGAGCTTACAAGTGAAAAATCTAGGAAACAGAAATTTTGATTAACTTACCCAAAAGACACAGAAATGGAAGAGAAGAAACTGGAATTCAAACCTAGGCAGTCTGGCTCCACAGCCTTCATGCTTAAGCACTATTTAATTCAGAACTTCCCAATTGGTAAGCCACGAATGAATTGCAGATGTGGCCCTAGAAATCAATTGGTTCAGCTCTGGGGCAGCCAGGCTGGTGGCCACAGGCCCTGAACTGGCTTGTCCAGGGCTCCACAGAGGGCAACGCAGAGGTCAGTCTGATAGCTGAGCCAAATCATAAAGGAGGACTGGGGAGTGACTCCAGAGCCTCTATATTCCCCTACCCACATCCAAGCCTAGGTGAACACCTCAGCAGCACCTGAAGAAGGCACCCTGTGTGTTTTGGTCAAGGTGTTCCTGGAGCTGCCAGGTGTGTGGGGGCACAATCAGCAGATCTGATGCTGATGGTTGAGGGGGCAGGGCAACAGATGAGGACAAGCAGGGACCTCCATTTTCATGTAATTGAACACATCTTCCCAGGGCCTCCCCTGGTGGTGCAGCAGTTGAGTGCTGGGCTTCTAAGCTGCCTGCAGCCTCTGCAGCGCCAGTTCGATCCCCAGTCATATGGCGCGCAGACGTCTCCTGCCGTGCCCACTGCTCCCCTCAGCAGTGTATTTTGTCACTCTGCCTGTTCTGTTCCCTGCTCTGGCTCTGGTGAATTCTCTCACCCTCCTACTCTTCTGATTGTACCCAGTGCTTGTATAAATAAATAAATAAATCTTTAAAAAAAAAGATTGAACACATCTGCCGAGTGATGTGCAGTCGGCTGCACAGTGACTGCCCTGCTGCTGGAGGTATCTTCTGCTAATGGGAGCTTCATCAATATTTTGAAATGCTTTGTCTAGCTGGTTTGATTGCTTTAGAAATCCATTCTCATGTCCTTACTTTTGTCAGTGAAAGAAAGAGCTTTTATTTTTTATTTAAATTTTATTTTTATATTCCCCATACAATTACAACCCCTTCATTTTGACCCCAAACCCTCCTTTCCCTGCCCACCACACTACCTCGCCAATATTTGTTGTTGCTAGTTTTTTTAATATGTGCCATTCTCACTGGTGTAAGATGGTATCTCATGGTAGTTTTGATTTGCATTTTCTTGATTACAAGTGATGTTGAACATTTTTTTCATATGCCTATTGGCCATTTGTATTTCCTCTTCAGAGAAGTTTCTTTTTAACTCTTCTGCCCGTTTTTTGACTGGATTGTTTTCTTTGTTTTTGTTGAGTCTCATCAGCTCTTTGCAGATTTTTGTGATCAGTCCTTTATCATTAATGTTGTGTGCAAAAATGTTCTCCCAGTCGGTGGGGTTTCTCTTTGTTTTTGTTATTGTCTCTTTTGCTGTGCAGAAGCACTTTAATTTGATGTAGTCCCAGCTGTTGATCTTTGCCTTCACTATCACTGCTTTGGGTGATGTGTCTATAAAGATGTCTTTGAGGTGCATATCATGTAGTGTTTTGCCAATATTTCCTTCTATGTATTTTATGGTTTCAGGTCTTATGTCTAGTTCTTTAGTCCATTTTGAGTTGGTTTTTGTGCATGGTGTTAGGTAGTAGTCAAGCTTCATTCTTTTTGCATGTAGCGACCCAGATTTCCCAGCACCATTTATTGAACAAACTTCCTTTGCTCCAATGCATATTCTTTGCTCCTTTGTCAAAGATTAGTGATCATAAATCTGTGGGTTTATTTCTGGATTTTCTATTCAGTTCCATTGGTCTTTGTGTCTCTTCTTGTTCCAATACCATGCAGTTTTGATGAGTATGGCTTTGTAGTATAGTTTGAGGTCTGGGAGTGTGATGCCTCCATTCCCAAGAAGAGCTTTTAGATATCATAATAAAATGTCAACTTGGCGAGGTTGTGGAGAAAAAGGAACTCTCCTGCACTGCTGGTGGGAGTGCAAACTGGTCCAATCACTATGGAGAGCTGTGTGGAGATTTCTTGACCTACTAAACATAGAGCTTCCATATGATCCAGGAATTCCACTCATAGGTATTTACCCAAATGACACAGAAACAGTAATTCCAAAGGGCACCTGCACACCTATGTATATATCAGCACTATTTACAATAGCTAAGCTATGGAAACAAACCAAATGCCCAAAAATAGATGACTGGAACAAGAAGATGTGGTACATATATACAATGGAATATTACTCAGCAATCAAAAAAGATAAACACATGCAGTTTGCAGCAACATGGATGGAGCTAGAAGGGATCATGCTCAGCAAAATAAGCCAGAAAGAAAAAGAAAAATATCAGATGGTCTGACTCATAGCAGGAATTTAGAAAACCCAAGTATGGGACCATGAAAAAGACTAATCAATACAAAGTAAAAATCAAAATCAACAAGCAACTATAAACCAGAGACACACTACTGGGGTGGGGGAGAAGGGAGGGTGGGGAAAGGAAGGACTAGAGTCAAAATAAGCGGGGGGTGCAATTGTATGGGGAATATAACCAAAATGAAAATGCATACATTGTGCAAAGATGAAAAAAGATGTAAGAATTATATAAAATAAAATATTAAAAAAACTAAAAAAAATTAAAAAATAAAATGTCAACTTGTACAATTTTGAATGATTGAAAAACAAGATGTTCTAAATATTTAATACCTGTTTGTGTGAACAAAGTTCTTGTTGATGGTGATTTTCAAAACCTTGAAGAGATGGGCTTTAGAAACACTTGAGTAGAACTTCTTATAAACATTTGAAGCATAAAACTTATAATAAAAACATAATGTTGCTGGAATCAAGCTCAGTTTTTCTCCAAAAATGTTTAAGATCTTTCTTAGAATTTTTAAGTAAAATTTTATGTTAATATTTTCCTTAATGCTTTTTTTAAAGATTTATTTATTTATACAAGAACTGGGGTACAGTCAGAGGCACGGAAGGGTGAGAGAATTCATCAAAGACAGAGTGGGGAGAAGAACAGGCAGACGGACCAACGACACTGCTGAGGGGAGCAGTGGGCAACTCAGGAGAGGTCTGCCGTGCCATGTGGGTGTCTCCCTGGCTGGCTGGGAATCAAACCCGTGCTGCAGAGCCTGCAGATAGCTTCACAGAGCGGCACTCAACCCACTGCGCCACCGTGGAGGCCCTCCTTCATGCTTTTAATTTTATTTTTCTTGTCATAATTATGCAATAATTTAGTAAATATAAAATAGTATTTTTTTCATAAAACACCATACAGTTACCCCCAAAATTCTCTCCATCCACTCCAGTTGTCACTTTCTGTGGAGTCTTCAAAAATAGATGCAAAATGCCTTCTGTGCATAGCATGGCCATTTGCGAGCAATGTTCATTTTTTGATGTACTTACATCATAGCTGTGGCCCCATTCAATAATATTAGATAACTCACAGTTAATTCTGAACACCTTATACTCTTCTTGTCAATTTTTCTGTGTAGTGATAAAATGTGGAGACTTGAACTAACATGCCTTCTTTGAATCCCAGTTTTACCACTTTTTAGTTGCATGACACCAACTCAATAACCTAACCTTTGTATTTTATCATGTAAAAACAGATCATTGTAATAATAACCACCTCATAATGATTTGTGGCAAAACTATAACCACCTCACTCTTCATATCACATAAATCTCTAAGAATGATGCAAGCACTCAAAAAAATGTCAACTGTTGACGAAGTCTCTGATGTCTTTCCCCTCCCCTGTTCTCTCTGCCCCTCTTTGTCCTTCCTTTACCTAGCTGAACTGCACTCAACTTTATGACCTCCGCTTACGCGTCATTTATCCTGACTTAACTTTCCATGTCCTTCATGGACTAGACTAACACTCCCTTGTACTCCTGGACCCATTGGGCATCCAATCATAGCACTTATCACAGCACATGGTAATTTTTACTTCCCTGTCCATCGCCTAGCATCCTCATTAAAGCAAGGCCCTTCAGAGCAGGAACCGTAGCATTCATTCATGTTGCACTCGTTCCCAGGCCACAGTGCCAGAACCTAGAAAGCAGTCCGTGAATGAATACCTGAATGGAAGAGTCCCATTCTGTCCTATTTCCTTAGCAATGAGAAAGGAAGACAAGAAGTTTTCTAACAGGTACTTAGAATGACGATTACAGAGGAAAACATCTATACTATTTTTCCCACTCACTTCCCTGTTCCAACTTCTCATTGGCATTTATCTTGAGAAAAATGGCACATACGCACACCACTTTCCCATGAAAATCTATCAGCTGCCCTTGTGTAGTCTGTGTTCCCTGTGAAGCTACTCATGGATAAGAGGAGGCCTGGAGCACTTTCATGCTTGCCACATGTAGGTTGACTCTGGTAACCAAAAACAGAGCATGCCTATGAAAACTTGTAAGTCAAAATGGTGTAAAGCAAAAAAGCAATTACCGTGAATTCATATGAAAAAAACTTTGAGCATTTTCAGGCTCCAAAAAACTAACCGATCAACTTATACCAAATAACACATAAAATTTAAAATAACACCCACACGAGTACAAGCAGTAATGACACATACACGGCCTGAATAAAATGGTCCCGAGGGAAGGAGCTTGGCAGTGCCACTCCCAATGCTGCTCACAGTGTGGGCTGCCTAAAAGTGGCTGGTTGCAAAACAAACACTGAACACTGTTTTGCTTTTTGCTTTTTGTCATAAAAGATAAAAACCCTCTTCAGATGTCTTGCTGTTAGTGAAAACAGGTACTAAAGAAGCAGGTCTTTTGTAAAAGCAAACTTTCAAAAAGCAGTGATGCCTGTAGTGGCAGGAGTCTCTTGAGGCGTGGACAATGCGAGTGGCACTTGTCCTGAGTGAGATTTTGCTCTGGCTGCTTGGAGGTCAGTGAAACTGGGCCCTGTGCCAAGGCTGAGGAAAGGCCCGGAAGGCCTGGGCCAAAGTCTCAGCACAGTGGTGAACCCAGGTGATGGCTGCACATGGCTCTGGGCCCTGATTCACTCAGAAAATTGAAGTCCTTAATGCAATATGAGTTCATCAAAGAGATCTTCTAGTCTTAACAAATTAACCAGTTCACAATCCATTGTTTCCAACATTTAGACTCCAGAAAAATATCAGGTGTATTTGTGGGTTGTTATTACTGTTTTTTGTTTTTCTTTTAAGCAGAGAAAATAGCCAGGGGAAAACAAGTGGCCCATATAGTAGACAATGGTGATTTATAGGCATAGTTTATAGGCATAGTTTGTGACGCCCCAAGACAATTACAACAGAAACATCAGAAATTACTGATCACCAATCACAATAATGGGTCCAGTAATCATGAAGAAGTGAGAAATGCTATGAGAATCACCAAAATGTGACACAGAAGCATGAAGTGAGCACATAATGAAAAATGGTGCCAGTTGACTTGCTCAAAGCAGAGAGTTCACAAATCTTCAATTTATAAAAAAAGAAAACATAGTATTTGTAAAGAATAATAAAATGAGGTATACCTATATTTTTCAATCATTAGAAAAAAACAAAAAAATAACACTTTGTGACACATGAAAATTATGAAAACTACATGAAATTCAAATTTCTGCATCCAGACTTCCTAGAACACAGTCTGCCCATTCTTTTACTATCCAATTGTGGAGCTGAGTAGCTGTTCAGAAACTATATGTCCTACAAAGTAGAAATATTTATTAACTGGGATTTTATAACAAATGTTTGCCACCCTCTACTAAGTGGATGATTTTGAAAGTCTATCATTGCTAGGACTGCTTAATAATAAGAAGAAACCTAAAATAACCTCCTAAATTTGAAGGATAACAGAACTATGAAAGATATGTCAAATTTATATGTTATTACAACACAAAGATTAATATTTAGTTACATGGATGATAAAATAACTTTTCTGTTTCCTCTATGCCTATTTTTACCCCATTCTTATCAGTATTTACATGTCTAATTTGAGGGTATTGCCAAGAAGAACTTAGCAGAGAGCAAGATGGAGATACAGTCCTGGCTCTGCTTCTAACTAAATTAAGCAAATCACTTAATCTTCTCTGATTTAAATTTCCTTATCTCAATATTGTGGGTTGGACAAGATAATCCCTAAAGTCCTTACAGTAATAAAATTGTAGGCCTCTGTGACTTAGAACATAATTTTAAAATGTTAAGTGATAACTGAGTTTCATAGCAGTTGTGGCTTTGCACTGAGGGTAGATTGGTGGTCATATTTATGATTTATTTCACCCCAAATCCTTAGTTAGTAGCTTACCTCCCAATTATTGTCCCCATAAGCATTGTCCCTATAGGAAAAAAAATGAGTAATTTTATGATAATTTTATTCTTAAAAAAAATCTCTAGGGACGCATTGAGGAAAAACTATATAAAGTTTTATAGTTCTGTAGCTTCCCAACCAATTTGAGATTCTGGAGGTCTTTAGGAAAGGACTAAAAAGTACACTGGTATGATTTTAAATGGGCACTTGTTTATTTTAAAAAATACACTACCAAATGGCCAACAGGTATATGAAAAAATGTTCAACATCATTTATAATTAGGGAAACACAAATCAAAACCACAATGAGATAGCACCTCATATTGATGAGAATGACGATATTAAAAACCAGGCAACAATAAATGCTGGTGAGGATGTGGAGGAAAGGGAACTCTCATACACTGCTTGTGGGAATGCAAACTGGTTCAACCACTAAGGGAAGCTGTGTGGAGTTTCCTCAGATGACTAAAAATGGAGCTACCATATGACCCAACAATTCCACTCCTAGAAATCTACCCAAAGGACACAAAAACATTAATTTGAAAGGAAACCTGCACTCCTACCTTTATTGCACAATATCAAAGATACAGAAATAACATGAATGCCCTCAAACAGGTGAGTAGATCAAGAAGATTTGGTATATATACACAATGCAATACTTCCCAGCAATTAAAAATGATAAACTCATGACATTTGCAGCAGCGTGGATGGAGCTGGAAGGGATTATACTCAGTGAAATAAGTCAGAAGGGAAAAGGAAAATATCAGATGGCTTCACTTTTAGGAGGAATTTAAGGAAACTGAACAAAGTGTCAAAAAAAAGAGACAAAACTTGCAGGCAAACCATAGATCTGAGGCATAGAGCAGGGAAGGGGGAGGGAGAAGGATCAAAACAGGGGAGGGAAAAGAACAAGGAACTATGGTGACGGTTCAAGAGTGACATGGTGATGGAAGACTTATTGGGACGACATCTGAGGGGAGAAGTCAAATATGAACAATGATGTAAAAAAATTGAAATGTTTAATAAAAAAAAGTTTAACAGGGGCCTCCCTGGTTGCTCAAAAGGCTATGTCTCAGCAGTATCAAGCTATTGGCGGCCACTGCAGCCTGAGTTCAATCTCCAGCCAGGGTGGTGACCCACATATGACACAGAAGACTTAGCCTGTCTTGCCCACTGCTCCCCTCAGCAGTGTATTCCAGTCAATCTGCCTCTTCAACTTCCCACTCTGTCTCTGGTGAATCCTTTCACCCCCTACACATCTAGCCATAGCTCAGCTCTTGTATGCATTAATAAATGAAATATATTTTTTAAAAGTTTAATAAAAAATGGGGCCTCCCCGGTGGCGCAGCGGTTGAGCGCTGGGTTGCGAAGCGCTGGTTGGATCCCCGGCTGCTCCCCGGGAGGAGGGTCCCACATGGCGCACAGACCTCTCCTGCCGCCCGCTGCTCCCCTCAGCAGTGTACTTTGGACCTTCTGCCTGCTCTGCTCCCTGCTCTGGCTCTGGTGAATTCTCTCACCCTCCCGCGCTTCTGACTGTACCCAGTGCATGTATAAACAAAACAAACAAACAAACAAACAAATAAATAAATAAATAACATGCCTCTATTTAAAAAAAAAAAATTGTTAAAAAAAAGTTTAATAAAAAATGCACTGTTGATAATGGAAAAAATTATACCAATTCCATTTTCTTGAGTGTGCTATTCACATTGTGTTTCTTAGCTATACAAATTTCTCTCAGAACTCCAGAAGCAGAATTGTAACTATTGAGGGCAAGTTCACACTTTGTTCCTCATTGCCTCTTTGTTGATCACTTTCTTCAAATGGAGTTGTCATGACTTTGGAACAGTCTGTAAAGAGAAACTCCTTTTATAAGGAGTCTGTCCAGAATTGGGCCTCCAGTTCTAGAACATGCTGTGCCTATCTTCCCTGGGAAATAGTTGACTTTTAGGAATGGGTGGAAGTGTTTGCTAGATCTTGCCAAAGACTGTGTCAATGATTTTTAATCCCCTTCTAATATTTTGGGTTTCCCATCAATTCATCATAAAATTAAGTATTGGATCATGGGCAACAAACTTCAATGAAAGCAGAACAAAAAGCTGGTAATAGGCCAAAAAGAAATTGAATAGTTTGCATTCTTTTTCTATAACGTGTGATTATTCCCTCTGAGATCTAAGGATGTTTGCAGCTGGGTGAGACTTGAAACCTCTCAGTACACTAGAAGACACCATTGTCATGGTTAGAACTTTTTCATCAACAGGTAGTTTTGACAATCACATTAATTAGTCTATATCAGTCCTGAACAACTGTGATTGAAAGCTAGAAAGGATTCCCACCCCATGCAACTGTGTGTTGGAGGACATCCCGTTATAATTCAGTGGTTGCAGAAGGCAGTCTATAGTGTTCATCCTCTCCTCTATACCTTCTTACTTTAAACACCTTGACAACATCCACTGTGAAACAAAACAAAACCTCCACAACATTAGTAACTCTGTCTAACCCTCAACTTTGAAAAAATTAGACATTAGACTTGCTCTTGTATAATCAGCTTAACAGAATCAGTCAAAATGTATGCTGTAAATAATTTTAGATTAAATTAATAATAACATTAACATAAGCCACTGGCCCCAGAAATCAACATTTCAAACTCCCAAATGATTCTTTATGTTAATATTTCAAATCCAAGCTTTTTTTGCATGTATTTCTATAATTACAGGCCTGGGAAATGACACAAGCTATGTTTCAAAAAGACAAGGGATGAATGTATAGTTGAGTAAACAGAAGGTTGTTTGGAAAAATCTTCCTGCTTGTTGGTCAGCCAGAGTACACAGAGCCAAAAGTTCCCATTTCAGTTGCTTTGCTACTGACCCAAACTCTTCTTTCAAAGTAATCCATCCCAGTGGCTACTGGCTTCAACTGACAATTGCCTGAAATACTTTACAAAGGTACCAAAAGGACCCATAATTCCACTGAGTCTGAGATGACATCTTATTATGATCTGTAATGTCACATTATCTAACTTCAAGACTCAAATTGGGACCAGAAGATTGACATTACCTGAAGATTCTGTAGAAATACTGGCCCCCTGCTAGGGAACTGAAGCAGATTGTTTATGGTACCAAGATCCCCAAATAACTGAGATGCACATAAATTTGTGTTAGCTCCTGCCTTCCTCGCCTTCTCCCCAGCAACTAGAACATTTTATTCAGAAAACCAAATTGCCCAATCTGATAGCCACTTTTTAATCCTCACCTTATGTAACCCATAAAGCATTTGAATAGTGGCCTTTTCATTCTTTAACAATCCCTCCATTCTTGGTTTCCTTCCTACCATCCAGCTTCACCTTCTCCATCTGATTTGGTGGATCATCATCATTAGTCCATCACTTAAGTGTTCTGATTGCTCACAGTTTTGTCACATTGTCTTCTTCTAGTCTACATGCTTTTCCTGGTGAATCTGTCTCTTCTGGTCATTTTCATTAATATGTATTTAGGATTCCCAAGTCTTTTTCTACAGCTCATTCTATATTTATATTCCTAGTACCCTCAAGACATTTCTAACTCTCATTACCACATAAACTTCAAATTTGAAATGTCCAAATGGTACATACTCTTTCAACTTGATCCCCTATGCAACTCTCCTCACCTTCTACTATTACCTGCTCACCAGTCCTGCTGTGTCAACCAATGATAACATGCTCTATCTCATCACTGATGTGATGATGTGATTGGAGAATTATACTCCAATCCCCCGCATTCCCTACAAATTAAACAAATCACCCAGTCCTAATTCCTGCACCTAAGTTTATTGCATTCAGTCTATGGAATTTTTGAAATGAGTCAGAGGTAGAGAGCCATTCCCTCTCCAGGCTCTGAAGCTGTAACTGGTAAACTTTTTTCCTAACTGACATCATGCCTCCTATCATATGGTGGGAGAAACCCAGTCCTTGTCAAGACATTCTATTGAAGACCCAGAGACATGTAGAGCTAAGATAGGACAAAAGAGAAACTCAAGGGAGATGCTCTAAGGGTCATTTGCATTCTCCTTTCCTGGAGGTTGCTTTTATATTATCTGTCTAATGGCCTACCTTTTTGACTTAAGGTATTGAATTTCTATGAGCTGCGCATAAAGAAACCAATGAGTGTCAGGAATCTGAGCAGTCACAGAAGGAGTGGCTGTGTTCAAAGTCCTGTGTTTATACATTGGCTCATTGAAGAACAATGAGTGTGGTATAACCCCTTCTCGCCAGGCACAGGGGACACATGGATCCTAGGGGTGACTTCATTAACTACACAACCATAGAACTACATTAGGTGGAAGTGGGGGAAAGAGGTGCAGAGCATGAGAGGAGGTGGCTAGATCCAATGCCTGTGGTCTTTAAGAGTTCTCTCCATTGGGCCTCTGCTCGGCCTGAACAGAAATTTCTCCTTCCAGATGTCTTTGACTTTTATGACACCCAAACACTTCATCTCTTATTTGAGCAGGATAATATCCAGCTTCATTTTTGCATGATCTCTCTCTTTTTTGTTGTACTCTGTCTACCTACCTACCAACCAACCTACCTCACTTTACTAGTAGTTCCAGGCAGGATCTCAACAATTACTATATATACCTACTTACCTAGTAAATGTTTGTTGAGAGTCTGCCCTGGAACTACTAGTAAAGCACCTTTGGGGAAAAAAATGCAGAAAGAAAGCAAGTTGAGCGTTTACATGTCAGGCAAGGAATACGTATTATTATATTTAATTGTTTACATCATTTTATAAAGCAGGTCTTAGGACCTGCTTTTGAGGAAAATACAGCTTAGACGTGTCAAGTAACTGCCCAAAAACATATGATGAAGAAGAGCAGAACTAACATTTACTGCAGTTATTTGAACCCAGACTTATTCACCAACACCAAGTCAAACTGGTGTTGGGAACTTCTATATTGACTCAATATCAAGTGGATGGACTACTTTCCTTTTATTACACTGAAGACTGGAATCAATGAGAATTGAGATAAGAACATGAAAGCCTAGTCCACTGCAACCAGTAGACCCTTTTGAGAAGGAAACGAAAAAAACTTGGAGATGAGGGTTATGATTCTGGGAAATATAAATGTCTGTGCCCATTCCTTCTCCAGACCATGGTATAATTAACCACACACACAGTTAGTCTCTGAACCTTGCCCTTAATAGAAGAGCTATTGTGAAAGGTACCTTGTCCAAGCTGAATGCCCTCTCTTTGGGTTTGAGAAATATGCAAGAATTTAATTACTGTGTAAGTCTCTCTTATTTGGGCAAGTTTGGATGGATTCTTCATGGCAGGACTCTTTCTTTGGGAGACTTTGATAGCTATTTACCCAGTACCTTTCCCATCAACAATGATTATTTAACACATTTTTAATTTATTTTAATTTATTTTTTTAAGATTTATTTATTTATACAAGAACCAGGGTAGAGGCCAGATGTGAGGGAGGGTGAGAGGATTCACCAGAGACAGAGCGGGGAACAGAACAGGCAGACTGATGAAATACACTGCTGAGGGGAGCAGCAGATGAGACAGAAGAGGTCTGCTGCTCCATGTGGGATTCTCGCTGGCCAGCAGGGATAGAACCCATGCTGCAGAGGCTCCAGACAGCTTCACAGTGCAGCGCTCAACTGCCTGAAACTTGTTTTATTCTGAAATGTTGATGTAGTCTTCTGATAAAACAGAATCTGGATAATCCAGGCTAATTCAACACTTTTTTTTGCCTTCATTGCCTGGCCTATATAAAGATAATTTACTCAATTCTCCACTACACTTCACTTGTGTAGATGAAATCTGACTGCAGTTACTCAGGTGCCGTTAACTCAAATAACAAACAATGAAGACTTCAGGGCCTTGGTATTTCACACTCAACCTTGATTTTACGTAGAGCTTTGGTACATATGAGTTTATTGTCATGCCTCTCTTTGAAATGTGCTCCACAGGTAGACATCACGGATAACCTTGTATACTCATGCTCTAAAATCAGTCCACTATTGGAAATTAAGAAGTAGGCAGAATGAATATTTGTCATTCAGCATTTCACATAAGTAAATAAGTTAAGTATGTATTTCTCTAGATGGTGTCTTGGGAACTGAAGCAACATTTAGAATCAGTGTTTTCACATTCAAAGTAAAAACTTTAGGAATGAAAAATAAATGCAATGTGTGGTTCTTAATAAATGTAGGAATAAAATTATGAACTGAGCACATACTGACACTTCATTATAATAACATGTCTTTTAAACAAGGATATCAAAACCCTTTGGGACATTAACACTATGGGATTAAATTTCAGTACCAAGTGGAATAAGCAAAGTTAACACTGACCTTTTGTCCTAGAATAGGGCAAACTATGGCCACCTTTCAGCCATTAGCCATGTTACTTCCCTTGCCTTCCTCTACCTGGACCACACTGTCAGCCTCACCACTGCTCTTCATCTTTAGATCTCAACTCCTGTTACCTCCTCAGAGTGATCCCCTTCATCACCACTTTATGGTAGGCCTCCACCCTGTCTGTCACTGTGGCCCCATTTTTTCCCTTTGTATTGCTCACTACAATGTTGGGGTATTTGTCCATGTTTGTCCTCCACTCAAGATTTCAAGGCCTATGTGAACAAGGAATGTGATGACTGGCTTACCAGCATATGACTAGTGGCTTGTGTAACCTGTCATATATCTCATGCTCAAAGTGCATTTGTTGAATGAATAAGTGACTGACTGGAGAAACAACTAAGGTCCCTTACGTATAGGTGGTCTGAACTAGGGAGAAAGTCCCACCTCCTCACAAATATTTGCCTGCACACTGTCCTCCTGCTTGTTGAGGGTTTGCATAAAGAAAAACCTGCATCAGCTAAAGGTCAAGTGCTTTTTCATAATGATGTATCATAAATTATTTCTAAATGATAGTGGGCATGGGAGAGTAGCAAGTTCTCTGGGACTGGCAGGTTGTTTCTTTGGGGAAGAAATTTTCCTCCAAAGGTCTTTGAGTAATAGGCTCTGAAATAATTGCATGATTTTATATATTTCAGTAGAAAAAGTATTCAAAATGAATCCCACTGTATAAATGAGGTAGAACCAGAGACTTAAAACCCTACTTCTTTCTTTCTGAATAGGAAATGGCTGTGAATGGTAACATGTGGATCGTTGGCATTAAAAATAAGAGTAAGAAGAAATTTTCTTGTCTTGGCACCTACGAATCCAGACAGACGGTCCACTGCTTTATCTGAATCATCTCATTTCCTTCTTACAATAACTCTGAGAGATGGATATCATAATTTCCAATTTACAGATGGACAGACTGAGAGAACTGACTTGGCAAAGCTACAAAGCTAGTAATGGTGGAGAAATGATTTAAATGCAGGTCTGTTCTGTCTTGTATGCTTCTGCTTAATACTAAAACCCCAGAGAAGTAAGACTATTCGTCTTTACCATAAAAAGTAGAATCATCTGCTACATATAATGGATAGCCAGAAAGAGAGAGAGAGAGAGAGAGAGAGAGAGAGAGAGAGAGAGAGATATAGAAAGGAAACTACTACTACCTACTACCTTTCGCCTTGTCTGCTCAACTGCTGCTGCCCTCCTCTGCCATGCTAGACCTTGGAAGGGCCATGAAAGGGGAGTTGCAATAACAAATACATAAAAATAACTACTGGCTCTGAGCTCTAATTATTGGGATAATGTAGCACAAAACTGTTATGTCCTTCCCTTCCCTGCTAAGTTCTCTAAGTCCCCACATTATCTTTGCTGCTCAATGACATTTTTCTGTGGCACTGCTCCTCCAGTTTGTCCCTAAGTACTACTCTCCCATTTCTACTGGTCCCAGCTGAGCTTGCTGATTTGTTTCAAGTGTAGCTCAATGTTTTTCCATTGTTATTCCAGTAAACCTCCACTCTAATTTCAAAGTGCCCCCTCTCAACCCCTCAATTCTGAGGTAGGGAAGGTCTCTCCTTCCATCAGACTTACAACTCCCAAGCATGTGACCATTGCTTCTTGCTTTTCTTGAAATATCCCAACTCTTCGTGTCTTCCCTGATGAGGACCTTGGGTTTTCAGCTTCCTATGTAGCAAATACAGAAAAATTTTAGTCACCAAAATTTCTCACATTTGTTTGGAAAAAATACATTGATAAGCTGCTGAGTGTGTATGTGTTTGTGGAGGTGTAGGGAATGAGACTCCAAAGAAAAAGGCTGCATAAGACATGTCTAATCATTTTCTAAGGAAGATGGGTCCTATAAATGGAGAACCTTATTTTTCTGCACCCGGTTTAGAGTTGCAGAAGAGAATTGCTCTCCCTAAGAATGGAGACATCAGTGAGTAATGAATAGGAGAAAGCAGAGTAAACAAATATAACCCAGTGAGGGCATGGCCAGGGGAAAAGGAAGGGCACAACTTCTAGAGGTAAATGTTGGAGCTATTTGCTGTGATGTTTTTGATATTAAGTCCCCTGTTATAGCCTGTTTATGAAAAGGCTCAGGAAAACCTGCAGTTTGTGTAAGTAGATTATTTAAGGCAAAACCAGCAAATTCAAATATTTTTTGGAAGGTGGTAGATTATGCAAATAAATGAAGCTACAAATATAAAGCAACATGGTATGGTAGAGACGGTGGCAAAATGAAAAGTACAGAGCAGCCCTTGCTCACACCTAGCAAATACCATGCATCAGTGGGCAATATTCTTCCAACAAGCTGCTGCTTGTTACCTTAGCTTTAAGGAAAGTCAACGAAGTGCTAAGCATTGCTGCCAGATGGGTGAGAGATGATCAGGAAGGTAGTGGATGATCAGGACTCAGGGAGACGAAAGAGTTAAATGTAACCAGCATATCACTTGAATAAGTCCTTGAGCAGGAGGGGTGGGAATTGAAGGTGAACCCTCCTCACTAAAATACTTTGTGTGTGACACATGGAGAAACTTATTTGTGAGAGAAGGATGGAGAAAAGCATCCCTGGACTGACCAATTTAACAGTAAAAATTTATCAGGCTCACCCCAAGGCCCTTGTGGGTGGGTATTCTGTGAAGTGGGTAAGGTTCTGAGTAGGGTGTAAAGGTCAAGCAGCACCACAGAGGTCCTGAAATTTGCAGACATCCAAAGGGAGGGCTTTAGGTCTTCCCAAGCTGTGGGATTGGCTAAGGTCCAAGTCAATTATAGTTACATCTCTAAGGTGAAGAGGGACACAGCAGACATCTGGGATACATTTATAATCCCAGTGTTCCAGGAAGATGGAAGAGTAAGTTACACGGGTGCTGAGTGAGCGCCCGCAGAAGGGCATTGGTGTGATGCACTTAAAAGCATTCTCCCTCTGGCTGTTAGCCAGTCAGCCCAAGAACTCAGGTCTGTCTACTTGGTGCCACCTTTGAAAGTGTTTTCTTTCCTGGGCCACCCTGGAGACAGTTGTGTGGCTGGGGATTGTGCTGAAATCCTTATATGCACAGGACTGGCCCACTGCTTACAGAACCAGGGAATGAAAAAGGGGGACAGCAGGAGACCTAACTGGGTTCAGCGTTGTCCTCAGGAAGTCAAATCAGAATGGCCACAGAATTGCTGTCATAGTCCTTGGGGGGGGGGGGGGGGGGGAAGGTGCAGAAGAAAGCACTTTAGGAAACTAGGAAGAGTGAGGAGGGGAAGGCCATGACTTGTCTTGTCCAATCTGAATGGAATTTTCTGGATACCTTCTGGTTATATCTGTGCCCATTAAGATGCTAAGAACAGCTCTTGAGAAGCTCAATATCCTGGGGTCTTGATCTTGCAGTGTTTGCCTGTGAGGATACAGTGACTATACATACAAGTAGGACTTTTGGACTAGACCAGGCTGGCAGACACACGTTTCCCTCTCCTTTCTCACACATGTGTGAGTTTTGTTACAGGAAGACAGCCGGAGTGAGGACAGAAAGAGACACAAAAAGAGAGGGAAAAAAAAAAATAAGGGGGAGGAGTGAGAGGGAGAGAGTAAAGAGATGGGTGACACTGGGGTCCGAAACCTTTGTTCTATTTCCTTTTTGTATCCACAGGGGCCAAGTTCCCCCCTTCCTTTTATTTGCATCAATGAAGTAACTGCAAGTCTGGACTTCCTGGCTGGGGGAGGGGGGGGGGCTGGCGGGGAGAAACAGCCTTTTCAGGAGGCAGCTCAGTTGCAGGGGAGTATGGATACTAGATCCTTATTTTTGTTTGGACTCTGGTTCTAAAATGTCACGGATGCAATGTTCATCTGCCACCCAAAGTATTGAGACTCTTTAGGGAATATCTTAAGGATGCACACAAACTTCTGAAAGACCTATAGAACAGAGGGAGACATTAAAGGCTCTAGTTTCTGCATTAAATTGTATTCTCTGCTGTAATTCAGAAATGTTTGGAAATGTTGGGTGGGCTAGTTTTGTTGTCTACGAGGAATCTATCTGCATGCCAGACCTAGGAGACTCCTGGGAAATAACTTACCATAAGCGAAGAGAGCATGCAGTTGATAGGCAGGTCCAATGGTAAAACCTCACTTGCAGATGGATGGGTGGATGGGTGGTCATGGATATATATATTAGCATTAAGAGATCCTTCATTTGGACTTGAATTTGAACTTAAGTTTGTGTCCAAAGTGGTTTTAATCTTTAAGGGGATAAATTTTCTCAGTGAATCTGAGCTGTTTTCAAAATGAAAATACATAGGGACTAACATATTAAGAGTCTTGTGATCAAATATAACTCCAAAGAGAAAGAGAATTCTTCTCCCCACATGGGGGCGGGGGGGTGCAGAATATACTGCCACTTTGGTGCACTGAGAATGCCTGAGCCACCGCCGACTGCTGGGCAGCTCTGTGGCTCTGTGACGGGCCACTGAAGCAATAGTGCACTCCTGTGTCTACACAGCCAGACAGGGAAGAAGAGAAAGAAAAAGGTGGCTGCTGTGTTGGTCTTTATAGAAGACATGTGCTGTTAACCTGGCAGGCAACCTCTCTTTTGCCTGGCTAAGGGGACTATTCCACCTTGATGATTATTTTCTGGGAATGAAAAGCATAAAACTGATGATAAGAAATGTGACTGCCTCTGGCTATCTTCCTTAGTTGCTGAAAGGAAGTTTGTATGGAATGTGAATAAAGCTGGGCTGAAGGATGGAAATAGAACCCAATAGACATTGTTTGCATCCTGCCTTGCCTGAAGAGTACCAACACACTCTGGAACTTTTCAGCCAATAAAATAATAGCCCCTCCCCTTTTTTAAAGTCAATATGAGTTGAAATAATGTCATTTTCAGCTGCAAGTTTATCAATACACATGAAATAGCCTCTTGAAATTTCCCAATAATTAATTAGGTGCTACTGTGCCAGGAGATGGAAGAGCAGCAAAGGCAAGTAGGGAAGGAACAACAACTCTGTATAGCACACAGGACAGGGGAAAAGTGCAGAGGAGTACTCAAATGCAGATTCACTTTGTTCCTCTTTCAGTATTTCTACAGGTTTAATTTTGCTCCCCCCCCAAAAAAAAGACATGTTGATGTTCAAATGCCTGGAAGCTAGAATGTGATCTTATATGGAAATTAAACAGGGCTATAGGGCTGCTATAGCCACCCAAAGACAGTGCCCAACAGAGAAGAGGTGTAGGGTAAGAGAAAAAGTGTCAAGCTTTTCCACCCTCCGCGCCATCCGCCATTAGCATTGATAATAGATCCCTGCGGTCCTACATGCATGGCTGATGGCAGACACGTGGAGTGGGGTATGGACAGGCATAGGTGGGCATAGCTAGGCTGAGACTGGGCTTATAAGGGTGGCGTACCCGGGACGCCAGTGGAATGGAACCAGCAGGAGAGCGCAACAGGAGAGCAGAACCAGCAGGGAAGCAGAGGCCACGAGAGAACACAGGAGAGCCCAGAAATAGTAAAGATTCACTGGAGGCCGGAAGACCTGCCAGCCTCCTGGCCCCCAGGCACCCTTGCCTGCCGTGTACCTGGTAAAAGTTCAATAAAAGCCTGAAAAAGCCACCGAGGGCTCCAGGACTCTCCTCACCAGTCTGCCCCGATCATAGGATCATAGAGCTCCTGCTCTGTGTCTTGCTGGCACAACAACAGGTCACTGTGGATTTTCACCTGCACACACAATTGCAAGACCACTCAGGCTCAGGGAACAACAATAAAATGGGGTTTATTTAACAAACAGAGGAAACAAGGAGTTTCTAAGGCCACGGGTGGCCAACTGTCTTACGCCAGATAGTGATCACAGTGATCAGAAGTCCCAAACAAAAGACCTTTCATCCAAGATGGTGCTGTCTCTTCATTGAGGACCTGGAGCCCATAGCACAACAGAAAGCAGTGTGCCAGGAGTCAACTCATCACAGCTGGTGGTGCTCACAGGTGGGGCTGCTGAGATGATGACAAAGCAGCCCACAGCAACAGTCTGAAGGTTGGCTGGACAGCACCTGACACTGGACCAGAGAGCAACGAAGGCAGCAGCCCCAGGAGGTGCTGCTGGACAGATACAGCTCTTTGTGAGTCATTGGCTACACCAACAACAGCTCTTTGAGACACCAGGTCAGGGGCCTTTGGAGCTCCTTTCAGGCAGTGGCAGCAGCAAGACAGAAGGCAGGTGCAGCCTCCCAGTCATTGCAAAACTCTTCAGCGTCTCTCTTCAGAGGTCAAGTTGCTGGATGCATCTTCTTTCTTCTGAGGCCAGAAACAGACTATGAGGAATCTGGGAGTCTGGGGCCCTCAAGATGACTCAAGTTGTCTTATATCCTCGCTCGGTGTCCCCTGCCCTATTGATACCTGCCTGATTGGACCATTTTCAAATCTAAGTGACCGATTATACCATTTTAACCTAGCTGCCCCCAAGCACCACCTTTTTGCTCAGGCAAGGAAAAAGCCACATTTTCCTGATGGCTCCAGCTGCTTGGGCAGTGGTGGGAAAATGTCTGTCTTGCCCTGCAGTCCACAATGCAGAGCCCTGCGTTCAGAAACAGGGTTTCTAAATGTACTCAGTTATTTAGATGAAGAAGTCCTACAAGCACAGGGTGGGCCTCTAATCCAATGTGACTGCTTTCCTGAGGAACAGGAGAGGACAAAAAAGGGGGCATGCCATATGCCACAGAACTACAGAAGCAGAGGCCAGAGTGAAGTAGCCACAAACCAAGGAACTCTAAGGACTGATAGCCAGGAAGCTAGGAGGATTTTCCCTTAGAGGTTTTTGGAGGGAGCACAAACCTGCCAAGACCTTGATTGCAAACTTCTAGCCTTCAGAACAGACAATTGATTTTTGTTGTTTTAAACCCAGTCTGTGGTACTTTGTTATGGTAGCCTTAGGAATCAAATACAAATATCTTCATCTCTTGTACTTCATGTTATTTATTGTTAAAAAAAAATCTGTCTTTATAAGCATGATCATTTGGAAGACTAATACCTTAAAATTCCCTAGGACAACTGCATTTGAAAGAACTGATGAGAGTGCACAACAAAGGAATCTATAAGGGTAGAATTTTAGATATGAAGGAAGAACAACCTGAGTCCAGTAAATGTTTAAGTGCCTGCTTACCATTATAATAGGCTCCAATATCAAGTGTCAGGTTGACCTTGGGTTTTTAAAAAAAAAAGTCTCAGGTGCCCTTGCAGAAAAGGTTGTTGGTGATGGCATAAAGGCTTAGAGTGCTGGCCTCTGAGACACTCCCCCCTCCCCCTGCCATGCAACTACACTCAGAGTTGTACTCTTTTATATTTCGGGATTCCACGTGAGATTTCATTTGGAAAGAGTTCTGTGTTAAAATACATAGAAAGTCACTGCATTATGGCATTATTTAACTCACACTAAGGCAAATCATGATTTTTTTCCCCTCTTGACAGTTCTGCAAAATGTGCCCACTCTACTTATTTGTTTAGCATCAAATCAGAAAGCAGTTATTTTCTGCCAGAGTCTGAGGTGGGGAAATAGGGGAGACACAGACACCAGCATTATTTCTCTCTCTCTCTCTCTCTTTTTTTTTTTTTTGGCATATTCTGATGGCTGACAGGGAAAGATTAGCTACTTTTCTTTGTTTCTGTCTTTTTAAAAACTGAAAATCAAGATCTTCATGATCCGAAATGTGGAGAGGAGTGTTTTAAGTAAAAGTCAAAATATATAGTTTATCCAGCTGTTGATTTATTGGCTGTCTTTTTATTTATTTATTTATTTTTGCCATTGGTGAACAGAGGAGACTATCAGGATGTATTATTTGCATTCATGTGACTGAGGCAGAAGCAGTAACTTGACTGATGCCAAAGGAGTATATCCAGGAATGAGTAGCTTGCAACGCTGCAATTGCAAAAAGTGTAATAATATTTCTCACACATTTGTGTTTCTTTATACTTTCAAATGCCTCATCTCATTGGAAACCCATACAAATCCTGGAAGGTGTGCAGCTTGATTTGGCTATCAATACCCCACATGGGCTCAGAGCCTAGGATGGATCAGAGATCCACTTGGGTGTGAGGCAAGGCAGTGAAGGGAAGCTGGGACCGAAACCCATGGATTCTGAAGAAACCTCTTCTGTGTGGAGTTTATTTATTTATTTTAGAAGTGGTGACGTAGAGAGAAAAAATCTTAAAATAAATGACTTAAAAGGACTGTCAGCCCTTCTTTATCTCCATCACTTCCACCATAACAGATCTTCAGGGTCCGCATTTGTAGTGTCTTTGAGATAAGCAACAAGTCCCAGCAAATAGGAATACCCTCATCCAGTCCGTTAAAAGAAATTCTCCAGCTAAGCATTTGAATCTCAAAACGCTCTTCAAATCATAATAGCTAATCATTCATCCACCCACTCTCTTCCTTCAGTCAAGACTCTCAGCGAGTCAACACAAGTGCACCTTGAGCTCCCCGGCGCTGCTGGCAGAGGGTGGGTGGGTGGGCAGACTCTCAACTTACCAGCGGAAGAACGGATTTTGGAATGCCATCGGGGTTTTCTCTCCTTTCCTTTCTGTCTTTTTCTTCCTTCATTGACCCCGAACTCCAATTTTAAGTTTCTGGCCCGGGTGGGTACCGTGAAAGGGAACAGATCACTGTCGGCTGGCCGTTTGAGGAAGGAGGGGGATGATTTTCACTAGTATGGGCGCTGAGAACATATCCAGACAGTAACGCGTCGCAGTCAGGCTCTACCTGAGGGTTTTCGCTGGAGTCCTTTGCACAGTGGCCCGAGGGGACAGCAGGCCGTAGTGGGTGCTCCCATTTCACAGATTTGGCCCCAGGGGCAGATGAATCCGGTGTAGCAAGAAACCCTGAACTTCCAAAAGCATCTTCAGGCGGGAAGAGTTTCAGGGTTAGCCTCGGGAAGCGTTGAAACCAGGAAGGAGGGGAGGGGGGAGAGGTGACCGGCCTGCGGTGAATAAAGGGGAGACCAAAATTGGGAAGCGGGGGGGAAGGGGAGCTAAGAGGCCGGATGGGAGGCGGTGAAAGACGAGAGGGCGCAGTGGGGTGCACCGTGCGCTGGGGGGGGGGTGGGGAAGTGGGGGCGTAACGAGGGTGCCGGAGCGCCGGTGGGGAGGGCGCGCGTGACTTCACCCCCGAACCCCTTCCCTAGCCGGGTGGGTGGGGCCTCGGCGCGCCGAGCGGGCCCGGGGTCAAGGAGGGGGAAGAGGAGGAGCGGGGAGCAGGCGTCTGGGCGAGGATCTGGGAGGGGCGGAGGCGGAGGCCGGGGCGGGAGTGCGCGCGTGGCTCCGGACGCCCGTCTCCCCCTCCGCCTCTCAGCCCCCGCCCGGGCTCGCCGAGCGCCCCGGGGCCGGGCGGTGCGCGCCTCACCTCGCCTGGGCCGCCCGCCTGGCCGCTGGGACCCGCGCCCGGTTCGGGCGCCCGGCGGGCGGGAAAGCGCGGGCCCCCCGCGCGGCCTGGAAGGAGCGAGAAAGCAAAAGTAAGGGGAGCCGCGCTCCAAGTTTTCCCAACTTCGCCCCCTGCGGCGGCGGGCGTCCTGCTCCTCCGCGCGTCCCCCGAGCCCGGGCCGCGAAGGAAGGGGGCGGGGCGGGGCGGGGCGGGGCGGGACGGGGCGGGGGGCGCGGGGAGCGGAGAGGGGGTCCGGCCACATCTGTTAAAACTTGGGGGAGGAGGAGCGCGGGGCGCAGGACGCGGAGGGCAGGAGGGCGCGCGGGGGAGGCTGCGCGCGGCGCGGGGACAACTTTGCCGCCCGTGAGTCGCGCGGGCTGCACGGGGGCGGGGCGGGGCGGGGGGCGCCTGCGGCCGGTGCGGGGCTGCGGGCCGGCCGGGCCCCTCCGGCGGAAAGCGGCGTGGATGCCCGGCGGGAGGGACGGCGGGGCCCGCTTTCTTCCTCCTCCCTCCCTCCCTCCGCGGGGGAACCGAATCAGAACTGTCACTCAGGCCTGTGAGTCAGAGGGGATCGGGTTACACGGCCCCCGAAGCCGCTGCCGGGGCTGCGCGCGCGGGAGGGAGCGGGCAGGGGCCGCGCCGCCGGCGCTCGCACACTCGCGCTCGCACCCTCGCCGCCCGGACCCGCCCGCTCGCCCGCCCCGCGCGCCCCGCGCGCCCCGCGCCGCACCATGTCCGCCGCCTGCGCGCCCCGCGCCCGGCCCCGCCGCGCGCCGTAGCCCGCGCCCCCCGGGGCCGCCCGGAGCCCGGAGCCGCCCGCCCGCGCCTCGGACGCGGGTCTGTGGGAAGTTTGGGGACTTGACAGTCGCCGCCGCCGCAGGTACGTCCCGCCCGAAGTTCTTTGTCTCGCCGGCCCCGCACCGGACAGCCGGCTCCGGCGGCCGCGCCCGCGCCTCTGGGTCTGGAGGGGGCTCCATCCCGGGAAGGGGGCGCCGGAGGGAAAATGGCTGTCAAAAGGCGCCCAGATTCACAGAGCGGCCGGTTGCGCGGCGGAGCCAGGCTTTCACGCGCTCCCCTCTCTCGAAGGTCCGTCGGAGAGGACCTGGGCAGCTTCGCATCCCGAAGGGGGAACTCAGGGGACGAAGTTTGCAGTGCAGGCTGCGGCTCCGCGCGTCCCCGCTTTCCACCCAGAAGGGTCAAAGCAGCAGTGTTAGACCCCGCGCCCCCGGGTCCTGCCGTGCACGGCCGCGTCCCCCCTCGGGGGCAGCGCGCGGCGGGCGGAGGGCGGCGAGGTGGGTCCTGCGGGTGCGGGGGCTTCTCCTGCCGGTGCTCCCCTCCAGGGCGGGGGTGTGGCGTGAACCCTGCGAGAAAGACGCGCCTCTGTCTCTGCGAGGAAAAGTGAAAGTTGTACCATCTGTGTATGATTTGGGATTCTCTGTTATTTCGTTTCCTTTCTAGGAGAGCACCAAAAGAAGAAAAAAAAAAAAAGAAAGAAAGAAAAAGAAAAGAAAGAAAAGCTTAGATCCTGTAGGGAGTGAATGAGTGAATGCGGGTGTGTGGGTAACTGTGACCCCGTATAATCATTTAAGAGGCCGAATTTTCGCCAAGCAGAGTTGGGTATGAATCACTCAGCAGGGGACAGTTACTTTCTTGAGCTGCAGAGGGAAAATGGGCGGGAGGAGGTGGAGAGGGAGTAAATATTTACCCCAAACTTGGAGAGTTTGTGAAGTGACTTTTAAGCAGATTGCTAGATGCCAAAGCCCCACCACACACCCCGGCATTTTATCCTTCCCTGAACTTTGTGCTTCTGTGCCTGACTGCACCTACTTCAGAAGATGCCATCCTGAGAGGGGCCTGACCTGGGCTTCCCTGGCACCCTCTTCCTTGCTCTTTGTGCCCTCAACTTCTTGTCTCCCGGGTGTGCAGCAGCATGGAATAGATTCTGGCCTTGGGTACAGTGCTCGTGGCCCTCTGCCAGTTTATATGTACATATATTTATGTAAAACATTTTCTCCCAGCTCTTCGCCAGCTGTTCCACATTTTCCAGCTGCCATTTCAGTTTGAAATGATGGACTGTCCGCATCTCCAAGTAAAAGAGCCCTTTAGTCAGAGGTATGGAGGGCCTGCCCTTGTGCAAAGACAGGGCAGTGCCATTTGCCAGACTGATATTATTAGGTCTAAAAACACCTCCTGTTCTCCTTTCCTCTCTTTTCCCCAATTAGTCATTCCAGAGTACTTTGCTGTAAATGCACAATAATTAGACTTTACCCCTCAAATGTGATCTGTACAGAATTTGGATGAGACCATATATATGTGCATGTGTGTATATATATCATCCTTGAAATATGTGTCCGGTGGAAATAAATTAACTTTTAAAGGGAGTTCCAGCTTGAGTCCATGGGCATGGCTGGTGGGGGGCCTTTGCCATGGCCAACTGAAATGATCTCATTTCAGTCTATTTATGGCAGGAGCTATTCATCATTCCCATGTTACACTTTTCTGTGTTGTTTGATGACTTATATTATAGACCGAAATCTTCAAGAATTGGTCTTAAGTATTACTTTTGAGTATTTATGTAATTGCTCTGTAATTTGAATAGGTGCCTTATTGATTGATTCCCGTAATTATTTCATTTAGGTTTTAAATTAAAAATTAATAGTAGTCTGACAGTTTCTTAATTACATGTGTCAAGATTATTTTGAAGGAGGAAATGCTGTGTTTTAAAGTAGTGAAATAGCCTCAAATCTCTTCATTTTTCTAAAACAGAGCAGTATTTCAGTTGAGGAGCTGTATTAGAACAGTGGTGATTGGTCTTAACAATGTAAACTGTGTGAAGTATCTAAAGAATTTGTTTATGTTAGGGAATATTGGTCTTAACAACCTGGTGTACAAACACTTTGGGCAGTTAGATTATAGTCAGACCTAAAACAAACATGAAATAACATTTAAATTAGTTGTAACAGCATACTTATAGAGAGAAGAGAGTTTATTTTATACTAAAAGCGATTTAATTAGAAACCCCAATGCCTAAGGGGAGATCCTTTCAGGGTATATAATTCTTAAAGTCAGTCTGGGGAGCTTTGGTTTAAGCTGCTTGAAGGAGTCCAATGTGAGAAGTGTCTAGTGAAATTTCACACATGCGGAAACACTTTACAAGGTATAGATTGTATTATTATTACTAGGCTCATACAAGACCAACTCCGATTCCTACCAATTCCCGGTATCCATAGTGTGTTTGTTTTCCTTGACTGAAGCCCGATATAAACACATTTTTATTGTATGTCTAATTTGCAAAGGGCCACAGACAGAAATGAGAAAATTCGCTGCTGATGAAAAATGACTCTGTTGAGTTATTTCATTACTTATATAATGAAAGATCATTAATTTATCAATTTGATGTCCAAGCCTAAAAGTTGAACTTTCCTTTGTTTCTTGGCCAGTTTTCTTAATTACCTGCATGCAGTGAGGGTTTCCGACTTTCCCTGCACTTTGCCATTTAGAGATCCTTCATTCTCTATAAGGTATCCTGCCTACTGAGCTTCCCTTCCCCTGTTTTTGGAGGTTAGGGTTTGGGAGTTTATGAAAGGAAACAATTTAATGATCGTTGTTGCATGCACTCACTTATATGGAGACAGTAATGTACTAAGAAAAACCAGTCTTGAAGGAAAAGTGAATCAATGAGTCATGAAATCCTCAAGAAAACCTTAGTAATGGAATGTTAATGCTTTCAGACTATAGTAGATTATCTTAAAAGTCAGACTTTTCTTCTTTATGCAATTGTTATAAATCCTCAGCTAAGGAATTCTTTGAAGGAGGTTTTAGTTTTGCTGGCATTTATATTCTATTGTCGGTCTGATTTGTTTTGTAAGATTCAAGAAATTTTCTGCCAATTTTTATCATGAAAGGCAATTAAAATGCTGAAATGGCTGTAGAGGAAGTTGTGTGTGTGTATAAAATTTAATTTGTTAAACAGAAGTTTCCACTCTAATAATAACTTAAGGTTGTCTTTTCATTAAGGACTAGTAGAAGATGCTGCCTTTCACTTCATACTGTCATTTTTTTTTTTTTTTGGATGAAAATTGATTCATTCTAGTTTCAAAGCAAATAATGGGAGACAGAATAAACAACAAGAAGGCAGGGATACTGCTGCAAACTTTTTCAAGTACTTTCAGTGTATTTTTTCATCTTTATACTTTTATTTGATGGGCCTGTGAAATAGAGCTGTAGACTGGTGAAGACTTTAAATGAAATTTCACACTTTGATGATTTTTTTTTTAAACTTTGATATATTGACAGCAAAAGGAGCTGCAAAGCTTTTATATAACTTGAGCAGTAACGCCAAGCAGCAGTCAAACGTCTCTATGCATTTGTGTTTAACTGCAGAAGAAAAACATGTCCATGGGCAGTAGAGGTTCTTATCAACCCCCTAATCCCAGATCCCAGCAAACCTTGAGGGCATGCCTCAGATCTTGCTGAAATCACTGTAGACTCTCACAGTTTGCAGATTAAATATGCTATGTGTTCCTGGCTCCAACAACAGTTTTATGAGCTCACTAAGCTTCCTGTTTTAAGATCCTTTTCTTAAGTTTTTAGGAGCTGCTAAGGGCAATGCTGTCTGGAGTAAATGGTGTTTGTTAATTTAGAGACACTTTAGATATTTTATTCTTGCCTTAAAAATTGCCAAAATTAAGAAATTGTATGTTAAAAGTGTTTGGTAAGCGCATACAATTGCAAACTTTATGTGGTGTCTCAGTTGTTTTAAAATACTTTTTCTTTACCTGGTCCCTGAACATTAGACTTTTTCCATTTACAATTCCAAATGCACTAAATTTTGGACTCGCGTTTTTAACTACTTATGACCACTTTTAGTGTGTGTATGTGTGTTTAATGTGAAAGTGTATTTTGTTTTGTGTGTATATATTTCAACTCAACAAAATGTTCCAGAAAAGTCTATGGCTTTCTTAAGAAACTGAATGAACAAGCCATTACATAGTTAATAAGGTGGCACTGGAACATTTCAGCCCCCTCTGGAAAGGCAATACTATATTGAGTTCCTCATCAGCATCTGTAGTATCTATAGTTGTGTCCTTATAGATGGGGCTTTTGCATTTTGCATAAGAGTCATAATTAAAAAAGAAAATACTTACATCATCATCCAACAACATGTCATGTAATTCCCAAGAGAACTCAAGCCAATTTTGTGCTTAAAGGTTATTCAATGAATGAAATTCTGAAAGCCCATTTGTCAAAGTACTGCATGGTTTCTGTTAGTTTTCAAGCCCCAAATTCATTGTCTGCCCAGGCCCAGCCATTAGTCATCAGTGTATTAGTGCTGCCTTCAGGCCATGCTGCCCGGCACTTCTTCACACCATTATAGCTTTGAAAGTGTACTCTGTCGACTTGTAGAATTACTGCTCTGATTTCCGCTTGGCTGGGTTTGAGGTAAGTCCCCTCCCTACCTTCTAGCTGACTGTAATCCTCGCTTTCTTTTAAAGCTCCTTTCCAGAGATTTAGGGGAAACTTTCTTAAGGGCCCTGTTGGCATCATACTGTGGTTTTGTTGTGGCATGCACTGTACATATAAATTGTACCTGCAGTAAATTGGATTGATTGCTGGCCTGAAACAGCTAGTAGGGCTTTTCTTTTTATTTACTTTTTTTTGGAGGTGGGGGTGGGAGGTGGCTGTATGCTTCTGTGTGTGTGTGTGTGTGTGTGTGTGTGTGTGTGTGTGTGTGTGTATGAGAGAGAGAGAGAGAGAGAGAGAATATGTTTTAAACATAAGCATTTGATTGTATATTTGAGTAATTTTCATGTCACAAAATTAAATACAACAATGGGAGATAAGTGTAATTTTATTTATTGGAATACCTTCAGAATTCAGTGTGACATTTTATTTGCTTATTTTTCATGTGGAATTTTTAGCTGTAGCTACTTTGACTTTTTGAAGATAGCATAAACCACCTAACTGTATTCCAGAGTATTTTACATACAAACTATTGATTTTTACAAAAAGAGTCTGAAAACTCAATTTTGATGAAAGATGACTCTCAAATTGCAGTAATGAATGAATGAAGGAGTAAAACCATATTATTGATTTCATTTTGTCATATTTCTCAAAAGAATAATTCATTCTCAGGAGACTTTCTGTGTATGGGGAAACCTTAGCCTGGGCAGCTTAAGAATGAAGCCTTAATGGACTTAGGTGTCTGAAAACTTGAACGGAGTGGTCAGATGCGTAGATCAAGGCCATTCTAATTTAGGACAGCTCCTGTTGTTTGAACTGTCGATGTAAAAATGAATTTCCATATTTCTTTGAGAGGGTGTGTAGTTTGGTATGATTTGCATTGGCTTTTTTTTTTTTTTAAACATGATGGCGTGGGAGCAAAGTGTGAAAAATAAGACAGCTGGAGAATTCTGTCTGAGAATAAGGAATGTTTAAAGACTGAGCAAACCAAGGGGTAATTTTTACTGAATTAGCGTAATTAAAAATTCTTGAATTTAGAAAATTTTACCTTTAAAGTTGCAATTAAGATGCAAGAATTACAGGTTAAGAATTAGGAGGAGAAATTATGAAGAACAGTACTTCATCCTCACACAAAATAGGTCAAATGCTTTTGAGACTTGATTTTTAACACCCTGCAGGTATTGTTGTAATATTGATGATGGATCAAAAGTAAATTACTGTTCATAGAACATTCACTCTGCCCCTTAAGTTTGATTGTAAAGATAAACATTCCAGGAACCAAATTTTTTTTTTCTCTTCTGAAGATGGGTGAAAACTTCTAATTCCTATAAACCTCAGTGAAGCAAGACAAGGGACACTTTTGATCAGTCATGTTTTTGTGATATGTGTGGATTTAAGGGAAATACAGTTTTCGTGAGCTTAGCTGATCTATAGACTGATAGCCGACTTATATATCTCCTTTTGTGTCTGTGGATTGTCTGTATCCAGCAAACTAGCAGAAAGTGGGGGTGCCAGTTTATACCACATTTTGCTCATTCTTTAATGGCACTTGCTCTGCAGGGTACTTCTTGCAAAGCCTAACCAAAGTACACCAGCCTGGTGTTTTATAGATTCATAAAACTCAGACAAGGTAACCATATTAAATAGAGATCTTATTCTCCCCTCGAATATTTCTCAGAAACACTACTGGCAGTAGAAAAGTCGGAGTGCTTGATCTTTTCTCTCAAATACACATGGCAGCAAAGTCAACTGGCAGACAAAATATCATTTGTGATGTTAACTGTAATAGCAATGATTGCTTCATGTCTAATAAGCTTTTCAGTGGTTGAAGTTAAATATATACATTTCTTCAAAGTTTTAGCTATAGTTAATTTACCAAAACCAAATTCACTTAATCCATAGCCAGACAATTATTTCCCATTGGAGCAGTTCCATTCCCCTTAGAGTAAAGCCATTTGGGTTGTCTTGTCAGGAATATTTGCTTATCTCAGATTGGAAGCTTCAGAAACATAGAAAAGAAAGATTGAAAACAATAGGCAGCAGATTTAGTGAACCCACTAGCCTACCAAAGGTCTCTTATGGTAACTTGAACAGATTTTGGCTTGTTTATTTGCAGTTAAGGCTTTAGGTTTTCCCGATTGTGGGGGAACAACACATATAAAGGTAAAATAATTGTATATTTAAAAATACCCTAGTTAAAAATTCATGAAGATTTCATTTACAACTTGTGAAGTTGAGCCTTTTTCTTTTTTCAGAAAAGACAATAGGAAAGGAGAAGAAGATTTAGAAATCTTGAGAACTGTTGGAGTGTCATAAAGGTTATGCATAGCTAATGGATTTAAGTTCAGAAAGATTATTTTGGGCACAAGGAAACACCAACCACATTAAGGAATCTATCCGAGATTTTCCATAATGTACAATACATGAAATTCACTGACCTGTTTTAAGTTCCCTAAATTTTGCTCTTGTTCAGAGTCAATCAAAAGTTAAAATCAGCACTAGGTTGTGCTTCTTGATTTTTAAAAACTCTCTTTTTAAAGGTTTCATTTTCATGAGAAACTTAGTTTTCATGCTATAAGAAAGTCTATTCCTGTCTAATTAGTATCCTAAGTAATAGGAATGTTGTCCAAACAGTTGCTCCTGGAGTAGCATCTCGAAGTAGCAACTAATCTGCTAGTAAATAGAGTATGAGCAAAATGTTTTTCCTCTGTGATGCAGGGGGGCCCCTCAGACATCCTTACCAGGCTGGTTCCTTCTGGATTGTTAAAACATTAACACATTAGGGAGATCATTCAGTTTACAAATATACAGGCAGCTGTAAGTAAATATAATTTCTTTATATTTCCTTATATTCTATTAAAGAAACATGATTTCTTTAGTAGAGCAGAGCCTTATTTGACTTAAACAGTACTTCCCTAAACTGCACAGAATAACTTCTAACTTAAGGCCTAGTCATGGTGCTGTTAAAAGCCTGCTCTGCACTGGGGAATGCCTACTAGTTCTAGCTGTACCCCCAGTCCCAGTGGTGGCTGTTTTAACCTCTCAGAAACTGACTTGGTTACCATTTATCAGACTTTTACCATAGTTGTTTTAAATCTTTAAATGTATTAAGGAAAAAAAATCAGAGCGAACTATTGCCCAAATGCAAGGAACTTCAAAATAAACCATTGGATTAGGGAAATATCAATAAGTAATCTGCTTTTCATGAAGGATGCATTATCATTTTTAACTACTGTTTCATTTTGGCTTAGATTAGAAAGTCATTTTATACAGTTCAAAATTTAAAATGTTAGTTTTAGCCTTGGCACTTTGTTTTTAAGGTTGCAAGTGTTAAAGGAATCCTGCTTGCAAGTGCATGGGAACTTTCCCTGTAGGGACATACTAGGGGAAAAGTTGATTTTACACATGTTCTCAGAGTTGTGATTTTTCACTTTCTTCTATTTACTGCAAAAGTTAAGGCTGAACTTTGGAACTCCAGGAGGGCCTGCTTCTTGGACGCAAGATGAGGCATCTGACTATGTGTCAGCTAATGAAGAAACATCGTTTGGGTGCCAGGTTAATAGTTCAATTTTGTGAGTGAAGCACACCTGCAGTGGTTTCCTGAAGACTTAGTGTGCCCCAATGTTTTATTGTAGTGACACACACTGGTGTTGAATTGCAAAGTACCTGGAAAGTTGCACCTCCTTGAATTAAGCTGATATAACAACTGTGTGAATGAAAACCAGGCTGCAGCCAACAGCTGTCTGCTGGAAATGTTGCCCAGCCAACTGTAGATAGTTTTGCGCCTGGCGATATTCGCGAGGATCTGGGTAACTGATGGGACAGAAAGTGATAGATAAGGGCTGCTTCTGGTGGGGTTCTGATTGTTCTGGGCCGCCTGCCCCTCCGTGTTCTGTATTTTGCCTAAGACTGCTTCTGGAATGCAGTGCAGAGCAGGGCTGGGAGCGCCCAGGTGGCCCTAGACCTCAGGCATCTTCGGGGTCTTGGACCTGTGGACCCCGGGACCTCCGGGAGCAGGGGCGGTTGCTACGCTTGGGGAGCCTGGGTCTGCTGAGAGCAACACGAAAGCGCAGCTGACCCCGGCGCCGCTGCAGGCGGAGCCCGCTGGTAAAGTGACTGCACCCGCGGCGTGGGGAGTGGGACCCCGGAGTGCGAGACCAGATCGTAATGGCGGAAGGCTGGGGCGTGGGGGGAGTGGGGAAGTTGTGAAGGCATGGACGCTGGAACCGTAGGAACAAAACGTGCACGGACCCCGACGTGAAGGGAAGTGTGGAGTGTGAGATCCTTGCAGACAAAAATCTCTATAGCTTCCCCCCACCCCCACCCCGCTCCTCATGAAACCTAATTATAATAAACTACTATTCTTTGCAAAGGTGAGCTTCTGTTTAGGGTTTTTTGTTTTGTTTTGCTTTTTTCCTAACCGTTCTAAGTGGCAACTCTAAAGACAGAGCACAAAAACCAGCCTGAGGTTTTGTGGAAGTGCTGCTTGATGTGTAGGACCCCAACAAGAATTTGTGAATTTGGTAAATTTTGCTTTTTCTTTCGCTGTTTTTCAAGTGGAGACGTGTATGCAATCTACCTTCACCTGGTCAGTGGCTCCAGGAAGCTTTAGATGCCTTCTTTTGAAGGAGGTGGATGCAAGTTCAGATTTACAATTTCAGAAAGAAAAGACCCACCTGCAGGCAGGTTGCTAGTAGGAAAGGGATTAGATTTGAAAAATAAAGTCTGGAATTAATTGTGCCCTGGGTTTTGCCCCTAGGGAAATTACAAAAGCTTCGGGGACTGGTTGAATGGGGAAAAGCCATGACTGTTTGCTTTCAGGAAGGAATGTTTATCCCTCCATTTACCTATGAAACTTCAAGTTTTAGTTGGCATGTATGATTAGAGCAGTTTTCCTTGGTTGCATTTTTTTTTTTTTTCATATACTCAAGTTGCTGGACTCAAATCAGCTAAACAGTTTTTTCCCCCATAAGCATACTAAGTCAAGGGCCAAGGCAGCAAACATTGCATGTGATATTGTATTGGTATAAGAGATAGGACAACAGTGTAGAGTTTTATGAAAAGGAAACTGTGTTGGGGGAGGGGGGTCATTTCATTCATGTCTAAAAACCAGTAGTGTGTTGGCCTCAGAGAAAAATCTTTTAGGAGGAGCAAAAATTAAAAGTTTTCCTCTAAAAAAGTTATACTTGCATATTTAAGAAATTTCAGGTTTTACACCCCGCCCCCCGCAGTTGTGTATGTTTTAGGATTCCATCAGGCATTTATTCTGTTCACTTCTTTACCTCATTCTTTCATTTATCAGCTCGAGATTAAGTTTCCAAACTTGGTTTAATATTGTATGAAAAAAGCCGTCTCCACAGATAAAAGCAGACACTCTTTTCTGCTCACTAACTCTTGGTGTATAGTTTAGATGAGGTGTGAGAGCCTAGAATGTTAAAACTTTCTCCTTTTTGACTGACACGAGAAAGTTGTGTTTTTATCAGTAAAATAACTGATATAATTTATAGGGATATACAGGAAGCAGATGTCTACCTTGGCAAGTTGCCATTTTTATAGCCCTGTTCTAAGCATAAACCACACTTTTAAATAATTAGTTACTAACTAATGAGATCCAAAAATAAGTTGTCAAAATAGAAGAAGGGGTAGATTCTTGAGTGACCAAGGACCTATTTTTTAAAAAATCAATTTCAAAAGAGGGGGAGTAGGAATTAGTATTCTCTAAAACCATTAATTAGTGCAATTTCAGTCAGTGCCTGGGGCTTTACCTCTTCTCACTGAGCCTCTCTCTCTGGTGATGAGTATTTGGAGAGTTTTATTGCTTTGTTAAAATGAAGTCCTTTGCTTGGGGGAAAAACCAACAACTCCACGAAAACCAAGTTTGTCAGGGAACTTGGGTGACTTGTCTCCTCACTGGTGTTAATTAGCGAAGGAAGAGTAGCTATCCCATCTCTTCATAGGTGTTTTTCTTTTCGTTCTTTTAGTTTGTTTCTGTGTGCAGTTTTAACTGAGTGAACTCCATCCAAATCTCACCAATAAAACAGCATGTGTGTTTAGAGGGAAACTAGTGTAGTGAATGCTTGCATAATTAAAATGGTTGAGAATAAAGCATTTGATTAAATATTTCTGTTCAGTTGTTTAGTTTTTATATAATTTGCCAGTTTTCAAAGAAATACTGGATAGTTAAGAAAATGGTATATAAATTAACCAGTGATGATTAAGATTCAAGACACTGGAGTCATCTGGGTCACAGGGTCATTGCTTGGTCCATTTATTTGGCAAATATTAGAGGTGGGAGCTATTAGGAAAATAGCTTGGGGCTTGTCCTCAAGGGGCATGTGGTCTGTTTAGGGATATTTCCTTTTGGCTGCTGGAGTTCAGTATTCTGGGGTTCATTTCATCACTAGTTTATCCAGCACCAAAGACTTAAAAGAGTGCCTCCTCTACTGGATACCTATCATTGAACAAAAACATGGAGAACATTTAAATTACCTGGGAAAGCATTGAAACTTATAGAGAATCAATTCTGAGTTGTTTAGAATTAGAAGGGACTGTTGAAAACGTTCATTCAAAGATTTTTTTATCTGAATTTGAGGAAAAGCTTGGAGGACTTGTGATCTATCAGAGGTTAAATATATGCTTTTGTATATAAGAGTGTTGAATGGGGGAGGAGCCATAATTTTAACTTTACTCCTCCACAGAAGGTTAAATCCCTCTGAAATTCTCTCACAGGACAGATGAGAAACTGAGTCACAGGAGAACTCCAGGGGGCGCCATTCAAGTAGGAGTCTTCTAGATCCTGCACAGTGGCTGCCCTGCAGGGAGAAATTCTGCAGCTTCTTCACTGTTGTACTTTGTCAGAGCTCTTTGAGGGACATTTCTGATTTGGAGTGGGTCTTATAATTGATATTTAAATTTTACATCATGCTTTTTTTTTCCTCTAGAAAAGCTGTTCTTAAATAACCTGTGTCTTTTACAGTGACTGACACTACTTAATCAAGGAAAAGAAACTAAAATTAGTGGAAGAGCCATTGCTGCAGGACCCTGTGGCCTCTGAGTCTTAAGCTTTCTCTAGTCATTCAAATTCCAGATCAGGGGAAGTTTCTTGTACAATAAAGAAAGAATTTGCAGTTCCCTTGCAAATTTAAGTTAAGGATGACTGAAAATATTGGCTCTGGTATTTTAACTCTTTTAATCTTTTAGCATTTGCTTGTTTTATTTCTCTCTGTAATCATTGTTGTGGATTGAATGCAGTAGCATCTGCAAAGTGTAGAAAATGCAGTTTACTCAACTGAAGGAATACCATGAGTATTGCAATTTAGATAACTTCAAGAAAACATCCTGGAGAGGGTACTTTTCATTTTTTTCTTGTATTCTTTGTGGGTGTAGAGAGCTTGAGTGCAAAATAAGAATATTAACCGAATAGAGTGAAAATTGATGAAAGATGAGTTAGCGCAATTATCACCTGAAAGAGGCCAGTGAAAGACACTGACGGACTGCACATGCTTTCAGCTGAGTTTTCATATTTTTTAAGTGGGCCCGTTTTGCTGGTGGCAATCTTTGGACTTTTCCTCTGAGATCAAGACGTGTTGTTCTTATCATCTTTTTTTTGTTTAAAAAATGTTGCTCAAGTGAATTAAAATGTTTTCATGTTTCAAGAAAGTTTTAAAAGTTTGGTTTCTCTGAACAAATTAAGATTAAGAGGCATAGTTCAACTCAGATATTTCAGTGAGGGAAGCAGAGATCACTGGGTTACTTGGCTTGGAATATCATCTGATTCAGAACCTTGAGATGGGCTGGCATTTGTGAAATTTTCTGTTATTCTTTAAAACATGTAATAATTAAAACCTCCTACTTTAGAAAATTGTCGTAATGGTTCTAACTATAAAGCCAGCCACCTGAAGAGACATTTGTAGATGTGGCTTTAAAGAGTAATGTGACACTTGCGTTTCACATTCTCAACACAGTTGAAAATTGAGATATTCAGACCATTTAATTACAATGCCCAGTAGGAATTTGGGAAAAGCCCCACATTTTGGACATTTTTCTGTTCTCCTTTTGCTTGTGTAGACAGAATTTGATTGGCTTGAGGCAATTTTGCAAGAAAACCTGTGGGGAAGGGGCTTCCAGATTTTGAATTTGCTAAAGTGCTAGATGCTTTGTCAGATGACAGACAGGTGACATGAACTCTTTAAGTGTGATTTTTTTTCATCCCTATTTGAAGTTGATGGTGCTGTTGTTTTATTTAGGCCTTCCTGGTAGCAGAGAGCTGAAGTAATGAGAAGACACCATGGAGGCCCAGTCCCACAGCTCCACGACCACTGAGAAGAAAAAGGTTGAGAATTCCATAGTGAAATGCTCCACTCGACCAGATGTCAGCGAGAAAGCCGTGGCCTCCAGCACCACTTCCAATGGTGAGCGGCCACGGGGATTACCAACAGTCAAGCGACAGTCATTTTTATGTTCTCTGCGTTTCTTATGATTGAGCATTTGCACCTGGACTGATGTTTATTCTCTGAGAGCCTAGAGAAAGCAAATGGGTTGGAGTCTGAGGGGGAGGGGGAGGGGCAGACTATAGTTAATCCCTCTTTTGGTATTGCAACTACAAGTTCTCTTCCCAGTTTTCTAATTTGAGGTGTAAACGTGATGGGCTATTTATTATAGGAGGTTCTTATGTTGATATTTTGGAAATCATCTTGATTAGCCTGACAGGAGTTCAGAATACTTTGCATGTCACATGGAAAGTCTGCACTCTTTGAAATAATTAGTTACCAGTTATTATAAAAGATACAAACATCCCCTTTCCAAAAAAATTAGCAATTTTACTCCACTCCACCAGCACTAAGTGCTCCTTTCTGAAGGGTTTTAAAATCTGTTCATGGTTGAACCTCAAGATAGCACCAGTGTTTGGCATACAGGTTTTGCAGTTGGCTTATAAAAGTTTAACTTACGTTCAGAGATACCGTAAAGCCACTGTTCTTTACGCTCTGTTTTTTAATATTTTAGCAAAGTGTTGAGAGGCATTCAATTCAAGCATGGAGCATTGAAAATAAATTCCAGAGCCCCCTCTGGTAAAAACAGATGAATAGGTTAATGTAACCTTCACTTCCTTTCCCCGATTTTCCACTCTTATAGGCCATTAGTGCCTTTTGCTTTTTGTGGCTTTCTAGCCACCCTGCCCTTCCGCATTATACCGGGCTTTTCCCTTTGCCCCCAAGAAGAAGGAACTGGTCCATTCTCTGGGTTCCTGGACACTGTGTATCTGGATACACTGACTTGCATGAGCCAGTCTGCTAACCCCCTCCATCCCTTGGGCTTATACTTTATTTATTCCAAGAAAGGTTTTCCTAGGTTGATGTACATTATTTTACATGTGATTGGAGATTCAGACTCTCTTTGGGAAGAAAGTTTAAGAGCAGATGAGCAGTAAAAACACCTCACTTTCCTGTCCTGGATGGTACTATGGGCTCCCCACTGATCTCTCCTTCCCGAAGGTCATTACTGCCCTGACTGGAGCAGGGAGGAGCTGGTGTTAAAGCTGCTGGCCAGTGAGGTCAGTTTTGAATTGACCCTCAGGGAGATATATTTGTCTGAGTTAAAACAGTGAATTTACTTTATATATTTAATGAAAATGCGTCTCTATTTCTCCCTTTATTTGTGATATCTAAAGTTGGTACTGGAGTTTATTTTAATTGAACCAGATAGTTGCGTTATTCTTCCAGTGTGGTTATAGAATACATCATTGCCTCCTTAAAAGAATGTTACCCTTAGGATTTTTTCTGAAATTTGTAAAAATTAGAAAAATTCAGTGTTTCAAAACTAGAATCAGTACTGGTTATTTGGTCATTCATTCATTTTTTTTTTCATGCCCCACCCACTGGCCTATTTGGTCATTTAAATAGTAATTTTGTAGGAATCAGTATCTTCTGAGAATTACGCTTCACAAAACATCACCTTTTGGTTCTATTTCTAGCGTGTGTGTGTGTGTGTGTGTGTGTGTAAACACGAGTTGAGCATGTGTATATGTGTGAGAACCAGTTTGGGTTGATGGAAGGTGAGTCTCACTCTGGCCTCCATTGGCCTCTGTTATTTCTGTGAATTTCGGAAGATTCATCACAGTGGTCTTCTTGTGAAAGTGCTGCTGCTTCTGCCCCTCCTGCACTCTGCCACAGGCTGGGGAGGTTTGGGTGCTGCTGCCATTATCTTGAACTACTCTGACTATGGGTTCCCATATGAGCCTGTTTGGGGTGACTAGGCACAGATTAGCATCACCAGCTACATGGTTGCCAGGTAGCCACTTGGAACATTAGCCAAGAGGGAGCAGCAGTGATTTATACAAAGTTAGTCCAGCAGTCTGAAATAACCACAGATCTGAATCCTAAAGCAGACTCCCACCAGCTTCCTACCCTAATCAGCTGTGCTCTTGATGCACTCGGTCCCCTAAAGGCCTGTAAAATCCATCCGGTTTGGGGACAAACCCTCATCAGTCAAGTTTGCAGGGCACATGCTTGAATGATAGTGAGTTTAGAATTCCTGCCACCTCTAATCATTTTTTCAGTTTCTGTTTATTCTAAAGGATTTACTACTTTTTATTTTGGAATAGCATAAAGACCCCATCAGATTAAAAGAAAAAAAAAAAAAAAACCTGGAAATGATCTTTTAAAAGATAGATTGCAACCCAGCTGGGCCATCTTGTCTAACCAGCCAGTTTTATTTCAAGAAAAAGGAAAACAAGCCTTTTTCATTTGTGATTGCTTTACTATATAGGCAGTGCTAGTAATTGGAATAATCTTAGCGTCCTCTCTAAGTTTCACCTAACTACTTCACAGTCCTTTTACTGCTCTGGGATCACCTCTGGGTGGAATGATGTGGCCTCTGCTTTGTTCTGCAAGCTCCTACCTGGCTCAGGCTTCTCAGACTGCTGTAGTTGCACAGCTCGTCTGTGGGCTTTGGCCCTGTGCCCTGCTTGGGTGGGAGGGGTGTGTGTGTGTGTGGCTTTCAAAGGTGGGTGCACTGTGTGCTGTTTGGTGGCTACTGTCGTTGTGGTCATCTGTTTTGTCTTCTTTCTGTCTTTTCTCTTCAAACATTTCGGAGTGCTTGGATTTCTGCACTGATGCTATTTACAGTAAGGACATGAAAATCTTTTGACTCCTGTAATAGGTAGTACTGATTTGCTCCTGTTTCCAGGGGCTTCTTATATTTCTTTACCAAACTCTAAAATTCAGGGGTTTATAAATGAAGAATGAAAAATGAGTTCAGCACCAAGAACCAAAGGGATGCGATATATGTGTTTATCTCACCTATCCACAATTTCATGACTAAAATAAAACAAACAAAAGTTTTCTTATTGGTGCTGTGTTAGGTTGACTTAATTAACTTCTCCAGCCATTGTGTGCTGCAATTTGTTCCTGATTGTGAGCCTTCCAGCCAAACCATGCACATTCCACAGCGTGTCCTTACAGATCTGTTTTCTTACTTTTCTCAGCTAAGTATCTACTCTTAGAATAACATTCATATACGGGTTTGTTTAAACACAACCAAAAGGTATATAGTTCAAAAAGCTGGAACAGCACTTTAGGTAAGAGTTTGCCTCGTAATACTGAAATTTAAAATAACGCAAATGAAAAACTGTGTTCTAAGCCTTGTGTGGTGAAAAAAGACAAGGCAAATAGGATTTTTGTAATGCTTAGGAACCTGTGTCAACATATGAAGCATTCACTGCTCTTATCCAGCAACCATGATGTATGTGTCATATGTCATAATCTGGTTTTAAGCTGTAGTTTTATTTATTAAACATAAATGACTAAAGAAATAAGGAGGCATTTAGTTTTCTGAATATTTAGTACGTTTCTGATGTAAGTAATCTTTTTTGGGTATTTAACAGTGTCTTTCGTATATAAATTATGTGCTCAAATATTCAGTGTCATTGTTTACTTTAAAATCTCCAAAACTGACAGTATACTAATATTATTAGTAAAATGCTTTACTAATCTGTTTCTGGTATGAACTCATTATTTTCTAAGATTTATGTTGTGTTTTTTTTAACCTAATAAAAATTTTTTGATCTAGATCTTTCAGTGTTTTTAAGCATTCTCAAAATGCTATAAAACTCATTTAGTGACTTGTAAATACTGATTCTTCAATTTGAAGTGTATTATCTTATTTTTGGCTTGTGATTTTTTTTTGAAGACGTAATCTGATATTTCTTATTAACGTACTACTCTGCTTTAAAAAAAGAAGCTAATAATAAACGTATGTAGGTTATGATCTTGGGGATCTTTTATCAGATCTGATAGTTATTGGGAACATACCTTAAAGTGATAGAAAACAGAAATTATCACCCTAATGGTGATGTAATATGAAACCAAAGTTGATGGATTAATAACGGAGAGGAAGTTCCCAGTTCACTTTTATTTTCTTAGAAAGGGCTTGGTTCTCCTACTTTAAAAAAAAAAAAAAAAAAACTTGGAAGTTTAGAAAGGGAAAATATTGAAATCTGTAAATATGTAAGGAGATACTTTTTTTTTTTTTTATTTTAAGTTTTGGTTACTTCCTGGCCTTGCAGTTAAAAAAAAAAAAATGTCCAATCGATAGTTGTTAACTGTGGTGTTGACCTGAGTTAGTAAGCTGGCTTAGTTTTGTTGACAGTTGGAAATTCATTGCCTGCTCTTTTCCAACAGCTCTTGTCTCCTTCACCTTCTTAATGGTAAGTCCATTTATTCAGAAATGGGAGGATAGCTCTCACCATACAAAGAATAGGTTGGGAGTTTTGGGTGTCTTGTCCCTTTAGATGTTCAACCCATTTCTCCTGGTCACATCCCATATCCTGCATGGAAAGGACGGTTAGATAAAATGGATGTCCATGGTTTAGGGTGTTGCTTAGAGAATCACTCACAGGTTTTGGGATCTGAAAGCTTTGGTTGAGTTCTGGCACCAACAAGGAATAGGTTTATGAGTGTGGACAGATTAACTTCTCAAAGTCTCAGTTTCCTCATCTGTTTAGCAAGATAACAATTAGACCCACTTCACGGGATCTCTGGGAGGATTAAGTGAGGTAATGACTGACTGTTCTATAAGCACAACACATGGGAAGAGCTTAGCAAATCTCAGCTACTGTTATTTAGGAGAAAGCATGTGTGTGACTTAAGTGATATGAATCCAAAACAAAGGGATTGTGTTTTCTTGAAAATACACATGGTTTTTGAAATTAAGGGAAAGATGTTATGCAAATGTAATTTTGAATTTGTTGGACTCAATCTGAAAAATAGGTAAAGAGGTTTCAACATAGCCCAATTATGACCATTTTTGTACATCTTTGGGAAGGATGGACTGAGAAACACCAAGAAATTCTGTACGTTCCTTCTACATGCTTTCTTCAGCCAGAAAACAGGGAAGATAAGTGTAAGGAAATTTACTGTGACTTGCTTTTTTTTTTTAAAGATTTATTTTTTTCTTTGTACAATAGCTGGGGTACAGGCCAGAGGCGCGGAGGGTGAGCGGATTCACCAGAGACAGAGCGGGGAGCAGAACAGTCAGACGGACAGAAAGCATTGCTGAGGGCAGCAGCGGGTGCAACAGGAGAGTCTGCCCCACCAGGTGGGAATCACCCTGGCCGGCCGGGAATAGAACCTGCACTGCAGTGGCTGTGGACAGCTTCACAGCTCCATGCTCAACCCGCTGCTCCACTGGGGAGACCCTATTTTGACTTCCTTAACCTGAAAAACTACCACTAAATATATGCCTTAGTATTAGAATTTAGATTTTCTTGATTTTTTTTTTTTTCCTGGAGTAAACAGTTTCCTTTTAGGCTAGTGACAGGGTTTTGCTTTAGAGTTAGATTTTATACTATCACAGAGAGATTTCATGTTTTAAAACCAACTAACTAATGATGAAAAATCTGATTCTCATAGGAGCACTGGCTTTATTGAGTTCTATATGTCCCCCAATTCCAGCATCATCTATATTCTTATTGTGGCAAAGCATATCACCTTTCTTGTGGTCACCCAGGCTTGAAACCACACTGTCACCTTTGACCCTATTGCCTTCTCAGGCTTCCTGTGTCCTACCAGTCTTGAGGCCCTCTTAGATTTTCCTCTGTAATTATTTACCTCCTCATCCCTTAAGCCCACCTTACTATACTATTTAAAACCTCACCACCTCATGCCTAGACAGGTAAGGAAGGCGTCTAGCCAATCGCCATACCTTCGGTTTTCTTCCTTTTCACTCATGGGACTTGCTCCCCCCAAATCAATCTTGATGGTTCCACTTATGCTACACTCCTATTCCAGAACCTTCAGTGATTCCCAGCTGTCTGTAGAATATAGTTCTACTTAATATTTAGAGTTCTTCCAGAAATCTGACTCCAGGGGGCCTCCCTGGTGGCACAAGGGGTTGAGCACAGCGCTGTGAAGCTGTCTGCAGCCACTGCAGCACAAGTTCAATCCCCGGCCAGGGAGCTACCCACATGGTGCAGCAGACCTCTCCTGCCTCGCCCACTGCTCCCCTCAGCAGTGTATTTCAGTAGATCTGCCTGTTCTGCTCCCCACTCTGTCTCTGGTGAATCCTCTCACCCCTACATCTCTGGCCTGGACCCCAGTTCTTGTATGCATAAATAAATAAATCTTTAAAAAAAAATTCTGATTCCAATATGACATTCCAGTCTGATTGCACTACCCATGGCTGTGCTTTTGCTGAACTGAAGGGCCCTTTGTCTTTGTACCTGTTGTTTCTCCATTGAAGGGAAGTTTGTCTCTAACCTCAGTGAATGTTTCAGTTCTTCTCAAATGTGGCATGTCCTTGGTTTCTTTTTTCCTTCTTGTTGCACATACTTTTATATCCTTTTGGGAAGTACTTAATAGACTTGATTTTTTTGGTGTGTTTTCTAATAAAACTTTAATTAATAGACTGTATTTTAGAGATTTAAGCTTACAGAAAAAGTACAGAGTTCCTATATGCCCCTCTTTTTCTGCCTCCCCCAACTTGTCCTATCATAAGCATCTTGTTTTAGGGGGGTTCATTTGTTATAAGGATAAATTGTTAGTGATGCACTATTATTATTAATTGAAGTCCATAGTTTTCATTAGGCTCCACAGCTTGTATTGTGTATTCTGTGGTTTTTGACAATAGTATAATGTAATTTGTCTGCCATTAAAGTATTACACAGACTAATTCCACGGCCCTAAACACGTCCTGTGCTCCAGCTAGTCATCCCTCCCTCACATAACATTTAATTTTTACGTTTTAGTTACACTTGAGTAGCACCTGGTTTGTCTCCCTCCCTTTCCCTGCCACCATCAATTCAGTGTTTTGTGCCTGGAGGCTTGAGCAGATATTGAATTAGCCTTCATGGTACATAGACCTGCCAGAACTATACTCGATCAGGAGGAAAGAGAGAGCAAGGGTGTGTATGGCACAGCAGTAGTGTTGATGTCAGAGTTTGAACCCTAACTCTTCTCCCTAATTGCTCTGTGACCTTGGTTTAATTGTTTAACATCTCTGAGGCTCAACATTGAGTAGCCAAGCTATTATTAGTAATAGTAATGGCCTCCTTCGGATATTTTATCTCACTCCTTTTAGCACAAAATTACTTGTTAATAATCTGTGAGTGTTTAAGCTTCAATCTGATAGAGAGAATCAGAGTGTTTTTTCAAACAGAAAATCCTTAAATGTGGTGGTCATCAGGGCTTAGCTCAACAGACAAGTACAAGTGATAGGTTGCTGGGGTCATGATGGAATACTTCATATTGTTCCTGAAATTGGCACCAGCTTGGATTTAAGAAAGCAAATTTAGGGCCTACTTCTTATTTATTAGTACTCATTTAAAGAATGAGATGAAATCAGTAATTCTGTGTTAATACGCTTCCCTGAAGGCAAGGCTCCATTTTTCTCTTGTATATAACTATTGGATTTTCCCTCTGAAAAGACAATCTGTAGGTGCTCAGGTAAATTAGGAATAAATGTCAACCATGTCTTGCCAACAGTGTTCCAAACTTGGGAATACAAAAAAGGCACAACACGCTGTGTTCTGCTTGTGGAAAGTTCCTGGGTTGCTTTTGCTCACTTGTGATCAAGTGATAAGCGATTTCCAGAATCAAAACTGGTCAGAATCAGAGACAACCACCATGGAGTGGAAGATCAGGGCTGAAATGGAGCTTGTGGAGGACAGTTTCCCTTTGGAGAAGTAGTGTGGCCTTCTGCCTTGCACCACTTTGAGCCCCAGGGCCGGGGAGCTGGCTTTTCCATGCAGGCGGATTCTAGGCAGAGCGTTGGGTACCACCAGGGGTCTCAGGCCGTGAGGGAGGCAGCGTGATGTTGAATGATGAGTGCAGAAGCCTTTCTGTTACCTTGTTTATGTGGCAATCTTTCCAAATACAACTGCTATCATTTTTTTGTGTGTGTTTAAAAAATATTTGCCTGTGGTATTATCCACCCTCTTTGGTGCTCAGTTCTGAATTTTGACAAAGTGGTAAAGTCATGTAGCCATTATCACAATCAAGATGCAGAACCGTTCCAGCCCCACCCCAAAATTTTGACAAATGCTTGTTTAATAAACTCAGCATAATTACAAGTACCACCTGGGTAACCAGTAATAACAGAAAGCATTAAAATTGCAGTAGCTGCTTGATGTCTATTTAATGTTTTAAAAATATCTATTTTTTAGGTTCTGTTAGAAAGACTTACTATTATTTTTTTCTTTCTATTCAAGTATTTCATGTTAAATTTGTAGTAGAAATAAAATGTTCTTGAAAACTACCCAGAAATATATAATCTTGTGTCTCTGCCAGTGGAGAGTGTCCAGTCAATTCATTGTTTCCATTTAGGCCAATTTAAAATGCCATTTTATATTTTAAACTACAAGGCAGTCATATTAATGAGGGCGTTTTTGTTATTGTTTTGCTACTATGAATTAATTGCACTAGAAGGTAAGAATCAGAACATTTAATGTAGCTGTAACCTAGAGGAAAAATATCAAAGGCTTTGTTAAGTCTTTCTCTCTTTTTTTTTTTTTTTGTAACATTCTTTTTCCCCTTTGCTTCATCTCAATAGGGAAAATTTTTATATAAAAGTTATTCCTACTCTGACTTACGCTGCTGTTTTTAACTTTCTTGCTCTTTTTCCCCCCTTTTCTTTGACTCTTTTCCTCTTCTCAGTCTCTTTCTTTTTTTTTTTTTTCCATTTAGTTGTAGAAAGTTGAGTTCCATCCCAATTATTAAATCTTAGGAGACCATTCCCACATGGTTCCGTAAATGGTAGCTTCATCCCGAGTCCTTTCATCTCTTCCCCTGCTCTCTGGCTTGACAGTTGAAAAGGTCTGACTGTGCCACACAATGGTTTGATTGGTTTCTCTGGGGGAGACTTTTCCCTGCCTCATCATTCGCCAGGCAGGTGGACCAGAAAGTCTCTTGATTCTTTTGTTGCCTCTCAAAGTCCGAGGTCTTTGACTGAATAAATCCGCCGTCATGGGATAATTTGCTAAAAGGAGACTGAAAGATGTGAGAGAAAAGCCTCACTACTTGGGTGCTGCATTAATGAAATAACGGGTCCTCGCAGTTTGCAATTGAAAAATCACCAGGAATGCAATGGGTGGAGACCGGCTTCTTTTATTTCCCATAATCAACTTTTAGTTCTATCATTTAAAGCACGACTATCCCTTTGCTTGCCGGCCGGCCGAGTGTGTTTGCGTTTGTACCCATGTTGAAGGGGACAGCCGGTGCAGCTGAAAGCCATTTGGGCGCTGTGTCTAGTTAGTCATTAGATTATTACTAGTGGATGGAAAGAATTCCATATGACAGGACTAAGGTTGAGTTAACACAGGACGAAAAGTAATTTACAGATAGGCTGTCCCCAGCCATCTTTGTAGCCCCTGATAAGGTTTCATTTCAGAATGGATAGGCGACATTTCCACTTACGGGCCCATTCTGCGACACCTGTGATAACAGCTTCTGGATCCTAATTGAAATTGGTTTCAAAATGGATTTTCACTTTTCTCTGTCTGTGGAAAATATTGAATGGATTCAGAGCTGCCACAGAGAACCCTGGACCTTGGAAAATGGAGCGGGAAGCTAGGATCATCTTTCATAACAGTGTCGATGATATGACAGTTTTGTTATCTGTCTTATTAATGAAATCATTGATCACCTGATGAGGGAGATAATAAACTACATTCTACCAGTGTTCACAGTGCTCAATTAGAGTCTTATTACAAATAAGGAGGGAAAGAAACGTCAACAGTGGGAGTAAAGTAAAAGTCAATTAAACTTTTTATCCCCAAAGAGACCAGAGCAGAACACACCAAGTGATTGCAATCCAAGTATTTTGAAATTCGAAAAGCCAACATTACATTCCCGAGATATCTTTATGACCAATGTAGGGTAACTAGCATCTTTTGTAAAGACACATTAAATAAGATTCAAAAGTGGAAGGGGAGGTTCTGAGTTAAGTGCTTGGTAGTAGGGAGATGTAAAAAAAAAAAAGTCCACAGATCCTTTCCTCCCCCCCAGTGACGGGATTTGGGGCTCATCCTGGTAGGTAGAGTGAGTAAGGAAGAGCAACCTGAAAGAAAAATAGCTTATTGTCCTTTTGCTCTTAATGAGCTTTGGGAATCCTAGTAAGATGGGAATTAGGTTTGGGTTTAAGGAGGTGGCTCTATTGTTTGGTGTTAGGCTGCTCTGGAATGTGCTCTCTGTCCCTCTTTAAGAAGGGAAAGAGATGCTGACGACTCCTCATGTTTCAGGGTGAATTGTATTCCTAGGTGTTTCTCCATCCACAGTGCCAGCGAGGATCAATCCTGTCCCCTCTGAGCTTGAAAGAGGAGCTGTGATCAAAGGCTCCAGTGATGTCACTGATCTCTGGTGATTGATTAGGAACAGAAGTTCTGGAGGTTTCTGCCTTTCCTTGTACTTTCAGATTCATTACTGTCTACCATTAGGGTAACTGGCACTTAAGCTGCAAGATTATATAAATGAATGATCTAGAAAATATTCTATATTATTTCTGGATCCATATTTGTCTATTTTAAAATTTATTGGAACTATGCTTGCATTTTAAAAACAGCCTTCCCCTTTAAACATGCTGCAAAGGAAAAATAGAATTCTCTGTGCAAATTGGGGAAAGTACTTTGGAATTCTACATATAAATTGGGATGCTATTCAGCAGTGAAAACATTTACATTATTTCCAAATCAGTTTAATCACATACAGGTAATTATGAGTTAGGTAATTGTTAAATATATTTAAATGTTTTATTACCTTTGAAATTTAGGATTTTAAAAATTCTGTTAGTTATTTCTATGGAACTGTTTAACATTTTCCCCTTAACATTCAAAAACAAAAATAAATGGCACTCTATATTTAGAGGTGACAAATCGTGTAACTGGAGAAGATGTAACTTGAAAGGAAATCATAAAAAAAAAAAAAAAAAAGAAGACAGAGTTCAAGGGATCTCTTCTGGAACTGAATGTACTGTAACTTTTGGCTTAGATCCACCTATAGTAGGGATTGATTGCCAAAGTATTGGGAAAAAAATCTGTTTTGGAAGACACTGGAGTCGAAGAATGAAAAGTTGAATGGAAAATGAAGAATGTAAATTAAAGTTGCTATTACTGTCTGTGGTTTACTGTTGGTTGGCAAGGACTGTTGCCTCATGCTTACTTATAGCTAATTCCTTTCACAGAAAACTTCATTTTGAGAACTTCTCTCTGAGTATGACTGATAAATGTGTGTTTATAGTTTAGGATGAGTATCTAAAGAGAAGAGATCATGCAAATGAGGCTTTGGGAGAAGATAGTGAGGCAATTATGAATACTAAGCTTTTAAAGACTCCCCTTTCACAAATATTTTTGTTCTGTTGGCAGTAGTAGGATGAATAAACCCAGACTCTTTCTTGCCTATAACCAAAAGAGAACTTCTAGAAAGATAGAACAATGGCATAGTTAGAATAATGGAACTTCTAGCAATGTTAGTATTTTCTGGCAAAATATGAATCTAATATTCAGTGGAAGATTTCTTCTGAGCGTTTAAAGATTGGAAAATACAGTGGCCATTTCACATTAAGTTTAAATCAAATATGCCTTAGCAAACTAATGTTTCTAGGCTTGGTTTCAAATCCTGGCAAGTTTCAGGGCAGTAGAAAAGTTCCTTTCCTATAAATGTTGACAGCAGTTCCGGTAGAGGCTAACAATGTTTTATAAATAGAGTTTACTTAGCAAAACCATATGTATGCCTAGTGAAATAACCTCACATTTATTTATGTTTTGATTTATAGAAAACATGTGCCCCTTGACAAAGCCTTTGGGCTCTTTTCCGCAATTAAAAGAAATCATGTTTGAAAAAAAAAAAAAATAGCTACCATCTTAATGGGAGACTTTTTCACATAAATTCAAAGCACTTTCTTTGATCAGTTTCATACAAATTGAGAATATTTTCATCCATCAGTTTGACCCCAAAAAACCAGGTGAATTAAAAAAAATTATATATATGTATGAAAGCATGCACACAAATATGGAAGCACACAAATACGAAAGCATGCACAAATATATGATACTTATTGGCTGGATATTGGAAAAATCAGAGATTAACTGGCTGGATAACTTGAGAGTGGCAACTTGCATGCAGTGTTGCAGCAGGAAATGTCCATTTTTGCTTATTCTGGCTGGTAACTGGTGTTGGTCTAAAACGAGGTAGTCCTCTTGTTTGATTTGGTTTGTTTATTTTGGGGGGGGGCAGCATGCTGCTATTTTGCTGGGCCTTACTTTAATTAAATAAAAAGTGCCTATACTTTGATTCTCTTTCTTTCCAACAACAGATATAAAGAAAGGGATAGAAGGTAGTTTCTAAATCCCTTATCTCTTCCCATTTTTTAAAAAGGACTTTGTAGTTTAATTAAAGATATGTCTTTTGCTTATTATTCTTTCCAAAAGTGACTTGTTAGAAGAAAAAAACATTTCTTTCCATAAGAAAAAGTGAGTCTATTAGCTGGGACCAGACTACAAAATATTGCTCAGTGATAATTCTAGACTAGATTAGTGGTTTCCACTTTGCGGGGGGTGGGTTGGGAGCAGAGGGAAAGTCAGTCTTCAAATATAGAAACTTCATAATACATGCCCATACAAATGATACATAAAAGCCTTATAAATAAATGCTAGTATTATTTTGTAGCTTGTTGTAATTTGGAGCACTTTCATCTTCAAATACAAGTGAGAGATTATATGTGCTTAAATAAGAGAAAGTAAATGTTGATTGGAAATCTTAGGAAGGTGAATGTCAGTGTCCTGGTTCCTGGCTCCATGCAATCAGAAATGAATGCCACGGAGCACAGTGGCGACTGCTTCCGTCCCATAGTGACGTCAGAGAGAACTGGACCATCTTTTACACATGGGGATTAATTGGCAAGCCTGGAACCCTTGAGAAAATGAGTGAACCCCTTGAAATTCTTTCATGCGCTGTTTTAAGGGCATGTGCCTGTGTTCTCTTTCTTTAGGATCTTAAGAAGTTTCATGACCCATTGTTTCCCAGTCCTCTTCTCTACACATAGCATTTGGAACTCTTAACTTTTTTTGGGGAAAATATTGAAAGTTTAGAATTGTCTTTGAGGATATGAGACCTCTTAGTGATTAGGGACCACAAAGGTGAATTTTTCTCTTATAAGATGTGATGTGATAACAATGGTTTTGACCCAGCTTACCTTATAGGGTTGCATATTAAGAATTTGAGAGATTTAAAAAAAAGGAATTTGAGAGATTTTGCTTGCACTTCACTATCTCTGTAAATGAGGAGCGTGGGTCTGTGATTTAAAGAGCTCTTGCCCTCAGAAACACTGTATGACTTTCACTTTGAATTCCACAGGAATTTACAAGAATGTAAAGTGACAGGAAAGATGTCAGGTAAATACGAGGAGCTTGATAGGAATGTGTTAATATACTCCAAGTTTAGAAAGGAAAATGCACAATTCTCTTGAAATCAATTTGTATAAATCACATGTACCTGTCCATCTTAAAATAAAAGCCATCGAAAGACTGTTTAGACCACATTGTTAAGGCAGAATAATTTCAAGTATTTTGAAGAGCAGTTTATAGTATCAGTTTCATGTGCAAATCCAAGGAGATTTTTGCTTAGTTTTGACTGAATTGCTCATAATTACAGGTAGTTGCCACAAAGACAGTTGCTGTTCTGAAATCTGAGACGTGCATGTTCTTGATTGAGACCTGGCGTCACCCATTAAAGATCCAACCTTCTGTGCTCATCCTCCTGGGAGTACCTGGGCAGAGGTGGCATTTGGCACTGCTAGAAGGGGCATTTTGGCTTTTGTGTGACTAACTCTTCCCAGATCAAGGCCCTCTCCTAAATCTCCTCACCGAGTGTTCTGCATAGTTTTCTGTTTGGCATCTGGTTTTATGTAGTTGTATTTCATCATTGCTTCGCTGAGAGCTTTTGCAAATTTCTTTGATTCTAATTTAGTTGCTTTAAACCCTTTGGAGTGAAAAAAGAAACAAAAGAAAAGTATAATGAACTTTGATTACTAAGCCTGGAAACTTTGAACCTCTCAATAACCCATATTTATAGTTATTTTTTAAGAATGAAATTCATAGGCAGAGGCTGGGAGTTTTATTACTGTTGCTGTTGAGATACAACATAAGAAAAAGTATAACAAAGGCCAGAAGGTTCCTTAAGAAGATTCCCCAAGCCAGGTAAAGAAGAAGAGATGGTTCATCATTATTAAAATAATGCATTTTCGAAAGTGTTTGAATGACAAAGGAAACCATTGAAGTGTGAAGAAAGAAGCCAGTTCTCACTTAACCATGTGTATCTGGGCTCCTGCTCACCACAGTCTGAGATCTTAGAAATACACACATCACTTTCTGCTTTCCTCTTCTTTTACATGCTTCTTTTTTATGAAAGAATACCTGCTTATTAGGAAATTCAGAAATACATAAAGAAAAACAGGAATGTGTCTCACCTAGAGATGCCAGAGATTATCTTTGTTATTTCCGGTTATTTCCTCCATGTACATTTTCTGCATCATATACTATATCCATGTTCTGGTCAGCGAGTGTGTGTGAGCATTTTCCATGTCTTGTTCTGCTCTTCTCCAACTTGTCTTTAGTGGAGATGTAATTTATACAACCAATCCTGTCGTTGGACATTTACATTTTTCTTTCGTTTTTCCAGTTGTCAATGAGGATGTGATGAAAATATTTAAACATCCTGTGTGCTTCATACATCTTACCTAATTAGCTCCAAGAAATATAGTAACAGATTTCCACTAGCTGTTTATGAGTGTTTATTTTCAGGAACTCTTATTAACATTAGTGAAATATTATTAAAGAAATTATGATTGTTAAAAGCTTTATTTTTCATATTTTTAAAATCCGAGTGTAATAAAGATATAGAAAAATGCATATGGTATAAATGAACAGCTTCGAGAATTTTCCCAGTTTACATTTCAGTTTACATTTACACGTCATGTAAACTGAACATAGGTCAAGAAAAAAACCACCACTAGGACCTGGGAGGGCCCTCGCACTGTTGCCCAGCTGCTTCTCCTGTCCCCAGAGCTTGCTGTCTTTATCCATCTAGTGCTAAGGAGCACTTGGGTAGTTTCTGGTGTTTGGTTCTTGGGAGCATTGAGTGTTTGGTACTTGTCTTTTGTTAGGCATATCGTGAAATGACTGCATCGTGGAAGGGGTGTGTGTTTAGCTGTAGTAAGCACTATTAATGGTGTTCCCACGGTTTGCAGAGATTTGCTCCTGACTCTTGCCAACACTAAGTGTTTTCTGGCTTTTTCATTTTAGCCTTCTGTTGGTATTCGTCTGTGGTTTTCTTTGTTCCTGATAACTAAGCCAGTTAAACCTACTTTTAGATATTTATTGGTCATTTGCCTATCTTCCTATGCAGCGTTCTGTTAAGTCTTGAAAAATTTGTTGTTCTTTGGGAGTGAGTATTTACAGTTGTCCTCTCGCCGATTTGAAATATCTTTATTTGACATAGCCATTACATTTTTTTTTTAGCTTCTTTTCCTGAACTATCTTTTTCCTACTGATCTGTCTGTTCTTTAGGCAATACCACATCTATCAGATGTCACAACATATAACACATTCTATCTGTGCACGTCATCTTCTGCGCTTCTTTTATCAAATGCTTCTTCGCTCTTTCCCCATTTTTTTTCTTCTAGGTCCAAAAAATCCACTTTTTGATTGTGTTGTTTATGACTTCATACATACATCATAAAAGTGTGGATGAATGCAAACCATTTCCACAGTACTGGTTGCCCCTGGGAAGAGTGGAAGAGGAATAAGATAAGGGAGGGTTCAGATCTGTCTGTACTGCCATGTGTTTTATTTATTTATTTATTTATTTTTTTAAGTAGAGGCATGTTTTATTTATTTATTTATTTGTTTGTTTGTTTGTTTTCGTTTTATACATGCACTGGGTACAGTCAGAAGCGCGGGAGGGCGAGAGAATTCACCAGAGCCAGAGCGGGGAGCAGAGCAGGCAGAAGGACCGAAGTACACTGCTGAGGGGAGCAGCGGGCGGCAGGAGAGGTCTGCGGGCCATGTGGGACCCTCCTCCGGTGGCCGGGGAGCAGCCGGGGATCGAACCGGCGCCGCAGAGGCCGCGGGCAGTTTTGCAACCCAGTGCTCAACCGCTGAGCCACCGGGGAGGCCCTGCCCTGTGTTTTAAACAGAAAAAGTTTTAAGCAAATTTGGGAAAATACTAATGTGGGTTAGATTTGAGTGGTGGTATCTTGATGTTGCTTAGTCTCTTAATATGTCACGATTAAAAGATACCCCCTTGAAATTTCATCTACAATTATATTCAGCTAGCTTTCCTAGGCTGTATTGTACTTATGTTGGCTGTAAGAAACCACCGTGGTTGTTTTTCTGCCACATTCTCACAGGGCTGCTCTCTTCCCAGGCATCCGTCAAGGTACCTGCAAATCTGTACCCTCTCTGGTGCTCACATTCTGCATTGCTCTTTGGAAATATTTTCTTGTAAATCTGTCACTTATAAGAAAATATGTAGGAAATAACAATTGGCAAGACGTAACAGGTGTTTGCTTTATTTTCATCTTAGATTCTTTAACGTGTTCTGGAAGCAATTTAGTTTTACTTTTGTCTCATCTGTTTTGAATTGAAAGTTGCAGGTATATCCATAAGTACTTGATTTAATGTAAATACCTCTTGTATTCTCTCAGGAGAATAACATGCTCCTGCTTCTCTACATGAGGATTTTTTTTTTTTAATCAAGTTATAGCTGCTGCCCTTTGCATTCTCTGATAGTGGTGTCTTACTGAAATCAGTCAGTGCTGGGGCAAGGCCAGGGCTGGGTTTAGGCTCTTCATTATTTTTTGATTCATATACTTGTTCTTGAAAGAACATGATAGTAATGGGATGACAAAAGGAATCATGACACCCTCATTTTTGACCTTGAGTTCCCTAAACTTGGGGTATTACTAATTAATAACTTGGAAGTGGTAGATTTAAGGTAATATTGGTCATAGCCAAATGGAAGAAAAGCATCTGTGAGAGAGAATCTTGATTGCATGTGTAACATGTTGCGATGATGCAGGTATATGAAGTAGAACTCATAAAAAAGGGGGGGCACCAAAAATGTCTTTAAGAATGCCAAGTGGCAGCCTATACATTTCTTTGAAGGTAGGGAGTGTTGCCTTCAAAGGTATAATTCCAGTAGTTTTACTTAAGCTTAAACTTCACTCACTTGAACACCTGCCCACACCTGCTGCCTAAAGCTTTGGAAAGTAGTTGAGAGTCAGGACTCCTGTTTATTCTGCAAATTTCAGATCATCTAACATTTTGTTGACCTTTTGTCTGGGGAGATACCCAGTTGCCAGAGCCAGGCCAAAGCACACAGAAAATTTTTCAGCTCTCAGAGAAATTCGAACTTCCTTTTCCCGCAGGAGTGTCTTGGGGAAGTTGTACGTACAATGGTACTTTTCATGTCTAGACTGTTGTATGGGATTTCTGTCTAATGAGAACCTTTCTTTTTTCTTACACTTGTTTAAATTAACAAAAGTCAGGAAGAGGTTGGGGATAGAATGCAGGGAATATAGATGTAGAAAATCCTAGACCATCATATTTTCCCAGCCCCTTTGTGCCAAGTCCATGCAGCTTGAAGTGTCAGGTTCTTTTCTACTGCTGGGCTGCCTGTAGTCAACCATTCAGACCCCTGCAAGTGCTGGATTATGGAAAACAGAAGATTAATTTATGAGGCCAACTTTCAAAGATGTTTATCGGTGGATGAGTAAACAACCAAATTGCAGGTGCAATGTAAATTATGCCTACAGACTATCAAGGGAACTCACCTAGAAGAGATGATATTTGGATTAGCTCTTTGAAATGTAAATGGTTAAGCAAGACCTGGAGCTGGAGAAGAAGACAAAAAAAGAAAGGCATTCCACGTGAATGGAGCAGATGAACAATGACCTGGAAGTAGAGATGTTCTTGATGATTTGGAGAAATGTTACCCATTAGTTTAGGTCCCTTATTGGAAAGGTGTGGTTTGGGGTGGGGAATTAATTATTGAAGCCACAGGGTGAAGGCCCATTTCAATTGTAATATTGAAGAGTTTGGCTTCATCCTTAAGATAGAGCGACACCTCTATTCCCACTGCTTCAAAAAATGTCTGGCAGGAAGGGTGGGTTGCAGTGGGGAAAATGGAGGCATCGAGGTCACCAGGAGGCTGCCACAGAGTTACTGGGGAAGTCGAGGGTAAAAGGAGATCATGCAGAAGAAAGCTAACGGGGGAATAAGATTGTAGGTAGAGAGACAGGCATGACCTGGAAGGCTGAGGAATATTCAGGGAAGTCAGGAGAGGAAGAAAAGGGTAGGTTGGCGGGTGCAATTCAGTCTTAAACATTGTAATTTTCATCATGCATTTGAATTTCATTTCCATCATGTATTTCTTTTTTGAAAAAGGTTGCGCTGAAGACAAGATTCATCTAGGATGTAGGTAGGTAGTAAAGGCAACAGGGATTATGGGATGGCTACAGAATGTGAGATTGAGGGGAACACTCAATGGGTAAGGAGATTGAGATAGATAATGAAGACTAAAATGGCTGAGGGTTAAGGAGTGTAGGATATTGGGGTAGTTTCAAAGGTGGCAAAGATCCAGGAAGATTGAAGGCTGAAGAAAGCACAGCATTTGGCTGTTAGTACCTCTGAGACATTTGCAATTACCAGGAGCAAACTATACTGGAGAGGCAAACCCAGTGGGAGCAGCATGGAGATCTGGGAGCAGAGAAAGGGGAGGTATTGAGTTGCTCACTCTTGCATGGAGTAAAGGGAAGACAGAGGACCAAGAGATAAGGATGGTGACAACATGGTGCTAGGCTGTGCAGGTCCCACAAGGGCTGTGCTTCTCATGCAGGCTGCAGACCAGGGTCAGGGTGATCTGAAGCTCTGGCTGGGGCTGGTAGGAAAAGCACCCTGGGTGATTCCCTGTGCATTCAAGGTTCTGAATGTCTGCTGTAGGGCAACAGAGTCAAAAACACATAAAAGAGGGATTACATTTCCAGAAAAGGGAGCCTTGCATCTGAAAAAGGAGGGGAGCAGGCAGTCTTGGGTGACCACATAGATTAAAAATTCTGAGCGTAGGGCCTCCGCTGGTGGCGCAGGTGGTTGAGTGCAGTGTTGTGAAGCTGTTCGCAGCCGCTGCAGTGTCAGTTCGATCCCGGCCGGCTGGCGAGGGTCCCTCATGGCAGGGTGGACCTCTCCTGTTGCGCCCGCTGCGCCCCTCAGCAGTATATTTCGTCATTCTGCCTGTTCTGTTCCCCGCTCTGTCTCTGGTGAATCCTCTCACCCTCCTGTGTGTCTGGCCTGTACCCCAGTTCTTGTATAAACAAACAAACAAACAAACAGACAAACAAATAAATAAATAAATACTTAAAAAATTAAAAAAATTCTGAGCATGAGGGGAGCAAATTAAGAGAGTCTCCTTCCACTTGCCCGTTTTCTCTAAATGTGTAAATGATGATATCAGAGTAGCAGAGGTAGGTTTGGGAATGACAAGTTTGTTCCTGACCGATGGGGACAGGTGTGGAGCATGCATGGTAGGATGGCCAGGTAGCCTGGGCCCAGTTGAGAACAGACATGGTGGTTTTCTGATGGCATCACATGAAGCCATCCCTCCACTGCAGCTTCTTGCAGAGCAGACAGAACAGAAGACTCAGCTCAGGTATTTGCAGCCCAGGTCTGGAGGGCTCCTGGAGGACGATGCCCATGCCCCATCTGCTCTTTTGCCCCCTTCATCTGGTATGCGGATGTGTAAGGAGGGCTCAGAACTTCAGTCACTTACTTGTGCTAGCCCATCATTCACAGAGAATGCAGAAGACCAGTACGCACTACTGCTCTCACATAAATTGCTTACTTGCGGTAGAATAAGTGTCTTGCATAATTTTAGAACCAGGAGGGATGCTTGTCAAGGCTATGGAGTACACTTCTGTGTGTGTGTGGGGGGGGGGCAAGGGGTGGGCGGAGAGGGGAGGGAGAAGGAGAGGGAAGAAATCTTTCGAATTTCAGGTGAATTCAGAATTTGGCAGTAACATTGACCGAAGATGGACAGATGCCTCTACCTTTGGAATCTTGTAATCTGACTTACAAGAGTTTTAAATGTTAAATGTATTTTAGCATGCAGCCCCAAAGTCATTTCTTTTTTACTTGTGTGTGTATTCAATTGGACCTCTTAAATTCTTACTTTTACATGGAAAGCACCTTAAATATGATTTTTTCCACTTTTTTTTTTTTTTGCTTTTGCTTATCATTTCTTAAAATGACTGATAAGGATTTTTTATCTTGGTTTAAAAAGACATCACACACACACACACACACACACACACACAGAGAGAGAGAGAGAGAGAGAGTCATCTTTCTCCCCATCCTTAGCTGATATTCCTTAAATGCCTGGAGCCCTGCCATAAGGGGCGGAGGTGTGGGGGTCTGACATGGAACTGACTGTCCTGCAGCTGCAGAAGGACAGATCTGAGCCCCTAAAGCTCCTCAGCTAGCTGGGTGCATGACATGCTGGAGGAAGCAGCACCTTGGTAGGGAAGGAAATAAGCTAGGACAGGACCGGGAAACGGCATAGTGCTTTCCCCCGCCAGTCGCCCCTTCTGGAGAAGGCACATTATTTTCACGGGAGAACCCACTGTTATGTGTGGAGATGGGCGCATAGAACGCCGGCTCCTGAAGAGGCTAGAGGACTTGGAAATGCATGTTGTGCCCAACTGAACCCCTGGGGAGCCCTAAGAAGTTGTGGGAGATTGACAGCACCGCAGACACGGTCAGTGCCCTTTGAGTCCTGCCTGTAGGACCAACTAAACAATTTCATGGTTTCTTTCATAAATGAGGATGGATTGCTGTGTGGGGAGAACATTTGTGAAGTCCCAGAAATCGCTTCCTGAAAAGTAAGAAGCACGTGAGGTGAGCATCCAGGTATCTTTGTTTTCTTTGGCCAAATTCGGGTCAGTGTTCATGGAACACTGAGATCCCCCAAATAAATCCTTGTACACACCAGCATCTAATCTATGATAAAACAGCCATGAACGGGAAAAAGATCTCTCTAACAATGGTGCTGGGAAAATTGGAAAGACACACATAAAAGAATAAAGTTGGTTTCTAACATCATATACAAAAATAAACTCCAAATGGATTAAAGAGTTAATTATGACCACAGCAATAAAATACATGGAAGAAAACCTTGTTGATACATTTCATGATATCAACAATAAAGATATTACCACCATGGCAAGGGAATTAAAAACAAAAATAAACACTTGGGATTTCCTCAAGTTAAAAAGTTTCACTGCAACCAAAGACAATACAGGACAGTTAGACACCTTACTGAATGTGAGAAAACATTCACATAATAGGTAATTTATAAGGAATTAATATCCAAGATATATAAAAAATGCATACAATTTAATAATTAAAAAAAAAATCCCTTGGGGCCTCCCTGGTGGCGCAGCGGTTGAGCGCTGGGTTGTGAGGCTGCCTGCAGCCTCTGCAGTGCCGGTTCAATCCCCGGGTGCTCCCCGGCCACCGGAGGAGGGTCCACATGGAGCGCAGACCTCTCCTGCCGCCCTCTGCTCCCCTCAGCAGTGTATTTCAGTCCTTCTGCCTGCTCTGCTCCCTGCTCTGGCTCTGGTGAATTCTCTCACCCTCCCGCGCTTCTGACTGTACCCAGTGCTTGTATAAATAAATAAATAAAAATAAATCTTAAAAAAAAAACAAACAATTATTAAAAGCAGCAGATCTGAGCAGGAAAATCCCCATAGAGGTATCCAGGAGGCCAAAAAACATGAAAAAATGTTTATCACTTCTAAGAAGAGAGATGCAGATTAAAATTACAATGAGATACCACCTCACACCCATGAGAATGGCACATATTAAAAAGACCCCCAACAAGTGTTGGAGGGGATGTGGAGAAAAGGGAACCCGAAACACTGTTGGTGGGACTGTGAACTGGTGCAACCATTATGGAACAGTCTGGATTTATCGTAGAAAACTAAACATGGAAATCCCATGTGACCAGCAATCCTACTTTTGGGCATCTATCCACAGAATGTGAAGCCATCAACAAAAAAAAAATGCCGTACCTTCCAGAATGTTCATAGCAGTATTATTTATACTGTATATTTATAGCTAAGACATGGAAGCAGCCTGAATGTCCATTGACAGACAGTTGGGGTCAGTGTGTTTGAATTCAGAAAGCATGAGTTTTTCATTAAACCAAATAAAGAACTTCTTGTGGACAGCTTGAATGTCTGGGAAGGGAGGGCAGGAGATCAAGAAGGAACTGTTCTGGTTGTCATTCCCAGCCTGTGCCTCAGATTCCACTCTGCTGCTTTCTGGGATCCCAGAGTTTATGTTGGGTCTCTTTCATTGTGTTTAGGCTTATGTCACTGTGTTCACCACAAAGCATAGCCTGCCAAATGGAACAGGGTCATCTCTGCTAAATGCCCATATCATGCCCATATTATAGATAAGAAAATTGAGACTCAGGGTCCAGGACTAGTCAGAAGCTGGATTCCCCCAGGCTTGCACTTATGTTCTTGGCCTTGAGTAGGGCCGGTGGTAGTGTTATATTTTTGTGTCTTGATTCAGAGATTAAAAATTGGAAGCTGTGCTAACGTTTCGTTGAGAAATGATTTTCTGTTAAGTAAAGTTGAGTTGCCAACCCCTGTGGAGTTCCTGTCATATTTGTATGTGACATATATACAAATAAAGTTGTATAAGTATCGCTGGGCATGCATCTTTCTATGTTTGTATGAGCACATGGCATGCATGTTTTCCTCTTCAAAATCTGTATGTTTACTTTTTTCATTGGATAGAACACTGAAACATATGATTCCATTCCCAATAAGACAAGCTGAAAAAGGACTACTTTGATATACAAATGATAGTGTCTGGAAGTACTTTATTATTTTTTTTTATTTTTAAATTTACTTATATATATTTTACATCATTGTTCATTTTTTTGAACAATATTTCCTTTCCCCTCTCAGGTGTAGTCCCTGTAAAATTCCCCCCACCAACTCACCAGCGCACATCACCACAGCCCCTTGTGCTCTTCCCTCCCCTGTTGTGATCCGTCTCCCTCCCCCGCCCCTGCAGAGTGTCTCTGATTTATAGAGACATTCATTTTTTTTAATTTATTATTTTTTTCCTGGCCCCTTATTGGGTTCCCCTCTATTCCTCCTGTATTTGAAACTATTTCTTTGTCCTTCTGACTTATTTCAGAGAACATAATCTTCCTTCCAGCTCCATCCAACTAGCTGCAAATGGCATGAGTTTATCTTTTTTGTTTGCTGTTTGGTATTCCATTGTGTATATGTACCACGTCTTTTTGATCCAGTCTTTCATTTTTTGGGCATTTGGGTTGTTTCCATATCTTACCTATTGTAAATAGTGCTGCAGTAAACATAGGGGTACAGGTATCCTTTAGAGTTAATGTTTTTGTGTCCTTTGAGTTAATTCCTAGAAGTAGAATTGTTGGTTCATATGGTAGCTCCATTTTTAGTAGTTAGAAGAACCTCCACACAGCTTTCCATAGTGGTACACTTTAAAAGGCACTAAAAGCTCTCAGTAGCGGGTGGTCATTTCCTGTCATTCTTGGTGGCCTAGCTTTGTCAAACTTACGGTGTTAGAATGTGGCCTTTCACCTTTCTCAGCTGTGGCAACCACAGTATCGGTCCTTGGATTGATACTGTCAGCTCCTAAATGTTTTGGACACTTGTCCTTTATTCTTTAGTATTTTTTAAGACTACAATGCTCATTATCTTGTAGTTTTACAAATCCTAGAGCAGGTAGGTCAGGGAGTCAGTCCATTTTCAGTGAATTGGCCTGTTTAGTCTCTCCTAATGTCTTCTGATAGGTTCATCTTGAACTAATGCATCTATGTCTATTTTTTTTTCCCTGAAGTCTCCACTGAGGCACAGTCTTCTATCTTGTGAGTAGCCTGCTATGCCCAGGAATCCACTAGAGAGCCAGACCAGACTCAAAGCCTCTTCCAACCGTGATGACCTGGCCAGTATGAGAAGCAAACATTCTTTCAGACACAAGACACTATTTCGCAGCAGCTTTCTTTTAAACTCACATAATACATCCGTCTGTCAGTATCACATTTTACATATATCATCCTTCCTTAATAGAGAAATTATTAAAAGCACACATGCAACTAATAGTTTTTAATTGGCTAGCAATTTTTAGAAGCACATTTTTGCAGGTATAAAGATAGGATTACTGAAATATTAACTTCAAAATCTTTGGGAAAAAAGCTTTTTGGACACTGTCGAGGTGGAAAGAGTTGGGTCAGATTTTCTAACCCATTTTGATCCGAGCATTCTGATGAGTTAGGCGGACATTGAAATGGCTCATCACAGGTAAAGGATGATGTGTTTTGGGGCAGGCGCTGCGTGGATGGAGTCGAGGCTATGACTATGTGGGGAGCCTGTGTCTCTGATGAGAAAATGCTTCGATGCTTGCAGGAGCTTCTGCCTAAGCCATGTGTCCTCTTTCTCCCAAGTAAGGTGTGGCTCAGTCCCTGTGAAGATGAGATGGGGTGCAAATACCCCACTCATAATACACGTGGGGCTGAAGGACATGGGACACCAGAGAGCAGGCCTAATGCACATGACTGTGATCTTAGACTCATTAGTTATTGTTGCTGGTGTTGAAAGAGATGTAGTAAATATCTCTTTCTTTCCCTCTTTGGTTTCTACCAAAGGGGCATTTTTCTTAAGAGCATAAATAAACAAATATTACCTTCCACTCCAAGTGGCAGAATCTTTATAGAACCTAATTGCCTAGAGATGGAAAGCTGTGTAGCTCTCAGACTCCTTCCCCCCTTTGATGTACAAATATGTTGGGAAGAGCCCTAAAAAATACTGTTACTGTCATCCCAGCTCAAAGGGATAAAGTCCTTTGCAAAGCTGCCCATTTCATTTGCAGACAAATTCCATCATTAGAACATGTTTTCTTATGTGGAGCTGACTCAGCCACCTCTTACAACTTCAGCTATCTGTCCCATCCCAACCCTGTTGCCTTCAAAAGCATTTTAAAACCTGGAGATGGTCAGTCCTTCAGGATCCACATGAATTTTTCCACAGATGCTTGCAGATATTTGAAGAAAAAGGTTTTCTTCCCTTGACCTTTTTTCTTATTTAGGGTGACTTTTTGTGCTCACTGTCAACTGGCTCCAGGCAGGTATCTTGGTGTGAAGGCACAATAGCATGGGCCTTAGTGCTGTTCCTGTGTGTGCTCCAGACTGCAGTGGGGTCTGGTCACCCTCCTTTGCTGAGTCGTGCTTTGTGATGGGATGCGGCATACCTGGATATTTTGCTCCATCTATTGCTAGGTCATATTTCTCTGCTGAACATGACATGTATTAATTTTTTGGACTTAAGGCTAGGACTTTATAGTTGTCCTTATTACATTTCTTCTTCACCTCAGTCCTTAATCACAGGATAAGGCTGCTATGAGGTTACTTCCTGCTTCAGAGTTCAGTATAGTGCTGAGTCCCAAGGCTTAGGTAAAAGGGAGGGTCTGTCTGTCTCTGTCTCTCTCTTGCTCATCTTCTGTTTTTGAATGACTGTCACATATAAAAACTCACTTTATGTTGTCGTGACTATGGAAACAAAACAAAGTGAGAGAGAAGCTGGATGGGCTTTGCCTGTCCTGACTGACCCTGCTACCTGCTCAGTGAAACATGGGATGGATTTTAGGGAGGGAAAGAGTGTGCGCCCTGGAAGTCAGAGCTCTAATGAACTTTTAATGCGCTTTCTGTAAACTTATTAGAAATAGATATCTTGCTGTTGCCTGTTATTTACCTTGCATACTAATGTCTGTGTATGCACAATGGAAAATTTTTCATCGGCTCCCAAACAAGCTAGTGGCCTGAAAATCATTTCCAGAAATTTTAGAAATGTAAGTAACCCAGCATTGTGGTGAGTAGCTGAAACCACATCTAACATTTGGATCAAACTACCATTTCAAAGTACTGCTGCCTCTTGCATGTCTAAATGGCATTTTTTCTAACATTTCCAGTGTATTCTTTTGCTTTTGGTTATTGATCAACAGCTTTGTAGATGCCATTTATCCATTATCATAATAAATCTAAGGAGAAAATGCTTTGTCATTCCAGTTGGCAATGAGATTGTCCCCAGTCCTTTCCTTAGTTAAAAAAAAAAAAAAAAAAAGGAAACTTTCTAGAAGAGACTGAGAATTTTAAACCACACCATTGATTGTGTTTCTTACAATTGTTTCTAAACTGTAATGTTTTCCCTGCAGGAGAATTCATCTGAGGGTGTGTGTGTGTGTGTGTGTGTGTGTGTGTATATGTGTGTGTGTAGTGTCCAAAGGAGGAATCAAAGTTAGATCCTATTGGGATATGCTGGTTTTTAAGCATTTGGATATTATAATAAATCCTTGGAAGGGAGCGCCAGTCTGAAATTTTAAAGAGGACCCAGGCATTGGCCCACCAGGCTTTGATTCCAGGTTTTGCCAGATCTCCATGAGATGAGATAAAGAATTTTTGGAGAATCTGCAGCACTTGTTCTGGCCTGAGTACAGCAGTGCACTATCCCCATATACTTGAGTTTCAGTTCCTTCCCAGAAAAGGCTCTGCAAGGGGGGTCTCAGGGCCCTTCTCAGACTGGTGATGGAGTCAGAAAAAAACAGATCACACCCCAGTGAGCATTGTCTGCCCAGGGCACCCTGCTTCTTCCCAGCATTCCAGCTAAGTTCCCTGTCTGCCTTCCCCAAAGCCTTACCCCTCCGTAGCACGTCCTAGCAAATTTATTTTTCTTCCAAAAAGAATTGCTGCTCTGTGAGATTATTATTTTTTAAATATTTATTTATTTATTTATGCAAGCATTGGGTATAGTCAGAAGCACGGGAAGGGGAGAGAATTAACCAGAGCCAGAGAGGGATGCAGAACAGGCAGACTGACAAAGTACACTGCTGAGGGGAGCAGTGGGCGCGGCAGGAGAGGTCTCTGCGCCATGTGGGACCCTCGCCAGCAGCCGGGGATCCACCTGGTGCTGCAGAGGTTGCGGGCAGCTTTGCAACCCAGTGCTTAACCGCTGTGCCACCAGGGAGACCCTGCTCTGTGAGATTATTTTACTTTTTTATGTGTTTGCATGTTTACATTTTGTCTCTGTACCGAGGTCTAAGAAGCGAGAGTCTCTTCAATCCTCACACCATACCTCTGCTTGGAACAGGGGCCAGCACAGTGATGGAGACCTGGGTGGTAGTGGGAAGGTCTCAGTATAAATGAGTACATGAAAAACAGGTCTTGAATGAATGAAGTAGGCCTAAGAATGACTTTCAACCATACTTGGAGGGATTTAGGGGAATTTACACTTCCTTTCAAAGATACCACTTTTTTTTTTTTTTTTTAAGGTTCTAATGCATGCTATTCAATTAGCAGGGGAGATGTTTGTGCATATATTTTAGATAATTATGACTATATCTAGTTAAATTTCTCTGCTCTGCTTTCCACCTCAGTCTGTCTCTATCATCTTTGGCTAATTTCCTTAGAAATATTAATGCAGTCTCCATGAAGATCATATAGAGCGAGAGCCTGCCATAAATATGAAGTGACTGCCCAGGGATTCACAGAGGTTCTGAGCCACCCACCTGGACAGTTGTCTTAATTGAGAATATAAGGGGAGGGGCTCATTACCTTCATGTCTGGGTTGGAGAAACCTGAGATTATCCTCAGGCCTGTGAGTAACGAACACTCGTTAATGGGAACGCTGGTGTGGTAAATCTACATGTGGCAAAGGCCCACATCCTTCTCTGTGGAGTAGACCCCTGATCCAGTAGTGGGACATTTGCTATTACTCTGAAGTTACATAATGAAGAGTATTTAGGTGGCCAGAGACTTCTGTTTTCTAGTGAGTGTGTTGTTTTAATTTTGTTTGCCTCAGTCACTGGGAGAGTTAAAATCAGAAGAGGATTTCCAGTGTCAGATCCCTGCATTCTCTAGCAAAGAGCCATTGTTTTCCTCAGCTGAGGAATCTACCTTATTTGGCTTCATCTTCAATTTGTATCTACAGGGTGAGTCATGTGGATTGGTGCTGGTGCATTCCACAGGGTCTACATTGGAACAGTTGAATAATTATTCATTCAACTGCATAGATATTGGATAACTGTTGATAGGTTGTGGGGATCTGTTTTTTCAGAATCCTAAGAAAAGTCAGCTAAACATTATGATATTAGAAGAACACATGGTGGAGACTCTCGCGGATAAAGGTGGGTTCTACAGTCTGACGGTCTTGGATGTGAGCTCAGGTTTCTCTGCTAGGAAGGCCTGAGACAAGGTACTTTCTAGGCCTCACTGCCCTTATTTGTAGAATGGGGATTATAACACCTTTTGAAGGTTATTATGAAGAGCAGTAGAATGTTGTCTGTATATGCAGCATCTGCACAATTATCAGTTTCCTTCTGTTGGAAAATGCTACTCTCTGGCTTCATTCCTGTTTTGTCCTATATGCTACCAATCAATATTAAAATAGGTTTATTTTCTTATTCTCTTCTCCTTTCTTTTTTCCTTCTATTCCACCCTCCTCCATCTTGATGAAGAGGGTTTTTTATTCTCTGGCATCTCAGATGAGACGTGAAACTGCCTAGAAGATGATCTCTTATCAAGCTTACCAACATATTTTAGAGAAAAATTGGAATCCTCGTGTCAGACACAGTATTGTCTTCTTAAGTTGGAACTGAGATGGAACTCTGGTATTAATTTGGAGTGGCAAAGGTGGTGTCTTCATTAAAATCTCTATAAATCAAACCTTTAGTGCTTTTAAAAGTGGATAGTGGTGGATGTTTTTGTGTAATATACTATTTGGGGATGCTGTCACTTTTAAATGTAGGTTTTTAAGAAGTCTTTCTTGGGAGATTCATCTTCTGTAATGAAATGTTAATCAGGATTCCTTTGTCGTGTGATAAAACATCAAACCCCTGTATCTCTCCTCTACCCTCAACATTTTTTGAAACTTATTTAACTCTGCTAAGCATTGTTAGTTAAACTTGGAAGAGCTAACCCACATTGTCTGGCTGATGTAACCCAACAATATTTATCTTTTTTTAAATTTTTTTAAAGATACATGTATTTATTCATACAAGCACAGGGTACAGTCAGAAGCGCGGGGGCGGGGGGGGTGAGAGAATTCACCAGAGCACCATGTGGGAACCTCACCGGTGGCCGGGGATTGAACCGGTGCTGCAGAGGCTGTGGGCAGTTTCACAGCCCAGGGCTCAACCGCTGTGTCACCAGGGGAGGCCCCAAGGATATTTCTCGACCCTACTTGCTAAGGGAGATTTACAGTGTCTACTATCGATACTGTTTAAATACTGTAAATACTGTTTAGATGTAGGTCCCTTTAAATATTTTTCCTTCATTATTTTAGGACCAGGAAAATATCTTTTATTTTAACTGAATGAGTGGATTCAGCATTGTTCTCTGAAGCATCTTGAGGATCTACCTTATTTAGATGTTAGTAAGGATAAGAGAGTCTATTTTTGCTTTTCTAAGGATTCATTTTTGTGTTTAGTGTACCAGAGACTTTCCACCTGGGCAAACTGGAAACAAAATTATGTTTGAGAAATGATCAAAATGGAAATAAATTCAATTATCTCAATCTTTCTAGAGCCAAGATACATAGAAAATGACATGCTGAGTCCTCTCAGTTGGCCCATGTAGCCTGGGGGAGGAAGAGAGCAAAATTGGATTTATTGAATGCTAGCTCATCTATCCATCCATCCATCCATCTATCCATCCATCCATCCATCCATCCATCCATCCATCCATCCATCCATCCAGTCCATCCATGCTCCCATCTATCCATCTACTAATGTCTTCAGCAAATAGTTATCTAAAACATACTATGTCCCAAACGCTGTGCTAAGTATTTAGGAATACATTAAACAAAAACATTTCCTGCACTCAGAGAATATATAATCTAGACACTAGTTAATTGTGAAAATTGCTATAGTAGAGCACCGGCAGGAGCAGTGACAGACAGTTATACTGGAGCTGGCCACTGGGGAAGACTTTTAGAGGAAGGGACATTCAAGCTGAAATCTATAAAATAAAAGCACTGGAGAAAGCAAGGTGAGAATGGATGAAGAGGTAGGTCCAGAGGGAAGTTATATTCTAGATAATGTAAACAATAACAGGTGAGCATTCTTAGAGGTAAAAGGGATCCTTGTATATTCAAGCAAATAATATAATTTAAAGGAGCTAAGGAATGGAATGAGAGGCTTGAGTACCGTTGCGAATGGGTAAATATTTAAACGGGATCTAGGTTGTGAATGTTTAGGAAGCCCTGCTTGAATTTTATCCTAGTGTCAGATAAGAAAATGTACAAGGGGGCCTCCCTGGCCGTGCAGGGTTAAAAGTCTTTGTGCTGTCAAGCTATGACCAGCCACTGGAGCATGAGTTCGGTCCCTGACCAGGAAATTAACCCACATAGTGTGCAGCAGACCTCTCCCATCTCACCTGCTGCTCCCCGCAGCAGTGTATTTCAGTTGATCTGCCTGTTTTGCTCCCCATTCTGTCTCTGGTGAATCCTCTTACCCTCACACCTCTGCCTGTACCCCAGTTCTTGTATGAGTAAATAAATGAAAAAATAAATCTTTTTAAAAAAGAAAGTGTTCAAGCTTGGAAGTTGGAATTATAGGTGGGTTACATCATTTTAAGTAGTGTATGTGATAGGTTGGAAAGGGTAGCCCAGAATAGAGGCCTACCTAAGAGGTTATTAACTCACATGCAAACTGGTGATGGCTTGTCCTCTGCATTGGTGGTAATGGGGTGAGTGAAATGGAATGTACGTGGAGACATATGAGGTTGAATTTTACAGGGTTTGATAGGACTTTGGGGATGCTACCCAGATTCCTCAGGTGATTAGTGCTGTCATTCACTGAGACAGAAAAGATTGGTTTTGGATACTGATGAATCAATATAAAGGGCAACCAAGTGGTTGGAAGTTTAGAAAAGAGACCTCAGTTGGAAATGTTGATGGTAGTTGGGAAGGGATGAGGTTACAGAAGCAGAGCAGGAAGAGATGAATGTAGACCCGTGGACAAAACTACCTAATGCACAGATAAGGAAGAAGTGATATTTTCCTAAAGGAACCTGGATAAATGAAAATATAGTGAATCTTCCTGGAATGTAAACTTTGAAGTTTGTGCCTATCTTTTCTAAATGTAAATATTCATGAGTCTGTTTCCTTTCACTGGTTTATCCCCCTTAGTTTGTTATCCTCATTTTGATGTGGCCCAGGCAAGGATATTCCTGTGATAAAGTTGATCAGTATCGGGACAGATAGAGTGGATGTGCGAGGTGGAGGGCTGTTCTGAAAACGTTTGCTACACAGAATTGATACTGGCTGGGAGTAGGGCAAGGGACTTTCCTTTATGCATTTTAAAAACATAAAATCAGTGTTATTGTTGGGCAAGAAAATGAAAAACAAATCCACAAGAAAAATAAGCACTTACTGAGGTTTTCTTTCTTTCAACATCTGAAGCAGACATGCCAACAAGTTAATGTTGCTTAAATTAGGGTGGTAGGTAGAATAGATAAACTAGTATATCATTCTTGTACTTTCCAGTACAATTCGAATATTTCATAATTAAATGCTATGAAGAAGAAACACCAAAAATAAAATGGAATGGGGCACATTCTGACCACATTTTAGTTGAGCTCTCAGAATCCATGGAAACTAGATAGGTGATAATACATTTAAAAAATTAATTGAAAGGGATTGGAGTGTCCAGCCATGCAGACAAATTTCGGTGTGGGCAATCAGATCGTTGTGCACAGAAGTTGTGGGAACAAAGTCAACAACTTCCGTTGCGTGTTCTGCAGAGAGAGAAGGCCCACTGAGCAGACCCATCCTGTGTGGAGGCCTTAACATCCTTCTTTTGCTACTAGTTGAATTCCTGAGTAATGTGAGTCAGTGGACTTTTTTTCTTTGGAGCTACTGATCAAAGGCCCTTGCATCCCAATAAAGACAGCCTGGCTCGAGGAGGCAGGTGCTTGTGGGCAGGAGAAAAGGGTGAGCATCACTTTGGGTCCTGAAAATATAAGCTTCCTCCAGGGATTTTTTAAAACCCCCTTTGAATGGGCTCATTGTTTATAAGAACTGTCCTTAATGGGAAAAAAAAAAAAAAAACAAAAAACAAAAAACGAGAGGGTCTGTAGCTCACTCTGCTTTCCTGTGCTGGCCTTGTTGTTTATTTGATTTATCAAGTCTCCAGTAGTTGCTGGGCCTTGTGACCTTCCTTGAGCTATTCCTCCAGAGTATCCATTTACTTTATTTAGAAACATAATATTTAAAAAAGCTGGAGCCTAGTCAAAAAATCATCACCTTTTTGATGTGGCTGATTCCCCTTCTTTTGAAACCTTAAACGTGCCCAGAGCCACAAAAGCTGACTTGCAGTCTCTGAATCAACAAGCATTTCTGGGTCCTGGCTCAAGCCTGGACGGTGGTCTCCCTGGGACTGGGAAAGGTGATGCAGGAGTGGGCAGTGGGTCTGCTCAGCCCTCAGGCCAGTGGACACCCAACTAGAGAACAGAATGCCAGAGAACTTGGTGTGGTAGCAGGGGGACTGCAGAAAGGTCTCTCTGAGGAGGTGTGTAGATGGGAGAGCTGAGGGTCCTGATGGAGAAGGCAGCCCTGGAGTGTGAGCAGAAGCTTGGGCTTGTGTGATCTGGTGAAGAGATGTCAGGGAAGAAAGAAGGTATATTGGCATCTCTTCATATTTTATAATATCTGTTGAATTATTCTTGAACCTTATTTTTCCACATGAAACAATGTGCATATGTATTACATGGGATCTTTTAAATAAGTTTTCTTTTTTAAAGATAATTTTTAAATTAGTTTTTTTTAAATTGTCACCCCTCCTTCATCTTTCCCCTCTTAAAAAAGTTTCAGTGATAAATATTCTAATTACAAAGAAAGTTTGATGACCAAAGAATAGATATCAAACACAATTTCATCACTGTAACACATTGGCTGTTTAAAATTTAGCTTATTTTTCCTGTGGGTCTTTACCATTTCATTTTTGTTAGTTTCGTGAGTTCCTTTGTACACAGAACTCCCACTTACAAGCTGCATGTAGGAATGAGGAACCGTATGAGCTTATACCCGGGTTATGAAAATGGCTAGATTCTTAAAGGACAATTTTATTCCCATTATTAATATTTCTTGACTGGGTGTTTTCTTCTTTCTCTTGGAACTTCAGGAACTTCAGACTTACATTATTAAACTTACATTATTAAACAACATCCATAAAAGCAATACTGTGTAGATTGTAATTGTTGTGACATTAAATCTATTTATTATTTTGGAACTAATTGACATTTTTATAAAATACAGTTTTTCTGTTCAGAAATATGGAATGTTTCTATTTAAATACAGTTGTTTTTGTGACTGTCAGAAAGTTTTTTATTTTATAATGTCTTCATATGGGGTGCATATATTTTTTGCCTTTATTGTTAGCATTTTGACTTGAGTTAAGCGTGTGAGTTTTAGTTTCATTGGTAGGCAGAAGTGGAATGGAGGTAGAAATGAGACTCTGTCATTGGCAACAGTGTGATTTGGGGCAAGATTTGTGGCTTTATTATGTTTCAGTTTTCTTCTCTATAAAATGTACAATAATGACATTTACTTCTCAGGATTGTTGTGAAAACTAAATGAGCTATCATATTAAGTGCATTAACATTTGTGGCAGTTAATATGTGTTAAAAAGATTATCTATTTCTATTACCTGGTAATTTCTGGTAAATAGAAAGGCTATCGATTTCTGTATATTTAATTTCAATTTTATGGCTATACTAAGTGTCTTACTTGTTCTAACAATAATTTTCTGTTACATCTTCTTGGCTTTCTAGGTTAGACTCTAATATCATGTGTGCCAATAATAATATTTTCTTTCCCTTCCAATTGCTGTACATTTCATTTGTGTTTCACATCACATTGAACTGCCTCCAACTTCCTGGATAGTAGTGATCAGTAACAATGATAACTACCTTAGCTGTTACTTTACTATTATATGATGATGATGATGATGATGATGATGATGATGATGATGATAAGGAAATATTTTAGTGATTTGGGTTTGGTACCATTTTTTTTAAATCAAGAAAGATATTTTATCAACTGTCTTTTCATTATCTTTTGTTTTTATGATACAGAATTTTTTTTCCATTTGGTATCGGGTAGGATAAAGGGCCACCCCGAGGCCCCCAAACCTGCCTACTTTAATTGGGTTCTGCCATCTGCTGCATTAAGACAAAACATACTCTAGTGCATAAGACTTTCAGTAGAGGGCCTCCCTGGTGGCATAAAGGGTTAAATCCCAGGACTGTGAAGCTATCAGCAGCCACTGTAGCATGAGTTCAATTCCCAGCCAGGGAGCAAATGTACATGGCACAGCAGACCTCTCCTGTCTCACCCACTGCTGCCCTCAGCAGTGTGTTTCAGTTAATGTACCTGCTCTGATCCCCACCCTGTCTCTGGTGAATCCTCTCACCCACCCCACACTTGTGGCTTATACCCTAGTTCTTGTATGCATAAATAAATAAAATAAATCTTAAAAAAAAAAGACTTTCAGTAGAAAAGACCTTAATACAAGTAGTATGCAATAAAGACAAGACAAAGAATACAGTTAAAAGAGTTTTCACTTAGTTACTCATCTTCTTGTGTGTAAATGTCCAGCCAAATGGAATTGGCCCAAAACAGGACGGCAGAGGCCCAAAAGCTTGCCACAAGTCTAAGGCACCTTCTGGTGCGGACCCAGAAGAAAGGGTCAGAAAGGGTCAGGCAAGTCTGGAAGGAAAGGACAAAATCAAAATCAAGATAAAGGCTGCCATTGTCAGGCTCTCTGTCTCTTTTAAGGGTCCCCTTCCATGTCCCTCTAGTCCCTGGTACAAGTCCAAGGCTGAAAGGAAGTGCAGCTTCTTCTCATGTCTCTCTGCTCCATGTGGCTCCTCCATGTCTCCTTGCTCCCTGCAGTCTCTGTCTTCTTCCTGCTCTGCTATGCCCTTCCTTGGGTGGGGCATGGAACCTGGAACCTCCCCCTTCTCTAGGGATTACCCCATTTGTTACACACTTTTTTTTTTTGTTACACACTGACTTATTGATGATCTTTATCTTATAATATTTCTAATGTTTCCTGGTATAAAATCCATTTGAGTCTAGACTTTTTGATGTGATTTGATATGTTAATGCTGTATTTTAGCATCATAGTATTTTTTGCTGTTCACAAATAGCTTTTTGATTTTTAGTTTTTCATTTTTATCCTCACAATGTTACATTTGGCCATTTGGATTTCATTAATTTTTCAAATTAATTGAAGCTTTTCCCCAAATGTCTGTATCTAGAAAAGTTTGCCAGTGGTATGTTATATTATCGTGCCCCTTGTTCTTTTAAACAACCTGCTTTGTGATGATTTATAAATTCTGATGGTTTTCACTTGGCCAGTGCATAATATTTTTTGCTATTATCACTGTTTTCACTTCCTGTTTTTTCTTTTCCAACATCTGAATATGTTGTGTGAGCCCATTTGTTGGCTTTTGTTAACAATAAGATAGCATCCATGCCACCAATTTGGTTACCACATAAAGTGATTGTTGATAATATATTTACAAATGTAAATACATTTATTTTCCTATAGATTTGCAAGACTTCATGAAATTGAGTATGAGTGCACGTTTGCACATGTGCTCCTGTGCCACATATCACTTAGGTGTGAATGCACATGATAGAATATCCCACATCTATCAGGATGTAAGATAAGGTGATTTTGGAGCTTTGGAAAAGACTTCCAGAGTAGGTTGATTCAGGCCACTGCTTCTTATAACCCGGGAGGAAATGGTTTATCCTGTTGTTAATTATTGGCAAAAATGAAGAAAGAGTCCTGTTATTTACTCCAGGACTCTTAAGATTTCAGTACAAATATTCTCATTTCTTGCAATTTTTTAAAATCCAGTTCTACTACTTTATTCTGTAAAATCTCTGGAGTACAAAGTGTGTATTCTTAGTAAACTTTACATATTTGAGGATATGTGTTAGATTATCTGAACCATCCATATTTTATTTCCTCCATGGATAGTTTTGTTTTATTTTTGACTGATTGGAACTTTGCCTGATTACCCTTTAAAAATGGAGAGCCGCAGCAAAATAAGCCAAAAAGAAAAAGAAAAATACCGGATGGTCTCACTCATAGCAGGAATCTAGAAAACTTAAATAAGGGACCAGGAAAATGAATAACTATAAGAAAGTGAAAATCAAAATCAACAAAAAACTATGAACCAGAGACACTTTTTGGGGGTGGGGGGCGGGAGGGGAGGGATTGGGGTCAGAATGGGGGGTTTGCAATTGTATGGGGAAATATAAAAATAAAATTTATTATTTAAAAAAAATAAAAATGGAGAGCCGGGAAAAAAAAAAAGAAAAACTTACTTTCAGAAGACTAATGTTTAGTGCTTGGTAAAGAGTTCTGAAATGTTAACTATTGACTAGTTTGTTTACCTCAGTGGTTTTTCTGTCTGTTTCTACCTTGTTCTTAAGACAGATAACTTGCGCATCATCTATTCTTGCATCAGTGTTTAGGATTTCATTACATTGCGTTTTCTCTCTTAATGATTATTGTTTTGTTTGTTGTTCCTTCTAACTACTCCATTGGTTGGTTGGACCAAAATTTCCTTTATCAGTGCTTTTATTGTTGCTTATTTAGAGAGTAAGTTTTTCATTTTCTTTTTACTGTTATAGATAGCAGTGTAGTGGTGGTTATCCTTGTAGCTAAATTTTTGTTTCTGTCTCTGATTATGTGTAAATTCCTGAAAGTAGGATTGCTGATTCAAAAAAGATCTACATTTTTAGGCCTTGATGCATATTCAGAAAAGCTAAACTAACATACTCTTTCACCAGTAATGCATCTATTTTTTTTTTATTTTTGTCTTTTAAAGTACAATAGATGAATAGAAACTACGTAGGTAGTGTTTATAAGATGCTGTAACAAATTACCACAAACTTGGTGGTTTAAAACAACAGAAACTTCTAGTTCTGGAGCCCAGAAGTCTGAATCAAAGTGTTGGCAGGGGCCCTGCACCCTCTGAAGTCTCTAGGGATGAATTCTTCCTGTTATCTTTCAGTTTCAGGTGCTGACTGCCTACTCCCGCCCACCCTTGGCATCCCTTGGCTTGTAGATGTGTTGCTCCATCCTCTACCTGCATCTTCACAAAGTGCTTTCCTTTGCATGTGCCTGTGTGATTGCTGGCCTGCCCATGAGGACACCCTCATTGGAGCTAGGATCCATCCTAATGTAGCATGACATCATCTGACAGCAAACTGTACCACAGAAACCCTATTTCCAAATAAGGTCACATTCTGAGGTTCTGGATGCATAGACACATCTTGGCGTGGGGATGGGGCTAATACAATCTAGAACAATTGCCTTTATTTTCACTTCTTGTTATTCATTGAAAAGGAAAGGATTTAAAAGAAAAGAGCATATATCTGATTGAAAAAGCTAAAGCCCTAAGCAGCAGCCATGGAAATGCTGGATTAGTGCACTTATCCCTTATTCTTGGCATCATCATGAGGGATAAACTTGATAAGTTTGTTCTGACTTCTTCTTAATCTCATGTGTCACTCATACATTTAAAAACAAGAAAATATAGATGTACTTATACATGAGGCAAATAGCAATCCTTATGATTTTATTACAAATATTTTCCTTAATGGTTATCTTTAGTACAACTTAGTTATGTTTATTTTAGGTAGCACACATTTAAAAGTTCTCTCTAGTTTTTCTTTTATTTAATCCTAAAACTGTAGATCTTCTGAGCATGAGATGCAGTAGTTTTTCAAAGTCATTTGGTACAGAACCAGAAGTGAAATTTGCTTGAACTATTAATAACTGAAAACTCAGGTGCAGAGATCCAGGATATATTATCTTCAGAGATGGTGTTGTCTAAGCTTATTAAGTTGCCTGGACTGATTTGTACATTTTGTGGGCCTTCAAATGGCAAATCATGATGAAGGCCTTTGACTTTGAGTTCCCTAGCACAGTCACTTTCCTGGGTCAGTGATGATGTCTCTGAGTTGGGTGGTTTCCAATACACTACAATTTCCTCTGAGTGGCTGTGGTTTTTTTTTTTTTTTTTTTTTTTTCTGTGTCTTCTTGTAGCATGTGGTGGTGTCTTGGAAAAGGCAGAGGACATTTAAAGTACTTTAAAATATATACATATTTATTTATTTTGTAGAAGAACTGGGGAGTAGGCCAGAGGTTTAGGGGGTGAGAGGATTCAGTAGAGACAGAGTGGGGAGCAGAACAGGTGGATTTCCTGAAATACACTGCTGAGGGGAGCCACTGGCGAGACAGGGGAGTTATGCTGCGCTGATCAGGGATCGAACTCAGGCCACATTCGTGATAGTGCTGAGGCTTAACCCCTGAGCCGCCAGGGAGGCTCCATTTAAAGTACTATTGTCCAACAAAGTCAAGAGTTTCAATGGCTTTGCTATAAATCTTTCTTGTGTACCTGTCTTTTTGCCAGGTTTTGAGGTATGCTAACTAAGATGGAGTGGACAGATTTTAAAGAACTCTAACTTCAGTAGGTGAAATAGAATGCCTGAAATGTGGTAGTAGTAATAGTACCATGCAACATTAAAGTGCCGTGGTGAATTAGAAGAGAGAACAATTTTATTGGTGGAGAGTTATTAGGGAAAGCTGGTGAGAGGAACTAAGATATAACTGTCTTTGTGTTGTTGTTTCAAATACTATCTTCTGTAGCTTAAAGAGGAGATTTGCAAGGATGTTCCTCAGTTCTGATGTGCCCTGATATTTTTTTAAAAAGATTTATTTATTTATGCATACAAGAACTGGGGTATAGGCCAGAGGTGTGGGGAGGAAGGGTGAGAGGATTCACCAGAGACAGAGTGGGGAGCAGAACAGGCAGATCTTCTGAAATACACTGCTGAGGGGAGCAGCAGGTGAGACAGGAGAGGTCTGCTGCACCATGTGGGTCAGCACCCTGGCTGGGGATCGAACTCATGCTGCAGTGGCTAACGATAGCTTGGCAGTGCTGAGACTTTAACGGCTTGTGCCACCAGGGAGCACTCCCCCTTCCATGCTGATGATCTATGCTCAGCCTTGTTTGATCATTTGCTTAACTCATGGTGAGAATGAGGCTAGCTTCTCAGTTCCTGTGCTCATTTATCCCATCTACATTCTTGGCACCAGTCAGCTGTCACTGAAATATTTGCCTTTGCCCAGAGAGGAAGCCGAGCAGAGTGCACCCTGAGTGCAGGGGTAGGCCAACCCCGTAGGGCCTTCAGCGGCTGTGTTTGCAGTGATGCTAGTTCTGAATACTCTTGTCAGGGAGTGGTTTTTCTTTTTGATTTTTAATCACAGTCCTTCATTCTTGACACTAATAGCACCTGTTGCCAGCTCGGGAAGACCATTGGTTCACTCAAGGAGACCATGTGCATATGCCCTGTAATAGCACATCTGTGCAGCATTGGATTGTACAAGGGAAGCTGAAGCATATCTGGGCATCTCCATATGGCACAAATGAAATACTTGGATATTTACTCTTCCTTACTGCTGCAAGACAGAAGCTAAAGCTCATCTGTAGCATTTGAGAAATTCACAACAAAACATCTCTGAGCATCCTACCATAATTATCAGAAAAATATGGCTTTGAGTGTGGGGTTGAAACAATCACTTTAAAGGCTTATCAGAGTGTTTTTGAATTCTCTCTGACTGAATACTGAAAAAGAAGGCAGGGGAGCATGAATGTTAGGGGATGAGAAAGTAGGAGGATAGAAGCAGTCTTTTGTTTTCCATAACTATCAAACAAAAACACTGTTGAATTATAGTGAAAATGCTGCTTGTAGATACATATATGGAGTTTTCTATCCCTAGGAAAATGTGGTCTGTGTCTCCAGGGTCAGTTATACTATAGCAAGTTAGACCCTGAGCCCTGGACGCCATAGTTATAAAAACCTTCAGTCCAGGCAGAATAGGGGACCCAGTAGCCCATGGCAGAAGATATGTACTCAAATATCTGGGTTGTTACAAACCAATGTCCAGCTTAACAGCATTGTTAAGTGGTGTAAGTTGCATTTCCGGGGCGGGGGCACAGCATCTAAGATGGAGTTCGGTGTGCAGGATGTTTATTACCATCAAAATGGGTACCTCAAAAGGGAATGGAGCAGAATGGGTTCAGAGAGATGTCTAGATGCAAAGCAGACCCAACAACAGCTATAGCCAACCCCTCAGGGAGTTTTGAACTCCCTGAACTCTGAGAGCTATTTCAAGTTGGGTTAAGAAGGCCAGAACTTCATACTCATGCATAGGTCAGTTCTCGGGCAAGGGCTACCCTAGAAACAAGGGTAGCCTTGAACAAGGCAGCTCTCTGAAGCTCAGATGGTCCCTGAATGGGCTGAGAACTGAAGGGTATTAGTCAGCATCAGCTGGGATATCAGGTTATAAGAAAGTGAAAATCAAAATCAACAAAAAACTATGAACCAGAGACACTTTTTGGGGGGTGGGGGCGGGAGGGGAAGGATTGGGGTCAGAATGGGGCGTTTGCAATTGTATGGGGGAATATAAAAATAAAATTTAATATTTAAAAATAAATAAATAAATAAATAAATAAATCTTTAAAAAAAAATTAAAAAAAAAATAAATAAAAAAATAAAAAAAAAAAAAAAAAAAAAAAAAAGAAAGGAGACCTGGGATGGGCATGTCATTGTCCACATGGTATACATACATAGGTATGTGTGTTTATTGATTCATTGATTCATGGAAATAAACCATCGGCCACAGTTGTGCACTGTCCACTTACTAAAACTAGGCTGTTCTAGGTCCTGGAACGAGAGTACTGGACGAAATGAAAGGGTGCCATGCACTGAGGAGCATGCCTGTCTTCTGGTTGGAAGGCAGTCAGTGAACAAGGAAGTGCAAGTGCTAGGTCGAACACATGCTCTGATGAGTGGAGAAGCGCTGAGATGATGAGTCACTGAGGGGCTCTGAGACACCAGCCATAGGAGCACAGCCTGGTAAGGATGGGGGAAGAGCACTGTAGGCAAGGGGATGGCAAGGCAGGGGTCCTGTAGGGGACATAGGGTGTTGTTCCAACACAGAAACAGGATTATAAGATCAGGGAGGAGCAGAATGAGCTGAGTTCAAGACAAGGAGTTTAGATTTTATTCTAAGCATGGTGGGAGTTAGAGAGTTTAGAAGTAGGAGGGACCTTTTCTAGAGTAGACACTTAGCAGAGTGTGCTTAGTACATGCTGCTTTATTCGATGTGAGTATTTTGTTTTCCTCACAGCAACCCAGTCAAGTTGGGGCTATTCTTAGCACCATTTTACCAATGAGGAAACAGAGCACAGAGGGTAAATGACTTGCCTGAGTCCACAGGATTGGTACGTGGTAGAACTGGGTGGGGGCTATACTCCTGACTCCTCTGTTCTGAGAGAATCACTGGTTTGGCAGTGAGCATTGTTTGGCAAGAGCATTTTAGGAGGCCATATAGGAATCAGTCCTGGAGATCAGTGGAAGTGGCGGCATTTAGCTTGTGATATACATGTGATGTGGAATGGATGTGGAGGTAAAAGAAAGAGAAAACAGAGGCTACTGAGATGACTCCTATATACTGACTAGAACAAATTATAAAATACAGATATGATATGAAAATACAAAAAACTTTTAAAAGAAAATTAATATTATTATTGAAATTTTGATGCTTGTTTCCAGTCTATTTTTATATGTGTATCTATACTTTTGGCATCATTATTTTATATACCGTTTTGTATACTGCCCTTTATTTACCTACTCTTAGAGTATAAGCATTTCCCAATGATATAAATTTTTTTTCATTAAAAATTAAATTTGTATAATGCTAAAATATACATATATAGATAATATGATAATGGAGTGGAAATAGACACCTGGGTCAGTGGAATAGAAACTCAGCAATAAATCCATGTATAAGGCCTCCCTGGTGGTGCATGGGTTAAAATCTCAGCACTATGAATGTATAGACAGCTGCTGCAGCATGAGTTCAATCCCTTGCCAGGGAGGTGACCCATGGTGCAGCATGTCTCATCCACTGCTCCCCTGTCTCATCCGCAGCATGTCTCATCTGCTCCTCTCATGTCTCATCCGCTGCTACTCTCAGCAGTGTATTTCAGTCACTCTGCCTGTTCTGCTCCCTACTCTATCTCTGGTGAATCCTCTTATCTCGCTCCCCGCACCTCTGGCCTACATCCCAACTCTTGTATGCATAAATGAATCTATGGGGACTACACCTGAAGGGGTGGGGGGAAGCAAATATTGTTTACAAATGAACAATAATGTAAAAAATAATAAATTAAAAAAAAAGTGCTTCTCTAGAGAAATATGTTTAGGAAGAAGGTTTGAATTTTTTGATAAGGAGGGTATCTTTATGAGATTGATTTATTTATTTCTGAAGATTGATTTATTTTATGCATACAAGGGCTGAAGTGTAGGACAGAGGTGCAGGGGGAGGGAGGGGTGAAAGGATTCACCAGAGACAGAATGGGGATCAGAACAGGCAGATCCACTGAAATACACTGCTGAGGGGAAGCAGTGGGTGAGTCAGGAGGGGTCTGCTGAGCCATGGGAGTCACCTCCCTGACTGGGGATCAAATTCATGCTGCAGTGGCTGGGGATAGCTTCATAATGCTGACACTTAACCCTTTGCACCAACAGGGAGGCCCCAAGGATTTATTATTTTTAAAGCAAGGCTTTAGGGGACTGATTGGTGGAGAGTTTAGACAGAAAAAAGAGAAACAAAAGCAATGTTTGGTTATTTTTCCATTTTCATTGTTCTCTCTACAACTGTGCTGTTCAACATGGTAACCACTAGTAATATCTGCCTATTTTATTTAAATTTCAATGAAGTGAGGTGAAATTAAATATTCAGCTCCTCAGTCACTTCAGCCACATTTGAAGTGCTCAATAGCTGTTTGTGGCTACTGGCTACCACTTGGGACAGAGCAGAAGGGAAATTTGTTTGTGTCACAGAAGTTTTACTGAACAGCACAGCTGAACCTTTGAATTCAAGATTGACCTGGAATTCTGGAGCCTAAGATGTCTAGGAGAGGATTCTTAAGAAAAATACATAGATGGACCCAGACATGGAAAAAAGTACTAGTCCGTCTAAAAGGATCACTTCGAAGTTCTGTAATTCAAAGATGAGAGTCTTATTATGGTTTGGTTCAGTCTGCAGGTCAACTCCACTTCATGGAAGGGTTAAATTTCCTACTTAGTGCTTGGTTTTGCTTATTAGGACATATAGGACCTTTTTCTTCTTTCTTAATGTGTTAATGAAAGATTCTCACCTAGGACATTTTCTATCTGGAAAAGGGTGTAATAATCTCAGATGAATGTAGTGTGGGCTCATAGGAGCTTATTTCACATTTTGAAATCATGAGTGAATTATGTTTACATATTTTGGCTTAGAAGAGCTGTAAACACTAGAAATAAACTATGAAAGTTTAACATTGACTTGGAATTTCAGTTTTATTATCCATTATGACCTGTGTTGCACATGGACCTTCCTTTTCTTAAGAGTAATAATAATTTTAGTGTAGTTGAGAAATGATGATACTCTCACATTATCCTTAGAAGGTGTTAGTTTTCTAGATTACAGGGTTTAGCCAAACTATAGCCAGAGGGTCAAAATCTGCTTGCAGCCTATTTGTGTAAATAAAGTTTTACTGGACTATAGCCTTGCCTTTTTTTTTTTTTTTTTTCAATTGTCTGTGGCTGCTTTACCTCTCTTGTTGCAGAGTTGCAATAGAATTTGCAGTTGCAAAATTGAAAATATTTGTTCTCTAATCCGTTACTGAAAATGCTTGCCAACCCTGGTAGGCAGTGGGTATGATTGGAATATCTTGGCAATTAGGAAATGTCTGTGTGGGCCCAGGTTTGCAAAAGAAGGTGTGGGTTTCCTCTCTTCTAAAATTTTTGAGACTATTTAATTTTGAGCTGCGATTCTCTGAGATTTCTTATTTCTTGTACCAAACATTTCTTGAATTTCAAGGGATGCTGGATATTAAGAAGGAAGCCATTGAGTTATAAGGGGAATACAGCTCTCACTTCCTTTTGACCATCCATTTATTGCAATCTGTGGCAATATCTGTTAATTATTATTGATAGGCAACCTAAATCTTACCAGACCAATATAAAATAATGGACACTTATGTAGTAAAGCTCATCTTTTAAAAAATCCCTTTTATTTTTTGCAGTTTAATATGACTATTCCTGAGAAATAGGCAACTTATTAGGTGAAATAGCAGTATTTTGGTAACTTTATTTTTACTTAGTAGACAGTAGAAGGGGTAATTCCATATTCTACTTCTTGGGGCCTTGGAGATATAATTTAACTTTCTGGGAGTTTATTCTACAAATTCTCCCACTTTCCATTCTTTCTGGAATATTGTTTCTTATCTTCTGCTATCTTTTTTTCAACACCTCTTTCTTCCTCAATTGTTAGCCTTCTATTATTTTCTTCTTTTACTAAGCAAGTTGAAGCCAACAGAAGAGAATTTTTGCCAACTCCTTACAGCCACATCTCTTCACCTCCTAGGCTCTATGCCATACTCTGCTGGCCACATGTTATCACAGATGAACTGCCCAAGCTCTTATCTAAATCCAGTTTCTTCAGCTGTCCCCTGAGTCACTCCCACAACTACACCCTCCGCCTTCTACATCATTTATTTATTTTTCTGCTGGAAGCTCCCATCAGTCTATAAACATTCATTCTTTTAAAAGAAACAAACAATGCTTCCTGACCTTGCTTACCCCCATCAGTTGCCACCCCATGTCTTTGCTCCTCTTTGCAGCAAAATTCAAAAGAGTTGTTTATATTTACAGTCTCCACCTTCTTAGCCATTCTCTTTTACACCCACTCTCTCTTTTGCCCTGGTCTCTCTCTGTGAAAACTTCTTTGTCACGGTCACCAGTAACTTGCTAATCAGTGGTCAGTTTTCAGTCCTCATTATACTTGGCCTGTCAGTGGCATTTTACACAGCTGTTCACTTCTTCCTCCTCAGCGTGTCTTCTTTATGTGATACCTCGGGCATCTTTCTGTCTGGCATCTGCTTTCTGTGTACTGCTTGTCCATCTCCTTTGCCCACTTCTCTTTTTCCTAACCTCTTGAAAGCTCCAGAGTTCAGTCCTGGGTGTTGTGTCTCTCTGTTCATTCCTTTAGTGATAGCAATTATTTCTTTTTTTTTTTTTTAAAGATTTATTTATTTTATAAAAGAACCGGGATACAGGCCAGATGCACGGGAGGGTGAGAGGAATCATCAGAGACAAAGCGGGGAGCAGACCTGACGAAACACACTGCTGAGGTGAGCAGTGGGCATGACAGAAGAGGTCTGCTGCGCCATGTGGGACCCTTGCCGGCCGGCTGGGATCGAACTGGCGCTGCAGAGGCTGCAGACAGCTTCACAGCGCGGCTCTCAACTGCCTCCACCACAAGGGGAGGCCCTGATAGCAACTATTTCTATGAATCAAAATATCATCAGTGTTCTTATATCTCCTAGATTTGTCTTTCTAGCTCAGACCTCCCTTCCCCAAAAAATAGACTGATGGGCCTCCGCAGTGGTGCAGTGCTTGAGCGCTGGGTTGCGAAGCTGCCCACAGCCTCTGCAGCACCAGTTCGATCCCCGGCCACTGGGCGAGGGTCCCACATGGCGCACAGACCTCTCCTGCTGCCCGCTGCTCCCCTCAGCAGTGTACTTCGTCAGTCTGCCTGTTTTGCTCCATGCTCTGGCTCTGGTGAATTCTCTCACCCTCCCGCGCTTCTGACTGTACCCAGTGCTTGTATAAATAAATAAATAAATCTAAAAAAACAAAACAAAAAACCAAAACAATAGACTGGTATATTCATTTGTCTATTAGACATGTCAGTTGTGCTGTCTGATACAGTAGATGTCTTAAAGCTGCCGTCCTTCCTCCTTCTGTCCCTCCCTCCCTTTTTTCTCCCCCTGCTCCCCTTTCTCACACAGATACACTTAAAGAAACCAACTGCTCCTGCTCCCCTCCTTCCTGTATACCTCTCACTCCCTGCTACCGGCTTCCATTTTTGTTTCCTATTGTCAACATAGATCAAGCGACAGAAAGACTTTAAAAATGTAAATTGGATTGTCACTCTTCTACTCAAAAATCACTAAGAAATCCCCACTTCACTTGGAGCCAAAACTTCATAAACAGCCTCCCGCACCCTACCTATCTGCCCCTCCACTTCTCTCTTCACTTTCTTGCTTCATCCACTTTGGCCTCCAGTCTGTTTGTGAATGTACCAGGAAAGCTCTTGCATTGGGGCCTCTTGCTCTAGCTGTTCCTTCTTCCTCTGCGTCGTTCCTCCCACTCTTCATCTTCTCCAGGTTTGTACTCCGGTGTCAGTTTTTCAGTGCGAGCCACCAGCATCACTTTTCATATGGCCTTCTGTCTGCCTCCCACTCAACTCCCATCACCTGATCTGAAAGAGGGGGAGTCTATAGCTATTCAAAAGGACAGTGACCGTGGAGACCAGGTCACTGTCTGTGGATTCTTTACCCACTTGCAGTTGCAAGATGACTCAGGCTCCTAGAAGAACAACAATGGGATTAATGTGCTTTAATAAACAGGGGAAACAAGGAGTTCTCAAGGCCACGAGTGGCCAGCTATCTCATCCCCGACAGTGTCCATGGTGTCCAAAAGTCCTAAAAAAAAAAGGGCTGCTCATCCAAGATGGTGTTGTCCTGTCAACAAAGGCCTGGAGCTTGAGGCAGCTGGCAAGCAGAAGACCAGGACACAACTCACCACAGCTGGAGGTGCTCACAGGCGAGACCACTGAGATGATGCCACAGCAGCAGTCTGAAGGTTGGGATGGGCAGCACTGGACGCTGGACTGGACAGCAATGGAAGCAAAAGCACCAGGAGGCAATGCTTTGGGTTTCAGAGATGGCCTAAATACAGAGTGCCTGTCACCCATCAACAATGCTAGACAGCACTGACCAGTAGTCCTATCACTACTGTTCACTAGTGTTATAGCTCTTTGTGAGTCTCTGACTGTAGGGGCAGGAATGGGACACTGAGCAGGTTTTCTGATCCAGCAGACCAGGTAAAGGAGTCAGAGTCCTCAGTGGCTTTTGCAGGTCTTTTATTTAGATTTACCAGGCATACGGCAGGCAGGGGGGCTGGGGGGCCGGGAGGCTGGCAGTGCTCCCAGCCCCCAGCAAATCCTCACTCTATCTGGGCTCTCTGGCCTTCTCTCTGCTTCTCTTCTTCTTCTCTCAGGTACTGTTCATTCTTGGCTTCTGCTGGTGTCCCCACGACGCCACCCTTATAAACTCAGTCTCTCAGCCCAGGTGTACCCACTTCAGGTGCCCACTATCAGGCATGCATTCAGGACCACGGGGTTCCCTCTTCTATCCTAATGGCGGGGAGGGCAGGAAAGCCTGATACGTTTACCCTACCCTACACTGGCCCACACCACCAACAAACAGCTCTTGGAGACTGCAGTGCCAGTAGGCAGTGAGCAGGAGCAATATGATGTGGGCAGATGGGTAAAGGAGAGTCCTGGAGCCCTCAGTGGCTCTTTTCAGGCTTTTATTGAGCTTTTACACCATTTGTAGTGCAGCACTCAGGTACATGGCGGGCAGGAGGGCCGGGGGCGCCAGGAGGCTGGCAGGCCTCCCAGACCCAGCGAGTCTTCACTCTTTCTGTGCTCTCTGGTGTTCTCTTGTGGCCTTTTGTCTGCTGCTGTTTCTGCTGCCATTGCTGTTTCTTCTACTACTGCTTCTCATTCTTGTTCTCTTCTGCTAGTGTCCCGGTGAAGCAGCCCTTATAAGCCCAGTCTCTCAGCCCAGGTGCCCTCACTTCTGCATGCCCCACCCTACCCCAGGTGCCCACCATCAGGCATGCATGTAGGACCGCAGGTGTCTATCATTAATGCTAATGGTGGGAAGGCAGAAAATCCTTATAATTTTCACTTACCCTGCAGAGATACAGGCCCAAAGCCTGATGCTCCTTTCAGGCAATGTCAGAGGCAGGCTAGAGGCAGGCAGCAGCCCCTGGCCTCTGTGGAGCTCTTTGGCTCTTCTGCAAAGTTTTTTGTTCTTTTCCCCCCATGAGGTCAGCTGCTGGATGTGTCTGAGAGCATTCAGTCTGAGCAAGCACGTGTCCAGTCCAAGGGAGTGAGTCTAGTGAGTCCAAGTGAATAAGTCAGAGCAAATCCAGAGCATCTCAAGCTAGACCCATCTGAGCAAATTTCAAAGAGTGCAGAACTGCAGGCTCCAGGCTGGCTTCTGCACTGCCCCACATCCTCCTTCAAGATCCCCCAGCTTGATTGGACCATTTACCAATAAGCTCAGTGCTAACATCTGATCTGTCCATACCATGATCCGGGCACCAAATCCAGGGGCTTCTCTACTGCCTGTAGCTGGAGGGAGCCACAAAATTAGAGCTGGGCCTGTGGGCCCTCAGGGGCTGCATGCCCTCGGGGGTCATGGTAGCAGAACCACTGCTGTCTGCCATCACTGCTGACCTCTTCCTGTAGCCTGAGCCCCAGTGGGGCCACTGGTGGTGGTTAGTAAAATGCCCACCACCCGCCGCCACTTGGACTGCTCTTGGGTGGAGCACCAGAGTTCTGAGGTGGGGGGAATAGTGGGTTCTCTAGTTTCAATTAGAGGTAGGGTCTCTTCCTTTAGGTGGTGGGAGCAAGCGCCTGTTTGGAAGGCACACAATCTAGTGTGGTTGGTACCTGGCTTCTGCAACTCGGAAGATGCTTAAGAAACCTTCACAGTTGACTGTGGAGTTACATGCTTGCAGGGTTTCCTCTTTGATGAGACCTGCCATAAACTAGGGTCCCCACAACATCTGCATGTGTGAAACAATGAGTTAATTTTTAAAACATTGCAGTGTTTCTACTCATGACATTTTTGTCCTGTCTTCTCCTGGAACTTTCTGTTACAGAGGAAAGAAGTTGCGTGGGTGGCTTCAGCTCCCCTGTGACATTCACATGCTGTCTTTGGCCAGCATCCTGTCAGCTGGGCCACAGCTGGGCCTACCTCGCCCGTGGGCCCAGAGGCAGAGCATCTGCTGTGTGCACTTGATTTCTCAATTTCTCAATTGTGCAGCACCTGAAATCTGTTTGAGCACTGATTTGTTTACACGTGTAGTTCTGGAAGTAGATTTTGAGCCCTATGAAGGCAGAACTCTGCTTTATCTGCCTAGTGCACGGACATCCAGCCCAGCCTTATGTGGCAACTTTTATGAAAGTGTCTGGAATTGTGAATGATCTTGCTTGAAGCAAAGCCTCATCAGACGTTATATATTAAGCAGATGAAAAGAGTTCTGGAAATGGATATTGGTGATGGTTACACCACAATGTGATTGTACTTAATACTATTGAACTGTACACTTAAAAGTGGTGAAGATAGTAAATTTTATGTTATGTGTATTCTACCACCAAAAAAAAAAAATTGGAGGAAATGAAAGAAGTTGTGCATTAGACATCCCGCCAGCATGTAACACTCTAGCATTGTCTGACTGGACCAGCCATCCAGCCATGACCAGGAGGCACGGGGGACAGCGGGGAGGGGGGGGCAGGTTTCCACTGCAGAGGGCATGATTGTTTGCGTCAGTTTTGCACTATTAAAAATGCCCCTTACTTGCCTCAAATGATCCATCTGTGTTTTTGAAATTGATTCACTCTGCAGCTTGTCTTCAGTCTCTGTATCCCTTTGATGAACTTCTTATTAATGATCACCCTGCCATCAAATTAAATGTTTTACATGTCTATATTGTAAAGCCATAGAAAGTAGAACTGGAGACAGAGGCTCTGGTTCTGGGGTTCCCGCCCCAGCACCACCTCCTACTGTTTGTGCTCCTGGCCTTTTTGCTCTTCGGTTTCCACACATGCAGGAGAGTGAAAAGAATGGATTTGGCTTTATTTCCCCCTTTATTTGGTTGTTTAGTTTCACTACGTTTAGCTTTCAAGGGGCTGTGACTATGAAATATTTCTCTTTGTTCAACGTCATAGTTGTCTTTGTCTTTGTTCTTTGAGTGTGACTGCCTTGTGCACTCACTGCTCCCCCCGCCTCTCTCTCTTCTCCAAGTTCGAGATCTCTGGGTATTTCCCATTATTCCATTTGAGGAACCCCTGAGACCTTTGCTGAGGATCTGGACCCCTTCTCCAGTTACACCACCTCCATGAGACAGTGGATTCTTACAGGGCCTCTGAGCCCCCGGCAGGAAAGACTGTTCTATAGTACCTGGCTCCATATTTTAGAATATGCTTTCCATCAATTAACTTGGCCATTGCCTTGAAACTTTGGGAAAAGGTTTTCCAGGTGCCCAAGGGAGAGGGCAGCTCTTCTGTGCTGTTTTGGGCCTGTGTCTGGATCTGGTCTGCTTTTCCGAGTCCCTGGAGGCTGTGGTGGGAAGAGTTGGGCTGCAGATATGTTAATGGGTAATATTCCTTCAACTGAAGTCCCAAAGAGAGGCACAACCAGTTGAAGTTCAGGAGTTTGGAGGAGTTCTTCACAAGTTAAGTTTTGGATCTTTTCTTTCAGTGGTCTTGGAATGAAGAGGCAGGTTGTCTTAGACAAAGGGTGAGGAGACAGTCTGTCCTGGGAAGTGCATGCTGTAGGGGGCCTCCTCTGATCTCTGCACTGAGCAGGTGTGTGCACGTGAATCTCTGCCTGCACAGATCCAAGTTTCTTCTGACTGAGTGAGGAGCCTTTTGGACCATGCTGGGACCTGTTCTTGAGGATGTTTGTGTGTGTGTGTATGTGTGTGTGCGTGTGTGTGTGTGTCAGAGACAGACAGAGACACAAGTGTGTGTGTGTCCCTGGCCCCATGGACTGATTTTGATACCAGGTGTGGGTAGAGAAGATTTAGAAACCAGAGCCAAACAGGTCTGTTTTCATGAAGGCTTTTGTGTGATCTTTGGGCTTAAATAGGATTTGTCAGCACCTACGGTAAAATGGAGCCCAAACTGTGCGGGTGTGTTTGTACCTCTGCTTGGAATCCACCTACCTCTGGCATCCCAATGAATCTTTGAGGCTATCCTTGAGTCAGCACAACATATGTGGGGTACAAGTAATGGGGTTGGAATGAACGTTAGATCCATTTGAAATAAGGTTTCGTGACAGGCGGATTGGGACATCTGTTTCCTGCCTGGTCCCCAGGCCTGATCTGAACAATCTCACTGGAAATGTGAAAAGTCCGCCGATGTTCAGCATCTACTGATGTTGCTGTTGGTATGTAAACCAGAATGTGTTTATTCCCACAGAGCAGTTTTAGCTTTTTTATAGAAGTTTATATAAGTTAGTTCATTTGCTGCTCACAAAAACTTCATGAAGAAAGCTGCTGTCACCTCCATTTTTCAGAATGGAGAAACTGAGGCCCAGAGGGGTGAGGTTGGTTTCCTCAGCTCCCACAGCAGGGCTGAGGTGCCGGAGACCTGTTATTCATGCTAGCATCCTGGTTAAATGCCAGTACTTAAAGCCATTTCTCACTCAGGTGGCAACAGACACCCGGGTGCACGCCATTGCACGTGTGTGGTGTGTTTTTGATCAGCTAGTCTCAAGGTCTCTCTGGGAACTTAATGGACTCAAAAAGTTGCACAGGGCGCAACTCAAGGTAACGGGCAGACTTTCTATAAATCAGAGACGAAAGATGATTCTATAGCTCTGCAGACATACTGCATGTCAGCATGGGGTGAGAGGTTCTGCTGAGAGCTGACATCTATAGCACACTCTCATGTGCGTGCCCTTAATCCTCACGGCAAGCCCACTGCCACCGCCAGGTTTTACAGATGAGGCAATGGCACCGGGGAGTTCAGGGACTTGTGTGCTGAGTGTAGTGAGGGGCCAGGCCTTGAACCCTGGCAGCCTGCCTCCACGCCTGCACTGTCACCCTCTGTGCGGCCCTGGGGGGCTGCTGATGAACACAGTTCATCAAAAACGAACTGTGAACCGACAGATGAAAGGAGAGGCCCGCGAACTTGTGAAGGTTCTTTGTGAACTGAAATGTGCTTCAGTTGTTTTCTCTGCGTGTCAGTGAAGAGCCACCATGAACTCCCAGGTTGTCTGGGAAAGGGCTGATTTATGAGGATTTGTTCACCTCTACCAGCTGGTTAACAACACGAAGCTTTTAATGTTTCAAGGAGAGGAAATGAAGAAGCAGGCATTTGGGATGAAGCTGGCCAACTCCATGGAATTGACTGAAAGATGAATTCAATTGAAAGAAGTTTTATCTTGCCATGCAACTGTTTCTAGCCCAGTTTTGAACCAGAGTTCCCAATAAGCAAGAGTCAAGAAATCGGAATTTGAGAATCAGTTTCCATTTCTCACAGATAAGATTGTTAAGAAAGCTTTATTTGTATTGTTGTGAATGTGGGAGGCTACTAGTTTCAGCAGGATAAGTCAGATGGAAAGAAGAACTAGTTGTCCGGATATTTACAAGGTGGTGGATATCCTCAATTGATTTCAAATTTGATAAAATTGCCACCTGAAACTTCTGAGAAATCAGAATGTTTTTAGATATTAGTGAGCCTTTTCATCCCTTAGACTACAGGAAGCCACACTTTATTTATTTATTTATTTATTCATTTATTTATTTTCAGTCAAATGCCGTTAGGAATCTATGGATACATTGTCTTTTTAGACTGGAAGAAATATAGAATGTGGATATTTTTGCACAATTAACATAGTAGGCCGAGATTTCCTTAATTCCTCAACATATCTCAGAAACAAAAGCCACATGACAGTTGTCAAGTGTGACTAGTATATAATGACCAAAAAATACAAAGTTGTGAAAACCAGACTGGGTGAATTCTTCTTACATTCTCTTTTCTTCTGCATCTGCCAGGGCCACTTTCTCATTGGCATGAAAACAGACCCTTCCTGAGGGCTGGTTGCTGTAATTGGGTCGGTTGGGTCAACAGTGTCCCTAATGTTTTCTCTGAGGTCCTCTCTGCTTTGGGGGAATCACAGAAAACCCTATATGTTCATGTTTGGAATGTCAGTCTTTTGGCAGGTCCATTTTCCAAGTGAGGAAAAGGAAGAAGAACAGGAAAACATGGGGTGTTGGAGAATGTTATAATGTTGACTTGCTTCTAAATCAGAATAAATGGGCAGTTTTCCACAAAAGTGAAACTAAATCTCAAACTCGTCCCCAGCTCTGTGCAGGACACACATGCATTCATACTTCTGGGTTTATTACAGGGGCTGAGGAAGTAATATTAATGCAGTTTTAAAAATCCCTTTTCAGAAATTACAGCCATACTTGGGCCTTATAAGTTACTTAAAGTTACTTGGAAAGTGAAGGAAGAGAAGAGTGTATCAGGCTTTCTTTAGCATAGTTCCTCTCTGTGACTCTCAGGGGCAGCAGAGCTAACCAGCCCGCTGCTCATGAAGGCTTCCTTCATAAAGGCTACAGTAAATCTACCTATGGCAGGATGCAAATTAAAAATGTAACTGTGGTCATGACAGTTAGATTTGCAGGAAAAGAGAGATGGGTCAACAAGCAGTGGCTAACAACATTCTATAGCCTCGAGGTTTGTTGTCGCCTCAGATTCTGCCAGGCAGGAGAGCTGTACTTCTTGGACAGTTGTCTGATCATCATTCCCCAGTGATGGAAACTTGAATAAGATGCTTTATCTTTCTCAGCCTCATTTTCCACAGCTGCAAAATGTGCATTAAAAAACGTGAATGCAGACCTCTTTGAAGTGTCCTATCACATACATAGTGTTGACAGTAAACAAGGCATTTTGTTAATTGAAGGATCTTCCTCTGCTCCTTGTAGCCCATTGGAGACCCTAGTCAGAGGGGGACAGGATAGTTGATCCTAGTGATTTCAATGCTCTTCAACCCCGTTGCTCACAAGTTGCTTGGTTGCAGAGCCTCAGAGATAGGTATGACCACAGGAGGGGGCCCCAAGAATGCCTACAACTCTTACATTTACCTGCGTAAAGGATGATTTTAGCCCATAAATGTTTGTTTACACTTTTTCATCTTATAATTTAATTTGGTGGGTCGATAGACATTCCAGTGGCTCAAACCCTCCAACTCGGGGGATAATTCCATGGTGACCATCATTGTTTTTCATCTCAACCACCATAGGCCTGTGGTGGGACAGGAGAGTGGCATAGAATTCTCCTTTTCTGTTCAAAAGTCACAGTGGGAATCCAGCTGAAATGAGATATTTGATCTTAAGCAGCATGTGTGAAATCCTCCAGACTCCCCCATGACCCCAGCCCCCAGCCTTTGGTGCAGTTAACAATATTTTATTCTTGGAGCCATTGTGAGGATACACTCTTAAATTTTGTGGGTTAAAAGGTTATACTCCCCCGACCAAAAAAAAAAAAAATAACAATTAAAGTGTAAGAAAGAATTCCTATAAGAAACATAAAAAAAGTCACACAATGAATCCTTTTGTTATTTTGCTCTGTATCTTTAACCCTAATTATGGACAAGAAATGGCAAGTGCTGTCTGCAGTGATATCTTCTGCTTATTTGATTATTTTCTTTTAACAAAAACAATACTCAAGATAGAAAATCTGAAAAATACTGAAAAATATAGCAAAAGAAAATGAAGATCACCTGTTCTACTACTCATGTGCGGAAATTAACATTTTAGTAAATTTCCTTCTAGTCTTTTTTCCCCTACATGTGTGGTGTATCTTCACGTTACTTCAGCATAGAGACACAGGAATAGGGAATTCTCTTGTTTAATTCAGACCTTCTATATTTGCACTCATTTCCTTTTTAATTCTCTTCAGAGGAAAGCATTTTTTAAAAGGATTTATTTCTATTTATTTATTCATGCAAGAATTGGGGTGTAGACCAGAGGTGCCAGGGGTGAGAGGATTCACCAGAGACAGAGCGGGGAACAGAACAGGCAGATCTACTGAAATACACTGCTGAGGGAAGCAGTGGGTGAGACAGGAGAGGTCTGCTGTGCCATGTGGGTGGCTCCCTGGCTGGCTGGGATCAAACTCATGCTGCACTGGTTGGCAATAGCTTGATAGTGCTGAGACTTAACTTCTGGGCCACAAGGAGTCCCAGAGGAAAGGATTTTTAAAACCATGATACTTTTACTTAGGCAGAAGATCCTGTTGCCTTTTATAGAAGGCAAATATGTATCCTTTAGTAAAATCTATGACACAATTACTTACGGGAAAAGATAGGAAATGCCTTGAAATTACATGTCATTCGGGCCTCCCCGGTGGTGCAGCGATTGAGTGCTGGGTTGTGAAGCTGCCTGCAGCCTCTGCAGTGCCAGTTCGATCCCTGGCTGCTCCCTGACCACCGGAGAAGGGTCCCACATGGCGCGCAGACCTCTCCTGCCGCCCGCTGCTCCCCTCAGCAGTGTACTTCGGTCCTTCTGCCTGCTCTGCTCCCTGCTCTGGCTTTGGTGAATTCTCTCACCCTCCCGCGCTTCTGACTGTACCCAGTGCTTGTATAAATAAATAAATCAAACAAATAAATAAATAAATCTTTAAAAAAAAAGAAAAAGAAATTACATGTCATTCAAATTTTTAACAATCTTTGAAAATTTTTGTAATCAAAGTTGCTTTTGAATCTAATGCTTATTAGAAGCGAAGGTGAGAGACAGTTTGGGTGAACTGAGAGTATAATGCCTAGAGCTAGGAGGGTCAGCAAAGTTGGAGAAATGGTGTGAGTTTGTAGTAGAATGTATTGCAGTTTTTATAGACCCTTGTAATTGCACATAGAATGATTAATAAATAACTGTGTGCTGAGTCAACATAGTTGCTGCAGGGAGGAGAAATAAATGATTCTTCCCAGGTTATATTTTGTCTGGGGAATTAGGGTTAAACTGGGCATGAGCTCACAGAATGTCTAATACCTCCTTTCTATGCCCGTGGGGGATTTAGGAAAGAAGAAAAAAGGCTCACACAAACACTTGATTGTGGCAATTGTGGTGAGAAAGTTGGCATCCCGTTTATTTACCATTGACTCATATTTCAAAAAGACAAGAGCTTTCTTAAAAAGTCAGTAAGTGTTATATAAGAACTATGATACCTAAACTTTAAAACTCTGAGAAGACATATATTTCTAAATTAAACATTCTTTTGTAACCATTTTTAATTTAGAAATATATTAGAAAACGCAGTGAAGAGAAGAGCAATAATATAAAACACTCATAATTGACCTCTCAAGGATGACTACCGTGGCTTACATTTTGGTATATACTTCCCGTCACGTCCCCTTCCTTCTCTTCTCTCTGCTTCATGGATATTACTAATCTCTTACTGTTGGCCGTTTAGGAGTTTTATTATAAATGATGTTTCAGCAAACATCTTTGTACTTAAGTCTTTTCATGGAACTTAAATTACCCAGCAAAGGAATATTGAGTCTACTGGTATATATTTAAGACTTGGCATGCAGGTTGCCAAACTGATGTATACACACCTGTGGATACAAAACTGTGCTGCATTTACCCTGCTGGTAACAGCACATGCTCATTTACTCAGCCTTTACCAACACTTTCTAATCTGGTTTCAAGGCAAAAGAAAAGTAGTACATTTCACTTTTCACTTCTTTCATTATCCAGTGAAGTAAAAAAGGGATTTTCATTTCTTAATGTTATCATTGAGTTTTTTCTTCAATGAATTTCCCATTTGTATCACCCCCACCCCATTTGAGGGATTCTTATTTTATGGAGTCACATTTTGATGTATGCTGCAAATATTCAAATGTATTTGTAACAGGCTGCCTAAAGAAAATAGATGTTTCTTATTTAAGAAAGATGTGAATTTAGAAGCACAAGAGACAAATGTTTAGAAACTATCTGGAAGTTTTTAGAACTTGTACCACATTTTACTGAAGAAAGTGTGGATGTAAAAAGATGCACATGTAAGTTGTGTATTTAGATGATTTTCATAAACCAAGCATGTTTGTGAAACAAGCATTGTGCCCCCAAAACAGACCATCAGTAGCCCTTGTGAACCCCACTGAGCCCTGACTTCTGCCAGCACAGTTATTGTACTTTGTAAATTTGTTCTTTTTGGTCTGGCTGCTTCTTCTTTGCTCTATGTTTGTTTACAAGATTCATTCACGTTTTGCGTAGTTGCAGAGGTTCCTTTTCCTAAGTAACACGGTTTGTGAATCCTTCCTACTGCTGAGTAGGGCTGCCATCCTAAGAAAATTTCTCACGCCCGTCTTTTTTCTCTTCTCTTCAGGTACACCTATTGAGCAAAATAAAGAACTGCATGGACATACCGTATACAGTAGTGTTTTGTTTTTTTTTTTTTTTTTTTTTTTTTGTCTTTCCTTAGTTTTACTTTGAGTAAGGGAGAGGATAAGGAATTTCTCTTACAAGGTACTGAGTCCTGATTTAAATTGTAGATAATGACTTGGATGCAGATGGCTGTCATCTCTGCATGAAGAATTACCTTTTACATCCTGCTCTTTTCTTCTTTATCAGTTCTTGATTTACTCTAGTAAATTGAAGTTTCAAATTGTCTTAATAGAAGAGTTTATTAACTTTTCGTATTACAAGCAACCTTCTTAGGTTTACTAGTTTAATGAAAACCACATCTGTGGGGTAAGAGATTGGATTTAGGCCGTGTGTGTTTGAGTTGAAGTTGAGAGATATATCAAATCTGAATCACACTGCTGTCTGATCTCTTGGTAGAATTAAATAAAAGGCATTAAAAATTTTTATAGCTGCCTTTTACCAGCTTTAAGTCGGATTTTTTTTTCTGTATAGATTCTTTGGCTGACATGAGTTTTGAAGTTCTGCCACATTCACTTATCAGCCTGTGGCAAATGCAGTCCTCACCAGAGTGAAGATAAAAGGCTGAGAGTAAAAAAAAAAAAAAAAAAATCCATGTGCTACATTAAAATGCCCTACCCTTGTAAGGAATTGGCAGGGGTACCTTCTCTCTCATCTCCCCCTTCCCTCATACGTGTAGAGAAAAGGCTAAATTCTTCAGTTTTCATTATTTAATCCATCAAGTCTTTGTGTAGCTATTTAGAAGTTACCAATATGCTCCAAAACATGTCTAAACTGTCAATTCAATGGCTCATGGAGGGCCAAATATGTGCTGGTGCATTTCCAATTTTATGGGTATCTCTGTGAAATATGAATCATTTTGTATTCCTCTCATGTACATGGGCTAAATATTAATCTCCACAGCAACCCCCATGCAGTAGATGCTGAACACATGAGAACTCTCAACCTACTGAGCAGATGAAACACTGATGCTGAGAGCAAGTCTGTGGTAGAGTAGTTTATATCCATTCTTCTTGGCTTTTATTTGTTTATTTTCATTCTCACTGGTTTAGTGTCCTCAATATTTTATCTGCCATTAAAGGACACTAGCGTTAAATTGATGTTCATAAGATAATGTTCTTAGATGATAACCTGACACCAGTAACAGGGACATGGAGAATCATGACCAGCCCCTGAAGATGCTGCTGTCGTGGTTTTCCTCAGTACCTGGTCTCCCTAGTTTGCCCCCTTCCACTCTTTGGAGCTGTGCTTTCATCTTTGGCCTCTTACTCCTTAGGGCTGCATTGCCAGGGTCCACATGGGTAACTGGTGTCCTTGCCTCTGAGGCTTTATCTTGGTCAGATAGATGCTCCCCTGGGAGCAGAGAAGCAAAAGACTTGCTCTGTCTCCATCACAGGGTGACTGGGACACCCACACCATGAATTTTATCATTTGCTCATCCACAGCATAATTCCCTAGTGTTGGTGGTCTGCTAGGCATATGAGGTGCCACAGCTAATAGGATGGATCCTTATATTGCCCTCAGGGTGCTTATATTCTTGTTGCAGAGGTGAGCAGGAAACAACACATTGCAAAACTGTGGGCATTGGCGCTTCAAAGGATGAAGAAGGGGCTGAAGGTTCTTCCTCTCACTCAGAGCTTTTATTCAGGCCAAGCCAGGTTGGGGTTAGTGTTGAGTACACCCACCCAGGCTTTGTGGAAGTTTTGTGAACAGAGAGATGACTTGTGCTTCTGGAAGGTTTTTAAGCATTGCAAGTGTGAGAATCACTACAACTTTTTATACTGCTTCAGTTTACAGCACACCATGAAGGGTTTGCTTCATCTCAAGATTAATATTGAATAGATGCTTTTTTCAGATTCACAAGGTATCTATTTCCTGGTGTTTTGCATTTTCTTCTTTGGTTAGATGCTTGTTTGTAGTGTGATGCTCTACATTTTTTCTTGAATTTTTAGAATTGTACAGTGACTTAGAACCTACTTGTTCACTTTTAAGGAATGTTTTAGGTGTTGTTTTCTGAGGGCAGTCCAGCAAAGCACAAGAATAATTAAAGATTATGTCACCAGCTACTAGTTTTCATGAGACAAAATGTGGGCATGGCCCAAGTGAGGGAGAGGCCCAAGATGCACCAGCATTGTTTTGATTTCATGACCTGACAGATTGTGCATGGCACATTTGTATTTTCATGACGTGGTTAGTGAAATTAAGCTCACCTGTGCTTCTGTTTCTCATTTTCCTGTGTGTATGTATGTGGAAAAATGTTTTAAACTTCAGAAGTATGTATTTCTGAGGGGGGTGTCTAAAAGTAATTTAAAAAGTAAGTATCCTCCCAGTCCCCATGAGAACTTTGATGCATTTACAAATCTTTTCATCTCTTAAACCTTTCAAATGGAAACATCGCAGGACAGTTCACATTGAATAAAGGAAAGTAATTCACTCAAACTTTTTTTTTTTTTTTTGGTGGTTTCTATGGTAGGTGCACACTAGAGCCAGATCCATCCCCCCTCCCTCCCTCCCTCCCTATATGGCACAACCTGCCAGGAGGGCAACCTATTGAAAAGGTTTTACTTAATTCATTGTTTCATAATTCATTCTTTTTTTTAAAGATTGATTTATTTATACAAGAACTGGGGTACAGGCCAGATGTGCAGGAGGGTGAGAGGATTCACCAGAGACAGAGCAGGGAACAGAACAGGCAGACTGACGAAATACACTGCTAAGGGGAGCAGCGGACATGACAGGAGAGGTCTATGGCACCATGTGGGACCCTAGCCAGCCTGCTGGGATCCAACTGGTGGTGCAGAGGCTGCAGACTGCTTCACAGCACTGCGCTCAACCGCCTGCGCAACCAGGGGAGGCCCTCATGATTCACTCTTGCACTAAGAAAACTGTTCCTGGAATGTGGAGCGTCATTACATAAAATGAAATCTCTTTTTAGATCCCATATATAGATGGAAACCTAGGTGTAAGCAGCTATATTTGAACTTACCTGTGTAGTGTAATGGGTATGCACAGAATTTTCTTTTTGTGGTGTTTTTTCTGTTTATGCCATTAAATTTGAACATATTTTTATATACACTTAGATTTTTTTATCCCAAATGAGTTTCAAGTTTATCCTTAGATGCATTAAAAAATGAAATGAATTTACCTAGGTCAGTATATTTACATTTTAGAGTAGTTTAAATTTAAGTGGTAGAAAAAGAGAGTTCTGGGGCCTCCCCGGTGGCGCAGCGGTTGAGCGCTGGGTTGCGAAGCTGCCCGCAGCCTCTGCAGCGCCGGTTCGATCCCCGGCTGCTCCCCGGCCACCAGAGGAGGGTCCCACATGGCGCGCAGACCTCTCCTGCCGCCCGCTGCTCCCTCAGCAGTGTACTTCGGTCCTTCTGCCTGCTCTGCTCCCCGCTCTGGCTCTGGTGAATTCTCTCACCCTCCCGCGCTTCTGACTGTACCCAGTGCATGTATAAAACAAAAACAAAAAAAAAAAAAAAAAAAGAGAGTTCTGCAAAGTTACTTGAAGAAAAGGTGTGATACTGTGGATTCCATTAAATTGGCAAAATGACAATTCTTGGAAACATTACAGATAACCTCAGGAGTCAAATGCAAGCCATGCAAGGTCAAGAAGAGACACTGGGGTGAGGAGATCTTAGGAATCACTCAGTGCTTCTGATGTGCACAGAACAAAGAGTGATGGTGTACTGCACAGAGCTAGTGTTGGGCCCATCAAAGACTTAGGGTGAACAAGTGGAGACAACTGCCATTGGAGAAAAGGCAAATCAGAGGCAGCCACAAGGCAGAGACTTGGTGGTGGTCTGGAGGAGCATTCCTTGCTGGCGTCAGAGGTGAGCTAGAAGAGCACTGTTTACTGTCGGGCAAAAGAGGAGGAGAAGGAAAGGGGAGCAGGAGCATAGAGCTAAATTCCTGCCTTGATTTTATTCTGCCATTCCTGACGCCTTTGTCCAGGAAGGCTATGGCCTGCACATTACAAAGAGGTCAGTATTGCAAAGAGTCAGTGTTTGGGGAAAAGGTCCTTAACTTGTGAATACCATTGTTTGACAGGAAAAGACAGATTTTTGGTGTAAATTTGAAGATCACGTTAAAAATATAAAACTTTTTTTAATATGTGCCATTCTCACTGGTGTAAGATGGTATCTCATGGTAGTTTTGATTTGCATTTCCCTGATTACAAGTGATGTTGAACATTTTTTCATATGCCTGTTGGCCATTTGCATTTCCTCTTCAGAGAAGTTTCTTTTTAGCTCTTCTGCCCATTTTTTGACTGGATTATTTTCTTTGTTTTTGTTGAGTCTCATCAGCTCTTTGTAGATTTTTGTGATCAGTCCTTTATCATTAGTGTTGTGTGCAAAAATGTTCTCCCAGTCGGTGGGGTTTCTCTTTGTTTTTGTTATTGTCTCTTTTGCTGTGCAGACGCTCTTTAATTTGATATACTCCCAGCTGTTTATCTTTGCCTTCACTATCACTGCTTTGGGTGATGTATCTGTAAAGATGTCTTTGATGTGCACATCACATAGTGTTTCGCCTATATTTCCTTCTATGTATTTTATGGTTTCAGGTCTTATGTCTACTTCTTTAATCCATTTTGAGTTGATTTTTGTGTATGGCTTCTGCACTGTTGGTGGGAATGCAAACTGGTCCAACCACTATGGAGAGCTGTGTGGAGATTTCTTGACCTACTAAACATAGAGCTTCCATATGATGCAGCAATTCCACTCCTAGGTATTTACCCAAAGGACACAGAAACATCAATTCCAAAGAGCACCTGCACCCCTATGTTTATAGCAGCACTATTTACAATAGCTAAGCTTTGGAAACAGCCCAAATGCCCAAAAATAGATGACTGGATCAAGAAGATGTGGTACATATACACCATGGAATATTACTCAGCATTCACAAAAGATAAACACATGCAATTTGCAGCAACATGGATGGCGCTGGAAGGGATCATGCTCAGTGAAATAAGCCAGAAAGAAAAAGGAAAATACCGGATGGTCTCACTCATAGCAGGAATCTAGAGAACTTAAATAAGGGACCAGGAAAATGAATAACTGTAAGAAAGTGAAAATCAAAATCAACAAAAAGCTATGAACCAGAGACACTTTTTGGGGGGTGGGGGGCGGGAGGGGAGGGATTGGGGTCAGAATGGGGGATTGCAATTGTATGGGGAATATAAAAATGAAATTTATTATTTTAAAAATATAAAACTGTTAAAATATATATCAAAATATAAAACTGTTAAAAATGTAAAACAACTTCTCCTGGACCACTACTCCCCAGCATTCCAGGAGCAATGATGCATAAGAAGGAAGATAGAGGAGTTTCTTTGCCTCATCTCTTTCTGAGGTTGGGCTGTTTGAGAACCCGGGGAAAGCAACTCCTCTGTCACAAGTAGGGCTTGCCATTGGGCTGACTGCAATATCTGCTGAAGGAGCTATGAGAACCAGTGGTTTTATTACGGGGACTGTTATACTTGTTAGCTGAATAGCTGATATATTAGGATTTTTCTTTTTTTGTCATCTGCAAACCCAATAGAAATCACAAAATTAAGTACACCACAATCCTGGGTGATGTGTTTTAGTTGTTGTCTTCTCCAATTCCTTTGAGGACTTTAGTACAACTGGACAGGGCTATCAAGTATGATGGAAGAATGAATGGCCGAGAAGTAAATGTTGTCATTCCTCTAGAGTGAAAGCTTTTCTGCCAAGAAGTATGAATTTCCATTTGTGTTAACAAGGTGTTAATTAAGAAAGAAAGAAAACTGTAAAAACAAACAATAATCATACTGATTCCCTTATACTAAAGATATAATGGTATAATGGTTTGCAGCATCAGAGTAATTAAAACTACACAGTTGAGTGTGCCCCCATAGGGCTAGGTGGAAGTTGACCAGGAAACACACCTAAGACTTTTCTGAACTGTATCGTGTGCAGACCTCTGGGCCGGTCCTCCTGGTTTGTACTCCTATAGAGCAGTGGGCTAGGCCCTGTGCTTTACAGTGGCTTCTCCCTGAACACTACACCAACCTTTGGTCTGTGCTTTTCTTCTCAGGTAGTTCTGCATCTAGGGGAAAAAAAATCAGTCTTAAGGTCTAGAATTGCAGGTGTCATCTTGCTCTCATTCTGCTCCGAAGGCCACATTTGGTGCTGGAGGACCTGGAGATCTTGATGTTGCCCTAAGATGAATCAGGTGTCAACAATGACTTACTTAAGCCACTTTATATTCTTATGTTGAGTCAGCCAGCCCTAATCTCCCTGGACTCAATTTTTCATAAAAGATGTAGAAACACGCCCTCAGAACCCTGACTCCATTTTCTTCTGCTTGTGGTCTGGGGAGAGTCCCAATTGGGTGGGAAACGGAAGTCTGACAGCTTTATCCTTTTGTGAATCTCCTCCATCCACATTACTAAAAGTGCATGCTGGTGTGTGTCATCGTTCCTTCAAAGACAGATTGTTTGGAATTGTATCTGGCAACAGAATGCACCTTCCCTGTGCTTTGCAAAGAATGCACTGAATTCTCTGTGTGTGGGAAATGGCTTTTGTCACCTAAAACTTTTAGGGAGAGTGTGACACTTTTGGCATAAGTGTATACTGACTTGTTTTGTGATTGTTCTAAAACAAGCAAAATATTCCAAACAACTGAAAGCTACCCTAGGCTGAATAAGAACATAGCTCTTTAATCTTATACACCTCCGATTTTATACTTAAATTTCATTTATTTATCCAGTGCACATTCAGAGAAAAAAACAGTCAGGAAATTTCCTATGTTAAGATTTGGATTTTAGAAAAGCCAAAATCCTTTCTCCACGGTACAAATGGTCATGCTCAACTTACTGATGTGTGACTTTGGGGAAATTCATTTCTCTAAGCCTGTTTCCTGTGTCTTTAAAGCAGGGAGATATTAGTACTCGCCTCATACTTATAACTCAGAAGCATTGGTACTAAGTACTTTGGAGATGGCGTTGACTTATGTCTCGTATATATTTTCAGGTATGTTTCATTGTGTTGTTCTTTGCATACCTGAGACAGAGAGGTAAGTCAAGGGATGGTGTGCTTTTTCTGTAAAGGACCAATGAGTATATATCAAATTTCCATGGTCCTTTTGTCTGTGCCATCACTCAACTCTGCTCTGTTAGTGTGACAGTAGTCATAGATAATACAGTAGATAACACAAAATAAATGAGCCTGGCTTTGTTCCAATAAAACTTTATTAAATAGACAGTGAAATTTGAATTTCATATACTCATGTGTCATGAAATATTATTCTTCTGTCGATTTTTTTTCAACCATTTCAAAATGTAAAAATCACTCAACTCACGGCTGTGCAGAACAGGCAGTGGATACAGGTTGACAGCAACCCCCTTTACAGAATTTGCTTGGCCTTTTTTAGTAAATATTTTTTATGAAGAAACATAAGTTGAATTTCTTGGAAAGATTTGAGCATGTCAAGTCATTGTAGAATCCAAGTAGAGATTGATATTTTCAACAGAAATTTCAAGTAGATTTACTTGTCTGGTAAATGCTTATGAGCCTGATCCAAGATAATTCAAGGAAGTGGTGAAAGCGATTACCAGTTGTAATTGTAGGTCATTAAGATGAATCCCTTTCTGGTCACAAAGCAGTGATTATTCTCTCCCAAGATGTCTAGCCTGGTTATTGGTTTGTTTCTGTAGAAGTTTTGGGGCATTGTTCTGCATCATCCTGTTTTTTCCTATGAAGAGTGGGTATAGATTGGTAATGTCTCATTTTATATACAAGGGATGTGGTACCCCAGAGAAACTCTGTTACTTGCCTCAGGTTCAGCTATTTTGCCAGTAAAATCAGACCTGAAAACTTAGCCTCCCAACTCCTGGCAGTGACTTGCATCCTATCATCCTGCTTTGCATCACTATCAAACAGATAATGAGACTAGCAGTGGTACCTGGCATTCATAAAACACTGCAGTTGCTAAAAGCTCTTTATGCTATTTTATTTAACCCTCAGAAAACCCTGTCAAGTGAGAGGGGCAAGTTTTATTATCTGTTCTTTATGTGAGGCAACCAACAATCTGATATATTTTAACTTCCCCTGGGTCACACACCAATTTAGTGCTACAGGCAAGTCCCCGACTTAAGTTTCCTAACTCCCCCCCCTTTTTTTTTAATGTCACGCTGCCTTATTATGTGACATGGCAGTTGATGTCATTAATACCTAAACATTAAAAAATAAATTGAAAAAGAAATAACATCCTGCTTGGTTCCAGCCCCTGGCAGTGATTTTTAAGTGGAGGTTTGTGTTATGAGAATTTTTGCTTTCAAAATGCTGCATGCACCTCCTGTAAAAGGTTGAATTAAATGATTTTATTTTTGGTAAGTGGCCCATGTAAGTTTATTATTTATTTATTTTGGTTCTTTTTGCTTCAGCTCCTTTGGTTAAATGAAGCACTGCTGTATTTTTATTGCATACCCCATCATTAAAAGAAATTGAAAGGACGCTTGTTAGTTTTAATATTGCTTGGATGGAAATCTATCTGGCACTTTTAGGAACAGTTACAATTCCTAATAGTGCATTTTAAGAAGTAGTCTGGTTTTGTTCCTGATTAAAAAACAGAGAAAACTTTCTTAAATTTGCTATAATTCGATAATCATCTTTTGTTGGGGAGAGGCCCTCTGCTGAGCGTGACCCTGTTTTTATTGACTCATTCCCCATTCCTTTCCAGCCTGTGGGAGGGGGGAGTATGCTCTTGGGTAGCATTTTCATTTGTTGGTAAATAATCCAAGCAAAGCTGCTTCCAAATGTAAGTTATTCCCCTTTCTTTATACACCATATGCTCTAACTATTGGACACATGCCCCTTTCAATAAACTGTGCATAGCTTTAACTGTTGGAGCTGTTAAGTTGAACACAGACCAAATACTCGACTATTTCTTGCATCTAAGCCTGCAACACAGTCCCCCAGCAGACAGTGGCAGATCACTATTCAGAATCTAGAAATACCACACAAAGATAACAGGTTATGGGGAAGGGAAGAGCTGTGGCGAGGGGCCAAGAGAAATATGAGGTCAAAAAGTAATTCAGCCTGAGCGTAAGAGGTGTCATTTGCACTGCAAGATCCTGAAGGTGTTCAAGACCAAACTTGGCAATAACAGCTGAAGCAGAATAAAAAAAAAATCGGTGTTTCTAAAACACGGTTCATAACTGACTTGAAGTTTACAATTAAATACATTTGATTTTAGTTTGATGAGAATCATACAGGTCACTTACCTGGAGTATAAATTGAAGCAGGTTGCTTAAACTTGTTCAACCTCAGGATTTTTTAACTGACTAACTGGGTTGATGATTCTGCATGCCTCATAGCCTGTGAGCATTAAATGGGGTTCAGGCATATGGAATATTTACACACAGCCTGACCTTTTGTAAATGTTCAATAAAGGTGAGCAGTAGTCCTGGTTGTAATGAGCTTTTCTGATGCACTTTCCTTGTTAAACCTTTTGGGATGACCTGTGGGGCGGAGAGTAGGGCACTTTGGCACTTATATGGATGGTGCTTGTCTACAGATATGAAATAATATAACATTTAATTTTCAATAAGTAAATTTATTGAGATTGCCATAAAGCCTATATCAATGTAGAGGGTTATTAAAATATGTGTAAAAATAATCTAGCAGGTACTTGTAGTTTTAAGGGTGGAATGAGGAGTTTAAAATAAAACTTCAGGAGACAAATTGGTGGGATAAGTTTTCAACTTACGTGTACTTCATTTGGATTTCACTAGAGAACTACTCTAAATGCAATACTTAAGACAGAATTAAAATCAAAAGTTAAAAAAAAAAACAGATTTTTCTGCACTCTGATATGATTGGAAAATACAGAAACATAAAGACAAAGTAACCCATAGAAATATTTTCATAGTTTTTTTATTCAAGAATTTTATGTAGAAATATATAGTTATATGTGAATATAGAAATAAATTTCCTTCCTTTTATTAGTTTCCCTTCCTCTTACCTTTTCTCTAAAAATTTGGAACTTTAAAAAACTTTGGAGGTATGATCATCTAATGATTGGATTCTGGATCCTAATCCAGACTCTGCCTCTTTCTGGTTGTCTTTTCTTAGACAACTATGTCTCTGTTTTTGTATCATAAAGGATACTTTTATGTACCTTTGTAAAGAGGATCGCAGTCATACTACCTGGTAGGATTGACATGTAAGGCTTTAGAACAGTACTTGGCACTTAGTAAGTTCATTAAAATCCTCAGACATAACTTTATTTATGGCATAATATTCCACCATGGCATAAGATTATGGACATTAATTTTGTTAACTTGTTTTCCTTATAGAGCCCTTCTGATAAAATTACAGTGAAGATTAAGACAGGGGAAGCCCTTCCTAACTCATAGTGAGTAAACTTATCAGTACCCGGCTAATAGACTTGAATTGGCCGGCTTTTGAAAAATGAGCTTGGTAAAAAAGAATGAGACTAAAATTACTTTCATTTTAGTAAGGTAGATGTGTTTGGTCTTTTATTTGTTTCCTTAATTACTTTTTTTTTTTAAGATTTATTTATTTATTTATACAAGCACTGGGTACAGTCAGAAGCGCGGGAGGGTGAGAGAATTCACCAGAGCCAGAGTGGGGAACAGAACAGGCAGACTGATGAAACACACTGCTGAGGGGAGCAGCAGGTGGCAGGGAGGTCTGCGTGCCATGTGGGACCCTCACCTGGTGGCCGGGGATCGAACCGGCGCTGCAGAGGCTGTGGGCAGCTTCGCAACCCAGCACTCAACTGCTACGCCACCAGGGAGGCCCATTTCCTTAATTACTTTTACTGGGACTTCTTGAAAATAAAACTATGTTCCCTTCATGTTGGGATGTTAGGTTCCAGCAGCTGGACCAAGGCCAGGAGTAAAGTCTGGCTTGTGTCCTGCTTCCCAGTCCACACTAGAGGAAAATGGGGTGTCTGCCTGGTACAGTTAGTCTGAGGAGAGGACAGCAGAGCAATTGGATATCAGTGCTTCATCCTGCCTTGGCTATGACTGTGGAGATGTGCTTTGGGGAAGATCAGGTTTTGTGATCATCCTGCTTCTCTGGTATCTTCACAGTAGCTGAGCTGTTACCTGGAAGAACTTAGAACTGCTGAATTTTGTGGCTATGTGAGTAGAAGTTGTCTTGCCTAGGCAAGTCTGTGCTCACCTGTGGTAAAACTGTGAAGAATCAGATGTGGTATTTTCATTTGGGTTTCTCAAAAGCTTGTTTCATGACTGAAGTCAAAGCAGGCAATTGCTAGAGGGATCTTGTGTTCTAGAAACTTGACCAGTAGCTCCTGGCCTTTGCCCAGAGGCTGAATGACCAAGGTGAGCTTTGCTTACCATCCTTAATCCTGTCACTGTGGCAGCGGAGCCTACAGTTCATTTCTTACATTTCTTTTATGTTCTCTTTATATTTAAATGTACCCTCTAAGAGGGCCTTGTTTCTGCAACATGTTCTGTAAAATTTTATTAAAAATATAATACTATCACATACTCAGGCTTTCTCATTACACAGTCTTAGGAGAACAAACAAAAAACATGCAACAAAAACACATCAGATGAAGTTGGTTAAGTTTGTGTTCACTCTTGCACTTTAGAAAGTGTTTGAAAATGCTGGGAAAATAGGGCTTTGGTATTGGGATGAGGGGCACGAGCCTGGGGACCACCATTTGAAAGTGCTGTCAGGAGAAGCTTTGGCACACGTCTCTCCAGGGAGAGTGTCCTCCTGCCAGTGGCCTGGCAGAGGTCTCCCTGGGGGAGGGTCCCCTCACAGGTACAGTAGGTGGTGGCCACCTAGACACTCTGGTCTCATAAATGTGCATTTCACTGTTCCAGTAAATTGTCGGTTATGGTTAAGGACTATTATAGGCTCAGGCCTTTATATGCAAAGTGAAAAAGAGACTCTAAATTCTCCACTTCTAAAAGACTAACAGTGAGCCTGTTACTCACCCAGATAAGCATAAATGTACTATTAACCAGAAGGAAAAAATAATTGGCAGCCCCCAAAATTTATTGTACTGCGTTTGATGTCACTAATTAACTCACTCTTTGTAAGCAGCAACTGGCCACTAATAGCAGGCCGATAGAAGCTTCACGACATTTGAGAATTTTTAATTCAGGTCAGGGTCTTTGCAAGCTCGTGGAATATAAGGAAGATCTCCCTTCTCCTCTCTTTTAAAGGAGAGCCTGCAGGGACCCTCAGGGATCCTATGTTCCTGTTTGTTCTCTATACTGGTGAGGAAGAGTTGGCTAGCATTTTCTATTTAGAACTTTGAAAGTTGGCCAGGACAGGTGGGTTTGTGCTTGAACTTAGATACCCCAACATGTTGGGTAATGTTGGGAGTTTGTTCTTCTTGCCCAGGAGTCATCCTCAACTGCTGGGCAGGGTTGGGGTCGTAGACTAAGATTTAGGCTCAGAGGCCTAAGGAAAGTGAAGGGACTCTCAAGGCCACAGGGCATGCTTGGTGAGGCTTCAGAATCGCTGTTAGTGTTATACCTCCCGATTTTCCCATTGGGTGAGAAGTCCTCACCTTACTATTTTTTTAAAAAAGGTAGGAGGCTGCTTGCCTTGCATGCCATCATCATTAATGGGATGACCAGACTTCAGGGTTTGCATTTTAGTTTATCCAAATTCTCATCTTGCTTTCTCTGCCTGCTGTCTTCCATCCCAGGCATCCCTTTCGAAGTTGAATGGAGCCCTCTGTCAACCGAGTTAGTGGGAAGGGAGGTGAGAAATTAGCCTTGGATTGAGCACTGATCTGTTTTTTGGAATAAATAGTTTCTGTGGGCTATTGGTCAGTCTAGATGTTTTGTTCTTTGGCAAAAAAGAACTCTGGAAATATTGAAATAATTAAGATATTCATTGGACTCTGAAGGAGGGCATTTTCTGCTTTCCCTCCTTTCCCCTCAGGACCTCCTAGTTGATACAAGTAAGAAGAGAGAACTACCCTGTAATGTTTAAGGAAGGGTGGCCACTTGAATTTCTCCTAAGCTTCCAAGCCTGCTGCAGCCCTCTGGTGTTGCAGGCCCTGCATTGTGGTTGAAAGGTTGCAAACAAAGCTGAGAGCTCTCTCCTGATCCATCTGGGCCTCTCCCGCTGTCATCAGTCATTGTCAATGAGAGATGTATGTGTAGCCTCACAAGGGCAATGTCTGACCCCAAGGGCATTGGAAACGTTCTTAGAGAAGGCATTGTTTGCTTGCTGCCTCTGGAAGCCAAGCTCTAGATGTTGTAGGGAGCAGCCCCTGGCTTAGGCAGAACTGTAGCCTGTATGGAAAGAGGCAAAATTCTGTTTCTAAAAACTACAGAAACTTTATCCCCCCTTCCTAGCACAATTCTGCAATGCTTATGAATATACTTAGCCTCTTCTCTTTCTTATTTCTGATCTCCCTTCAGTCAGAGTCATGGGAGAATTCCGAAACAGGTTGGCAAGGACTTGAATTCCATTGGTTTTTATTCAAAGAACATCAAAATGTAAATAACCAAAGAAATAAAAGCTGACAAGATGCAACAAATGCATAATAGGAAAAAATGAAATAATGCTCTTTCCAAACACAATTTCCTGGGAGGAAAGCTGAAAACGATGCTGTGATTCTTGCTCAGAACAAGAAGGTGGGGCTGGCTGTGGAAGCGCATTAAAAATTGCAGGAACACAAAAAAGCCACTGGCTGCACCTCAGTGTGTTTCGTGGTGGTGCAGCCTTGTGCAGGGCGTGGGTGCCCCGTTCCTCCTGTGTGGATGGCGTGCTCCGAGTCCCCTAGGCCCTGAGGGCAGATGGCTTTTGTCCTTTGAACCCACTTGGTGCATCCCAGGAGTGGGTGGGTTTATGTTGACAACAACTTAGTGGGAGGTGATTGGAGTTTTGAAAATGTCTACACATTAAAATGTGATTTATTCGCCCTTCCCCTTTTATTGGTGGTACTGGGTTGGAGGTGCCTACAAATACCAGGTGTCATTCCCAAGGGATAAGACTTCTTGTCCTGTGGACAGGGTGTGTGGTTTCAGTAAGGTATGATTGGGAGTCTTCTCGTACCACTTGCAGAGACATAGCATCTGTCTCTGCTCTGGACCTAACACCTAGTTCTGCTGCAGCCTTGGGTCATTGGGGGGGACTGGGAGATGATATAAAAGATAAAGTGTTATCTGATGGGAAGGAGGATTTCTTAAAGAAGTGGGCAGTGTTTGCTGTGAGCTGTCAGAAACAATCATCTACATATTGATTGAACCTCAGATCTGTGTTTTAATCCATTTGAAGATGACTTTATTATTCAGTATAGAAACGATGAGGTCTCACCGACTCAGACCTTCTTAAAACACGGAAATATTATTTTCTTGTTAGAATCCCATTTGGCCAGAAATCTGAGTATTCAGTAATTTTTTTTTTCTTCCCTTAAGATTTTGTTGCCTCTTCCCCACCCCCCATCCACCCCTCATCTTGGCTCACTGAAATCTGAGTGCCACTTTTCTGGGAAAGCCTGATATTCTGACTTCAGTTTTGTAATTTAATGATGGAGAGTTTCCTTAGTAAACCAAATTTAGAGTCCTAGAATGCTTATCTTATATCCAGACCTTGAACATAAAAGGCATTTTATACCCGCAATTGTTCATTTAATGAGCAATTGCAGAGTGCAGGCCGGTTAAGGGATTGAGCTATATGCACTATTATTGCAAGAAGTATTCCGAAATACCAGAAATAGGACGTAAGCTCTGATCAGGGAGACTGCGAGCACAATTACCTTCTTTTCAAATCCTTCTGTGACACTGCGGGAGGAAAAAGGACTTTGAAACTTGAAAGGAAAGAGCTTGCTTTCAACCTCAAAAGCTAGGAGGAAAGGGCTCTGAAATTTGCTCAGAATTCCCAATTCACCATTAGCCTGTTTCTTCCTTTAGCCTCAAGGCATTCTCCGCTTTTTGAAAAGATGTTAAGAAATTCAGTCACAATAGAGAGCCTAGTTTTGAACATGTTTCACCCGGTCCATTGAGGTCTGGGCTCCAGCCTTTGTGTGGGGTGAATTGAGCTGAGCGGCTAGCTGGTTGGAGAGAGGTGAATGAAGAGTCGCTGTGCAGTCGCAAATTCTGGCAAAGAAAGAAGTTCCCCCTTCCTTTATTTTACAATATGCATTCCTGTACAACCCTGCTAGTGGCAATATGTGGAGTTGAGCCTGTTCTTAAGTCAATACAGAGTACTTGGTTTATAGCAACTCTTGTTAAGTTTGTCTTGTAATTGAAGCTGCTGTTGACCTTGCTTGGGGACCATTTGTAAAACCGTTTATTTAGCATAAACTGAAATAATAAACCCTCCTTCTCTTGGGCTGATTGTGATAGAGTGACATTAGTTTGATTTAATGATTAGCCGCCTGACCCTTCTGCTGGAGAGAGCTGCTTGAATAGGGAGAGTTCACTCGGAAGCACTCAGAAAGAATACTAATGAGCTTGTTAAATTTAGCATGGCTCCAACCACTTTTAATTCCTCTAATCGGGGCAGCACTGCTAGGGAGAGGGAGGTAGGGAGACACTGAGAACCCATGTTCCTAGAGGGTCTGCTACAGCTAGGAAAGCCCACCGAGAGAAGTTTGCAGAAGTAGCTAGCCAGAGCTTTGGGGACTGAGTTGTAAGTATTGTCTGTTCTCTTACACTCTGTCTTCTATGTCTTGGGGGAAGAGAGGAGTGATGGCATTAAAATGGGATTTAATGGAACAGTTTAAAAATCAATGTTGATTTAAAAAAAGGCGTACATGTGTGCTATGAATGCCTCTCCAACTCATTTTTGAGGATGACAGGCGGTGTTCTTAGTTACTTACACAGTGCAGGGTTTTATTTTTATTTTGGAAGAACTGTGAAACTTTGATCTTGAGTCCTAGGTAAAAAAGGACTTGTTTCCTTGATGCCATGAGAAATTGTACTGGAGTTGTTGAGCAAATGCATGGGAGTGTGTGTCTGCTTCGCCCCACCAGAGTGCTTTCCTTACCCCTTGATGGTAAACTCAGTCCCTTTATGGCACTGAGTGTCCAGTTCCATGCCGGTTGCGTTTCCATGAGTTTGGAAAATGTGGGACAGTTTCTACTCTGTGCTGCTTGGGCAACTCTCCATTTGGGGACAGGAATTCGTTAACTTCCACTCGAGCATGATGTACAGAAGGAAGGAGGTACAGAGCGGACGATGATGACAGTATTTAAAGTAATTTTTTCCGGAAACTTCTTAGAATTGCATATTTTGGTTTGACCCCCAAGCGTGTAGCTGTTAAACACAGAGAAGCATGAACAGTCGCCTTGTGTTTGGCTGTTAAAGTCCACTGGCAGATGCTCCTGGAGCAGTGGGCTGTTTGCTTACATTTTTGCTGCAGACTTCTGCTTGTTGCCATGGTGGACAGTATGTTTCTGTCAATAATTTGGCCTGGCGTAGCCTGTCTGCACTGACTCTCAAACTTTATTGAACAGCGTGGCTCAACTGAACAAGATTAGACAGCTTTCGTCTTTTGGCTTGCTGAAGTGGTTGCTAAATTTATAAGAGCAGGCAGGAATATTGCTTGGAAAGTTTCCCTTTCACTGTGGAGAGTGCACTTTCAAGCCTCGTAGCTGCTTGTATTCTGGATTGTGTGTGTACTGTCAAGTTTTCATCTGAATGTCCATCTCAGTACACCAGGTAAACTTCATGAAATATTTGTCTCTTGGGATTTCTTGGTGCGGAATGCGGGGGCGGGATAGGTAAGGGAATGATAGCATTGACTCCTGTAATAGTCTGTTTCCTGATGAAAAATTAAAATAAATTTTGTGCCTGTATTTGACTTTGCTTTGGGAATTAGTGCATTTTTTCCTCCTATATTAAACATTTGAACTTTGCTTATTTATTACTATGACTTTAATATATGTCTTGGATTAACTCATTAAGAAAATATCAAATTAAAAAACTACAAGTTAAAATATTTTTCCTACTTGTGAGAAATCATTTAGCTAAAAAGAAGTCTCCATTTCCAACACCCCCCCCCCAACACTACTTCCTTCTCCCAGAAGGTTGGGGGAGGTAGGAGGACTCTGGCCAGACCTTGCCAATTATTCAATTATTCCTGAAGTTGGATTCGCAAATGCTCATCATAAAGGCATGGCTTCTAAGAAACTCTCTCTATTATAGGGATGGAATTTTAAGAGAAGAAAAGTTAATTTCGTCTAGGAAGATTAAGTCAAGGGAATCCTGTTTTAAACCTGGAACAGATTAGTAGAGCTTGGTTATTCATCTCTTCTAGAGAATGCTAATTACAAGTTGCAGTCCCTCTTGGAAAGGGCTTTCTGGTTTTCTAAATAAAGGCCCATTCTATAGAATTTGCACCTCAGAACTCTAAGTTCACTTCAGGTTGAAGTGAAATAAATGTTTTATATAGAACGCAAATTAGTGGAAAATATGACTTTTACCATTTGTAGGCTATAGGAAATTTTATACTAACTGGTGTTTTAGACACCTTTTTGCTTTTACAAAACCACAAATCTTATTCTATAGCCTCCAACTTTACTGCTAGTGAAGTATAGGGTGGACTAGTGCCTAAAGTATTAGTCAGAAAGGAAAACAAAAATGCAGGGTTTTGTTGTTGTTGTTGTAGTTTTCAAATTACCCACAGCATGGTTTGAATTGCTTTTGTAAAGATCAATGCATAAAAATGTGGGATTATACCAGTTTTTTCATTGGTCACTTGATAGATTAAAATAGTAATTTACCCCATAAAGTTTGGGGTGAGGATCTGCACAAAACAATACTAGAATCATGTTTCACAGTTACCTGTTAGTAGTCAGCAAATTCACTGTAAAAAAGCAGAACATACCTCATTGTTTATTCTATTTTGCAAGTCATTTTGCCAGGCTGGAAAAAAAATACATTGCTTATTCCTTCAACTCCCAGATGTAAGCAGAAAAACTAAAGCTGCTAGTGGCTTTAGGTAGTTTGAATCATTCACAAGTCAACATAAAAAAGTTGGTACTTTAGTTTGTGTTGTTATGCTTGTCTGTATTTATAGCTATACTTTCTTCTGCATTTGTATAAAGAGCTTAGAGACTGCTAAAGCAAACTTTTTCTGTTTTTTAGGGACTCTCAGCCAGACATATCTGCTTTATGGAATACTTTGAAGATAAGTTTGTATGTTGGAATAGGATATACTCAAAATCTGTCCATCTAAAATGTGTACAACAGAATTATCACTTAAACGCAAATATATTTGTATATAAGTATACATATATAAATATAAATGTTATAAATGTTATATATGCATATGTGCATATATATGTACATATATATACATGAATATATTTGTGCATATACACACACACACACACACACATATATTTAAGGTCAGAAATGGGAAACAGTCTCAAAATTAGATGTGTAAGCAGTGCCCAAATAGCTTTGTTTCCATCAGCATGTACCTGTCAGATCACAGTCTATAGATTAAATGCAGGACTTGTTTCGAAGTATGTAGTTTAGACTATGTGTGTGATTCTAGTAAATGAATTGTCCATTTGTTGTGGGTTCAGATTGCCAGGTTGGTTTAATTTTATGCTTTTTTTAATCTGCTACTATAGTAAGGTCATCCAGTCACATCTGCAAAGAACCTTAGTGGCTAGATGGGAAGTTCTTACAGATCAAAGGGAACAGCATTTGAGGGAGCTGGAATATCAAATATATGTGAGATTTCATCAAGCTGTTTCCTGCATATCTGGAGAAGCATATGAACCCGCCATGGCCCGTCTGTATATCAGCATAACTGATTCCTCACCTAGTGGACTTCCAGTCTTGCTCTGTTTTCCTCTTGGTTCTCAGTTCCACTGTGTGCACTAAGCAGGAAGTGTTCCAGCATGGGGCACTGTAGGTTTCCAGGATTGGCACCTTTATCCTTTGTAACCGATGTTTTTTTGTTTTGTTTTGTTTTTGTTTTTTTGTCCCATTTCTGACTTGGTTGAATCACTGGGTTACAATCTGACTTAAAAAAAGAAAACAGGAAAACTTTGAGATCATTTTCTCATAGTTGGACTTCCACAGCCCCAGACCAGCAAAACGTATAGCTCCATGAGGGATCTATAGGAATATCCACAAGTCCCTGATGAAAAAGCCTCCTTGGCAGATAAGCTTGTCAGCTAGTGTGATGCTTTGCTTGGCCCACTATATCTCAATATAATAGCTTCATTTCCTGTTCCCTGGGTCCTTCAGTTCGGACTTGGGACCCTCATTGATAGGCAGTCCGGTCGGAACAGCCTTATCCTGGTGTAGCCTTCAGAGTTGTCAAGAATGAGAGCCAGGCTCCTTTTTGGGGTGGAGGGATGGAGAGAGACCCCTAATTGATTACTGTTTGATAATTACTCTTGAAAGTGACTGACAGAACTCTCCCTTCCTTCTTTCTTCAGAGGATGAAAGTCCTGGACAGACCTATCACAGAGAGAGAAGAAACGCAGTCACCATGCAGCCACAGAGTGTCCAGGGACTCAGCAAGATCAGTGAGGAGCCCTCAACATCCAGTGATGAGAGGGCCTCACTAATCAAGAAGGAGATCCATGGGTCCCTGCCGCACCTGGCCGAGCCCTCCGTCCCCTATCGAGGGGCCGTGTTTGCCATGGACCCCAGGAATGGCTACATGGAACCCCACTATCGTAAGTGGTTCTTGTCCTGTGACACTCCCTCCAGGAGCACAGGAAAGCTCTGTGTGTGTGTGTGTGTGTGTGCGTGCGTGCGCGTGCGCGTGTGCACATGGCAGTTGTCACACTGGCATGCACATATGCTTGGTGAATTATTTGGCTTGTATTAATTTATAGAAATGCTTTATTTTCTGTCCACTTCTCTTAATCCTCCTATCGGCTGTCCATTCTTCTTTTTTAGGGAGAGCCATCTCCTTACATCTCCAACCAACTTCAGATACCAGTAGGCTGCCCTCAGGAAGGTGTCCATTTGTGACTAGTCCACGTGGACTTTCTCTGGGAACTAAACCAGAATAGTTACATCCAAGGAGACTGTAGGAGGAAAATTAGTTGATGGGGGAGTTAGTGAAGTGAGCTGCATTAGTGAAAGTCTTTACCATTGCCTATTCCAATATTTAATTATTTTTGCTTACTTATAAAGGAAGAACAAACTTTTAACAAATCAGTGCTAAATTTCTTAATATGAAAGATTTTTCTACCTTGCTCTACTTCTCCAATCAGCATACCAGGTACATCGGAAGCTCTTTTCCCAGCGGTAATAAAGTTTAAGAAATTCACTAGGACTGTGAACACAGATACACTATGATTTTCTACAAAGGCAGAAAATTTAAAGAAAGCTATAGAAGGATTGAGTTTGTTTCTGGTCTGTTTCTAGTTAAAAATATAATTTGGTTGTGGAGTAATGAGGTTCATATTGAGGTGCCAAGACTTGCAGCTCTTGATTACAGATTTATCACCTTGCCAGGATACAGGCTTGCCATTTCACCTTCCCGACTCCAATTCCAGATGATCCATTGAGCTCCAGAGAGGGGGACTGGTTTGTGTTTCCCTTTTCCACATCATTCAGAAATTTTAGTGTTTTAAGGCAAAAGGTCATTAGCCAGATGACTGATTAGTGAGGACAGCTGATTAGCGCATGTTTTTTTGCTCAAGAAAGTGCCCAGGATAAAAGCTAATTTCATCCCTTCATTAGTTGGCTTGCAGAGAGGAGAATGTTCCCTCATCAGGGTGCAGATCAAAGTGCCTCGCACAACCTTAAGTCTTAGCAACTGCTTCCCCACCACCAGATTATATTGTTGGTAAAGATTGAAGATGTGTTTTTTTTTTTAAGTGAAGAAGTTTTTTAAAGTGGTCAGAAGCATAGAAAGCATGGAGGAAAGGGTTTTATGAATTCTTACGCGCTTTCAAAAAAGACTACAACATCTGTTTAAAAAGTGTTTATCAGTCAAAATGCTGCAGTTGCTATTTTTTCAATTATAGAAATAAGAAGGACATTATAGAAATAAGGTGTAATGTTCAAGTTTATTTAGTCTTTTAAAGTTTTTTCTTGTTTCATGATACTTTTCTTCTAGGGCAAGAGTTTAAAGTAGTTTCGGTAGGATTTTCCCTCTGAGCACATCCCTACGTTTTCTATACTGTGTTTTTATTTATGGGTCTCGTTTAGATATTGTCCATGTGGAAAAGTGTGGGATCCTCATATACTTCCCACCTCTATTAATACTTCCTGAGCACTCTTACTTTTACAAAGAGTCAATTCTAAATTATTAACCACACCTTCCCTGCATTGTATTTGTACTTATGTGTGAATACAGAGTATTCCCAGTTGATATTTATGTTTTGTTTTCTATTCCAGACCCCCAGTAATTAGTGAGGTATTTAATTGGTCAGGACAGCTGACAAGCCCTTTTTGACTGATGGAAGCAGGCAGATGATTGTGAACTTTCTCTCTGTGCCATTGAACTTGTAGCTTACTCTTGGTCCATTTGTTCTAATTGCTTGCCCACTCAACGCTGTCTCAGTCTTGTGAGGGGCTGGTCCTTCCTGCATACGTGGGCCCCTCATCACTTCTTGCTGGGTCTCCAGTGCAAGCTCTGGACCCACCCTGGAGACCTCTCAATGAAGCTGGGCCTATTCATTGTCACTCCTTTTAGAGGAAATGGCACCAATAGTTTGGTTATTCTTCACATTTTCCTATTGTATTGTTCAAATCACCGTTCAGATCACATATAACTTACAAGCTGTATAAATTATCTATAAACAAATGATAAATGATATTTGATATAACATCCCAAATTCCTCCTAAGTTGGTCATATATAAGTGATAGCTTTACATATATAGTATGGGCAGGGAGTCCTGGCATTTATACAGGTTGGCTGAAGACATGGGGTTTGACTTTGTCACTTAATGGTTATGTGATTTTGTCCAAGTGTGCTGACTCCTTTAAAGAATCGTTACTAATTTAAGAGGGTGATGGGAGCAACGCCTGCCTGGTGTTTTCTGGAGAATTAGGGAAACAATGCAAATGCAGTTTTCTTTAAAAGTTTTGCCTCAAAATTATTATGGTAGTTTTCTTTTTCATCTACCTCTAACTTCCCCCTCTGCCTTCTGCTCTTCCACCACCACCATCACCATCGCCCATCTTTATAATCTCCATGTGAATAAGTTCACTCTTCAAATTAAGTTATTTTTGGTAGTTTTGTCTTAGTGTTTGGTTCAGGGTAGACTCGTTTTCCTCTGCCATCCTGACTCCCTCGTCTCCCTGGCATCGGTGACTTCTGTAGACAGACTAGAGATTGAGTGGATTGTAAACTTTAGGAAAAGAGTGGTTCTGATTGTAACTGTATGTTAGCCTTATGAGCATGGTACCTTCCCACTGAACTTTATTGGATCAACCAACTTTTTCCAACTATTTTGTATGTAAAGAAATGTAAAGTTTGTAAATGAGCTCGTGAAGTTTTAACATTTTAAATTTTTGGCAAAAAGTGTTTTCTGTACCAAATACAAGCTTAACACATGTGGAAAGATATTTCACTAAATAATTTAAAGATGTCCTAAATTAAATTGCAAAGAGATAGGAGAGGACTTTAACTTTCTAGATTTCTGCTGCTGGATTCAGAAACAATTTTTTGGCCATTCCCTTTTCCTCCAAGTCCTTGGCCAGCCTGCACCAGGCTGTTGGAGAGAAAAGATTCCTCTAATCCAGTGTAGCTGGGTATGTGCATACTCACAGTAATTCCTTCATTTCTCTGTGGTTGGAAAATGTAGATTTTCCAAGATGCCTAATTTGTGCTTCTATATATACTAACTTTGTATTTCTAAAGTGTGGGCAGGCTTCCTGTAAGACCGGAAAAGGGAAAATCTTTTTTTTTTTCTCCTCAGAAGGACATCTGTAAAATTTTTATTGCACAAGACTTTATTATACGTGGGTATGCAGAGTTGCATCTTCACAAATTGCAGTTAGGCAGGAATCAAAGAATTTTAGGTTTTGTGGGTTTGACTTTAAAAAAAGGGAAGAAAAGGAAAAGAAATCCCAGGGATAGAGGGTACTTCAAACAGACCTAACATATGTTTAGAATAAAATCCTCAGAGGGGACACTGGGGGAGTGTTTTCTCAGGAAGGGTAGCTGTGGATGGGCTGTATATCAAGCAAGAAAGTAGACGTTCAAACTGTGGGGCTGAGACCTGGGATGGTGCTGACAGGCTCGAGGCTTTAGGACCCCTAGCACTTTATAATTGGGTGTGGGGGTGGGAGTGGAGGGATTTGAGGGAACTGATCTGCTTGTATTGCAGGCAGGACTAGGGTCCCCATTTCATGTGTAGATTTCTTAGCCATTTCATTCTGCCCCCGGTCCCTCTGTACTCAGCTATTTCAAACCACCATCACCCCCTGATTTCACTTACTGCCATACATTTATTCTTTTATAAACTTGCAGAGGCAGGTGACATAATAGTTAAAGCATTCCTGTCCCGTGGCCGACACTTAACTTTTATTCCCTTCCCTGTTACAGAAAACATGTGTTTCATTGTCTTTGTCTTACTGTGAGGAGTCTAGTTTTCTAACTGTCCCTACAGGAATCTTTGTGCAGAGTTTCTTGGATTCACAAGTCATGTCATGTAAGGCCCCTGCTGGTTTTGTTAAAGGGAGTAGAGATGCCTCCTTTTTTAAAATTTCAGGTCTCTTTTCTAGTTTTACAGTTGTATGAAGACTGCTTTTTCCTGCTCCAGACTCCTCCCAAGCAACAATTCCTCATGGAAAATATGATTCATTTCTCCCTGCAAATGCTTTGATTGAAAACATACCACTGGTATTCTTCCTTATGTTTCCCAGCTCAGATGACAGAACTATTAGTTACTAATTAGCAAAACCTGAGGAATTAGCTGAAAGAAAAGAAACTGAATTTTTAATTGATTTGCATTTATTTTCGTTGGAGAGCTAATGTGCTGAGCCCACTGCATTCCAGTGTGCTGAAAATAATGCATGTAAAAAATTTTTTTTCTCTACCTGTCTGCTTTATATTAGGTGACTTTCCATACCCTTTAGAAATCCATCTTCTGAATGAGTGGAAGAGAAGATATGTATTTTACATATTTAATAGGCACACCTGCTCACTTTCTCTTACCATGGGAGTGTCATCTGAAGACAAAAATGCCTACAAGGCACAAATGAACAGTTTAGTGTTGACCAAACTGCAGAGGCAGTGACAGTTCCTGGGCACACAGTTCCATTCGCACCTACACTGCTGCTGTCTTTTATGTCTTTAGAGAACAGTTGATGAGCCAATTGGGGGTGGTTTTTTTTTCCCTTAAAACTAGACTATTTAACCAGAAGAAGTGATGTTGGGTCATACTCTGGGACTTTACTAAGTATCTTGCTTCTTCGGCTATTAGTCTTGACTTGCAGGGGAAATTAGAGTGAGGAGATACAAAGAAATCTATAAACCTGGCAAAACTGTTGTCTGTGAGCTTTTAGAATAGCTCCATGCTTAATCTTGTCTTCCTCTTAAAATTTTGATATAAGGATTCAAACTTTCTTTCAACAACCCTGAGAAAATGTTTTAAGATTAGAAAACAGTAATGCACTAGATTATTAAAGAACTGCATAGCCAAGTTAACTCTGCAGAAAGCAGTAGAAATTTAGGGATAATACTTGGGGTCCTAGATTTAATTCTTGACAATGACCCTTGACTACTCTTGTACCTCACATGACTGTGATTCTGCATGTTGGTATTAGAAGAGAGCTAGTGTGCTGGAAACAGATGGTGAGGAAAGGACTGTGGTATTTGGAAAAATCACTTATTGATTCTCCATTGACTTTTAGAGACATATGTATTAGAGGGGTCTAGAGAGAATCTCAAGGACTGCCCCCAGTGCAGAGGAAAAAGAAAAAGCTAAGTGGGACAATGTTATAGAGAAAATAGCTGACCCATTTGCACTCCTTTGGCTTTCCAGAATTGCCCTCCCCAAATTTAAACTGAGGCAGTCAGGCTTCCTTTGGCTTGCTCATCCTTCTCATATTGTGATTCTTTAAAGATTTATTTATTTATGCATACAAGAATTAGGGTGTAAGCTAGAGGTGTGGGAGGTGGGGGTGAGAGAATTCACCAGAGAGAGATTCACCAGGGGAGCAGAACAGGCTGATCTACTGAAATACACTGCTGAGGGGAGCAGCAGGTGAGACAGGAGAGGTCTGCTGCGCCATGTGGGTCACCTCCCTGGCTGGCCTGTAATCGAACTCCTGCTGCAGGGGCTTGCGATAGCTTGATAGGACTGGGTCTTTAACCCCTGCGTCACCATGGAGACTCCCATACTGTGATTGTACTCAAAATAGTTTTTGGCCTTCCTCTTTGACTTCAAGTCTGTCCTATTTATTTATTTATTTTTTTAACAGAGGCATGTTTTATTTATTTATTTGTTTGTTTGTTTGTTTGTTTGTTTGTTTTGTTTATACAAGCACTGGGTACAGTCAGAAGCGCGGGACGGTGAGAGAATTCACCAGAGCCAGAGCAGGGAGCAGAGCAGGCAGAAGGACCGAAGTACACTGCTGAGGGGAGCAGCGGGCAGCAGGAGAGGTCTGCGCGCCATGCGGGACCCTCCTCTGGTGGCCGGGGAGCTGCCCGGGATCAAACCGGCAATGCAGAGGCCGCGGGCAGCTTCGCAACCCAGCGCTCAACCGCTGCACCACCGGGGAGGCCCTGTCCTATTTTTTAAGCCTGATATAAAGATCTGTCTCTTTGAAAGTCTTCTTTAGGTACCACCTCACTTGGATACCAAGATGACATGTAATTCTCACTTTAAACACAGCAGCTGCATCTTCATGTGGTCCCTCTACAGTGATTAATTTGCTGTAGAATAATAGAGTAGTTTGGCATAATACTTAGGTCTTTCTTTCTACCAGCTTTTGTAGGGCAGAACTGAGAGGACTCCCAGAAGGATTCTTGACCACAGTCACACCCGAGGTGAAGTTTGTCCAGAGCCTGCCATCAGAGATGGCTACTTCGCAATCCAGAGTCTGAGGCTTCTGTTTCCATTTTAAGTTTCCTAACTATGTGCAATCTCTGATCCAATCCTAGTGGCTCAGTCCTTTCTGAAAGTATGCCTACTTTAAGTAGGTTTTAAGTATTTATGATACATTTATAAATTACACATTTTGAAACATCAAAAAATATTTGCTTCTACATACGTAAGGCACATTTAAAACTGCCAGGATTTCGCATAAGAGGTGCATTGTTGTATTCTGGAGTTAGCTGGCCATTTACTCATAGACATGGATGAGGATCTTCATTTTAAATATTATGGCATTTGTTTTTGCACAGGTGATGTACCTGTCTCACATTTTTTTTTTTTTTCAAACACTCCTAGAAGAGAACAGGTAGCTCGGTTTCCTGTAGTTAAGATGAACATGATATTTATTTCCCTTTTCCAAATTTCAATCATTTGCCTTCTCTTCAATAATCTCTGGGCAATGTATAATTTTGTAACATCTTTTCAACTTGTTAGCATCCTAATGTTAGCATGATAATGGGAGCTCCAGCTACAAATGGATTTAGGATCATAAGTCCAGTTGTTTATTCCATGTAATTCTTTTCTTTTTTTTTTTTTAATTTGGCACCCACCCAACACAAGTGGCTTTTTTTTTTTTTAGTTGCTTATAGCTTTTTTTCCTTCCCTCCCTCCCTCCCTTTCTTCCTAGAGTGAAGCATGAGGCACAGCAATTCCTGCCATTTCATAGCCATCTGCTAGCAGCTTTCCATCCCATTTTATAATAGAGGCAACATTATCCTTCCCCCTCCTCCTTTTTCTTGTATAATTAAAGAATGTTACCTTTGATGTCTCTTGAAAGCTGCCTCGCCTGTCCTGCTTTAGCGTTCTTGATCTTTTACCTATAAATTTGTGCTGTCTCTTCATACTTCTTAGTTAAAGGACTGGATTTTCTCTCTTTATGTCTTTTACATTTTGGTTTAATAGAGGGTAACCAATCTGGCATTTTATTACTCTGTCCTTCCTATGCTCTGATAGGATTTGAATTCTTGTAATACTCTTTGAAAAGTATCCAACTTTTTAAATTCTTTTTTGCTTTTACATTTTGGTCTCTACTTTGCCTATTCTTATCTTCCCAATGTTTTCTCTTTTGGGGGGGTTCAGACTTTATATGCCTTGTTTTTTGATGAGTTTCATCCTCTCAGAACAAAATGAAGAAAGGTTCTGGTTGGCTTAATGTTTTTTTCTTTGGTTTGTGTGTTAACCATGTTTTAGTTGAGCCTGTGCTTACTGAGTGTCTCTAGTACTAATGATTGTTGAAGAGAAACGAGCAAGGTCCCCACTTCCATGAAGCTTCAGGGTGGTAAGACTTTGAGACAAGTAGATAAGCCCATGTGGAAAGTCAACACAAAGGTCCTATCAGAACAAATAGATGGGGGGTGCTTTGGGAGCAGATAATATACAAAGATGACCCAGACTTTATAAGTCCAGAGGGCTTCCTGGAAGAAGTGACTTGGAACTAATCCTCGTGCCAAAGTGATAGAGAGGAAGGAACCTTTGCAAAAGCCCTGAAGCCAAAGAAAACCTGACACTGGCTAGGACTTTGGAGGACTCCAGTAGAAGGGTGGAGGTCAGGGTAAGAGTGGCAGGTGATAGGCTAATGTTGTGCTTACTTCTGGGGGAGGTACTCCACTTCTGCTGGAGTGCTGAGGTGACCCCCAAGACTTGACCCTTGCCTTTTCAATAGCTAAACAGATATTTTTGGGGTAACTGTTTCCCATCTGTAACCCTGAGTTACTTTGTCTCAGGGTGTTTAATTTGCCTCCTCCTCTAGAGTTGCCACTGTATGATTGTTCCGGCAGGCAGCATTCCCTCCCTGTCTTCTCTGGCTGGCTGCGCTTTCATTGGTCTCGACTGTTAACTCTTGTGTAGACTGTCATACTTTCCCATGAAGACAACAAAATCCATTTCTACTTGGTCTCAAACTGTTGAGTCTTTTTTGTATTAGGTGACCCTTAGACACAAAATATTTTGATCTCAAGAATAAATCCAAATTGTCTGTAAATAAATGTGGCTTGATTTCAACTGAGTTAACAGTGTTCTTTATCAAGATACATTTTAACTTCAAAATACAATATTCATAATGAAAAGTTTTATCTTATTGGAAACCTCTCAAAAGTCTTAACATTAGTGAGCTAGAGAAATTGTGCAGAGGGCCTGCAGCAAGGTTGGGGAGAGGCACCAGGAATAACAAAGTGAAATTCAGCTGGGAAATCCAGTAGCTAATACCACTTGGGGACAATGAGAACAAAGACCTCCAGGGGTGGGATAAGCCTGCAATCCAGCCTGGACAGAAAGAGTCTTAGGGGAGATGGTGGGACCCCTGAGGAGGAGACTCATCCTCTCCACGGGAGACTGCAGGGCTAATCAGCAGACATTGTGCAGGTCAGAGGAGGCCCGCTCTAGGCATCTGGGTGTTTACTAGCCCACTGGTAGGGGGTGGGAGCTAATCTGCATCCTGACTTCTAAGTGGAGTATAAGGAGGTGGCTCCCTCTGAATTTGCAGAGTTGTTCTTGTGATGGGTTTTGGGAAACAGCACCAGTTCTTTCAGTTCGATTTCCTGGAATAAACCTGCTTTCGAAAATGACAGAATTTCAAATCTTCTCTCCCCCATATTTGCTTTTCTTTTGAAGTAAGGAATATCATAGAATGCCAGCCCCCTCTCACACAGGAACTATGGCCCAGACTTCAGCCTCTCTCACCTCAGGTTGCCATGATGAATCTGACCACGTGGGTTGAACTTTGTGATCAAATATGTCCTTTACTTCTATATTTAATGCATCTAATGCCATGGGATATATTTTTATGTATGCTTTGTCTTTAATGATGCTTTTAGAAATAGTTTGTGTTTCACTTTCCACGAACTGATACTATAGAGACGTGCAGTCAGAGCCCCTACGTGCCTCTTGGGTACTGATGATACTTGTTCTCATTTCAAACATCAGTGCTTTTTTTTTTTTTTTTTTTTTTTAATTTGGCACGCCTGCTATGAGTCAGATGCTGTTTAGGGGTCAATATTTGCCCAAATCAGTTAGGTCCTTGCTCTTATGAGCCAACATTATAGCCAGAGGACACGCACACCACACACCTGGGCCTTGCAAGATACCACTATGCCAACATGGCTGCCACACTGAATCCACTGAAAACAGGCGGGGTGCTAAACTCTCGACAGAGTCCTGCACCATGGACGGAGTGGGCAGGACTGATAAGACCTTGCCCTGAGGTGTCTTTGAGGCTGAGACTCAAATGACACACTTGGAAGATCTAAAGGGAGAGCATTCCAACCAAGAAGGTTTGCTCTGGCTATGCCTAGGAGCAGAGAAGGCCTGTGTGGTGGGCTGGTGAGGGAGTGGATCAGTCAAGGGAATGATGCTGGGGGGCTTTTTGGACTAGTGGAAAGCTGACAGAGGCCTTTTTTATTTGAGGCCAATCTTTCTGTTGGTATATGAGGATTGTCATGGACGGGACTGAGTATAGAATTATGGCCATGACTTGGCAGCTGTTGTGGTGGCCCTGTGGGAAATGATTTCTCTTAGAAATTAAAGGTAGTAGCAATTGATCCCAGTGTGTCTGCTGCATATGCCATTGGCTTTGCCCTTGAATTTTTTAAATCCCCACAACAACCTTTCGAGAGGTCATCACAGTTCTCCCTATTGACATCTGAGGAAACTCAAGTCCAGTAAGGCTAGATGGGTCGCTGTTTCCACATAGTGCAAAGTGACAGAGCCCAGGTTTAAACCCACATAGTTTGGCTCCAGATCTCAGATTCTTAATCCATGCCATGTAACTGCTAAGACTTCAAAATGGTGTTGCACGTATGTGCCAGGACCTGGCTAGGTAGGCAGTGGTTTGGGTTCAGCCTCTTTAGCAGGGAGCTGAAACCCTGCCAGAACCTGAGGGCTGGTGTTGCCAGTGGTGACAGGCAAGGGTTCCAGATGCCCTTGGGAGGGCAGGCTGACTGCTGGCTTGATTTCTGGCATCTGCTTGGGGATCCCAGCACGGGAGAGCCCAAGTATGTTGTGGCGGCCTCTGTGACTGCTATGTACATGGGACAGAAGGAGGAATTTCTTTTCAATTGATACTCTAACCAAAAATTGGGAGTTACCTATGATTTAGTGGAGGGTGGAAGAGGTGACCTTACTACAGAATAAGTGGTTCAAGAAGCACTGACTTTCACAGTGGATCTGTGAATATGTTTACTGTGTGCCAGGCACAGGGCTAAGGACCCTCTTGCATGATGTCTTTTAGTTTTTGCACAGACTCAGTTGGCAGCCTGGGATTGCCTGGGTTTGAACGGCCCGTGCAGCTTGTGTACTGTGCTGTTTGAGTCTGGGCTTCACGGCCTACTGTTTGGGGGCCAGGGAGGAATGTCCTGATTCATGGCTCTTCTACTTGTCCTGTTAAGTTTTGTCTCCCTGTTGTGTCCCTATTTCCTCTCTTCCTGCAGTGACTTTTGGGACATAGATTGTCTGCTTGGTTCACAGATTGATTCCTTCTGTGAACTCCCCATCTGAAGAGCAGTCTGTATAACTGGAGCTTTGGTTGTCGACAGAATAATGCAATGTCTGGTCCCATTTAGGCCGTGTTTAGTGCCAGTTCTGGAGGCCTTTACCTGTCCTGTGTGACTACTCAGGGCAGCAGATCCCTCTGCCCCACCCAAGGGAGAAAGTGGCAGGGAGTGAGCACCTTTTTTATAAGTGTGCTTGGAATGTTTATTATCACAGAGAGAGCCCACACAGGCCTGTTTGCACAAAGGCATCCTGGTGTCCGAAATGACACGGGTACTTTCTGGTCTCCCGGCATTGGTGTCTCAGTTACACTGAAAGAATCTCATGGGAATGCAGTTAAGCATGATTAAGGGGCCAGAGGAATGATTTATGAGGAAAGATGAAGAAGACTGAATACCAGTAATAGGGCACGCAGGTGCAACACTCAACAAATAAGGAAATAGATGCTAAAGAAGGGAAGGGCAAGGTGCAGAAGAAAATGTCTGACAAGAGAAGACAGGTGAATTCTTGTCTGTCAGGGGCCAGTAGGTAGGACTGCTGTTTGCTCCGCTGACAACTGTGAGATAGCAGACTTTATCTGCATAAAGTTCTGTTTCAGGGGACTTGATCTGACCTGAGATCTCCCTGGGTCTGTGATAAAGTAGAAGTTGTAACAATGCTCCCACTATATTGGGAAAATAAGAAAAGTTCACACTGAGACTTTTAAGGCTGACTACTGAGACTTTTAAGAGACTCTGGTCCCCTGAGATCTTTATAAACTAGAAGAGTCTAAAAATTATGGAAAATTGTTCTAAGCCTGTTAGAGAAGGCAGAGGGATGACTTCTTAGATATTTTTATTGATTCTCCAACATTAATTTAATACCACACACAGTAGAAATAAAAGTATGACCCTGGCTCTTGATTTTATATTTTGGAGAGAGACTACATGAAACAACACATGCAAACAATTAAGCAACGTATCAGCAAGTATGAGCGCGCAAGATGAAAGGCAGCGCCCAGGTCGGGAGGGCTTTTTCTGATTCGAAAGGGGTTTTACAGTAGAATTCTGACTCCACGGGCACATTTTAATCTAGTATGAAATTTCTCCTAATTAACATTTCCCTTCTTTCTTCCAAATATCTAATTTATGGACTCTAAGAAATTCACATAACACATATGCCGATGCTGCATTTTCTTTCGCTTTATCCATTCCAGCTGCTATTAACTTTAATGTCTGACTTTCATTATGTATGAGGAGTTCTGAACTGCAATTTGAAATGCTCCCCTGAATTTTAGACTTTGGGGGGCAAATTTCACATGGGTTGACATGGGCCTTGCTAATGTTTCAGTCAAACAATTTAAGTTCATTAATCCACAATAACCTCTCAAGGACCCTCTAGTCCTGTGTGTGGGTGTGCCACATGCATGCACTCACAGGCAAGTGTGCATACACACAGGTGCATGCGCGCGCGCGCGCACACACACACACACACACCTTCATGGCCTAGAGGGTGCACTGTTAGGCTTTATAGATGCTGAGTTCTCTGTCCCTATGAGCCCATTGACCCAACCAGAGCATCCTCAGCAAATGCAGCCTGGCGCTAGAGCCTGCCTCTTGAGTCTGGGTTTTTGCAGACATGCTCTCTGATACACAGCAGGTCACACTTTCACTTGGCATTTTTGTTTACCACAGGGATAGCTGAATATGCTCTTTTCCTCTCTTCATCATCTGGTGGTTCACAGTAACAAGGAACTGAGTCTTAGGGCCTGAAACATACAGGTGCAAGTTTTGGTCAGTAACACTGGAGTTGTCACAAGCAGTAGTCTATTTCTCACATGTGTTTATTTGGTTGCAATTATTTGCCGCTGCTGGCCATGCGTTCTGATTGCTGGGGGTACCTGCCAGACTGTGGGACTGTGAGATGACCTTATAGTGATGGAGGGAGTGGCTGGTGTTTGGGTCTCTGGCCCCCACAGAGGAAAAGAGTTTAGAGACCTGCCTTATAGTTCTATCTTGGAAATCTACCGCAATAGGATATTCTTTTTTTTTTTTTTTTTCTTTCTGGTCGTAGTGCAGCCTAGTTTCTTTGATGCCAGTCTCCTGCTATTAATCTTCAGATTTTCTGAAGTGCATCGCTCATAATGAGCCACTGGGTGAGCATGACTCTAAGGCATGGATTTTTTTTTTTCCCCTGCTGCTTTCCATCCAGAGTATTAAGATCCCAATTAGAAGCTCTATTAAACAGAGCTTGATTTAAGGGCTGTGATTTGCCCCTCTTCTGAGAAGAGTCACTGTCCTACAGTGTGATGATGTGGTGTTGAAAGCGTGAGCCTTCCTGCCATGTGAATTCCTGCCTCCAGTCTGTGCAGGGGACCCGGTGGCATGGGGCGTGAGGCCTTCCTTGAGTTTTGGAGTTAATGAAGATGCGGGCATCAGCAGTGCTAATGATTGTGTGCGTCCTATCTTTACTTGTCCCTATTTAACTAATAATATCTGAGATCAAGGTAAAATATTTATTTCAGAGTGCATGCTTCCTTTGAATGTAATCTAGTTCTGCAAAGAACCAAGGTAGAAATAGAAGAGTTGGAGGAGCGGGAACTTTGTTTCCTTTTTCCAGGATTCTGATGGAACAGACTGTTTTTTCTTATGTATATATGTATGCATATGTGTGTGTGTGTATATATATATATATATATATTTTTAAGATTATTTATTTATGCATACAAGAACTGGGGTATAGGCCAGAGGTGTTGGGGGTTGAGAGGATTCACCAGAGACAGAGTGAGGAACAGAACAGGCAGATTGACTGAAATACACTGCTGAGGGGAGCAGTGGGTGAGACAGGAGAGGTCTGCTGTGCCATGTGGGTAGCTCCCTGGTCCACCGGGGATTGAACTCATGCAGCAGTGGCTGTGGATAGCTTCAAAGTGCTGAGACTTACCCCCTAGTGACACCAGGGAGGCCCCTCTTATGTATATTTTTAAGATCTTCATTCTTTTAGTAAAAACTCCTCTTTTTTAATTTTTAACAATTAATATTGAAGGTGACCTTGTATTCTGAAATTATAGGAGCGGCTTTTGGCACTGAGAATGAGAACACTGGGATGTGGTGATATGCAAAAATTAAATCAATTGATTGTTAATAGGGTGGTGATTGAAGAGCTTGTGTTCTTGTAGAGCTCATTTTATTTTAAATATCTTTTAGGTTTTTTTCCTAATCTCAATTAAATGCTTCACCATATCAACCTGTTAATGTTTTGCTCATCTCTGAATACAGAAATCAGATTTAGTTGAACAATTAGAGCTAATATTTAGAGGATGCCAAAATGCAATCCACTCAGGAGTTGTAAAGGGATTTTACTGGGATTCCACCTGAGTGATGTTACAGAATAGGAAAGCTGAGTCAAGTATAAGCAGATTCTGTACTTGAAATTGGATTTGTGAAAACTGAATAAAAAAGATGATTTATAAATTTGAACATTTTTTTTCTCTATGTGGTGATTATTTGATTACTCCAATGTTAGTTTGTTTTCCCTAGAGTAATTACAGAAAGAAATCTTGAGGTTCACTTTGTAATTTCTCTTTATCATTTCACATTTTATATTTTCATAAAAATTATATACACACACATGTGTGTATATATGTATATGTGTGTATACTATATATAGAACAACGGTTACAGATACTTATTTCAACAAATCATAAAGTGCCCAAGAGCTTAGCATGGAAAGCTAATATCACCTATTCTTCCTGTTCCAACTGTAATCCTAAGCACAAAGTTTGTTCTTTTTGTTTTAGTTCTTTAGTAGATAACCATGACAGCTCCAGAATGTGCTTATATCTTTATTTCCTGACATATAAACTGTGGATATTTTTTATTCATGATGATTTATTGACTTTCAATATGACACTCAACTTTTAATTTCTAATACTATGCCCTCTCCATCCTTCAATGTTGATATTATATTATTGCTGTTGTTATTATTTGTCTAATGGTTATTATCACAACTTTGAAGAATACCTTCAACCTTTATTTCTTTTCTTCATCAAGTTTTCATAGTGATTTTTGATTTTCAGTATCAAAAACTAAGGCTATTAGCTCTCCCTCCCAATCCACATAGCTTTTCCTGGAATCACACCTTTATTTTGTAGGGTCAAAAGTTTTAATATTGGGCCTCCCCTGGTGGCTCAGCGGTTGAGCGCTGGGCTGCGAAGCTGCCTGCAGCCTCTACAGCGCCGGTTCGATCCTCGGCCACCGGCGAGGGTCCCACATGGGGCGACAGACCTCTCCTGCTGCGCCCGCTGCTCACCTCAGCAGTGTATTTTGTCGGTCTGCCTGTTCTGTTCCTTGCTCTGGCTCTGGTGAATTCTCTCACCCTCCTGTGCTTCTGACTGTACCCAGTGCTTGTATAAATAAATAAATATTTTTTTAAAAAAGTTTTAATATCTCCATGGTATCCTATAATCAGAACCATATTTGCTGTGCTTTTGTCCATAGGTTGATTATAAATGTTGAGAATAGATAAAGCACCTTATGGCTGTGGGAATCTTCATGTTGGTTGAGTGGAATATCACTGTGGTTGCTCAGTCACCTGATAAGGACCTGTTTTGTCTTATGAACAAGTGTTTTATGCTTACCCTCTCTTAACTGCTTATATCACTTGCTGTATTGCTTTTTTGTAGTTGTGTTAGCGTTTCCTCTATTATTTGCATTTACAGTATTCTTACACCCCCCGCTCCATCCCCCTAAGCTCTTAAAAGTATCTTTTATGCTTAAAGGAGAGCACCTTTCTTCCCTGGACCTTTCATTCTTCCAAATAATCTGGACCAGGTGTCTCAGGATATCCTTTCAAGTATTCTCTGAATTAGAACTGCTATTTCCTAGGTCTAACAACTGTGCCATTTTTATTTTATTTCTTTATTTTACTGAGTATATTAAGTAAGTTCCCAAGAACAGAGGTACACTTTCTGAGTTCTTGCATGTGTGAAGATATCTTTATTCTGCCCTTGCTCTTATTTGATATTTTAACTAGAACTCAAACTTAAAAAGTCTTCTCTTCTGAGATCTTCAAAGACATGGCCACTTTTTCTGATAACATCCAAAGTTGTAGATGAGAAGTCTGATGACTCTTTGATTTGTATTCCTTTGTAGATGGGTTATTCTTCCTCTCTGGAAACTTTTTGGATATTTTTATGCATAGTGGTTTGAAAAAATAATCCTAAATGTAGGTATTTTGATTTTAATTGAATTTTCATTCATCCTTCTTATCATTGGGTGTGCCTTCCCAATCTTTATATGCATCTTTATCTCTGAGGATGGTTTTTATTCTGTTATACTCTATTACATGTCTTTTTCACCTGCCCTGCTTTCGCTGTCCTTTCTGGGATTCTGCTTAATTGAATATTAGACCTCTTGGGTTATTTCTCAGTGTCTGTTGCCTTTTCATTTTTCATCTGTTTGCTTTTGGTTCTGCGTTCTGGGAAATTTGCTTGAATTTATTTTTTAGTGTTTATTTTTTTTTGGTGGTATTTTCATTCAGCAATCATATTTTTTTTTTTAATTTCTAAGAGAGTAAAACAAATTCTTCATGGCCCCCTATTCTTAGTATCTTGCTCTCATCTCCACATTCAGTTTTTCTTGTTTTTTGGTTATTCTAATTTATGCCTTCTCATCTCATAAATCTAGCAATCCTGGCTGACCATTTACACCTAAAACCATAGGGTAGGACAAGCCCTTTGTTACTTAAGCTCAAGTTTAAGTAAAGGAACTTGCTTGCCTTAGAGCATGCATCCTGCTAGGGCATGTAGATTGGCTGGATTTCCTTTAGCGAAATGAGTCAGGGCCTTCCTCATGCTGCGATGAGGAGGGCTTGATTCTGGGAGCCCTTATGGCTGGAATCATAACCAACCTGCTAGGCTGAAGCTGGGCAATGATCTGGTATGGCTTTTATGGTGATTTCATTGAGTCTAAACTTGAAGAGCCAGAATAGCCCCAGAGTTGGTAGGTATGGTACGGGGGCTGGGTGTGGGAAGTGTGGAAGTGTAAAGAGGTATGGCTGGAGCAAGGCCACAGGGCCAAGGGTGTGGAGGGAGGGAGGGAGTGGGGGCCAGTGGACTGTGGTGGAGGACTATGGGTGCCGTGGTTGTAGGTGTGGTGTGTTGTGTTGTGGTGACATACATCCACAGAGACGTGAACCTACATTGGTAAATCCTATTCAGTGTTGTAAACCAATGTTACCTCAAAGAAAAATACAATGATTTAAAAAAATTTGATGTTGCAATGTAGAACTATACACCTTTTCTTAAAAAAAGAAAAGAAACAGAAGCAAACAAACTCAGATTACGAGATCCAAATGGTGGGAACCAGAGGGAAAGAGATATGATGTTTGAGTGAATCCTGCAAAAGGAGTGAATTGTTTGGTGGTGGCTGGAACCTGACATAATGTAGCATATGCAGATGTGAAAATATAATGCTGTCCACCTGAACGCTATATAATATATATTATAAACCAGTTTTACCGCAATAAAAATTGAAAAAGCAAAAAACTGGATGTCAGCCAATTTTGGACATTGTGTTTTTCTGTGAGAGCCTCATTCTTGGTGCTGGAGGTTGTCCAATAAGCCAGAACCAAGAAGGCCACAGCTTCCCAAACTTATTGGCTGAACTTTTTTTTTTTTTTCTAAGATTTTATGTTGCTGTTTTTTAATTTTTTTTAAATGTGTAGAAGAGCTGGGGTTACACTAGAGGTGTAGAGGGTGAGAGGTTTCACCAGAGACAGAATGGGGAGCAGAACAAGCAGATCTACTGAAACACACTGTTAAGGGAAGCAGTGGGTGAAACAGGAGAGGTCTGCTGTGCCATGTGGGTCAGCTCCATGGTGGGATTGGACTCAGACAGCACAGGAGGACCTTTTTGGTGGTAGTGCTGAGACTTAACCCCTAGGCCACCAAAGAGGTCCTAGCTGATTTTCTTTCTTTTTTTTTTAAGATTTATTTTTATACAAGAATTGGAGTACAGGCCAGAGATGCAGGGGATGAGAGGATTCACCAGAGACAGAGTGGGGAACAGAACAGGCAGATGGACCGAAGTACACCGCTGAGGGGAGCAGCGGGCGAGACAGGAGAGGTCTGTCCTGCCATGTGTTTTTTTCCCTGGCAAGGTGGGAATCAAACTCATGCTGCAGTGGCTGCGGATCGCTTCATAGGTTGTGTCTTAACCCCTGTGCCACCAGGGAGGCCCTGGCTGACTTTCTTAATGAAAGGTTTTGGAATCCAGACCAGACCCAAGACCCAAAGAAAGCTATGGATGTAGTTGCAGAATTGTAGGTTTAGTTTAGGTGAGATACACTCTTCTGAAGTTTTAAAATACTGTACAGATATAAGACTATGATCTACTGCAGAGAAGTTATGTGACTTCTTATTAAAGAAAAGTGATGCAGCTGATTTTGTTTCCCCTTTTGATTTGGCTACTAGGAAACTCAAATTTAAATTTGTTGATCTGCTCTTCTAACTTTAATTGGATCTATGTCTGTGCATTCTAGTTCTTGACCATGTAGACTGTCCTCTGGCTGGATTTTTATTTAGTTAGCATTTTCTTCCACTTTACATGAAACCTTTAGTGAAATGAGAAGTATTAAGATCACTCCTGATCAGTCAGTCATTATGTGAGAAATAGTCACAGAAATATATTAAAGCAATATGTGGAGACAGACTTGTGTGACAGCATAAGTAGGATGTTGAGAAATCTTGTATTCAATGAATTTGGATTGCAGTGGTGTTCCCTCCCCATAAATGGCAAAACTTCAGAGAAACACAGACGCTACCTTTTCTCCAAGTGTGATGTGGAAATGTCAGATACTTCCAGCCTCTGAGAAAGGCCCCAGAGGGAACTAGTTAAGGTTTTAAACTTTTCTCACCTGAAGTAGATGCGTGTTTTTAATATTTCTCTTTGCTGTCTTTTTATTTTAATCTTTTTACGTTATATCAAGTTTCTGGATATTTTTCACCAATGTTGTTTCTAGTCTCAGTGTTTGATAAACATGTCTTAATATTTTAGCAATTTTATCCTTTCCGTTAAAAAATTAGATTATTAATCATCTTCCATAGCATTATCCCTGTGTTTTCAAGTTATCACAGACATGCAGCTTTCATCTCTTGGCTCCCAGCGCCATCCAACCCCACTGCGAAGCTCCTCCACGGAAATGCAGTCCAGTTACACTCTCAAAAATAAGAGGCTTGTCTCCTGAGAATGACTCCATATTACGGGTGGAGTATAATCCTTAACATTGTTTTTCTTTGCTTTCAAATGGCTTGGGACAGTGAGTCAGGAGTGAGAACTCCCTTTGTTTCATGTCGTGTGCATGGCAGGGGAAGAATGTAGCAGGGCAGAAAATGAAGAAAGACATAAAAGGAGCTCAGCTCAAGGAGGTCAGATCCATCAGAGGCTTAGCGTTGCCTTCAAAGATGCCTGGGACAGGTGGCAGTTCAAGACAATCACAGCGGCCACATCCGCTGGAGCTGAGATAAGGGATTCCTGCAGAAACCTGCTATCTGGTGCCCGTTTGCTTTGATGTAACTCTCCTAGCAAGACTTTGGGGAGCAGGCGACTGCCTTCCTCCTTGATAGGCGGCTGTTGTTCAGTCTTTTAAGGTCTCATTACAGCAGTCCTTGAGGATTAATCCTCTTTAAGGTTTACACAGGATGGTTTTGTCCAGTGTCCCAGCCAGGGACCATGGTGCCACCCGTATGAGGGGCTGTTGCCAGACCCTTTCTCCCCCTCTTTCCTCTCCAGGTGGCTGATAGTGAAGCTGCAAACCACCAGCATCTTTTGCTTCCCTTTCTGGTCATTGCTGAGTTTTACTGCATCTAGTTTGAGCCATTCTTTGGAGGCTGTGAACCATTAGCATCTAAATTATCCATTCTGCTCTTTGCGGAGGGTTAATATTTATTTTTTTCACTCTATACTATTCCACCTCACTGTTCCTTTTTAGAAAGGGATGTTGTGTAGCTCTACAATGAGTTGGTGAGTTCTTTTGACCCATTGCCCTTACAAACATACTGTTTGTAAGAAAGATGTTATAGGTGCACTAAGGAAAACATCCATTTCCATAAACTGCATCTGTTTGGAGAACTTAATTTGAAAAAAAAAAATAATTCTTTCAATGAGCAAACCAAACTTAATGTTTATTAGAATTGCAGTTTTAAATAATGCTATTATTTAGGAAAAGAGTAGCTGCAGGTTTCATTTGACTTGTTTGACACTCATTACAGCAGCAATGGAACGAGACTATCTCATGTATTTTAGAAATAAACCTTAATCTGACACTGAACTTTCGGTTGGATGAAGCACCTCAAGACCCTCGTGTGGGCTGACCCTAGTGCCTGAGGAACTTTGAGATGTGTCTTTTAACAGGAGCAAGTGGAGGGGTGACTTTTTAGCCCCGTGATGCCACACAGGAAACATGGCAGTTCTGGGAATTAGTAGTGGAACATGGGGGCTTCTCACACCCTAGTAAGGGGAACAGGGTAGATTTTATTGTCAGTGACTGTAGGGTAATTAACATCCAGCTGATTGCCTTTACCAAACTTCTCTAGGACTTGAAGAGTGCCTGAACTCCTGTTGTTCCCAGAGTATAATCCACGTGGTAATTCTGTGCTGGTCACACTTGTTCCACATTTGAAATACAGAAGCAAGTTAATCCTGGTAGTTTAGTGAAGGACAAAGATGTAGTCAAATGGGCCATCTGACATCATAGAGATAGTATGTGTTTGACTTAATAAAGTTCTGCAAGAGATTACCCCATTTTGACTTTGAATCTTGCCTAAGTGAAAAAGGGAAAATCATCCCCAAGATAGCTTTTTTCTCGGGGTGGCTTTCTCTCCCTCCACACACAATGAGTGTTTAATGGAAGACAAGTAGGAAGAGGAGGTTTTTTGGGGAGACAGCCACACAAAGAATTATAACTTGGACTTCAGTGGCCTTGATGGTGAGGGTGACTCTTGAAACTGGAGCATCAGAACGAAACTGAAGTTCACTCCAGGTCTTCTGAATTCTAATGTCTAGAAACTTGAGTCTGGAATTCTGTGTTTTTAACAAGTCTTCTACAACATAATGTGTGAACCACTGCTTTAAGAGTTCAAGGTAACTCTTGAAAACTGACTATTAGAACTGAAGCATCCAAAGTGGGAAGGGTGTGGTGAGGGGGTAGGAACAAGGAGGAAAGGAAGGACAATGGACTGTGGGTGATTTGATGGTGGGTATCCCCCTACAAAGGTGATACCTGATGGGCAGAATCCTAATGTTACCACAATTAAAATAATAAATTATTATTTAAAAATAAATAAAATCACTGGGGCAACTTTCAAAAAAAGAGTCAAAGGTCAGATGTCAATCTTAATCTCTCTAAATTTGTATTAGGTGAATAGATGTGCTATCTTGAAAAGATCCTGTAAATTTACTCACCTGATTGTTATACATTATATCCTTATTTGAATTGTACTTTGTTTTTGATAGTAGCTTAAATATAAATATGAATACTTGTGATAGTGTCAGTTTACTTTCCCTACATGGTAAAGTAGATCGGATACCAAATTATTTGATGCTGTAGAAATTTCTATTTTTATTTCTCAAGTATCATTTAATAGGCAATAAATATGTGTACAATTGTGTTTTTGTATATATGAATTTTTTGTTTATATACATTTTAATGAGTATAAATTTGGATGTGTATTGTCACAAAAACAGACCTAAATAAATTACTGAAATCACTGTTATTTGCTGGAATATCTGTGAAATTTATGGTCTATTTTTTTATTGTTACATTTTTGGTTAAGACTGCATTTGTTTTGAAGTAAATCCTTGGAGTGGAGGTTACAAGATACAGGTGGTAGGAATGTTGATTGAGCTTGATTATCTCCAGAAATGGGAAAATATAGACATGCCTGGTTGAAAAAGTTGGCCTCGTTTATCCAGGGACCCCCAACAAAATAAGAGACTGTTGATTGAAGAGCTGTTAAAGACATATTTCAGACATGCACATTTAAAGCAATGCCAGATTGGATGTTAGTCAATTTTCCTTGATATGAAATCCTTACATTTTATACATTTGTAAGAAACACACATGTGAAGCCGTTGAGGTGCAAGATAATATAAATTTGTATAGTACAAGTTTAGTATTTAATATCACAATTACCTTTTTGTTGATTTTGTTCGTAAGGTCTAAAAGACACTCTTGTTTGTTCTAGTAAAAATATTCTAATAATTTTTCATCCTGCTGTTGGTTTTAAGAACATGTGATCATCCAAATGTTTGATGTCTTTTCTAATATCCTTGGCTAGTTTATTAGCTGATCATCTTTTAAAATACACCAGTTTTGTGCCTGCTTCCATAAAGATGGGTACTGGTGACTAGGTTGCTTGGAGGAAAATCAGGTGTGATTTTGGAGTCAGAACAGGACAAAACTCTTAACGTTTTTTTGCTATCTTGTATGAACACCTCACTTTCCTTACTAATGCTGAGTACCTCTTTCAGGAGCTTACTGTGAGGGATGGGGCAGGTTTGCAGAGCACAGACTTAGGCACATGAGAGGCCCCTGGTCATATAAAACCTTTTAGTATCAAGTGTCTACCCCTCCTGAGTGGTTTAAGTTAACTGTGATGACAACAGTTAGCACCACTGGATGGTATATTTGAAAGTTATGAAGAGAGTGGATCCTAGAAGTCCAAATTACCAGGAAAAACATTTTATGACTATGTGTGTGTGTGTGTGTGTGTGTGTGTATGCATGTATGTATGTATATACACACATAAATATACATGCACACATATACATATGTATATAGTCACTATATGTTACACTGCACAGAGTTGTATGTCAATTATATCTTAATAAAAATAAAAAAAATTCTATAGGCACAGAGCTCATTAATTTCTTGCCCCAGAAGTTTGACCACTTTGAGCAGTTTGGTCATACATACATCATACAGAACCATATGTAGTGATTTGCTAATAAAAAAATCATAGAAAATCTGATTTTACATGACTTGGAGATGATCATAATTAGAGATTATGATCTTATGATCTTGGAGATGTTTTATAATTAGAAAAAGTGTATAAAAGCCCAGACTGTCTCTATAAAATGTTTTAAGTTACAAAAAAAGATGCTATCTGATTTTCTTGCCTGGTTTATTTTTCTCTAAGAGCATTTCTCATTTCAGTATTTTTCAGTGATCACTAATTTTTTTGTCTTCATGTCACCAACATTGGATAAAACTTGTGCTCTGCTTTAAAGAGGCAGATGCCAGTCTCTGGAAGACACAGCCACAGTCAGGGTGCAGTGGGCCTGACTTTCCGCTCTGTCACCAGTCTCACCAGCTATTTGTGAAATCATTGCTGATTTTATTTTAAGATTGGGTGCATTAATTAAAGATATTAAAATTAAGAAAATCCAAGTTGCCCTGCTTTGTTTTCAGGCTCCAGGGAAAGAACCGTTACTTTCTTTCCTGTTACTGGGTTCTGGTTTTACCCTAGTGATTAAGATTTTAAAAGAGCAACAGCAAATACTGAGTGGTGCCCCCCACATACTCCCTGCACATGTCCACCTAGCAGTGGGTGTGCAGTTGGTGAACAATTTGGGAGTGTGGGGTGGTGCTGCCCTGAAAAGAGCAAATATACAAACTGGAAGCTCTTACTCCCCTGCTTGGTGCTGCCGTCCAAATCCTTAGGGGACTTAAAACAGAAGGAAAGGCAGGAGGGGCCTGGTTAATTCTATAGGTAGAAGCAGTGTGGTCAGCCATGTGTGCAATTAGTATTTGGTGGATAAAGTGAAATATATTAGTATTTCATGTAATGAAGAAAAAAATGTGATCTGGTAGTCATTTTTTGCAGTGTTGAGGGCGGTAGGTCTTACCTTGCCTGCTCTGAGCAAATGCCCATCTCTTGCTAGACCAGCCATTCTCCAAGCATAGTTTCAGGACCATATGCCCTAGAAAACTTGTTACAAATGCAGATTTTGGGGCCTCCCCGGTGGCGCAGCGGGTTGGGCACAGCGCTGTGAGGCTGTCCACAGCCTCTGTGGTGCGGGTTTGATCCCTGCCGGCCGGCGAGAGTCCCACATGGCGTGGCAGACCTCTCCTGTCACTCCCGCTGCTCCCCTCAGCAGTGTATTTTGGTCCTTCTGCTTGTTCTGCTCCCCCGCTCTGTCTTTGGTGAATCCTCTCACCCTCCCGTGCCTCTGGCCTGTACCCCAGCTCATCTATAAAAATAAAAATAAATCTTAAAAAAAAATGCAGGTTTTGGGAGTGGGGCCCAACAATTCATTTGAGCAAGTTCTATAGGTGAAGTGGATGCAGCTTATGTCTAGAACCTTGGGGTCAAACTGTCTTGTGGAGGATGTGGTTTCATCATTAGAATGGGGACACTGTAGCATATAAGGAGCTGTGGTCAATGGTGGGTGGGGGCGGAAGTGTCTCCTGTCTGTTTTCTCCTGGCTTTCACTGCCAAATTAACACTCACATTAACTGGTGGGAGGGAAGTTGAGAGAAGGGAGCCAGTGAACATGTTATCTCTATTTTGTCATTTGTTTAAGCCACTCCCTCTATGATACTTGTCCATTTGTATCCTTTGAACTGGTGCCTGCTTGTGCCTACTGGCACTTGGGTTTGCAGGCTGCAGTGCAAGAGCACGAAGGGAAATTCCATAGGAGAAAGTGGTAATTGTGGATCCCCAATAGTAGATTCATGGATTTTTGGATTTGTGGATTTTGTGGATTAAAAACAAAAGTTAAGATTTAAAGGATTAAATCAATGCAACAGAGCTAGAGTCATGTTCATGCCTGAACTCCAAGTTAAGCAAGGGACAGTAGCCACTGAAGGTATGTGTCCAATTTCAGTTTTTTCCTTAAATTCTTTCAAATACTGGTTTTACTTCTTAATTTAAAGAAGTGAAAAAAATCTAAACACTTTATTCCTTTCTATAAGGCTTCAAGGAGAGGGGATAATAAACGGTACCTTGCTGCTATATTTTAATAAATATTGGTTTCCTGTGCCCCGCAACGGAAAGCAAATACATGCAATTACTTGCAAATTTCTTCAGTGTTTGTACTTATAAATCTCTGCCTAAACCTTCCCAGCTGGGAGTTCAGTTAGTCTTTCTGCTGTGGAACCAGGGCTTTGTTCTCATGTTCAGCCTCAGCACAGTCTGGAATAATTCAGAAACGTATTAGAGAGAGTGCTGTTCCCAAAAGGCATAAGGAAATAACCTTCACTCCTGGCCTCAGGGAAATCAGCCCAATCAGAGTTCGGGCAGATTTCTCCATTAAACAAAGAACTAACTGTGCACAAATTGCACCTTAACAATTTGTAAGGAGTCCACCTTAGAAATCTCTTGCAGATGGAAAACTGATATTTTTAAATTGGGGTGGTAGGGCTGTTAAATTCAAAATGTTGCCGGCATTTCCACAACTGCTCCACAATTAACAAACCCCAAATTTAATTTAAAGTTGCATTTGTAAGCGCTTCTCAGCTTCGGACCTACTGCCCTGGATTGTCGAACACAGATGGAAACAACTCCTCTGTCCATGCGAGGGCTCTGGGCGTGCGTGCGTGCCTGCGACTGTCTTTGCGGCCGGGGATGTGTGTGGATGATTCAGTTCATCTGGAACACATCCCAGGGAGCTTTGGGCTGTCAATTTTTATTTCAGCAAACTTCATATTGGGAACCCAAAAGGGGGTAGAACGTTATTGCACTTAATGTTGTTGTGACTTTACGTGCTCCTAGTCAGATTTTTCATAAATCAAAATGTGTCCCCTTTGTCACTGTGGAACGTTGTTTAGAATGGGCCTTTTGGGGAAGATTTAGTAGATTTCTGCTGATCATATGAGATGTTCATGCCAAAACACTACCCTTATAACATTTTTAGAGAGATGACTGTATTTTCTGATGAGAAATCTGGGGATATTGGAAGTGGTGTCAGTTCCATATCCATTCTATTTGCAGTACTACATGCTTTAATTCAGTGAAGAAGCTATGTTCATCTAAAACTAACAGATAACTTCTTTGCCACAGTGCTCACAGTAAGGACCTTCCAGACCCTGTACTGACTTTCAGAGGAGGGTATATGTCATCGTAGGTCTGGTGACCTTATCCCGGCAAGCCCTAACTAGAAAGTCCCATATCCTTAGTGTAGTGAACCACTTAGGAAGTTGGTCAGCATAGCTTGAAGTTTTGGGTTTTGTTTTTGTGAATAGTAACTACACCCCGTGAGGACTTGTGAGAGTCCTATGTGAATCAAAAACCAATTTTAGAAAAATACTTTGAGTTTTGACCTTTACTGATTTTAAAATAGCTTTCCTCAAGTATCCTTTTTGTTTTAATAGAAATCTAGGCAGTGGACACATTTATTAACAAGGTCTCTTGCCCTAATAACAGTCTGAAAGGAAGACTTTGCCATAGAAGCTGGAAGACCTGGGTGGAACGTTCATCATGGCCTTGCAGCTGGCATGCTGGCTCTCTCTCCCTGCTCACAGAAAGAAGATGACGGATACCAGTCCTACTGGCCTCCCCAGCTGTGCATTTCTATGAGAGAACAGATTGAAGGACATTTGCTATACTCTGAAAGGGATCATTACTTGATTTTTGGAGTTATTCCTCCTTTCAGAATTTCAGTGCAAATGCAGAATGTTGCTTTTTTCTGATAGTGATCAGATGTTTGGACCCACGTTCATTTCACTTCACTCCAGTTGGGAGCTTATAAACAAGGGTGGCAGTCTATCATTCTGTGCTTACAATATCAGACTTACAAGATAAATCGGTGAGAACTTAAGTGTGGAATTCAGAAACCATGTGGGACCTGTGTGCCAGGATGGCAGCGTTGTGTGAAGGTTCAGCATAACCAGCCAGTGGGAACTGTTTAAGACAAGGTGGAATTAGAAGGCCCATTTTTGTCATGACTCTACAATTTCCTGCTGAGTATTTGCTTAGTTTCCTCTAAACTTCAGGTTCATCACCTGATAATTGGAGAGAAGTGTATTGTCTCCCCAGACCTATGTGAGGAATCAAAGTAGATAAATATAAAAATCTCCTAACCTGTGGGGCTCTGTGACTCCACACCACCAGGAGGGGAAAAAAAGACCATTGAACATACCCCATTGAGGTTATTATGCTTTAGAGGGAATGAGGATATTTGCAAACCTGAGGTTGGCACTTGAGCTCCTCTTTGAAAAAATATTCCTTTTGTTAAAGATAAATTCACCTTATTTTTCCACCATTTGATCTTTGGCACAGCTCTTGCCCATGTAATTGCAATTGAGGGTCACAATGGGCATTTAATGAACTACAGTGTGGAGACATCCCAGGTTACTCCAGGAGCAGCATCTCCCTGACCACAGAATTGGTAGTGGCATATGGGGCAGGGAAGCCCCAACTTGGTTTCTTTTAAAAACGATATTACAGTGTACACCAGATCCACATTCCTCACTTTAATCTACTCCATATTATAAATTAGCAGGTATGACCACTGAGGTCATATATTAATACTTGATCAAAGTACTTTCATGTAAGCTGGCAGCATCTAGACTGAAGCATTATTTGACCCATTCACAGGCAAAAGGAGGCACCAGAGAAGGCAGAGCTAGTTTATGTAATGAGTTCTGGTCTTTTTTAAAGTGTGGGTTTTAGATGTCTCCTCTCCTGCACCCATTTCTTTGAGTCTGGATACTTTTCCCAGTAAATGGGAAAGCTTCCCCATTTGGAATGCTCATTTTGTCACTTTTTCTTAAAACATCCTTGCAGCAATTAGTGTGTAAGCGGCTTGTCATTCTTAAAAACTGTTATTGAAAGGTAAAACCGAAACATGTAAAAATGCTGGTGTTATTGATAACAGGCTCAGTGTGGAAGGGTGCCCTTTGCTAGGGGAGCACAAACAGTGCTTCACAAGGCAGTCCTGGAATCAGAGCCCCTTCCTTTGGTTACCATCTGGCCTGTCTCTTCCTGTGCTAGTTTCTTCTCTCTCCTCCCTCCTGTTCTTCTGATCAACGTATTGACTGAAAGAGGTCAATTCATATTCCTTGGCAGTAATATTTCAGTGCCAACACCAGCATTTAGTATAGGGTTAAAGTAGAACTGTAGGAACCCTGATTGAGGTAGGTGGAGCATTTGCCCACAGATGAAAGTGTCCATCACACTCCTGTAGAGACAAGGGACATCTCTGTGTGTGCCCTGACTTTGGTTACAGTGAGCACCTCAGCGACTTCCTAGGCTGCTGAAAATTGTTCTAGTTGTTCAGATGGAAGGGACTTCAAAGTGACACCTCAGTGTTGTGAGATCATGGACTAAATTCTTACTAAATTATGGGATATAGCTTTAACTCTATGTGTTTATGGATTCTATTAGGTTTGATGTATTTTGCGTTAATATTCCTGAAAACATATGGCAAGATGAGCTATATAAAAGACAGAAACCTTGTTTGGTTTGGAGAAAGTTTTGGCCCGGTTGGGTAATTTATGTTGATCTCCCCAAAGAGATTTATCTGCAGTTTTAAAATTGTTCGCACACACTAAAAATGGAAAATTTTATGAATGAGTTAAAAAAGGAAATAGAGATGCTTCAATTAAATTCTGTTATTTGCAAAACTACAACTTGGACCTGTTCCTGTGAGTATTAATGAAGATGTTCTGTTTATGTAGTTTATTTACCCAGGTCCAAAGGCGCACACGTTGGATCACACCAGACTATCTCCATAAGCTCATGTTGCTGTTAAACAAAATTTTAGAGGTTTTAATTGAGCATTAAAATAGGGGACCTGTCCCTAAAGATGAGAATATAAAAGCTGTTCTTCTCATTTAAGCTGCAAAGAGGTTTCTTTATGTGTGACATGTTTGGGACCTGGAACTTCGCATCAAGGCAGGCTTTGCAAAAAAATGTTTTAATGGAAAATACTTTTTTTGTTTTTACCTCATTGCTTTAGCAAGATTTCAAAACAATTCTTACATGTTGAGAAAGTACCTCCAGTGGTCACCTCTGCACTGGGCTGTTTCTGTTGGTTGCATAGTGTTCATTAAACTACTACCCTTACCTCCAAGCATCAGAGAATATCCTCACTTACAGAAGAAATTTTATTTTTCTTACCCAGTCTACTTAAGGTCTAACTGGCTCCACACTCTGCTTCTCTAAGAGGGTGGCTTCTGTGGATACTTGCTTCGGGTAGCCGGGTGAGACCTTCTCTTCCTGCCACACGTGCTCGGGAGTGAGCTGGGGTGCTGATGGAGTTAATGCAACAATCCCTGTCACCTGAACTTCCAGGTGCATGGAGGAAAAGAAGGGAGGTGATTTACAAAACATAATGTTGGAGCAGTGAAGCTGCAGGATAACTTGAAATTTTTAAAACTGCAGGAAAATGATTTGGGCTCCATTCAAGAAAAGGAGCTTATATATATATATATTTTTTTTTACCTTTTATGTCTCTTCTCTATTTACTTGTTATTGAAAGTCCTGTATTGTTTTCTAAATTGTGCTTCACCCCTGCATATGCACTTGTACATGTCTACGGTCCTAGGTTTCCTTTTTAAAAAATATTCATTTGTTTATTTATGCACTGAAGAACTGGGGTGTAGGCCAGAGGTGTGGGGGTTGAGAGGATTCACCAGAGACAGAGTGGGGAGCGGAACAGTTGGATCTACTGAAATACACCGCTAAAGGGAGCAGTGGGTGAGACAGGAGAGGTCTGCTGCGCCATATGGGTTGCTCCCTGGCTGGGGGCCAAACTCTGGCCCTAGTAGTGATAGCGCCTAGACTTAACCCCTAGGCCACCAGGAGGGTCCCACCCCTAGATTTCTAATGAATCGTTGCTGTCTGGGAAAGGGCTTCAGGCCAAAACTTGATGGTCATCTTGGTCCATCACCTCACAGTATAGGTGTGTCACCTAGAGATGGCCAAAGTAAATCTTTCTTACTGCTCTTTGCCGTAATAGTCAACTCAGTCCTACACATACTCTTGCTGTTAAGGAGGCACTTCTGTACTAATGTTGCATCCATTATTCCTTAGGCTTCACTTTCTATTGGATAATGTGTTCACTCCGGACCGGGCTGGGCCACCCTCAGTTTTCTTCTCTATAAAATGGCACCTTTTTTTAAAAAATTGAAGGAACATTGCATTATATAAAATGAAACCTTTTGCAGGTGACAGTAGACAAGCCTTCTTCATATGGTTGCCATATTTTTGCCCTTAGACTCCTCTTGTAATCAACAAGTGTCCACATCATTACCAGAATTTCTAGACAGAAAGTTTATTGGAATTAGAGTTAGTGTCTTTGGGCATATAGTCTAATTAACTAGGTCACTAAGAAATGGAACCCAAGCTGTGTTCCTCTACAACTGAAGTTTCATGGTTATACCAACAGTGGCATTTTCCTGGGGCACAGGAATACCCAGAGGCACAACTCATTTGGAGAAATATAACTAAATTTCCAGAAGTGTTCATGATAACTCCAGTAGGTGAAATTTCTGTCACACACAAGGTTTTTTTTTTTTTTAATTTTTTAAATATTTTTTATTAATTTTATTTTTATATTCCCCAAACAATTGCAACCCCTTTATTTTGACCCCAATCCCTCCCCCCCACCCCGCACCCCTCATAAAGTGTCTCTGGTTCATAGTTGTTTGTTGATTATGATTTTCACTTTCTTATAGCTATTCATTTTCCTGGTCCCTTATTTAAGTTTTCTAAATTCCTGCTATGAGTGAGACCATCCGATATTTTTCTTTTTCTTTCTGGCTTATTTCGCTGAGCATGATCCCTTCCAGCGCCATCCATGTTGCTGCAAATTGCATGTGTTTATCTTTTTTGAATGCTGAGTAATATTCTATGGTATATATGTACCACATCTTCTTGATCCAGTCATCTATTTTTGGGCATTTGGGTTGATTCCAAAGCTTAGCTATTGTAAACAGTGCTGCTGTAAACATAGGGGTGCAGGTGCTCTTTGGAGTTGATGTTTCTGTGTCCTTTGGCTAAATACCTAGGAGTGGAATTGCTGGATCATATGGAAGCTCTATGTTTAGTAGGTCCAGAAATCTCCACACAGCTCTCCATAGTGGTTGGGCCAGTTTGCACTCCCACCAATAGTGCAGGAGAGTTCCTTTTTCTCCACACCCTCACCAACATTTGTTGTTGCTAGTTTTTTTTAATATGTGCCATTCTCACTGGTGTAAGATGGTATCTCATGGTAGTTTTGATTTGCATTTCCTTGATTACGAGTGATGGTGAACATTTTTTCATATGCCTGTTGGCCATTTGTATTTCCTCTTCAGAGAAGTTTCTTTTTAGCTCTTCTGCCCATTTTTTGACTGGATTATATTCTTTGTTGTTGTTGAGTCTCATCAGCTCTTTGCAGATTTTTGTGATCAGTCCTTTATCATTAGTGTTGGGTGCAAAAATGTTCTCCCAGTTGGTGGGGTTTCTCTTAGTTTTTGTTATTGTCTCTTTTGCTATGCAGAAGCTCTTTAATTTGATGTAGTCCCAGCTGTTGATCTTTGCCTTCACTATCACTGCTTTGGGTGATGTGTCTGTGAAGATGTCTTTGATGTGCATGTCATGTAGTGTTTCGCCTATATTTCCTTGTATGTATTTTATGGTTTCAGGTCTTATGTCTAGTTCTTTAATCCATTTTGAGTTGATTTTTGTGTATGGTTTGAGGTAGTAGTCAAGCTTCATTCTTTTGCATGTAGAGACCCAGTTTTCCCAGTGCCATTTATTGAACAAACTTTCTTTGCTCCAATTCATATTCTTTGCTCCTTTGTCAAATATTAGCTGACCATAAATCTGTGGGTTTATTTCTGTATTTTCTATTCGATTCCATTGGTCTGTGTGTCTGTTCTTGTTCCAATACCATGCAGTTTTGATGATTATGGCTTTGTAGTATAGTTTGAAATCTGGGCATGTGATGCCTCCATTCCCTTCTTTTTTTTCAGGAGAGCTTTGGCTATTCGGGGTTTTGGTGATTCCATACAAATTTCATCAATAATTGCACACACAAGGTTTTGAGGTACAGTTTCCCCACTCAATATTTGTGGGTGTTGGCCACATCTAGATCATGTCCCCTTCTAAGTCTGCTATAATCCCTGGTGACTTCATTTCCCATTGCCCCTCTCAGACCACAGTTACTTGATCTGCAGGCATTCCCAGCGGAATGAGGTTTTAAGGTGGCTGCACCTTCGTCTTTTCCACTGAGTCATCTAGGTTGAGCTTTTCCAGTTTACCTCCTTTTTGTGTAATACTGCTAATCACATTAAAGACTGTGCTTAAACCTGAAACCTTCACCACCTGCTTCCTAAATGCTCTTTTTCATGGACTAAAGACTGCCTAACAGAAGAGAAGAGCTGGGTGAAATGAGCACCATGAGTACCTGGGGCAGCTCTAGAACTCTATTCTTTTTGCTCATGCACCAGACATTGACTGTTCCAGATAGTTTCTACCGTCCCCATGATACCCATCCTCTATTTTTTCCTTTAGAAAATGATAAAATTTCCTGAAATTATCACTTCCACTCTGCTCCTGGTGTCTGGGTGATACTGCATGATTGTCAGACATTCTTCATTCTGTTCTTAACATATCGATTTTCTCTAAATGGCACTGGGAGCATATTTACCTTTGGCTCCGTGGCCTGCTCCCCATTGGCATCATTGTCCAAACTCCTTGATCTTATCTGCAACTGCCTGCTGCAAAGCACCTCTGAGAACTCTCTGCCTCAGTCAGGCCTGGCCCTGCCCAAGGGGGAGGCCCTCGGTCCTGACGCTGGGCATGGACACCTCCCAGAACCTTTCCTGCAAAGCTGAGTTCGGGGACTAGCTAAATAGATCACATAAAATCATTACTTATTCATTATTTTCTTTTGCCATCCATGCAATAAGCCCTCACTAATCTTTAATATTCCTTTTCTTATTACAGCTAATAGTAACTACAAAGGAAAATTGAGACTTGTTGAAATGAATGACTTTCTCAAATTTGTGTAAATTATGGTAGAGCTGAGATTCAACCCAGTTGGTCTGAATTCCAAAACTGGTGTTCTTGTGGACTCTCTGCCATCCCGCTCCACCCCAAAGTATCTATTTTGTGAGGGAAATGTCCTGTGTGTTCTCTAAATAAACACTCACAGAATAAATTGACATCCCTCTTTTGGAATAGCTCTCTTAAAAGAAATGAAACGTGTTGGTGCTATTATGTGTTTATTTAATTGAAAACCCCTCCCTCTCACCATTATTTAAAGGTGGTATATAGATTTCTGATCTTTAAGTAAAAATAACTTTATTTTGGTAATCATTTTATTTAATAATAATTTTCAAGACACCTTAAGATAGTTGGCAACACTAGTAGTCACAAAGCCAGTGACAGGTTTCCTGCATTTTGTAAATACTAAGAGGGAAACATTTTGGACTTGAGTGTGTTCAGAAATTACCTGGTTTACTGTGGCTTTCTCTTCACACCCTGGGCACTCTTCACCTCCCTAGATCAAGCACTGTGTTGCATTATGTTATTATTTATGTGATAAATAAATGTCTGCCTCTCTCATTTGCCTGTTAACTGAGTGAAATCCAGGCTGTCACTGTGCCGGTGAAATTGTCTTGTGGGTTCCCAGTACACAGTGGTATTCAAGAGTCGTTGAAGTTTAAATGAATGGATAAGTGAATGGCATGAGCCTTTGCTCAGGTATCCTATGCAGGACTTGTACAAAAGTGGGATGCAAGAGTAAATTTTTTACTATGAATGTCAAAGTTTTCATATATGGAGAAATTACCAATAAGCTTTGGAAATATTTGAAGAATTAAGACAGAAGTTGGTTTCTCAGTCTTTTGCTACATATATTTTTTGTGAAATTCTTCCATTTTCCACTTTATATTTCCTTGGCAATATTTGTGGTTACCTTCAGGCATCAAACATGATTCTTGCTCATCTACTAGAACAAGACCTTTTATAAGAAGGTATGTATAGTCCTCACAATTAAATACGTTTATAGGAAAGTGATATTTGGTTTCTTATAATAAAGCATCCTGTAACATCCCAGCATCCTGTACCAAAGTATTCTTCATTTATTGTTTTCTTGGTCAGTGTTCTTGCATGTCAGGGTGAAGTTAATAGCTCTTTTAAGTGGAAAAGCTGTTGTTCACAATGCCTTTCTGTTGTGCTAACTTAAGGGCACTCTGTTTCTCCTCTCCTTCTCGTTCCAGGTTAGGGGACTTGTATCTTGATGAGTAGGCATCTCTTCATCTTATCTGTGGATTCTTCATTGTTCTGAAACCTCTTGTCCAATTGTTCCAGTCCCAGAAAACAGGTTTCTCTGGATAAAGCCCATTTCCACTGTGCTGTGTTTTGTTCATTATTTCCACTGTCAGCTCAGAAAACTCAACTGGAAAATGCCTATGCCCTGTTGGCTTTTCTATAGTCATCTCAGTTTCTAATTTTGTGGCTTCAAATGTAGTACATTATGCTGTTATTCATTACAGTCTCTAGGCCACTTGGCTCATGTGACTCTCTGGTGTATATCAGCCAAAACATCAGCTATATTTTATTACAGCCCATGGAGTTTGTGTGCTCCTTAAATTTTCCATTTTCAAGCTGCCAGATTTCCAGAAATTCTACCTTCAAAATATGGGATTGTCTCTCTGTGGAAGCAAGGTTGTTGCTCACCTGGCCCAGTTTCTGTGCAGTTGCTGTGACGCCAGCAGATATGCTATGGACACTGCCAGCCACTTTACTTTTGAAAGAGGGTGGGATTAAAGTAAGGTACTTTGTTTAGCCTGGAGAAGAAAAGATCTTGGGAGCCATGAGTAAATGTCTTTAGATATTTTAAGAGTACAGAGCTAGGACTGATTGGCTAAAGTTAGAGGAAGGCAAACTTGCAAGTGTGTGTGTGTGGGGGGGGGTGGGGGGTTAGGGGGGTAGGAGGGAGGCACAGCTTTCCTGCATGGAGCAGTGTGAAAGGGGAATCAGTGACCCCTTCACACACTGAGTTCTCAGATTGGGAGTGGGTCTTGAGCACTCTGTGAGGGACTCTTGCAAGATGGGATTGTAGTAAATAAACATGTAACCTTCCCCTCTCTCCTTCCTTCTTTTCTTTCTTTTGAGCAAGGATTTGGATTCTTTTTATGATTCAAGTTAAAGAAGTCTTATCCTTGATCATTTCCTATCCTTTTGCTTTGATGTGGTCACACTTTTAGTCAGCTTTGTTTGGACATTGTTGAGGAAGGCGGGAGCTCTGGGTACAGTTGTGGAGGCTGTTTACTGCACAAAGGATCCAAGTAAGGGCACTGAGTCTGAGCACATGCTTTGCTTACCAAACTACCCTCCTACCTAGAGGAAGGATTGATCTTTCTAATTTGTAGAAAGACACCCTCAGCTCACTGAATGAAGTGCTAGAGGGACAAGGTCTTCCCCCAGCTAGGTATGATTCTGGATGGAGATTGAACATTTCATGCTTGGCTCATCGGGATTGACAAAATAAGCTTCCGCACCTGTGATTTTATTGGTGAAGTGTCCTGAACACAGTACTCACCATTACCACTAAGTGACTGGTTCCTTTAAGCATCCAGGTATTTTTACCAACTCCTCACACATTCAGGTTCTTCGAAATATCTGGAAGATTTGCTGTAGTTTTTACTTTTCATCTGGTTGTATGGCTTGTGTGGACAGAGGCCTATGTGTTCTCCTTCTGAGCCCAGAAATTCCTTTTGACTCCTCTGTTCACTGTCAAACCCCAAAGACAATAAATTTGGTCAAAAATCAGTTGAGGTTTTGTGAACACCAGGCACATAAGACCTCCTTGGACTTTCAGACTTACTCTAACCAAACTTGAATATGAGTATGATGAGAAAGAATGATAAAGAATCCAATGCACTGCAGTCAATATTTGTTATTTTTAAAAAGAATAACAAGCAAAATGAAAACAAAACACTCCTTGGGTTGCTCAGACACTTCAGTCTTTGAACAGGCTTCCAGAGATGCCAAGTGCCCCCAGAGACCCATTCCCCCAGTTCCTCCACCATTGCAGTTAGACTGTTCCTGCCTCCTCTGGAATGCACAGGAAATGAGCACCACACACACCCCCATTCAGAAAATCCCTGGAAGAGTGGTACCTTCCCTTTTCTTTCTCATCTGCTCCTCTGCCTCCCTTGGCCTCCTGTAGTGGCAGGAATGGCCACAGTGCAGGTTTTCTAATATCCAACAGACCAGGTAAAGGAGAAGTCACAATCCTCAGTGGTTTTTTGCAGGTCTTTTATTGGGGTTCACCAGGTATATGGCAGGCAGGGGTCCTGGGGGACTGGGAGGCTTGGCAGGCCTCCTAGCCCTCAGCAAGTCTTCACTCTATCTGGGCTTTCTGGTGTTCTCTGCTTCTCTCTCGGCTTCTCTTTCGGCTTCTGCTGGTGTCCCCGTGACGCCACCCTTAAAAGTCCAGTCTTAGGCCAGGTGAATCCCATCTACCTATGCCCACACCCTATTCGAGGTGCCCGCCATCAGGCATGCATTCAGGACCACAAGGATCCATCATCTATCCTGATGGGGGGAGGACAGAAAAGCCTGACATTTTTTTCTTACCCTACACCTCCCCACTCCCAAAGCCCTCAAGTGAGGAGCTCCTACTCTTCTGTGACTGTGCAACCGTGACCTATCCCTTACGCCAAACACATTCATTTCGAATTTAATGCTTTCTGCGCACATGTGCCAGTGCACTCATGACCTGGGACCATTGATTTTTATTTTTTAAGATTGATTTATTTATGCATACAAGAACTGGGGTGCATGCCAGAGGTGTTATGGGGGGTGAGGGGATTCGCCAGAGACAGAGTGGGGAGCAGAACAGGCAGACTGACTGAAATACACTGCTGAGGGGAGCAGCAGGTAAGTCAGGAGAGGTCTGCTGCACCATGTGGGTCACCTCCCTGGCCAGAGATTGAACTCAGTGGCTGCGGGTAGCTTCATAGTTCTGTCTTAACCCTTTGCACCACCAGGGAGGCCCCATACCATTGAGTTTTAGCCATCCTGACACATTTGCCTTCCATTTCTCTTTTAAGAGCTTGTCATTATTCCTTAATTATTACAAGACAGTGGATTCCAGATATGCAATAAAATTTTTCCCAATAAATTTTTTTTAAACAAAACAAAAATACTGTGGAAGAGAGATGAACATATTTGCTAAAGATGTATTTGTCCAAATAAGGACATGAAGGCTGGGGTACTTTGGGATGCAGGAATATGTAAAATAATAACAAAAACATCATTTGCTATTGCCTGTATTTCAAAACAAAAAGACTATTTGCACAGCATAAGGTCAGGGTAACACATTATTAAGAACATTCTATAAAAAGATTAACATTAGCTGTATGAAACATTAACCAGTTTATCTTAATTATTTTCATTTAGCTTAGATCATCCAACATAATTGTAGATTTCTAACTTGTGTTTGGAGACCACTGCTGCAAAGGATTCTGAAAGAATGAGCTCCTCCTTCCAGCAGCAAAACAAATATCAAGCCCACCGGGGAAGCTCATCTTATCTGCTGGAAGCCACCAGATGCCTAGGCCAGGACCCGTCCTTCTCATGTGGCCATAATTCCTGCTGTGACTGGGGGGCCTATTGTTGGCTGCCCCAACCTAACCCTAAACCTAATTCCTACATCCTAATACTAACCCTCTCACCCCTAGTCCTAATCCTAAGCCTAACCACTTTGCCAGGTCTCCTAACCCTAAGTGTAACTCCTAAGCCCTAATGCTTTGACCTCTGGCACAAATTCTGATCTTAACTCTAACCCTAACCCTCTGGCCCCCAAATCTGTTGTGGCTGGGGATATATTGCTCTGCTGCTGTGACCCTGCTAGTGGTAGGAAAAAGGATACCTAGGTTATTGCCAGAGAGGACTGGGGAAGAGCTCATATATTCAGCCCCTGGATTGTTCACTCCCTCTCAGAAGTTGCAGGTACCTGATATTTCTAATGAGCAGTACAGAGACGGCAGGCTGTATGAAGAGGTTGCTTGCTGGGAGGTTAGTCTGCTCAATTGCAGAACATACTGGAACTGCTGGGAATTAGGCACCCGTAAAGTCTTGCTTTCATGTAAAGTATTTTTTATACATATTTGAACCTAAATTTATACGTCTCAGAACCAAAATTCTATCTGAAAAACATTCAGGGGATGAAGTTGTTATTCAGTTCCTTAAGAAAATGTAAAATATGAAGCAGAGAAAATAAACAGCTATTTAGAGGATAATTGTCAGTCTGCATAAAGGCAAATCCAGAGTTCCCTCTTGAATTTGCCCACCCCCTTGAATTTGCCCAAGCACTCGCCTGCTTGCCGGGCTGTTCTGCTTCAACCTGATTTGGCTTTTAAACGATTTAGCCTGCCTGGCTGAAAACCGAATGTAAAAAGGATAAGAGAAACCTCCAGGGACTGAAAAAAGGCTGGAAGTTTAGGTGTATACTGAGAAATTTGATTTCTTGGTGGAGTGTCTGAGCCCCGGGATGAGCTGAGGCACCTTGGGTGTCAACTCACACCTTGCTCATTAAAATCACTCTTCTGTGACTGTGGCCATGGAGGTGCTCGGATATGATGAGACAGAGCTTTCTCTTGGCTGGAGAAAAATTCATTTCCATTCAACAGATGTGAATTGCGAGCTGGTTACTCCCAGGCTATCTTGGGCAAGCCCAGACCTAAGTGCAAGGATTCCAGCTTGCAGATGCTGCTGTCTTCTTTGGAAAGAAGAGCTAAGGAGCACTGCTTTTGAATCCAAACACTTCCTGAAGATTTTCTATCATCTGTAATTTACTTAAATACACATTATCTTCTTCTTAATCTCTCCCTCATTTCTCCCACCCACCATTTTCTCCCTACTCCTTTTTTTGCCAAAGGTTCTCACTTTTCTTTCTCTTTGCCAATGTTTTTCTAAACATGGTGTTTTGCTTTCATGTAGAGTAATTTTCATACATGTTTAAACCTAAATTTATACTTCTCAGAACCAAAAGTCTCTCTGAAAAACATTCAGGGGATGAAGTTGTTATTCAGTTCCTTATGAAAATGTAAAATATGAAGCAGAGAAAATAAATAACTATTTAGAAGATAATTGCCAGTCTGCAAAAAGGCAAATTCAGAGTTCCCTCTTGAATTTGCCCACCTGAATTCAGGTGAATAGGTGGCAGAAACATGCCAGACTAGCAGTCAGAAACACATAGCTTGACGCTCTGAAAGAAGTGGGGCAAGTGATTTATCCAAACTTAAATTTCTGCATCTGTAAAATGAAGACAGAATGCATTGTATGTCTCTTTAGAGAAATCCAGATCATAATTTAGAGGAATCCAGATCATAATTATTAAAGTTCCTGGCTGTCTTATTTTGTGCTGTTAGAAGAAGGTATCAGGGCTTCTATGGTGGCGCAAGGGGTTAAGCACAGCACTGTGAAACTATCAGCCTCTGAAGCACAAGTTCGATCCCCTGCAGGCCAGGAAGCTACCTACATGGTGCAGCAGACCTCTCCTGCCTCACCCACTGTTCCCCTCAGCAGTGTATTTCAGTCAGTCTGCCTGTTCTGCTCCCCACTCTGTCTCTGGTGAATCCTCTCATGTCCCACACCTCTGGCCTATACCCCAGTTCTTGTATGCATAAATAAATAAATCTTTTTTAAAAAAAAGGCATAGAGTGGATGTAATGGCAGGATGACATAGTGCAGGGTCTCCATGACTGGAGCAGTCGTGTAAAGGAGAGAGTCCTGGAGCCCTCAGTGTTTTTTTCAGGCTTTTATTGAGTTTACCACGTACATGGCAGGCAGTGGTGCTGGGGGTCCAGGAGGCTGGCAGGCCTCCTAGCCCCCAGCAAGTCTTCCCTCTTTCTGGGGCTCTCTGGCATTCTCTTGTGGCCTCTGCCTCTCTTTTGCTCTCGTTCTTTTTACTCTGCTGGTGTCCCCGTGATGCTGCCCTTATAAGCCCAGTCTCTAGCCCAGATGAATCCCACCGATGTATGCCTACACCCCACTCCAAATGTCTGCCATCAGGCATGCATGCAGGATCGCAGCGATCCATCATCAATACTAATGGTGGGAGGGCAAAAAAGTCTGACAATTATTTACCCTATACTTGATGATCTATAAACCACATACATTTATGTCTCACAGTTTTGGAGGCTGGGAATTAAGATCAAGGGTACTGGTAGACTGGTGTCTTGTGAGATCCTGCTTCCTGGTTCATATATGACTGTCTTCTAACCAAGTCCTCACATGGCAGGAAAAAAAAGAGGCTGGCCAGCTTTCTGACCTCTCCTATAATAAGGACACTGACTCCATTTGTGAGCACTCAGCCATTTTGTCCTCATTACCTCTTGAAGGCCTCCCTTCTTTATGCCATCACTTTGGGATTAAGAATTCCCACCTCTGAATTTTGGGACATGCCTTTCAGTTCATAGTGCTAGCAGTAACTTGTAGATTTAAATGTTTCCCTGTATACATCCATCTTTAAACATTTAGAAGCAAGGAATCTGAATTTCAGAAATGTGTTTATTAAATGATGATTTCATAATCTCACACCCAATACACATGGCAATATCAGGGGTAGTTTGTTAATTCAGTCAATATAATACCTACAATTTGCTAGATTCCCTGGAAGGTTTATGGAATTTAGAGTTTTGAAAGACATTTTTCTTGCTTTTTTTGCCCATTGTCAAGTTCTAGGTCTGAGGTGTGCATGGGTGGTGGGTATCAGGGCAAGACACCCCCATGGAGTGGGGACTTGTTGGTTGGGTTTTAAAGCATGTTGGGTATTTAATATCTAGGAAAGTTTTATGTGATGCATTGCCTTTTGTAACATTAGTCTATGATTGGGATGGTGTAGGGTAGGGTAAAAGGTATCAGGCTTTTCTACCCTCCCGCCATTAGGATAGATGACAGAACCCTGTGGTCCTGAATGCATGCCTGATGGCGGCCACCTGGAGTAGGGTGTGGGCATAGGTAGATGGGATTCGACTGGGCTTTTAAGGGCGGTGTCACGGGGACGCCAGCAGAAGCAGAAGCTGAGAGAAGGCCGGAGAGCCCATAGAGTGAAGACCTGCTGGGGGCTGGCAGGCCTCCCAGCCTCCCAGTACTCCTGCCTGCTGTGTACCTGGTAACCCCAATAAAAACCTGCAAAACCACCAAGGACTCTGACTCCTCCTTTACCCAGTCTGCATGGGATCATGGAAAATCTGCACTGTGGTCTTTCGGATCTTACAGTTGGCATAAGTCAGCAAGATGATCCATGCAGAAAGGTATTGGAGCCCTCCGAAGACCTGGAGGGACTAAGGAGTAACAGTCTGTGTTTGCCTGTGATGATGCTAGAGGCGTCAGGGCAGCACAGGAGATGGACAAGGTCCAGGAGCTGCGGGAAGAGACCTCTTGTGGAGGAGACACCTGAGAGGACCAGCCAAAGACCCCTGAGGCAGCAAGAATCATTGGCGAAGAAAGGACCACGATTCGGAGCTCGCCAGCGCTGATGCAGGGAGAGGCCTAATGGACTTGGACTGATGAAATTGGACTGACAATCCCGCCAGAAGGCGGAGGAATCTTGGCAAGTTAAGTTTTTAGGACCCTGGGAGGATGCTTTTGTTTGTACACCCCAGGAGATGGGAATCTGGGGGTGGCCAGTGGGCCTTGATGGTCAGAAGCAGCCTGCGTATACCCAGCAGCTAGGCGGAGGAGAAAAACCAACTGAGAAGGCAAAAGCTGGTGTTGATGCTAAGTTGAGAAGCCCTGAGTGGCTGTTAAGCAGCCTAAGTATGCTGAAGACCAGTGAGTCTCTTAAAATCACCTGTGTGTGATGCCCTGCTCATTCTTGAGTGAGGGTAGGGAGCTGAGGAACCTGTCCTTGGGGGACAGGTGGGGAACATGGCTTGGGGTGGAGCCCAAGCCGAATGTAGAGTTTGGATCCCCGACCCATGTGCTTGTGCAGTGGGTTGGCCTAAGTGTAGGGGTCTGTAAGTCGCAATGCTGGAGTGACTGCAAACAGAAACCCTGAGGGTTGGCTATTACCCCCAACAGTATAGAATCACCAATCCCAGAGTGAGTGCATCTTGGGGGTGGATGCTGTGTGTGGCTTGTAGTCGAGACTACAGCCAAAAAAGGCCAGGAAGCCTGACGGCTCCTGGTGTGTTACAGTAGATGCCGTGAGTGGTTTCCCTCCCTCGTATGAGCAGTGCCTTCGGCAGCAGATTTGGTGGATCATCCGCTGGTGCCAATAATTGTCTTTTGCCACTAGGTTGGGGCCCTGCTTGGACTTATTTGTGTTCTGTTGTATTTTGTTGTTATATTGTGATGTATTTATTTTTGTGGGCCATGGCTGCATTGTTTATGTTTGCTAAGAAAATTGTATATATATAGATTGTATGGCAGAAAACCCTGAGGGGGTGGACTGTAGGGTAAGGTAAAAGGTATCAGGCTTTTCTGCCGTCCCGCCATCAGGATAGATGAGGGAACCCAACGGTCCTGAATGCATGCCTGATGGCGGGCACCTGGAGTAAGGTGTGGGCATAGGTAGATGGGATTTGACTGGGCTTTTAAGGGTGGTGTCACCGGGACGCCAGCAGAAGCAGAAGCCGAGAGAGAAGCAAGAGAAGCAGAAGTCGAGAGAAGACCGGAGAGCCCATAGCATGAAGACCATGCCTGCCAGCCCCCCAGTACTCCTGCCTGCTGTGTACCTGGTAATCCCAATAAAAACCTGCAAAACCACTGAGGACTCTGACTCCTCCTTTACCCGGTCTGCTGGATCCTAGAAAACTGCTCAGTGGTCCTTCCTGCCCTTACAGATGGCATATTGACTGTTGGAGTTAAGTTCAAGATTTTATTGAGTGTGATAGATTCTGGCTATTGACTGAACTCGAGCGCCATTTTACAACATAATTCTTTTATCGCTTTCCAGTGGAGATTTTCCTGGCCTCATATTCATGGCCTACAGGTTGTCACATACATAGTGAACAGTAAGAAAGAGAAGGATGAATAGTCAATAGCAACAAGTTAGTCAGCCACTCACCTGACTTAGCCTAACTCTCATCATCTGCAGAATCATTGCCCCTATTACCTCTTCTTTGTCAATTTCTTTTAGGAAATATTTATGGTTAATGGTGATGCATTATCAAGTTGTGGTCCTTTTATTTCTAGTTTACTTTTTTAAAAATCATTTCGTGTGTCATTTTATCTCTGAAAAGGCAGATGCAGGGTCCACATCTGGCATCTTCCTACCTTTAACAAGTTATTTAACCTTTTTGTGGCTTGGTATCGTCAGCTGGAAAATGAGGATTAAAATAGCTGTATTACAGGCATGGTAGAAGGACCCCCTGAGAATGTATGAGAAGCGCTTAGCACGGTGTTCAGTTGAACTACAACGTAACAGCTGGAAAACTGGAGTCATGAGCTGGTTTCCGTTTATCATGATCATGTGGAACCGTCATCAACGGGTGGCCCCATGCTATGGCTTCTGGCTACTATCCCTGTTTCATTTGATCTCTTAATCATTTTACTGGAAAAAAGTGGAGATTAGATAAGAAGTTCAGCTATTTGTGGTCCTGCATGGTTTTATGAGTATGTCCTTGCATTTTTGATTGTCCTGCCTCAAAAGGTGTGGCTTAATTCCTCTTTCTGAGGTCCTCTTATTATAGTCCAGTAAGTATAATATGGCAGAATCGATGGCCTCTCACTGCTGTTACTTTTACAAGGAGGTTGGAGAAGGATTTCGGCCTCCATTGTGGTTGGCTGCCTTGCTCTCTGGACCACTGGCTGAAGACGGGCGCCCTGTCACATGGACACAGGAAGCCTATGGAGAAATCCACATGCTGAGGAGCCGAGCTTGCCAGCCACTCTGGGAGCAGCTTTGCAGCTCATCCTCCCCAGTCAGGCTTGGAGATGACCGCAGTCTAACTGGTGGCTGGACTGCAGCCTCATAAGGACCCTGAGCCAGAACCACCCAGCTAAGCTGCTCCCAGATACCTGACCTATTGTTTTAAGTTGGTAAATGTGAGTAATTTGTTAGTAGTGGGGGATGAAAACACTTGAGCAAGTAGATTGGGGATGTCCACTGGTTTTGATTGAATCACATGCTAACTACCCACTTAGGTTTAGAAAGCTGCCTGTGTGTAGGCTTGAAGGAATAACATGTGAGGATGACACATCATATGAGTGGTTCATTACAAAGACATGCTGATGCCAGTTACAAAGGAAGAAAGTGGATTAGCACTGAAGTGCTAGTGGAGAGAAAGTACTCTAGTGTGAGCAGGCTTTTCACAGAGTAGTCCAGAATAATAGTTAGATCTGTGTTGAAAGTGTGTTTTGCTCTAACTTTTAAAATAATATGTTCATTGTAGAAAAAATTGAAGTTACAGAGGAAAACAAAGCTAGTAAATCACAAATCTTGTTACTACTAATTTAAAACATATTATTCTCTATTTTATGTATTGATTGAGTCACTTAATTGGTTGGTGAATTGATTTTCTGTTATGAAAGCAACACGAGAGATGATTTTGAATTCTGAGGAAGGAATCATTTTAGGCGAGCATCACAGTGGAAATGTGGAAATATGAAACCTTGTCTTGTATTTATTTCTACCCCAGTTTTTGTCACTAAGCTCATCAAACAGAAAAGTTACTAATGATAGAGCAACTGCTTTCTCTAAAAATGTCCTGTCTTAGGGATCCCCTCTGTGGGAGACATAGAAACTAAAGTCTTCTGGGGTAGACCCTTCCCAGCCTCCTCTGGACATACTCCTGACGTCACCATCTTTTCCTGGAGAGATGCTGTAGTGCGTTTTTTGGGTGTCCTATGACCAGAGTTTCATGCACCCACAGACGTTGCCCTGCTGACCGGTGACCTAGCCTCAGCACACGTGATAAGAGTAGGAATTATGCTGGAACATTTGTGTTTCTTCCTTACTGGAGCCAGGCAGCATAGAGAGAATCCTTTCTGGCCTTGTCTTAGGTCTGGCCTAATTTCAGTTTCTCCTGGAATTGCTGAGCAAGGGACCCATTAGGGAATTTGGGACATTCAAAATTTGAGTAAAAAGCACTGCAAAAACCAAGACATTATAATAGTTCCAAATGACAGGATGGAGGACACCCTAAATTGACATAGCACTTTCCAGTTTATCTAGCACTTTTATATACATTATCTTATTTTGGCTTGGATTCCTGAAATGACCCTTAGTGGGTGCGGCAGGTTTTATACCTAAGGAAGTAGATGTTCGGCTAAATGGGGTGACCTGGACACGTTATCCTAGGGGGGAGCCTCAGAGCTCTTTGCCGCACGCCAGTTGGTCACCTCCCTGCTTCTGTAGGTGAGGAAATTGGGGCTCAGAAATCTCCAGAGGGAGGGCTTCAAAGGTTCAGTAGGTAAGACTGAAATGAGACTAAACTTTGAGCTTCTTTTTCCTTGACTGTTTATCTCTCTTTAGTACACTGCACAGAGAGAGAAAGGAAAAACACAACTTTTTTGGTCTGCAAATTTGGATCATGCGGGTATATCCACATTCTCTGCAACTTGCCCATGGGAATGGCATTTGGCATGTGTCTTCATTTCCCCAAAGGGCAGTATTAAAATCCAGTGGGTGCTTTACAGCATTGAGGGTATAGTTTTATTTTATTTTATTTTTTAAAGATTTATTTATTTATGCATACAAGAGCTGGGGTACAGGCCAGAGGTGTGGGGGGTGGGGTGAGAGGATTCATCAGAGACAAAGTGGGGAACAGAACAGGCAGATTGACCGAAGTACAAGCAACCCACATGGTGCAGCAGACCTCTTCTGTCTTGCCCACTGCTCCCCTGAGGGTCTAGTTTTAGATCCTTTCATTTGTGGGCTCTGAGACTCTAGGCCTATTGCTTGGCCCCTCTGAGCATGAGTCTCCTTATCTGTGAAAATATTGTGTGTTTCCTGGGATCACTGTGGGGACTGAATAAGGTAAAGTTCTCAGAAATGTGCCAGACACAAAGTAAGCAGGCAATAGTTGACCTTATGTGTCTAGCACAGAACACACCATGCTACGGGGGCTCCAGAGGGGTATTCTGGATGGACAAGGTAGAGCAGGAGCAGAAGTGAGACCCTTTACTCAGATGCTATGGAAAGGAACTTTAGAGTCATAAAGACAAGTTCTGTGTGATCACGTCATTACTCTAGGATGGCATGATAATTTTTAAAAAAGTTATATTTTCTCCTTTCAAAGTTTGCCTAGAGGTAGAAGGCTTGGGAGAGAAATTTTGATAGAACTTATATTAACGAATAGAGCTTGCCAAATAATGTCTAAGAAAGAGGATCTGGCCATTTCTTTGGACTCAGGAGCCAGCTGGGGTGGGTCCGCTTCTGGCCTTGGAGGGCAGGAGGGCTGCTGAACCCCCGCAGAGGGGTGCTCCCTGGGGCACTGCCCTGGCCTCTCCTGCAGCAGTGCCCTCATGTTTAATCAGAGCCTGGGCAGGGCCTGTGGGGCTGAGAACGTCTGGGGTCTGCTGCCTGCTGCTTTCTGTCTCACATCTTCCACCCCATGCCTTTCCATCTTCCACGGGGAGTGACTGTCTCTAATAGGGTGACTGTGACAGATGCTGTGGGAGTTCTGAGTTTGGGATAATGAGCTGTCATATGTCATTTCACTTAAACACAATAATACAAATATTTTGATCAAACATTTTCTCCAGCTGTTGAGCGAAAGCATAAAAGCAGCAGGGAGTGCCAGCGAACTCGCTGTTTCTGAAATGTTTTACCCTCTAAAAGCTGTTGCCAGTTAACTCTTTCTGTCTCTATCTGTCAACCTTTCTGCTCCTTTTCCTGACCCCTTCGACTTCCCACAGCACGTCCAGGGCCATAAATAAAGAGACTGAATTCAGTATGTGATGGGAGTGAAGCTGACCACAGCTTTTATTAACCTTCCTCCTGCTGGCCTCAGACCAGCTGCTGCCACCTCGTGAAACCCGCTTGGCCTGGTCATTGCAGCTGACCCCAGCATCCACCTGCCTCTTTTCCTCTCCCCAGGTAAAATCAGATAGGTTTTGAGACAACCTGTCTTTTGTAGGCACCTGGTAACTTGCTTCTTCTCCTTGTCCATGATAATTTCCACTGCAGATTTCTCCATCCCATCCTGTTCTGACTCGATTTCTGGAGTCTCTTCCTTGTCTCTAGACAGAAATCCTGGCCCCACAGCCAGCATCTCAGGGGTGAAAGGAAGTACAGTTGTGTTAGGGGTCTGGGGTACCCAGGAACACAAGCTTCTGACCTCAGCAGCTCTACTTGCTAGTGGGAACGTATCCTCTGAGATGAACATATCCTCTGAGCTGAAACTTCTGAAAGTGATGGGCTGCACCCCACCTGAAAACAAAGCTTAACTCCAGCCTCAATTTTAAGAGTGTCTGCTGACTCAGCAGTGTCACTAGTTCTGATAAGTGAGCCTGTCTTTAGGTGGGGGAACAGATCAGCTACTTCAGCTTTAAAGCTAGCCAGTTCTTCCCTCTCATTTTCAGGAAAAGAAAAGGGCGCGCCTACTTCTAATTCTAAAACCCTACCATTAGTAAACTCCTCTCACTTCCATTTTCCAAACCTAGCTGTGTTTACGCCATCCCTTCCGCTGAAAGTGTGCTTAGATGCCTCCATTCCTAATAAAGTCAAAGACCCCACACAAAGCTCCTCCCCTGTCCCCGGATCTTCTTTGACGGCTGCCCTGTCTCTTGCCCTCTCCTCTCTGCATCAGACTTTCCAGAGCCAGGGTGGGCCATGTCATGGTTTTCACCTCCTATTGCATCTACCATCCATTGCAGTTGCAAGCTCTCTCCTGCCCACCTAGGATGCACTAACAAACTCTGCATTTTACTTAAAACTGCCTCCTCCCTTTGGCTTCTACCTTACGAATACCTGTAGAGTCTCCTGGGTCACTGATATTTCCTCCTGTAGCAGTTTTGTTTTGCAGCTTAGTCCTTAAATTTTGGCTTTCCTCCAGATGGGCTGTTATTCTGTACCCTCCCCTGGGTCATTTCACACACACCTCCAGGCAAGACTTGGATCTGAGATTCTAGATCTGCATCTTGTTCCCCCAGGCATTCACAGAAGGTTAAAATTATAGGGTCTGAGGCTTCCCTGGTGGCGCAGGCAGTTGAGCTCAGCACTGTGAAGCTGTCCACAGCCTTTGCAGCACAGGTTCGGTCCCGGCCTGCCGGGGAGATACCCACATATCATGGCAGACCTCTCCTGACTTGCCCACTGCTCCCCTCAGCAGTGTATTTCAGTCAGTCTACCTGTTCTGCTCCCCTCTCTGTCTCTGGTGAATCCTCTCACCCTCCCCACACATCTGGCCTGTACCCCAGTTCTTGTATGCATGAATAAATAAATCTTAAAAAAAAATCTTGGGGGTCTCCTCAAAACCCTCTGACCCAAACCCATTCTCTGCCACTCCCTTGTCCCAGGCCTCTATCTGCTTTTTCTGTATGTCCCCATTTTGGTGACAGTGCCACCATCAGCTGAGCCCGTAGAATTCAACCCAGCCTTCTTTGCTCACCTCACCCATATCATTTCCATTCCCGCTTCCCTGTCTTCATTTTTGAGCATTCTCATCTGTTACCCCCATATAATCTTATACCCTCCAATCTATTTTTTACCCTCCCACCAAGTAATGATTCAAAAATACATGTCTAATGGTTTCAGTCTCTGGGCACAATCCTCTTGGCTATTGGCATGACATGTGAGACCCTCTGAGGGCTGGCCACTTCTTCCAAGGGGCTCCAGAGCAGTGCTTCTCAAAGTGCAGTCCCTCAGACCAGCAGCACCACCTGGAAATGTGTAGTAAATGCAGTATCATTCCCTCACCCCTTCCCAAGCCTACTGAAGAGAAACTGAAGATGAGTTCCAGGATTTGCATTTGTACAAGTCCTCCAGGGGATTGGAGACACTGGAGTTTGAGGAAGGCTGCTCTGAAGCTATCCGGGTCTTCTGGGGCTCCATGCACACCCTGCTGCTCCTGCCCTCTCTCTACTCAACCTTCTGGACAAGGTTATCCTCCAGGACAAGGAGGTTTCTCTAACCCCAATTTTGTGGGTGTCCTTGTGGGCAGGACTGTTAGGCTTCTGTGTCTGTGGGGTCTGCATGTGACTGGAAATCCGTAGTGCCAGTGAGGTTTGTACAGTGAAATGATTTCTACTTATTCATCTATTTATCAATCCATTAGTGAGTCCTAAGGTGGTTTGATTGTAGAAGCCAGGGAACTAATTCCTGGTTGAATGATTGAGGTGTTGAAGAGGTGAGGACAAATTGTTCATCAATGAAGCAGTTCTTTAAAGGGTAGTTAAGGTTAAAATAGTAACATTAAATGGAACATTCCACTCCTTACTCAAGCCTCCTTACTGCCTCCACAAGCCTCTTGCACACTGGTCTCTCCTTGGCTCCTACTTTATTTCTCCATCATTCCTTTCTAACAGGATAAATGTGGATCGAAGGTAAATTTTTGGTTTGTTTTTCTGCAATGAAGAAAGGCATTATATTTTTGGCCCCTCAGTCCTGAGTTTATTTGGGAATGTAGCCTTTTAATGATTTTTTTTTTTTTTTTTTACCCCTGTGAGGACCATTGGCTACGGATAGGAAAACAGAAGCTTATTCTTTAGACACAAGGATTTGTCAGAAAGCTCTAGTATACAGGCATTCCTTTACTCTTAAGAATTTACATTATTGTTTTTTTTCCTTTGGTAAATTTATTGCATTAGCACTTAATTGCTCTTTATGACAGTATTAAATTTCATGAGTGATTGATAGTTTTAATAGAGACCTGTGTGATTTATTTCATTTGGCATTTGAGGTTTACCCAATTCTTAGGTCATGAGTACTAGAATTACTTATATGACCCTGCCCAACACAACCACAGTATGGGTAAAACCCTAAATTTAAGTATAAAAGGAATGCATGTACTACTCACCTCATTTTCGTTTGATGCCCATGACTTCTTTTGTGATATGTGTATGTGTGGGGTGCGGGTGTTACAGGATGTGTCACCATGAAAAGGGGAGAAGCATTGCTGTGGCCTCTGCCCCCACTTCCTTGCCACCTCGATCTGCAACTCCCAGCAAGTGATGAGCCAGACTTCTGAATTGGGGAGCAGGAGGACGGAGAGAGGAATGAGAGGAAGGAGAGACACGTGAGAGGCTTTGGCATCTTCTAGGATGATGGCAGTTGTCATCTTGACCTCCTGGTGGATTATGCAGCTTGGGTGGTATACTGTGAATTTCAGGTTTCTCCTTCAGTTCCAGCTCTCTGAGACATGCTGAATCCCTTGCTTTTCCAACTGGAGGTACTTTGGACTCCTGGCAAGCTTTTTGGCCACAGCCACCCTGTCTGAGCCCAGCCTCTTTGGGATCAGATGGTTAATTTCAGAGTTTGATGGGGTGTCTGTTATTTGAAATCCTTTCTTCTTTGTCTCTGCCCTTTGAACTTCACCCATTAAGGATCTTGCAGCACACTAAAAATCTGTCAAACCCTTAGAACAGACCCCTTAAAAGATTGGGCTCCCTGGGTGTTCCTCAGTTTTGCCCCCATTGCTGTTGGTAGGTATATGTGTGTTTCTAAAGAAATAAAATAGTAGTTTCCTTCTGTTTTTTTTTTTAATTTTATTTTATATATTCTTACATCATTTTTCATTTTTGCACAATGTATGCATTTTCATCTTAGTTATATTCCCCATACAATTCCCACCCCCCGAATTTTGCCCTAATTCCACCCCCCTCCCCATAGTGCGTCTCTGGTTTATAGGTTTCTTTGCTCTGGATCAGTACGTGTGACATGGTTCTGCGATAGAGGCTTGGATGAAGCTGGTGGCAGACTTGGGGCTCTCTCCATCTGTAAAGGAGTTCAAAGGCCAAGGGTTCAGTTCCCGCCTGACTGGAACAACAGGGAGTGCTGTCACCAGTGAAGTCCCAAGAGGCTTAAGTCTTCAGTGGGCCACTGACCCACTTCATTTTGGGGTCTCTCACAGTTGCTGGAGAAGCTCTAACTCTAACCTCCTCACAATCTGCCCCCTGGTTTTCTATGTGTACCCCATGTACCCCATGTGCTTATTGATAAAATATTGATTCCTGCTTCTGAACTGGAATCCTAAGAACACACTATAGGCTTTGAGCTCCCAGGCGACTCCAGCCCCATCCTGGTCCCTGTCCAGGACCTTCTGTCCCTTCATGTGTCCCCTTGCTGCCCTGTCTCAAATATTTTTCCCAGACAAAACTTGCAACTGTTGCTGAAGTGAGTATTATTTTAACGAGTTTTTGTTTCCCTGTTTTGAACTGGGGGTAGCTGCTCACTTTGGTGTTGTCTCCAATGGCTTTACCAACTACTTCTAGAAAAAAAAAGGGTGTGTGTTCCAAGCACTGCCTTCTCCACAGTGCCCTGTGGATAATTCTCTAGGGCCCTTGGCCTCCAGGCAGATAATCTCCTCCTGGTTATCTGTTAATTACCAGTGAATGTGTGAAGTATTTGTGAAAAGGCTTTTGAAGTGAGTTCCACGCGCTGCTGCCCAGGCTTGAGCACCAGGCCCTGTTTCCCGGGCAGAGGGTTTCTCAGCGGCTCAGTCTGGTTCCCCTCAAGTGCTGGTATTCTCTTGCTAAATTGTTTGCCTTTCTAATGAAGTGAACTGTTTGTTTGACTCTGTGGAGGAAGGTATTTAACCAGGGACTAAAGTAAACGTTGGAGACATTCAAATAAGCCATGCATATCTGCTTTGTGAAGGGAAGGAAAACAGTTTGGCCTCCCTCACCTCCGGGAAGAGTCGTTAAGGAACTGTTTAAATAATAAATGGAGCCAAGCAAGCGAGCGGATATTGCTGGGCCAGTCTGGGGCTTTTGTGCTAGCCCTGGTGGGCCTGAGAATTTCTCTGCAGTGGCCGCAAGGGAGGAGAGAGCTGCTCAAGTCTTGCAGTTAGTAATTGTGATTTATTTATGTGTAGAGGGACTTCTGCTTCATTCAGCCTTGATTAAAACCAGCCAATTAGCCCTCAGGATGGCTGGTGAACGGCAGGGCAAATGTTAGCAATGGCAAAGGCAAGCAAGACAGCATCATAATGAAGTTCAGCCTAGGTCCTCCCTGGCCAGGAAAAGCTGGGGGACCAGACGCCAGGCAGCTGAAGTGGGGTCCTGTGTGTTAATGGGTAAGGAGGGCGGGCTACCCCGCCAAACCTGCCTGCTCTAAATGGGTTTTGTCATCTGTCTGATCAAGACAAAACATGCTCTAGTGCATAATAGCTTCAATGGAAAGAAACTTTAATACAATTAGTGTGTAATAAAAAGAAGAAAAAGAGAAAGAATATCGTTTACAAATCAAGCAACCAAAGTTACCCCATCCCCTTGTAGGTCAAACAGGCTTACTCAAAGCGGAACCGCAGAGGCCCAAAAGTTTGCCACAGTCTAAGGTACCTTCTGGAGGGGATCCACGGGAAAGGGACAGAAGGGGCCAGGCAAGTCAGAGATGAAAGTGTTATAGGACAGGGAGAGGGGCAGCCCAAACCCCCAAACCTGCCTATTCTAAATGGGTTCTGACATCCGCCGCATCAACACAAAACATATGAGACTTTAATGGGAAGGAACTTTAATACAATTAGGAAACAATACAGGAAAGGAAAAGAATCTGTTATAGAGCAACCCCGATATTAAACGGGTTTCTGGTTGTGGGTCCTCACCCGCGCGCTTTAAAGGGACTTATGAATACTCCACTACAGGCACACACAAAAGGTTAATAAAAGGTTTATTTACAAGGGAAAAGGAAATAAGGAAAATGTACAACTCAGGGAGAAAATAGGGAAATAAAGTCTTTAATGCGTCCTACCCGATCCGACGACCTGGAAACCCAAAGTCACTCTCAGAGCTGGCTGGACGCTGCCAGCTGGCGGAGAGCCAAAATGGGGATCCCCCAAAACCCATGTGTCTGCCTTTTATATCCACCTGGCTGCTTAACCCCACCCTCAGGTCCCAGCCACCTTCCCTTTGGTGGTGATGGGATTTGGAGTTCCCAGTGTCTTTGGCTTTGACCTGGGGTGGGGGTGGAGTCCACAAAGCCTATATGGAATTAGCTTTGGGACATCCTTTTCCCTCTAACAATTCCCCCCTTTCACTTTTTGTCACCATTTCCATGGTGATGAAGACTGAATATATGGAGGTTGGGATGCAGTCTCAGATGAACATTTTTTTCAGGTTCCAGTGTGAAAGAAAACCAGTCTCTCCAGGTATTTGTCCATTGTGGAAAGCAAAAGTCCTCTACTCCAGGAAAAATAGTTCATTAGTTCGAGTTCCCAGTATCTTTGGCTTTGACCTGGGGTGGGGGTGGAGTCCACAAAGCCTATATGAAATTAGCTTTGGGACATCCTTTTCCCCCTAACAAATCTAGTTTCTAAATGAAGCACCCAAAGTTACCCGTCCCCTTGTGAGTAAAATTCCATCCATATGGGATCGGCCCAGAACAAGGCCCCAAAGCCTGCCACAAGTCTAAAGCATCTTCCAGTGGGACCCAAAGAAAAGGGTCAGAAACAACCAGACAAGTCCGGAAGGAAAAGAGCAAAATCAACATCAAGATAAAAGCTGCCATTGTCACCTCCCCACGGGTCTCACCCACATCTGTGTCACCCAGTCCACGACCAAAAGACAAGCGCAGTTTCTTCACGTGTCTCTAGGCTCCATGCACCTCCTCCAGGTCTCCTGGCTCCATCCTGCTTCCTTCCTTCCTCAGTCTCCTCTGCAGGTTCTTCTCTCCCTGCTCAGCTCCATCCTCCCTTGGGAGGGGCAGGGAATCTGGAACTTCCCCCTTTCCTGGGGACCACCCTGTTACAAAAGGAGCAAAATCAAAATACAAGTCAAAGTAAAGGCTGCCTTTGTCAACCTCTCCACTGGTCTCTCACCCATGTCTCTTTCTCTTTCAAAGTGTCTCCTCCCATGTCCCCCATATCCTTGGTAAAAGTCCAAGGCTGATGAACAAGCACAGCTTCTTCACTTGTCTCTCTGCTCCATGTGCCTCCTCTAGGTCTCTTTTTTAATCTCCTTCCTTTCTTTTTCCAGTCTCCCTTCTCCTCCCTGCCCAGCTCCACTCTTCTGTAGGGTGGGGCAGGGAACATGGAACTTCCCCTTTCCCTGGGGATTACCCTGTTAGGAGGAAGGCTGTCCTTGTTCCTGCTTTAGGAACCTGGGCTGAATGAAGGTGTGATGTGAATGTAACCTGGTAGATGGATGCCAAACCTTTTTGCTGCTTCTAGCTTTTGTTACTGGGAAGGATGGAGCAGTGGGAATACCTGTGAAGGGAACAGGCCTGTTCTCAGAACCGGCTACATAGTTTGTGGGCTCCAGCGCAAAAAGAGAATGCGGGGCCCTGACTCAGAAATTAGTGAGAATTTAAGGTGGTGGCAGCAGAACATTAAACCATGCATGGGGACCTCCCTGATGGCGCAGGGGGTTAAGTACTGCACTATGAAGCAATCCACAGCCTCTACAGCATGAGTTCGATCCCCAGCCAGCCAGGGAGATTCCCACATGGCACAGCAGACCTCTCCTGCCTCGCCCGCTGCTCCCCTCAGCAGTGTATTTCCATCAGTCTGCCTGTTCTGTTCCCTACTCTGTCTCTGGTGAATCCTCTCACCCCCCACATCTCTGGCCTGTATCCCAGCTCTTGTATGCATAAATAAATAAACCTTTAAAAAAAATTAAACCACACATGGACCTTCTCAGAGGTGCCAGGGTCCTTTGCCCCTGAAGCCACCCTGCTCTAGCTTCTGGGCTCTGCAGTCAGACTGATTCTAACCCGAGGCCAAGCTTTGTCAGTTCCTGATACTCAAGGGCCTTTAACCCCTGTTTACCCATTTGGGAAACATAGTTACTAGTACCTACTTCATTAAGTTAATGTGGAGATAAAAAATACATGCAAAGTGTTAAGGGTACCCCTTAGCATATATTCAGCACTCAATCAATGATGGCCATTTATTATTTGAATGTACAGTATATGGCTAACATGGAATTTAGGAAACAGTGTTGGATTTTGCCATAGAATTTACTTACAAAGATGTGAAAAATCCGTCACATGCCTCAGGCTCAGCAAAGGATTGAGAGCAAAGAGGAGAACATGGGCTGAGCAGTCAGATCAGGTAGGAAGCTGAAGGTGTCCGTGTTGTTGACTGACAATGTTAACTTGCATTTCTGTATGAAGGGAAAGGGTTCAGAAATAACAGTGACCCCTTCACTGTGAGAACTCTAGAATTGATCAACCTCTTTCATCTATGTCTCTTGACCAACTCTTGATCAACTTTGTGAAATAAATAGGGCTGGGTTTTTTTGTCCTTCCTTTATTTTTTTTTAAAGCTGTGATTAATTTCTATTTATTTATTTATTTATTTATTTATTTATTTATTATGCATACAAGAGTTGGGGTACAGGCCAGAGGGGTATGTGTGGGGTGGGGGGTTGAGAGGATTCACCAGAGACATAGTGGGGAACAGAACAGGCAGATCGACGGAAGTACACTGCTGAGGAGATCAGCGGGTGAGTCAGGAGAGGTCCGCCGCACCATGTAGGTTGCTTCCTGGCTGGCCGGGGTTCAAACTCGTGCTACTGAGCCTGCGGACAGCTTCACAGGCGGCGTCCTAACCCTTGTGCCACCAGGGAGGCCCTAGTGTCCTATCTTAATGGGTGAAGAAATAATTTTTTTGTTTTGTTTTGTTTTGTTTTTTGGTCTCTGTGTGAATCTATAAAACTTGGATTGGAACAGGAAGCATTTTCAAATGTGTGGAAGGATGGGGTGTGAAAGGTTGCTGTGGGAAGGATATACCCAATAGGGATTGTCCTGCAGGGGCTTCAGCATGCATTCTCAGTGCACTAACTTTTTGGCTTTCTCCTAATTTTGGAGAGAGGGGAACTGAGTGGGGAGGATAGATTTTTCTAAGATTCATACTGATAGGGAGATAAATTTTATGCAAATACATATTGGCTCTAAGATGACCATCAGTGTGATCTGTTGCATGGTGTCAAAAAGATTGAAAGTGTGAGGAGCAGTCATAGCAGTCATGTTTTCTAGAAATGTGTCTAGACTCCTCTCTCTGACAAACAGAAGCCCATCTAGAAAGCCTAGGATAGGGTCATCAATGTAAGGGTCTCTTTTATCGGGGGATATAAATCCATGTATTGGGGCCATAGTCCCTAGGACTGTCTGTGCACCTAGGTGTACGAGGTGCAGTTCAGGACTCTGGGTATAGACCATATTATCCTCAGGGACCTGTGGGAGCAAGTGAACATTGTTGAGTTTAGGCACCTACCTAGTGCAGTTTGTAAATACAGGGTCCCATGCAATTGGTTTCAAGAGCAGTGTCACCTTACGGAGAAGGAGGAGAGGACCTGAGTGGAGATCAGAACGAGAGCACATTGAGCTGGGGCCATCATAGAAAGAAAGGTGAGACACTCCAGGGTCCTGCTAATGGACCTCAGGAAGAACCTCCCTCTAGGCAGCATATTTTCAGGGATCACTGAGGAGGTTGGAGATAGGAAGGAAGCAGAGGCCTGGGCCTCAGAGAATCACCAGCGGAAGACCCAAAGCCCCAGCTCAGTAAAAGCAGGCTCAGGACCATAGATCTTTCCAGGAAGAAGTGTCCCTGACACTGTGACACCCTCAGATCTATCATTCCTCCTCGCCCTAATCTCTTGAATATTTCCGAGCAGTTGGGTTTTCTGAGCTGTGGGAGACATGGAGCGGGAGAGGGGTGCAGTGGCAGTTGTCTTCTGCGGGCATGTGTGGTGTTGCACCAGAGCTTAGGGGCTCAGGACGAGGTGCCTCGTGCCCTGGTTAGGACATGCAAAGGCGGCTTCATGAGGACAGTAGATTAGAGATGATCTGAATTTATTTGGCATTCCCAAAAGAATTAGGCTAAGAATCATGATGGGAAGCCAGCTGAGATAGTGGCAAAGGACAGAGTAGCCAAGAGGAGAGGAAGCCACAAGTGTGAGCTTTGGGGAGTGGGTCTCGGGGTAGTCCTGAACTTGCACGTGAGCAGCTGTGGAGTTTGTGATCTGCACACCCAGGAATGTGCTCGGGCAGCAGCAGGATGGCTGAGGGGGTTGGGAGGGCTTCCCTTCGGTCAGGTGTGTAGCTTGGGCACTGCGTGGGCAGTGAAGGAAGAGGTGGTCTGGGAAGTCATGGGACTCTGATGGTCAGAGGTCAGACAGAAGGCACAGCCAGGAGGGACCCAGGTACCAATAAGGATGGAGAAAGAGTTTAGGTGTGAAATTATGACAAATCAGTTTTGACATTTTTCCTTTGAATTTCATCTTTTGTAGGTTCATGCTATCAGTATCATAATTTGATAATTAAAACTCTATACAGGAACCAGAGGAAGCATCATCATTTAGAGTTTTCAAACTTTACCATCTCAGTCATTAATGGTGGAGATGTCATTGCTTCTTTGTCACAGCTGGGCACTACTCTTAGGCAGAACAGTATTTCCCTCCAGTGATGCCATTTGATAAATGTTTACCTAGCCAGTGACCCTGAGGGAATGTGTAAAATGTGTGCCTACTGCTAATGTAGGATTGCAGGAAAAACAAATGTAAAATGGGGAGTATTTTGGTACATGCATTCTCCTGAGCCAGGATATGAAGTTTTTTTTTTTACCTCTACAAGGGGATTTCTTTCCTTTCTCTCCAGTGTCCTTGCTCATCTTGCAAGGGAATTACTCTTTGTACTTTATTATTTTACAATCATGATGAAAGGGGCACAGAAAATAAACTCTGCTTAAAAGCTTTGTGTGTTCCTTCTTCATGATGCTTCATGGAGAGAGAGAATTCAGGGCTTAAGGGACAGGAAAGTGGAGCTTTTCAATGCTCCCAGTGTGCAATAAATGTGCTGGAATTTCAATGGATTCTAAAGGCATAACAATAATAGCATTAAGAACAGGCCAGGGCCTTTGATGTTATTGACAAAAAAAGGGAGAGTGGGGGCGAAGGGGCCCCTTGTCATTTCTGTCATGAGCTTTTAAACTTTTGACCTCCAACCTTTTGTGTCAAAGAGTTTTTTCCATATGGTCTTGAGCAGCCTGTGCAAGTATCCTGAATTCACTGGAGCATCAACATCTTCTTGCTGGGAAAGGACTTTCAGTGTCCTGGAAAAGGCCCAAGTAGGGAGCTTATAGCTAGCTTACGGGTGATGAGGTGGGGCTGGAAGAAGGCTGTCTTTTAGGGCTAGAAGATGAACTTCAGAGGTAGGATTTGGCTTAGGGCATGAGGCATCTGTAGGGAGGTGGCCCCACATATGTTCTGAACATGGGGAACACGTGGCAACCTGCACAGAGAGGATTCTGCACAGGGAGGGGCTGTGCCTTTGGAGTCCCCTATTTTGCCTCTTGTTGGAGGCTTGTAAGTTAGTTGTGAAGTCCTGCAGGGCCCAGGTGGGAGGCTGGCCTGGTCTACTGCTGCCATTGCATGGCTTCAGTTTTCTTTCTTGTCATGCCTCTCTCTCTCTTTCTTGTAATAAACATGTATCAAGTGTAAACTGATATGCAAGAAGTTAGCCTCTTCAGTCTGGGAGGGAAGACGGCAGTTCTGGTCTGACTGCATGCCGGCGCAGGGGCACCCTCCAGGTTATGTGGCAGTCAGTGCTCATCTTTTGTGCATGTTTATCGACTCTACTATGCTCGTAGCTCTGTCTTCAGCACACACATACTGTGAGAGAGGACAGGAGTAGCCACCCAGAGAGCTTTGAATCAGGTGAGAGAGGCCTGAGAAATGCCAAGGACTTGATGTGGCCTCCAGCAGAGTGCTACAGGTTGTCCAGAGTCGTCCCACATAACCTGAATGGCTGAGGAGGGAGGAGCAAATACTCCCTTTGGGTCCTCAGGGAAGATTGACTGAGGGGGTGGCATTTGCATGAGTCTTGAAGATGGAGTGAGATTTGCATGAAATGGAGTCCATTCTTAGTGGAGGGGGCACCATAAGCTTTGATAATGAACGGAGCTCTTTGAAAATGAGGGGCCACTAACTCGGTGACTATGGACCGCTACCCTGGGGGCAGTTAACTTTGGGGGGCCTTGAATGCCAGGGTAAAGTGGTTGAGCTGAGCTGAGAAGGTTCTCTGGCACCACTGCAGATTTGGGGATCAGAGAGGGACATGATCCAGACTAGGTTTTGGGGACATAAATCTGGAGGATGCAGTTTAGGTAAGAGATGATAAAAAGTCTGAACCCTAACAGTGCCATGGTAAGAGTGTTGAAAGATTGTTGGCTTTGGAGTGAAAAAGATGGTCTCCACCACTCTTCTCCCATATTTTCTTGGATGGGGCCCTTAACCAGGTCCCTTGTCCACGAGAATGGACGTACTCCTACTGCCTGACCCTACTGGGTCATAGGAAGAAGTAAATAAGGTCAGGAGTCTAAAAAGTTTAGTATGGTGCCTGACACATTAAAACGGTCAGTTGTTACCAGGGAGGGTAAGGGGAACCTCAGAACCCCCAAACCTGCCTGCTGTAGATAGGTTCTGCCATTTGCCACATCAAGACAAAACATACTTTAATGCATAACACCTTTAATGGAAAGGAGCCTCAATACAATTAGTTTCCTATAAAGAAAAAAAAAAGTTTTTAAATCAAGCACCCAAAGTTACCCATCCCCTGTGGGTAAATGCCCCCCCAAACAGGACCTATCCAAAGCAGAACCACTGAGGCCCAAAAGTTTGCCACAGGTCTAAGGCACTTTCTGATGGGGACCCATAGAAAAGGGGCAAACATGGCCAGACAAGTCTAGAAGGAAGAAAGCAAAATCAAAATCAAGATAAATGCTGCCGTTGTTACCTCCCCATGTGTCTCTCAGCCATGTCTGTTTCAAGTGTCTCCTTCCATGTCCCCCAAGTCCCTGGTACAAGTCCAAGATCAAGAAGCAAGTGCAGGGCCTCCCCTGGTGACGCAGGAAGTTAAACGCCACGCTGTGAAGATGTCCATAGCCTGTGCAATGCAGGCCGGCAGGTGAGGGTCTCGACACCTGGCGCGGCTGACCTCTCCTGTCTCGCCCGCTGCGCCCTTCAGCAGTGTATTTCTTCAGTCTGCCTGTTCTGCTCCCTGCTGTGTCTCTGGTGAATCTTCTCACCCTCCCACATATCTGGCCTCTACCCTAGTTCCTGTATAAATAAATAAATAAAATCTTCAAAAAAAAAAAAAAGCAAGTGCAGCTTCTTCACATGTGTCTCTCTGCTCCTCTAAGTCTCCTTCTTACTCTCTATTCTTTTCCTTCCTTCTCCTAGTCTCTTCTGTAGCTTCTCCTCCTCCCTGCTCAGTGCCACCCTTCCTTGGGTGGAGTAAGAACCTGGAACCTTTCCTTGGTGACCACCCTATCACACAATGACTTGTAGTTATAGTCATGATTGATTCCACCATTATTACTGATTACTATTAGTGGAGCAAATCTTAGAACACCTTTAGTTGATGATTGACAGGAACCAGAAATGGGGTATGGGCTGTGGAGATTAATGGGAGAGTCAGTAACCTACTCTTTAACAACCTCTCATCTGATTTTTCTTTTTTTATAGTTTAACTTTATTTATTTATTTATTTTTTTTTTTAATATTAAATTTTATTTTTATATTCCCCCATTTGAGCAGAATGATTATGTGCCTCGTTCTTTTGTTAAGGGTTACAAAGATGCCAACCAGTATACCCTTAAGGTCACTACTGATTTTCAGTGTCTTCAACATATTTCTTAAGATGTCCTTGGATGAGTGGCTCTCTTTGGTTACTTTCGTGGTTCTCTGCTGTGGAAGACAAAGGCTCCCCTATGTTTGGAGCCTCATTCCAGTCCGTCTCCAACCAGGCAGGCCTGGGTTTATGTGCCCAGTGCTCTTCATGGTTTATGTTTCAGAAGTAGGATTGAGCAATGATTTGGGAGCCCATGAAGTTCCTAAAATTCTGCCCCACTGACAGAGAGGGTGTTGGTAGTGCCTTCTCCAGTGTCCGCTGGTAGTAGAATAGAAGGAGCACCAGCTGACTTCATAAGGCCTTAACCTATGCAACTTTGGATAGATCATTTTGCTTTTTGAGCAGATAATGAAAACGTTCCTTCTTTGTTCTCAATACTGTCTTGATAATAGGCAATAAAGAGAAATAAGACTTTAGGGGAATAGGGTCTTCCCTGGTTGCGAAGCTGCCCGCAGCCTCTGCAGCGCCGGTTTGATCCCAGGCCACCGGGCGAGGGTCCCACATGGTGCGCAGACCTCTCCTGCCGCCCACTGCCCCCCTCAGCAATGTGATTCATCGGCCTGCCTGTTCTGTTCTGCTCTCTGGCTCTGTGAATTTTCTCACCCTCCCGCGCTTCTGACTGTACCCAGTTCTTGTATAAATAAATAGATAAATAAATCTAAAAAAAAAAAAAAAAAAAACTTCAGGGGAATAATAATAAGCTTTAGAAATTATTATAGATGGTCAAGAGGACCTCATAAGGAAATGTTCATAAATTTCATAATATCTAAAGCATTATATTCCTGTGCTTTCACATTTTACTACCCGATTCACTCATTTTACAACATTGAAAAGGACTTGGAAACTCTAATTTTGAGATGGTTTTATTTTGGATAGGATACAACTTCCAGCCCTCACCTTTGTTGATTAATTGTTGCTTTACTTAACTAAGCACTTCTGAGTCCATTGTGTCCCCCAGGCTTTGGTAGTTAGATCTGAGATATCAAATGATCGTTCCTGGAAACGATCATCTGCTTTCTCTTCATCAGCAGTAAAAATACTAATGTGTATTTTTGGAACTATGAATTTGCCTTTTGAATTGTTACATACCCAAAAAAATGGTATCGATAGAAGAAATTCTTATTTGTAACCAATTTCCAAAATTTGTTGTCACTGAAAATATAGCATTGGCATTTTTTAAAGAAAATGAATTCGTCACTTTTAAATGTAGTGATTCCTCGTGTGCTTTCATGATTTCCCTGGGAGAGTTCTACAGTTTTAAGTATAATGCTGTAAACCTTCTCTTATTTCTCTTTGCTGACTCTCCCTCTATTTACTTTGTCTCCCTTATCCTGGCAAGAAAGCTAGAAACAACAAATACATCATGAATGCATATGTATGGGATCATAGGCAAGACACATGCCAGAGACTCTGGATGGAAGGTTCTTAGTAGCCGGCATGTAGGGAGAGATGTGGTCTGTTTTTGCCATTGGGAACCAAACAAATGTGACTTTTATCTGAGAAATGTACAAAAATGTTGGAGGTGCTAAAGGCAGAGATTTTTTTTTTCACTTGCAGAGGGCTTTTGCAGACTTGTCTTTTTTTGTTCAGTATATAGAAACGCATAATATTTTGTTATGGAGAATGGCATGGATGAATTGTGGTATGGGCGAGCAGACTGCTGGGTAGCATTGAGGTCTAAAATATTAATTAAATTAATTTGATATGCTTACTTGCTTGCACAGAAGAAATGGTAGCAAAATTACTATTTGAGTACTGGGGAATGCCCAGGGAAATATAGGGAACGGAAGTAAGGAATGTTGGGTAGTTGCCAGAAGTGACAATTTGTCAGATTTTAGAAAAAACGTAGTTTTTGTTGTTAATTAGCTTTATATGTAACTTTGTGTATGTTTTACTTAACTGCTAAGGAATCTTAAATTTGAAAATGTTAAGTAATTATTATCATTTCTTGCCAGATTCATCATAAATTTCATCCATTATTGTTTTTAGAATTAGGATTTGCTAAAATCACAGGATAAGTATTGTTTTTCTGAATAAATACGATGCTTCAGCTACAAAGATCTTTTTAATTCACTCAAATTGATGTATAAATATATTCCCACTCAAAACTACATATCCATAAAGAAAAACTGATTTTTTCCTAAAATATTACAGTTTCTGGAGTTACTTTAGCATGGTGCTCTAGGAGAGGGTTTGTCAAAATGTTTTGTATAATAAGCCAGTTTGTAAATATTTTAGGTTTCTTGTGTCATGTGTTCTCTCTTGCAACGAATCTACTGCTGTAGATTGAAAGTCTCTATGAACAGTATATAAACAAAAGACACCTATATTCCAATAAAACTTTATTTACAAAAGCTTAGTAGACACATAGTGTAGTTTGCAGATACCACCCATAAGATATGCCCTCCAAGTTAAGTCTCCTGCCATAGTATAGTATAAAGTGACAAAATAATAGATTTTTAATCTGGATTCTACAGTATACTAGAACCACAGTTTCTTAAACAAGTATATGTTGGAGGTGTTTTTTTTTTTTTTAAGATTTATTTATCCAAGAACTGGGGTACAGGCCAAATGTGTGGGAGGGTGAGAGGATTCACCAGAGACAGAGCGGGGAACAGAACAGCCAGACTGACGAAATACACTGCTGAGGGGAGCCGCAGGTGAGACAGGAGAGGTCTGCGTGCCATGTGGGCTGGTCAGGATTGAAGTGGCGCTGCAGAGGCTGCAGGCAGCTTCACAGCGCGGCGCTCAACTGCCTGTGCCACCAGGGGAGGCCCTATGTTGGAGGGTTTTATAAACAACATGATCAACACTGATGACTGGCAATATTTCAACTCCACATGACATGTATATAAGACTGAAGGAAGATGGATTTCTGAGCTCCATGAAGTGCTCCAAGGATGGTTACCTCAGGGTACCCAGCAAGTACACAGCTGGTCCCTCTGGCCCTCCACAGTTTCTGCTCATAGTTGACTCGGTGGGCCATGATTGCCTTGTTGATCTAGGCATCCCCTGGTCATGCATTCTGGGGGTTATCCTCTAAGGGGCCAAATTAGCTCTTTCCCAGCACCTTGTTATCCATTGGGAAATTTCATAGCCACAGGCAGGGATGTGAGAAATCCAAATGAGGGAGTCAGTATGGGTGTGGAGTCAGTCTACATGGTGATATGTCCCTCGGGACACAGAGCCCTGGAAGAAATGTAGTAGTCGCTGAGGGGGTGAATGGAGATGCCCAAAGCAGGAAGAGGCAAAGATGAGGCCGTGGCTGCCTCTTCAGCATCCCCCTGGAGTGATGAGATTCTCTCTCCAGTGAGGCTTCTCATTTGGTAGGCATGGGGTGATCTCTTGGGCTTTGGAATAGTGAATGTTACCCATGTGTGGTTTCAGCGTTTCTATTGATGGTATGTGACTGTGAATTTGAGGGCACTGGACATATCTACAGGAAGTGCTGAATTTAAAGACAGGGAAAATAATCTCTAGCTCTGATCTAGAATAAATTCCAAAGTCAATGTACAGAAGACTTCAGTATTTAAATAAGCCAGGAGAATTTGTGCCCTTGGCAGTTTACTCTTGTGGGTCCTCCAGTGCTGTTTTCTGGGCACTTTCAGGCCACTGAAGTACCATTTGGTGAATTACTCCTTCAGGGCATTAACTGAGCCCACTTTGATCTCTTTTTTTAATCTAGTATCTTTGTATGTAAATTTCAAACCATAAAAGACAGTACCCCAGAATGGCATCTGAGAGATCTTATAGCCTGAGGATATGAAAACTATTTCTTGGGAGAGTGATGCAACTAAAAATAAATCTCCAAGTGTCTCTCTCTGGCTACAGGTTTTATGATCATCCCAGGCTGTTGTGAAGAGACCTGAAAATCAATGCTTCCCATTCCTAATGAGACCCTTAATGTGTAGCATGATGACAGCCAGCGTGAAATCGAATACTGACAACTATACCCAGCACAAATATTTTTACTATGCATTTCAATTTAAACATGTGTCAAGCCAATTACATATTTATGGGGTTTAAAGACTATTCCACTCAAGCCTCCGATAATATGCACTGTTCAAATTTTGGCTTAGTCTAATAGGAATTTGGTCCCATAGTCAAATCTCTTGTATGTCTGTAATAAATCATCTTTGCAACCATAAGCATGTACAGTTGACTGCTTACCATTGCTCCACAGGCTCACCCCTACCTGGTAGAATTTTAATTCCCTCAGTAAAATTGATTCCACCAGTTCTACACATTATTCTCCCTGTCTTCCATTTAGCCTGTTAGTTTGCTGACAGTAGAGTACACAGCACTTAGCAGCTGGTTTGTGGAACCATCAGTCAGGAAATTGTATGATAAATAGGAGGTAGCCAGGTCTAGTGGCACTTCCTTCTGCTTCAGCAGTTTTTGCCTGACTTTGGGAAAGTCATCATGTGGTGTTTTGTCAAGAGCCAGAACAGGAGGTGGCCGTGGCGCGGGAACTTATTACACATACATTTGAGTTATGATTTGCCAAGGCTGCGCTGCTCACTTGTAAATAATAAACTGCGAGGTGGGTGATGATGGTGACTGCTGGCGATCTGGCCTGTTCTTGTCACCAGGGTTCTCCTGGCAGCTCCCTGGGCCCATGACAGACATGTTGCTGACCTTCCACCCAGAAACCACAAGTCAGATGCAAGGGAAGTGCTCAATATTTGAGGATGAGGGATTTTTTTTTTTCTTTCTGTTTTTAGAAGTGTGTTATGGCTAATGTCATGTATGTCCAGGCACATACTGTACTGCTTGATTGTTTTTTTTTTTTTTAATTGAAGTGCTGTTGCATTATAACATGAGTTTCAGGTGTGCCTCTTTATAAATCAGCATCTGTATGTACGCCATTAAGTTCACACTAATTTTCTTCTTCATTTACACTGTTAAGTTGTGGTCAAGCATGTCTTGAATTGGAAGAGGGGTGTTCCATTGCATTTTCCCAGAAAGTGGCTGAAGAGGTATGATTTCCACTGATAACTGACACAACGTGCAATTGTTTGCACAGACCTCATCAGTCCAAGAGAAGGTAAATCAAGAGGGAAACAAATAGAAACAGTGAAAGACTTAAACTAAAAACAGATGTCTTCAGTCAAGTCAGACCATATCCATTAATTTTTTGTTCTTTTAATTCCAGAATGCAGAATTCATATATTTCCTTGGGCCGTAAATAAACACTTAGTGCAAAGAATGTTACAGGACGAATGCATACTTTCAGTCAGAATTAACTTTTACTCACAAAGCAGTACATACTCAACAGTCAAAAATGACTAGTAAACACGAAAACAGTTGTGGTTTATATTTTTCTCTCAAATATTTTTGCAATGTTTTGAAAGTTTTTTTTTTTCCATTCTGAAAGGAGAGAGAGAAGTGAATTAATATCCTATTAGAATAATTTCTTGAAAATGAAAAGATGGCAGTGCTTTAAAATACCTGTGATTGCCTTGTACTTTTGTCTTGGGAAAGAGAATTTGGCAGACTTTTTTGATTTTTTAAAATTAACTGGTTGGTCCTCACCCTGGTGTATATAATCACTGCACCTTCGTTATCAATACTCATTAAAGATATAAACTGTTACATACTGGATATGTAAGGCATATATAGAATGTATAATAAAGCCATACATTTCATCCCTGCCTATATGAAAAACATGGTTTTATGCCTTGTTATAATTCATATTTATATACACATAGAGAAAATCAGATTACTTAGCACCCACTTGTCTGGTTTGCAGAGAATCTGATCACACAGAACAGCCAAGAGCTAAGAAGTAAGGAAGTCAACATACTTTCCAGCTTGACATAGGTGTCACATATTCCTCAAAGCAGCCATAAAAAATGGCCTGTGGGTGAAGCTGTTAGGAGGGGTCAGATTTGATGAATGTTTAATTTACACATAGTTCTAAATAGATTTGTTTCTCTGATTCCCAGAGTAGATGACATATGTTAAGTTTGATGTCTGCAGAAGGGAAGCATGTTCTTAGCAGCAGCCCCTAGGGAAGGAGAGAGGAGGAAGGAGCAGGAGTGCCCCCTCCATGTCCAGGGCTGTCCATGTGACCTGGACCCACACGGGATTCATTTGGGCATACTTCATATTTTAAAATCAGGAAACATGCACTGGGTATATGTCAAACTTTCAAACTGGTGAAGCAGATTACACAATTTTATATTGCATTAAGAAGGATGAATAATTTTCATTGAAAATGGCTGAAAGACATAGGACATTTTGGCTCTGCAGGATTACGGAGTTATGTGGTACACTGAATTTGAAGACAGTGCTGGGTAATTTTCAGACTTTGTATGGCAACTATCAAGACCTGTGTCCAAAAGAACTGACTCAGACATCTTAATATTAACTCCTAAATAGTGCAGTTAAAATAGAGTCATACAGTTCATCCCTGCGTATGTGAAGAACATGGATTTATGCCTTGTTATAATATATATTTGTGCACACATGGAGAAAATCAGATTAGTTATAAAATATACGAAATGTGTTAAAGTGATAGGGTAGTATATCCTTCATCTGTTGAATTTCTAGCATTTTTTGTGCATCCTGACATCACAGCAACAAAGATATGACAATACCAAGAGGATTCCTTTCTTCCTACATCCCTACTCCTTTCCCCTTTATCTTACAAGGCCAAGCACAGTGAGTAATTGACATTTTCAATATGCTAGTCCTCCTTCAATCAAAGAAGTTTTCTGGGTTCTAAGTTTGGTAGAATCGAAGCTTTGATTCTATCGATGCTATGTTAATAGATTTTTACACTTTTTTTTTTTTTTCAAGATTGATTTATTTATTTATACAAGCACTGGGTACAGTCAGAAGCACGGGAGGGTGAGAGAAATCACCAGAGGCAGAGTGGAGAGTAGAGCAGAGCAGGCAGACTGACAGAGTACACTGCTGAGGGGAGCAGCAGGCGGCAGGAGAGGTCTGTGCGCCATGTGGGACCCTCACCCCTCGGCCAGGGATCAAACTGGCGCTGCAGAGGCTGCGGGCAGCTTCCCAACCCAGCACTCAACCGCTGCGCCACCGGGGAGGCCCTCTTATTTATTTATTTATTTATTTTTCATTACCATACTCTTTGATTCTCAAAGGAAAGCAGGGAGGGCAAAATTTAAAGCAAAGGAAGTAAGGTATTGTAATGTTTCCTTAAAAAAGTTTTATGTTTGCATTCTCAGCCATTCTTATTGAGGAAAATTTGGAAAAAAAATGAGAAATGTTAAGGGAGGTCAGTGAAAACCACCTGAATTCACCACACACATGCATAGCAGTCATCTACATCTACGGGGACTTAGGAAATTTACAAGGAAGGGGTGCCACTCACACCCAAGTCTGTTTCTGGCATAGCCGTCACCCTACTTTCTCCACATAGAGCTTCTGGGTCACTTCTCCCAGCAGTTAATTTTGTTAAAGATTTATTTTTATTTATTTATGCACACAAGAACTGGGGGGTGAGAGGATTCACCAGAGACAGAGTGGGGAGCAGAGCAGGCAGATCTACTGAAATACACTGCTGAGGGGAGCAGCGAGTGAGACAGGAGAGGTCTGGTGTGCCATGTGGGTTAGCTCCCTGGCCAGGATTGAACTCATGCCGGTAGCTTGATAGTGACTTGACCCCTTGTGCCACCAAAAAGGCCCCCTCCCAGCAGTTATGTAGAGCCTGTTTATAGCGCCTCCTCATTTGGAATTGCCTGTATTATCTTGCAGTCCTTATGTCTACCCAAAATTTTCTGAATTTTAAAATATGTAGAAGTCCTTCTAAGGTTAGCCTGATGTATAGATCATTTCTGTTTTGGGAATAGTTGTTTGATGGCTGCGTGCAGCAGCCAGGATGGCCACAGGTGGAAGGGAGCATTTGAAGACTGAGTCGCCATGTCTGCTGTAACTTCAGGCTCATATCCAAGGAGCACACACACCTCTACATTTTGTGTTTTAGACTTATTTATTTTGCTTTGAAACTTGAAAAACACTTAGTGTCCCTTGCAAAATAGCCATTCATCTAATGATAAAATACAGCAAAACTCTTTTCAGTATCACTATTTAGGAAAAAAAAAAAGTTTATTTTCAGGATTGACAGCGACCATCTCTGTAAGTCACCACAAGTATGTGGAGGAAGAGAAGCTATTTTAAGGAAGTGCACACACACAGGAGCCAAGGTTGAACATTAAACTGAGTAAGAACACAAAGGGCAGCGGGTTCGCATCCAAGGTGAATATCAGGGTTTCAGGACAGTCCCCTCTCAGTTTGCTCCAAACTTCCCTCCGATGGAGTTCAGCCTAGCCCTTCCAGCCAGGTCATGTAACATCTCTCTGATCAACCTGTAGATTTGCTGCCCTGTGTTGGGGCTGCAGAGGTCTAACCCAGAGAAAGGAGGGAAGCATGTACTTAAAGAACTGTGGGTGGAAATGCTATGAATACTAAGAAGGACTTTGGAAAGGACTACTTCCCTTACAAAGCACCTTGTGCCCCTGGTGGCACAAAGGGTTAAGATGCAACCTGTGAAGCTATCCACAGGCACTGCAGCCACTGCAGCACAAGTTTGATCCCCGGCAGGCAAGGGAGCTACCCACGTGGTACAGCAGACATTTCCTGCCTTACCTGCTGCTCCCCTCAGCAGTGTATTTCAGTCAGTCTGCCTGTTGTGATACCCACTCTGTCTCTGATGAATCCTCTCACCCCCCCACACCTCTGGACTGTACCCCAGTTCTTGTATGCATAATTAAATAAATCTTAAAACAAACAAACAAACAAAAACCCACAAAGCATCATGAGTGTGGGGGAAATGAAACTGTTACATATTTTTCTATAATTCACTTCATAATATAAAAAAAAGTCTTAAAATCTGTTCCTATTGTTTTTGTGGCTCCCTCAGCCCTTCTACACCTTTCTCTAGAACAGAGGCACATACTGATTCTTTTCTCTTGCTTTTCTGTCTGGTATTCCTTTGCATTCATAGGTTCTACTTTCTCAGATACAGGTATTATTTACTTGGTCCTGCTTCTGCAAGTGTCTCCCTTAGCTTCATGATGAAAGTTCAGCAGTTCTCCCAGAAATTCATAAGGGACTTAAGAGATCTGAGAAATTCAACATTTCGTGGAGGTCATATAGAGGAGTTGCTTCATACACTGGGATTCTGTTTCAGAGTGTTTCTTTTTTACAGGGTGGACTTTCTTTCTTTTTCAGACCCTCCTCATCTTTTTCCTGCATTTCATCCTCCTGTGCCAATTGAATCGCGACACCACGAGGGGCGTTACCATTATGATCCATCTCCGATTCCACCGTTGCATGTGTGAGTATTACAACTTTAGCCACTAAGGAAAAATAACAAAATACTGGCTTTTACAGTCTCAGGACTTTTTGTTAACAACACAGCTATTTGGCTTTGAAGATATGACAGATGTTTAAGATTTACTTTCGAAATCCAGTAGGCCTATATGTTATAGACACAATGAAGCAGACCCTGCTGCCTCCTGAAGAATGCCTGTCCCCCTAGGTGTCTGCCAAGTATTTCCTATGTATTTTGCTGACATGTGTTCTGTGGACTCTAACTATTAAGTTAAAAAGTAGAGGCCTAATGGAAGGGAATGTCTCAGAATATGTCTTTGATTGCAATTAAAGTGTGAAGTTTCTCATGCTAAAATTTCTGTTAGGAAAAAGTCTTGTCCCAGGGCTCACAATGGATCATAATGAAATTTTTATGGTAAATTTTCATAGCCCCCCCCCTGGTGTGTACACCAACATTCACTTGATGGATGGGAATGTCACCTAAACAAAATGGCAAATGTGATCGAGCACATGATTTACTCAAAGATAAAAGGAAAAAATGGTGGTGATAACATACATTAGAAAGGGAAGGAGAACATCTCCTGATATGAAGTAGTGTGTTATTCCATTTGGAGGAAAAATGAATAGTGGGCTTGCAAACTTAAAAAGGTGTTCTTACATAGTGTTGTCCAGACAATCATCTCTACCACAATAACTCCAGCTCCTCTCTGGAGGGGCTGTCCTTCACTGACTGTTTGATATATACATTTAGTCATGTCTGGTAATCATCCTTCATTCTAAGACAGTAAAGTTAGAAAAGCACAAATAATACTTTGAAGAATAATGCTGGTTATTTAGATGGTAGATTGCATCTCCATGGCTATTAGTTACAGCTGTGTAATTATATATATGCCAAAGAAAAATGAAGTTGTTTTATAACAAGTCCTCCTCTGTGAACAGAATTAATTGATATTAACAACCCTAACTACATGCCCAAGTACACATATAATATTTTACCAACAGTTTTTTGGATCCATCTCCCATTACTGAATTGTAATTTCAGAGCAGATTTGCCTGGAGGTAAGTAATAAATCTGTGTTGCAGACTTCTATAAGCATTAAAGGAGAAGTGGGTATTTATAGAAAGAGAATACAGAAACTTGTGACTTGCGCTTCAGCTTTGCCCTAGAACATAAGTATTTACAGGATTCTAAAACCTGCTAAAAATACACTCAATAAGACCTTAAGGCCAATTTAAACCCCTCCCCCATATAAAGGGAAGGAAACATCAAATTTAGGCAGAAGCCTGCCATGTAGTTTACCCCATTTTATAGAGGTTTGCAGCACAGATGGAACCCCAGGGTCCTCAGAGGGGCTCTGCCCTGTGGTCTAGAGCCAGCCAGGGCCTTCTCGGCCTTGCGATCTCAGATGGCTGATTCCTTCAAGGTTCCAGTCTCTGCAGTGATATACCAATTTAAATCAGATTTTGTATGGAATCTTCGAATTCTTCACTCTTCATTGTTTCAAAAATCCTGTCATAGAGACATTTCAAAAAATGAATTTATACAATAGACTGAACTAGTTCCTCTGGGTTCATTATAGTTTGCCTTTTAATTAAATTAAAAGACGACTTTATCAATAAAATCCCAAGTCTGTGGCAAAATGCAACAACAGCAAGTGTTCATATAGCCACACCATTCTAGATTCTGATCTCTGTACCCAGAGTAATGGGTCAGTGATACAAGCACCACAAGGTAAGCCTGGCCAAATATGGAGAATCCTGAGAGAGGGGGTTGCATTTCATATAGCTGAGCTGGAAATTCTACAGATTTTAGTGTTTCCTGCTTTTTTTACCCATGCCTTAGGATACCATAGCAATAATTGATTTACTTAATCCTCTACCTGCCTAAACATATAGTTACCAAAGACTCATAATGTAAGGCTGGGTGGTAATCCTGAGCCTGGTCTCCAGGGGTTCTAAAAGGGAATGCCACTGCTCTGGGCACAAAGCCCAGTAAATAGTCAGTGGCTCTAGGGAGGTCCTGGGGAGAGACATCGAGCTTATGAAGTAGACTCCCAGAGCTAGGGCACTGCGCACTTCTCTGCCTTCTAACATGGCATTGTTCCTCGCTCATTGCCCTCAGCCACCTTCCCTCTCTTGAAAGTGAGAGGCAAACTCCTGCTCCAGCCTCTCACTTTCAAGGCCTATTCAAATGTCTCTGTGACTGACTGTCCTAGTAGCACTGTGTGTTTATGGCAAGGGATTGATATTTGAGAAAGGAGAGGGTCCTGAGCTCAGTCCCCCAATGATACAAAATGACAACTGCAGTTAAGTTTTGGGAGTCAAAACTTACATGCAGATTTTCAGCTGCTCAGAAGGGGGGCTCCCCTAGCCACTCCTCCCATCCCCAGTTTTTCAAGGATTAACTGCCCTGTTTTCTTTCCATGGAAATGAAGTGATCTGCAAAAGTTGCCTCTCAAACTGCAGAAAGCTTTCAATGAAATCATGTTCAGTGAAGTCACTTTTAAAAGCACAGCAATCTCTGAACAGATGCTGAGTCAGCACTGGAGGCAGTTGGGGGCATGAAGAATACCTGGTTTCTTTTCTGGCTTGATTCAGTCTTGACTGACTGCCTGGGCTGCTTCTACTTTCTGAGGCGCTGTAAGTAGAAGCCAGTGATTTTGGAGTGGAGGACAAGACAGGTGAATATGGCCTAGTTTCTGAAATCTGAAAAGTATATCTCTTTGCTGAAGGGTAAAGCAGTAACCTGGAAAAGTAAAGTGATTTTATCTAGAACCTGAATTCCAAAGTGCTTGCTATTAAATTGTCCTAGAGAAAATGAGATCAAGTGAACTTACTAGATTTTTAGAATAAATATTTTTAATTATAAGAAGACAAAATTTGGGAACATTCTCATTATTTTGTACACATAATAGTTCTTCTTGTGCCAACTTTTAAAAATTAAATTATAAGTCTCTTGAAAACAGAATTTGTGTTGATGATGGAAATGCCAACAGATCTCTGTTTAGAAGGATGGCAGACGCTGTGATAATTATGCTGACATAGCCTATCATTAAAGATTCTATTGAAAGAGGTTTATAAATTGCTCTTCTTTTTAGATAAACCACCCTATATTAAGGCATCAATGATATGGTGCAGAATTAAATTAAAATCTCATAAAATGAAATATGTTCTGTATTAGCTGTTTGACACTTAATTTGCCTCTGAATGAGTAGAGGAAATCACAAATTAACCTGCCTTTGTTTTTCCAACCATAGCTTATTAGGTGTTAGAACAACTGCAATTACAGCTTGATAATAACCAGCAAGCCTTATAAATATGTACGGAAATATGTCAGTTTGTGTTAAAGAACCCGGTTTGTTAATGGAATGCCTTTAGTTTACCCTACTTGCTCCCACAGCATTATCCACAGATTATGGTTAGGCAGTAGAGAGTGTAGAAACTGAAATAGTTTCAAATACAGTGACAGAAGTAATTCTAGAATTTACTAGTATTTTTTTTTTCCTTAACTCTAAATCACGAGTTCAGATTAAGGACTTGTAGGTGGGACTTGGAATGTAGGTCTCATTTTTCCTTGAGTTGTCACATAAAGATTGTCACAGAAAATGGGCAGTTCCTCCAGTGTGTTTATTTAATTCCATCATTTTGAAAATTAAGAAACACTGGATGTCAAGAATCTCTTTTTCTTCTGAAAGTTGTTCTTCACTGAATTCACTAGAAATTATGCCCAATAGAAAATTGTTTTTTTTTTTTTTAAATCTGAAGTTTGTTTTTTTTTTGAAAATCTCTTCAATCATTTGCTTTGATCTTAAGTTCCCTGTTTCAGTATGTTATTTATTAAGCTTCTTTGTTAAGAAAACAATATAATATTTTAGAAAGCAAACCAGTGACTCAGTGAGTACATTTTATTATATTAATGAGATTATTGGGAGCATTAATGACAGAACTTGAATCTGTCTCCACATAGTGAAACTAATAATTTTGTGTTTATTGTTACTTCACGGCCTTCCCTGTATTTTCTGCCTTGTGTTGTTTACACCAGGGCTGTGGTCTCGTGTCACTCTGGAGGAGCGCTGTTGTATTCTGTGGGAAAGGATGAGGCTCTCTAGGTTAAAGATACTACTGTTTAAAAGATTTCACTTGGAAATGTAGATAATTGGAATATTACATTCCCTTCCCCAAGATCATGGATGTATTTTCATGTGACTACTTTCAATTAATAAAAAAAAAAAATACTTTCTCTTTCAGTTTGAGTATGTACTTTAAAATAAAACATCAGTGCTAGAACTTATTTATGCATGCTTTATTTGCATGCTTGCTTATAAAAACTAGACCTAGTATATTCATAAATGCTCAAATTATAGAGTTTTAACTTCCATGGTCATTCTGGATTTTTCACTTGGGGAAAACATAGCTTTCTTTTATGTTGAACTTTTTTGAGCCAGTTTTCACAGTTGAGGATCAATGGGAATTGAATGTTTGACTTCCACTTGTTTCATACTATGTGCTACAATTCATTTTCTAAAACAGGATCCATAGTTATGAAAACATTACAGTAATTCAGTCCCCAGGGACCTCTGAAGGCTGGCCTGAGAGCTGCCCTGGCTTTTGTGGGGGTGAGCAGGGCCCCACCTTCCACTGCATCCCACAGCCCTCACAGTGCCCTCCCTCTCACTATCCACTTTACAACTTCATTTTTTAAAGCCAGCTTCCTAGTTTCTCTCTGGGATGAAGTGATCACTCATGCATTCTTAAAAGGAGAGCCCTTTTTACTCTTCCTTAATGTGGGTCTTTCCAAACTGACTCATTGGACTTATTGACCAGAAAGTAACAAGAGCTATTCTTTCCACTAAAGTTGGTCCATTTCCTGGTGCCTAAGTTGAGAACTCAGTGCTGGGTGGATCCTCAGGAGCAAAGAAGAAACAGAGCACATTGGAAATCAGTAGGGCTTCACTCCAGTGACTATGGCCATCTTTTAGGGATGAGAACAGGGAGAGAGCTAGCAAGTTTGGAGTAGGAATAAATACACTCTTTTTTTTCCTCCCCAGGGAGAGAAAGCTCTTGGAAAAGATGTGTCACGTGATGATAAAAGCTTAGAGAAAGAGCAAGTGATGAGCAGAGCTTCTACTGCGTGCCGTGCCCCCCTCTTTCTCTCCATCCGCCCCCCCCCCCCCCCCCCCCCCCCCCCCCCCCCCCGTGAACTCAGCTTCTTGCTTGTTCTGGGGATGAGGCTTACTGGGAGCTCATGTCATAGTTATTCAAAAGCAGCTTTCAATCTAGATTCCTAGGAGGGTCCATAACTGTTAGTAGCGATTTCATTCTTCTCATTCCCAGAGAAGGGTTCAGTAAAATGTGGAGATTGAGAAAAAATTTTGTATTTTACATCCAGGGGCACAACTAATTTGGAATATTTGGTAGTACAATTTGAAATTACAAAGGGAAGCTCTTTCTCCTGTGTTTTGTTTTGCCATAAATATTATTAAAGCTGGTAAATTGCAATGACATACAGATTAAATTAAACGCAATAGCTAAAGCTGGGTAACACCTTCCATTCCCCCCCCCCCAGAAAAAAAAGAAAAAAGAAAAAAGCGAAAAAAAAAAGATGTATAATTACATCTTTTCAGGGTACATCTTTTCAGGGCAAGGGTGATCTATATTTCTTTTGCATTTCCTGGAGCAAGTCTATACCTAATACATAGTAGCTCCTAAATAAATACTATTTTCAGTGATGATGATGGACTATTATATCCTAGGGCACTATAGAGTGACTGCCATCATCTTTTGTTTTTCACATATGTTTGTTTTTGTTAGTGTTTACCTTATGCCAACAAAATTAGCACACTTAGGCCTCAAGATCCAAAATTTGATTACTTGACATTATATCAAAAGTAGCTATTGCAACTTCAAATGCTCTCCATTGCCAAATGGATTCCTTGATACTAAATCAGCAACTGCTTGCAAAGATTTCTAGTCACCTTACGTGACTTGGTACAATTTGATGTATATTATTACTGCTTCCCAGGACCTTCACATGGAAATAAAATTAGTGCTCTTCAATTCAGTGAACATGCCAGGAAGCTAAGAATACCAAAATTTCAAGGGTAAGGGGAAAATAGAAATGAAGACAAGTCACATGAAAAATATGCAATGACATAACTAACTGTAGCATGACATTTTTGAGTCCTTACTGTGTGATAAGCACAATTTCAAAGACTTTATGTAATTATTTCATGTAATGCTTAGAGTGGCCCTGTGATGGAATTACTATCACTTGCTACATTCTAAAGGAAGTGAAACCTTGACTCAGAGAAGCTATGCATAGCTTAGGAGTAATTAATGCCCTCGTTTTAACTCACTACAGATGTTACAACCTTTCCTTCCAACCTCCGTATTTTGGAAAGAAGTTTCAGTGTCACTGACTGTCATCAGGTAGAAGTGTGACATTGTGAGAAGAACCACCATGAGCCTTTGGCCCAATATGCCTATCTGTGGTTAGAACACTTAAATATACATCAGTGTTTGTGGCTGTAGAACTTGTGATATCAAACAATTGGACAGTTTACACAACTAGCTACAAGGAGTGATTTGGTGACTTATGATTCACCAACTTGATAGGATATTGAACAGTGCTAACAATCATATTTGAGAAGAACAAATAAAACATGGTAAATAATGACCAGAGATTACAGTGATATATCCAGTGGAATTTAAGCCTCCTTGGATTAGGTCACAGCATATATGTGTCTGGAATCTTCTTCCGCAGATACCCAGGGCTATTCTCTCACTCCATTCATTTCCCTGTGATCACAAATACCTCCTTATCAGAGAGGTTTTCTGTGAAGACCATCTAATGAAAAGAGATTGGCAGACTGTGGCCTGTGAACCAAATTCGGCCTGTTTTTGTTAATAAAGTTTTATTGGAACACAGTGACTCCCACTTGTTTATCATTGTCCGTGGCAGCTATAGCAATCAAGGGCAGAGTGGCTGAGAAGAGATGTTGTTCTTCAAAGCCTAAAATACAGTTTCCCAACCCCAGTCTACAACAGCACCCCCTTTTCAGCTTCCTTCTTTGCTTTCTTTTTTCCTTTTTTTAATAAGAAATGCCATGCATCTTATTTTCTGCTTTCAAGCTTTTCCATTGCTATTGCATATCATGTCAGTTCAAAAAAGAAAATTTCCTATTGTTTGGTCATTGTTTCTCATTATTAACTAAACACATTTAAAGCCTGCCTAATTTTCAAGAACTCCCTTAGACTCCCGTAGACCACCTACATCCACACTTCCCTGTCTAGGTATAAATATGTGGCTAAGTTTTATTCTCTGAACTTTTACCATTTTAATGAGCTGGCAGAATAAATCCAGGTCAACCATTACCTACTTTGCATTAAGAAATGAACATAAAACAAATAAATTGTACTCAAATGTTATAATACTTATTTTTTGTTTTGTAGTATTTCTAATGACTGAAATATTGAATTCAGTCATCGGTTGCAAAGAAAGCAGGTCCTAATTATAGTGCATATTCAGAAAGTTTGAGCCCAGGCTTCTTGCATAAAATTCCTGTGCTCTTTGTGCTGCACTCAGCAGTCAGGTCTGGGAGCAGATATTGACTGAAGGTATTCAGGGGCACTGAACTGGAAGCAACTGACTCTATAGAGCCTGCTGTCAAACCTGTTGCAGGGGGCTGGGGGCGGGTACTGGACTGTAACAGACTTTTTTTCTTCAAGTACAGTGCTTCCACTCATGTTAAGTCTGACTTCAAAGAAAACAGAAATTTACTGCCGACGTTTTATTTAGTTTTCAAAATATGTGGTGAAAAAATTGAACTTTAACAGTATTTGTCCCAATGGGAAGACACTTTCAGCTTAGTTTTATGTGACGAATACCTCTAAACTGAAGCTGTCTGTAACTCTTCATACATGGTCATCTCTCCCTCACTTAGGTAACAGAACCCGATTTTCCACCTAAACAAAGACCTGCCATTTCCTATAACCATGCGGCCCGCTGAGTTCATTTCAGACCTTTCCCCAGGGGAACAAAGACCAATGACACAGGGCTGCCTGTCATTCATTCTATTTTGTTATCTTTTATCCTCTCCCTTGCCCTCAGCAAAACTCAAGCATCAAAAAATAAAATGTTTGCACATTTGTTTCCAGGAGTCTGCTTGCTAACTTTTTGAATCCTGAGAAACAAATGAACTAGATTTTTGTTCTTTGGTGATCCAAGCAAACTAAGATTATGAAAGGGAAATAGCAGGAGGGAATTCATTCTCTGAGTCCCAAGGTGAGATGTTTTTGCAGATCATTTTTGCTCGATCATTTGTCATTTTGATGTGATCTTTGTAAAAGACATGATCAAAATAATAGTGAGTGTCATTACATTGGAGATTGGTAAAAATTAAAAAGTGAAATGGGTTATTGGTCCCGTGTTTACTCCTGCCTTAACCTAACTGAAATTGGTGATTTTGCAACAATCTTTATAACTCTGGTGTTTAAGAATATCAAGTGCAGTCTACGCCTCACCTCTGCTTCTCCTTGCCTTCTTTACACACATGCACACGCACACGCGCGTACACACACACACACACCAAGCCGAGAGAAAAGAATGTACAGAAAAATGTACATTTTCAGTAAAGAGAAAAAGAATGCTCTCTAACCTAAAACCATAGATTTAAAAAAATTCAGTCACCTAATATTCTGGGTTATGTAGCATGTCATGTCACATGCTTATAATTTTTTATAAGTATTAAAAACTTTCTTGTACAACTATGGAGAGATTTCATATTCATTAAAATGTTCTCATTTGGTACTGTTATAGGTAGCTTAACCTCAATCTAAAAATATAAACTGACACCAAAATGAATTGTGTGCATCATTGCATTTGAAGGTGTTTTATAGGTTCACTGTGCAGCATCCTCAGCACTAGTCTTACCAGTGAATTGAGGGAGCCTGATGTTCCCCAGGCAACCCTGGTAGTTGGAGCACTCCCTGAGGGAGTTTTAAAATTCAGCGCATCATGAGGATCCCCAGAGCTAACAGGGTATGCAATCCTAGTACTGGAAGATGAGTTAGGCATTACCCAAGGAGCCATCAGTAATCTTCTACATACTTTCAAATAGTACCCAAACATTGCTAAGTTCATGAAAAGGGAACTTTATCTCTATTACATGGGGGTTGGGGAGAGAGAAGTACTGGCAATTAAATGATTTGTCTCATTTGCAAAACAAATCACAAAGCCATGTTGCTTAAATACGATTTACATTTTTGAGACAGAATTCAATGAAAGCATCCCAGCTTTCTAAAATGCTTCTTGTTTCTATTCAAAGTAATCTCTGGTTCCCCCACAGAACAAAGTCACCCTGTTCCTAGCCTGCATTACTTTCCAACAAACCTATACACATCAGTGAAAGTCTCCAGAAACAAACTCTAAATTGGTAATAAAGGCAGCCCTGATTTTAAAAGGATTTTCATAGCATATTTGTTAGTGATATAACAGATTAATATCAGAATTATGTGGGGTTCTATTATTATTTGTATTACCTAGCATTCTGGATTTTTTTCAAGTATTTTATACCCTTTCATACCTTCATTATTTGACTACATGCAGTGTTGTTTATACATGCATAGTAAAATAATGAAGATATACATGCAGTGTTCATGTTTGTTCATTTTCATCTCTATTCTTGGGCTTAGTCAATAAAAAGAGCCCATGATCTTTCATCTTAACGGAAGTAGTCTAGAGGGGGAAGAAGGTCAGCCAAAAGTATTTCAATTTGTTTTAATGATGAGATCTGGTCACCTCAGACTTTGCAAGTCAGGTCAGCAGCTATACATGTAGTTCATTAGATTGAAAAAGAAGAGTACCCGTCAAGATTCCATTGGAAATCAGGGAATTGTGGGGTGGGGGCAGAAGTCGGAGGTCTGCTCTTCTGCAGAAGCCTGCACTATGTCCTGTGGAGGGGTTCTTGCCCAGTCAGAGTGTTACCTGGCTGCAAGTGTCATATTTTATTTCTGGAAGAGACTTTTTGAACTCTAAGTGAGCATTTCATGAGAGTCTCTCCATTCTCTGGAACATGGCCACAGGCTATGCGGGTCTGACTAGGTGGCTCACACACTTGCAAGTCCTCTGCGGCATCTGAGGAGCAATCAGAAGGTACATTACACTATGTTCAATCTGGGTCAATTTCCTTAATTTCCCCCATCTTTTGTCCCAGAAAAATAGGTGTAAGATATTTTGGTTATTGTTGTTTGATATTTCTCTGTCTGTTGGAGGGAGAAGGTATGTGGAAGTTGAATTGGAAGGAATGAAAATTAGACTCCACCCCCCCCCAAGTGTATCAGAGAAAAATATCCTTCTTGGTCTGTTTGCTTTGCAAAGGGTGTTCTTTGATGAGGTCTTTGTCCAAGGCCCCCACTGAAGTCTCAGTGTACTCAAGCTTTAGAAAAGGCTATTGGCCCTTCTTTGTTTTCTTTGTTGAACTGTTTATTTTGCTTTCTTCCCACGAGGTTCCCTGGCCTTGCTCTGACAACGCTTTTCTGCATGAATTACATTCCTCAGAGCCACAAGTCTCTGAATTCTTCCAGTCCATTTGATTCCAGCCTGTGTGATTAGTCCACAGCTTCAACCTGCCATGGGTCTGCCAGACAGAGAGCTTGCTAAGTGTCCCTAATGTGGAGACCGTGAAGACATTTCGTAACATCATTAGTGAGCAGGGTAGCACTTCATTCCAGTTTAATAACATAATATAGTTGTTGTTGAATCATCGCTAACTTTAAAATCACTGAAGGAGGCTACAAGTCATGTGGTTTTCTTTCGATGTGAATAAGGCTACTGAAAGGAGGTAGTTCAGGTTAGTATACTCTCAGTAACCTAAATTGTCCTGGACAGGGTGGAAGGGGAGCCTGTTAGCTCCATCGAAGTTAGATTTACATTTTGAAGGAATGTCGTAATCATTTGCACAAAATGCATTTCCATCTGTGTTGAAATACAACAACAATAATGAGAATTATTCTGACATTTCCATCATAATCATTACATTTTTCTTATGCATATATTTTATTTTCTAAGGTAAGGTATATGACCGAGACAGATATGAAGAATAAACTTATGAATTATGTTTTTTTTAACCGCTATTAATAAAGATCACATTTTTGGTTCTTTAATGATATTTATCCCTTCATTGAAGGTACTAGTAAACCATTGTGATGCCACTAGATCCAACTCATTTACCGTAAAACAGAATTTTGTAAGGGTTCTGTTTACCTGCTCTCACCTGTTTCTTACACATGAGAATCTTGGCTATAACAGACAGGTGGGGTGCACCACTTAACTGGGACCTGCATTTATTGATCATGTACTTGGAAATAGTTTGAGCTTCCCTAAGAGGACCAAAGAGTTTGTCCCAAATGACTGGATACACAATCTGTGATAAAAATGATGCCTGGTGTAAATAGCTAGTTATATGCAGCAGCTCTTCCTTAAAATGCTGTGGATTTTTAAATCCTTAGAAGTACTGTGACTAGGCACAGTTCTGGTTTCTTGGTACCCTCCTTTTCTTGCTAGATCTGGTGTGAACTAGTTTTTGGTGTTTGATCTTCATGAACCCCCAATTACTGTATTCTCAAGGCACAGTTTTCATTGGGGATATCTTCAGCAGTATTTTCTTTGGCAAATAAATGCATTCACTCTACAGGATCAAGGTTCTTTCTAATTAGGGAGGATTGTCTGGGAGATGGGTGTTAAACCACTTTTGGCCAGAACAAGCGTTTCCTCCTTAGAGTGGACTCTGAACACAGACCACCTCCAGTGAGCTGCAACAGCTGCTCAAGTGCTCCCCTTGTGAGCACAATTAAACAGCCCTCATGAGGAGGACTGGATTACAGCTTTTTTGAGGACTGGATTACAGCTTTGCCGAGTCATCACCTCTGAGCATACCCTTCCCCTTTCAATACAATGTTGGTTTCATTGGTGCTTAATAATGCTGTTTTCTGGGTTTCAAAGGTAATTCCAGAAAATTCAAACATAACTTTATCGGCATGTGGCTTCTGATGATCCTTTCTTAAAGCCATTGTATAAATTGTTTTCATAATAAACGTGGGCCTTGGTTGAGTTGCAATCTCAGCCCTGCACAAATTAACTACCCTTGAACACTTTCCCTGACCTCTCAGGCTGCCTTGCTGTCATCTCTGAAATAAAGTGTTGGGTTAATGACCTCTAAGTTCCCTTCCTAAACCCCATGGCTATGGGATGATTTGGGCTCATAGATTTTACCTTGTATGTGGACACTTGTGAAAGCGTGCCATTCTCTCTCCCTACTCCTTCCCCTCTTATGAGAAGATCTGCCAAGTGTCTTGCCCAGACACTGGGCATCCTGGGCATCCCTCCTTCTTTCCACCTTGTACCCTCGAATGTGGCCTCAAACGCGCTACCTCAGTTGCCAGCCGTTGGCTTTCAGGGCTTCTAGACACCACCTGTGCCATTTAAATGTCGTTCAAATAGGTTTCCGTTTGAATGAAAAGATAACAAAAAGATCATACCATCTGTAACATTAACAGCTTTAATGATGGTAAAGCATAGGTGTGTCTAAGCGCCTAGGCATATATTTGCATTTGATGGAGGTTAGTTTTCCTTTCTGTTTATAGTTTTCCTTTTGCTTTATCTCATAGACTGGGTTTTAATCATACTCAGATGCTTACTATCTGATTAGTTACTCTATCCAAACCTAGTTTCATTATTCAGTCCCTTTCTAGATCAAGAATTCTAAGAATGAGCATATAGATAGCAATTAACACAGGGCCTGTCCCATCATAGGTATTTGACGAATGGTAGAATTGCTCAAACATGTCCATCACCGTAGTTCAGTCATCTATTCTAAGTTTTACATCCTTTTGTTACCTATTTTTTTTAATATTACCTTTAAAAAATTTAAGGAAGTAACATTGGTTGATAAAATCATATAGGTTTTCCGTTTACCTTTAACATCTCTGAAATTGGAATCTCTTATAATCTGTACAGTTTTATGATCACTGTTGGTAGAGTGGCAGTCTTGAGGGAGTTCCAGGTATCTCTAACTAAAATTATTATGCCTCGTATTTTGCATTTTGTGCAAGTACGCAAGTGACATAATAAAACCTATGTCTTACTAGGTCTAAGAGAACTCTTTTCAGAAAGTAAAAAAAACTGAAGTATTGTCATTTTTAGTGGCACCTAAAATAACGTTGCATCTTGAGATCAGTAGCATCTTAATTTTGATTAACTCCTATATATGCTAAAGATACTGTGTGTGTGTGTGTGTGTGTGTGTGTGTGTGTGTGTGTGTGTAGGTACATAGTCATCAAAGAAATGTTTTTTTTGTCAGATTTTTTCTCAGAGTCCGGCCAAGCTTTCTTAAATGTTATATTAATGGATCCAGTGCAGGACTATAAAGTTAAACTGTAGAGAATGTTTTCAAAATGCTATTGCTGCCTAAATCACACAAAGTGAAAAGGAGGACAGCGTGAGGCTGAGCAGTGTGGAAGAGGGGGGCGTGTGCTGCAGGCTTGCTGGGGAGTGTGTTTGTGCAGACGCGCGGCACAGGCTCTCGGAGGGTGAGACTTCATGATTAATGGTGTTTATTCTTGACAGAAGCCTCCTTTATTTATCTGCAATACAGTTTAGCGATTTTATCAGGCACCTGAATGAAAAATATTCAGTCATACCAATATTGCAGTGTAAATTGAGTAGAGTCACTTTTTATTATATCTTTCTGCCTTATCATCTGCACAGTAATTTTCTAGCAGAGGTTTGATATGGAAAGGCTGGATTTAGCTGTACTTGACACAAAGCCTCTTCAATTTCCCCTAAAAGTTCAGGCTGCTCTTAGAAATGTGTGTGTGTATGTGTCTGTGTGTGTATGTGTGTGTGTGTGTGTGTGTGTGTGTGTGTATAATATATAAACCCTCTCTCTTATCCAAGCAATTTCAGGATTTGAAAGAATAAAGATAAAATGCACAAACTGGGATGGGAGAAGTGTCGTTAATATAAAAACATCTAATAGCTGTGAACTCACTGCAAAAGCTCCTTTAGCATTTAAGCTGTGGCTCAGCACTGAGCCTTTTGCATGGCTGCATGGGCCCGCTTTCTCCTAATCAATCACCATCCAAATCCAATTAGCATAAAGCACAGCCTTTCCTTTCTCCTGGGAGTAATAGCAAGCTGAAGACCAGTGGCCCCTAGAGGACACCAGTCCTGTGATGATGGAGAGGGAGAGAAGAAAGGAGAAGAGGCCTCATGTGTAGAGTACTCAAGTCAAATGTCACTAAATTTTATACTAAAGTTTATTCAAGTAACAAACTTTATAATATTGATTGTCAAAGGTAATCAACAGCATACAGAACAAGTCTGAATGACAAAAACACTGGAGTTTTAGGACAATAAAAGACTTCTAACTGGAGGGTGGCATAGAGATCAAATCCTCATATTTTAGAGATGAGAAAAATGAGGGCCAGAAATTTGTTTCCAGGAATTCTGTAGTGCTATGCATAGCTTCTCCAAGGGTAATCTGAACCAGCCCTTTAGATATTTCCGGTCATTTAAATCTGTCCTCGCTGTGGCATCAGAAGATTACTTTGACTGTGAAGAAGGGAATGCAGTTGTAGATTCTGTGTTTCCTTTTCAGTTGGCCAGACTCCTTTTCACTCTTCCTTGATGTTTTTCCCTATGAATTTCTCTGAAGTCATGATAACAAGAACCCCGAAGAATGATCGGTTTATGTAGAAGCTAATGATTCTTTTCTATTGAATAATACAAATTGTTCTCCAGTTTTTCGCCCTCACAGAGGTTACAATCTGGAAGATTCAGAAGTTTTCTGGGGTATAAAATCTTAGTGCGCATGTAGTACACTCTTATTTACAGTGTCTACTTCCTGTTAAATCTAGTCTCCTACCACTCAAAAAATGGCCTGATGTTTTCACCTTTATAGACCAGAGGCCCTGCGCAAAGTGTGGCATGGCATTTTATTCCGGTAGAGAGCTATTTAGACCATTAATAATAGTTCCTTAGTCAACTACCCTAGAACCACTCAAAATCAGGATGCTTTAAAGAGTTAGGGAAACTATGAATAAGATGTATTTTGACATCTTAACAACTCAGAAAGCAGCCCTGTTTATTGTTTATGCCTAACAGCAATAACATCAACAATCAACAATAATAGTGGCAGCTCTCCTGTCCACCTGTGTCTATGCAGGCATCTATTAGCAAACCGGTTCCTTTTAGAGGCAGCTATTTCTGCCTGCTTATGTCTGTGCAAGTATCCTTTTATTTTTTTCCTTTTTAAAATAATAAACCTGCCATCTAGGTGTAACTAATAATAATAATAATAATAATTGGAAAGATAATGATGCTACTGGTAATATAGAAAAAAGTTCAGAGCAGATACTGGAAGACAAGTCTAAGCTTAATGTGCCAGCAGCTGCTGATAAAGAATTTATTCTTGTTGGTTCTTGAAGTAACATTTTCTAAGTATAAATTAAAAATAGAAACCCCCATACTCTTCTTGGCCCTTAATTCCAGATGTGCCATGTCTTTAGTGAAACTACCCTCCATACCACCTCTAAGAGGACTCAACATGAGAAAAGGATAAACTGTTGGAGCCTAACTTCTTATTTCTAATGAATTATTTCCACTCAATGTCTGAAGCCTCCTGCTGGCAAGCTTCTCACTTAATAATGAATCTTGAGTTGGGACTCTCAGGATTTTTAAAATATCTGTTTACCTTAAATTGTTGAAATCTCCACATAAATGATGAGTATAGAATTGTTTGTTAATTAAACCAGTAGTTATGATGGAATCTCTTGAATGTATTTTTTGGTCTTTTTTTCTTATCCCTGGTGGGTATCATGATTCAAATCTGAAAAGTTCCTACTAAAGAATTCAGGAGTTTACAGTTTAGAAAACCTAACACCTAGAGGGAAAAAAGTGCCCCATTTTCTAGGAGTTTTCTAGATACTCTTAGTTCAGACGACCTGGTCATTTGCAAGTTACACTATTGTGTATCAGCATCTTTCTGTTTTCTTATGTGTTTTCTTTTTTGGAAAATGACATTATTTTGCCCTTTTGAGTATTGCTTTTGGGATGGAATTGGTAATACATCAACTTACATAAAAGCAGGAGTGGAACGTTGGCAGGAATGTCAGAAAAATCAGGCTCTGAAAATTTGTTTTCCATTCTTGTCATTTTTTTTTTCTTTTCTTATGACAATGGAGTTTTAACTAAAAGTATAGAATAACCGTGCCCTTAATGTACATTCAAAAAATTCTATTAGTTTTACTAAAATCAAGTAAAGTCACTAATCTGTTTGCTTTGAGAAGAGTTGAAGACACTGATACTTCTAGGTGGGTACCAAGGCTATCAAAATAACAGAAGTCACCCTGACTTCAGAACAACTCCCTCCCTACAGGGTCCTACAGAAATGAACACACGAAGAGGCAAGAAAACACGGTAACTTTGACCTTAGCTATCCCTGAGTGCTAAATAGCTTCAGCAAGTTAGAGCATGTTTTTTAGAGAGGTCAACATTTACTGAATTTACCGAGACTTTACCTTGTGATAGGTAGTGACGGCTCTGTGTAAACCTTCTTATTAAAAATTAAATAGGACAGTACTACTTCACTATACACAAAAATTAACTCAAAATGGATAAAAGACATATATGTAATATCTGAAACCATACAATACATAGAGGAAATAAGAAAAACACTCCAAGACATTGGCTTCAGAGAAGTCTTTGGGGAGCGGACTCTATTCCAATAACAGGGGGAGCAAAAACAATAATAAAGCAATGGGGGGACCTCCCTGGTAGTGCAGCCAGTTAAGCGCAGCACTGTGAAGCTGTCCGCAGTCTCTGCAGCGTGGGTTCAATTCCTGGCCAGCTGACAAGGGAGATACCCACATGGCACAGCAGACCTCCCTGTCTCACCCGCTGTTCCCCTCAGCAGTGTATTTCAGTAGATCTGCCTGTTCTGCTCCCTGCTCTGTCTCTGGTGAATCCTCTCACCCTCCTGCGCTTCTGGCCTATACCCCAGCTATTGTATAAATAAAATAAATCTTAAAAAAAAAGTAAAAAAATAAACAAAAATAATCCAACGGGATTACATCAAGCCAAAAGCTTCTACACTGATAAACTATCATTAAAATGAAAAGACACCCTACCCTACTGAATGGAAGAAGATATTTATGTATCATACAACAAGGAGGATAATGTCCAAGGTCTACAAAGAACTCACACAATTCAAAATAAAGGAAACAACCCTATCAAATAATGGACAAATGAACTAAATAGACATTTATCCAAAGAATCCAATGAGATAGCCAACAGTCACATGAAAGTGTTCAGTGCCACTTATCAGGGAAATACAAATCAAAACCACAATAAGATACCATTTCACACCCACAAGAATGACCCATGTCAGGAAAAAAAAAATAGCAACAAGTATTGGTGAGATTGTGGAAAAAAAGAAACCCTTGTACACTCATGTTGGGAATGTAGACTGGTCCATCCCCCATGTAAAACAGTATGGAGGGTTCTCAAAATATTAAAAATGGATTTACCATGTAATCCAACAATTCCACTCCTAGAAATCTATCAAAAGAATATAAAAACACCAATTAGAATGGATTTATGCATTCTGTTCTTTTTTATTTTTTATTATTTTAAAAACTTTATATATCTTTACATCATTTTTCATTTTTGCACGATGTATGCATTTTCATCTTGGCTGTAGTCCCCAGACAATTCCCACTGCCCCCCCCCCCATTTTGATCCTATTCCCTCCCCCTCCTGTAGTGTGTCTCTGGTTTATAGTTGCTTGTTAATTTTGATTTTTACGTTATTATAATTAGCCTTTTTCCTGGTCCCTTACTTGGGTTTTCTAAATTCCTGCTATGAGTGAGACCATCTGGTATTTGTCTTTTACTTTCTGGCTTATTTCTCTGAGCATGATCCCTTCCAGCTGCATCCATGTTGCTGCAAATTGCATGTGTTTATCTTTTTGGATTACTGAGTAATATTCCATTGTGTATATGTACCACACCTTCTTGATCTAGTTCATCCATTTTTGGACATTTGGGTTGTTTCTATAGCTTAGCTATTGTAAATAGTGCTATTTAAACATAGGGGTGCAGGTGCCCTTTTGAATTGATGAGTTCTGTGTCCTTTGGGTAAATACATAGGAGTGGAATTGCTGGATCATATGGAAGCTCTATGTTTAGTAGGTCCAGAAATCTCCACACAGCTCTCCATAATGGTTGGACCAGTTTGCACTCCCGCCAACAGTGCAGAAGAGTTCCTTTTTCTCCACACCCTCGCCAACATTTGTTGTTGCTAGTTTTTTTAATATGTGCCATTCTCACTGGTGTGAGATGGTATCTCATGGTAGTTTTGATTTGCATTTCCCTGATTACAAGTGATGTTGAACATTTTTTCATATACCTGTTGGCCATTTGCATTTCCTCTTTGGAGAAGTTCCTTTTTTAGCTCTTCTGCCTATTTTTTATTGGATTACTTACTTTGTTTTTGTTGAGTCTCATCAGCTCTTTGTAGATTTTTTAAAATATTTATTTTTATTTATTTATGCATTCAAGAACTGGTACACCAGGGAGGCCCCAGGAAAGGTAAATTCTTTTTTTTTTTTTTTCATTTTTTTAAATTTTAGTTTTACATTTTTTTTAGACAATATTTGCTTCCCCCCCCTCAGATTGAGTCCCCATGGAATCTCCTTCCCCAAGGCACCCATGCACCATCACCGCAGTCCCCTGTGCACCTCCCTCCCTCCCTCTCCCTCCTCTCCCTCCTCCTCCCCTGCAGTATGTCTCTGGTTTGTAATTGTCTGTTTTTGCTTTGTTGTGTTTTGTACTGTTATTATTATTATGATTTTTACACTGATATCTTATTTGGTTCCCCTATATTCCTGTCATAAGTGAAGCCATCTGATATTTTTTTTTTTCCTTCTGGCATATTTCACATGGCATAATTCCTTCTAGCTCCATCCATGTTGCTGCGAATGACATGAGTTTATCTTTTTTGATTGCTGAATAATATTCCATTGTGTATATGTACCACATCTTCTTGATCCAGTCATCTATTTTGGGCATTTGGGTTGTTTCCAGGTTTTACCTATTGTAAATAGTGCTGCAATAAACATAGGTGTACAGCTGCTCTTTTGAATCACTGTTTTTGTGTTCTTTGGATAGATCCCTAGGAGTGGAATTGCTGGATCTTATGGTAGTTCCATTTTTAGTAAACTGAAGAACCTCCAGACAGCTTTCCACAGTGGTTGGACCAGTTTGCACTCCCACCAGCAATGTAGGAGAGTTCCTTTTTCGCTGCAAACTCACCAACATTTGTTGTTGCTAGTGTTTTTGATATGTGTCATTCTTAACTGGTGTATGGTGGTATCTCAATGTGGTTTTGATTTGCATTTCCCTGATTATAAGAGATGTTGAACATTTTTTTTCATATGCCTGTTGGCCATTTGCATTTCCTCTTTGGAAAAATGTCTTTTGAGTTCTCCTGCCCATTTCTTGATTGGATTGTTTATTTTGTTTTTGTTGAGCCATGTGAGTTCTTTGTATATCATTGTGATCAGTCCCTTATCAGTTGGATGGAGTGCAAAGATTTTCTCCTAATCAGTTGGGTGTCTGTCTGTTTTGGTTAATGTCTCTTTTGCTGTGCAGAAGCTTTTCAGTTTGATGTAATCCCAGGTGTTTATCTTTGCCTTTGGGTGATGAGTGAAGGCAAAGATGTTTTTGAGATGTGTGTCTTGTAGTGTTTCCCTATATTTTCTTCTATATATTTTATGGTTTCAGGTCTTATGTCCAGTTCTTTTATCCATTTTGAGTTGATTTTTGTGCACGGTGAGAGGTAGTGGTCTAGTTTCATTTTTTTTTTTTTTTCATGTGGAGGTCCAGAATTCCCAGCACCATTTATTGAACAAACTGTCCGTGTTCCATTGCATATTCTTTGTTCCTTTTTCAAAGATTAGTTGTTCATATAAAGAGCTTTGTAGATTTTTTTTGTGACAGTCCTTTATTATTAGTGTTGTGTGCAAAAATTTTCTCCCAGTCAGTGGGGTCTGTCTTTATTTTGGTTACTGTCTCTGTATTCCAACACATTAACAAAAAGAAATATAAAAACCATATGATAATATCAATTGATGCTGAGAAAGTTTTCAACAAAATTAACACCCATTTATGATAAAGGCCCTTGAAATTCTCAGGATACAAGGAACATACCTCAACATCATAAAGGCCATGTATGACAAGCCCATAGCCAATATCATTCTCAATGGCAAAAAGTTAAAAGCATTTCCATTAAGATCTGAAACAAGACAAGAATGTCTACTCTCACCACTGCTTTCTAATATAATACTGGAAGTCCTAGCCAGAGCAATAAGACAAGAGAAAGATATACAAGGAATCCAAATAGGGAAGGAGAAGTTCAGCTATCACTATTCGCAGATGATATGATAATATACATAGAGAACCCCAAAAACTCCTCAGAAAAACTAATCAAACTAATCATGTTTAGTAAAGTAACAGGATACAAAATCAACACTCAAAAATCAGTAGCCTTCCTATACACAAATAATAAATCTGAAGAAGAAATCAACAAATCTATCCCTTTTATTATTGAAACAAACAAAAAAAATTCCTCTGTTCATTGCAGCATTATTTACAATAGTTAAGTTATGGCAGCAACCTAAGTGCCAAATGACAGAAGAGTGTATTAAGAAGGTGTGGAATATATACACAGTGGAATACCATTCAGGTATAAAAAAAAGATGAAATGTTGCCATTTGTAATTATGTGAATGGAAAGAGATGGGTTCTGCTGACTGAAATAAGTCAGAAGAAGAAAGACAAATACAGAATGATTCCATTCATGTGGAATACAGAGAAACAGAACAAAGGGACACACAAAATTATACCAAAACAAATCCTAGAATATTAACTGTAGAACTGAGGCTACCAGAGGAGGTAGAGGCAGCAAAGGGAGGAAGGTGTCTAATGGACATTGGTGGAGGATTATGATTCTATGTTGGTAGGTGTGGTGTGGTGACATACAGCTGAAAAGTTGTGAACCTATACTTCTAATCATGTGAGTGTTGTAAACCAACATTACCTCAATGAAAAATAATGCAATTAAATAAAATAAGCATCACAGTGTTGCTTCTTTTCCATTTGGGCCTAAACAACTGACTTTCAGAGCTCTAGTTTTCCCCAGTGCTGCATTGAAGACTGAGATCTTGCAACTTTGGAAACACAACAACTCATTAAAGGCACACCGCTGCACCCAGGGAGCGGTGAATGAGAGGGAGACAGGAGGCCCCCGGCCTTCTGGGCCTGACTGTACTGGGCCTTGTGATCTGCCCATGGCAGTAAGAAAATATCCAGAGGGCATCCAAAGGTTAAAGGTGACAACCGAAAGGGAATACTTTATCTTTTTAGGAAAGGACGGGGGAAAGAGCTTTGTTTCGTTAAAGCAAAGCAGTCAGGAAGCTTTCTAGTAAACAGGGCTTCATCATATGTCACAGAATCCATCCTTTGAGAACAGCTCTGTGTTTGTGGATCAAAAATTTTCTTTTTAAAAATCTTTTTAAATTATCATTTAATATATTTTTTTAAATATATAAATTTTACTCATTATTCATTTTTGTATAATGTTTGATTTTTCCTCTCAGGTATAGTCCCCATAAAATTCCCACCACCAAGTCACTCATGAACCATCACCATAGTGTCTTGTGCTTTTCCCTCCCTGTTTTGATCCGTCTCCCTTTCCCTCCCCTGTATATTTCCAATTTATAGTTTGCCTGCTAGTTTTGTCTCCCTCCTTTCTCTTTTCTTTCCCTACCTCTTGTTTGGTTTCCCTGTATACCTCTTATAATTGATGTCATCTGATATATATATTTTTTTCCTTTTGGTTTATTTCACTGAGCATAAACCCTTCCAGCTCCATCCAAGTTGCTGAGAATGGCATGAGTTTATCTTTTTCGATTGCTGAGTAGTTTCCATTGTGTAAATATGCAACCTCTTGATCCAGTCATTTGTTTTTGGACATTTAGGTTGTTTGTAGAACAAAAATTTTCAAAACTGAAGACAGGTTATTTAGAAACTGATTTTTCAACTGCCATCCCCACTGGTGTTATTTCTTCTGCCCTTGTTTCTAAAGTTAGAGCCATGCTTTAGGATTTCTTTATACAAGGGTGAGTGGTGTCAGGAAGGAGATGCACACTGTGAGATGTTGTGCTTTACCTCCAGGGTACTTATTTGAACCAATAGTATGTTTTTGCTTAACAGTTTTGCATAACAGTGCACTGCTCAGTGTTAGTTGCTTGAATCGACTTTCTTTTACATTCTTTTAACTATTTTCCTGATCTTGAAATCTTTATTTATATAGATCTATGCTTACAGGAGAGAATTTTGACAAATTATTTTATGCTGGAAGAAATGAAATCAATTCTAGCTATAAACAATTGCATTGTATATAATACTTGCATAATACTAAGTTGTAAAAGGACATAGTATATATTTACTTGGTTTCTTCCTTTGATTGATTTAGCAGGGGGGCCTTTTTTTCCCCCCAGAATTCTATCTTCTGTAGTTTACTTTGAACTTAGACTAATGTGTCTATTAGACTAACTTTGTAGATATAATGTTATTGTTATGGAATATTTTATTTTTTAAAGATTTATTTATTTATGCATAAAAGAACTGGGGTGTAAGCAAGAGGTGCAGAGGTGGGAGGATTCACCAGAGAGAGTGGGGAGCAGAACAGGCAGATCTACTGAAATACACTGCTGAGGGCAACAGCGGGCGAGACAGGAGAGGTCTACTGAGCTATGTGGGGTGCTCTCTGGCCTGCCGGGGACAGAACTTGTGCTGCAGTGATAGCTGGTGATAGGTTGATAGTGCTGTCTTTAACAGCTGTGCCACCAGGTTGGCCCCTTTATGGAATCTTTTAAACAATATTTTGTAATCTTGAAAAACTCAAGTGCATGTCTGTTTGATTTTCTGAACATAATAGAAATAATTGAAACCACTGTGGAAAATACGGATATTTGGCACATATAAAATCTGCATATCCTTTTAAAAAATGGTAATAAATAGTACACAAAATACAATAGAGAAAAATACACAAATATAACTCCATGAATTATAATGAGTTACCACAGAGTGAAAACCTATAACCACTAATCAAGTCTAAACAAAACAATCACTGACCTCAGAAACCAACCTTCTGCTTTCCCCCACCTACCCAAAGATAAACATCCTGACCATTCCAGTGCCAAAGTTTAGATTCGTCTGTTACTGAACCTTGTATACATGGACTGATACAGTATATTCTATTCTTTGTGCCAGGCTTCTTCTGAAACTTGGCATATTTGTGAGATTTTCCACATTGTAGTTTATTCCTTTTCATAACTGTTTACTATTTCCTGAATAAATTACTTACCCTTCCTGATTTTGGTTGATATTTGACTGTTTCCAATTTCAAAGTGAATGACTAATGCTGCTAGTCCATCCTGGTGCATGTGCACATGTTGCTGTTTGGGCATAGACCAAGGAAAGGAACTGGATCAAAGGGCGTGAGTCTGAAAAATGAAAAGCAGATAGTTAACAACAGTTTTCCAGGGAGGCTACAACTGGCCTCTGCTCATGTTGCCTGAGTGTTCCTGTTTCTCCAAGTTTTGATCATGAATGGCTTCTGTCAGCCTTCTTGATATTAGCCAATCTAGTGGATATTTAATGATAACTCATTATGGCTTTAATTTGCGTGCAGTAATAAATAGTGTTTATGTGCAGTTTGTTAAAAAGATATTAGAATACCTTTTAATTTTAAGGATTAAGTATAATTCAAAATACCTTTTTATTTTGACTATGTAAGAAGTGCATAATGACTGAAAAATGCTGAGAGTAAGTGTGCTAAAATATTGACACTGCTTAGCTATGAATAATTTGGATATAGGAAAGGACTACTTCTTAAAATAATTTCTTAATTTTTTCATTCATGAATATGAACCCCTTTTATACTTAGACATAAACAGAAAAGAAAGTCAGTTTCAAAAATCACTTGATGTTTCACCATTACAGCAAATATTTCTCTTTTCACTGCAAATCAATCACAGCCCTAAAATTCACTTTTTGCAAAATTTTTGACATCCACATGCTGTGCTCGGATTGCCCATCCTCTCAATCTTCCTACAAAACTTGCTAAGAATTTTGAACATTTGAACAAATTTGCATAGGAGAAAATATTCCACGCCTTGGCATTAATGGGAACATTAAATGCTACTCTAACCTTTACCTTCAGTGGCCTCTCTTATCAAAGTCAGGTTTACCTTTTGTAGCATGCTTCACATTCCATATTTTTCATAGCCAATGTGCAATCTAGAAGCTTCCTTTTAGTGCCTTTTGCTATGCTACTCATCAGATGAGCTCACTCTTACATATTCCTTTACTATAAGCATTTGAACAGGTATCAAATGACCATAATATATTTCTTGAAACCATCCCAATATTGAAATCATGATGAATTCTTAGTAAGTGTAATATATATATATATATATATATATATAATGAAAACAACATTGAAACAGTGCTCTGTGTAATAATGTATATGTAGTTTTTCAAAGCTGAAATCCAATATGGTACCCTTGTAAAAGAACCAAGTCAATTATAAGTTCATGGGAAATTTCTTTAGCCACAAAGATGATTAAAATGGGATTTGACACCAAATCATCTTATCAGTAAGGGTTCTGGCAGTTTAAAGGAGCAGATATTTACACATAGTAAAGCCCCTTGGACTAGCAAAAACCGTCACTCACTTGAAGGTACAATTGGGGGAAGAATAGCTCAATGAGGGTTGGAGCTGGTGACGATTTGTCACGCTTCCAGATGGTGACCAGGAGTGCCACCCACAGAACTGCAGCCAAGAGAGGAAGTGAGGGATTCAGATAAATACCTTGACTTCTTCTCCTCCCTCTACTACCACATCCTGCCAGCACTTTCATTAGTGGAATCCTTGGGGGACATGTGAGCTGGTCACCTCAAATCTTACACTGCCAGGCCTCCCCTGGTGGCACACAGTTGAGCGCTGAGCTGCGAAGCTGCCCGCAGCCTCTGCAGTGCTGGTTCAATCTCCGGCTGCCGGTGAGGGTCCAACATGGCGCACAGACCTCTCCTGCCATGCCCGCTGCTCCCCTCAGCAGTGTATTTCGTCGGTCTGCCTGTTCTGTTCTCTGCTCTGGCTCTGGTGAATTCTCTCACCCTCCCATGCTTCTGACTATACCCAGTGCTAGTATAAATAAATAAATAAATCTTTAAAAAAAAAGAAAAAAACAAAGAAAACCTTACACTCCCTCCCTGGGCACGGTGGTCTGGGGTGAACCATCCATACATAGTGGGCCCATGATGATTCTGGGGATACCTGCAGCTCACGTTTAGGTAGGAGGAAAGATGGAGTCCAGGACTGTGCACATTTCAACGTGTCTAGTAACAACAGTGAACATTTTAGATGTTTGTTCTCATTGCTGTGTAGAAAGCAGAATTTTTGTTTTAAATTTTGCTTTATTAAAATTCTGCTCATTGAGGGCCTCCCCAGTGGCGCAGCGGTTCAGCGCTGGGTTACGAAGCTGCCCGCAGCCTCTGCAGCACCGGTTCGATCCCCGGCTGCTCCCCAGCCACCGGAGGAGGGTCCCACATGGCACGCAGACCTCTCCTGCCGCCCGCTGCTCCCCTCAGCAGTGTACTTCCGTCCTTCTGCCTGCTCTGCTCCCCGCTCTGGCTCTGGTGAATTCTCTCACCCTCCTGCGCCTCTGACTGTACCCAGTGCATGTATAAATGAATAAAAATAAATCTTTAAAAAAAAATTCTGCTCATTGAATAATTAATTACTCGGTTCAACTACATTATAAAGGGATATGTCCCCTTTATTTTCTGTGAGGCTATTGCTTGAATATGAAGAATATTTACTTGTTATGTAAAGAATAAAATCAGGGCCTCCCTGGTGGTGCAAGGGATTAAGCACCACACTGTGAAGCAATCTGCAGCCTCTGCAGCACGAGTTCGATCCCCAGCCGGCCAGGAAATAACTCACATGGCACAGCAAACCTCTCCTGTCTTGCCCACTGCTCCTCTCAGCAGTGTGTTTCAGTCAGTCTGTTCTGTTTCCCACTCTGTATCTGGTGAATCCTCTCACCCCCCACATCTCTGGTCTGTACCCCAGCTTTTGTGTGCATAAATAAATCAATCTTAAAAAAAAAACACAAAATCATACACCAAATAAGTTTGTTATGTAAAAAATAAAATTCAGTCTTCTGGCAGTTCAAACAAAGATGCAAGAGGTATACATGTACATATCCAGCTTCTGGGCAGCAAGCAAGCAAATTGTAATAATCTACAATATAAACCTTGTTTAGTGTTCTCATAATAGGTCATGCAAGTGATTAAATACTGTGATTTTAATCTTGGCGTTTCAGTAACCCAATAAGATAGATGAAAAGGCAGTAACAAATTAGATTATATAATGATATTTCATTCTGAGTAAGAGGTCCAGTTACTCTTTGCATACATATTTTTTTAGTTTATCATAGTATACTGTTAAAAATGTTCTAATAAGTATCCTCTACTCTTTTTGTCGTTACCTATTTTCATGACCTTTCAAAAATTAATCTGTAGTCAAATTATTTCTGCAAACAAACACATACAACGTTATATTGCTTTACTGTCTTTCGAGAGAACTTCAAAGTTATCTCTTCCTTCTTTTTGGTCTGAAACTGTAAATTATTTAGCCATTGGGCAATATGGAAACAAAGTGAGACCCACTCATTAGGTCTTCCAGACCTGCAGGCCTATGGTAGAAACAATATGGGGGCGCTCCCCTAAGTGGGGAAGGGGAGCCCGGCATGGCTGAGCCGGACCAGGAGGTTGAGGGAGCACAGCTCCTCATTCGTGCCCTGGTCATCCAGACAGCCCTGTAGGCTTTAGACAGCTCCTGCAGACCCATTTGTATGATTTTGTCTAGAGGGTTACAGGCTTAGTTCTGTATTTTTGGGCTACAGCACAAATCATACGGAATCCCTGTTCTTAGAATCGTCTAAGTTTCAGTGTTCTCCCCAGAATATTTGTTTCTTGTTTTGGATTTTCTCTTCATGGTTTGTGTTGCCTTCAATGAGGGAGCCACATCCAGCCCCAGGACAGAGAGGGAAGGGGAAGTTCCAAAGATAGCGAAAGACGTGGAGAGCCAGCAGTAATCTTCAATTCAGTCTCTATATGTGATCCTACTAAAAATATAAACCAAGAAAGAGATACATATAATATTTTTCCTGGTGCTACCATAATGCTCAAATGAAGATTTTCAGCAAGTTTGGGCCTCCCCGGTGGCGCAGCGGTTGAGCGCTGAGTTGCGAAGCTACCTGCAGCCTCTGCAGCATTGGTTCAATCCCCGGCCACTGGGTGAGGGTCCCACATGGTGGCCAGACCTCTTCTGCTGCTCGCTGCTCCCCTCAGCAGTATGTTTCCTCAGTCTGCCTGCTCTGCTCTTCCCTCTGGCTCTGGTGAATTCTCTCACCCTCCCACGCTGTACCCGTGCTTGTATAAATAAATAGATCTTTAAAAAAAAAAAAAAGACTTTCAGCAAGTTTGACCAATATTTACCAGGCCAAATTTATGATGGCTTGTGACATAATCTGGCATTTCTATGGACAGCTCCGTGGCTGCCTCCCCACACCTCCCGCCTCTCTCCCTTTGGTAGATTCCCCTCTGCTCAGAATTGTGAATCCCCCCTCTCAACGTCAATAAACACATCTGGCCATTACATTTAAGGAGTTTCCTTTTCATATTTGCTTTATAGTTACAAACAAAAGAACCGACAAATGCTGTTATTGTCAAAAACTTGAAACAAGGAAAGTGAAACACCACTTTCCCAAAGTCTTGCTGTTTGAACATGGACTTGCCAAGTTTAGAATCACAGACTCAAATGAGTTGGATGTTCTGACAACTCCCAGAACAACAACTACCCAACCCTACCCCCCAACTGAGTGCCCAGTGCTGGTTGGTCAGCAACAGCAGTGCAGGGGGAGCTGTTCATGCTCCATTTACTTACACAGGAACTTGTGCCTGAGGGATGGTCGGTGACAAAGTGGGGTTCAATTCCAGTTCCTTTAAAGAGCTTGCATTTAATTACTGAGTGTATGTTCTTAACCACCTACTGTGGTTTTATGATTTTACTCTGGTGGCGTGGATTCCTACAAAATCCAAGGAGGTGCTTTTGGGATAACTCCCTGTGGGAGACTAAGCACACAGGGTGTTTTCATTGTGAGATTTCATTTGAATTAAAGGCTCCAGTATTTCAGTGTTTAAAAATTATGTACTGGGGCCTCCCTTGTGGTACAAGGGGTTAAGATGCAGCCTATAAAGCTATCTGCAGCCACTGCAGCATGAGTTCGATCCCTAGCCAGGGAGGTACCCAGATGGCACAGAAGACCTCTCCTGACTCTCCCGCTGCTCCCCTCAGCAGTGTATTTCAGTCAATCCTCCTGTTCTGCTCCCCACTTTTTCTCTGGTGAATCCTCTCACCCCCCACACCTCTGGCCTACACCCCAGTTCTTGTATGTATAAATAAAATAAAATTTAAAAAAAATTAAAAATTACATACTATGCTCTATTTGCGACTAATAATGTGTGTACATATGTTTATGAATATATGCATCTACATATATGTCTGTAATAGATGTGTAAATATTGGGAGTAGAACATATTAGCTTAGTATGTGATATATATATGTGTGTGTAATGTATTTATTAGATACTCGGCTCAATACATGAGGCTATACTTGTACTCATTTGTCTTCACTATGTATCTTCATAATGTATCTTCACTAAAGGACCAGTATGGACAAGGGAGAGGGTAGGTGTCATGGCGGAATCATACAGCTGATTGATAGCCACATGAATTTCCCCATCGGCACCAAGTCCTTCCATCCTTCCACTGCTCTGATAACTTAGCTGTCTGTAGAAACCTTGACGGCCCTCACTAAGTAACCCTCATTATACATTTTTCTGTCGTATCCTGGGGCTGGCTGGCTTTTGACTACAAGGTGGCTTGTTTCTTTAAGGCAGTTAATTACAGTTTTCTCATTTTCATACTTGTCTGAAGACTTGTCCCATCCACCTTCTTTGGAAGAAGGTGCCCTCCTTTCTCCTCTGCATCGTCCCTCTGGAAAGGTCATGCATGAATAGCAGTGGGTGAAGTTTCTTTACTTGGTGCATTTTGGGCTCCATTCCTGCTGTTGCTTCTTATAGATGTGAAAAGGGAGAGCAGAGCCCTGGTGTTCCTGTCATGAGGATATGCCAAGCCTTTCCTTACTCATGACCATTACCTTCAGCCTTCTTGTGAAAATGAGTCAAATGAAAATGAAGCCAAGGTGCAGACGTTCACATGCCTGCAGACTCTTATGAAGAGGAAAGATTGGACCCTCTCTGGCTTTCTTTTTTCCTCTGGATCTGTGACTGCCCAAGCATGCATTATTCTTTGAAATCGAATCTAGGTTTCTAGGAATATTCTTACTACCCTTCCCATTGTGAAATTTCAAAAAATGATAGCTGCCTTCACTGATACTTAGTTCATATTGTTTAGACTCGGTTTCTTGTGGGCCACACAGGCTAGCCTAGTCTCATCTCATCATCTCATAGATTTTTTTTTGAAGTGTCCACCTTTCTACATTTATGCTGTGCCAGTATCATCAAAAATTGACAAATAGATTCCATTTATTTTAATTTTGTATATGACTTTTGAGTTAGATTGGAAGAATTTATTTTCCCTTCTGTTGGGAAATGAATGAATGAATTCAAGCATCCCCTGTGCTCTAAAGTAGCAACATGTTGAACCAGGGCTTAGAATAGGACCAGTGTCCCGGAGCTAACTTGTTTTATAGTGAAGAGTTAAACCAGGATAGACTAATAGGTTATGCCAATTTCTATTTGAGTAATTTCACTAATTTCTGAGTGGGATTGGGAATTTATTGTTATTTTAATAAAAGATAACTTTTCTGGTGGTGTATTCTCACTTCCACATCTAAATTTGGAAAATTCTGGACTTTTATTTTCACAAAAAGTTGATGTGTGGGGCCTCCCCGGTGGCGCAGCGGTTGAGCACTGAGTTGCGAAGCTGCCCGCAGCCTCTGTAGCACCAGTTCGATCCCCAGCTACCAGGCAAGGGTCCCACATGGCGCTGCTGCAGCCCACTGCTCCCCTCAGCAGTGTACTTCATCAGTCTGCCTGTTCTGTTCTCCGTTCTGGCTCTGGTGAATTCTCTCACCCTCCCGCGCTTCTGACTGTACCCAGTGCTTGTATAAATAAATGAATAAATCTTTAAAAAAAAAAAAAAGAGTTCTTTAAAAAAAAAAAAAGTTGATGTCTGAATAACAAATAAAAGCTTCGTTTCTTTTAAGTTCAAACAGAATGATGAGTAAGTAGGAACAAGTGAGAAAATCCTCTCTTCCTACCATATTTCAACCTCCTTTATTTTCTACTGGGGAAAAAATTCATTATCTGATCTTGGGTTTCATTTATTTCAGTGCCTGTGTTGTGCACTTGGTGGAGCTGGCTTTCTCCAAGATTATATTCTCACAGGGCAATGGGCCCGCACCCGCCACAAAGCAGCTTTGCTTTAGGAGACATGATGAGAAAACGTGTTTCCCCTCCCTTTCATTTCACTCCTAAAGCCAGTGGCATAAGGGGAATTTGCTGTTCTCGGTAGATCTGTCTCTTTCACAGCCTCTCCTTTTTATGGATCTGCCCTCCATGAATGGGAAAATGGAGAGCACGAGTTGTTTAGCCTGTTGTAGCCAGTTCACTGGATTATCCACACAGAACATTTTCTATTCAAGAAGCTGCGAGGAGGCCAGAGGGGATTCCAACACTGGTCATTCTAGAAACGTGGTATGCACTTGGTGGAGCTGGCTTCTCCCAGAGTTAGGTCTTGGGGATTGATGGTCGCCAGGGCCTTCATGGTGACTTGGGAAAAAGGTCCCTGGGGGAGAGTCAGGACATGGAGTGTCTCCTTAGCCAAAGTCCACATTTACCTGCAGTTTCTCGGAACCCAGCTCGAGCAAAATCTCAATCTTTTCCAACTTCTCAGCCCAGGAGTACTTAATTATCGATTGTTCACTGAACTTGGCTAATCAGGACATCACTTGAAAAATGAGTATAAGAGAAAGCTGCCTGGCAATGGAGCTCATGCAAGGCTATATAAAGTGTTTAATTTCATGTTGCTTGCAGACTTTTGCAATTAGTCATTTTTTATTTGTGGGAAACTCTCCTCCTCCCCCGCCCTTTGCGGTTCTCTGAGGCTGATAGTGAGAGGTGACTTTTCTTTCCTTGGTCCCTGTGCCTGTGCATCTGTGCATATGCCACCTGCCCTCAGTCTTCAGTCTGTGCCTTTGCCATGTACTTGTCCTTGCCAGCCTTGTTGCTACAGAACAGAGGATCGTGAATCTTCTCCCATTAGTCTGGGATTTGCAGAGGGCAGAACAAGGACAGATTGGGGAGGTCGATTCCAGCTCCATAAGAACAAACTCTTACCATCCCTGCCACCCAGCAATGGACTGACCCAGGGGCCAGGATATCTCTGTTAACAGGGAATGGAGGAAGTCAAGAATGGCTGTTTCCACTGTGACATTTTACGATCCTACTCTCAGGATTCTAAGACCTTATCCTTAACTTATTCTAATCTTGGCCTTGTTTCAGAGCCAGCTTCATGCTTCACCAGAGCCCCAGCCATTTACCTCCATTTCCATTCCTCTTTTTCCTCCACCACCATCCTTGTGGCCCTGCTTCTCCCTCTTCCTCTTAACCTCAGAGTCCTCAGGGTGTTTGTTGATGTCCAAGCAGTTTTTGAAAGTATTTCACATCAAATGGCTATATGAATATCCAGTATCTGTTTTTATCCTTCTCATTTATTTTGCTACATAGAATTTTTTTTTTCAAATTCCCCCCATTTTATTGAAAATGGCTGCATTTCATCAGAGGTAACTTTATGGTACCTGCTATTTAGAATTTCTTCTCAGGAAAGCCAAAGGCTGACTTTAATTTTCCTATATTCATAGTGCCATGACATTTCTCAAAGGAAAATGTCCTTTGCCCAGATAAATGTAGAGCAGGGTTCTACCTGTATTATGTCACCATGATTTTAAGGTAATGGTACTGAAATGTATGTCTCTGACAATTTTTTCCCTAACACACTTGGAGTTCATTTTATATATTTTCTTTCACAGCTAGCCTCTGCCTCTAGAGATACCAGTCTCACATCCTCTTGTGTTTGGTTTTCTTTTTACCTAGGCCTTCTGCCTTATCTAGTAGCCCAACGTATTCGGACCTACCCTTCATTAGGATCTCCCCGCACCGGAATCCTGCTGCAGCATCTGACTCCCCCTTCAGCCCTCCACATCCCTACATCAACCCTTATATGGACTACATCCGGTCTCTGCACAGCAGCCCGTCCCTCTCCATGATCTCAGCAGCCCGGGGCCTGAGCCCCACAGATGGTAAGTCTCAGACCAACCCTTTCTGCTTCTAATTATCTCGCTACCTCCCTTCTCCCTTCTCCCATCCCCACCCTGTCTGTACCTGGGCTGTGGAATTCAGTTGCTCTAATGTTTGTTGTCTATGGCGAGACACAGTGCTAAGTCCTTTAAGAGCATGCTTTCAATTCAGGGTTGTGACACCTCCTTGGGTGGTAATGTTATCTCCATCTTCAGGTTTGGCTAGCAAGGGGAAGAGGGGTCAAGTAACTTGCATCCTGGTCCATTGGCTTGTAAGTGGCGGAGGTAGATCCCAAAGTCAGAACTCAGTAACTCTAAAGTCTTTGCTCTTGACCATGTCCTATTCTTTGCTGCACGCATGTTTAACCTGACCCTGTAGCCATTCTCACAACTTTCGGAACACCTTTCTGTTCTGAGAGGCATATGTGTACAGATATGTCTGTTAGAGCAGCATCCCTCAAGCTCCAGTGTGCGTACCTCACACAGATGGTGATACAGCGTCATTTCTTGTGGAGCGGGCTGGGGTGCGACCCGAGAGGGGACACTTTGGGAAAGTTCCCAGGTGGAGTGAGAGATGCTGGTCCATGGCCCACACTCTGAGTAGAAGGTCCTAGAGAACATGAAGGTGCAGACCTGTTGCACACGCCTGTGTCTTTGACCTGACCTTGCCAAATGAAGAAAGGGATGTTGTGAGGAAACAAAAGAAATTTGATTGTAATGCCGTTTCAACTTGGTGCTCATTTTAAACTCTCAAGGACTAAATTCCTGTTGGTTCTATTAGCTTCCCAGTTAATTAATTTTCATATGACTTTTTAATTGGAACTGTTTATTTTGCAACTGTCAAATTATAAAATGGGAAGAGTGTTTCCCATCTCATGCACGCATGCACAGACTCACTTTTGTCCACAAGTGCTGAAACAGGAATTAAGGTCCAGAATTGCATAAGCGATGTTAATTACAAAAGTTCTCTGTAGCAGACCACAATCTGGTGGTGCTTCTGTCAAAACACAGAGACACACTATGCCCTCCACCTCACTGAGCAGTGTTTGATATGACTCCTTCGTGTCCTCATTCTCCAATCAGTGAATTTCCGAGGCTGACTATCAGCAGCAGCAGTTGTAGGTGGGAAGCAACACTCAGCAAGTGTCCACTCAGCTGAAATCCAGAAGTAGCTGTGCTCCAGTAACAGTGGCAGGCTGTTTTTCCCTTCTTTTTCAGTGTGGTGAATATACTTTAAGGTATCTAAGGGGTGAGTTTTGCCATTTGGACAGGATTCGTATTTTGGATTTGGTTTTAAAATGGAAAAAGTGGAGAGTAACCTCTGCAGAGTTCTTGAGTGTTTCTGGAAATGACTAACAATGAGACAGAGGGAGAGGGATCAGGGAGGCTAGCCAGCCACAGACTTGGAATTATGCTTGGCTTGTGGAAATTCAGATGGGCCAGCGGAAAGTGGACTCTCTAGTTAAAGCAAGTTGTCATCTGCTTTCCTTAGTATTTAATGATGAGTACGAATAACACATTCTTTGAGTGTTCTGCTTTCCTCTTCCTGCCTCTCAGGTGTCCAGTTAATAACAAAATAATGTCAAATCACTAATGTTTCTCTCTCCCTCTCCACATACACATATATCTTTATGGACACAAAATGTAAAACATACACAGACCTAGTGCTAGAGTGCTGGTATTTGCACAGAGTAATAGCAAAACTCACCTTTATTGATTGAATGCCATGTGCTAAGTACTGTGGGTACATCTGGACATCCAAAATGAGAAGTGGGGAGCTGGGATTTGCATCCAGACCTTCCTGATCTGGAGACTACCCTCAGAACTGCTGCAGAATCTTGCCAGTTGTGCAATGAAATTGGCAGGTGGAAACTGATGATTACCCACTCCTATAGCGCTGACTCTTGCCAGTAAATTGCTCCAGATTGATAGGTATATTTTCTTTTTTGATTTTGTAATGAAAAAAAAAAGAGCTTTTAAATTATGGAACACAAAATTGCAGTTTATCATTCAATCATGTGTTATTAAACCGTGCTCTTTTTCATTTACAAACCCCCGGTCCTCACAGTAGTGAGAGCTGTCTCAGACACTCCAGTCAGAAGGGTAGGGAGGTCTTTTAAGCGTGTGTGGAAAGAAATCAACAGTTGTCTATTATAAGAAATGTGAACATAGAGCGAGTGGATATAGGAAGGGAGGCATAGGGATGAGTGTGTGCACATACATCTTAATCATTTTGAATTCTTGGTGATTTCTTTAACTTCAAATATTTTATAATGTATTTCATTTTTCCTATTCTCTTACTTCAATCTCATTTTCAACCAAAGGATATCTTCTGGACTTCAGTGAAAGCACAATTTGAGTTAAAGGAATTTCACTAGGGCGAGCATAAAGGAATTGCTAATATGGGCCACATGACAGATGGATCAGGGATGTGTCTAGAAAGCTTCTCTTGTTTCCTTCCCATCAGTACCCACACTTCCCCTGTCTTCTCCTCTAGCCCCCCACGCTGGAGTCAGCCCAGCTGAATACTACCATCAGATGGCCCTGCTGGCCGGCCAGCGCAGCCCCTACGCAGACATCATCCCCTCGGCTGCCACCGCGGGTGCTGGGGCCATCCACATGGAGTACCTGCATGCCATGGATAGTAAGTGTGGGGGCTGTTTGCCGTGGGGCTGAGGGTGGCAGGTGCTAGCTCATGAAATGGAGAGGAAGGGGTAAAGATCAGGTGATCATCTTAACTTTCCAACTAGAGTAGGAGGAACCATCAATATCTGGTGTTCTAGGTCCCTTGATTTTCTAGGAAGTGTCCATGGATTTGGCCATCCTGGGTGTTTTGCAACCATCCCAGGCTGGGTAAGTTCATCTTCAGTTCTACCAGGTGAAAAGAGAATTTTGGAGCCTTCTGTAGATTTTTACAGGTCTTTTCTGCTGAACCAGGACAGACAGACCAGCTTTCTCTCTCAGCATATCTCTGGCTATCTTCTCTCCTCTGTCCTCCTGCCTCAGAGTGACACAGCCTTTATAGCCCCTGGCCCCTTGGCACAGGTGTCTCTATTTACATATGCACATGCCCGGTGCTCTCTGGGCCCAGGTGTCCATAATTACAGGTGCACCTCATGGCAGGAGGGCAGAAAAAGCCTGGTAACTTCATTTACCCTACAACCCACCCCCTCAACGTTTTTTTGCAGTGCAATTTACACTTTGTTCTTCGACAGGATTCCCTTGGTAAATGTGGAACACTGTACCCATGACCCACAAAAATAATACAAACTGTAACAGACTGCAAAGTGAATACAACTAATACAACCACATCTACTTAGATGTTAAGAGTATATGAACCTAGGGACAAAAAGTTAAAGAAGTTATTGGCACCAGCAATGGGAGATGCCTCCCATTTGGCAGTTTATAAGCCAACTTTTTGGTCATAGACAACACCATAGCTGGCAACAGTGGCCTCCCAGGTTGCAAGAACTGCATGCGCTTTCCCAGCATAGAGGCATCAGAGGCTCTACATGCAACAAGAAAGGCAAGCTCATAATAGGCCACAAAGTCAACACAAATGTTCCATTTACTCTTGCCTTCTGATCTGCCACTACAGGGAGGTAACACGTGCCCATGGTAGCCACTGCCTAGTCACCATGGTGTTACTTGTAAATCGACCTCCAGGCCACATCTCCAAGGGACGATGGAGGCCTCCCAACACATACAGGGATCCTTTACTGTCCAAGGCCATACCCAGCCCATAGTCTGTCCCAGATCTAACCCAGTCAGGGATGGCAATAAAATATTGTCCTCCTGCTGCTCAAACTCAGGCTTAAACAAAATGTAAAGTCTGTATTTGCAGCTGGATGGGAGCAGAGGTAGAAAGCAGCAACACCTCCACAGGAGCCAGGCCACCTTTCCTGCACCTCTCGTTTAGTGTCCGCACCAAGCACAATGAATGTCCACTGCTGGCCTTCCCATGAGAAGGCAAACTGGTCTTGACTGTCTCTGGTGCTATAGGTAAAGAGGGCGTTAGCCAGATTGGCTACAAAGATATATGTGCCCAGCTCATGGCTCAAACCAGCCATCCAGTCTGCCCCTGAAGGCTCTGCTGCGTGCAAGGGGTGAACTACTGTATTCAACTCACAGTATTCTACCATCACACGCCAAGAGCCATCAGGCTTTTTCACCGGCCACATGGGCAAATTATAGGGATTATAAATATGGGCAGCACGCACAGTGCCCACTTTCTCCAGCTCTGCTGTTAGGCCTGTAATCTCTTCTTGGCCACCTGGCAGTCCATAGTGTTTAATATTGGTCACTCACCTAGGGACTGGCAGTTGTATGGGCTAATGCCTAGTATGTCCATACCACGCTGCCTTTACCACACGTACCCTAAGTCAAAACTCTCCAGCGATGGTTTGTAGCCACAGGCATGGAGCACGTCCACACCCAGGATGTACGCCAGGATTGATGACACATACACTTTATACCCCTTTAAGGGTAATCGCCAAATCCCCAAGTGTGGTCTCACTGCTGTCACCTTGACACTCTGGCCTCCACAGCCGTCAGTATAACAAGCAGACCCCTGAACTAAAGCCAGCTCTTTTTCATGTGCACATGGGTACTCATGGATAACAAACTCCGCTTGTGGCCTCTGTTCCCTTCCCGTCCCCTGTGTATGGGTTCCTTGGCCTTCATGCCACCCTATTCAAAAGCAGACAGGGCGGCCTCCGCCCTGGGCCGGGGTCAGCAACAAGTTGTCCTCCAAGCACAATGCATGTGCCTGGGACCTGGAGTTCCCAGCCTCCCCCTTCACAGCATCCCATCTTGTCATGGTGTGAACTCAGATCTCCTCAAAATTGTCTCCGTAGCTCTAACAAATATGCATTGGACTGTGCATGTAATTTAGCGTGATCTATACCTGCTTTCGCCAGATCTGTCCACATCTGGGTACAGGTGACTTTAAGAGGCGTCCTTGCCTTTTTTGACATCCTTTTTGGTTTTTCAACTCCCTGTATTCCCTTCTGAGAGCACCGGCTCTTGACGTCACCCGAGCTGGCTACCATTGTGGTGAATGGCACATATTCAGCCTTTCACTTAGGGTACCAGGATTGCCATAAGGGACCCAAAAGGGCCCGAGGGGGCATTTTTCAATACCACATCCCTCATTCCTGCCGTGAAATGCTTGTCGTCAGGGCCATGAGCATTTAAACAGCTTGCTGCATTCCCTGTTCACTAAGTACCCGCACCAGCATGTACTGGCGTTCAGCATGTTTGTCACTTCCTCACAGACTCTGGCACATATCCTGAATTGGCCCAAACTGTTCACACAGCAGCCACTACCCAATTCAACAGGGAGTTGTCACCCAGGCCACAGTGGCCAGCTGTTCTGTAGCCTCTGTCTAAACAATGGCTACAGGGTCCCTGAGGCCAGTTTCTCCATCACCTGTGTTGTGCAAACCATTGCGTCCACCCCCAGGTCCCACAAGCACAGCAACCAGGCTGCCAAGGGTTCTCCTGGTTTTTGACAGAACTGTTTGCCCAAGTCCACCAGTTCCACTTGGATGTATGGGCCATTCGTGGTGAACTCCACCATCCCTGGTGGCCCAGCAGCCTGACCCCTGGGGCCATGGGCTGCTGGTGCTTCATTTTCTGAGTCATCACAGGGTGAGGCTGGAGCTCAGGACCAGCCTCCTCTTCCTCTCTGGAGAAGGAATCTGACATCTCTGGATTGGGTGGTCACTCTCTGGATCTCTTCCTCCAGAAACCTCTCATGTTTTCTCTGGGCCTGTGTCTCAACCAGGAATTGCCAGGCCTTGGAGTCTTCTTTCTGCACAGACTCTCGCAGAGCAGTGAGAAAAACCTATCCCATAGCCCCTGCCGCCTCGTGGGTACTGTGTCTGTCCAAGTCTCTTCTATTCTGCACAGGGCCCGTTCCAACAGCCACAGGGATCTGTCTGTCTCTGGCCATTCATGAGGAGATACCCAATGGGCGAGGAGTCCGGCCACCGAGTACCATCTTTTCATGGCCGGCCACCCCTCAACCCCTCCCCAAGTCTCAGAGGGCTCCATACCTGCTTGCGTCAAACAGTCCTGCCAACTACGACATAGTAGGGCACGCATGCTGAGGGCTCCAGGACTCTCTCTATCCATCTGCCAAATTGATAGTGAACCTGCCCTGTGCACTGGGATTGCTTGTTTCACTCATTCCTCGTTTACCCATGAGCTGGAAAATGCAGGGGATTATAATCTGATAGCCAAAAACAGTCCTGTCCTGATTGTCTTGATAACAAGATAAGGGAATATGTTTCATTACATGGATGCTAGTCATTCCTTCCTTGGTTTTATAGATTTTTATGGTCCAAAAATTGATTTAATTTTTATTTCATTTTTTAAGTTTAATTTTCATTAAAAATTACATTTCACTGAGATCTTTTATCTAGGAAAAATAAAAACCATTTCCACACCAGAAGGAGCTACTTTCAGTTCATGGCAGTGGAAGAAAATAGCATCATTTGCTGCATTTTATGTTACTTATTTTTGTATCTCTTGAGGCTTACGGTGATTCCTTTGGGTTACTTATCTAGACATATAGATAAATGAGCCTATGATTATCACATTTCAGAACATCTAAGAATTCTCATTTATTCAGATTCTTTGAGGTCCATTTGCCAGAAAGTGACCCTGAAGCATCATCAGTGAAATGCACACCAAACTATTCATCCCTGAAAGCCAGAGTCCTTTTCTACAGTTTGTGTTGTTTTCCATTGAGGAATTCATTACCACACACAAAGTAACAGAGTTACATGTTCAGTAGGATTTTTTTTTTTCAGGCTTTGTAGAATAGAGAGCTTACATTACAGATTCATCATAACCACATTTCAATTAGCGATGTTGGGGGGGAAAAAGTTCAGTGTTATTATGCAAATTAGTTATTTAAAATCGGCAAATAAAGAATTAAAAGAAGAGAGAATCCTTGGAAGGTCAGCACATATTACCTTCCTCTGTTTGATGAGAATATGTTTAGTCAGGCAGTGGCGGTTTTTATCTAAATAAAGGATGAAGCTACCCTTTTACTTTGTAAAAACTAATTAAAGGAATTTTAATTTGCCAGAGTATATGGTAAATTGATTGTCATTAAGTAGGAATTTAGATGTCCTATCGTTCATCACATAAAGAGAAACCTCCTTTTTCTTTGTCAGAATTTTTTATTAGAATAAACAAAACAATTAACAGAAAGCCAGATTGGAGCGATTTGCGTTGGAACAATGAGATCTCTCCACTTACATCTGAGGAGGTAGAAGAGTGAGCAGTGAAGAACTGGCTACCTCTTTTGCAGCTGTTCTGCAAATGCTCACCTTGTGTTTTAGCAGTTCCCTTCCACAAAGATTCCTGTTGCTGACCCAAAATTCTGACTCTCTTCCTTGTTAATAGGAGGTTGAAAAGAGTATATTTTAGGGGCGTAAAGTATTATATTTCTTTCCTCTAAAATAACTGAAAAGCATTTAGTTGGACAGAACATTAGAAGAGTTCCCAGGAATTCAGTTACAGGAAACTTTTTCAGTGGAAAAGCTAAACGATTTTAAATTCCTTCATTCTAAGTGTACTTGAAGGGCAGGGCCGGTGGTGTGTAGCTGGTCACTCTGCTCTATCGTTACAGCTCTGCAGAAACCACAACACCTATTTCAGAATCAAATGTGCCAACAGTGGGCACATGTGGGTTTCAGCCAGCTGCGGGATGGGGTGTCTGTATGTTGCAAGTGAGAATGAACAAGTCTATTTTGTGGTTCCAGTTCTTCCTTTCAGGATTAGAGTAACCTTAAAATATAGGGGAGCAGGTAATCCCTAAAAGAAACATTTTAGAGATAAGGACTCATGAAAATCATACTAGTGATATTAGTGAAAAGTGACTTAAATTAGAATATGTCTTGGAGGAAAAATACCAGGCAATTGTACCAACCTGCAAATCTCATGGAAGAGATGAGGGAGACAGAGGTCTCCAGTGTTTTAGAGCATCACACGACCTCTCTAGTTAGTGATTTAAATAACTGGAGGTGCTCCAGGGATAAACTCTACTTAGAATGACTTGTTTCTAACTCTGCCAGTGGTCACTGAGTCACATGGAGCAGGGAAGGTTCTATGGAAGTCGACGATAAGCCTCAGAAGTATTTGGAAGTAGAATGTATTCTTCACTGAGAAAATTCTGTAATGAAATAAGCCTCTCATAGTAAGTAAATGTGAAACATTTATGTGTGAAGCAGCTTCATAATAAAAAAAGATGCTGAATTAAACACTGAAAGATGTGTACATTATCGATAGTGATATTTGTGTACTCAAATACCCTAAATCAGGCTCATAGTGAAACTATTCTAAGTGAAGAAACCCATTTTAAATATGCCTAAAAGACAAATTTGAGTGGTCCAATTTTTGTCTCTCAAATCAGTTTCCAGTATTTACACGTGGATGGTACTGACACTTCAGTTGTAGTTTGTAATTTACTTTGCATTTACTATAAAGCTTAATGTATTTATATAATATTATTTACATTGACTTTCATATGCATCTGTTGAGTTTCATTAAATTGTCTCAAGGCATATTGGACTTTAACATGTGTCAAAGTGTATCTCTGATGAAGAAAATATTTCCAGTGAATTTTCTGGAGACAAGGAGCCTATAATTTTTTTCTAAAGAGGCCTTACCTTCTGGCAGCACTCCTTCTGCCCACTTGTGACTATGCAGGTGCTTCTTTTCACTAGCTCTCTCCTGCAGGGCAGCAGCTTTCTGCCTGCCTGTGACCTGTACCAAGCCGGGACTTCTCTTCACTGACCTCCCTCAGCAGAGGCCGCTTTCCTCATGGCTGCCTGCCTGCAACTATGCAGGCCTCTCTCAGCAAACCTGTTCCTTTGGTGCAGTTCTTCCTGCCTGCTTGTGTCTATGCAAGTGTCTTTTACTTTCCTTTCCCTTTCCCTAATAAACCTACCCTTTAAATATATTTTTTTAAAAAAGGGGGCGTCCCCCGGTGGCGCAGCGGTTGAGCGCTGGGCTATGAAGCTGCCCGCAGCCTCTGCAGCGCTGGTTCGATCCCTGGCCGCCAGTGAGGGTTCCTCATGGCACACAGACCTCTTCCTGCTGTGCCCGCTGCTCCCCTCAGCAGTTATTTCGTTAGTCTGCCTGTTCTGTTCCCTGCCCTGTCTCTGGTGAATTCTCTCACCTTCCCGTGCTTCTGACTGTACCCAGTGCTTGTATAAATAAATAAATTAATAAATAAATTCTTAAAAAAAAAAAAAAAAAGCTTACCTTCTACTTCTGTTACTTGGGTACAACAAAATTGCCATGTCCCTGTAACCAGGTCTACCCATGTTAAAAAATAGAAACCTTCCATTATTACTGAAAGGTAGTCATGTTTCATTTGCTTCATATCTAGTGGGATTATGTTCTCATTCTTTCATTACATTTTAGCTAGATGACTCTGTAGTGTAAATGTGACCTTAGAAAAGGCAGGAGTGCACTTGTAAGCCATGTTCACAGCTAAGTTCTGAAATTCAAATTGCCCATATCTACCAAATTAAAAGTAAATAGGTATCCAATTTTTAAGTCTCCCAAGAGGAAAAAAAAAATGCATCGCATGGGTTGGTGTGCTTGTTAGTGTGAGCTACAAACCTCCAAATTAGGACTTCATTGGTGGAATTTCCTTGAAGGCAAAGAATTCTAATAAAAGCATTATTTCTAGGTAGTCTGACTGATGAAGCAAGGTCCAGAGAACCAAAATACACTCATTCTTACAGGGTCCCCCGCCACACCTTCAAAAAATGTGTTAAATCACGTCCCAAGATTTTAAATGTTGCTTGGAATTTATGCTCTTAGAATATGGGGGGTTAGGCGAGGATTCCTCAACGCTGGCACTTTTGTGCTCAGATAATTTTCCATCATGGGGAGCTGCCCTATGCATTGTGGGTATTTATCAGTACCCTGGCCTCTACCTTCCACTTGATATGAGTAGCACCCTGTGAATTGTGATAGCCAAAATGTCTCCAGATGTTGTCACATATCTCCTGGGGGCAAAATTACTCCCTGATTGAGAACCGTTAATTTAGGATAATGTATTTATCATTTGCTTCAGCAAAGCTTTAAGTATTCCGTGAATCAGATAACTTCAGAAATCCTAGGAAAATGAGGGTATAACTAAGTTGAATTTTTGTCTTGGGATTCAATTCATTTAAATTTTTTTATCTTGGGAACTTCAATTCACTTTTTTCCTCTGCTCTTTGCCTCAAACCGGTATGTGATGGGATGGGGAGAGTGGCTTGTTGTGTGACTCTGGGAACCACTGTCTTTGTCGCTTGTGGTGAATTAATGATGGGAATATCTAAGCAGCCATCAGATTCATAAATCACTAGAAATGGGAGGGATAACACATAAAAGTCTTTCCTTTTTGTTTAGCAATTTATCATTTTGCCTGCACATTAATAAACAGAGCTCCCTCGAGGTAAGCCCCTGGAAGATAAATATTTCTCCCTAATTTCCTCAATTGTAGCCAGTAGATCACGAGTGGGAGAAGAGGTACTTGTCACTGCAAGTTGCCCATTTCTTATCCTTCACTTCTTCCACACAGGAGGCAATAAATAACAGGTACAGAGTCCAACCGCAGGTAATCAGGTTCTGTTTTGTTTATATAACAGGCACCAGATTCCCCAGCCCCAGGCTGTCAGCCAGGCCGAGCCGAAAACGCACACTGTCCATATCACCACTGTCCGATCATAGCTTTGACCTTCAGACCATGATAAGGACATCTCCCAACTCCTTGGTGACCATCCTCAATAATTCCCGCAGCAGCTCTTCAGCAAGTGGCTCCTATGGTCACTTATCTGCAAGTGCAATCAGGTATGTGTTTTCCCAAATCCATTATGTTTTTCTTTAATGAACTGTCTGTGCTCAACCGCACCTACACTGGCAGGACTGACTGCGTGTGAGGAAGAACAAAACAACACGCTGCTGAGCCTGACTGGGGATGCAGGTCAAATATCACTACTGTGCACTCAGAGACAATTACTGGCCAAAAATAAATTTTTGTAGACCTTGGGTCAGTAGCCCATATAAAGAAGTAGCTATATGATAAAATGGCAAATCTTTTTACCCACATGCCCCTTGCTAATCATAATGCTCGAGGAAAAACTGACTTGAAACCTGATTGTGCAATTCAAGCAAGAATATAAGCAGAAATCAAAACATCAGTCATGCTATCAGTCCTGTCTCCCCAAAATTACTACCTGGAGCAAGGGGGAACCTTGAGAGGAAGAAAGGAAAAGGGGACAGCAGGGCTTTCTGTCTGCTACAATGTAAAGGCAGATGGCATTGCCAGGCAGAGTTTTCAGAGAAAGTCCAGCTGAAGAATATTTCCTTGTTTTCTGATTAAGTATTTTTAGCTTAATTTGAAAGATCTCTATTTTGATCATCTTCCTTTGCTGCATAGGGAAAGCATTTTGCTACTTTCTTTGCACTATGTCTGCACTTGCATGGGGGGGTACAAGCAGACTTCTGTAAACATGCTTACTATAAAATTTTTCTCCCTGTTAATGGATCAAATTTGGGCTGATGTAGATAAGTGGTGAATTAAAAGTAAGCCAATTTATGAATTTGAGGTATGTTTACAGTGCTTTTTTTTTTTTTAGCTAATCAGTGTTTTGAACTGTGCTAGTTAACAGTTATTTTAGACATAAAATTAGATCATATGCTAATTAATTAAGTGGCCCTAGTTATAAGTATTAGCTTTCACTTAGTTTTTCGCCAACAATGTAAAAATTCACTTACTAGCAACCCTTTCCAAACTTTAGTTTTTGCAAACTGTGATGATTTTCTTACTTTAAATAGTAGATACTGAAGTTTGTTTTCATTAACTTTACTTTGTTTGTTTTTAAATTCTTTTTATTGAGGTAATGTTGGTTTACAACACTGTATGCTTGAGGGGTATAAGTTCACTTCTCTTTAAGTGTTGTTATCAAACTACCACCAAAGCCCTAGCAACTTCTACCATAATCCAGAGGGCCCATTCCCCCTTTACTCCCCACCCCAATAAGGGAGGATTTGTTTATTGTCATATTTTATAAATGGACATTAGCTTTAGCTGCTAACTGTTGGGTCTTTCACAATGAATATATGTATTTGGGAAACTTCAACAGTTTGGGAGGTTGGGGAGAAGAATTAGTAGTATTAACATATCCTGTTTATCAGAAGTGAAAAATAGCATTTTTTTCCCATAATGTTTTCTATTATCGTTTCACTTCTTGTTCAATTATCATAAATGTTCCTTGGCAAACAAACCACTGAGTAAACATTATGAAACTCCATTTTTTATAAGATTTATTTATTTATGCGTACAAGAGCTGGGGTACAGGCCAGAGGCGTGGGGGGTGAGAAAATTTAACAGAGACAGAGTGGGGAACAGAACAGGCAGATTGACAGAAGTACACTGCTGAGGGGAGCAGCGGGCGAGTCAGGAGAGGTCAGCTGCGCCATGTGGGTAGCTCCCTGGCTGGCTGGGTATCGAACTCATGCTGCAGAGGCTGCGGACAACTTCAATGGTTGCGTCTTAACCCCTTGCGCCACCAGGGAGGCCCTGAAACTCCATTTTGATAGATGCTGTATGCTCTATTTATTTGAATATAGTCAAGGAAGTGTTGAAACAGGGGAAAAGCAAATAACCACGTGATAGCAGTCAGTATGTGTGGAGGAGCCTGAGGGGGTTTTCAGGATGAGCCACTCTAGTCACAGGTATAGCCTTTGGAGTCAGGTGTGTCTGTCCTTAGATCCCAGTTTTGCCACCAGCCAGCTATGGAAACCTCCCTTACCCTTCTGCTCTCTGAAATTGTCTCCACATTTGTAAAGTACAGACAGGACACCTGTCATACTGGAAAGGGACACATTTCATTAAAGCTGTCATGGTTCTGCAGTGCCAGGACGAAGGCACCAGTAGCAGAGTCCCAGGAGAACTGATCCTCGTTGTCCACAGACCTGGCCCGCGCGCTCCGTGATCATCCATCTGGCTCTGAGACGGTGACCCATGTCAGAAATGTGGTCTGACTGCTGTGCACTCTCAGCAAATATCCCCGGGGTCATAGCCCACCACTAGCTGTATCTCAGTTGGCTGGAACTTTGTAATCTGTGACTAGAAATCATAGCATCAAAGTAGTAGAGGTAGCAGTTGGGCACAGTGAAGATATTCACACTGAATTGCCTGTGAGCATTCGTTCCTCTTATTTCTCCTTTATCTTACCTCTTACCCTCAGCACCGTTATCTTGACTCTTTCCAGCACCTAAAGGACTTACATTAGAATATAATGCACAAATGGTCACAGTGCTGTCATAACTTGGAAATTCATCTTCTACTTAGTGAAAGACCTTAGACGATTTCTGTTAATATTTTCTAACATAGTGTTATTGGCACTAGTGGCTAGTCCTTTACTAGAGAAATGCTGGTGTCTTCTTTGTCCTATTTTAAGTTTAATTTTGTGAGATCTAGAAGCTGACTTGAGGAATAGTACGTGATAGAACCAATGGATAACAGGGAACAGGAAGAAACTTGAAGAAATCTAAAATGAGTAGCTAGCTTTCTCTAGAGTGAATGAGGGTTTAGGGTGCATACAAGGCAATCACTGTTTCTGTCTCACAGTGATAGGGAGAAGTGTAATGTTATTCTTGCTTTATGACTTTATGCATCAGCAAGGCGAGTCTTTGCCTGGACCTTGGTGGGCATCAATGCCAGACTTTTTAACTTACCCAAATTCATCTGAATTCACATTTTCTTATTTTCCAATACCTGTCTCATCTGCTTTTGGTATTGATAGTGCATAGAGTAATGATATCTGTTAAGTTTCTAAAAATGCTAAACAGTTTAAAGACACATTCAGATTTTTTTTTCCAAATGTGATGGTGTCCTCCTTCACATGCAAATAATTCCCAAATAATTGCTCTCCAAAAGGAGGATAGCATTTAACACTCTTTGAAACTCCATGTTTACTTGCTTATTGTAGCTTGCTGTTTGTTTCCCTTCACTGAAATTCAAGTGCTGGGTCACCGGTGGAAGGCTGGATATGTCTTGCTCACGCCTGTGCTCCCCACTTCACCTCCACATCCGTGCCCAGTCACCTTGACACCACTCAACAGACATTTCTCCAATGAATAAAGGGGCTCTTTAATGAGTAATTAGAATTCTAATCATCATCTTTGCTAAAGGAAGTTTCTGTGTGGTAGATGTGTTGTTCTAGTTTTCAGAAAGTTAGTCTATATGAATAGTACATGGTATGTCCATGGGTTGATAATTATAGAGATGACAGGGTGATTACAGCATGCAGGGATAAAAAGGCAAATGGCGATCTTGAATCCTAATACCATTCTTGTGTTTCTATATTTACTTAAAAATTTAGGCTGCTATAAAAACACAATATAGAACAAATATTTATTCACAAAACCCATTAGCTTATTAAAACAATAAGTTGATTATGTCTAACTTTTTCAAACACAATGTCCAAATGTACATCATATCTAAATGATGACTCAAAAAAAAAACACAAACCTCCACATACATGGAAAAATATGCTGTCACATATTTTACTGTCTTAAGAAATAACTATAAATCTATTTGGATGGATGGAAATTACCTGTGAAGGGCCAGGACACCATACACATTTCAGTCAGGGACCTAAAATCCAAATTTTCTTTTTTCCTGCTCCTGAGAAGAAATAAAGAGCACATATTTCATTATTATGTTATGACTTTATTGTCCTGGGGGAGCGTTTTTCATAAAGTACTTTTCAAGGAGTACTAGTCTCTAGCTGTTCCTTTAAATACTCTAGCAAATTGCATCTGGCCATTTGGAATGCACATTTGCATATTGACAGGTCCATGTCTGGGACTATTGAGCCCATATTCTTCAGATTTATGACCTTAGCATTTCTGGTTTTTCCCCTATACTACTTACTTTTAGGCCCTTATTTCAAGAGACCTGTTACTGTGTTACCGCATTGCTTGGGAAGAATTGGGCCATCTAACATAAAAACCCCTAATATTGTTTACACATAGATAGCAGTTAAACATAGATAGCAGTTATAAGTCGTATTCTCACAAATGCTTTGTTTTTTAATTTGCTCCATCTTCTATATAGTCACTTAGAAAAGAAACAAAAGCTGTAAGAATAGTTTTATATTTTATAGAATGTTAAGTGAAGACAGTTCAGAAATCAGTATGTAAAATTAATGTCTCTTTGAGTGATCCATCAGGAGGAATAGGGTGAACAGAAATATAAAAACTTTGAGGTAATAAATCTCCGGTAGACCAGGTTTCAGACTAGACTGCATCCTTCTTCAGAGATGGAAGGTATTTATAAAACTTTTCAACAACAATAATGCTTTTTATTTCTAGGAAATTATGGAATGAATACACAATCTCTTTGGGGTCTGTAATGATGAGTTTACTTAAAAAAAGTTTCATCCTCTCTAACTTGCAAGTCTGTCTCAGCTTCTCAAGTTCTGCAGAAAGAATTGAATTTAAACATTAGCTTTGTTTAAGCAATACTGTTCATAGACACATTCAAAGTAGAGTTTTCAGAGGAAAGCATCTCTTTCTTGGAAGTGAGTGCTGAGAGAGTGGTTAGAAGAATAATTGCCCTCAAAGGTGCCCATGTGGTCATCTTCGGGAACTGTGAACATGTAGCCTTACATGGCACTTGGAATTTTGCAGCAGTAATTAATTAAAGGACTTTGAGATGAGGATGCTCTCCTGGATTGTTCAGGTGGACAAGGTATGATCACAGGGTCCATATTAGAGGCAGGCAGAGGGGTCAGAGTTAGAGTCAGAGTAGAAAGTTGGAGTGGCAGTGGTGGGGGCCCAGGATGTAGGTAGCCTGTGGAATCGGGAACAGGCAAGGTGCCTGGACGCTACAGAAGCCCCACTTGAGTCTTCTGATCCCAGAGCTAGAACATGATAAGTGTCTCTTGTTTTAAGTCACTACTTTTGTCCAACTTGTTGCAGAGGCATTTGGAAATGAATACATGGACGCTGTACAGTCACTCATTGACGGAATATTCAGTTTCTGCTATGTGCCAGGCAGTGTTTCTGGCACTAGATGCCAGGACCAAGCTTTCCTTGGACCTGACATTCCAGAGGGGGAGAGAGAATATGGTTTCAGAAAATGTCCTGTGCTATGTTAAGAATTGTCAAACAATAGAGAATGGTGGGTGAGAAGCTGCAGAACATACTCGTTTTAATGGTGGCATCAGAGGATCTCAGGAAGCCTCCCTGTCTGAGAATGTGCATTTAAGGTGGGATCCAGTGACAATATGGAGGTAACCATGCTGAGATCTGGAAGGACACTGCAATTACTGACAAGCAGAGTGACCACCAAGGGTCATCATTCTTGCCTTCTATGTGCTATGGCCATTGTCTAGACCCTGATTCTTCCTCCAAACCTTCCTGAGAACCCTGCTGGCTGTACTGAGCAAAGGAACCTTGGCTCCCAACTCTGTACACCAGTGCTATGACAGAGCCAAGACCTTCTGCTTCTGTCATTGAATTCTAAATCAGCTTTGTGACCTGTAGGCTGTGTGCATCTCTCAGCTCTGCCCATGGAGGAGAGAGCATTTCCTTACAGGCTCATTGTGGATAAGCAGTGAAGGTTGAAAAGCATTTGTCTGCTCTGTGTATATTCTCATATCACTTACAGTCTAATAGTTGATATGGATTTTAGAAAATGTTCCTTCATGCCTCTTGGTTTTACCAGCAATAAAGGGACCCTGAAAGGGCATATTCGTCAAATGTATTGAAAGCCTTCACAGCTCCATTCCATGTCTGCTCAAGTCAGAGAGAAGCATCTGAGGGCAGGTTCAATGTGGAGCCTCTCTTCTGTCTTCTCACCTTCAGCTCTGTAAAAGTAAAAATGGCCCTGTTCTTCCTGACTCTTGGCATTTGTAAATTGCTTATATAGACAATTGAGGGCTTCTTCTGCCTTATGAAACGTTTTCTTTAGTAGTCTTGATTCTTAATTGGGTAGGTCCTGGCTTTTTGAATCCCCAAATACTGAGCCTCCCAGAATCAGAGCCATCAATGACCTGAGGGACACTTTCCCAAGCCTGCAGGCCCATGCAGTTCTGGAAAGGTATGTGGAGGATGCCGCATTGTAAATATATGTCTAGTGCGGTCTTTTATTTCTTGTTGTTATTTTTTTTAATGAACAGGATAAGGTAGCTACACCTAGTAATATTCATTCACCAAAAGGAAAAGGGGGGTGTGTTAAATCATTGTGGTTTTTGATGAATGGCTTGTACACTGAAAAATAAATTGGACAAACTGGCATAGAGCTCAGTGAACATGAAATCAGCTATTAGAAGAAAGCTTGTGAACAAATTCTGAGGCAGATATGCATCTTTTGATTAATGCCCTATCAATCATCCACACAGCTACCTTAGCTAAGTCTTGCTGTAATCATTCATGGTTGCTTTCGGAAACACTGGCAGAGAACTATAGCACTGCAGAAACGGAATATTATTACTGATTTCTCTCTAACTTACTGTGAACAATGACTGTTTTCACCATGTTTCTGCTTTCTTTTATTAAAGAAATACAATACAGAATGAAAGGAGTTTCTCCAAGCCTGGTGAAATTCTCCTAGGGTATTCTTAATGATATTCAGTCTTAAATGGGCAAGCTATTGTAATGCAGGGTTCTCTGTAGGAATAATAGTAATGTAATCCCATTGAAGCTGCCTTTATGGATTGTATCAAATAGGCAAAATGTGTAGTCACATTAATGAATGGTGTATATCTTTGGAATTATTACTTAAATTTGTTGAAATGGTTTGATTTTGTTATTGTAATTATTATATTCTCAGTTAATGCGCTTAAAGGCAATAGTAATTAACCCACTAGATTGGAAATTTTCATGAATTCTACCTTTGACATTACAAGAAACTCTGATTCTTTCTGGGTATTACACAGCAGGATGAGGGGAATATATATCATCTTTTTAATGATTATTATTTAAGAAAGAAATTTTCATGAATGCAATTATAATTTTCATGCATTTTTAAGTCATTGGCAAATTCCTTAAGAGCACTTCATTCTTTTAAGAGGATTTGATTCCTAAACTATGCTGGCATAAAAAATGATTTGGCACTGCCGATAGTCGATAAATCTTGAGGTAATAGTGCAGCTTCCTCAGAACTTACGGTAGCCTGGGAAATCCTGTGGCATAATGAAGTGGTGACAGGCATTAGCATGTATAATGGGCTTTAATAGACATTTAATGCTGTTTAGCTGGAAGAGGGAGCTGTGCTCTCCCATTGGAATATTCCTCCATCGAAGCCCATTGATCACTGATTTCGGCTGGGAGAGGTTAATCCATCAGCTTCTGTAACCAGACGGCACTGATGGAAATTCTTTAGGTGGCATTCTGGATGAACCAAGCTTTCCATCTTTACAAACAAATGAGTGATATGACAAGCATGGTGTTCAAAACACATTTAACCAATTGATTTTCTTTCCTCTTGTAATAAGATCTGGAGACATATGAAGGTACGCACTGTGAGCTGAGATTAAAGGAATTGTTCCATATACAGGAACATACGGAACTGGGAGCCAATAAAAGTACTATAAAGCATGTAGTCACCCATTCTCTTTTTTATATAAAGTTTGTTATTGCAATAAATAGTCGTTATTGAACTGATGCCTTTTGTTTCCATTCTGCTGAATCTTACTTCTGGCCTGTGTGTACATGCGCACACAGTCATCTTGTCTTAGCCATTATCCGTCTCTTGGAAGTTTTCAAGATTTCGTCAGTAATTGTTTTTCCCTTCTAATTTAAACTGATGGATCAGATATGACTTGGGGTGTTAAAACTTGGTCCACAGGGGCAAACGTCGTGGTCATGCATTTGCGACAGTCTGCATTCCCTATAAGTGATGTTTACTCTTTATTTCCCCACACGCAGCCCTGCCTTGAGCTTCACCTACCCTTCCGCACCAGTGTCTCTCCACATGCATCAGCAAATCTTAAGCCGACAACAGAGCTTAGGTTCTGCCTTTGGACACAGTCCTCCGCTCATCCACCCCGCCCCAACTTTTCCAACACAGAGGCCTATTCCAGGGATCCCTGCAGTTCTGAACCCCGTGCAGGTCAACTCTGGCCCTTCCGAGTCCGCACAGGTGAGAGACAACCCGGCGAGCTTGTCTGTCATGGTAAATGGTGGAGGGTCCATGCCACTGTGCCCTTGGCACCTTCATGGCTTCCCCATGGTAGCCTGTCTTCCTAAACCAGGGCTCCCATTGTCACTTTTGTGAATCTGTGATATAGGTGCTTCTCATTAAACAGCAGCCTCTTCCTCCAGAGTCATTTTATCCTCAGTGGAAAAGCGGACCACTTCACTCTGAGCTGGGGATGTCTATAAATCCACTCGATTAAATATGTTGCCTGAGTGTATTGTTCTCATTTGGTCACTGTCCCCTGGCGCGTAGAATCATAAGATGCTTCACAGTAAGAATAAAACTGCTGTGCCCTCTGTTGCAGTCTCCACACGGATATGTGCACGGGGAAGAATCTGGATGCTCTTAATTAAAGAACTTTGCAAGACATTCTTGTTTGTGTCGTGTCCACCTTACAAGATTGCTCTTTGGAACACACTAGTGAAGCTTGGGAAAGCCCAGACCCCCGGCTCCCTTGTTCCAGCTTTAAAAAGGCACAGGGATTTTATATTCATAGGCAAAAACAAGGAATACATACTTCATTATGTATTTTCTTGCTTTGAACACATTTTCTGAACTTGGTGATGGGTAGTCTCAAGAACTATCAGGTCCTAGTGCCAAATTAGCTTTTTTCTATCGAGCTGCCTATTTTGCCATGAACTCACTATCGAGCTGCCTATTTTGCCATGAACCCACATAATGATCAAAATCTCATTTCTGTCTTTGCCACTGTAAATGTGATCAGCACAAGCCCACAAGTGAGTCTGCAGTGAGCAGCACCGGGGATCTGATGCACAACAAGCGTTCCAAGATCAAACCCGATGAGGACCTCCCAAGCCCGGGGCCACGGGGCCAGCAGGTGAGGCCCTGGGCTTCCTGCCCTGTGTTCTTGGCTGTGGCTATATGACCTACCTCATTTGTTTCTCTAGCTCATCAGCAAAAACAAGAAATGCAGGAAGCTGTTTGGGGTGCAAACTATAATTCATAAACAGTCAGTTTAATTTGTTACCGATGGAGACGTGACCAGACTTCAGTCCTCATCCCTGATCTTTACCTTAATTACTGAGTCCCTGGTCCCAAATCTGACTGGGCAGAGCTAGTGATATTCCTGATGGTACTCAAGTTCTCATTTCTCTTATTTTGCCACTTTTCACTTGCCAGGGGAGCCTGGAGCACCAGGAGGGATCAAAGCACAGCTCATCTAACCTAAGGCTGCTTAGATTCTGGTCCTTTACCCAGAATCCTGAAATAAGGAAATTAGAACTTCTAGTTGGGGCCCTACTTTTCCTCATTAGACCTTCTGAGCCTCAGTTTAAAAGTGTGTAGATCATGCCATAAGCCATCTTGTAGGGCCCCTATGCAGGATCCAGACAGGAGCTCATTTACTCTTGAGATTGAAGGGTTTGGATGTCCATGAAAATGAACTGCATTAGCTTAAACATCAGCTGCCATAGCCTGAATTTCTTTTATAGCCATAGCTCTGAGAATGGACTGGATGAGTATTCTGGGTTCTTAAATCCATCCTTCTTGGTTTTTGCTAATCACCAACTCTGCTGGTCTACCTAAGGCCTTGTCTGTGATTTCTGACATTTAGCCCCAGATTAGAACCTGAGTCTATATACCTAATTCTCTCCCAGCCCTCTGGGACTTCTTTGTGTTTTCATTGATGTGAAGCTACCTTAGAAGACAAGAAAAGACAGCTGCCAAGCTTTTTTTTTTTTTTTTTTTTTTAATATTTTTCTTATTTTTTTCATTTTTTTTTTTTTAAGATTTATTTATTTGGGCCTCCCTGGTGGCTCAGTGGTTGAGTGCTGGGTTGTGAAGCTGCCCGCAGCCTCTGCAGCACCGGTTCGATCCCCGGCTGCTCCCCGGCCGCAGCAGGAGGGTCCCACATGGCGCGCAGACCTCTCCTGCCGCCCGCTGCTCCCCTCAGCAGTGTACTTCGGTCCTTCTGCCTGCTCTGCTCCCTGCTCTAGGCTCTGGTGAATTCTCTCACCCTCCTGCACTTCTGACTGTTCCCAGTCAGAAGCACGAGAGGGTGAGAGAATTCACCACAGCCCGAGCAGGGAGCAGAACAGGCAGACTGACGAAATACACTGCTGAGGGGAGCAGCAGGCGCCGCAGCAGGAGAGGTCTGCGTGCCATGTGGGACCCTCCCCAGCGGGCGGGGATCGAACTGGCGCTACAGAGGCTGCGGGCAGCTCCGCAGCCCAGCACTAAACCGCTGCGCCACCAGGGGAGGCCCAGCTGTCAAGCTTTTGATGCTGTGGTTCTTGGGCAGTGAGCATATCTTTGGAGGAAGAAGTTGAAGCAGGATGTCACTATTTCTCTAAAATTCACATAGTGCTTCTTTCAGCCTCTAACAGCAAGGAAAGCAGAATAAGAGTCACCAATAAATCAATTCCCTGAATTCCAAAACTTGAAAATAAACCAGTTATTATACTGAGAAGAATTGAGCTAGAAAAAACAACCAGTCTTTTGATTAAAGACTAGATGACTTGGTTTACTTGCTTCTCTCGTGGGATGACATTTTAGTTGTTTTCAGCTTTGTATACAAGACAGCAAAGTTTGGTCTCAACATCTTATTATCTTTATTATGGTTTAGGCTGTTTTCTTAAAACACAAGTTAACATCTCTGAAGAGGATGTGTTTGGTAAATCTGGAAAAAAAAGTACACAAAGGATTCTATACATTTGATGTCATCAATTCTCAAAACTCAGTTCATGGACCTAGGCTCCATTTTCTTTTCAGTGAACGATTGCATTAGGAGGAAGACCAAGCTCTGCCAGGTTTTTATGTTCTCTTCCTGTGTTGTATCCTATTGTGTCTGAATTTTCGCTCTCTCCTTCCTCTCCCCCCACCTCCCACCCTCTGCCTTTCAGGAGCAGCCAGAAGGAACAACCCTGGTGAAGGAGGAAGGGGACAAAGATGAAAGCAAGCAGGAGCCTGAAGTCATCTATGAGACAAACTGCCACTGGGAAGGCTGCACCAGGGAGTTTGACACCCAGGAGCAGCTGGTGCACGTAAGTGAATGGAGCTCAGGAACCGGGCTTTACAACTATGTGACCTTTTCCACGGGGTCAGCTTCCCTGACCCTGCGCTGAGTCAAGTTTCTTAGCTAGCAGCATTGCAAACTGGAGAGGGCTTTATGACTTTCTGAGAATAAAGAAAACTCTGAGCTACGGTGCTTGACCTGTTCAGTCAGCTAAAGCTTAGTGTAAAATTCAATAAAGTCTTCAATAGAGAGTGTAATGACTCTGATCCTGTAAGCCAGAAAACACTATTTTGAGTTAGCGACTTTGATGGTTATTGAGTAATAGTAAGCTGGACATGAATTATTATTAACCTTTTAACCAAGTTTGATTCTCCTTTCCAAGACCCAGTAACAATAGAAAACATTGAAGAAGTGGGGGATTCCTGGTTTTTGTTCTACTTTCTCTTGCAGCCCCTCAACAGCTAAGAACTCTTCCATTGTTTCACATGGTGGTTGATTCTCTATGAAGATGCTGGGGGTAAATTATTACCAAAGTTTCTTGAGGCAACCCTTGCAAATAGTTTCATGGAAAAAGTTGTATGTTTTTTACAAGTCTGTTTAATGACGTACATTTTTGAAAGCTGCTGGTGGAATGATTGAGAACCATTCTTTTCTCTTGTGCTCCTTTGTATGATTTCCAAACATGCAGTGACCTTTCCCGCCCCCGTATACCTGTGCCTCCCTTAGGAGCCACATTTCCTTTACTAGAGCTTCATTTTACCCTCTACTTTCTCTTAGGTCAGTGGAGTCTTCCTGGTAAATGGGACTAGGGACAACTGAGATGGAAGGGCATTAAGATATTTAAGAATAAAAAGCTATAGTTTACATGCTCTGTGTGGAAGCACAGGGGCCCGTTAAGAAAATACGGAATGTTTGCTAAGTGTAGCATTTTCATAAGCTTTCAGTGTGACAGAAAATCAGGTGCTTTTGTTATGATTACCATGCCCCCACCATCATATACACACATTCACCCCATACACAAACTCAGTCTCACTCCTTTCTCTTCCTTATTTTTAGACAACCCTTATTCTTGACAACTCTCCTCCATTTAAGCACCAAAATTACAAAATTCATCACATATCCCACATGTTTCGTAGCCATATGAGCTTTTGAAGAGTGTCTTCTGCAACGTGGCCCATCCTATATAGTATGTTCCACACACTGCAGTTACATTTTAGTGTTAAATACGCTTTGCCAGGTTTGGCGATCCATTATATACAGAATGCTTTGGGGATTTAACATGACATTAGCTTCTCTCCCCCCCCCATTTTTTTTTAATCATTTCTCCTTGTAATTGTATGGGAAAAAATTATAGATTTCTCAGCAGAACAAGAAACTGGAAGCCAAATGTTTTTAATTAAGGTATAGTTCCAGATTTTTCCATGAACTTAATTTGATGCAAGTGTTATTTTTAAGCCAAGACTGACTTAATGGCTCTTTATTCTTGCTGGCTGTTTTAATGGAAACCACAGGCATTATAATATGAAGGTGGACCAAAAAACCTGGATTTTTTTTTTTTTTTTTTTTTTTTTTTTTAGTGTAGGGACATAGTCTCAAAGAATGGAGCCTGCTAGGAGTACTCTTAGTGGTATAATGAGTGAACAACTAAATGGAGGACAATTGCTTTTATAAAAGCCGTCATCATAAAGAGATGTTGGCGGTGCTATTTGCTTTTTAAATGGTCTGCTGAGAGATCACACCATGTCATGATGCCTTTTCTGTGGATAAGTCATTGCTGTTTCCAAGCAGTGCTGTGGTTGGGATTCAGCCATTACATGAGAAATGAAAGAGGTGCTTATTCTAAGTCTACATCACGTACTTCTCTTTAGAGGACAGACTCGAGGTAACATTTTGGGGCGTGTGGTAATAACCTTTTTTGCTACCTACTTAATGCAGAAGCTTTTGACAAAAGCAACTGTTGCAGGTATCTGTATGTACTCTCAGTTTCAAAAGGTTTCAGGTATGCATGATGTTTTAACAGAGAGATCTGAGTAATTTCAAAGTAAGGCTGCTTACACTGCCATCTAAATGACCACCACGTTATTTGTTTTATCAAAATGATCTTTAAAATATTTAAATGTATACATATGTGATGGAATTTTTAAAAATTCCAAATCAGCTAAAAGAAATTCATGTCAGGATTAGAAGAAAATTCAGTATATTACCTTTGTGATAATTAATTTTAGCCCAACATCTATTATTTGAATAAATTAAATTAAGTGAATTAAAAATTATAATTTGTAACCACATAAATGAAGGACCTGGTTTATATCACTTACTTTTCACCTTTTTACTCATTGTCTGAACTGTGGAAATTCTGAGTTTGTCCATTTAAATTGGATTTATTTTGTAGGACATAGCAGTTTCTTCTTATTCATGGGTGTGTGTAGTAGCGTTAGCAGTGACCTGGTATAAAATGGAGAGTTTATTTTTTGTTGATTGAATGAGTAGCTGCTTCAAGTTTGCCTAATTACTTTAATGGTAAATGGAAAAAATACTAGTAGCAAAATCCACATTTTGGGGAACAGACGGAAGCATTAACTATTTCTGTTACTGCGACTTTACTGGGAGAGAAGACGTTTTGTGAATTAGTTAGTTGAATTCTCATGCTACATACAACCAAGAGGCAAGGTGTTAAACCATTCTGATGCTGTACCTTATTTATAGCCATGACCCATTCTTTTTTCCCTCTTACAGTTAATAGAAAGATTCATGATTCTTCATGGTTGTCTATCTAATGTCTGACAGTCCCGACTGCCTGCTAAAGCAAGTCACTATCTATAATTGATATCCTTCCGTGGAATAGGGTGCTGGCTGCAATTGAAGGGCTTTGCTGAAAGCTCTTAAATCCTGACAAGTTCTCCCCTTGTTCTGGTTCAGTCACTGAGCTGCACGGTTAGAATTCCAGAGTCATTTGAACTTGGTGCAAAAGGGAGACATGTGTTTCATATTAGCAAATCACTAAGTTGAAGAGGAGAATTAGGGACTTGACTGACTTCGCCAGCCAGGTAGCCTCATTTCTAGTGTAATGCACTCCATGCTCTCCTGAAAAGATGACCTTGTCCCATAACTGTCCCAACAGATGGGCTAAATATTGCCTTTCTCTTCTCCCTTTATTTGAAGCTCCTGTCCTCCAATTGTGTTTCCTCTGGGTTTGTTGTGGGGTCTTTATCACTGGGATGTTTAATTAATTTCTCTTCTCAGCAAGATAATTATAATTGGGCTTAGTTACTCTCAGGCTAGTATTAAATTTGTCATAAATTTACTTCTGTGCCCAGAAGCTAAGAAGATAGATGTGTATTTTTGTTAACCAGGTTTTTGTTGTACTTTGTCCCTTTCTTTTTGTCTGTTAAAATGGAAGGGAACAGGGAGAAAGAGGAATAGGTACAGTAATTAATTTTAAAGTATCTTTGATTAAGACTGAATTTATTGTTGATTTGTCAAGATGCATGCATTTTTTCTTTCCACCCAAGAGCACATATTCTAACATCTCAAAATAAGGTGAAAAGCTCATACTTGCCCTTCAATTCTAAATTAGTTAGACCCTCTTTTTGCTGTTCTTTATTATATTTTACCAAAGACAGTCTTAAATTAAAATGTGTTTCTGAATGTCATATATTATCAGTTCTAAGTGTTCTGTTTTTTTTTTTTAGCTTCCCTTGTATTATTATGCAAAACAACTGGCTGTTCACACAGATGAGAGAAACTCATATAGTCTTTCTTGGTATTAATTCTGTCCTGGAAGTAAGTTCCATCTCTGACCCTTGGATGATGGGGCATTTTGAGATGTGCAAAGTGGGGACACTGTGTTTCTGAGTCACTGCACCATCAGTGTTTGGAGAGGCTTTTAAAATAGACGAAAAGGAATAAATATGCAGTCTCTACATCTCCATCTGGGCTCCCACTGCAAAGAGTTTGTAGTTAAACTTGAAAATAACACTTCTGGGATCTGAGAGAATAAAACTTGTAAAATCACCATACCTGATACCCACCTGTTTGGTGTGTCCTCACAGTCCCTTATCCTTTATTTCAACAATCCATCTACCTCTGTGTGTAGAGGAAAGGATAATATAATATTCTTTCCAAAGGCTTTAAAAAGTCAGAATATTTTTCTAACAGTTTTATTCTCCAGCCCAGCCCCCAGCAAAATGGCCCTGCAGAGAGGGCCTTGGCCTGCAAACCGTGGGGATGTTGTCTCCTGCCAGCAGGGCTGAACAGCCGGACGTGAGCTGTATTTGTATTAGTCCCCAGCTTCAGCTGGGTGGCATTCAAGTTTCTGTTCTCCATTTGTATCTTTTAAGCTTGGTGTCAAAAATCCACCTTTTTGTACAGTGATTAACCACCTACTTGGATTTGGAATGCTTTCATATGCTGCAAATTTTGATGTCTGAAAACTGTGCTGAAGTTTTCTTTATCAGAAGCTTACTGTTATAACCACCTTTGCTGCTATTTGAAAACAAATTCAGTACATTGGCAGCATGAAAATGAAAGACTCTCTTTTTAATCTCACAGGGATGTAGATATAAAGAAAGCACATCTAATCTGTGAAGAATTGATGCATCTGTAGAAACGCCAGGAAGAGTTGTGATGTGGCGAAGACATTATTTTCATATTAATACTGTGATCCCAAATTTGCATTTTAAATGTTTTCCCTCTAATTTTGATCCCTTAGCTAAAGTTGCATTGTATATCCTTACCTAAGAGAAAATTGAGTTTGAGATGTGATAGGGGTCTCAGATATGAGGCAGAAATTAGTTTTGTATGCACATAGAACCTAAAATTACTGAATGGAGATTATGATCTTATTTTCCCTACATGGAGTTGCTAGTTAATTTAGTTACTTTAATTATTTGGAAATATTGCATGTAAAATGTAGACCAAGAACAACCAACTTCAAAGTCATACTTTGACAATTATGCCTCAAGGGTCGGTCACGTTCTTTTTAAAGTTACTGACTAAATTGCACCTGCAGAAATTGTTTCCATAAAGACACTCAGGAGATTAGACTGAGTGGGGGATATGCAGGGCTGTGTGGTCCAGTAGGGAAAGCCTCCCAGGGCCAGCAGAATCCTGAGTGGCAGCCCCATCTCTGCCCTGACCCTCTGGATGACCTCCTTGGAGCCATCTGACCCTTTAGAATGCTATTTTCTCACTTATCATACTGTGAAACAGCCATGAAAATAAATGCCGTCCCCAATGTCCAAGGCCAAACAGGGATCACATGCAGCAGGCCTAATGAGAAACAGACAGAGGGTCTAAAGAGGTTACTTGTCTCTCTTTGTTTTATGTATTTGTGTTTTGCAGGGTTGAGTGGGGGAAGGGTGGGGTGGCTCTGTTGGGTTTTGTGGCCTCTGTGTGTTAGCTCTCAAGCTCCTGGTAGGGTAGGTGCAGGGTTGCTGAACTGGGACATGCACTCCATTAAAGCAGGAGACGCCATCCTGTTCCGCAGTGTGGGTCTGACCAAGACATTTCTCCTCCCTGAATCTCAAATTTAGTAAAAAGCAAATGAAAGACCAGAATAGGATCATCCTTAGGATAAGAGATGGCAGGCAGACTTCAGCCCCCAGGAGCGCTGTGCTGAGCTCTCAGCTTGGGAGGTGCTCACACAGGCAGTTATGGGCAGCTGCCCCACGTGGTAGGTTCTTGCCTTCTCTTTCCCAGGATCTTTTCCAGCTCTGTAAGCTAAATTCCTTCTAGAATAATTGTGGTTAATTTTTCTAGAGGGTGGTATATAATTACTTGTGTGATTATTGAATTATTAAAATTTCACCTTTTTCAATGTGCCTTAGCCCTTGAATGATGAATAAATAGCAAATCAATATTTGAATAAGATATACTCAGTGTAGAATAGCATCTTACCTATTGTTTTCAATTTGTCCAGTCATTGTATGCTCCGTAAAATGTCTCCTTATACCTCCTGAAGTATTTCATCAAGATCTTCATTTAAGAAACTGTTTCTGCCATTTGGAGGAGGGTTTTCCTATCAAATGCTTTTTGATTGGCTGAGTGATACTTCAGTTGAGATTCTGAATTCTGGCAATAATTAGTCCCCTGGAATATTTGGAATATTTTGTATGGGCCCATTTATACAAGAGGGATGATAGTCACTTTGGACTAGGCTGCTTATCTCATTGAAGTATTCTCCTACAGTAGATATTGCCAGTAAGATGTAGCCTCTTATTTATTGGGAAAGGCATGAACAGACATTATTAGCAGGTCAGCTAATTGCTCAACAACTACCCTAGAGGATGGCCCTGAAACAACGTGCTGGCTGCTCACCACCCAGCTTTGTGGTGGGCTCCTTGCCATCAGGACTTAAAGTAACCCTTCAGAATGCACCACTCATTGGGTGAGGCAGACAGGTGACATAACACATAGTGTACAATCTGAGGTAGGCATAATGAAGCCATAATCGGGTGATTGAGATTCTAGCGATTCAGAAGGAGAAGTGCCTGAGGCTTCTGGGAAACCAGTGGCAACTATGGTTAAGGTTACAGATAAGCATACAGGTTAACTTTTGACGCCTAATGGTGATGATGATAATTTTGTAAGCAGAAATGGCACCGCATCAAAAGGAATACTTTGACTTAACACTCTTCCCCTTCAAATGTACAGCGTGTTTCAAAGCTGACACATCTGGGCTTCAGGACTCCTCTCTACCCTAGCTGTGTCACATTCCCTCTCTGTGAAATAAGTATATCAGCATGTACTTCATAAAGTAGCTTTGGAAATTAGTTAAAAAAATTACACTCAATAAAATATTGGTGATTCTCCCTATAAAAGTATAAAGATATTTACTGCTTGCTAAGTCCATGCATATTACCTATAAAAACATGGTTTAGGTTGGTATTCAGGCAATATTTTTAAACTGATATGTTACTATGAAGTTAATAAATGCACAATCTTGCTAGTCCCCCAGTCCATAGACCCTTAAAAGGACTAGAGAGGTTCCTATGTCTTTTCCTTGTGCTGTTGATCCCTCTTCACTCTTGCTTGTGCTGTGTTGAGATTTAACGCCTTGGCCTGTTGTGTGTTCATTATCCTGGCCTTCTTCTGAATGTACTCCTTGGTGGTAACACTAAACCGAGGCTTCTCAACCTGGGCAGCCCAGGGCAGAGAATTCATTGTTAGGGGGACCTGTCCTGTGTGATGTAGGACTATTAGCAGCGTTGCTGACCTCTGCCCACTAGACCCAGGAGTGTCCCTCACTCCTGTCCTGACAACCAGGAATTTCTCCAGACACTGACAAATGTCCCTTGGTGGCAAAATTGCCCCAATTCCATCCCAAATCTTTCCTCTTGATGTGTTGGGGAAAAAATCCAACAAAACCAAAAGATCTATTTGTGATTAAATTGAATGTACCTTAAAATGTTCATATTTAAAAAAAAAGTTGACCTCACTAAAGAATCTCTGTTTAATATGCATTTTGTGGTGTATATATATACATATGTGTGCATGCCTCTCTCTCTCTCTCTGTGTGTGTGTGTGTGTGTGTGTAAATTGAAGAACTTAATTTTAAAAACTAATTTGCTAAGGTTAGACATTCTTAGTAGTTCTCAGCATGGCCTGTAAACAGCCAAGCCCTTTGTCTTGGTGGAGAAATTCCTTCACTTTTTTTTAATTTTTTTTTTTATTTTTTGCAGACCAAGGGAAGTCACTCAGACTTCAGCTTCTGAGCTCATGGCAAGCAGGGTTGGAGATCAGGCTCCTGCTCTGACATAAAACAGAGCTCCAGGAACAGAAAGCAATTTTCTAATGCGAGGACTTTTTGAAGATTCAGAGACATTTTGGCTTTTTCTGAGATTAGTTAAATACTACCATAGGTGATTTTTTTTTTCCATTTCTAGAACAATTAAATTTCCAGAAAGGAGAAGAAAAATGTAAATGGGATATCTTTAAAAGAATATATCTATATATTCCCAGATCTTAAAATTTAAGCCCACTCTCACCCCCCAATTACCAGTAAAACAAACATTGATCCGTAAGTGGGTGTGGAGAACAGTGGATGATGTGTTAGAGATTTCTATTTTGTTTCTTCATCTGCCAAAAACTGTTTCTGACCTTGAGTAAGTCATCTTACAACTTTAGACCTCACTGTCTCCTCTGTAGAGTGTAATAATAATAACAATAATAGTAGTAGTAGTAGTAATAATAATAATAATAATAATATATCTTAACATTCCTTACAGGGTTTTAAATTTGTTTTGCTTGTGAGGATAGAATGAGGTCATGTAATGGAAATGCTTTGTAAACTCTAAAGCATTACTCAAAAATAGAATCCATGAGAAGTAATACTAATGCACCCAATTATTTGAAGAATGAAGAGATTAAGGAAATTTTGCATCAAAATAAAACGAGTGTTATGTGTGTCATTGATTTGGTTGTGTGTGCTTCCCTGGGTAGCTGTTCTTACCTGTTACAGTACAAGGTCGCCACCTGGTGACTGCTGCACAAATTACAGGCATAGAGTGAAGAAAGGAGCCTCATGCATGTCTGAACTGTGGAGTTGAGGTCAGAGTTAGTGGGACAAACAAGACCTGTATGTCATTTTTTTTGTTTAATATTTCTTCTAAAGATTTATGAAAAATCTAACATTAGTGCAATGAAAGTGATCTTATAACAATGGAAGAGGGTCTATTCAGATGATGACATGGACATATGCGTAAGCAATATAGTGCTTACAAAGTGATGATTTCAGTCCAGCAAATGTGGCGGTAAAAAATTAGATGATGAAAAAAGCTGTTGCTTTGCCAATGGTTTCACTCATAGCAGGAATTTAGAAAACTTAAATAAGGGACCAGGAAAAAGACTAATTATAATAAAGTAAATTCTGTATGTCTTTTGTGCCTGTCCATTTGAGTAAAGGCAACATACAAGGGAGACTGTTCAGGAAACCACAGGACAGATTATGGGGAACACTAGAGTTAACAGAGTGGTGGGGAAAGGCAAAGGTGAAGGTACAGAAGGTATGAGAGAAAGGTCTTGTGGAGACTAGTTTGAACATGGTTTTGAAAAACAGGTGAGTATAAATAGAAAAAGGACCATTGCAGGAAGGTGTTGAAGCTTCAGTGTAGAAAAGGCAGAAGCAAGGAGTTAATGGATGCAGAAAGTATAGGAGAGAATTATCTATGATAGTGGCTAATATACTAAAAGGCTAGGGTTTTTGACCTTCTGTGGGTTTGAAATATAGTCACAAAATGATTCATTTTATGCCTTTGGGTTGAAGAGTGCTAAGTAATGCAGTTAGGGCAGAACCAAATTGTGTCTGGAAAGCAGTGGGTACAGGAAGGAATGGTAAAATAACATAGTGGCACCCTTTCAGAGCAGCGTGACTGCTAGACTGGGAGTCTGACTTTTGTTCCAGATGGAGTAAGGAGAATGGAATGCTTCTGTTGAGAGGAATGGGTTGAGCCAGCATGAGCTTTTAGAGAACTGGGGGCCATGCTCTGCAATGACCCAGATGCTGTAAGTGTGCTATATTGAAGAAAACAGGGCTGGGGTGGAGCACTGGGGTGGAGCAAGGCCAGGAGTGAAACTCCACATCAAAAATTTAATTTGGGAGAATTTGGGAGAATTTTATTTTTTTACAATTACAGCTTTCATAGCTCATGTGCAAGTTGTAGACAGTGTCAGAGAGCAGACAGAAGTGTCTGGGCTGCTAATGGAATACCTGGGGGGTGACCTGACCCTATCCCTTATATGTGTGACTCCCCACTAAGGATCCTGAGATCTGCTGTCTCTCCTTAAAGCAGAGTGATGAGGGTGGTTAGAAGTGATGTGTGATGACTTATGCAAGATGCCTGCTGGCGTTGCTAGTCAGATTTTCAGAGCCCAATTCTTGACAGTTTAGTTATGATTATTATCATTTTTCTTTTTTTATTGTTTTGTTTCTCGATGCCTTATTTCTAGTTATGATCACATATTGGTGAACTTTGAAAATACCTTCTGAACCAGAAAAACAAAACTGCACAGCTATCTCCTGTCAGCCTCACAGGATTCCATAGGGGAGACTTTTCTTTACATATCTGGCCCCGTGGGCTCATCTGCTCCCTCCAATCCCCTTTCTGGGTTTCTTTGGGTGCTGCCCTTGTGCTTCCGCACATGTGACATGGCCTCAGGAGCCAAGAATTCTCTCCAGGATGGGCGTGAGAACTCTGCTTCACGAAGACCAGGTCTTCCTGGTGGCTTCTCCTGGAGGTGGCGAAAGTCCTTGCACCTTTCTTTCCTATACCACTGTGCAGGAGCTCGTGCAGTTCCTTCCACAAGATAAAGTAGTCAAACTACAAATAAAACACAGTCCTCACTGTATTCTCCTTGTGTTTAGCAGAGATAAACTTCACTGGAGTCTCAGCACTGAACCATTTGGCTCCTGGCAGCAGCTTTAATTGCTAAAATGCAGATTTTTTTTTTCTTGATCAAGAGGGGATTATTCTTGTTATCAGTCTAGAGGATCTTATTTTAAGATGAAAAGCCTTTATGGAATTACAGACACCAACGTTTATACAAAGCTTTTTGCCGATTGACAACTCAAAGAGAAAGTATGATTTATTAGCCTATAATGGCTCACCCTGAGCGATGGTCTAGGTCCTACTGATTTGTGAAATTGCTTAATGTGAACTGCCTTTTTATGCCACTCAAGCCCCAGGTTACTCAAGTAAATGTAGAGTCTACGTTACATGATATGTTATAGGAGAGGGAAAAAGAAAAGGCGGGGGAGCGAAAGGGGGCTTCTAAAATCCATCTTGGTGGTGCTTTTTACAGTAGTTTGGCTGATAAGCCAGCAGAGGAAAGATTAATAAGGAGGCTTGTCGCTATCAGTACCTGCTTGTCGATTCTCTGTAACAGGGCTGTCTGTTCAGCATGGAAATTATTGATTAAATAAAAATTGCTATTAGATTGTGATGTGATCCATAATCACAAACAATGGTGGACATTCCTCTTCTAGATCCTTAGCCATGCATCAAGTTGTTTCTTTTCTCCCCCTTGCCATAATTTATATTGCACTGACACTTGAGCTCATTAGGTTTATCCTTTCTGCTCAGAGGCAGCAAAGGCCCGGCAGGAGCAAAGCAGACCAGAGGGGCGGGGGTGAGGGTGGATGGCAGGATAAAAGCGCGGTCTGCTCAGGGACCCTCCAGTTCACTCACTGGCTGCTGTAGGGCTTTTATACCTGTTTGTTTTTTACTTAAAAAGAAATGGTGGTAAAATACACATAACATAAAACCCATTGATGATTTTATTTTTTTCCAAATTTGAGGCCTAATTGATGAATAAAATAGTATATATAGAAAAAATGTGATCTCGTGCTTGTATATGCTATGAAAAGACTAACACCTTCACGTTAACTAGCATATTTGTCACCTCACATAGTCACCTTTCTTGGTGTGTGTTTGGTGAGATCTACTTTTTTAGCAATGCAGTGTTATTAACTTTAGTCACTAGGCTATATATTAGGTTCTCAGAACTTATTCATCTTGTAAATGCAAGTTTGTGCCCTTGGCAATCACTACTGCACTGTTTCTATGTGTTCAACTTTATTTTAAATGTTTTTTAGGTTCCACATGTAAGTGATACCATATTATATTTGTCTTTATCTAGCTGACATATTTCAGTAAGCATAATGTACTTTGGTTCATCCATGTTGTTGCAAATGGACTTGTTTTTAATGGCCAATTAATATTCCTCTGTGTGTGTTTGTGTGTGTGTGTATACACCACAGTTTCTTCATTCATCTGTTGACAGACACTTTGGTTATCTCCATTTCTCTATCTTGGCCATTATACTTAAATTCTGTAATCACCATAACATGTAGGCATCTCTTTGAGATCCTAATTTTATTTCTGTCAGCTATTTGCCCCAGAAGTGGTACTGTTGATTTCATGATTGTTCTCTTTTTAGTGTTCTGAGGGACCTCCATTACTATATTCCCTAATGGCTGTACCCACAGGCAGTCCATAAGTGTTCTCTTTTTTCCAGATCCTCACCAACTTTATCTTTTGTCTTTTTCATAATAATGATCCTAATATATGTAAGGTGATAACCTCATTGTAGTTTTGATTTGCACTTCATTGCTATATTGCTCCTTCTCATGTACCTGTTGGCTATTTGTGTACATCTTCTTTGGGAAAATGTCTATTTAGATCCTTTGCTCATTTTTAGATCACTTATTTTTTTTCCATGTTGAATTACATTGAGTTCCTAATATGTTTTGGATATTAACCCCTTATCAGTATGATATGCAAATATTTTCTGCCATTCTCTATGTTGTCTTTTCATTTTGCTGATTGCCTTTCCTATGCAGAGGCTTTTCAGTTTGATGTTCCACTGACTTATTTTTACTTTTGTTGCCTGTGCTTTTGGATGCTGTGTTCCAGCCCCTCCCCCCACCTCCCCCAAAAAGGATCACTGCTAATAACAATTTCAGGGAACTTTTTTCTCTATGTTCACTTCAAAGAATTTTACCATTTTCAGTCTTACATTTAAGTCATTTCATTTCAACTTAACTTTTTGTGAGTGTTGTAAGATTCTGTTGCAGTTTTCCCAGCACTATTTATTGACGAGATTGTCCTTTCCCCATTGAGTATTCTTGGTGGCTTCATCAAAGTTTAGTTGGCTCTGTACACCTGCTTTTATTTATGGGTATTCTAGCCTGTTTGTCTCTGTTTTATGACAGTACCAGAATGTTTGGATTATTGTAGCTTTGTAATTTGTTTAGAATCAAGAAGTGTGATGCTTCTGGCTTTATTCTTTTTTCTCTAGATGCTTTGGCTATTCAGAGCCTTTGTGTTTCCATGTGAATTTTGGAAATTTGATAGGGTTTGCATTGAATCTGTAGGTCACTTTGGGTAGTATGGACATTTCAACAATATTAATTCTTCTAGTCCAACACGATACATCTTTCTTTTATTTGTGTTATCTTCAATTTTTTTCATCAACGTGTCATAGTTTTCAGTGTACATGTTTTTAACTTCCTTTATTAAGTGTTTTTCTAGGTATCTTACTAATTTTGATGCAATTGTAAATGTGATGACTTTTGATTTCTCTTTCAGATAGTTCATTGTTAGTGTATGGAAATGCAACAGATTTTTTGTATGTTGGTCTTGTATCCTGGAACTTTACAGACTTTATTGATTAGTTTAAAGATGTGTGTGTGTGTTGGCGGGAGCTGAGGGGTGATGTTTTACTTCTTCCTTTCCAATTTGAATGCCTTTAATCCTTTTTCTTGCATAATTGCTGAGGCTAGACTTCCAGTACTGTGATGGATAGAATCACAAGAGTAGGCATCCTGCATTTTGACCATTTTAAAGTGTGCCATTGAGCACATTCACAGTTCTGTGCAACCATCAACACTATCAAGTTCCATCATTTTTACTCCCCAAAAGGACACTGCTCATTAGTCACTTTTCTTACCCTGAGTCCCTAAAAACAACTAATTGTGCTTTCTGTTTCTGTGCCTATTCTGAGCATTTCATATAAATGCAGTCATGAAATATATGACCTTTTGTCTAGCTTATTTTATTTAGCACTATGTTTTCAAGATTCATCCATGTTGTAGTATCAGTGCTACATTCCTACTCAAGACTGAACGGCATCCCACTGTATGACTATAGAACATTTATGCCTGTATTTGTCAAGGGGTAGTTGGATTGTTTCTGGCCATGGTGGTGTTACGAACATCTGTATACAACTTTTTGTTCAATCACATATTTTCAGCTCTCTTGGGTATATTTTTGGGAGTAGCATTGCTGAGTCATATGGTTATTCTATTTGTAACAGATGTGAGCGACTGCCAAACCTTCAGTGGGTTTTAGGCTGTGTGATACTGGTTCTGCCTCTTCAGGTAGCGTTCCCTCTTACCTCGACAACTTCCTGTTAAGTCAGTGTTCTGCTGAACCTCCTTGCTGGGCTGTGCCTGCCCTTTCTGGACCATGGGTGTGACCTGGCTCTCTGGGTGCTGTCCTATAGAGCGCCTCCCAGCACTGCTCGCTCTGGGCTCAAAGGATGCCTGCGTCCACCATCACTGCTTTCCCCCCAAAAAAGGTAGGGCTGTTTTGGGCAATATGTGGATTGAATATTTTAAACATTAGGTTAGGTGGGTTTATGTAAACAAAATAGACTGATAGGTTAAGAAATTTTAGTTCTAAATGATGATCCAGATGAATGGGATTGAGTTGGTATTCTCTCCATAGGAATTAACACAATCTGGTTTGTGTGTCTCTCACTGAATATTACTGTTGTTTTCACTTCTAATTGTAGAACCTCAAAAATGACCTAACCCGCTCCCTGCCCCCATATATTTTTTTTTTAAAAAACAAGTATAATGAGGTCTTTAAAGGTTAGCCAACTTATTTAAGGCCACTACACTTGTTAGTAAATGGTGTTGCTACTAATAAATTAGCTTACTCATACATAAATCATCTTGTTTTAAATGGCTGCTTGTGCATATATTGAAGGTTTGGCCTTCAGACTTCCATAGCTGTTAATTTATGTGTCCTCCCACCCTCCACTCCATCCCCCTCACTCCTTCCCCCTGCACATCAGTCTGCCTGTCTATGCTGTACACTCTTGCATGAGCCAGTTTCCTCATGGTTGCTTTTCCTCATATATTTACTGTTAGCTACCACTGAAGTAAATACAAGTTCATTACACATTTTAGACCCTTTTATCAAAACAAGACTTGAAAGTCAGATGCAGACACTCCTCTAGGGCCAAACCTTTTGATTCAAAATAAAACTCATGAACTCATCTGGAATTTTTTTTGTTCTATCTATCTATCTATCAACCTATCTGTATGTATCTATGGATATATATTATTGATTGCATTAAATTGATGCCCAGAAACAACACTGGATGAAGGCAGAACTTTTGAAATTTGAAACTGCAAGCTCTCATCCCTTATGCCTGCTATTTACTGGTTTTACCTTAAGAGCTATAGCCTTTCAAAGAGAGAGAGTGGGCTCTTCCTCAGTTCCAGCAACCACCATCAAGAAGATGAGACTTTCCAGGGTGGAAACAGCTAAACAGGACAGCACCTTGCTGCCTTCCACAGATGCTGTATTAGGAGCAGAAGCACAGCTCATGCTGTACTTGCAAGCTTTCTGGCAGGCCCAGTCAAATAGCCTGAGACTGGGCCTCCCCGGTGGCGCAGTGGTTGAGCGCTGGGTTGCAAAGCTGCCCGCAGCCTTTGCAGCACCCGTTCGATCCCTGGCCACCGGGCGAGGTTCCCACATGGCGCGCAGACCTCTCCTGCCGCCCGCTGCTCCCCTCAGCAGTGTATTTCGTCAGTCTGCCTATTCTGTTCCCCTCCATAGTCTCAGGCTATTTGTTTTTTTTTTTTTTCCCCCAAGATTTATTTATTTATTTATACAAGCAGTGGGTACAGTCAGAAGCACAGGAGGCTACTGTGAGAGAGTGGGGAGTCCCTGAAAGAAAAGACACTCTGGCTGAGCTGTCACAACCTGTTCAATAAAGCAAGCAGAGAGTATGAACAATTCTCTGTTTTGAGAATTTCAGTGGAATTATTTAAGAAGTTGGGTTTTAAGTTATACAAACAGAAGACAGTACAAAAATACATGTGTGGAAACCAGAAAAAGGGCAACACAGACTTGTCTGACCCACATGCCAGCCTCCTGGTGGATGAGGCATGCTGACACCAGAGGGCCGCTGCAGGTCAGGGAGAAGGAGGCATGGTCTGGTTACAGGTCAAGCAACTCATTTCCTTTGTGCATTCTTGTCTTTACGTTCATTTGAATGAAACATGGAATTGAATTAGGACATGGTTGCTGAGTGTGCAGCAATGCCTAGGGCCAGGCCTTTCTTCCTGGGGTATCCTGTCCAGAGCAGCGGGACAGCGGGCACACTTTTAAAAAAAGATTGCCTCTCAATGGGCTGGAGATTAATATCATGACTGATAAAGGGGATCAGCAGCCAGGTGAGAGGCAAAGTCTCTCAAGCAGGTAGGTTTCTCAGATCCCAAGACACTGAGATCCCACACAAATGTAAACATGAGCCAGTATTGGAAAACTTTGAGCAATCATAAAAAAAGTGTGTGAAGTGCTAGGTGAGATTATTCTGTACTTTCCAAGGACACAAGAAAATAAATTAAGGAAATCCAGATAGGGAATTTTGAGTCAATTTTGGAGTAACCTATATTTTCATTAAGTGTTTTTTGTCATATTACAAGGTGAACTAATAATAATTGGAACCTGTGTGGCTCACCAAAAATAAGTCACACTAGGCTGGGTCGATGTGTTTGTTAATAAAACCCTATATTGTTTGGTTAGGAAAATACAGTAAATACGTGTTGGGACTTCAACAAAACATTTAATAAGCAACTTGGTCAAGACAGAGAATGAAGTTTATGTTAAGCAGCAGTTAGGAGACCCAGCACTGGATGGATGATAAGGGACAATGTGACATCGGCCATGGGGGCTGTTTCTAGAAGCTGTCTTCTGGGCTTGGCCCTCGGCCCTGTTTTGTTTAATAATTTGGTGTTTGTTTCCAGGATGAAATCAAGGAGTGCAATTATCATCAAAGTTGTTTATGAGGAATTTTCAAATACAGTTAATCACTGAATCAGGATCCTCACAGATCTTGAAAAATCAAAACATTGAAACAGCTCCAAGTAGATTAAGAATTATGATAATAACATAGGGCCTTTAATTAACTGTAAATTCACTTTTACTAGGCACTGACATTAACCACAAAAACTAGCTAATGGGATTCTCCACTACAGAAATAAAATACTTTATTAGAATCATGCTAAAACTGTTTGTGAAAAATGCCACCTGGCCCAGCACCCTAAATTCTAAAGCTGTACTGACTTGCAGTCACTGGGTCAAGCATAAAAAGATCCAGACAGACCTTTTTGAGAGTGAATAGCGATAGAACTTGAGCGGAGAGATTTGGTTGGTTCTGGTGGGCAGAGAGAAATGGGGGATGAGAAAACTGCCTTCAGATATTTGAGGGTGAATTTGCTGTCTTGCAGAAGATGGGTCTGACCTGTCAATTTCAAGTCATGGATTGAGCACATGGAAACCATAGAGAAAACAGGTTTAGGCTGAATGTAAGACAAATAATTTTAACAATGACAGCTGTTCAAAATGCTGCCCCAAGAAAATGGGGCTTCGCTGTGGCCTAGGGGTTAAATCTCAGTGCTGTCACCGCTGTGGACAGAGTTGGATCCCCAGCCAGGGAGCTAACCCACATACGGTGCAGCAGACCTCTCCTGTCTCACCTCCTGCTCCCCTCAGCAGTTTATTTCAGTAGATCCACTTGACCTGCTCCTCACTCTGTCTCTGGTGAATCCTCTTAACCCCCACCCCTCCATATCTCTGACTATATCCCAGTTCTAGTATGCATCAATAAATAAAAATAGAACTTTTTAAAAAATGCTGCCCCAAGAAAGCAAGAGACCCTAAGCTGCTTATTAAAAGGGTTTAAATGGTATTGGGGAATTACAGAGATTATTCTGAGCTTCCATTGGGTTTTGGACTATATATGCTTTAGTCCCTCTCTATCTGAAGAAATTCTTTTCTATTACAAGTGTTTCTCGAAGCTAGTTAGTTATATGCTATGTTCAGAGGGGGGACAGATTGGCATTTGTTCTTAACTAAGAATAGCTAATGAAACTCTTGTCTTATATTAGTTCTAAAAGTCTTTCTTCTCTCTAGGCAAACTTTTCCTTTCCTTATTTTAACAATTTTTGGTTATTAGACATGGTGCCAAATTGTAAAATGAATTAGATTATCTAGAACACCTTTTAAAAAGGTGAGCCTCTGAATTTCTAAGATAACAAACTTGGCATGAGAATTGGGTAGCTGAGGCCCATGTATCCTTGGACACCAGAGCTACCACTGATCTTGATTTTTTTTTTTCCTGTGGTTTTGCTGTGGTTATTTTTTTTTTTTTAAAGATTTATTTATTTATTTATTTATTTATTTATTTATTTATTTATTTATTTATTTATTTATTTATACAAGCACTGGGTACAGTCAGAAGCGCGGGAGGGTGAGAGAATTCACTAGAGCCAGAGCGGGGAACAGAACAGGCAGACTGACGAAGTACACTGCTAAGGGGAGCAGCGGGTGGCAGGAGAGGTCTGCACACCATGTGGGACCCTCGCCCGGCGGCCGGGGATCGAACCGGCGCTACAGAGGCTGCGGGCAGCTTCGCAGCCCAGCGCTCAACCACTGTGCCACAGGGAGGCCCTGCTGTGGTTATTATATGTGAAAATTTCCCTGAAGCTTTTCCTTAGAAATCAGTCTTGGGTGTGGTTTCCTGAGATACTTTCAGGCAAAAGTATTTGTGTTGAGTCCATTAAAAGATAAATAATCACATACTTTTTGAAAACTCATAAAGGAATTTTTCCCTCAGAAAACATTTTAGTTCTCTAAGGTTTGGACTATGGATATGTCACCTAAGTCTTTTGCAATTTGAAGCAGAAAAATAAATGAGTCTCACCATTCAGTATTTCCACCATTATTATTTTTTTCCAGATGGTGGTCCCTATCAGAGTAAATCCCAAGCTTGGATTTGTGTTTATTTCAAATATGTGAGAGATTACATAATAAATTTTTGACTTTGTTGCTCTTTCTGGTCCTCCCTGTTGAATAGCAACAAGTGGTACTTGCTGAGTACTCCTTTTTTTCCATTCTCATTTCATTTTCTCTTTTTTTTAAAACCATTTCCTTCCTTAACCTTACCTCTTTAGAGTTCATGTACTCCATTACCTTGCATTCTGGGTAGAACTAAGATATCTGTGGTGATGTTGGCTATCTCCTAATAGCTAACCTTTCTACCTGGTCTTTCATTGTCTTTCTTGCATGAGTCACAAGATAGAATGCCAGCTTCATTTTGAGGGAGCATCTTGCCATGAACCACAGCTGAGCACAAAACAAGTGGTGGGTTGTCATCCGTCACCTGTAGAACCAGGAACACTTCTGTGTCCTGAGAAAGAGTCTGACAGGGACCTTCCTAGTGGCCTAGGGAGTGAGTCTCAGCACTATCACCAGCCCAAGTTCCATCCCGGCCAGGGAGCTGACCCACATGGTGCAGCAGACCTCTCCTATCTTGCTTGCTGCTCCCCTCAGGAGTGTATTTCAGTACATCTGCCTGTTCTCCACCCCCCCACTCTGTCTCTGATAAATGCTTTTAACCCCTGCACCTCTGTTTATACCCCAGTTCTTGTATACATAAATAATATTTTTTAAAGAAATAAACAGTCCTACCTCGTGTGTTTTGTTGCCAGAAATTCAGGAAAAATGTGTAGTAATTGAGAAGTGACAGCAAAGAGCCACAAAAAATGAACTATTCTTTGCCTCAAGTTCTAAGAAAGTACTTTATGAGATACATTTACCATTGTCAGTCATGTCTCCCCTTTGGAACTTGGGGGCCGTTGTCTGGTCTACTTAAAGGCATCTGTGTCTCCTTTGGAACAGCTCAGACTCAACTTAGGAATAAACCTAACTGCTAAAATTGGTAGTTTTGATTCCTATTGGGGCATTTTCATTCTACTCCCTAATATCTCCAAAATGGAGGTGCACTATAAGTCAGGCCACTGAACTTTTAAATATTTTACACTTTGCCCTTCTCTAATAAATTATTACAACTTCGAAGCTGTGTTTAATAGAGAATTCTTGGTCTGATCAGAATGTGGTGACTCAGGGACAGTTGTCTCCTCCCATTCCCCCATCTTTTCCCACTGCCATGCTGGCTTCAGCCCACTGCCTGTAGATTCTCCCACACACCCCCCTCTGCCCCAGTGAGGCTGACTCTGGCCATGGCTCCCTGGCCCCGCAGGCCCAGAATACATTATAACTGTCAGCTCTAAAGAGGCAGGAAGATGGCACCTGTACCTGCAGGCCCCTCCCCTGTATATGGTAGCCCTCAACCCAGGGATACAGGCTTGGGAGACTGCGTGGTTTGTCTTCAGGACAGGAACCCCATGAGGGCTCCTGGCTGGGTACTGCAGGCAAGCTCAGAATCTCTTTGGCCAGGTTTTGTCTACTTCCTGCCAAGTGAACAAAGGGGAAGAGCTCTCCTCACTCAGTGAAAGGGCCCAGCCCAGGGCTTCAGAGAACGTTTAAATTGCTTCTCCTGGGGGTGACTTCAAGACCACCAGGCACCTGCAACACCTGCATGTAGTGGGTGTCACAGAAATAGCCAGGACAGCAGGGCACATACCAGGTCTCCTTCAAAGGGCCTGTGCATATAGTGAATAATCACAGAGGATGAGTATGGCTTATGTCTCCAGCATTTAATTTTGTTTTCAAAGCTCCCTAGTTTCTCTGGAACTCTTAATTCCATCACAGTCCTGGATTTTTCAGACTTATAATTTGGCTCTTGGGATGAAGTGCTTTGTCTGTACTCATAAAATGCTATGAAGCTCCTGGCCGCTATAGATCTATTTTAGCTCAAAAGAGTCAGTTGATCCCAACAGACTGGAAGTTGCTTTCCAATTTTTTTTTTTTTTAACTGGAATGCAGTGTAAAATCTAAGATGGTTTTGAGAGTAATTAAGCATATGCAATTAATGTAGTGTGTAATTGCTCTCCCTATTAATTTTCACAACCCAAATACTATTTTCCTTGCATAGCCTTTATGGCCTCTTTGACCCCTTTACTATTACTCAGACATTAAGGACACGCTTTCCATGGGACCATTGTACTTGCCATTCCCACTGTTTGGAACCATCTCATATATTCAGCAGAACTTTCAGGTGTCTGTCATGCTGCTTTTAATTTTTTTATATACATCACAGTCTAAACCATCACTTAAAAAAAAATCATTGTATAATCTGCTTTCTACCACAAGGCTATAAGCACCATGAAATAAGAAATTTTGTTTATTCACTACGGTATCCCCTACCCAGGATCAAAATTACTTGGCGTGTAGTAGGTATTTTGTACATGCTGTTGAATAAATGAATTAATGAATATTGATTTTCTCTGTAACACAATGACTTGAGAAATGTATATGTGTGTTTGAATTCAGTCTTACGTGTTTTTAATTCATTTAAACATTTTGTTACCCTTTCATCCATCTATCCATTCTTAAAATACACTTCAGAATTCTAAAATGTGGAGAATGCTATATAGATCTACAAAAGAGAGCCCTTAAAAAGAACGCTGTGCTCACCTGAGCCTTAACTGGGAGAAAGTAGAGAGAATTACTAAAGCAGTATAAAACATTACAGTTGAGGTAAATATATATTAAAAAGAAAGCCCACAATGCTTTCAAAATCAACAAAACCAAAGGGATCTTTCATTAAATGTTTATAGATTTTTTTCCTCTCTTCTTAATGTATTTTTTAAATTGAGAGTATACTGAGTACGTTCATATATATTTGTATTTTGTACCCTGCTTTTATCATCTGAGTACCTCAGAATCACCTAATCATTGTCCTTTTGTAAGTGGATGCCCCTACTCCCCACCCTGGGCACCCAGAGGCTTCAGGCCAAGGTTACTTTTTGCAGCTGAGGCATGCTGGCCTCAGCCCACTGCCTATGGATTCCTTCATCCCCACTGCCCCCCATGAGGCTGGCTCTGGCCATGGCTGCCTGGCCCCACAGGCCCAGGAGCCTGCCCTGACCTGAGAGCTCTTCTCTCTTTTATATCTGGCTTTAGGATTCTTTTTTTTTTTTTTTTAATAGAGGCATGTTTTTATTTATTTATTTTATTTGTTTGTTTGTTTTGTTTATACATGCACTGGGTACAGTCAGAAGCTTGGGAGGGTGAGAGAATTCACCAGAGCCAGAGCGGGGAGCAGAGCAGGCAGAAGGACCGAAGTACACTGCTGAGGGGAGCAGCGGGCGGCAGGAGAGGTCTGCGCGCCATGTGGGACCCTCCTCCGGTGGCTGGGGAGCAGCTGGGGATCGAACCGGCGCCGCCGAGGCCGCGGGCAGCTTCGCAACCCAGCGCTCAACCGCTGCGCCACCGGGGAGGCCCCTGGCTTTAGGATTCTAAATGAACTTATCAGATGTGAGCTAAATGGACTCATTAGGTTCTAGCTCACTTCATCAATTATTTTTTTCAGATTGAAAATGGAAAACGAGCTGGTTCTAAACTGTCCAGTCAGACACTTAATATTGAAAATACTCTAATCAGGTTTGTGAGGGGTGGGGCACCCTGAAGGCAATATAAGGCAGAGGAAGAGCCACTTTGAGTCGTTCTGGTTCTTACCTCTGAAGAAAGAAGAAACATTCTCCTGGCCTTTGAAGAGGAAGCCTTCAGCCCACCTTAGAAGGATTCTGCTCCTAGCCTCTGAAGAGAGAAGTATGGGGGGAGGCATGCAGTGGACTTCTGTAGACATCCAGACCTCCTCATACCTGCACAGAGACTAGTGCCCTGCACCTGCCTCTGGCCCTGCCTCTAACGTTGCCTTCAAGGAGCACTTTGGGCTCAGCCCAGTCTCTCAAAGAGCTAAACAGCCTCTAGTTCTCTTGTACAACCTCCTGGTGCTCTTGAGTCACTCACTGCCCTGTCCTGCATCCAGCCCAGTCTTTAGACTGTGGCTGTGGGCTGCTGCTGTGTTACCTCATCTTCCATGAGTGGCCTTTGTTTGGGACTTCTAGACACTGTGGACACTTATTGGATGAGACCACTGTCCACTTGTGCCATTAGAAACTCTACTTTTCCCCAATCTCCAGTTTGTTTAGTGAAGGCCCTGTTATTGTTGGAACCTGAGTCTCAGTGGTCTTGTAATCTACCCAAAGGACACAAAAACAATGATCCAAAAGAACACCTGTACCCCTATGTTTATTGCAGCACTATTTACAATAGGTAAAACCTGGAAACAACCCATATGCCCAAAAATAGATGACTGGATCAAGAAGATGTGGTATATATACACAATGGAATATTATTCAGCAATCAAAAAGATAAACTCATTTTCAGCAAAATGGATGGAGCTAGAAAGAATTATGCTCAGTTAAATAAGCCAGAAGGAAAAAGAAAAAAATATTGGATGGTTTCGCTTATAGTAGGAATGTAGGGGAACCAAATAAGACATCAGTGTAAAAAAATAACAATACAAAACACAACAAAGCAAAAACAATTATAAATCAGAGACATCCTGCAGGGGAGGAGGAGGGAGAGGGATCAGAGGGAGGGAGGGAGGAGCATAGCGGGCTGTGGTGATGGTGCATGGGTGCATTGGGGAAGGAAACTGGTGAAGGAAACTCTATGGGGACTACACCTGAGGGGTGGGGGGAAACAAATATTGTTTAAAAATGAGCAATGATGTAAAAAAAATAAAAAATAATTATTAAAAAAAATGTGTGCCCACAGTTATGAACCCACTGACAGTGAGCTCTCCCCACCTTGGGCACTGTCCCTTAGCACTATTTGAGCATTCCTTTGTGCTGTTTCTACTTGACAATTTAGGGTTTCTCTCAACATTTTTTCACTGTAAGAAATAATAAACATCTTTGCATAGTCTGTGTTCCTAATTTGAATTGTTCCTTTCAGATGTAATTTTTAAAAACAAAGGAACTCAGTTAAACAGGTTAACTTTAGGATGACTTTGAATAAATTTAAAAGACTATACCACCCTGGTGGCACAAGGGGTTAAGTGCCACACTCTGAGGCAATCTGCAGCCTCTGCAGCACGAGTTCATTCCCCAGCCGCCCAGGGAACAGCCCACAGGGCGAAGCAGAACTCTCCTGTCTTGCCCGCTGCTCCTCTCAACAGTGTGTTTTGGTCAGTCTGCCTGTTCTGTTCCCCACTCTGTCTCTGGTGATCCTCTCACCCCCTGCATATCTGGCCTGTACCCCAGCTCTTGTATGCATAAATAAATAAATCTTTTTTTTTTAAAAAAAGACTATACCATTTTGCCTGAAGTTTTGGTAAAACCTTAAATTGGAAATTATATTCTCTGTAAATTCAGTATTGCATGTAGAAATGTGGTATGTTTTTCATACCCAAGCTTCCTAACTTAGTATTTCTCTTCTTTTGACTGCTTCACATGTCTTTTCTTGCCCATATCCAGACAACATTTTTCCACTATTTGATTATTGCTTTTCATAGAGAAGGCAGTGGAGTTTTTGGTTTATGTTTGTGTGTATGCAGTCAACTTCCTAAATACTCTTGATGTTTCTAATGGTTCTGTATTTTTTATTATCTTAGGTTATCCAGTTATGTACTACTATCATCTGCAAGTAATAATAATAATTTTGTCTAATAGATGCATTTTTTTTCACCTCATTGCATTAGATGGATTTCTTGGAATAGTGTATATCATAAGCCCTCTTTTTTTTTTTTTTTTTTTTTTTTTTTATAGAGGCATGCTTTATTTATTTGTTTGCTGGTTTGTTTGTTTGTTTTGTTTATACATGCACTGGGTACAGTCAGAAGCGCGGGAGGGCGAGAGAATTCACCAGAGCCAGAGCGGGAAGCAGAGCAGGCAGAAGGACCGAAGTACACTGCTGAGGGGAGCAGCGGGCGGCAGGAGAGGTCTGCGCGCCATGTGGGACCCTCCTCTGGTGGCCGGGGAGCAGCCGGGGATCGAGCCGGCGCCGCAGAGGCCGCGCGCAGCTTCGCAACCCAGCGCTCAACCGCTGCGCCACCGGGGAGGCCCCATAAGCCCTCTTTTGAATCTGGTTTTAATAGCAATGACTTTGGTGTTTTACCTTTATGTAATCTGTTGATTTTTCAATTAAGATGAATTATATTTTGGACTTGTGAATGAAGTGCCCTTCTTTTATTCAAGATTTCTAAGAATTTTACCACATCATATGATATTTGTCTTTATTAGCCTAGAATAAGCTAGGTGAGTTATTCTTCTGATACATTACTGAATTAGTTTGTCGTGTTTTATTTATGATTTCCATGTTTTTTATGACTGAAACATACTTTCGTTTCTTTTTTATGCTTCTTTGTTGTCAGGGTTATGCTTTATTTTTAAATGTTCAAGTCATTTTCATTATTTTTGTCTCCAGAGTACTGTACACTGCATAGTCATTTCTGGTTCTTGAATGCTTGAAATAACATTCTCATAAAACCGCTGGGGTCCAGAACCGTTTGAGAATAAAATCTTTTAATAATATTAATTTTTTTTGTGCTATGTTTTGGGGCATGTTTGGGCTTTCTATCTTTCAAATCAATAGGAATATTTTTATTTTTCCAGGAAGTCATCCATTTCATTGAAATTTTCTATTTTATTATCAAACTGTGTTATTTAAACAATTTTTATAATGTCTTTTTTGTACTTCATTCTATCACCTTTTTTTTTTGTTATTTTATTTCCCCCATTTGCTTAGGTATGTCATTGGATTCTAGTTTTTCCCCAAAGATATATATGTGTGTATATATATATATATATATATATATATGTGTGTGTGTGTGTGTGTGTATATGTGTGTGTGTGTATATATATATGTGTATATATATATATATATGAAGGCATTAGCTATTAATTCTATTACATTTAAATTTAAATTTGTGTCATTTGATATATTTTTTTTAAATTTCTCTATCATGCTTTCCTCGGAATGGTTTTTGTTTTATTCTTGTTTTATTCTGAAATAAAATGTTTATTTCTTTTTTCTTTTTAAATAATAAATGCAAGATGTGTGTATATATATATATATATATGTGTGTGTGTGTGTGTGTATATATATGTGTGTGTGTGTGTGTGTATATATGTGTATATATATATATATATGAAGGCATTAGCTATTAATTCTATTACCTTTAAATTTAAATTTGTGTCATTTGATATATTTTTTTTAAATTTCTCTATCATGCTTTCCTCGGAATGGTTTTTGTTTTATTCTTGTTTTATTCTGAAATAAAATGTTTATTTCTTTTTTCTTTTTAAATAATAAATGCAAGATGTTTTCATTCCCTTTAATTCTTTTTTATAATTTATTTTTTTAATTTTATATATGTTTTACATCGTTTTTCATTTTTGCACAATGTACACATTTTCATCTTGGTTATAGTCCCCATACAATTCCCACCCCTCTTTTTGATCCTACTCCCTCCTCCGTCCCCTGCCCCCCCATAGTGTGTCTCTGGTTTATAGTTGCTTGTTGATTTTGATTTTCACTTTATTATAATTAGTCTTTTTCCTGGCTCCCTGCTATGAGTGAAACTACTTGGTATTTTTTTTGTTTGTTTGTTTTCTGGCTTATTTCTCTGAGCATGATCCCTTCCAGCTCCATCCATGTTGCTGCAAATTGCATGAGTTTATCTTTTTTGGTTGCTGAGTAATATTCCATTGCGTATGTGTACCACATCTTTATGATTCTGCTCATAAATTTTTGACAGTCTTTTGATATTTCAAAATAGTGTGTGGTTACTTTTTTATGGTTATTCAGCAGATTCAGCCATTATTTTCATCAGCAAATAATTTTTATCCTCTGCTGCAAACCAGGCACTGTTTCGGGTTCTATATATACATTTATGAATAACACAGTCAAAAAATCCTTGTCTTCTAGAAACTTGCATTTCAGAGATAATTAACCTCTAAGTCTTTATTGCTATTAATAAATATTACTTAATGCTTGTTAAAATAACCAACTGCTACTTGGTTTGTTGCCAGGTTATTATATGCCAGACTGTTCTAAGAGCATGTTAGTGCACTTAATCCATTCAACAACCCGAAGGGCTACAGATATTATTATACTCATTTTATAGATGAAGGACCCAAGTCACAGAGAGTTTCAGTGATTTGTCCCTTGTCACATCACCAAAGTGGTAAAGTCAAACAAGCTTCTTACTAACTATTCTAACCAGGACGTCTGATTTGTTTCTCTTGGACAAGGGACTTTGCTTATTCTTTAGTAGATTGAGGCATTGAAGCTTCAGTACTGTATACTTTCATCTAGTCACTAGAGAAATTTTGGTGTATGTAATTCCTGCTTTTAATATCTTATTGAGGTTATTTCCATGGCATGATTTGCATTCAATTTTTAACAGTTCTGTGAACAAGTGAAAATAAAGAAAAAGTCTGAAGCAGTACTCATTCCTTCAACTTTCCTAATGATGTCATGCAGAATAATATTTATTTGTCTGCTATTTAGTCACTGCTTCTGGTGTACTCCATCTCATGTGATTATGTTTCTAGTTCTGTTCTTCATAGTAGTCACAGGTTTTGCTTTATATACTTTGATGCAGTGTTACTTGGAGAAGAGTTTTGTTTTCCTTTAATGATTACACTTTTGGTGTTGGGTGTGGTAAGCTCTATATAAAACAGTGCTATAACACAACAGTGCCAAAGACAGTGTCAAGGAGGGGTCAGATCATTGTCAGTGGGTTCTCATCCAGGTGCACAATTGCAAGACCACCCAGGCTCAGAGCCCAACTGAACAATAGAATTTATATAACATATAGGAAATAGGGAAAAAGGAAAGACTTTCTAAGGCCACAGTGGCTGGCTGTCTCATTCCAGGTAGTGTCCACAATGTCCAGAAGTCCTAAGCAAAGGCTGTTCATGGGAGATGAGGTGATATGGCAGCAGCCCACAGATGCTGTCTGAAGGCTGGGCCAGATACCATATTGGACAGCAACAGACTTAACAACATCATGAGGTGGTGCCAGAGACTAGAGGCTGTGAATAAATGTTGTGAGCTGGTGGCATACAACAACAGTGAACTGCTCTTTGAGTCACAAGGCCAAGGCCAACAGTGGTTCTTGCAGGTGAAGTTAAAGGCTGGATTAGAAGCAGGTGCAGCAGCCAGGTTGCAGCAAAGTTCTGTGGAGGTCTGGTCAATCCTATGAAGGTCATTTACTTGACGCTTCTCTCTCTTTTGAAGCCATCTCCTGAATCCTTCTTCTTTAAATATTGTTCTGTGAATGATTCCCTTTCGAAGGGTGGCTGCTGATTCTATCTTTCCTTTCTGAAGATTGGCTGCTGACTGCCCCAAGCTGGCTCTTGCTCTGCTTTATAGCCTCTCCAGGGTTTCCCGTCATACAAGACTGATTGGACCGTTTTCAATCCTAAATGATTGAACTGTTTAGCATCAATCTGCTCGCTTTCCATTTTTATTCCAAATAATTAACTCAAGGTTAAGTGACAGTTGGAGAGCTCCTGATTGTTCATTTCACTTGAAACTGACTGATCCTTATAGAGCCATATATAAAAGGGAAAAAACTGGCTCTTACTTAGACCAGCCTGCACTCAGGTTAGGTCCCTGGGGTCCAGGGAGCTGTGCCAAGCTGAGGTGGGTGTGCCTCAGTACAACAAAATGATCTTACCCTGTGGCACCCACAGGCCCCAGGGATTCAGTTACATATATACAATACTATACTTGAGATATAGTATTGTAAGCCAATGGTAAATCCATAAAATTTTATTAAAAAAAAAAAAAAGAAAGCAGGGCCTCCCTGGTGGTGCAGTGGGTTAAGCACAGCACTGTGAAGCTGTCCGCAGCCTCTGCAGAGTGAGTTCGATCCCCGGCTGGCCAGGAAGATTCCCACATGGCGCAGCAGACCTCTCCTGTCTCGCCCACTGCTCCCCTCAGCAGTGTATTTCAGTACATCTGCCTGTTTTGGTCCCCACTCTGTCTCTGGTGAATGCTTTCACCCCCTGCCCCTCTGGCCTGTACCCCAGTTCTTGTATAAATAAAAAATAAATATAAAAGATAAAGCAGCTCTCTCTGCTCCATCTAAATCCTTCTATCATAAAGTCTAATTTATTTATCATGAATACTGTCACTAATATATCCACATATTTTAAATTAATTCTTTGTAATTTTGTTTTCGGCAACTTTTCATTAGGTCTATAGTTAAATTTATCACTTTGTGAGCTATTTTGCCTGTAGTACATAGTTCTGAGACATTTAATTTGAATGTGAATTTTTATGTCCTTTTAAATTCAGTTTTTATGTATGTTGCCATATCCTCCTATTTTTACCCTGGTCAACTTGAAATTATAGTGTTTTAGATATTAGTGTTTGCCTAGACATGTATTAAATGCGCAGTTAAAAATACCACTCTGCCCTAACCGACATATTCATTGTTTTTCAAGACAAGTAATTTACCACTTAGAAATATTCTCCCTCCTCTTTTTTCTCTTCCTACCTGTATCAATTTAATTAGGGCAATCATTATACAATGATTAGTTTTACCATGTAGTCACCTTGCCCATTGTTTGATATGCTTGTTCTTATAACAGTGTTTTCAACAATCTGTTCTTTTTGCTTTGTGTTCACTTGGTATCACTGTTTCATTCTCTCTTGTAATGGCTCTGCTTTCTTGAGATTTGCTTTTCTTCCATCTTTTTTTTAAAGATTTATTTATGCATACAAGAGCTGGGGTGCAGGTCAGAGATGCAGGTGGTGAGAGGATTCACCAGAGACAGAGTGGGGAGCAGAACAGGAGGATTGACTGAAATATACTGCTGAGGGGAGCAGCGGGCGAGTCAGGAGAGGTCTGCTGCACCATGTGGGTCACCTCCCTGGCTGGGGATCGAACTCGTGCTGCAGTGGCTGTGGATAGCTTCATAGTGCAGTGTTTTAACCCCTTGTGCCAGCAGAGAGTCCCAATTCCTCCAACTTTTTGTGAACAGGAAAAAAAAAAAAACCTTCCTATATTAGTAACACTTTAAATGAGTGAAATGTTTTGGGCAGAAAAAAAGTATTTTCTTTTATACCCAGATAGTTCGACATTTTCCAAAATATATTCCGCAGAACACTTGATGGACACCCAGTCATTAAAAGCTAGGTCGTTGAACAAAGTCCATTATTTCTTGCTGCAGCACTGAGGGAGGTCTTCAGCTTGCAACTGTGTTTTGCCCCTCTTCAAGAAGAGAGGGTGATGGGTAGGGCCTAGACTCTTCTTTCTGACTAGTGTGTTGCAGAATTGTGTTAACATGTATTTTGTTGTTTTGGAAGGATACTTCTGCATTTTATTTCTCATTTTAGCTTGAATGTTATTTTTAATGATGTCAAATATATCTTGTTTTTTTTTTTTTATTAACCCTTTGCGCTCCGAACCATTCTGGACATTGGCTACCAGGTACTCGACGCTACTTAGCTGCGGAAACGTGCATTTACAGACCCTCGTATTATTTAGTATAATTTTGGAACCAAGTAACATATTATAATGATATTGGACTTATGTGAATTGGGTGACATCAAGGAATGTATATTTGCACAAAAAACAATATTTTATTGTTTATAATTTTGTACAGTATGATAAGTTTTGTAACACACCCCAATATGCATTGCAGGCTGATTAGTGCATGTTTGACATGTCTGTATAGAGGTCTATCTGGAGCTCATCTTCACTACTACTTGTGTCATGAGACTCATTCATGGTTGGATGCTTTGCCATTGTTCTAATAAAAAATATGAATAAATGCATGGGTTGAAAATTTCTAATTGTTATTACTAACTGACAAGATGATATTTACCAAAATAGCTTTCACCAAACAATTTATTCACTAAGAAAAGAATCACTTTTCCGATTTTCTCCTTGTTAGATCTATGTGCACTGCTCGAAGCTTCAAACCAAAATGAGCTCAGTTTTGAAAATCTTTTCCTCCAGATGTAGACTTGTTTATTTGTAATTATATATCTCACTATACAGTGCGCACTATGTTCGAAAACCGACCTTTCTTCTACAAAATCCCCTTATCGCTCTTTTCAAGTGGCGTCGAGAAGTGCTCGGACCGTCGTGAGCACGCATCTCACATTCTCGTCCGACACAAAACCCGCTGACATTTCTTGTATATATCTTAGTAATTTTACGATATTTTGATTTAATTTCTTGTGCCATTTCAAGATAAAACTTCAGGGAAACATGCATGTCTCAAAAAGTTGCGTTGAAATAACTCAATTCCCCGTAATCACTAATAAATTGCAATGTCCCCTGAGAGGGGACATCCGAGTTATATGCTAGAATTCCGATGTCCCCTGAGAGGGGACAGCGGAGTGCAAAGGGTTAATTTTAGGTCTGCTTTATGCTAAGAACATTCAGTGTGCTGTGCTTTGATTTAGTTCTACTTTCTTTTATCTACTTTTTTTTTCTTTTGGGTCATGTATGTATTCATGCTCTGCACGTTAATTGGACTGGATTGGGTTTATCTGGTTCCAAACAACTTTGCTGCCTCCACTGTAGTCTTATCCTACTTGAGCAGTTTTAAGCCAGTTTCCTTTCTTCTCTGCCTGCTATCTACTTGTTTCTCCTAGTGAGTATGGCTTCTTTTATCCTATCCGGGAGCAGCAAACAGACATTTCTACCTTTTTTCTTTGTTTTTGTTTTTCAATTCATTATTTACAAACTCTACTTTTACTCTGAGTCTCCAACAGTCTTTCCCCTTTTTCTCAGTAAGAGAAAAATGTTCACGACCTCATGTGATGGTGATTGATGTTTTTGGCAACTGTCTTATATATAAGCTGTGCTATTAATCCCCTATGGTGGTGGCAGATTTCCCATCTCAACCCACAATTTTTTTTTTTACTTCTTCTCTTGTTATTTTTCTCTGGCTTATTTCATATTATTTCTAGAATTTTGGATTGTAATACATTCTTATAGTTAAAAAAAACAGAAGTTTAAAATGTATGGCTTGAAATGTCCCCCTCTTTTTCTTGCAATACTTAGCTCCCTCCACAAGTACAAATGCTCTTTATTTCTGTATCTTTCTGCAATTCCTTTATGGGTACATAAGCAAACACAAGTATAAATTCATATTCTCCTCCATGCTTTCTCTCCTAACAATATAAACAGAGCAGTGTGCTTGGCTCACTGCAGATCAGCTTCTGTGCATGGCATTTACCTCTTTGGGGCTGAGGAGGAATGTTCATTTTGCTTGTCTTGGGTGAGCGACCACAGTGAGTGCTTCCCTAGTGTGTGCAAGGTACAGGCATGTCCCCACATATAGCTCTCAGTCCTGTTCTGGTCACCAGTGAGGCATAGCCCATAATGCTGAAGTGTGTTGTTGATTTCCCTTTTCTTCTGGTTCTGTAGAGCATCTGACTCAAAATGTGTCCAAGGATAGAATAGAAAGTGTTCATTTAGAGGCTATTGTGGCATTTTGGAATTGCCTAAGTATCTGATAGTGGCTTCTCTCTCATTGAACAGTGTAGAACAGTTTGGGTGTTATCAGTCTTGTGGGTGACTAAGCTAGTATACTGGGACTCCTAGTGTAGGGTCTTCACATTTGTTATCAACAAACGGGAAGACTGGGATGAGCCTTTACTACCAGTTTGAGAACCATGTGAAATTATTGGAAAATTCTTGACTGAAGAGTGTAAAAACAAGTTACTAATGAGGGTAGGGAGAGCTGTGGTTTATGGGAGGGGCATTTGCCTAATTTGTGTTTAGTGAAACTCCGATAATCCAGAGACAATAGAATGCAGTCAAATCAATCAAGATCTTTTTTGCCTTTTCAGAGAGTTGTGAGTTCAGGTTCAGAAGATGTATTCAAAACGCCACGTTACCTATTTCAAGACCATGCTGATTTAGTTAGTGACATATCAGTACTGTTGTTCTGCATGTAATAATGGAAGTGGATGTTCTAGATCATTTTCCTGTGTCTCCCCTGTTAATCCAGATGGTTCTGATTTTTTCTTAATAGTTTTTGCTATCTGAAGTTAGACATTTATTGATAGTAATTCCCTATCATGTAATTATGTCCAATGAAAAGTGAAGAATCTGGTGGAAAGAAAATGGTTTCAACAAGAAATTCCAGTCATCTGAATAATCTAATTTACATACTCAGTCAACTTCAAATTTTTCAAGTAACTTGATAGTCAATGTAGAAAACTTTGGATACACTTGGACAAGGTTTAAATCCATGTGCTCATCATACTCTGTACAGACTGAAAAGTCATGTGGGAGGGAATGTAGAAAAATCAGTGGACAGGGGAGTAGATTAGGGTGAAAAAAGTACTTTTAGGCAGAGGAGAAACAAAATAATTGAAGATGTTAGTTCATACTCACCTCAACACTTTCCTGACAAAAACGATATTTGACTGTTGATGAATAATTTGGTGATTAATGTAGAGATGAAAATATTCCTAGCTTGAGCATTAAGTTGGCCCTGTCAGTGTGATTTGTATGGAGCCAAAATTATGTTAGCACCACTCAGTGGTTATGCCAATACAATTAAGTGCTCTATAGAAATGCTGTAACTCACCATTTTACTTTCTTGCTCAAAGTAATGCACTCTGTGCTTCATAGTCTGATGAGAGGTGTTAAAAGTAAGAAATGGAATGTATTTTTGAGGCATTACAAAAGGGAAATATTATATAACTGGTCACAGTGGAATAGGCCCATTAGTGCTTCATTCCCACAGTGGGGAGCAGTTGGTTGCAGCAAATGTTGGACATCCTTTGAGTGCTTTTTACAGGCTTTCTGGATACTTCACATAAGCAGCAAAATAGCTATTTAAAAAAATGTATGTGTAAGGAAAATACAGTGTTCTCTGTCACATGCTTGGAATTTGAGCCTGTGGTGAGAATACCTTACAAGAGGTGCCATATATTGATTACTTCAGACATCTCAGTTTACTTATAAAATAAATGAAGTCAGCTCTTGGACACCTTACATCCCTAGTGACCACTTCTATCATTTATCTCCTCTTTCTAAGCATTTTCCTGGGATGACCTTGTGAAGCCAGTTTAATGACAACATCTGAAGGAAAAATAATTCCTGGTCCTCCTTGCCTTCCCCTCAATCTCCTCCCCCCACCAGAGGGAGAGTCTTAGCACTGCAGCCATAGAAGAGATTTCTTACCCTTGAACATGGGGTTCCTTTCAAGTAAGGCAAGAAGAAACACCAGTATGAGAGACTGAGAAAATCTGTTTAGTGCCTCTGGGTGGGTAAACATCCTAACTACAACTGTAATGAAATATGAGGAAATCAAGATTATGGGTTCACATTAGGGACTTGTGTTGGTAACCCAACACTGTTTCCTGAGCACCTGCTATGTGGACGTCACGGTGATGGCCGGTGGGGCACCAAGATGAAGGAGAGATAGTCCCTGTAATCAGGCCATGGTCTGGAAGGGGTAAAATCCATGCTCATGCAAAGTGAACCTGTCCAGGCTGCAAAGCAAGAGACAGCAGAGGTGTTTCAGTGTACAGGAGAGCCTGGCACAGCTGACATCCACTGGGATACTATACCTTCCCTGCCTTCTGCCTATCTTTTTGCATTTCTGCATGTTACACGCTTCTTCTCTTTTGCCTGTCTAATCATGTGAATTCCAACTACAGCAGAGAGTGATAGTTTGAGATCTGGAATGATTGTTAGCTTTGCTAGGAATCATCAGTACCATTTACTTACATAAAATGTGAATGTTGAGAACCCCTTGGTCACCAGCAGGCATAGTGTAAGCATGTCACCCAGCATACTTGGTGGTCCAGTCACCACTTAGCAGCTTATAAGGTATGTTGTAAAGCTATATCTGTAAATAATGTTAATGAGAAAAAAATAATTGCTCAGAATGTCAAATTTCTTTATCAACCTTCCAAACTAATAAAGCAAGTTCTTCTCAGGCAGATGGTACTTGGTTTTAGATTATATTGTGTATGGAAATATCGGAGGGGAAAATCCAACCCTAAACTCCCTTTAAAAATTCTTTTGTCTAGGGCTTCCCCGGTGGCGCAGCGGTTGAGCGCTGGGTTGCGAAGCTGCCCGCAGCCTCTGCGGCGCCGGTTCGATCCCCGGCTGCTCCCCGGCCACCGGAGGAGGGTCCCGTTTGGCGCGCAGACCTCTCCTGCCGCCCGCTGCTCCCCTCAGCAGTGTACTTCGGTCCTTCTGCCTGCTCTGCTCCCTGCTCTGGCTCTGGTGAATTCTCTCACCCTCCCGCGCTTCTGACTGTACCCAGTGCATGTATAAACAAACAAACAAACAAATAAATAAATAAAACATGCCTCTATTTAAAAAAAAAAAAAAAAAATTCTTTTGTCTAGCTGTGAAGGAGGATGGTTGAAGCCCACACCACTCACAGCAGAGATGGAGTCTCTCTCCCAGCAGCTTTCCGATTTGAGGAAATAAAAATCCCAACCTTTCTGCCCATCATTTCATGGCCCTGTGGACTTGCACAGGAAATCAAGGAAGACTTGTAAAACACAGCGTTCACAGAGCTCAAAGTTTCGCTCACCCTGCTTACCACATACAGATGCATCCACTCAAATCGGAACAAGATGTGATCTTGCTGAGAAGGAATCCTTATAATATCATGTTACCTCCCCCTGAAAATTCCCCCAAGCATGTATAAAATGCAGAAGACCTAAAGTAAAATATTGAAGAAAGCCTTTAAGGCTGGAAAGCAAGCTGCATTTACTTTCCTTGTATCATATTATATATACATATTGCAATTATGTCAGCGATTAAAAGCATTGTCATGCTGCATTATGAACTATTTTTATGTTTAGGATTAGATAGCTCTCCCCCACACTCCCATGGATTCCTTTTATGTCCTAAGGGCAAATCCTTCCTCTTGGGTCAGGAATGTAATAAGGTAGGTTTTCCTCTCTCTGGGGATATTGTGTCTGTCTCACTGTGTTTAAATTGACGCAGAAAGCTCTTCAGAGAAAAATATAGTATTTTTTTTTTTTTTGTATATGAGCCAGCAGTTGACTAACCCACCGGGAATTCTCCGTGTTGAGCATTTTAAAGGTACAGGTTGGGTGTGTTTGAACTGCTGATGCTCAGTGAAAACCGTGTACGCAGTGGAGTGGCCAACCTTTGCGAGGAAATACTGTCTCACGTGCTCTTGGGGGAAAGAATCATTGTGCTAATCAATAATTGTCAAATGATAAATCAGAAATCACCAGCTCATTTTAATAATTATGATTCAAGACAGAAATAAAGAGAAAATACAGTTTGTATAAGTATGTAGATAGAATTTAAAGGCATTTCGCTACCCAACATGAATTTCCTAAAAATTGCATTTTTTCTCCATCAGATGTATGAAGTGTTAGGATTCCCCTCTTGGGAGTTGATCCTCAGACCCTGGTATCCAAGAACAAATTTACCATTTGAAGTAAAAGGGAATTTTCTTAGTTTTGATATCTCCTTCCAGAGGACCAGTTACCAGAGGTCAAGGTCCTTGCCAACCGAGGATAACTTAACCTTTGTAATGTTGCTTAATGGTTTTAATGGCACCCCAGAGTCCAGGAGCTCGAAATACTTTCTTTTAGAGTATAAGCAGTACAGTGTGTGTGAGTGTATGTGCGCGCGTGTGTGTGTGCGCGTGCTTGTGCTAATATATAAGCACCCATGCAAGAATTCCTCCTTCTCTCCTTCCCTCCTCCCTTCCTTCTTCCCTCCCTCCATCAAGGTGCAGGTTACCTCTCGCGTGTGTATACTGCCTGGAATTTTCCTACAGAGTTGCTGCTTCCGGTGAGACCTTTGATATTTTATATCTGAAAGTGAATGGATTCTTCATTTTAAATTTACCACATTCCCCCCCGCCCCCCTCAGTTCCATTTGTGTGCAGGTAGTAAGTTTAGTCCTGGATTCTGTTCTTATCTATGCCACAGACTCATGGTGCAATATTAGGGAAGTTTCTGATCCTCTCTGAGCATCAGGGGAATACTCCTTCGGGAGATAAAGTGAGAAAAAAATAGCTAAGTGGGAATACATAGGACATGCCAGTCAGGTGCTATTGTGGACGCAAGCACAGGTATATGCATCAGCCTGCACACCAGGTCCCTAGAAACAAATGAGAGGAAGAGAAATAACAAGAACAATCTCAATGCTCTTTGCCACCTTCCCTGTACAGTGGATTTACAATCCACTCATGAGAAAAACCCAGGTGAAGAAACCTGGAGCCAGGTGCCCACCTTGACGCTTCCTTAAAATATTCTCTTGTTACTTGTGGTGTGTTCAGTTTCCTGAAAAATAAAATACACAAAATCATTTGTTAGTAATTTAGTTAAGAAAGAAAGACTACACTTTTGCTTTAAATATCCAGGTGACAACATTTAGATCAAACATTGAATTTCAATTATCTTCAGGCTCTGGATTTTTGGAAAGCACATTCACTGTTTTTCCCTATAGAGTGTTAAAATTCATAAACTTGAACCAGTTTCTATCCTGTTATTATTATACTATATTAAGACTCTGTTCATATGCAATGTGGAGGCCATTATGAAAGCTGCCTATATGTTAGAGGCATATGCTTTAAGGGTCAAAAGAAACTTTTTGAAAGTTGCATGAATACGCAATATAAACTGGCCACATTTTCCTAGGAAAATGTGCTTATAAAATATATTTTATAGAATCAAGCCCTTAAATTGAAAACATTTTTAGGAATAAATTAGCACTTCTTGAGAAATGAAATTCTTACTTTGGTGGGAAGGTAAAAGGCAAAAAAAAAAAAAAAAAATGCAGACATGACTCAAATTCAAGAAAAGCCCTCTACCCCAGGATTGATTGCATCATATACTTAGCACAAGCTAGTCTGGCCCCCGTAGTTCCCTTTTGGAAGAGCCACAGATCAGTTTGCACAAACACATACCCTTATTTTTTTTAATTGCCAAGTTTAGACCTGTGTCTCTATGTAAAGTGCCTTCCTTATTTATTTCTCCAATTGAAACTCTATATGAGCAACCCTACTTCTTTATTTCTGTCTCTTCAATCACTTCAGTCATGGTAGGGGGCAAAATTTCCATTACATTAATGAGATTTCCACAAGCAGATTAAAGAGGAAATATGCCCTTTAGTTAATGCTGTTACTTAACAGCACTACATTAGGAAGAAATCTCTGTATAAACTATGGACAAAAACAATAGCCAGGGGGTAAAATTCCAGTGAAAATAGAGTAGTTCAATCATAGGAGTACCTTGATTTTTTTCTGCCCTTCATCTGAAGCTTCATTAAATTATTTCAAGAGAAATCTGTAGTAAAACATAAGATTATTTGCTTTCTACAGTCAGTGGACCGTTTGAAAACTGGGATTACCCCTTAAATGTCAGCATCCTAATCTCAAATTGTGTTAACCTTGGCATGGTGGGCAAAAATAAATTTCAGAATCCCTTTCCATTAATAATGAACAGGAACCAACTGAGACAACTGAATCAGGTCATCACTAGCTCAAAACATCAATCTGCAATTGATATATAAAAGGGGGTTCTGCTCGGTGGACCTTAAAATCATGTGTGTGCAGAGATTTATCAATTGTTGTTAGTAGAAGAGGCATAGGAAACCGCTTCTGTTCCCCGAGGCTTATGGTTCTCAAAGCACATCCCTAAGGTAGGTGGCAGATTATGAACATGAAGAGTGGTAGTGCATCAGCTCTGAGTGTGGTATTTTCAATAACAGACTCCTCCAACAAATGTTTACTGACCATCTATTAGAAGCTGGATGTTATTCCAGGCACTTAGGATGCATTAGTGAACAAATGGGATAAAATATCCCTTGCCCCCGTGGAATTCACAAACATATGGGTGGAGAGAAGCAGACAATCATATACTATTTCTTTGTATAAATTATATGATGTTAGAGATGATAAAGGACATGATGGAAAATAAAGCAGCAGGTTGAGGGGTGCAGAGCTCAGGGATGTAGGTATAGTCTAAGTGGTTGATCAGGACCAAGATCAAGTGGGGTGATGAGTCTAGCTAAGGAGGCAACATTTGAAGAAGGACTTGAAGGAAGTGGAATAATCCTGGCTTAGCATCCCTCTCCTAGGTGTAGCCCAAGTGCCTCAGCTGTGTGTCCAAGTTGTACAGCCTCTGGAGTGGCATTTTCCAATCAGACGCTGATTCAGCTCTTCTTTCCAGGTTCTGTGGTAGGTCAGGTGAGCCCAGGTCTCAGTGGTCCTCAGGTCCCCTGTCCATCCATCTCCTGTGTTGCTGGAAATTCAGTGTCCCATCTTAAGATTGCAATTTTTGCCGTGTTACTAGATATTTTCTCCATTTCCTACCAGCCCTCCCCACCAAAGTGTTGCAATTGGGCAGCTATCACTGGCAGGGAACTTCACTTTTACTATCTTAACCTCTTCTGTTGACATTCTGCCCTAGGGTCTTGCAAATGTACCTGGCAGGATTGATGTGCCCAGTCTTCTGCTATTTGGTTCTATCTCCTTTATACTCTTCTTTATTTCCTTTCATGTTTTCCTGTGTCTTAAATGCTGGTTCCTATAGTTTCTGACTGCCGTCCTTCAGCATCCTCTGCACAATCTCCATAGGTCAGGGATTTTCAAATTGGGCCTTGTGAAATCCTTAAAATTCTGTGTGTTGATAATGGAATATTACTCAGCAATCAAAAAAGATAAACTCATGCAATTTGCAGCTACATGGATGGAACTGGAAGGGTTATGCTCAGTGAAATAAGCCAGAAAGAAAAAGAAAAATACTGGATGGATCTCACTCATACATAGCAGGAATTTAGAAAACCTAAGTAAGGGACCAGGAAAAAGACTAATTAAAATAAAGTAAAAATCAAAACTAACAAGCAGCTATAAATCAGAGACACAATACAAGGAGGGAAGGAGGGAGTAGGATGAAAACAAGGGGGGGGGTGCGAATTGTATGGGAACTATAACCATGATGAAAATGCATACATTGTGCAAAAATGAAAAATGATGTAAAAAATATATAAAAATAAAAAAAATAAAAATAAAAACCTAAAATAGTAACGTACAAAAAAAAAAATTCTGTGTGTTGAAATCACACAAGATAGCATGGAATGGGAAAGGGGCCTGCCCTCCTCTTCAGCCACACCCTTTCTCAGATTCCATTTAAGCTTGTCTTCGGGATTGGAGCTCTGTGTTGAGACATCCTGGAGGCACTTTGTAACATGTCATGTCTCAAATGGAAACATAATCTCTACCAAATTTGTTTGACCTCCAGTACCACTGTTGTCAGAATTTTTCAAGCTAGAGGCTTCACAATCTAATGCACTATCCTCAAATGTTTGCAAAATGTCTCCCAAATCTAGACCCCTCTTTCCATCCTCATATCTTAGCTCACAGCTCTCTTGCATGATTTTAGCAGCTCCTAGGTGGCCTGCCTGCCCAGTTGTGACACTACATACACAGCGTTATCCTTTATAAACACAAATAAAAACTTTAAAATGACACTTAAATACCTCCTCCCCCGATGCCTGGGCTCTGGGTGCTTTTAGTCATATGGCACCCCTCATATCCCAGCCTACCTCTGGAGTACTTATCCTACTCTGCCCTTGCTTCCACACTGCTGGAAACTCAGTCTCTGGGCACGAGCACATGTGCACACACACACACACACACACACACACTCCCTCATGATGCACTTGATTGGCTTACCAATATCATCATGCCTATTCTTAACCTAGGACCTCTATAGCTTTAATCCCTCCTCCAGAATATATTTCTTCCCATGCCAGGCACCCTCCCTCTTGGGATCCCAGTAATTTGACTGCATCGGAAGCCTTCCCTGACTTCTCATTGTTTCCCATCTACTCCATTAGAATATCCTCTTCTCAGGCAGTGGCCCTGTCCTGCTCCATGTATCTTGCCCATAGTGTACAAATGATTGAGTCTCTGCATCCTGAGTCTAGGCCAATGTTCTTTCTATAAACCCTACACCTTCCATTAACATGATAAAGAAAATCACAGTCTAGAATATGAAACAGTTTATACACATATCATGTGGGATATTTATTTTCATATACTTACATGCATGTGCAGTAAGGCCCTGAGATAGTAGGTGTGCTGCACACCAGGGTAGCATGTGGATAAGTTAATGAGCACATTAAAAATGGTACAGTTAATCATTCTACATGTTGAAAAGCTTACTAAAGCAAAGATATCCTAGGATTTCCTTCTTACTTTGTTACTGTAGGGCAAACCTGAACAGTGGGCTTGCTAGGTTTCTGTGTGGGGAGGTGAAGGAAAGAAGAATTCTTTTGGGTTGCTTATTTTTTTAATTGCAAAGATGTCTATGATATGAAAGCAAATTTTTAAACAGTATTTCTTTTTGCATTCCTACAATCTTGGATAAGATCCAGTGGACCTTTCTTAATCAGCTTGTCTCTTTAGTGTTTAACACAGTAACTGTCATATCATAAATAAGCATTGAGTTAATAGTGAATAAATGAGTCAGCTCAGCAGGGACTGGGGGCAGATTTCCAAGTGGTTGATTGTGCGTGCCTGCTTGGCTGCCTCCTTCCTTTCTTCCAGTCATTCTTGAGATATGCCTGCATTTCTGTCATCGTCAATTCCCACCCCCTGCTTTGCACATATAAGCCCCCTCCCCCTTCCCCCCTCCCCCACACACTGACCTGATCTCCTTTTGATGGCTAAAGGGAGACTTCCATCACTTTCCATGCAGGGCCCCTCCTTAGCAACTTGATGTGCATAAGACCTCCTAGGAAAATTATGCTCAGGGACGAGGTTTGAACTGAGATTGCACCAGAATGAACTTTCCTATCCCATATCTTCAAAGAGTTCCTTTGAAAATGTGCTTGACTCTCCTCCAAATATTAAAAAATAGATTACCAGTTGAATCCGTATATACTTAATAAATCAGTTGCTATTTTAACAAATATTTTAATCAAAATTGTGATATCAAAACGTATAAACAGTGTACAAGTTCAAAGCTGACTGCAGTATTCAGAAACAGACCTCAGTAACGGGGAGGAGGTATGGGCGCTTTTATAAGGGCGGAGGCCACGCGCTCAAGCCCTGCATCAAGGAGGAAAGGGCCTGTCCCTAATTCACACACCGTGCTGTAAGCTAGGTTACCTCAATTAAAAAAAAAAAAAAAAAAGAAAAGAAAAAGAAAAACAAAGGCATATCTAATCTTTACTTCACCTTTATTTTAGTATTAAATTTTGAACTTTTTCACATTACGCTAAATATTAGGCTCTTTAGAAAGAGCGATACCTATAAATTCAGTCTCTAAAATACTGAGATCATATAAATTAAGAAGTAATTAAAGGCTAACATTTGGTATACTTCTAGATAATGGTACTCTTAATGTCTTATATGTCAAACAGGATAAGTTTGTGCATACCTTTGTATTTTACATGGAATACAAAGACTTTCAAAAATTATTCTTCCTTGTCCTTAGAGCTAATTCTTATATGAACATTAAGCACCTTAAAATTAAAAATGCGTGAGGTACTATTATAATTATAATTACTTTATTGTACCAATCCAACCTACCTTTCAAAGTTTCATGACAAAAGAATTATTTTGACAATAGCTATGCAGACACTAGTTGAAATTATTATTATACAGGGAAACTACCCATTAACCCTCTTTTCTCATCTTGGCAGAAATCCAAGCCTACGGGGTGGGAGGACTGTAGTGTTCTGGGACATGATTTGGCTTCTAAAGACTTTATATCATTGCTTTGGATGGTAATGTTTTCCAGATACATTGGGTTTATAGAAATGATCCATGCAGATGAGTGATTTGGCCTGAACACTTCATCCGTGGAGAGGTTGACTTTTCTGGCCACCTGTCTCTGACACTCTGGCCTTGCCATCTTTCTCAATCTGGAACTGACTGGCCAGAGGGACAGGAGTGAGGCTTGTGCCGCTTTCCTCTTGGAATGGGAACAGTGATCAGAAAGCTTGGTGCTTATCATGTTTGGTGGATTTGTTCATTGCGATGAGATAAATAAAAGATGACCTTTTGGAGGCTGGTTTTCCAAATTTCTTCATTTCATTATTACACAATTAAATATTCTTGCCTATCTAGATTCAGTATTTGTTTTCTTCTTATTTCTAGAATGCATACTACTAAATCCTTATTTGCCAAAGTCTTTGCATCTTTCTGTTTGGTGATTAAGTTCTTAATCAATTTGTTTAAGGAGAGTTGTTTTTAGTGTTAATGTGACTGAAGACAAAAGTTGGTATTTAAAAGAATAAGATAAAAATTAAAGGTACCCAATTACTTATAGAAATAATATAAACAAAGCCTTAGCATGAATGGAGGGCTTAATGAAATCACTTTACATTTCTTTTTAAAATCTCTATAGGATTTCATTTCTGGTTTACTCATTCAGAAAAGAAACTCTGAATTCATCAATAAATTTCAAATAAATATATCAAACTGTAAAATAATCTTCTTAAAAGAGAAGAATTGAATTGATGTTTTAGTAAAATAACTTAGAATCCAGAGAACAGAAGTATAAGAGAAAGGACACTTTTCACTGTTCTTGCAAGGAATTAAAGACCCTTAACCCACTTACAAGAATGAGTATGTTTTCTTTTTACTTAAGTAATATAAATAACATACATCAATACTACTAATATTTACATTTTGCTCTTAAAAAATTCTTCTCAAGCACCAAAATTTCCTTCCTTAATTTTTAGGTCATTTTAATATTAAGCCACTGTGCTATTCTGGAAGGGAAGGTGGTTAGAAGGTGCACTTCTTGGAAGGGAAGGTGGTTAGATAGATAAGCTACATCACCAAATACACCTCTCCACCAACATTTAGTTATTTTATAATTGAAAGTAACAACAAAATGAAAATTATAGACACTCTGAATTAACCGTGCTTGACTTTTTCTTGAGCTTTTGATGAATTTTAGATTATATAAAACATTAGAAAATAACTAATTTTTCCAAATCTCATACTATTTCTCATTGACTTACTTGAGCTAATATTAGTATTTGTTTTAGTTTTGTTTTCAAATTTGCAAGGAGTTGCATTTCTCCACCTTTCCACTCATCTCTAAAACTGGGAAAAGATGAGTAGAAAGATGGAGAAAATGGAACTCATTCAAGAGATTCTTCTAGAGTTTTCCTTCAGGGAAAAATATTTCCATCTCTCTCTCAAATCAGTTTTAATGTAAATTAAATTTTAATTTATTCTAAATTATTGTCCCTACTTTTCAGATACAGTTTTGGACTATTAAATAAGAAAATAGTAATAAACTTATAAAATCAGGAAGCAAATTTAAAATTGGACTTTACTTGTTTATACCCCATCTTATGTCAAAGTAGAAGGCTTTCTTATACTTCCTCACAAATCTTTAGAAGTTTCAAAATTGAATTTTTTTTAAGATTTATTTATTCATGCATACAAGAACCGGGGTACAGGCCAGATGTGCGGGAGGATGAAAGGATTCACCAGAGACAGAGCGGGGAACAGAGCAGGCAGACTGACTGAAATACACTGCTGAGGCGAGACAGGAGAGGTCTGCGGCACCATGTGGGTATCACCCTGACCGGCCGGGATCAAATCTGTGCTGCAGAGGCTGCGGACAGCTGTATAGCGTTGCGCTTAACCACCTGTGCCACCAGGGAAGGCCCTTACAATTGAATTCTGTTAAACATGTTCATTAACTCAAGCTCATTTATGAACTCAACCACTGGTAGAAATTTCACATTTACATTTAGAAAGCATCAAACATTTCCAGTGTGATATTCTGAAAAGGAAATGTCTTGGTTTTATTTCCTTCCTGTGAAATGTATAATTGTGGTATCAAATAGTGACCTGTTCATGGTCATGATACAGAAGAATGCAGCAAAGGAGTGACTCAGTACGGCAGATATCCCCCGGCTGCAGCAACCCAGTCACCTGCAAGTCCATTGCCTGTGGTTTTCATCTATGAGAAACACTGCTTTATTTATTTATTTGTTTGTTTGTTTGTTTATTGATTGTCCCCTATGTTCATTTCTGTTAAAGAGAGAATAATATATGTGCTTGTGTGCACATATGTATATGCATGTGCACATATGTGTGTGTTTGTGTATGTATATGCATGTGCACATATGTGTGTTTGTGTATGTATGCGCATGTGCGCATATGTGGGTGTTTGGGTATGTGGAGAGAGGTCATATTTACCTGAGCACTATCCTATTAAAGATCATACTTTTTGTGTTCTTTGGATAGATTCCTAGGCGTAGAGTTGCTGGATCATATGACAGACCCATTTTTAGTGTTTTGAGGAAACTCTACACAACTTTCCATAGCGGATCAACAAGTTAGAAAGGAAACCTGCACCCCTATGTTTATTTCAGTACTATTTACAATAGCTAAGATATGGAAAGAAACTAAATGCCCCAAAACCGATGAGTGTATTAAGAAGATGTGTTATATATAAACAATGGGATACTACTCAGTGATCAAAAAGATAAACACACATTACTGCAACTGGAAGAAACCAGTTGACGACATTGCTGCAACTGGAAGAAACCATGCTAAGTGAAATAAGTCAGAAGGAAAAAGATAAATATTGGATGGTTTCACTTATATGTGGAATGTAGAGAAACCAAATGAAGGGTCAGATAAAGGACTGATCTTGCAAGCTGACCATAGACGTGAGGCATACAGGGGAAGGGGAGGGAGAGGAAGTAAAACAAGGGAGGGATGAGCACAAGGGACTGTGGTGATGATGCACACGGGGGCCATGGTGGTGGAAGAACTACAGGGACTACACCTGAGGGGAGAAATCAAAATCTGTCCAAAAATTAACAACGATGTAAGAAAACTAACTAAATAAATAAAGAGCATGATTTTTGCTTTTACATGCTGTTTTATTGGCAAGACAGTAGATACTGACAAAAAGACTGGTGTGTAAGGTATACACGGAGGGGAGATATAGGGAAATTGTAGTGAGGGTTGAGTCTGAAGTTTTACATTTCCTGCCTTCCTCTGTTTTTAGGCATGGTTAGCAGTAATATTTTCATTAACAGTGGAAGGAATTTACCTTCTTGATGTTAAAGAACTGGCTAGTTTCAAGAGTGAACAGACTTGAAACAGCAAGGCATTTGTTGCTTAGTACATTTCGATTAGCAGGACTTGAAGGGGGCCATGCAAAGCTTACACATACCTTCTGGCTATGCCGTAGCTTCTCCCGGTGGAGGATGCTTCTCCATCTAGAAAATTGTACTTTCTGAGTGAGGAATGGTGGGGAATCTGGCTGACAGAGAGGGAGATGGAAAGAAAGCAGTAAGTATGCTTCCAAGTTCTAAAAACTGCTTGAATAGCAGCTTTCTTTGGAGAGCTGTGAATATTTGGGATCGATAGACCGCATCTGTGCATTTCATCTGAAGGGTTAGGAATTAGGCTGGGGGAAAACTGCCTGCTCTAGATTTATAGCGAAATAATGAAGTGAGAAGAAAGGACCCTGATTAGCTCAGTGGATTCTATTGTGGACTTCCATTTTGCTACTCGTGTAAGAAACGCTTCACTTTCCCATTTTCCTGAAGGTCTTTCTTTCTGCTGCACTGTGGTTGATGCTAAGTGCTGGGCTTCCTTCCCAAAGAGAATCCCTTCAAAGGCAAAGCACCACACGCTTCCTCCACTGCCAGGCCATCATGGTGATTTCCCCTACCTCTCTGTGATCCCCAAGCACCTTGGGCAGGAGAAGAGATTGTAGGACTGCAGAGTCTTGGCTCAGTTTGCCACAGACATCATCACAATTGTGAAATAGCAACTTTGTTGGTTTGCTATGAGTGCCAGAGATGTTTTATTTGTTTCACCAGCCATCAGTTTCCTGCGCCAAAATGCGTACAATCCCAATTGGAAAACTGAAGAAACAAATTCTTTGGGAAGTTTGGTGTTTGAACTCAGCCTTCCTGGCATCCCTGTCCTGCTCATTCAGTCAAGGCGCTTTCAGAGTGGCCTGCTGAGAGAGTTGGCATCCCGCACTGTAATTTACACCATCTATCTCTTTCTGGAGCTTGGGCCTCTGGCAAATTGCATGTCTTTGTGTTGGATTAGTTTGGAATTTAATCATGCATTATTTTCCCTCCAATTAAATTATTTATATATTTGATTAACTGCTAGGAAGTCAAATTTCAATGAAACCACAAATAAACACAATCCCATTGACTTGCAGGCCAGCTTCTCTTGGGATCAGTCTGTCTGTTGAATGTTAAGAATTCACTGTGTATTACTCTTCTTAGTTACCTAGGATTTTGATGAGCAAAGAAAGTATGCTTTTCTACCCTAGGAATATGATACAGAGGGGGGACAGCTGTCTGGTCTGATTCTACCCCCCTCATTTTTAACTCAGGATCCTGATTTGTATGGCTTCCTGTTCCCTTTCTTTTCTCTGTCACTGAAACATACCTTCTTTCAATTTTACTTCTTCAGACTTGAGAACGAACTTGACATAGAAAGCCATGGGCTCTGTTAGCCCACTAAGGAAACTTTGAAGTCTACTGATTCAGGGGTGTGCAAACTCATCACCCACAAATCTGGCTACTGCTTATTTGAATGCACAGCTATGGATGTTTTTTACAGCATTTAATAATAGAAAAAAAAAGAGAATATTTCATGACCTATGAAAAGTCAGTGTCTACAGATAAACAGCTACCCCTCTTCATTTACATGTTGTCTGTGGCTGTCAATCTCGAAGCAAGAGTGGAGTAGCTGCAACAGAGACCTTTTGACCCACAAAGCCTAAAATGTTTACTATCTAGATTTTTACAGAAAAAGTTTACCAAAACCACCTGATCTAGTTCATCACCCTTATTTTACACATGAGAAAAAGTCCAGGTAGGTGAACTGACCTGCTCAAGGGTGCCCAGTTTGTCACATGTTGTCTCGGGTGCATCTCCTGATGTCCCTCCCCTCCCCCCCACACACCCCATACTGTTTTCACTGTCATAAAACGTTGACCCTAAATGAACTTTCCATGAGCACTGCTGCAGAGGTCAAGCAACTTTTTAAAGAAAAGTAAAATAAATATTTAGGACATGGGGACATGGAAAGTTTATGGTTTCTTAGAATTTTAATTTGCACTTGAAATCTTGCTCCTAGAAATATTTTAAGCATAAAATGCATTTGAACTACGTAAAAAGGCTGAAAGATATCACTGTATTTTCTTTATAGTAATTGATTATGATCCTGAGTTCAGCATTTGGACCTAAGGACGAGCAAAGTGGACCTGGTCTTCCAGCCAAAATCATAGGATCTCATTTCAAGAAAAATAACTTGTGGCCTCAATCCAAGTTTGCACTCAAGAGAAGTTTCAGCAAATTACAAAAGTGTATTGGACAGAACTCAGGTCTATCTAGACACTTTCAGGGGGAAGAAAGGGAATATTCCTAGGATGCTGAACCTTTCAGAAAACGAGATTGCTCCCACTGTCTAGACAGGTTCTCCCCCCCCCCTCCATCCCCCTAGTCGGAGGCAACACTGGATGTAACACTTGCTGATGAGCACAGGACTCCAGACACTTGAATTTTCGGACGTTGTCCCAGAAGCCAAGGTTGACGAAACTCAGCAAGGTGTAAATATGAAATCATTCTGACTTTGCCAATCACCTCTCTCCTCAGCTCCTCGTAGGTTCTTCCCTTCCATGTAGCGACGGTGATCTCACAACCTCTCAGGCAACTTCCCAGTCACGTTCCATCCCTACAAGCCTATCCAGTTTAAACCACAAACCCGAATCGTTCAGAGTCGTCCCTTCCAAACTAGCCAGGCACATGATTTGAGGGGCCTGGGAGAGTTTGCGCCTCTCCTGCCATCCACCTAAACGAGGGGACTGCCTGCCTCTCCCCTCCCGGAGTCTGGCTTCTCCAGCATATGGGAGGAGAGATGAGGCAGAGACAAGACTCTTACTTCACTGGCCACTGCTGAGGCCTCCCTATTTAGTCATCCCCATCTCCCCTAAGTAATGCCAGTTAATGTTGAAGCCCTCCTCCTCAAGGCCAAGTCTCCAAAGTTCTGACTTTCTGGTGGGGTGTGTATGGGTTCTGCCCGGGAGTCTATCCCACAGCTTGCTGCTGCACACTGCATTTTAGGTAGGACCAAACTCAGCTACCTCAGTGGTCTATCCTGGCCATGGGAATTCATACCTTAACTACGTCCAGCCATAGCAGTGCTCCGAGCCTCCTGTGTCTGCTGGCCCATCATCCCCACCATGTGTGTTCCTCAACCTGTTCTTCAAAGACACCAAGTTCTGGCCCTTTTCCATGTGTTTCTATCTCATTTCCTGCAAAGCCTTCCTTTTCTCCCCACTTTCACCCTTACCTGCACATCTGTCTGGCCCATGTCCAGTCACTCTCCAGGTCTATTTTAAATCCCGCTTCATTGGAGAAGCTGACCCTGATTTGGGACTCCCTGTTAATTGTTTTTGTAAAACCCTCTTTCCCTTCATAGCACTGATCACCACTATAACTGTATGGTAATTTAAGTCATTATCCATTTCTCGCCAATGGACTGTAATTTCCTTAGAGCAGGAATCATGTCTGATTTTCCAGCATGATTCCCCGGGTGGAGCAGCACGCGCTACATCCTGTGAATATGCAAGATGAATGACTGCCATAGTCACTGTGTATTCCTTGACTCCACCCAAAAAGACAGGGCTCCTATAGGGATAACTTTCCAATCCTTTTTTAGCTCCTGGTAGTATATTTTAAAGTAATAAATATCTTATGTAAAATCTTCATGTAATCATAATTAATTTTAAAAAATATTCACCAAAGGCCTGCCACACCCCAGGAGGACTTTTCAATTGCTGAAAATGAAAGGAAAAGAAAAGCTGTAGATCCCAGATTCAGGGAGGAGGTTCAGCTCAAATTCTAATTCAGTTTTCCAGTTTTATCTTTCCCTCCCTTCTTTTTCTTTCATGTACATTAATCCCAGGACTCAAGCTTTATTTCCAATAACTAGGAAAACTTCCAAGTTTTTAACTTAAAAAACTACCAGTGCTGAAGCAAGATGAATTTTTGATGAGTAGTTTTGTGTGATCATTTCCTTTTTCTCCCTCAAAAGAATTCCTAGAACTCCACCGTGTTGTGTGGATTTTAGGTTAAAGATTTCACGCTGTCCCCTGTGCAGCCTATGTGTTCTCCCTGTATACTTCTGTGCACCAGCATAACTTTTAAAGAACACTAATAATACAGTTGGCTTTTTATAGGATATCCATGTCTGTTTGCCATGGGGTCGGTGTCTGCGTGATCCTGAGTGATACTCTGATTTCCTTGTGTTCTGACTTCTGAAAGGATTCCTGTGATCTGTGGCCTAGCATTGGGCTGTCTTCTGTTTAGCCTGCCCTTTGAGAACTGCTCAAGGATAGGACAGTGAATAGTAATTGCTTTGCTCTGCTCTCATCGACTTTTAATCTACAGAAAGAGCAAATTTCATTTTCCCCTAGCGTTGCTGGCCCCCTAGTGGACAAAGTGGGAAAGGCAGACCATGAGATCTGGCTGGCCAGATCTGCACATCTGGCTGCACATCTGCAGACCTTTCTCACTTAGGAGCCAGGCCCAGGCAGGAGAGGACTGCAGGTTCTATCACTATGTGCCGCACATTGAACCAAAGAGCAGCTTCTTTTCATTTCCCAGAGTTTTTAGTGGTGTGGTTTTTTTTTAATTTTTTTTTTTTATTTATACAAGAACCATGGTGTATTTTTTAAAAAAGATTTATTTATTCATGCATACAAGAACCAGGGTACAGGCCAGCTGTGCCATGTGGGATTCTCACCGGCCAGTGGGGATTGAACCTGCGCTGCAGAGGCTGCAGACAGCTCCACAGCGCTGCGTTCAACCATCTGTGCCACCAGGGGAGGCCCTTAGTGGTGTATTTATATGTATGTTTGAGAAAGTACTCTGAACAGCCTTACATTAAGGGAAGTGAAATGCAGGGTGACCAGAGAATAAAACTAACCGGATCAAACTAGAACACAAATTTCCTCATAAATCTGTAACAGGATTCAGCTTATTGAAATTGACTTAAATTTGATGCAAATTAAGAACTACATTTTCCTCTGGTGCTATTGTGGGTTTCTCATGCCTCCCCATTATAGTATACTTGATTTGTGAATCCAAGAAACTATGTGAAAAGGGATTCTCTGAGTTGAAGAATTTCAGAAAATTCATCTTCATTTTTAAAACCAAATTAATAAAATTATGGCGCTAGAGAGAAACTTAGAAATGAGTTAATTCATTACTATATCCCACACATGAAGATAGCTAAGACTAAGAAACTACTACAGACTGCTGGTATCACTATGAGATGGTCTTCAGCTTCAATATATAGTTCATTTCTCTCTGATTCTTATTCAAGAATTAGTATCACTGATCAGAACTATAGAGTGGTTTCAAAGAGTGCTTTGGTTATTGCTCCTTAGTCCATAATTGTGTGTGTGCACGTGTGCGTTCTCTTTCTGCAGTCTGAGACAAGGCTAGAGTCCACATAGAGACATAGAGCACTGCAGGGGGGCCAGGAGAGTGTGAACCTTCACTGGGCAGATGAAGTACAATGGAGGCTCAAAAAGGAAATTTGTGGCTCCCCCCATTTCATAACTTCACTTTTCAGAGGCCCTGTACAGTCCTTTCTCTGGGGTGCCAGGCTTCCACCAAAGATTGTCACTTCCGCAGATTAGGAAATACACAAACATAGTAAGGGCAAGTGTGCTTAAGAGACAGATTAACTTGAACAAAGTGCTTTATATTATATTGTAATAAAGCTATCATGTGGTCTTAAAAGCTTAAGTTGAGGCATTTTTTTTCATTCCCTTTTGTTACCTTCAGAAATGAGCAATGCAGAGTAATATTCCATTGTATATATGTACCACATCTTTTTTAATTAATATTTTATTTTATATAATTCTTACATCATTTTTCATTTTTGCACAATGTATGCATTTTCATTTTGGTTATATTCCCCATACAATTGCACCTCCCCCCTTATTTTGACCCTAGTCCTTCCTCCCCCATCCCTCCTCCCCCCTGCACCCGTAGTGTGTCTGTGGTTTATAGTTGCTTGTTGGTTTTGATTTTTACTTTGTATTGATTAGTCTTTTTCCTGGTCTCTAACTTAGGTTTTCTAAATTCCTGCTGTGAGTGAGACCATCCGGTATTTTTCTTTTTCTTTCTGACATATTTCGCTGAGCATGATCCCTTCTAGCTCCATCCATGTTGCTGAAAACTGCATGTGTTTATCTTTTTTGATTGCCGAGTAATATTCCATTGTGTATATGTACCACATCTTCTTCATCCAGTCATCTATTTTTGGGCATTTGGTTTGTTTCCATAGCTTAGCTATTGTAAATAGTGCTGCTATAAACATTGGAAGAGCATTGAATCTGTAAATTGCTTTTGGTAGGATGGCCATTTTGATAATGTTAATTCTTGCAATCCATGAGCAAGGGATGTCTTTCCGTTTCTTTGTATACCACATCTTCTTGATCCAGCAATCAAAAAAGATAAACTCATGCAATTTGCAGCAACATGGATGGAGCTGGAAGGGATCATGCTCAACGAAATAAGCCAGAAAGAAAAAGAAAAATACCAGATGGTCTCACTCATAGCAGGAATTTAGAAAACCTAAATAAGGGACCAGGGAAAAGACTAATTATGATAAAGTAAAAATCAAAATCAACAAGCAACTATAAACCAGAGACACACTACGGGGCGGGGGGGAAGGAGTAGGATCAAAACAAGGGGGGTGGGAATTGTATGGAAACTATAACCAAGATGAAAATGCATACATTGTGCAAAAATGAAAATGATGTAAAAATTAAAAAATAATAAAAATGCTCACAAAAAATTGAGCAATGCATTTGCATTTTATTTCGCTTTCTTTTTCCAAACCTCAGCATATAAATAACGACCATATTCATGGAGAGAAGAAGGAATTTGTGTGCCGGTGGCTGGATTGCTCAAGGGAGCAGAAGCCCTTCAAAGCCCAGTACATGCTGGTGGTGCACATGCGGAGACACACGGGAGAGAAGCCTCACAAATGCACTGTGAGTACGCAGCGGGCAGGGCCCACAGCGGCCTTGAGCAGAGGGGACAGCAGGATTGGGCCTCCAGTCAGGGGAGGTGTGACTGGGCGGTGGAGAGCTGTCTACTTGATGCCTAGGGGGGTGTCCAGTGGCATTTCTGAAGTGGAGGGAAAGCTGCCTGCAGAAGGGCCACAGACCTTTGGAGAAGGAACATGACAACCACGCCCTGGGGGGTGATGGCAGAATTCTAGACCTGCACTGTCTACCAGGTAGCCACAGTCACATGTGCCTGTTGGATATGTTTGAGATGTAGATAGAGCATTCAAGGAACTGATTTTTTAAATTAATTTAATTTAAAATAATTGCAGTTTAAATATAAAGAGCCCTGCATGGCTAGCAGTGGCAGTTCTGCAGAGTGGCAAGTGGGCAGGCCGCAGTTGGGGCCAGCTGGCTGGCACCAGGAAGGAGCACAAGGCCACTGTGCCTTCCCAGCATAAATGCTGTCTTGCCAGAGGACTCGGAGTCCAGAGGGGGGCCCAATTTTGACTTGAAAAGCTTGTTTTCAAAAGATAGGACTTTGCAGTTTTAGGCTTTTCGAGTTTTTCTGTGTTCTCCTAGTCTGTCCCAGTGGACATGTGGGGCTGGGACTCCTTCAAAGCTAAGCCTTCTCTCACTAAGGTGTCCACCAGGCGCCCTGAGCACTGCTCAACCCTGGTACTTTACATATTAAAGGCCTTTTACAAACATGATCAAATTCCATGCCTTTGTATGGACACAAAGCCATATTAATGAACTTTGTGCTGAATCTGAAATCAGTGGGAATTTGAGGAGATCAATGAGCAGATAATGAAATCCATTGTCCACATTGAGTGGTCTGTTTAAAAAAAAAAACACTCAAGGACTTTTACTAGCACTAAAAGTGCTTTCTCGGGAACAGCACTGAGCCCCATCTGAATCCCAGTAAATGCAGAGTTTAGTGGACTTTTGTTGCTTGGTTTTGAAAAGCTACTGACCCTCAAAACATCAGTCTTTCATCAACTTGGAGGGAGTGTTAGGCAAAAGCTGTTATTGTGTGAAGTAATCCAGATTTACCTGCTGTCCTCAGTTTGAAGGTTGCACAAAGGCCTACTCGAGACTAGAAAACTTGAAAACGCACTTGAGATCTCACACTGGAGAGAAACCGTACGTCTGTGAGCATGAAGGGTGCAACAAGGCTTTCTCCAACGCCTCAGACCGCGCCAAGCACCAAAACAGAACACATTCCAATGAGGTGAGCCTCCTCCAGTACAGACGCTGTAGGCCCAGAGCTCACGGGTTGATACACAATCCCCGGTGGGGCATGTGCATGGAGCAGTGGCCAGGTTCTTGCGTTTCCTGGGACCACTCCCAGAAGGAGCAGGTGCTGTCACTGACAGGTGAAGTGTGTACCTCAGAGGCAGGGCTGAAAACTTGACCCTGTGGGGAAGGTAATGCACATGAAGAAGCAACTTCTTAAATCTCCTGGCCAGTAAGTTTCACATTGCTCAGAACTGCCACCTACTGGTCAAACAATAGGAGCATTTATGCCAGAGTTCCACCCATCAGCTCTGCCTGGGATTGCGTGGATTCATGCTAACCATGACCCTGTAAGCGCCCTGGCTCAAGTCAGAAGTGTTGTGTTGACAGCTGCGGACAGCTCACCGCTAAGACATACTTTCATTTTCTTTTTCCAGGTGTTATCTTCAAATGCATTATATAATGCATCATATCGAAAAGCATTGACAGAACAACCAGTCTGGGCTAGCTATGATTTCCAGACACTCTAAATTGCAAAGGATCTCAGAAACTGTTCTTGGAACCCAGAGTGGTTTCTAGTCAATTACTTAAAATAATATGCTGAAGGAAGCTTTCATGGTAGTTGGTGACTTCTTTTGTGTTGTGGTTATTTTAAGGTAGTTATCCCCCCAAACTCTAGAGAAATACAACAATGAAAATTATTTCTAAATCATTTTTAATGTGCACAAGGAAATATTTTTTTAAAAAATCAATAGTGTTTTATTTTACTGAGAAACCTTTTTTTATTTAAATAGTATTTTATTTTACTGAGAAACCTTTTTTTATTTAACTAAGATTAGTTTACAACAATGCATTTTGTCTAGGAGTACAGGTTCACACTTCTTCAAATATATGATACCACAACACACCCTGCACCAAAGTACCAATAATCCTCCAAGACCTTCTCTTGAACCCCCTCCACCTGTTGTCCCCACCTGCAACCTAAGTTCTACATTCAGAAAATAAGGGTTTGACTTGGTTTGGTTTGTCCGTACTTTGTTTCTTTATATTCAAACACATTTTGCTTGCATTTTAATGCATGTCTGCTGGGAGACCTCCATCTTTTCCTTGAAGGTCTAGCTCAAATTCAGACTCCTCTGGAAAACCTACTCTTGAATGAATTAAGAGATTAACAGAAGAGATCCCCACATTTTGGACAGAAATAGGAGCTAGCCAGAATTTGTTAACATGAGCCTTAGTTCTGTCCCACAAACATGCTATTAGTGTGCTTGCAGTGTATCTGAGAAACAGCATTCTGACCTTGGTGTGGCTGTCATCTGACTTTACAAAATGCCGGTTAAGCCCATTTCTGATCTTCCAGTTAGAGAATTAGGGAGAGAAAATCTGGGGAAAACAAAGTAGTCCATTCAGTTCCCTGGCTGTTTGGCTCTAGTGGTGAGTCTGCCCTGAGTTTCCTTTCAGCTGAACTGATAGAGCAAAACTATCTCTAATGGGATTAGCCCACTCTCGGAAAAACATGCTCACATAAAATCTCATACACGCATGTTCGTATATAGTCTTTTTAAAAGGGTCATGGTAGAATTAGGAAATTTCCAGTCATTTGGAATCTCTTAATATTGAGCAACTGCTTGAAGATATTTTATGAAAGATTTTTTTTTTTTTTATGTAACAAGTGCTTTTACTGTGTGCAGTACTTGCCGTGTCTGCTCTTCGTGTTTTGTACAATATCTTCAGGAATTAGAATAGAGAAATTCATAGACACAGAAAAATAGATTAGTGATTGCCAGAGGCATCAGGGAGAGGGAAATAGAAGTGACTTTTCCCCAACACTGAGCATTTTATTTAAATTATTAAGATCCATCCTCAACACTAAATAAGATTTTGTTCATAAACATGTAAATAATTTTTCATTATGTATATAAGGCCTTGGCTTTGCATATGAATGATAGGCAGTTTCAGATATACTGAAATTATATCTTTGTTCAGGAAATCCAGATTTTTTTAATTAGACCATCCTACATGAATCCAGATGTTTTCTTGCTTATTTACACCTTTATTCATTCACCAAACAAATGTTGATAGCTAGTTATGTGCCAAGCATTTTGCTATTCTAGGTGCAGAAAAGAATATGATGGAATAAAACAGAGAGTAATTTCCCCTGGGAGAAACCAATCTGGTATTCCTCCCTCACCCTCAAGACTGCCCCGAGCCACAGCGGTGGCCTCTGATGGAACTCCCTATTCCAGACTACACAGTTCCTGTTCCTCCCAATGCCATACTAAGCAAGTTTTCATAAACTCTGTTTGGGTTGTATCTCCTTTTCCAGAAAATTCCAACAACTCCCCCTTTCCTATAGGAAAAGTTATACTCCTTAGGCTTGTTCTGTCACCTGATCCAAGCCTGCTCTTCTAGTGTTGACCTCTCACTGTCATCACCCTGAAAGGAACATTCCAGACAGCCTGTGCTTGAAGGTCATGTCCACGTGCATGAAGTGGTCTCACCACAGGACCTTTGCTCAGGACACTTCTTTTTTGGCATTCTTCTTGCCCTCATTTTTATCTCTCAGAATCTTATCCTTCTTTCTAAACCCAACTATACTGGGGCCTTCTAATCAAAGTTGTGTTTATTAAGAACTTACTATGTGCAACATATCATAGTAAGCACCTCATGTGCTTCATCTTATTTAACTCTTGCCCTGACCTTTGATCTGGGATCTGGGCATTAGACAAGAAACTTAATAACAGCTGCCCGCCTTGGTCATCCAGCTGAAACACTTGCTTTAGCTTCGTTTTGTAGATGATCACATGCTGTCTTGTTTTTTTCCTAGTACATTTTATAATCCTTGAGATTAAACTCCATTGTTTAAAATATTGAGTTCACAGAGTCTAGCATATAGTAGGTATCACTAACTATTGATCTGGATAATTTGAAAATTTCATCTGAATAAATACTGCAAAGTCAAGCAGAAAAACTATCAGTTGTTTTCACCAAGTACCTTTCAGATCAGTGAGAATCACCAAACTGTAATGACCAGGTTCATAGTCAGATATCTAGAAAATGTGGATAATTCAGCAAGTCTGACAGCATATAGCTTCATCTACAATCATATGTCATTTTCGTGTTGATCACAACAGAATTTGGAGGCCCAGTTATATAATTGGGTGACTAAGTTTTGTTGTGGAACCTCTGTTCTTAAGGGATTTTGTAGGTGGATAATATATAACAACTCCTAAAATACTGCCATTAATTGTGCTCTGTTTCCTTATAATGTTGCTGAGTCAGACTTTGTCATTTGAAGATCTGCTTTCATTATAGGTGTTGTTTCACTTAAAGTTGCCAGAGCCTGTCATCCGTGTGAAGTGGGGACTAACTGTACATGTTCATACATGAGGGCGTGTGGCTGTGCTGCTGTCTTTGGAAATGTGGGCTCTGATGAACTGTTGTAGAATTATCCAGGCCCACAATGTGCATATGCACACTTACTGGCTTGACTTTGTGCTCCCTCTGCTTCCTACCCTTGCATACCTCCCCCCCTATATCTCAGGCTGTGTGCTGATGGAACAGCCTGTCTGAGCAGAGCAGTGAACAAGCATAAGCCTGATGTCAGAACACTCCAAAGTAATAGCACTAATCAGCAAAGCCATTCTTCTGGCCCTAATGCACAGAATAGAATTCGATGTGCTCATTTCACCATATATATACATATATACCTGCAAATCACAGGAGCTTCTGAATAGTAGTAATTCATAGTTAATGGGGAATCAATTCCTCCCAGAAGAATCTCAAATTTGGAGATGAAGTCTCTCAGGATAATTTCAAAATCTCTCCTTCAATACATTAAAACATGTCTTAATTTTAGGTAGCATTCTTTTTTTGGGCTTTTAGTGCAAAAACATCTTTGAGACACATGTAGTCTATAAGACAGGACATATCTTGTGACATAATGGAAGTATTATGTTAATCATAGCTTTTATGACTATTGCTTACCTACCAGCTCATCTTCTGGTATATAGATTATGTAAGTATATACTCATAAAAGCATCCATGACTATATTACACTTGAAGCCATATAAACAAATTCACAATTCTGATGTTGGTCATGAGTAAATAACAGCAATTCTGTGATATGAGTAAATATTTAGTGTCCATATAACTGTAAGTGCCCATATACTGTCTCTATAGGGTTGATCACCAGTCCACATAGAACATGAAACTAGCATATGAAATAATTGATAGCATCTGGGAGTAGAGCCCAGCTCAGAAGACCTGTGCAGCACACCACCCCCAGTCCCTTCTAGTTTCCAAGTCATGAACAGTCTAACAGGGCTTGATGACTTTGAAGATTAGGAAGGTGGGCCTCCCCGGTGGCGCAGCAGTTGAGCGTTGGGTTGCAAAGCTGCCCTCGGCCTCTGCAGCGCCGGTTCGATCCCCGGCTGCTCCCCGGCCACCGGAGGAGGGTCCCACATGGCCCGCAGACCTCGCCTGCCGCCCGCTGCTCCCCTCAGCAGTGTACTTCGGTCCTTCTGCCTGCTCTGCTCCCCGCTCTGGCTCTGGTGAATTCTCTCACCCTCCCGCGCTTCTGATTATACCCAGTGCATGTATAAATAAACAAAACAAATAAATAAATGCCTCTTATAAATAAATAAATGAACGAATGAATGAATGAATGAATGAATGAATAAATAAAATGAAGATCAGGAAGGCTCTAAGTACCTTGGGCCCTGGACATCATAGTCATAATGCTATGCAAATGAACACACTCTAGTGGATCTAACCCAGAGCCTGTTGGCAAGTTAAAAAAAAAATATTTGAAAATTTCATTTTCAAAGGTGTAATGTGATATTAGAATGAGAACCAGGACAGCCATAAGAAATTTCTTCACATACGCTCTTGTGAAAGGTATAAGTAGACTTCTAATTAGCTGATGGGTATCTTTTCAACCTTCTTATGTCATCATTATCACCTTTTTCTTCACTATCATTTTAATTGTCAAATATTTATTGAGTACCTACAGTGCAACCATCGTTCATCTTCCCACTCCCGGAGTAAATGTTTCCAAGAACATAAAGGCAATTTACATGTTCTCGGCTCTTCCAAGATCCAAAATAATCATCTATGAAAGCTAGATTTTAAGGAACCTGTGCAAGGTTTAAATGGCCTTTGTTAAATCTGTATCTAGATATATTTAAACACCGCAAATTTTCTGAAAGTACTTTGAAAGAGTAAGACTATAATGAGCAATCACAAAGTACTGTTGAACTGGGACATAATCAATTTCATCACAATCTGTTTCCCTCTCGTCGCATTTGACAGAAACCATACGTGTGCAAGATCCCAGGCTGCACCAAACGCTACACAGACCCAAGCTCCCTCCGAAAACATGTAAAGACAGTGCATGGTCCAGAGGCTCATGTCACCAAGAAGCAGCGTGGGGACATACATCCTCGGCCCCCACCACCTCGGGATTCTGGCAGCCATTCACAGTCCAGGTCGCCTGGCCGGCAGACTCAGGGAGCCCTTGGTGAGCAGAAGGATCTCAGCAAGACTACCTCAAAGCGTGAGGAATGCCTTCAGGTGAAAACGGTCAAGGCAGAGAAGCCCATGGTATGTCATTCACTTTCCTTCTGATCTACCCAGAGCCATTGCAGGTTAGTTAGGAGAGCTCCGTAGGGCATTAGAGGCAGTAGATTGCCCCGGTCCTCACTGCCACCTGGTTAAGGAGGTCATAAGCTCGCTGATCACTGTACTACGTAGAATAATCCTGTTCAAAAGAGCTTCAGGGTTTCCTGTCTTTTAAAAATTGATCTGCAGCCATCCCTCTTTGTGGGAGGTAGAAAGACATGACTGCATTTTCAGTGGCCCTGATTTGTAGAAAATAATTTGATTAGTCTTTCTGTAAACATGTTTTCTATCATCTTTGCTCTGATGACCCCAAGACAACTAAGCCCAGTCTATTATTTAGGGATTTATAGTTCAGTGGGATAGGCAGACCACCAATAAGCAAGTACTTACATCTCAATGTGATGGATTCAAAATGCATTCAAAAGAGGAACTAATCAACTCACTGGGAGGATGCTGAGCTGGTGGGGGAGGGGGTTACCTCCACATTCAGGGTTCAGAAGGGGAAGGAGCAGGTCCTGGCATAGGCACACAGGAGCCATGGGGTTTAAAGGGACACACAGGGGTAAAGGGGTGGGGGGTGAGGATAAAAGGTGTTATGTATTGCTAGTGATGGGGAATGACATGCATGCCTGATTTTTTAGAAAAGATAACATCAGTGCCAGCCTAGTGATTGGCTTGACAGATTGGAGATTGTTTCTTCAGTGGTGCCTGACCCACAGACGGGGAACACAAGGGAGAAATTTGAAAGATGTCATAGGTGAAAATCTTTTTGGTTTGGTGACAAAGGGTGTGTGGATTATGCTTCTGTTCAAACTTCATGTGGTGATCTTGCTTTTTTTATGTGCTATTACAAAACATCTAAAAATTTCCAAAGAACAAGAGAAATGAAAGAGTAGCTGTCGGGAGCTTCAGTAAATTTGTATTGGCCGTAGGATAATAGAGTCAGCTCTGCAGGATGTGTTGGGTTCTAGTCTATCATTCTTCAGACTCCGGAGAAAATGTACCAGGTAGAAGTCACATGCTTCCATGCATGGATATAATCAGGCAGACAGTTTTATTTTTTTTAAGATTTTTCTTATTTATGCATACAAGAGCCGGGGTACAGGCCAGGGTTGTGGTGGGTAAGAGGATTCACCAGAGACAGAGTGGGGAACAGAACAGGCAGACTGACTGAAATTCAGTGTTAAGGGGAGCAGTGGGCGAGACGGGGGGGTCTGCTGTGCCATGTGGGTAGCTCCCTGGCTGGCTAGGGGACAAACCTTGTGCTGCAGTGGCTGCCTATTGCTTCATAGTGCTGAATCTTAACTAACCCTTGCACCACCAGGGAAGCCCCAGGGAGTTTTATACTGAGTTTAAGGAAGCACTTAATATTAGCTAAGTCCAGCAACTGGATGTACATCCTGTAAATTCCTGAGTGAATTCCATGACTATCCAGCAGTATGGAATGCGGAAAATAATGCACATAAAATTCAAGCATTGAAGGGGTGGGAAGCTGCAAATTAATGACTTACTGTGTTTGTCTTTGAACTTTGAAGTCTTCACATTGAGTCTAACCAAAAATAATGCAAATAAGTATCATTGTTTTTTAGTGGGTGACTGTACTTTGCCTTTAAAAAACACCTTGGTAAAAAATTTATATATGTGTTAGTACTGATCACTACCTTTTAAAATTAACCAGTTCATAAACTGTGCTTTATATACTTTTTTGGAGGAGCCCGTATCTATTTCCTAAAATGAGGTCTCCCTGTATAAATATGTCCAGAACATTCAGCAGTTTGTATTGAACGAAAACAGGAAATTGAATTTGTGGACACCGAGAGTATGTCTTGATAGACAATGATTTATGTTCATAGGACAACATCCTAAGAACCTTATCTCCTCATGTATATCCCTAACACAAGAAAACTTGTCATTTCCTCTCCACTACCCATTATTTAAATAGAAAATTGATAGAAAATAAGAACGCATAGTGATTTGTTGGCTCAGTGACATTGGAGGTGTCCTAACGTGAATTATTTTATAAGATAATGAAATTGTGGAAACATAGGGCTGGAAGAGATCATACAGATTGGGACTAGGTCCCATACATTATAAGTGAGGAAACTGAGGCTCAGTAAGTTTGGTGAATCAATCAGTCCTCAGTAGATCATGAGGCATATGTATGCACATAAATATAGGTTGGTATCTTCACAGACATTTGCTAATGCATATGAGATTACATTTCTAGTATTCTTTCTGTAAAAATTTGTCTTTGATTTGATCATCATGCTACAAATTAAATTCTTTCTTCTTTTTTCTTATTAATCCAACATCTCTTCTGTATAATGCTCCTAAATGTCTTGTTCTCACTTCCTAAGGACAGTGGGTAATAAGGTGAGGGAATTTTGGTTTCTCTGCTCCTTTTATTTTGTTTTCATTTTAACATTTAACTTTTATTCATCTTTTCTTTAGTTCTTGTGCTGTGTGCTATCTTTGGTAGTGAACATTGCTGAGCTATATTTTAAATATAGAAGGAAATGTGTTTTGAACATTCAGCATGTGGAAATGTGAAGTTAGATGGTGAAACCCATTGTTCTGTATGTCTAGGTTTTCATAATAAGACACACTGGGGCCGACCAAGCAGATGTTCTCAAAGACTAAATATTTGATTATCACATTGACTATTGTATTGTGTCCTTGGGACAGGCACAACACCTACTTGAGGAAGATATAGATACATTTGTTGTTAGCAATTTGACTTTTATTGAAACAGTTTTCTAATTATAAGTGCAGTTGGCCTTCCTTTGTGCCTTGTGGAAGTGTGAGTCTCTGAGCCAGTCACATACAGAATCTCTCTCTCTCTCTCTCTCTCTCTCTCTCTCTCTCTCTCTCTCTCTCTCTCTCTCTCTCTCCCCCCCCCCTCACACACACACACACACACACCCTCTCTCCCTCTCTTTCTCTCTCTCTCTCTCTCTGTCTCTGATCTGGCAACCCAAGAGTAAAAGGCATCCCAAAAGACATTCAAAGCCCTGCTCCAAAAGTCTGAGGAAGGAGCAGAGAATCTGCTGAATCAAAAAATTAAGGAAGTCTTTGTAGCTCATGACAAATTTGTGTACCAAAGTTTGCTCTGCTTGGTTGCCCAGGAGGAATTTTGTATCATGCGGCACGCACATAGAAAGTGTTCATTTGCTTGGGTGTATATACTGTGGGTCCAGAAAAAGTTACACAGGTTCCACTGATAAGACCAGCGTCCAAAGCCCCTTCCCGACAGTGCAGTGCATTCTACCTAGATGCCAGTTTGTGAGCCAGTGCATGATCGATCCCTCCCTGGGGAATTTGCCCTTTTCACTGTTGTCAGACCCCAGTTTTCATAGTGCCACTGGGCTTCACACCAGTCTGGAGTTAGGCTGGTTGCCCCACGGACTTTGTGACTTCGGGCAGTCACTGGACTGCTCTGAATATCACTTTCTTATCTTTATCAACCAGGGAGAGTGGGATTTTAGAAAGAACCACTTTCGGTTGTCGGCACTGCTCACTGCAACTGTTGTCCCTGCACTGGGACGCTGCAGCTTTTCCTAACATGGGACAGTGAGCTTTCTACACCCCATGTCAGGAATCCCTGGGAGGGAGTCTTTTCCTGATTGACAACCAATGGGTTAGATTAAGTTCCCATCTGTTTGCACTGTCGCCTTACACAGTCCATTTGGTTGGGATTGGGGAAACACTGCCTCCCAGTGAAGTGCTAGGGGCACATGAGGGGAGCAGTAAGATCTTTGCCCCGATTCAGAGTGCCTTTGACTTAAAGCCTTTCTTCCCACTCTGAGTATAGCAGGAGCTAAGTGGTTGAAGTTTTACCTCTTTACCCACTACCTGCTTGAGATCCTGCAAAGCAGGAAAATGTAAAATGAAGGAAACAGCTCTGAATAGCACAGAGGGAATTTTGTTCAAGTGGAGGTACAGTGTACATTTCCATGTTTGGTTTAGCCAAGCAAACTCAACCCACAGACGGAAGCCACTGGGGTTACTAATAATTGCTAGTGTTCTCTGGGCCAATCATTTACTATTATCCAGGTATTTTTATACTTTGTGTTCTCAGGGTTTCACATGGAATTCCCATAATAATCCCTAAGATAAATAAATTGGCTCCATTTTATAGGTAAGAAAACTGAGGTTTAGAGTGGCTAAGTAATATGCCCAAAGAATAAAGTCATGGAAATGGAACTGGAACTGAGAAAGTGTGTTTGCAGAGTGGTATTTGGGGCAGGACTCCATGGGTGGTGTCATGCCAGTCATACCACATCGAGCACTTCCTGCTGTCCATCACCCCCTACTGCATATCCACCTGGTGACCCATCAGTCATTCTAGTCCAGAGGGTCCACCTCCATTCACCAGAACATAGCTCTTCTCATTCAAGCCACTGAGAGTCCTGATTTGCATGCTCTGTTATTACTGGCTCACTTTTCTTTTTCCTTACTGGTAACATTTCTTTCCCTTCCTTTCAACCCCAACAGACATCTCAGCCAAGCCCTGGTGGTCAGTCTTCATGCAGCAGCCAACAGTCCCCCATCAGCAACTATTCCAACAGTGGGCTCGAGCTTCCTCTGACTGATGGAGGTGGTGTAGGAGACCTCAGTGCCATTGATGAAACCCCAATCATGGACTCAACCATTTCCACTGCAACCACGGCGCTTGCTTTGCAGGCCAGGAGAAACCCGGCAGGGACCAAATGGATGGAGCATGTAAAACTAGAAAGACTCAAACAAGTGAATGGAATGCTTCCTCGACCGAACCCTATTCTACCCCCTAAAGCCCCTGCTGTCTCTCCTCTCATAGGAAATGGTGAGTCCTGTGATAGATGGCATGGCCCTTCAGAATCATCTGTGTTTTGATGCAACCAGAACAGTGTGAAAATTGGGCCTTGGTTTTATATTTGCTGATTTCACCACTAGTTCTAAAATTATGTTGTATCCACACATAGTAATGGTATCTTTCCAGAGTTCATATTTAAAAAGCAGGTAGTAATAGAATAATACTGAAACAAAAAGCAAAAGACTACATGAATGATTCACATCCTGATGGTGAAGTTATGACAATAATTCCCAGCAGCAGAGGCATGTGAGACCACTACCTACCTCTGGTTCCCACAATCAACAAGCAGGCAGTTGGTAGCCATCTTGACTGATGTTTGCCCTTTTCAAAGAAAGACAAGCAGCCTTTCCCATTGTCAGATCACATTGAATATCTGGAGCATTCCTGAATGTGGATATGAGGTTTAGAGTGGCTAAGTAATACGCCTTTCAATGCCTTTGGCCTGTGCACTTACCTGTAACTTGAGCATTGTGTATGTACCTCCTGGGACTCTTCCTTTTCCCTTGCACTGTGCCTGTGAAGACACTTAACCGATCCAGGAAGTTGTTAGAGTTCTGTTTCAGCCAAGGGCAGGCAAACACTCAGGTAGGCATGGGGCCTGCCACCAGCTCTTGTAAATAAAGTTTTATTGACAGCAGCCCCACCCACTTCACCATCACTGTCACCGTGGCATTTGGACACTGCATCACAGAGATGGTGGCAGGTCTTGTGGCAGAAATTGTCCTACCTAGGGAAGCCTATAATAGTTACTACCTGACCCTTTATAGTTTGCAGTCACAAGCTGTAAGTCATCCTGAAATGAATCCATCTCTCCCATTCTTTGTCTGCAGGCACACAGCCCAGTAATAGCTGCAGTTTGGGTGGGCCGATGACCCTTCTTCCGAACAGAAGCGACCTTTCTGGGGTGGACATCACCATGTTGAACATGCTCAACAGGAGGGACAGCAGCACCAGCACCATCAGCTCGGCCTACTTGAGCAGTCGCCGCTCCTCAGGCATTTCGCCTTGCTTCTCCAGCCGCAGGTCCAGCGAAGCGTCCCAGGCCGAGGGGCGGCCCCAGAACGTGAGTGTGGCCGACTCCTATGACCCCATCTCCACTGACGCCTCGCGCCGGTCCAGCGAGGTCAGCCAGTGCGACGGCCTGCCCAGCCTGCTCAGCCTCACGCCCGCCCAGCAGTACCGCCTGAAAGCCAAGTACGCGGCCGCCACCGGTGGGCCTCCACCCACCCCGCTGCCCAACATGGAGAGGATGAGCCTGAAGACCCGCATGGCCTTGCTTGGAGATGCCCGCGAGGCCACAGGGACGCTGCCTCCTGTGCACCCTCCCCGGAGATGTAGCGATGGGGGTGCCCACAGCTATGGCCGGCGCCCGCTGCTGCCGCATGATGGGCTTGGCAATGGTGTGAGAAGAGCCAGCGACCCCGTGAGGACCGTCTCAGAGAGCCTCTCCCTGCCCAGGGTGCCAAGGTTCAGCAGCCTTAACAGCTTCAGTCCTCCCGGTTTGCCTTCATCCCTGGAAAAGCGTAACTTAGTGCTTCAGAATTATACACGGCCCGAGGGTGGTCAGTCCCGCCACTTCCACTCCTCTCCCTGCCCCCCCAGCATCACTGAGAATGTCACCCTGGAGTCCCTGAGCATGGACTCAGAAGTGAACCTGAATGATGAGGATTTCTTGCCCGATGATGTGGTGCAGTATTTAAATTCCCAGAACTTGGTAGGATATGAGCAACACTTCCAGAGTGCCATCTCTGACGACAGCAAAGTGCCCCATGGGCCTGAGTTGGGGAGTGGCCATGGTGACCTTGACCCAGCTGGGCTGCCAGATAACCATGCCAGCCAGCAGTACCGTGGCCTGGAGCAGCCCAGCACTGACGCCAACAAAAGCGACCTGCCCATTCAGTGGAATGAGGTCAGCTCGGGCAGTGCAGACCTGTCCTCCTCCAAGCTGAAATGTGGCCAGCGGGGCCCGGTACAGCAGGCTCGAGCCTTTGGTTTATGCAACAGCATGGGCGTGCACCCACAGAATCCCTTGAGGAATGGCACTGGCCCAGCTGGAGGGTATCAGACCCTTGGGGAGCATGGCATCTCCTACAGTGGTCCAGAACACTTGGTGAGCCAAACTGGCAGCACTGTCCCCAACGGAAACGCTTTCCATGAACAGCCCTACAAGACCCAGCAGTATGGGAACTGCCTCAATAGGCAGTCAGGGCTCCCCGGCTCACTTGATGGTACCTGTGGTGCTGGGATCCAAGTGTCAAAGCTGAAAAGCACCACCATGCAAGGGAACAGGAGCCTGCCAGACTTTGGCCTGCTGGTGGCACCAAGTGAGTCTGCTGGCAGCACAGTGAATGGCGTGCTGACCCAAGACACAGTGGGACAGAGGTATTTGGCTCATCAGCTACAAAGCGACAGCATGAACCCCCAAGGGGCAGGCCGCCCAGGTCAGCAGATGCTAGGGCAGGTTAGTGCTACCTCACACATCAACGTCTATCAAGGGCCGGAAGGCGGCCTACCAGGGCCTCCCAGCATCAGCAGCCAGCCGTCAAGCTTGGCAGTTATCAGGGGCTACCAACCGTGTGCCAGCTATGGGGGCAGCAGGCGCCAGGCTGTTCCAAGGGGTGGCCTTGCTCTCCAGCAAGGACAGCTCAGTGACACAAGTCAGACCTGCAGGGTGAACGGCATCAAGATGGAGATGCAAGGGCAGCCCCATCAGCTCTGTTCCAATGTGCAGAGTTACTCTGGTCAGTTCTATGACCAAACCATGGGCTTCAGTCAGCAGGACATGAAAGCTGGCTCGTTCTCCATTTCCGAAGCTAGCTGCCTGCTGCAGGGGACCAGTGCTGAAAACTCGGAGTTACTTTCCCCAGGTGCTAACCAGGTGACAAGCACAGTCGACAGCCTCGACAGCCACGACCTAGAAGGGGTGCAGATAGATTTTGATGCCATCATAGATGATGGGGACCACGCCAGCCTGATGTCAGGAGCCCTGAGCCCAAGTATCATTCAGAACCTTTCCCATAGCTCCTCCCGCCTCACCACACCGCGAGCGTCCCTCCCGTTGCCAGTGCTCTCCGTCAGCACCACCAACATGGCCATCGGGGACATGAGTTCTTTGCTGACCTCCCTCGCGGAAGAAAGCAAATTCCTTGCCGTTATGCAATAGGCTTTAGGAAAAAAGGACTGCCAACAGACGTGAAACTTTAGGAGTTTAAAAGATTAAAGTGACTTGGTTTTTTGCTGGTTTATGTTTTTAGTTCTGTATGTATTTTAGTAATCTCATCTCACCTTACTGGGATGTGTTTCAAGTATATTCCTTTTATGGAAAAGGACTCTGCAAAACCCTAAAGTGTTCTAGGGAGAAACTGTCTTTCATTTCAGTTTTGAATCAGTATTGTTACACTCGAACCGCCCTCTTTTTTTTTTTTTTTTAAAACTGTAAGCCCACCCTTCCCGCCCCCTTTAGTAAACCAGTGTAAATGTGTGCTGTGCATGTTCTTTCCTTTTTTGAAGAAGAGGGGAAACTAAAGAATTTGGCATGTTTCTCTGTTACTCAAAGGAGACAGGAGTTGGTGTGCTTATGACCAAGAGGTTACACTTCCAGCTTTTAAAACTTTCCTTTGCATATACTCAACTTTTTTTGTTGTTGTTGTTCCCACATTGGGCACAAGAATCCGAATATGGAGAGTGAGTCTAACTCTTGTGGGTGCACTGTAGTGTAGGTAACAGACTGTTAGCACGCTCCCCAGCCCTAACTCAGATCAGGACATACGTTCCACAGTTGCAAACAGTGAAAACCCGGGGCTCTTGCAAATGAAAGCGTTTAAGTTTAACATTTAAGTTTAAAATTCTTCCTGTCCATCAGAATGCTTTGGGTGGTACGTCTATATGGTCAGTTCTCAGTTATCTAGTTTGCCTTCTCTCCTCCATCTACGTGAGCGCTCAGTGCTGCTCAGGGAGGGGGAGGGCACCTGGTGACGCTCACATTGCTGCCTGCATCTGTTCTGGTAAGAAGTTAGGTAGATATAGATCGAAGCTATTGGGTAGAGTTAGTTTGGGGTTTATTTGTGGGTTTTCTGTATTTGTTGATTAGTTTCATCTCTTTCCCCATTATCATAGATAACTGAGAATTGATTATATATAGTTCTAAGTATATAGGTATTTAAATAACCCCATAGCCAGCCTTGTCATTAGCCTGGATTAATTCCACTATGGTGAAAGAGTACATCTGTGCGAAGCATCCTATTTTAAGGGATTTATGAAACTTAGTTTTAAAAGGAAAAGCTCACATACAATGACATTTGAAATAAATTTCTTCAGCCATTTTTAGTGTTTGAGAGCACAAGCGAGGACGCTTAGTAGCTGTGTTGATGCCTTTTTTTTTTTTACCTCCTATCTATTAAAGCTGAATTCATTGAAGAATTAAATGTTTGATACAGTTAGTCCCTAATGTGGACTAATAGCTTTAATTTTGTTTTGGATTAAAACATTTAAAGATTTTAAAAGTAAAGCTCCTCATGTGCAGTTGATACACATAAAAGACATACTATGTGTGCACAGAGTACATGGATTATCCAGCATTTTACTTTAAAAAATGTAAACTATTGAAATAAAATATTAACATCTCAGACTACTTGCTGTATTCTGTCCCCTTGACCCTGGAGTTGGGTTTATCCAAAGTGATTCATGATCAATTGTGTGACTTTTCCTCCTTCTTCCGGCTATTTAAATTAGTATTAGAAAGACAAAATCAAGTAAATTGAAATATTAGCTAATAGAAAGAATGTTAGGACTAGCCTGTTTTTCTCATGTTTATGGTCTGTCATTTGGACCAAGACTCTCAGAATGGAGGTATATTGGCCCTTTGACTTTCAGGCTAAGAGAGTTGGGTTTGCTTTCGACTTGATGCTCCTGAGATCAGCAGAGGGGTGCTGAGATACCTTCTCCTCCTGCTGCCATCCTTCCACCACACAGCCTTCTAAATCAAAGGATGCACCCAATTTGGAACAGCCAAAAAGCTTAAGGACAACGGCTGATCTCAGGGTAGTGGTGTCCAATCTACCACTTTTTAACTGAAAAGGCAAGACTTGCTTTGTTTCTCAGATAGGTTACGATCTGGTTATGAAATCTGTGATTCATTCCCCAAATAATCATTTTTCCGTGAGTCTCAAAATCTCCAGATCACCATCTTAACTCTCATACTTCTATGGTTTGACCCAAACCCTGTCTTCCTCTGAAAGGCCCTTTCCCAGTAGGTATTCCTGGTTGTGACCTGCATTTCTCAGTTACCATAACGCCTGTGTCACCTTGAAGCGTGACGGTGGTTGGGGTGAGCACTGCAGTCTTCTCCCTCAGCCCTCCCCTGTGCTTTCAGGAGACCCTCCTGGCTGACCCTTTCTTCACTTTTATCTTTCATATTTGTTTCCCTTGCTACTGCCTGTAGACTTGCAGGAGACGCACTTCAGTTTAATATTTGCCTTCTCTCTATGGAAATCTCAGAAGGAGGAGAGGGAAGAAGAAATTAGACTCTTCCAGTTCAGTGACCTGTGATGATAGTGGATGGAAGCTCATGTGAGGCCACTTAGAAGTGTCCTATCTGGACAAGGAACTCAAGACTTGCTATCTCCTATGGCGGGACCCACCGCCAGCCTCCAGCCTTCTCTGCACATCTCTGGTCTGTGCCTGAGGGAGGAGGTGCCAGTTCATCAGTGTCACATCCTGCTTTTTAATAGAGGCTCGTACATGGCCCTCCTGCTTGACATCTGTGTTAAACACATTTTTGTCAAACCATTTTGCTTTATTTTCTAAAAAAAAAAAAAAAATAAACTAATGAGACTGCCCCTGCTCCCCACACATTGGCTCATCCTCTTGAGCTGGAGTTTTGATTCTGACGATGTATGTGCCTTATTTTATGTTACTCTTATGGATGCGAGGGACCAGTTGGCATTGCCCAATCAGAGCTCGAGGCTGCGGCTTACCAGCCGCGGGTACCCGATTGTAGCAGAATCTGAGCTGTCTTGTGACCTGGTTTCCTGTGCTATTTTGAACTGATTGGAGGATGTTCCCTTCTGACAAGTTACTGTTGTGTATCCTGCAAATGTGTAAGATAAAATACAAGTTCATTTTTTTCACCTTTTTTAGATTTTTAAAAAATGAAATGTGTAATCCTTTTTTAAAAGAAACACGTGTAAATACATTTAAGTATTGTAGGCGTAGCGTGCGGACGCGGCCGGCCCGGGCCTTCCTCGATCAGCCTGCAGCTGCTCGGGGCCCTGCCCTCTCCACCCGGGGCCGCAGGGCAGGGCCGCAGCCGCCACAGACGGACTCTGCTTTCGGAACCACTTAGTCCTTTTGTAACAAAGAAAGAACAATGTTTCTTACAATGTCAATAAAAAGGCTTTGTATTGAAATATTTATCAGGTTATTTATTTAATTCATGGGTGAATGAAAAGAGGGCCTGCTTTGGAAACCTGAGAGCCTGTCTGAACACAGCCCCGCGCTCACACGATCAGTGGAGTCCTGTACCCCTTCATCCCCTGCCCCACAGCCCTTCCCACCAGATCCTCTCCCCCTCCTCGGGAAGGCTGGGGTTGGGGGTGGGGGGCGGCCGCTGGGAGAGTGAGAGGGCCTGGCGTTGCTGCCATTTTATCAGTTTGCCAGGTTTAATGTCTAATAACGTGTTTCTCTTTTATATATTAATTACCCTCTTGTGTCAGAGACATCCTAGTGCCCGCTAATAGAAAATCCTGCCTGTGAAGATCTAATTTGATGTGACTTTTAATAACACTTTTTTTAAAAAGAATTATTTATTTATACAAGCACTGGGGTACAGGCCAGAGGTGCAGGAGGGTGAAAGGATTCACCAGAGACAGAGAGGGGAGCAGAACAGGCAGGGTGACGAAATACACTGCTGAGGGGAGCAGCGGGAGAGACAGGAGAGGTCTGCCGGGCCATGTAGGACGCTCGCCTGCCGGCCGGGAATCAAACCTGCGCTGCAGAGGCTGCGGACAGCTTCACAGTGCTGTGCTCAACCCGCTGCGCCACAGGGGAGGCCCTAATAACAGACATTAGACAGAAGTGGAAGCTATTTCTCTTATTTGTCCTGGTATTTATATTTTCTCTTCAATATTAGTCACCAGATCACCACTGTGAAAGCGTTTCCTCCCTCTCCAAGTAGCAGCACGTGTCCTCCGCGCTGGCAGGGGCAGGTGGCGCATCCGCTTATCCCCGCTGCTGAGTTGCACGTGCACACACGGGTGGGTGCAGAAGCCTGTGTCCTAGGGCCGCACGCCCTTAGGTCACCAACATGCCCTGCCCTGCTCTCTAGCAGGGATTCTGCCGTCTTAGGACGCTGTGTGCTTTCCTGTCATAAGAGAATTTCCTCCCATAAATCCAAAATTATTCCCTTGTATAACCTCACATAAAGTGTCCAAATGAATCCGAAAAAAAAATATGAAAAATGAATTTATGCCTGACGTAGGTATGAATTTCAGCTTACAAATATCCATGCAGTGTAATAAGTCCAAATAAGAGAACTGAGGCTAATTGGAAGAAAAGGAGGGAAAGGGGTGCCCCCAAGTCTGGGGCATAAGAGAACTCCAATAAGCGTATGTAAACAGCAGGCAGGTAATGCTCAAAACATTTTAAAAAATGCTTCCTGGGAAGGAGACATGGAGGAAGCAGAATTTAAGATAAAATAGCAAAGCTGCATGAATCACAAAGATTTATTTTAACCAATTTTTAGGATCCAAAGACATATTGCACGAATAGGAACAGAAGAATGCTCAAATAAGAAGGAAAAATGGACTCACCCCTAAAATATTCATCCCTTTTCATCTTCAGTATTTCCTCTTTGCTTTCTTGGCAGTTGTTCTACTTCAGTTTTACTTTATAATACATCTACTATTCCCCATACAATCTGGATTCCCCTCTCTTTAAATGTAGCTTTTAAAAAAAAAAAAATTCATTTTACCAACCTACACCTACTTTATATCTTCCCTGTATATTCACTCAAACTTATTTTAATTTTTTGAAATAGTGATACAATCAAATTTTCTTGGGCTTTTCTCTTTTGCCCACTTTGTGGTCAGCAGCCTTAGCCCACACTCATCCAGAGGCAGCGCAAAGGTACTACAAATTTTCTCAATTGTCCCTAATCTTCCACTTCTCCGGTCATTGCTTCCATCCTTCCTCATCCTCACAGGTGGGTTGTGAGGGTCTTTGCCTTCACACAGCTACAGTGTATCTAGTTGTAGGGGACAGACAACAATCACATTTTCCATTCATTGCTAACACTGCCTGGACTACAGGTATTTCATTCACACCTGTGACAGGGACTGGAAATGGGAAGATGGGCAAAGCACAGTGTCCATTGGCTTCTGCCCAGTGGGAGGAACATGCGTGGGTGGCCACAGGGTCTGAGGGCATGCCCTGATGGGAAATGTGTAAGGGAAGTTCAGTCTGGGTGCCCTTCTGCTGAAGTGCTTGTAGCAGAGTTTCCCAGTCTTGGTATTAGTGACTCTTTAGGTTGAGTATCTCTTTGTCATGGGCCTATCTTATGTCCAATAAGCTGTTGCGTCATCCCTGGCCAATGCCTTCAGATGCTGGTAGAATCATCCTCAAGTTGTGAAAACCAAAAAATGTCTCTAGACACTGTCATGTGTCCTTAAGAAGAAAATGATTCTAGGTTGAGAGGTTCTGGCTGAAGGAAAAAATACCGGGAGCGACACACTGCAGGCAGGTGGCCAGAGAAAACTTCACATAGGCACCAGACTGGGGAGCTCTGTGTACACGGGGAAAGAGAAAGCCAATGTAAGAGCGCCTGTCCTGGTCTCAGGTCTGCACACAAGGACTGAGGGACAGGCCGGGGGATCACGGAGCTCAGGGACTAGAGAGTGGGTGCCCCTGGAGGAGGCTGGATGTACAAGAGAGGAGGTAGAAGAGGAGAGACCATGTGCCCCAGAAACCAAGGGAGGTAGATTTCAGGAGGCCACCTGTGTCAAAAAGCAGCATGTAAGTCAATAAAACATGGATGGAAAAAAAAAGGGTTTTGAGAGTTAGGGGTCCCTGGGTGACCATGGGGAAACATTTTTCAGTGGAGTGGTTGGGAAAAGAAACCAGACCCAAGTAGTTTAGGATCAAAAGACACAGGCCACAAAGGGGAACTCAGCAGCCCTTTTCAAGTAGCAAGCAGCATTTCATCACTGCCAGTGTCATCCATGCTGAGACACATGTCACTCTTTGTTCCCATTAGGAGAAAGAAAGCACCGCAATTAAGCTATGACATGATGCTTTTTTGGCCTCTAAAAGACACATTACAGTTTCAGTGATGTTACCAAGGTAGGAAAAATGTGTACCTTGGAAGGTGTGAAATACATTATTTCCAAGGGAAAGGAAAGAGGTATCAGGTCATAGAGAGGTGAAAAGCCTGGATTTTCCTGTGGTTGATTCCCTCCCTCCCTCCCTCCCTCCCTTCTTTTCTTAATGCAAAAGTTTTGACAATATTCACCATCCATTAGAAAACAGGCAGAAGAGGAGATTGTTGATAATACACTGAACAGAGCAGGCATCAGAACTCTGCCTGTCTGTCTGGAAATGAAGGAAGGCTGGAAGGGTAGGGACAGGTGTGGATGTGTGGAATGGGTGCAGGAGATCAAGAAGCAGAGGGCGTGCAAGGTGACTGAAGCCTGAGAAGTCACAGTGGATGGGACTGTGTCAGGAAGGCCATTGAACTTGAGTAAATGAGAGAAAACGGGGTTGGAAGACCGCCGCATGAAGCAGAAGGGGGCTCTCAAGTGAATTCTTACAGGATCTGGGTTGGATTTACTGCAGGCAAAACTCAGGTGGGAGATTATTTTGATCTTTCCAGGGAAAGCAATTTTTTAAAATTCTTTTGGCAGTGACTGTGGGTGGGTTTGTAAGTGGGTAGCATGGAGGAGGTTCCCCTAGAAAGGCACAGGCCCAGAGTGACTCTGCTTTTGCTCCAGGGAAGCAAGTTAGTTAGGATGTGGGCTCCACAGGCTCAGTTTCTCCCCAACCCCCAGGGAGGGAGCTCCAGCCTGGCCCCTGCAAAATCACAGCTTGCCAAGAAAATGGGGGTGCAAGGAAGAAGAGCAAAAGAAAATGCTTCCTATCACCAGTTCTTTGTCAAGTAATCAGGACACTTCATGTAGAAGTGTATGTGGATGATGATTTTTTTTCATATAGCAGGCCTATTTTAATAAAGCAACAGGCTCATTTCCCCCACGCTTGCCTTTGCCGCCAAAGTGCCACAGTGCTCAGCTAACTCCCCTTGCCACTGGTTTCCCTTCTGCTTGAGCCCTCCCAGGATGTGGCTGACTGAGCAGAGGACTCAGCAAGACAGGCCTGCCGCCCATGCTGGAAGGCACTTGGTCAGAGCTGGCCAGCAGGCCAGCCTCACTGGGCCTTGGCAGAGAGGTTTCTGCTGCTTCTGTGAAGTATTACCAAGCTTGGGGGTGTGAAGTGGCTGCACTTTCTCCCCGAGCACTAATGTCTAGGGGGGCTTTTTGCTCATGTCCTGGCCTGGGCATTAAGATTCCCTGATCATTCTTATTTGAGGCAGTAAAAACCTATCCTTTTCCTGCCTTTTTTTTTTTTTAAGATTTATTTATTTATGCATACAAGAACTGGGGTACAGGCCAGAGGTGTGGGGGTGAGAGGAGTCACCAGAGACAGAGAGGGGAACAGAACAGGCAGACTGACTGAAATACACTGCTGAGGGGAGCAGCGGGTGAGACAGGAGAAGTCTGTTGTGCCATGTGGGTCAACTCCCTGGCCGGCTGGGGATCAAACTCATGCTGCAGAGGCTGCGGATAGCTTCACAGTATGGTGCTTAACCCCTTTCACCACCAGGGAGGCCCCTTTTCCTGCTTCTTGAAAGGGGCGACCTTGCATTGTGGCTTCTGTCTGGGATCAGGGGAAATACCATCCTCTGGGTTCTTCTTGGGATAAATGAGTAATCATAGAAAAATGGGTAAGCAAAGGAAAATTCAATTAATAAACACATATATGGAGTGTTTATATGGGCAAACCAGGAATATATAGCCAGTGTTAAGGGACCTGGGCTGTCAAGGAGAGCAGAGGGAAGACTACATATCAAGGGGGAAAGACTTCATCTTTTACTCTGAATATAACAAGATGAAATTCTCAGCTAGGGAGGACAGGTTCACTGATAAATCTACATGTGGATGATACCCCCAAACTATGTTCTTCTATATCATAAAAAGAGAATCAGTTATTGATTCTTTGATTTGAAAAAGGCAAAGGACCGAGACGAGGACAAGAACTTCTCAACCTCTTATGTCTTCACTGCTGCTAAAATAGTCTGTATTCTGGGCCTCCCTGGTGGGAGCTATCACAGCCACTGTGACCTGAGTGACAATCAGTTCACTCCCCAGCCAGGTTGCTAACCCACAAGGCATAGCAGACCTCTCCTGTCTTGACTGCTGCTTCCCTCAGCAGAGTGTTTCAATGGATGTAACTGTTCTGCTCCCAACTCTGTCTCTGGTGAATTCTTTCACCACCTGCGCCTCTGACCTAGACTCCAATTCTTGTATGCATAAGTAAAGAGATATATATATATATATATAGATATATATATACACACACACACACACACACACACACACACACACACACACACATACATATTTAAAATAACATAGTCTGCATTCTTATGTAAAGGTAAGAGACTTCTCCAGGCTCACAGAACCTTGATTGACCTTAGTCCCCCATCCTAAGGTGATACTTACTGGGAGAGTCTACTCTGGGTACATTGAGAAAAGCCTGCCCAACCCTCTGGGGAGACAGATCCCACACTTCTACTGCTAGAGGGCAAAGAGAGCAGCAGTGGCCTCCCTCCTGATGCTTCATACCCACAGCATTGGAATAGAACCTTGAGCATGTATTCAGTAGTGTGTATGACCTAGTGCCTCACTCCTGATATTCTGCTAATGCCTGACTAACAGCCAGAGGGCTTATGAAACAGAGGTTTACCTTATCTGAGGTCATGGGGAGGGAGGTGGGAAGAGGACCAAGCAAGTTGGCTTCTTTTCTCAGAGTACTTGCAGGAATCTCTGCTCCCTTGGGGGCCCCTAGATAGATGGGAGGGAGAGAGCTTGCCCCTACAAGCACCCTGCTAGCGTGGGGTGCTGTGGGCTTCCCATTCATGCCCCTCTGCAGCTCGGAAGCCTCCAGGGCTCAGAAATTGTAGGGCCCTGACAAAATTCATGCTTAGAAATTGGGCTGTAGCTCTGAGAGCTGGCAGAAGATGCAGGCCTCCAATCCTCAGGGCTTGCAAGGGCCAAGTGCACTGCAGAGGTGTGATTCACTGAGTTCCCAGAGGAAAGGGAGGCAGCCAGCTGGCAAAAGATTACTGAACAACCCGGCCAAGGAATTCCATTGCTGTTTGGATGGAGACTAGCAGCTAGCTACCTCCCTTTTCCTCCTCCCCCACTGAGGCGTGGAGCTGGCGCCCTGAGCATGGGACTCTGGGGGCAGAAGGAAAGGAACCAAGTTGCTTCACTGGCAACCAAGATGAAGAATCTGCAGCTGGATCAGACAAGAAAACACTTGCATTTTCATTTGAAGATGATTCTTATACCCTCAAATGTTTACCCAAAACACAACTAGATGAATTGCCAGAGGTAATTCTTTAATAAGTAGCAAACTTGATAGACAAGAAAAAATAATCTTGGCCAAAAACAATAAAACCTAGTGTGGATGTCAGAGCCCAAGGATTTTCCAGTCTTTTGAAGAAGAGATTTTCCTCCCCTGCACTTTGGAAATTTCGAGCTCTCTGGGTGTCTACAAGTCATAGATAAATTACAGAGCCTTCTTAACCCTACTACTATTCAGAAACTGCCTGCTCCAGAGGTCTAGGCCCCTTGGGCACAGCCTGTTTGACATCTTCCAGAGGTGAAGTCATGAAGCATCATGATAAATGTGTCCCCTGAGGTTGATGCAGAAAACAAAACCCCAGAAACTATTCCAGCTGCCCCCCCCCCGCGGCTGGCATGCAGATCAAAGCGTCACTTAAATTGAGGTACCACCTGCCATTGCCCCATCCAAGGGCTGTAACACTCTCTCCAAGGCACTTGGGACATGAACAGAAGCCCCCTTGACCTACAAGACAGAAGGTCATAAAACAACTTTTTCTTAGTTGCCTTGACCCAGGGAGTCTTCACTTGCTGTGCAGTTTTGGACAGTTTTGTATCATTTCTCTAACTAAATGTGAACAGCTTCTAACATGGCAGTGGCCCTGCTTGTTGAAGTGCATTCTGAGATGCTCCTAAATTAAGTGGGTTTAACATTCAGCCGGAAGGAAGTCATTTGAAAATAAGTTGATATTTTAATCCCTTTTTCCCAGCCATGTGCACTAAGAGTCCAGGTTTTTTTTTTTTTTGTTTTGTTTTGTTTTTTGTTTTTCTTTTTTTCAGTCATAGTTTTTTTTTTTTTTTTTTGTGTTTTTTGTCTTTTTTTAAGATTTATTTATACAAGAACCGGGATACAGGCCAGATGCATGGGAGGGTGAGAGAATTCACCAGAGACGGGGAACAGAACAGGCAGACTGATGAAATACACTGTTGAGGGGAGCAGGGGGCGAGGCAGGAGAGGTCTGCCGCGCCATGTGGGATTCTTGCTGGCCGGCTGGGATAGAACCAGCGCTGCTGAGGCTGAGGACAGCTTCACAGTGCTGCGCTCAACTGCCTGAGCCACCAGGGGAGGTCCTCAGTCATAGGGTTTGCCCCTCAAAGAAGGCAAGTAAAAGTAGAATAGACAGGAACCCCCTGATAGCACCCCAGCTGGCATCCTGCAAGTCACTTCCGGCACTTTCCACCCAGATGGTGGTACGAACAGACACCTTGACTTTGGATCAATCGTCCACAATCTTGTTCCCACTGCCAACAGCAGTCCCACATATATACTTCTGACCCACTGGCTCAAAAATCACGGCTTCCCATGGACTCCACCCACCAGGTTGATCACAGAACTCAAGAAAGTGCAATAACTACATCTATACTTTTATTATAAATGATACAGTTTACGAACAGCCAAATGAGGAGGTGCATAGGCCAAGGTCTGGAGGGTGCCTGATCACAGAGCTTCTGTGCCCTCCTTGTGGAGTCCAGATCCATCACCTTCTGGGCACAGCAATGCATCCACCCAGTAAGAAATACCACTGACCTCAGTGTGCAGAGGTTTATTGGGGTTTGTTATGTAGGCACAGTTGACAAAATCACTGGCTATGTGACTGAACTCCATGTCCAGCCACACACACTCACCTCTGAGAGTGAGGCTGACTCTAAGGCCCATCCTCTTTTCCCCTGGCTGGTTCCTTTGAGGTAACCCCCATCCTGAAGCTATGGAGGGGCTGCTGTGAGTCATCTCATTAATTCAACTCTGGTGTGGCCCAAGGGGCTCATGAATAACAAATACATTCTTATTATCGGGGAAATGACATGAATTTTAGTATTGTCCCCAAAACTTTATTACGTAACAGGGGTTTGTCCTTGGAAATGTGTCCAGGACTGAAACAGGAGGATGGATGAGCAGGGTGTGCCTGTAGTAGTAAGGTCATAGTTCACTAGAAAAGAGCCATCCCTGGCTGACTTCTGGAGGCCTAGCACCTCCTTTCTCCCTGGGGGTGCAGCTTACTCACTCCTCTATCCCCTATCCTCTGCAGAAATGCCTTCTTCACTACAGCATCTCCTCCAAAGGTGTGATGGGGAGGACTGCCCAGCGCGTACAGCATCCAGAATAAGTTCTCCATGAGAGTGTTATGATTACCCCTTTCTTTTCCCTCACCTTGGCAGCTACTCCACATGACTGCAGTACAGGGAAGGGGCCACAGCAGCATGAGGATGAGGGCTCCCTTACAAGGGATACAGTTAGGTTCACCCTCCCCGGCCAGCCTATCTACTTGTCAGTTCTCATTCATTCATTCATTCATTCATTTAAATATTTTATTTATTTTTACATAGAAGAACTAGGGTACAGGCCAGAGGTGTGGGGAGTGAGAGGATTCACCAGAGATAGAGCAGGGAGCAGAAGAGGCAGCTCCACTGAAACACACTGCTAAGGGGAGCAGCAGATGTGACAGGAGAGGTCTTCTGTGCCCTGAGGGTAGCTCCCTGGCTGGGGATTGAACTCATGTTGCAGTGGCTGCCAATCGCTTCATAGTGCTGAGACTTAACCCCTTGCTCCACACAAAGTGGATGGACATGTGTAGCCAGGGCAGTGTTCTCAGAAGCGAGAAGACTACACAGTTTTCTCCATTTAGTCCTACTTCAGGAATAAAAAGTGCCAGAGGAATAAATACTGAAGCTGTTATTTTACCCAAATGCCCAAGTTTTACTAACTTTTTGGCAAACAGTAAAAGTATAGTTTAGATTTAATCAAAAAAGATCAAAAGAGCATAACGATATTTTTAAAAAGTCAATGTATTCTCATACACACACACATAGTTATATTTGCACAATCCCCTCCCACAGCCTCTTAATCTTTGCTCACTTTCAAAGCAGGTCACAGGCTCTACCTTATCAAGCTCCCGGAGCACTAGATCTCCAATTTTTCTCCCATGATTGCATTGGCATGGCTTTGAAAGTGGGTGGTCATTATGCAACAATTATATTGTCACATATTCAGCTATCTGAATGCTTGGAACATTTGGAATTTAAGAGAAATTATTTTGATAGATTTCAAGAACATGATCCAGGGATTGGCTGGTGATTAGAAACACAGCAAAGTCCTGGGCAGAGATAACACTCTTGATATTGTGGTGTGTTTACTCCCCCTGTTTTTGGTGATGCATTTTTCCCCAGTAAAATTTATTTTATTAAAAATAACATCAATAATAAAATTAGTATATAATAAACATCAGAAACAAACAAAACAAATCCACCTGTCATTCAACCACCCAAATATAACTACTATTACCATCTTGTGATATAATTCTGGGTATATCTTTTATTTTATTAAATATTTATTTATTTATGCATACAAGAGCTGGGGTACAGGCCAGAGGTGTGGGGGATGAGAGGATTCACCGGAGACAGAGTGGGGAACAGAACAGGCAGCTTGACTGAAGTACACTGCTGAGGGGAGCAGCGGGGGAGGCAGGAGAGGTCTGCTGTGCCATATGGGTTTCTCCCTGGCCGGCTGAGGGATCAAACTCATGCTGCAGAGGCTACAGTTGCTGCGGAAGCTTCATAGGTTGTGTTTTAACACCTTGCGCCACCAGAGAAGCCCTGGGTATTTCTTTTAGACATAACATTTAATGATAAGAATTTCCCTTGCCATTAAAAAGGCTTTAAACAGGTGTGGGTGTTACCAGCAGCAGGCTGAGCTGTGCTGTGAGAAGACAGAAGGGGAATGCTCATGACAAAGAAATGTGCATTGCAGGTTGTGAGGACAGTGGGTGAATTGGGTCTTAAAACTTAGCCCAGATGTGGAGCATGCAAGGGCATGGCAGTGCCAAGGAGTGGTCCTGTTTACCTCTGTTTAACCCACTCCCTCTGGACCTTAGCTTATTTTTGCGAATATGAAAAAGAAGGAAATAAGCAACTTTATGGGTGTTTGCTGCAAATAAAAATGACTGATTATATGCAGTTCTCACCTGAGCTTCCTTCTCTGCTGTCACCTTTACCAGGTCACACCTGGTAGGTGCCACCCCACATTCACTTGTAAGGATAAGGTGGCATGAGGATGAGGAGGTTGCACAGTCACAATGGCATGAGGGAGAAGAGGATGCAGTCCAAGAAAGTGAGGAGGGGACCAACCCCTACAGTGCTGGGATGTCCACTTGCTCTCATTGCTACTCTGCTAGTCAATATCTTGAGTTTCTGGAAGTTACTTGGCCTGAGGGGAGTACTTCCAAGTTGCCTGTGTTTCTTATCTTGCTCTTGAGGATGGGTGCTCTGGATTACTGTGCTAGAGGGAAGGTGTGCCAGCCTAGGTCCTGGGGAAGGCAGTTAGCCCAAGGGCCCCAAAGTGTAAGTCAGACATAGGAGAGTGTACGTTCTAATACTCCAGACGCTCCTCCTGGCCTTCTATGGGAACTGTAAGCCCCACTTCAGAGAATCATTGGAGCTAAGTGACCCCAGGGAGGAGACAGGCCTCCCTCAGGAGGTGGAGCTAAGGCACCAAGGCTTTTTTTTTTTAATTTTTAAAATATTTTATTTTTATTTATTTATACAAGAACCGGAGTACAGGCCAGATGCACGGGAGGGTGAGAGGATTCACCAGAGACGGAGCAGGGAACAGAACAGGCAGACTGATGAAATACACTGCTAAGGGGAGCAACGGGCGAGGCAGGAGAGGTCTGCTGCACCATGTGGGATTCTTGCTGGCCGGCTGGGATTGAACCAGCGCTGCTGAGATTGAGGACAGCTTCACAGTGCTGCGCTCAACTGCCTGAGCCACCAGGGGAGGCCCTCAGTCATAGGGTTTGCCCCTCAAAGAAGGCCAGTAAAAGTATAAGAAATAGGAAACACCTGACACCACCCCAGCTGGCATCCTGCAAGTCACTTCTGGCACTGCCGTGCCATGTGGGACCCTTGCTGGCCGGCTGGGATCGAACCAGCACTGCAGAGGCTACGGAAAGCTTCACAACGTGGGCGCTCAACCGCCTGCGCCACCAGGGGAGGCCTGGCACAAGGCTTTTATGATGTAGAAGATTTGAGCCCAAAGCACAGCTCACCTTAACATGAGTGCAGTGGAGATCCATGCCATCACGCCTCTCCCCTGTTCCATCTCTCAGGCCTCATCGTCCTTTCAGGTCTTCATGCTCCCCTCACATTGCCCTTCCTAGCACTCCTGCCATCCCAGGGCTCACACTTGGCATGATGTACAGTGTCTGCATGTGGACATTGCTGGGTCTAACTACAGCCTCAAAATGGCTCTGCATGCCACGTGCTGAAAACACAGGTTGGTTGGTCTGATGCAGTGCCTGGCCTGGGTCCTCGCATCCACCCTGTGCAGCAGGAGACATGAGCAGGGGCCTCGGACACCAGGAACCATCCATGCAGATTGTCAAGAAAGAGCTGTGGGCAGAAACAGCCAGGGAAAGAGAGTTGGTGAGGCTGCCTCTGACACACGTTCTACCTGACAGAACCCAAATCCCAAATGCTGAGAACAGGGTGACGACTGTTATTTTGAAGAGAAAAGCCAACTTGATGGTATTCATTACTTATTACCTACATTACCAACATGTCTAAAATGAACAAAGATTACCCCTATCTTAAGATCTTTATAGTACAGATGGAAAGAAAGCTAGGAAAAAAAGTAAGGGCAATGTTTCTAGGAGAGAATAGAAGCATTTTAAGAGCAGAGCTACTGGTATGAGGGGGGTGGGGGACACCTTTCCCAGCTGAAGGACAAGGGAGTCCCCAGGCGGCTCCCAGAGGCAGTAAGTCGTGAGTTGGGTGAGGCTCAGGGAGAGTTTCGTGGCTTGATGGGACAACATGGGAGGCCTGGAGAAGGAGGCTGAGCCTGGTAGCCTTCGACGGTGTGACTGTGGCCTTGTCTCCCTTCCCTTCTCTGGTCATGTGTCCGGTGATTCGAAGGGACCAAGTCCACCTAAATGGTGTCTCCAGGGCCTAAATGGTGTCTTCCACTTGTTCCATGGGGTGTCCCGTCCACAAATGCAGAGATGTAGGAAGCTGTTCCTATACCAGAAGCTAATGGTGTCTCTCACCAGAGCTAATGGGGTCTCTACTAATCCCGGGGAGCAAGGTCAGGAAAGGGGTCTTCCTTTTTCTCAGATATCAACTTGGGGGATGGGGTGGGGCAGGAGAGCCGTAGAGAAGGCCACTGTCCAGCAATCCTGGTCATGGCTGCTGGCGCCCTGGTCCCACACAGGTGCAGGGAAGACGGGCCTTCCCAGGAGGCAGCGGCTGGGACCAAGCCGTGTCAGTCAGCTTAGTGGTGCTGGTAATAATAAGACCGCATCCTCTTCCTCAAAAACTAGAACTACGAGCTCGCGTGTCGCTGGGAATGCCGCAAGTACTATACTTTCTGCTTTTCGCCGTCCTTCTCCGCGGACATCCTGCCCAGCGGGCGGGCCCTGCAGGCTGCGGGAGGAAGACGGCGCCTTGCGTCCCGGATCTCAGGTCAGAGACTGATTCTGTCTCCGTCATGACTCCAGTGTTCCTGGAAGGCTGTTAACGGATCGGCCCAGGTTATGCATTTCACTCATCTTCGCCACTGCTATGGGGTTTCAGCATCAAAGGAGACTGGAGGGACCCCTGGGCTGCGCTGGGGTGGGCGGGCCTGCTCCCCGGAGGAACCCTGGCTGGGAGCCTGTCAGCTCAGGGCACGTGGGTCCCCTCGGAGGGAGGGTGTTTTCTGAAAGTGAGGGGAGAATCCAAAATTCTCTCTTTCCGTCTTGTCTGGATAGGGCGGCAACCGTGTGGGTGAGAGCTGCGGTACCCCCTGCATGTTGGGATGTGTTGCCAAAGGAGGCGGCGCCATCTGCTAGCTGTCAGCGAGCGCTCAGCTTCTGCTCGCCGTAGTTTTAGTGTATCCCATCTCACAGCTCTGCCTTAGAGTGTTTATTTAGAAACCTCACAAAACTATTGGGTTTGGCTGTGTTTCTTTGTATTTACAAAGTGACTGATGTTAAGTTCCTTTGGGGGATTCAGTGAAATAGAGTAATTACTAGCATTTTGACAGACTCCACTACAAACCCAACACTCCACTATAAACCCAACATTTTATCCTGAATCCTTACAACAACCTTATTATTCTTGCCACCATTATTAAAAAGGAAAGAGAGAGAGAGAATGAATTACTTGCCTACGATCATTCAGCCAGCAAGTGCCAGAACCACGATTTCAGCCCTCTCCCAGTTTCCCATTTGGGCATTGGCAGAGGTCACTCTCTGAGCTCAGAGATGGGGATCGTGTTAGTCTACACAGAAGTGGTAATTAGGGGTCCCACAGCATGATTACATTAGATGTTGACCTCAGCCAAGTCGACATCCCTTTGCCTCAGTGTCCATACCTCCTCATCTGTAAATCAAGCAGGACTTGGGATGGAGCTTACCTGATGAGAACCAAGTGTGCTGTCTCACTGGTGGCACCAAACACAAGGGACGTGCAGGCTCTAGGGAGGGCTCCCAGGGCATGTGTGAAATGTTGGCATTAGTCAGTGTCCTTTCAGAGATGAAGGGGCAGAGGAAGAAGCAGGAGCAAACAGAGTGAGATGGGAAAGTGCATGCCCATGGATGGGGCAGGGGAGAGGTAAATTTGACTAGAAGAGGGGCTGTGGGGAAGGGAAGATAGGAACTATGACTTGGGGCTAAAGATGTACAGGCCCAAGTACCTGATAGAGATGGCTCTGTTCTGAGGACCAGCACCGAAGCGGACATAGCAGGTATGTGGGTGTGTTAGAAGGATTGTGGCCAGAGGATGTCAGAGATTCCCAGTCTAGAGATCATAGATTCTGTGAGTGAACAGGCCCTGTGCATAGTGAGAGTGAGCTTGACCTTGCAAAGTTAGAGTCCCAGGGCAGGGGGCTCCTGAGCCCCTACTGGTTCCCCAAGTAGGACAGAGAAGAAGGTAAGGGTTATTTCCAGAACACTCAAAGGTCAGACATAATTTCTAAGGTTTGACCGCCTCTCCCCTCCCTCCCTCTGCGTTCCCCTCACTGTAGGACTGGACCATGCCAGGTTGGGTTGGGAGGGTGGGTGGAACCATGAGCCTGAGTGACACTTTACAGTGGCCGCTCAGAGGGCAGCCTGGACCAGCACCATCTCAGCCCCGTCAGCCGGGCTCCTGCTGCCATCCTGTGGTGACGACTGGGATTACACCCATGCTTTCTCCGTTTGTGTACTTCGGTCAATTAGGAAATAATCCACGGGCCCACCGCATGGGTAATTCTTTTTTAGGAAATGTAACATAAGGGATGGAGACTGTGGAGAGAAAGAGTATGTTTGGTGATGGGGGCATTAAACAGTTTAAATTATGTTTGGGATTTCAAAATTAGAATCAATGTGACATTTAGAGAAGCTGGTGCTGCTGTGTCATCCTCCTCTATCAGAACCAAAGACACCAACTTTATTTCTTACTATCTAGTCCGTGGGGTCCCTGGAATGGAGAGGCAGACAGCCCCGCAGCTGACAGGACTGAGCACGGTGTGGGCAGTGCCCTCAGTAAGGCAGGACGGCGCTTACCTGCTCTGTTGAGTCTGGCTGCCCACGTCTCTGGAGCGATCAAGTCCAGCATTTCCTAGATGCATTTCCTTCCTTTTTTCACAGATGTAGCTTCCTTTATTTTAGAAGGTACAAGCAAGACACTTTCTATCAGCCCCTCTGTGAGACGAAGGAGCCTAAAATTACAATGGGTTGAGGATGAGCTTTGACACACCAACGTGCTGTGGTTGAGTGCCCTGGGAGAGCAAGTGGCTGTGAATGCTGGTTCACCCCTTGTGAGTCTGTTTGCACATCTGTGCAATGGGGATGATCTCTATCTAGTAGAGGGGTTGTAGGATCAGACAAGCTGTGTTCTGTCTTCATTCCACTCACCCAGACCACTTAGAAAGATCCTCTTTCCTCTTATGCGATTGGCTTCTAGCTAACTGGCTTGTGACCCCTGCATTCATGTCCAAGCAATTGCACAGGTGAAATTTGTAGAAACCAGAAGTGGCAACCTGCCCTCTAAAAGGGGCAGGGCAGGAGGAGGGCCTGGTGACCACTGTTTGTGTCCCAGGAGAAGCCGAGGAAGGAGGACTTCAGGGATTTGAAGAGCAGAAGTAAAGAAGAGAAGGCAAGGCTCCAAGGTTACCTGCCTGGGTTTGCTCAGTTATAGGTTAGTGCAGAGCCCACACATCCACCTCTCTGAGGAGGGCAGAACAGGCCAGAGTTATGGCCCCAGAGGGACTAAACCTGGGCATTTGGGGTGGGCTGAATCTGCGGTGAGAGAGAGGGAGGTAGACCTCCAGCCGAGTGGAACAGAAGGCCCAGGGAGAAGGAGGGCCAGTGAGCATTACGAAATCACCACAGGCTGCCTGGGGGAGAGGGAGGCTAGCAGACTGGCAGTGGAAAGGGAGCCTGAGTGGGGATGAGGTGACGATGGCGAGTTTCCTGGGTGTAACTGAGGGTGTGGAGAAATCCATTTGCAGATGTTGAAGAGGTCAGAAAATTTGTTTTCTTGTGAATTTATCTCTGATGTCTTGATTCATTTTAACAGAAATGATTTCCTTGTAGGTGAAAAGAGAAAGACAGAGAAGAAATGGAATACTGTTGCCAGCAGGACCCAGTGCCTTCATAACAGAAGGCAAGATTCCAGCCTATTGATGGCTCATTGCCTATCAGTCTTTGATTTTATTTCCTTCTAGGGGCAGTCAGGCAGCTACGGCAACATTTCCTGCCACCAAGATAGCTTGAACTGCAGCTCTTGTGGGGCTTATGGTACTGAGTTCAGTTTTCTCACTTAAGGGAAGTCCCCACTTGAGGCAACCAATAGAAACCATAGAAAAACTTCTGAGGCTCCGAGAAGGGAGCCAAATGGGAAAAGGTGATCACACATCGCCCCCTGGTGCCTTCAGATTTTATTGCATGCTGGCGGCCACGGAGTGCGGGCAAGGGAGCCGCAGAGCCGAGCTCCCCTTCACCGAGCACACATCCTTTGTCAGGTGTTTGGGATCTTCTCTAAGTGTTCTTCCCGACAGTCAAAGGCCAGTTTTGGTGTTAAATGACCTGTTTGCACACTAGTTGGTCATACTTACAACTCCTCATAGGAAAAAAGAACAGACAAGTGCATGTTCTCTTCCTCTGAGGCTCACCTGGGAGCTGCTTTGTGTGATGGTTAAAAAACATGGTTTCAAATCCTGGCACTGCCACATAACAGCTCCGTGCCCCAGAGATTGGGCAAGTCACTTAATCTGGCTACACTTTCTTTAATTCTTTGTGTTCTGTGACATCAATATGTTAGGAAACTAGAAATGGTCCTAATCTCAGGAGCTTACAGGTGGAGCACTTTGATGAGGGGAAGATATTTTTAATAATCAACATAAACTTCATGGAAGGTAACTCTTGGGGGCCCCTTATCTGAAGACCGGGGACTGTGGCACTGATCTCATGAGGGAGTTTGTACATGTTAAATGAGATAAATAGATGAAGTGTAGATGAAACATAAGTGATAGTTATGAGGCCTGCAAAAAGTCGCCTTATCAGTGGGGGGCAGCAGTGGGTGTGTGAAGAGGGTAAGAGGAGTTTTCTGTGGCAGACTGTCTGGACCAGTGCTGTCCAATATATTGTGAACCTCAAATGCAGTTGTAGTTTTAAGTTTTCCATTAGCCTCATGAAAGGACTCTTTAGACAGTAGAATCAATTAAATAATAATTTTATTTAACCCTATGTATTTGAAATATTGTCAATTCAACTGGTAATCAGTGGCAAAAGTTGATAATGAGATCTTTTACTTTGTTTCTTCATACCAACTCATCCTAATCCAGGATCATTTGCAGCACTTCTCAGTTCAAAGCTGACACATTTCAAATGTTCCATAGTTGTGTTGCTTGTGGTTACCATGTAGATGCATTACTGAGGGCCATCCCAGCATAGAACTAGATGGGATACTCAGCTCATCACCGTGGTTGTGCAGGAGGTGGTTCAATAAGGCGATGCTGACAAGTTGACTCTTGGAGACGAGATCAGAGCTTGAAAAAGAGCGGCTCAGTGTCATCTGCTTCAGAATCGCCTGGGCCACCTCTTAAGAAAAAAAAAAAAAATCAGATTCTTGCATCTTATCCCATCCAACTTGTAGGAGTCTGCATTTTATTTTTTATTTATTTATTTTTTAAGATTTATTTATTTATACAAGCACCGTGTACAGTCAGAACCGTGGGAGGGTGAGAGAATTCACCAGAGCAGAGCGGGGAGCAGAACAGGCAGAAAGACCGAAGCACACTGCTGAGGGGAGCAGGAGAGGTCTGCGCGCCACGTGGGACCCTCCTCTGGTGGCCGGGGAGCAGCCGGGGATGGAACTGGTGCTGCAGAGGCTGCAGGCAGCTTCGCAACCCAGCGCTCAACCGCTGCGCCACCGGGGAGGCCCTCCAGAGTCTGCATTTTAAACAGCCTCCTCAAGCGATATGGAGTCCAACCTGTTGCTTCCTTTGTGTGTAGAGAATGTATTGCTTTGGAGTACTGAGGGATATATTTTCTGTTTCTTACACTTCTGCTTTTGTATTCAATATCTGGAGCAAGGTGGAGTATTAGTAACTACAGAGGTGCTCACAACACAAGTTGCCAGTTTTCTTCATCCCTTTGTAGATTTCCCCTTACCTGGGGTTTAAACTTGGCTCTGTTAATTGCTTTAACATTAGGCATTCTGTATACTACTTGTAGTAAATTGGCCACAGTATCTGTGGAGGCCACACATAGCTCTAGTTGAACACCCGCCATATCCACCAATGTCCTACTCTTGTGTCCCTGGAAGTTCCCTCACCCTGCCCTGACTTGCCCACCCAGAGGAGCTAAAGGGAACAATTTCTGCTTACATAGTTTCTCTCTGATTTTTCTCTCCCTGCCCATAGAAGCTTCTGTGTTGGAGGTAGGACAGAAGGCAGGATGATGCTTTAATGTCAAAGCTGAAAAAAATCAAGACTCTTTGTATTTAGAAATAGTAGCTGCATATTCAAGGTGTTGTGTCTTTGCTATTATATGTTAAGTGAATAACTGTGCAAAGGACTCTTAGTGCACGATCTCATTTATGTCTTCCAGTGCCCTGAGAGATAGCTACTGTATTCTGTTACACAGAGGAAGAAAGTGAAGCTCAGAGAGATTTGGCCACTTGCTCAAGTTTCTCCAGGTCACACAGCAAGTAAGCAGTGTAAGTGGTGTGAGCGCCCACCAGCACAGGGGGGAGCAGAGCATGAGCCCCATCAGGAAGCTGCTCTTACTCCACTCCCCCTGAACTCTTGACCCACCACACCATGACCACAGGGGACATCAAAGAAATAGTTCGCGTTGTCTGAACTCCAGTTTCTTTGAAAATGTGACAATTTAACTAAATGGGCTTGATCCTCTCTTTTACAAATATTCTTTTGCCCACTTGTCATGGCTATATGTCCTGGAAAACAAATTCCAAAAGCTTGCACTTTTTGTGCAAAATAGTTTTTTTTTGGGAGTGCTCTTGATGGGAGAGGCAGTATTGGGCAGAGAAGAAGCTGAACTTCAATGCAGTTTCTACAGAGGCCAATGGAAGCTCCATAGTCTCTAGGGTACATAAGAAGAGTCCTTGTTTTGCCTGGCCTTTGTGTTCCCAGAAAATCTAGTCATCAGAGGCAGGCTGCCCCAAAGGAGGGGGAGGGGGTCTGAGCTTGCGAGAGCCTGCTTCCTTCAGCTGAGGACAATTCAGGAAATGGACATACCCATAACTATCACTACAGTGCCCTCCACTCTCCTGGCAGCTGACAAAACAGGTGCCGACCACTTCAGGGGAGTCTCCATGGTGCCAAAGAGCATCTCCTACTGTCTGCGGCATGCTGTTCAAACTCACTTACTTCAACAAGTGAGTTCACTATCATGTAGAAACAGGTGATCCTGGATTGGAATTGGTCTCCTTTCCTGAGGAGACTTGTAGGAGGAAGACATTTGGGGAGAGACCTCAAAGCTGCAGGCCACACTCATCTTTTCCATCCTGAACTTCCTCTTCCTTTTGGCCCTCTCCTTGATGGGTGCCTCCCTTCATGACAAGCTCAAGTTGTGGCTACTATACTGGTCTGTTTTGAGGTCAAATTTGGACTGGAGAGTACTGAGGGATGTTCACTGTGAAACATAGTAAAATAAAACTGTACTGAGGCTGGGGGACGGGTCCCTGCCCATGGGTTCTTATTTGTCTGCTCACAATTGCAAGACACAACAGGCTCAGGGTACAACAACAATGGAGTTTATTAACAAATGGGAAATTGGGAAAAGTTAAGAGTGTCTAAGCCACAAATGGCCAGCTGTCTCACCCCAGGTAGTGGCTGCAGTGCCTAGTAGTCCGAACCGAAGGCTGTTCATTCAAAGTGGCACTGCGTCTGCCATGAGGGCCTGGAGCTGGGGGCACTTGGAGAACCAAGATTCAACTCATTATGACAGGCAGAGGGGTAGCGATGCTGAGATGGCCTACACCAGCCAGAAACACCTATTCAAAGGCCAGGCTGGCCAGTGCCAGAGGTAGTGCTGAGGACAAGAAGCTGGGGACAGTTCTTTTTTTTTTCTTTTTTAAAGATTTTCAAAATTTATTTACACATACAAGAGCTGGAGTATGGGCCAGAAGTGTGGGGAGAGCAGTCACCAGAGACAGAGTGGGGAGAACAGGTGGGATCTACTGAAATACACTTCTGAGGGGAGCAGTGGGCTAAACAGGAGAGGTCTGCTGTTCCATGTGGGTTTGCTCCCTGACCAGAGATCTAACTAATGCTTCAGTGGCTGTGGATAGCTTAAGAGTGTTGAGATTTAACCCCTGTGCCACAAGGGAGGCCCTGGGGATAGTTTTTTTTTTTTTTTAAAGATTTATTTATTTATTCTTTGAAAAAATAAACAAAATAGACAAACTCTAGTCAGGCTCACAAAGAAAAAAAAATGGGAGAAAACACATATAAATAGGATTATAAATGAAAGAGGAGAAATCACAAGAGACTCAGTAGAAATCAAAAGAATAATCAGAGGTTGCTATGAACACTTATATGCAAACAAATTCAACAACCTAGAAGAGATGGGCAAATTCTTAGAATGATATAATCATCCAAAACTGGACAAAGAAGAAATGGAACAACTAAACAGACCAATTACAAGCAGTGAAATTGAGGCAGTAATCAAAGCAATCCCCAAAAACAAAAGCCCAGGCCCAAATAGCTTCACAAATAAATTCTACCAAGCGTTCAGCAGTGAATTAGTGCCTATCCTACACAAACTCTTTCAAAAAATTGAAAAAGAAGGGATACTACCATATACGTTCTATAAAGCCAACATTACACTAATACCAACACCAAAAAAAAGACGGCACAAAAAAAGAAAATTACAGGCCAATTTCCCTAATGAACACTGATGCAAAAATCCTCAACAAAATCCTTGCCAAAAGAATCCAACAATGCATCAAAGGGATAGTACACCACGATCAAGTGGGATTCATCCCAGGGGCACAAGGATGATTCAACATATGAAAATCGGTAAGTGTAATCCAACACATCAACAAAAAGAAACGTAAAAACCATATGATCATATCAATAGATGCTGAGAAAGCATTCGACAAAGTCCAACATCAATTTATGATGAAGGGCCTTGAAATTCTCGGGATAGAAGGAACATAACTTAACATGATAAAAGCCATTACGACAAACCCACTGTCAACATTATTCTCAATGACAAAAAGCTGAAGTTCTTTCCTTTAAGATCAAGAACAAGACAAGGATGTCCTCTCTCACCACTGCTCTTCAATATAATACTGGAGGTCCTAGCCAGGGAAATAAGACAAGAGAAAGACATACAAGGAATCCAGATAGGGAAAGAAGATGTAAAACTATCACTATTTCCAGACGATATGATAATATACACAGAGAACCCTAAAAACGCCACAGAAAAACTACTCAAAATAATCAACCAATTCAGTAAAGTAGCACAATACAAAACACGCAAAAAAATCATTAGCCTTCCTATACACAAACAATCAATCTGAAGAAGAATAAATCAAGAAAACCATCCCTTTTATAATTGAAACCCAAAAAATCAAATACTTGGGAATAAACCAAACAAAAGAGATGAAAGACCTATACAAAGAAAATTATAAAATACTGTTAAAAGAAATTGAAGAAGACACAAAGAAATGGAAAGACATCCCCTACTCATGGATTGGAAGAATCAACATTATTAAAATGGCCATCCTCCCAAAAGCACTGTGCAGATCCAGTGCTATTCCAATAAAAATCCCAATGACATTCTTCAAAGAAACAGAACAAATACTGATGAAATTCATATGGAACCACAAAAAATCACTAATAGCCAAAGCCCTACTGATGAAAACAAAGAAGCAAGGAGGTATCACACTTCCAAACTTCAAGCTATACTACAAAGCCATAATAATTAAAACAGTTTGGTATTGGAACAAAAATAGACACACAGAACAATGGAACCAAATAGAGAGCCCAGAAAGACAGCCACACTTACATGAACAACTAACCTCTGACAAAAGAGCAAACAATATGCAATGGAACATGGACAGTTTTTTCAATAAATGGTGCTGGGAAAACTGGACCTCCACATGTAAAGAAATGAAACTAGACCACTTCCTGTCACCGTGCACAAAAATCAACTCAAAATGGATTAAAAAACTGGACATAAGACCTGAAATCATAAAATATATAGAAGAAAATATAGGGAAAATGCTATAAGACATATATCTCAGAAACATCTTTAAAGACTCATCACCCAAAGCAGTGATAGTGAAGGCAAAGATAAACACCTGGGATTACATCAAACTGAAAAGCATCTTCACAGCAAAAGAGACATTAACCAAAACAGAGAGACATCCCACTGATTGGGAAAAAAATCTTTGCACTCCATTCAACTGATAAGGAACTGATCACAATGATATACAAAGAACTCACAAGGCTCAACAAAAACAAAATAAACAATCCAGTCAAGAAATGGGCAGAAGAACTCAAAAGATACTTCCCCAAAAAGAAATGTAAATGGCCAACAGGCATATGAAAAAATGTTCAACATCCCTTATAATCAGGGAAATGCAAGTTAAAACCACTCTGAGATACCACCTTACACCAGTAAGAATGGCACATATCAAAAAAACAAGCAACAACAAATGTTGGCAAGAATGTGGTGAAAAAGGAACTCTCCTACATTGCTGGTGGGAGTGCAAACTGGTCCAACCATTGTGGAAAGCTGTCTGGAGGTTCCTCAGTTTACTAAAAATGGAGCTACCATATGATCCGGCATTTCCACTACTAGGGATCTACCCAAAGGACACAAAAACAGTGATTCAAAAGAGCAGCTGTACACCTATGTTTATTGCAGCACTATTTACAATAGGTAAAACCTGGAAACAACCCAAATGCCCAAAAATAGATGACTGGATCAAGAAGATGTGGTATATATACACAATGGAATATTATTCAGCAATCAAAAAAGACAAACTCATGCCATTCAAAGCAACATGGATGGAGCTAGAAGGAATTATGCTCAGTGAAATAAGCCAGAAGGAAAAAGAAAAATATCGGATGGTTTCACTTATAACAGGAATATAGGGAACCAAATAAGACATCAGTGTAAAAAAATAATAATAACAGTACAAAACACAACAAAGCAAAAACAGACCATTATAAACCAGAGACATACTGCAGAGGAGGAGGAGGGAGAGGGGTGAGAGGGATGGAGGGAGGAGCACAGGGGACTATGGTGATGGTGCACGGGTGCCTTGGGGAAGGAAATTCTACGGGGACTCAATCTGAGGGGGTGGGGGAAGCAAATATTGTCTAAAAAATGTAAAAAATGATAAATGTTAAAATAAAAAAAAGAATAATAAAAAAAGAAAAAAGAAAGATTTATTTATTTATACATACAGGAGCTGGGGTACAGGCCAGAGATGCGGGGGATAAGAGGATTCACCAGAGAGAGTGGGGAACAGAACAGGAAGACTGAGTGAAATACACTGCTCAGGGGAGCTGCAGGCGAGTCAGGAGAGGTCTGCGGCGCCACGTGGGTTGCTCCCTGGCCAGCCGGGGATTGAAGTCTTGCTGCAGAGGCTGCAGATTTCTTCCTAGTGTGGTGCTTAACCCCTTGTGAGGAGGCTCAGCCTGGAGACAGTTCTTAAAAGAAGCCAGACATAGGTCAGGAACTTGACGGTGCCAGAGCACAGGCATGAGTGTTACGGCCTTTTAAGAGGCAGGGGCCCCAGTCAGTGGATGCAGCTGATGTTGCCCATCAGCAGGTGACAGTGGAGGAAGCAGGGCTGGAGGTAGAGGCAATGGTCACTCTGCAGTTTGAAGCAGAGATCGAACACAGCAGTCTTAGAGGTCTATGGAGGTCTGTGAAGTTCTTCCCCAGAAGTCTGGGGAATCTTCCCAATCAGCCTGACTTACAATGTCTGAGCGCATCCTACCCCGCTACAGCCTTAGCTGCTGTCCTTGCCTTGCAAGCCTGATTGGCCCTTTTACATTTCTGATCTCTCACTGGTACTGATTAAGCTCCAGTCAACTCACTCCATTCCCAGCCCAGTGCCATTTCAAAAGGAAAACCCTGGTCTGCACATCCAAACTCCATCCACGGTGAGGTCTGGGCAGGCTTGTTGGCTGTGCACTCAGGGAGGCCTCAGTCAGAGCCAGACGCCCAAACCAGGCCGATGTCTTCGGAGTTGGGCCTGTCTACAGACAGGCTTGTAAACCCAGGCTGTGCCCAGGCTTGTAAACCCACTCATGCCCCACAGTTGCAGCAGCCATGTGACTCCTGTTTCAAATGGACACTTTGGAGGTCAAATCTCTGCCCTGCATCATGTCACAGCACCCACACCTCCTCCTCTTAATCAGGGTCAATAACACCTGCAAGTCCGGTGATTTCTTTCCTGTTCCTGGACTTCTGACACAGGAGATTGTACCAGGCTTTAGGCACAGGTTAAAGTTTAATGGGTTTAGAATTTAGAGTGTTTGTGTCTCTTCTTGATTAGGACTTCTCATTGTGCAGAACCTAGAATTTCAGGAATGGGGAACACAGATTGCCCAAGTGGCTCTTTGGGAATGATGGGGAGGTGCACAATGCCCATTTCAACCTCTTGGATTTTAGAGTCTGTTCTCTACTTCTCAGCATCAGAAGGTTGTGCATGACTCAATGTGTCTCTTGCACTTACAGGAGATGTCCCCTTCCCATGGGCATTGGCTCCAGAATGGGACAACAGTTGGTCACTCCGTTGCTCTGGTCATTCCAGGCTGGCAGTACTACTCGTGTGCAATGTCATAACGTTGGTAGATTCCATGTTCCTGTGACCTCCTCACACAGCTCCTTTGTTTTGTTTTGTTTTGTTTTGTTTTTAAAGATTTATTTATTTATGTATTTATACAAGCACTGGGTACAGTCAGAAGCGTGGGAGGGTGAGAGAATTCACCAGAGCCAGAGCGGGGAGCAGAGCAGGCAGAAGGACCGAAGTACACTGCTGAGGGGAGCAGCGGGCGGCAGGAGAGGTCTGCGCGCCATGTGGGACCCTCCTCTTGTGACCGGGGAGCAGCCGGGGTTCGAACCGGTGCTGCAGAGGCTGCAGGCAGCTTCCCAACCCAGCGCTCAACCTCTGCGCCACTGGGGAGGCCCCCACAGCTCCTTTGTTATACCTCCTTGGACTGAAGCGAAGTTATCTGGAATCCTGTTCTGGGGGTCAAATATTCTGCAAGTCTTTGGATAGTAGTGTTGTTGGCTGAGATCTTGCAGGAAAGAATGACAAACCTGTACCCAAAATATCTGTTTCTTCTAGTCCAAGATGAATGTCTCTCCCACTAAAAATGAGGGGGGTCTAGTCTAATCAACTTGCCACCAAGTTAGTCATGCTGATTATGGTGCCATGATCAACTATTCAGCATCGGTGTCTCTTGCTGTCAGAGTGTAGGTAAGGCCACAGCCTTGGTGTGTGGGAATCTATCTGTGAAGCTCATTCACAGCCTTCTTCTCTGCTACTCTGAACTTGCTGGAGACACTGCTCAGGAGCCTATTGCACCAGATGTGAGGTGACAAAGGATAGCGGCCAGCCAACTTAGTTAGTAAACAACTTTGTTTACTGGGTCTTCAGTGGTGGTTGCCTTATGGTGAGTATTAACTTGTGATAAAGAATCATATTAAATTGTGTCAATTCCACAGGATTATCCACATGTCTCTTCGATAGATGTTCTTATTGGTCTTCCAATCTTTCTCTTACAGAGGCTACGGCCAACAGGTAAGGCATTCATACACGAAATATATTCTCGACTTAGATCACTTTTCATCCCACACAATATGAAAAGCCACATGCACTTCCCAAGCTCTGCACATTAGAAAGATTTAACTTCCTACTGACTTAATGCCACCACTGGAGTCAGGGTATATTTCAGGACAATGTCCAGCTAGCACACCCATACTTAGCTTACTAACAATTTATAAACCAAAGTTGACCTGTTTCCTCTTCTGTCAATTAGTCACAAGAACTGAAGAAGAGGGCCTCCCTGGTGGTGCAAGGGGTTAAGGCACAGCCTATGAAGCTATCTGCAGCCTCTAAAGCACAAGTTCGATCCCTGGCCAGGGAGGTGACCCACATGGTGCAGCAGACCTCTCCTGACTCGCCCGCTGCTGTTCCCCGCTCTGTCTCTGATGATTTCTCTCACCCCCCACACCTCTGGTCTGTACCCCAGTTCTTGTATGCATAAACAAATACATCTTTTTTAAAAAAAGAACTGAAGAAGAGATTCTGGTTCAACTGTTGTGTTTGACACGAGGGTTTTGGTCACATGCTCATGCAATTTGCTTGTGCTCTCTGCCCCAATTTGTGCTGGGGCAGAATATGTTACATATTGAATATGTTACATCTAACTTAAAATGGATTGTTGATGAACACAATGAGTCTAACAGAACCCAGTTCACGGTGGGTTCAGCCTGCGTGTTTAATCACTTGATGTTCAATCGCACTTGTAGCCCAATCTGATAAGAAATTCCAGCAGAAGCAGCTATGTTTCAATTTGTGTACAATCTTCTACTGTGGATGGAATGACCTTGTTCTGCAACTTCAAGGATGTACATTGTGATTGTCCTATCATGACTTACCAAAAACTCTACAACCTGTCTATCCATCCACAGATACCTCTAATAAATTGGTAGGGTCTTTGCTGTCATACAGCTCATGTGGACAAGACTGCATTTCAGTCAGTATCTGTTCTTGGTCTTATTCAAAGAATGGTCTGCAAAATTGCCACATAATTGAGCTAAAGATGGCCTCTGTCTATGAGCCCCTAAATTGTTCTTCATAGCAAGCCAAGGCCCATTAACTAAAAAAGTACACTGCATCAAGCTCAAATTTTCAGACCTAATCAGCACAAATAAGCAATTTTTTAGTTCTTTAGAGCCTGCCACCTTCCATAGCCTGCCAAACTATACCCAGTATCTGATCACCATAGAAATGTCCTGGGATTATAGAAACCGCAAGTCCTTTGGAGTCCTGTGACCCAGAGATCTCCCACTGTGCTGAGTGACATAAGCCAGAGCTCAAATGCCCTCCTCCTAGAGTCCCTTTGCCTTCCTCTCTATCTGCCAACATAGTTGAGTGGTAGAATTTTTTGACCTTATATAGTGTATCTACTTAAGTATGCACATTTCCCTGGGCATTTTGACCCTTTTCTCCACCATTTGAGCCAGAAAGTTCTGTGCCCAACCTTGCAAAAGCTGACCTAGCCACTTGCTAGCCTTATCTGGCAGGGTCTTGCCAGGATAGAATTTCACGTGGATAAATTCTTCTTTATCCCTTATTTCCCTCAATCATGCTCACCCCCAGGATCCTGATCAACACATACCTTCTTGTCTCCTGCTAGCAGATGTTGATTAGATCCTGCAGCATTTGGGGGTTCAAGTTCTCTATTGCTGTGTAACAAACTGTTCCCAATGTAGGGAAGTGAAGCAAAGAATTTTTCAGTTACTTTCTTTCCACAGTTCTAGACATTCACTGACTTTAGTGAATCAATTCTTGCTCTGAGTCACTCATTGTAATCAGACATTCATTATTTCATTTATCAAATATTTATTGTCTACTTTGTGTGAGATAATGTGAAGAGATAAGGATACAATTACTATTGTAACATAATTTCACTTTAGGTTGAGATGACATGCTTAAGAATCTGAGCATGGATATGTGATAAAAAATAGCATGAAAGAACATTCTAGAAACACAGTCTAACATGGAAGGCTTTGTGGAGAAGATTACTTGTGAGTGGACTCACAGAAGTGTTGACTGGACTGGGCTAAGGGAGGGAAAGTATGCAAAGGTGAGACGGTGATGAACATTAGGACTTATTAAAGTCCCTTGAAATTCTTTACTTTGACTAGAACATTTAGAACCTATAAATTGTTGGTGAGGTATTCTTAAATACCCTAAGAAATGTCTACTTAATTCTGCAGATGATAGGTAGCCATGAAAGGATTTTGATTGGAAAATGACATTGTAAGCTTTGTATTTTAAAAATATCAGTTCTGAGGCCTCCCCTGGTGGTGCAGTGGTTGAGTGTTGGGCTGCGAACCTGCCCACAGCCTCTGCAGCACCGGTTTGATGCCTGGCCACAGGCGAGGGTCCCACATGGTGTGCAGACCTCTCCTGCCGCGCCTGCTTCTCCCCTCAGCAATGTATTTCGTCAGCAATGTATTTCTGCCTATTCTGTTCCCCACTCTGGCTCTGGGGAATTCTCTCACCCTCCCGTGCTTTCTGACTGTACCCAGTGCTTGTATAAATGAATGAATGAATGAATGAATGAATGAATGAATAAATAAATATTAAAAAAAAGATTTAAAAAAAAAATCAGTTTCAGTGATGGTGCATGGGGGATTTGGTGGTGGGAATTTTACCAGAACTACACCTGAGAGGAGAAAGCAAATACTGTACAAAAAATGAAAAATGATGTAAAATATATATAAATTAATAAATTAAAAAATATATCAGTTCAATGAGTGGGGTGACTACAAGGAATAAAGACCTGAGGGTAGTACCAGGTAGTAAGAAAACAATTGCAATGATCCTGGTAGAAAATATGAAGAGGTCAGTGCAGCTGTAGGAGTTGAGTGAGTATATGTGAGGGGTCACCTCTTAATTTTTGAATTGTGTGTTGCTAAAAGAGGTTTCTTTAATCATTATGACAATTATGTCTTAGAAAAGACATTATTAGTTAGGACTGGAACTTTTGTTGGGTGATTTTGAGAAGGGTGTAAGGAATCACAGGTTCACTCTAGATCGGGTATTGTTAAAAATTAGGGGCAACAGCCCAAATGCCTATCAACTGATGAATGGATAAACACAATATAATAAGTATGTCCTTACAAAGGAATACTGTCATCCATTAAAAAGTTGATGTTTTGATATGTGGTACAACATGGATGAACCTTACAAATATCTATACTGACTGAAAGAAGCCAGCCACAACCCCCACATAAATGTATGAACCCATTTATAGGAAATGACCAGAATAAGAAAATAAAGATAGGTAGAACATGACTTATGGTTACTTGGGGCTCTGGGGATAGATACACGGAGAGTGATGGTTAAACGGGACAGGGTTTCTTTTGAGGTGGTGAAAATTTTCTAAAATCGATTGCTGCAATGGTTGCACAAGTCTGAATATACTAAAACCACTGAATTGTACACTTTAAATAGGTGAATTGTACGGTATATGAATTATATCTCAGAAGCTGTACAAAAGCATTAAAAAAAAGAAATCAGGCCTCCCGGGTGGCACAGCGGGTTGAGCGCAGCGCTATGAAACTGTCCGCAGCCTCTGCAGCACGAGTTCGATTCCTGGCCAGCCAGGGAGAGACCCACATGTCTTGCCTGCTTCTCCCCTCAGCAGTGCTTTGGGTCTGTCTGCTTGTTCTGCTCCCCGCTCTGTTTATGCTGAATCATCTCACCCTCCTGCACCTCTGGCCTGTACCCCAGCTCTTGTATAAATAAAATAAATCTTGAAAAAAAAAGAAATCATAGTCAATTCTATAATTGTGAATCTATTATTAATAGGTCCTATTTTTAGAGAGGAAGGCTAGAGTAAAGTTCAAGCTGTAGTTAAAGAAGCAATTGGTAAAGTAGCTTGTATTGCCAGAGGGGATGTGCAGAATTTTGTCAGTTATGCAATGACCTGTCTTTCGTTTGTTTGTTCAATTAGCTGGTTTTCTTGTTACTTCTGGGCTTAGCCAAATGTATGGAGTGGTCTCATTTTATCCCATTTTATCTTGGCCTGTTGTTTGATGTTGGGGTTGGGACTCGGTTACACTGCCAATATCCCCCAGAACACATGGACCACATTGGGCTGTGAGCGCAGGGAGCCTGGGCTCACGGCTGACTAGCTCTGAGCACCACCAGGCTTCAGGCATCTGTGTTTCCTTTGTCATATGAATCCGTAGAGCCTTTTGCTGAGCCTTGTGTGCCACTGTTCAGGTTGCCAGTGTGGATTTTATACTGAGAAAATGTGTACAATTTATTAGATAATTTGAAGTTGTCTGTAACCAGGAAATATTAAGAAACACTGTTCCAAATTAAAAGGTGAAAAAATATATGAAGCCCTGGAACACCAGAAATGTTAGCAGCAGATAGAGGAGAAGGATGCTCTAAGTTCTGAGGCCCCGTGGCGAGAGGCTTGTCCTTGCCTGCTGGAGGCTGGCACCTGTGCCTGTTGGGACAAAGACCACAGAGACATCAAGAAAGGTCAAAATTAAACTGGGCTCTTTGAACAGTTACCTCCTGGGCATGAGCCACCAGAATGGGATACCATCCCGGGAGATATTTTGTAAGAAAAATAGACATTCGTTTTCCCTGAATGGTTTAGTCATTGACCGGTACAAAATCCCTTATGGTTTTCAAGTTGGAGTCACATTTCCTAACCCAGAGGCAGGATCAGGATAAAAAGGTCACCAGCCTCTTGGAATGACTGAGAAAGTGAGGCACAGTCTGTGGGCCTCAGTATCTGGCCCAGACGGGCGCCCTGACTCACTCTGTCCATCCTTCAGTGAACTTTATGGGGTAACAATAAATGGAAATTTTTAAAATTCCCAACTGAATGTTTTCTGAAGCATTCACTGGGGAAACAGGAAGCTGCACACCTCATAGGTCTCTGTCTCCAGCTTATGAGTGTGTTTCCATCTTTAAGCCAGGAAGAATCTGCTCACAGTTCTGCCTAATGTGAAAATAGTCAGGGATGGCATTTTCTCTTCATTTCTCCTCACTGACAATGTGCCCTGCAGCGGCTACCTGTATCCTCTTCACAGGGGAATGGGGAGGCTTAGTTACCCTCCTGACTATATTTGGAGTAAATATTTCCAAACTAAGGCAGGGCCTCTGACCACAGATGATGATAAGGATTCCATTTGGGAATCTGTTACTTGCTACCCAATTTTGCTATTCTTAAACCCAGACTATTATTAGAAAGATTTTGTAGAAAAAGTCATGGTAATAGTTAAAATTTACCAAATACCTGCTATATACCAAGCAAGTATTTTGCATACATCAGCTAACTTAATCAGTAATTCCATTCTATATATGCTATAGTTATCACCCTTTTTCAGATGAGAAACTTAATTCTAACAGTGTTCTTAAGCCTTGAGCCTCCTCCCCAAGTGTGCCAGGTTCATTAGTCCCCATTTTCAGTTCCACTGGAGTTCATCCCCTTCCCTGTTTTTTGAAATTCTTTCTATTGCCTGGCCTCTTCCGGGAAAATTGTTTCCAGTTAAAATTCAACTGAGGGCCTCCCTGGTGGCGCAGCACTCTGCAGTGCGGTTCAATCCCCTCCGGCTGCGGAGATACCCACATGGCAGGGCAGACCTCTCCTGTCTCGCCTGCTGTTCCCCTCAGCAGTGTATTTCATCAGTCTGTCTGTTCTGTTCCCTGTTCTGTCTCGGGTGAATCCTCTCACACTCCTGCACATCTGGCCTGTACCCTAGTTCTTGTATAAAAATAAATAAATCTTTAAAAAAATTCAACTGAAATTTCAGTTTTTATCAACAGTAAAAGGATCTGATAACGTAATTTGTATTAGACATATAAACTTAAGCCTGAGTAATTTAACCATATGTATTTGTATTATCTATTCCATCCATGTTGTATAAGAAATGCTATTACTATTAATAGCTATTACTACACATGCTGCTATAAGAAATATAAATACTATTATTACTTATTATTTATTCAATAAATATATTATTATTCCTAATTACAGAAGAGAAAGTGAGACACAGAGCATTTCACTAACCTGTCCAAAGTCACACAGCTAAATTCTCCACGGTGAAGTCAGGTCTTGCATTTTGAGATCTATGTCCTACTTCTGGTTAGCAGGTCACTGTTGGCCAGTACTGGTCTTTGTGACAAATACAGACAGTAGTTACCACAGCAGCGGTGGGCGTGTGGGTCAGGCATACAGTCTCCCTCCAGCCGTTGGCATGTTTGTCCATGACTGGCTAGGGAAAAGGCGTTCTTCAACAATTCGGGTCCTGGAAAAGACAGTCACATGGAAGGAAGGTGTGTGTGTGTGTGTGTCCAGGAGGATTATGGGTTAGGGAGTCTTGGAGGAAGGCTGACTCTGCCAAGAATTTCTAATTTGGGCCTCCCCTGGTGGCACTGCTGTTGAGCGCTGGGCTGCGAAGCTGCCCTCAGCCTCTGCAGCGCAGGTTCGATTCCCGGCCGCCAGCAAGGATCCCACATGGCCTGCCGCTCCCCTCAGCAGTGTATTTCGTCAGTCTGCCTGTTCTGTTCCCTGTTCTGGCTCTGGTGAATTCTCTCACTCTCCCATGCTTCTGACTGTACCCAGTGCTTGTATAAATAAATAAAAATAAATATTTTTTTTAAAAAAAGAATTTCTAATTTGATTCATGGATGTGCAGACATCCAAAAGACACATGATTGCATGAAAGGTGGCATTGCCTACTGCAGCCCAAAACTGACTGCTCAGAACTGGTCTCCTGGTCAGCATCAAAGAAGAAATGAATGTCTTTTACTCTTAGATTCTCTCCCCTCTGTAATCTCCTCCCCAAGTGTTCCATGTTCATTTGTCCCCATTTTTAGTTCCATTGGAGTTCATCCCTTTCCCTGTCTTTTGCAATTCTTTCTTATTGTTTGGCCTCTTCTGGGAAAATTGTTTCCAGTGGAAATTCCAGTGGAAATTCAACTGATATTTCAGTTGTTATCAAGCTGCAAAGGATCTGATAAAGTATTAGATATAGAATTAGTATTAGATAATAATTATATATGGAATTTGACTCCCTCTGTGGCTTATCTTGACTCTTAGTATTAAAACATTGTTAATTCAAAGGCCTCGTCTCTCATTGCAGGATCCTGGATATAAGATAGACCAGGGGTGATAAGAGAGCCCCCCTGCTGGGGGCTGTTTACAGCAACCTTCACTAGTGCCTCACTTCTGATTATGTCCCAGCTCTGCATATTAAATTCCTATATGAGTGGGAGGAGGATGGTTTCCATTCCAGGGAATTTTCCGTTCTATTTTTTAATCTGTCGAGTGTTTCAAATATGTAAACTTTAACTAACATCTGAAAGCTGTCCAGACACAATGATAACACTGACCACCAAAAAAATATAATACAAAAATACCAGTGGACATAGCTTTGGGCCTAAAAGTTCTGTGAAAATAGTATTAGGGCTGAGGAAACTCAAGTATCCTGCTGTGGGCATAAATGCTCCACACCGATGTCTTTTGGATATAGAAGATTTGGAAGAAACAAAAAAAAAATTCACACACGTATGGACTGATAAGGACATTTAGAGAAAGAGGAATATACCTCCTCTATGACTAGGTTGGAGAAGTGAAGATGCTTTTTTAGTAGAAATAAGGTAATCATGGCAAAGGAGCTGAGGAAAAAGGGAGTTTTGACAATAATATAAGAAGAGGGGAAAACATTTGAACAGAAGACCTACTTAATATAAGAATAGCTACAAACCTGAAAAAAAAAAAAACACTACTATATGGATCATGGGGTTTCCTTATCCCCTCCCCAATGCATTAAATTTTAAAGAAGTTACCCTTAAATGTGGTGTTTAGCTGAAATTTACTTTGCCTGCTATAAATTGTATCTTACTTAGAAGCTGAAGTTTGAGAATGAAGTTATAATCCACAGGTATTTTAGACAGTTGTGATTTGAAGTGGAGCATTTCTTGGTTAAGGGATAAAGTGGCAGGTGTTAGCTAACTGCATACTTAAACTTTGTGGGCAGCAAATAATGACTGTGTCTTCAGAGAAAGACCAAAAACTATTTGGCTAACAATCTCATAAACACCAAATAACTTTTCTGTAAGAGGGTCATTTGGTATCCTACTATTTTGCCTTTTGCAGGGTGGAATAGGCCAGAGCTGTCAGATGATATGTAGGTGATGTGGACCCAGGCTTTGCTTTCTTGCGGTCAGGTGGGTGTGAGTCTTTGACAAGGACTTCAAGAATCATGGGGCAGGTGAGAGAGTGGAGTGCATGAGAAGTGGGGGAGCAAAGTTCAGAACTAGAGGGATGCACACTCTGAGGTGTGGCAGGAAAGTCAGATACAGAAAACCAGCGGCCCGGGGCTGCTGAGAGCTCTAATAACAGTGTAGAGAGCTCTCCTCAGAGAGCTCTCCTTTACATTGTGTAAAGTTAAGGAAGCAGGTGATTGGTTGCCTGATCAGAAGTCACAAGAATTTATTCAGTGTCCAAGAAGTCATGGGTCTGCTTCCTTGGTGACAAAGGGCATGCCAGTGACAAAAATTGACTTGGTCTTAGGGGATGCAAGTTGTGAGTTCTGGCCTGGAGACAATAATTGAGGTGACAAAAGGGAGTGAAGACAAGGGAAGACCAGAAAGGGATGTTTGGGAATTAAAATTTTCCCTTGCTAATCTAGAAATCTCAGCCCTTCCAGGTTTCCTATTGGCTGTGGTTGGAGTGAATTTGTCGTTGTGATAACACACTTGAGTTTTGTGGTTGAACCAGCAAGTGTTTTAGGCTAAAGTCAACTTGGTGATGGAGAAGAGAGCAAGTTTTTCCAGGCCACTGTGACTTGCTGCTTGACTTCTGCTGTGCACTTGGCCCATCACATTGCTCTAGTGTGTGAGTTCATCTTTTTCTACTATGAATCCAAAAGGGCAGGGTGGGGGACACCAAGGCAGGGGGAGGAAAGGAGAGCTGGGGTTAGAGTGCTGGGTATGGAGATGGAGAAGAGACTGAATAAGGAGAACAAACACCTTGAATTCAGTGATGATCTGGCCACATCTGGGAACCCAGCCACTTTGAGCAGACCATCTAACCCTTTGATCAACATACACTTACATGGCCTTTACTGTTGTACAATCATTTCAAGATCATCAATGGAGGAGATGTTTCCCTTTATGCTGACCTCCTATTAGAACATGTTTAGTTCACAGCAGTTACACCATGAGCTCATTGCCTGAGCCAAACAGCCCCAAAGCCATTGAAACTGTTTCAGTGCATCATCCCAGTGGCAAAGACTTGAAGAGCACTTAGGACTATCCAGGAACTGCTTCATACATTTGAATGTATTAATATTTTACTGAATCCTACAACAACCTTAAGAGGGAGGTAAAATGTCTACCCCTGTTTTACAGTTGAAAAACCTGAGGTACTGAGAGGTTAAGAAACATGTCCAGGGTCACAGGCTTGGGCTGTGTGCCGTCAGGATGGGAGAACATGCACAGTGTGTTCTTCATCAAATGCATGGTTTGGGTCCATGCAGACTTTGTCAAACTTACCTTAGAATGAAGGTTGATACTGAGCCAAAGTGCAGCCTGCCCTTCTACCCTCATGAAGCCAGTCTGCAACATATTAAAGGCCAAGAAGAGTGTGAGAACCAGTGAAACTTGACTTAAGAAAACAGATTTTAATCTTTTCCTCTCTACAAAGTTCATGTGAAATGTTAAAGTCCCTTAGTCTCAAATAGAGATAGTTAAACCTTTATTCTTTTTTTTTTAAATTTGTTTAAAAATTTATTTATTTATGCATACAAGAACTGGGGTACAGACCAGAGGTGTGGGGGGTGAGAGGATTCACCAGAGACAGAGTGGTACAGAACAGGCAGATTGACTGAAATACACTGCTGAGGGGAGCAGCAGGTGAGACAGGAGAGGTCTGCTGTGCCGTGTGGGTAGCTCCCTGGCCAGGAATCGAACTCATGCTTCAGTGGCTGTGGATAGCTTCATAGATTGTGTCTTAATGCCTTGCACCACCAGGGAGACCCAGATAGTAATATCTTTATTCTTCATGTCATCAGATTTGGGGTCATATCAGATGAAACCAGTTTGGGAAAGGATTTGGTAAAGTGTGAAAGAATGTGGACTGTCAGAGTTGTGTGGCTCCATGGAAACCTTTATTCATGGCACAACAAAGGACCAAAGAGCGATAAACTAATCTGCGTTACTTGGGAAATAAAAACAAGAAGCACTGTAGTCCCACAATGGAAGCCTGAAGTGGTGGGCTTGGGTCAGAGGACACATCTACCCTAACCCTTTATGATAACTTAATTATGTTCTCTTGGGGAAAGGCCATGAATGGCTAACTTATTCAGAGGTAGTGACGATGTTAAAGGTCACTGGTGAATGACCATATCTTTGGGTTTATTCCACTGCATTCCTTGCTCTGTATCTTAGGAAGACTTTCAAAGAGTACAATAAAATTTGCCCTTGTGAGTCTTATTCCAAAAGCAGTCAGGGTCCCAGAGAGAAAATTTCTTCTTCAAAAAACTAACCTAAGTGACTCTGAACTCAAGGCCACAAGTTAAATGCGATTCACATTAGTGTGACTAAATTTTCTACTAATGACTGTTCAAAGGCTGAGAAGGAAGACATTGGTCAAGTTGGAAAGCTCCCAGGAGACACAACCGTCTCAAATCACAGCCATAGCACACGCAATCTGATTGACTTGCTGACTCTTCAGTAGACACATGGAAGATATAAGTCATTGAGAGTTAGTTTGAGTGAAAAGTAAGAGGAAAAAAAATATGATCAGAAAAAGAAATCCTAAGGGACATTTATCTGAAGACATATCATACAAAATTTCCAGTGATGCTGAAAAAAAGCATGCACTATTTGTTGGGTTGAGTGTTCCCTGTTAAATTATTAGGACTCCTCAGTCTCTGATACCCACCAATGTAGTTTTTCAAAGTTTCTCTCCATTTACTAGTAATTTTCAGGCTTGGCCTATTAATTTCTACACAGTTGTGCTAAATTCTTTGTTGATAAATCAATATCTCCCTTTAATATTTTTTAAAATTTAGTGTTTTCTACATTTTGAGGATTTTTGCTTAGGCACATGAAATTTATTATTACTATAATTTCATTATAATTATCCTATTATTATGATGTTGTGCCTGTATTTATCCTTATAAAGATGCTTTGCCTTAAATTTGTCTCCTATCAACAATGCTACATCAACTTATTTTGGATTTTTTCCATAGAATGTATTTGTCTATTCTTTTGGTTTCAACCTTTCTGTATAGTTTAGCCTTCGGTGCATAATTTTAAAGTTGCTTCTTGGACTTTATTTTATTTTATTTAACATTTTGATTCTGAAGTATAATCTGTGTAGATTTATTTATTTATTATTTTTTTAAAAGAGTTATTTATTTATGCATAGAAGAACTGGGGTATAGGCCAGAGATGTGGAGGGTGAGAGGATTCACCAGAGACAGAGTGGGGAACAGAACAGGCACACTCACTGAGGGGAGCAGCAGGCGAGTCAGGAGAGGTCTGCTGTGCCATATGGTTAGTTTCCTGGCCAGGGATGGAACTTGCGCTGCAATGGCTGTGGACAGCTTCATAGGTTGCATCTTAACCCCTTGCACCACCAGGGAGGTCCTGTATATATTTATTTTGCATAATGATATGTCTAGATTTATTTCAACTATGTTATCTAGAATCTTTTCATTCTTTACCTTTTCCATCTCCTTTCCTTTGTTTTCTCCTGCCCTGTTTTTATCCTTCTCCTGTAGTTCTGTTTTTATTATTCTCTCTGTTGGATTGGAACATATGGATTGTATCCTTACTTTATTATTTTTTTTAAAGATTTATTTATTTATGCATACAAGAACTGGGGTACAGACCGGAGATGTAGAGGGTGAGAAGATTCACCAGAGACAGAGCTGGGAACAGAACAGGCAGATTGATGGAAGTACACTGCTGACAGGAGCAGCAGGTGAGTCTGGAGAGGTCTGCTGTGCCATGTGGGTCATTCCCTGGCCATTGCAGAAGCTGCGGACAGCTTCATAGTTTGCATCTTAACCTCTTGTACCACCAGGGAGGCCTTCTTTACTTTTTTAATGGTTACTCTAAATTTCTATTACATACATTTAACTATACATTATTCTCACACTGTTAGTAGACCTGACAAGGGTTTTCACACACTTTGTCCTACTATTTGTCAAGCTTGTTACTGTTATCAAGTAAATTTTAGCCTTTAACAGATTTTTTCCAATTAAAAGATTATAACCATAACCAATTAATGTTAACAACAACAAAATTAACAACAATGAAGAATACCCCCAAATTAAAAATATCTAAGAAAATACGTGATTGCTATTATTTATTAAATTTCATGCCAAATCCCTATTCTTGCTTTTCTTCTCTCATAACACATTCCTAGGAAGTTCTTTTGGGGAACTCTGTGGGCGGTAAATAACTATAATTTTAACAAGTTTGGAAATGCTGTTTCTCCCTTCTCACCCCACCCCCTCCACACTGTTTAATGATAGTTTAGCTGGGTATAAACTCTAAGCTTGATTGTTGTTTTCTCTTTACTTTTAGAATTTATCTTTTAGAAGATTGCTGATTAATTTCCATTTTCTTCTAGGTGATTTCTTTCATTATTCCCAAAGTCTTTAAGGTTTTTTAAATTTAATTATATATACATATATATGTTTGCTTTATTTTGCATGTTTTTATAATGTTGATATTTCTGGAGGTGAATAAATTTTTATTCTTAGTGTTTGTGATCCATTTTCCATCAAAGGGCTTTATTATTCTTGATTTCTGTGAAATTAGTACGCTGCTATTCTATTTCTTCCATTCTTTTTTTGTGAAACTCCATTCAGACGTAAGTTGAGAATTTAAATTAATCTGCATGTCTCTGAAATGGAATTTCTTTCTTTTTTGTCTTTTAAATGTTTGTGCCATTCTATAATGTATTCTAGTTTTAATCCTGTTAGATGCAAGGGCATCACTCTTGTCCCCTTAAAAACATGGCATAAGGGTTTGAAGGCTGTGGTGTTTTTCATATGAATATAAAATAAATGTCCACATTGAACAACTAAAGTAATAAACTCAGGTTGAAATTCTTACTTAATAAAATATTGCACAACATTTTGGATTCAAGTATATCATCAGCATGTAATGCACAGCCATTCCAATCTGACCTTAGACCTCCAGGTCTAAGTGCACACACTTTCCTTTTCTTAGTATACTGATATAATGTTCCTTAATGAGCTATGATTCTTTATCTGTTATTTCCTTCTTCTGAAATGCCTGATCATCTTTTGAGACTCATTTCAAATCTAACAATTCTTATAAGACCTTTCCCAGTTTTACCAGAATAGTGCTTACCTCCTTGCATCTGTAAAAAAATCATAATAAATTATAATTTTCTGCATAAGGTCTATTTTTCAGGGATACTTTAAGAGCTATTTGAGGGCAAGAAGTAACTGTCTCTGTACATCCAGCATCCAGATCATTGCCTGTCAGAAGTTGTCATGAAATGTTTTTTGGATGAATTTTCAATGACAAAGAGAATTCATTATGGTTTAAAACAAATCTTTCTCTTCTTCCAAATTTTTATTCTGGACTATCCTCCCCTGACAGTTGGAGCTGCTTTTGATTTGGTATTGTTCTTTTTTTCTCTCAAGAGCTTGCAATCACATCCTGCAAAGAGGAACTCAACAAGCTCAGTTCTGTCCTCTCATTACATGGACTCTGACACTCTTTTTGCAAATAACTGGGATCAGCAAGTTCTCAACCCTATTCAGTAATGGCAGTTCCCTCTTGCATTTCAAAGCCGACATGGGAAAGACAATCTGTCTGGTTTTGATTGGTTTACACTTAACTCGTCAAAAATGTGTTTTGTAACACATAGTCCATGTCCAAGAGGTCTTGCGAGATTTCTAAAGCTTTTCCCACACCCTTTTCTTCTCACCCTCAAAAAAAGAAACAGTGTTTTGCCAAAAACAAATTATACCAATTCTCAAAAAGGACTGTTCTTGCATAGGAATCTTCAACCCACAAGAGTTCATCTTGGGCCTGACTTGGCCAATACTTGCTTTCACGGAGCTGTGTGTCTATCATTTGCCTCCAACTCCGGTAACCCAGCTGAGCTTGAGCCTCCTTTCTATCCCTCCAGGCTATAGGCCTTGACTAAGAGCAGACTAGAGACAGTCAGGGCACATAGTGGGAAAGTGGATCTGGGTAATGGTCTAGGGTTTATGTATTGTAAGTGCTTCCCAATGGCTGGTTGTGGTCCAAATATCCATTTGTTAAAGGGCAAGGAAAGATTTTTTTCTTCTTTTTTAAGAAAAATGAAGACTTGTTGGATTTTTAACTCAAATTTTATCTAATAGATTGAACTTACTGGGAGGAAAGTACAGAAACAAAATTCCAGAACTCCATACTTATCAATAACTATACTAAATTCATGCAAACCCAGAGGCTTAATTCTTTCTGTACAAACAACAAAAACTCCTTAAAATGTTTTATAGAAACAAAAATGAATGTAAAATATGTAAAAGAAAAAAAATGGAGTTGTAAACATGTATAATTTGCAGAAATCCAAAAAAGCAATTTAGGAAGCATCTCAAATACATTGTAAACTGTTATAATCAGTGTGCTGACTGCTTCTTTTTCTCCAGGAAAGTCAAACAGAGGGAAATATACAGTGTCTTTCCCACAAATTTTGTTTTACTGGCACTTCCAACGACCAATAGACAGGTAAGATTGTAGAACAAAAAATAAAAGAGACTAGTCATTCAAATTCAATACTTAATAGATAGTTTCAGTAGCAGAAATTGTTGAGAAAATTAGTGAATTGAAGGATAAATCAGGGAAAATCACCCAGGAAGCATTAAAAAAAAAAAAAAAAAGATGAAGACATAAGATGTCATGTGATGTGGGAAAGAGATGATCCAGCAATTCTCAATGGAAATAATATAGTCAGAGGGAGGCACATTTGGAGAAATTCTGATTGATAATTTTCCAGATTTGAAGAAATAATTAAATCCTGAGATTGAAGAACCACATCTTGAAGAATATAAACCCAGACAATTAAAAAAAAATCCACACACCCATACATTGTAATAAAACTGTAAAATTACCAATGAGAAAAATCCTAACAGCAATCAGAAAAAGAAGACGGATTATCTTCAAAGGAACCAAAATTAGACCAACAGAAGTCTTCTCATTAGTGAAATGAAACATATTGATAGGAAAATATCTTCAAAGTGCAGAGAAAAAATAGCTATCACTTTAGGTTCTACTTATTATGATGTTAGAATTTGGTTGTTGGACCTAAGACTAAGAGTACTTACTATTCACAGGTCTATTACTATATGTACTTCAGTAAGAAGCTAATTTAATTCAAGGGGAGTATAGAGATGAACTGGAATTATATTTTTAGCAGTAGAATCACTTTTTAAACTCCCAGTCATGCTCCTGATAAAGTGGGAAAGTTCTGTTAGAGAGAAATTAAAATGTTTTGGGAGTTTATTTGAAGTTCTGCCTTGAATTTCTACTATTTTTTTAATGTTTTTTTCAATATTGACCAGAAATAAGAGAATATTTGTTCAACACTTAGTGTATTGGGATACTTATTTCTGGTAACAAGGTGCTACCAATAGGATTTTGAAATTTTACTAAAATGTTTATTACATTGAGGTAGAACTTGAGTAACTCTCATTAAATTCTGAAAATATCTTAGCAGAATTCTTTTATGGTACAAATACTGGTTTTTCATTTTTATTTTTGTGTCCTAAATGTGTGAATTACTTGTATGTTTGTAAGGATTGCTTTAGGAATCATTTTAATCATTAACAGGATGTAGAAGGAACACGGCAGAAAAAACAAGGCAATTTCAAGTCTTCACATATTGGCAATATGAACTTGAGAAAGTTATTTAATTTCTATGAGCTATAATTTTCCTCATTTGTAGTATGGACATAATAGTCATTTCCTCTGAGTTATCATGATGACTAGGGGGACTATTGGATGGGCACTCTTCCCAGCTATTTGTTATGTTAGAAAATCCAACACAGTCTCCCAAGAGAATTGTTCCCTGGGTCACAGGAGTATTGGAGTGTAAGCTCCATCTCATCCTGACACTGTATTAGTGCACTAATAGTGTCAGAGCCCTGGATGCATCCTCTTCTTTCAGAAACCTGAGATTTCATGTCATGGGAATTGTTTCCCATGTCACTGTCCTTGATTCTTTGTGGATTCTAGATCAACAGATGTGGTCATTGAGTGTATGAAAGAAGCCCTGCTTTGGGATGAGTAGTATCAGACGATTTCCAGTCATGGTCAACATTCATCGGAACCTACTGAGGTTCTCATCCACCAGGGATGTATCATAGAACTGTGGCTATCTTTCTCTTTCTAGTCAGTTTTCCTAATAGTATCTATGACTCATTTAAATAACACACTAGTTCTTCTCGTGGGAACTAATGTATATTCACAACCTTTAGCTATACTTATCTAATACTATGGTATAAGAATTTTAGTTTTCTGAACAAAAGCAACTTGTATAACTAGTTTAGTTTAGGAGAAAGTAGTTTTTCTAAGGCATCACCTTGCTGCATAAAGTCTGTACTTTGGAAAATTATTCAGGATCCAGGATTTGGGTCCTTTGGCTGATATATGGATGGGACTGGTTGGCTTATTTGCCTCTCTTTTCTGGCTTAAGGTGAAAGCAGAATATTTGTTGTAAAATAATATGCTGTTAATGGAAAGAAAGAAAAACAGAGAGAACAAAGAACTCAAAGGAAACTAGGATGTATTTTGCATATGGTTTGTGTCAGGTACAATGGAAGATTCTGTTCAGTATTATTCTATTATACTCCCATTTTATAGATGATGAATCAATATTCAATGAAGCAAAGTGAGCTTCCAAATACTCTAAAATCAGTGCTGTTTATACTACATCATATTGGCATATTATAATTTCTGTTGTAGAGGAATTTTGGTGTGAGTCACAGTTTGGGATATACAAAATATATAGTACCTTTAGGGGATCAGAGCCTTATAGGGATCAACAATTTTAAGTGCTGATTAATACGTGGATGGTACAGACCAGAGTTCCCAATGGTGTAGCTGCCTTCTTAGAGGGTATTTGGAAATATGGGTGTTTATGTTGTCTCAGTGACTAGTAGGTGCTCGAGGATGAGTGGGCTGGGCTAGTGATGCCCCATTGTGTGGAACAATTGGGTAAAAGGAAACATTTTCTCTTCCCAAATGCAAACACCTTATCTGTTGAGGAAACACTTGTATAGAAAATGTTCTAGTAATTGAGATACAAAAAATATCATTTTATCCCTGCAGATAAAAAAAAAAAAAACTTCATCAAGGGGATGCTTTCAATTATGCTTTTAAGGAAAGATTTTGAGAGGGCACATGGCAATGAAACTCTTAAGTAGATCTGAACTGCATCTTTTTTCCTGGTGCAACATATCAATGACAACTGATGACTGTGCTATGTGAACTTGGCACTGATATCTTCTGAGGTGTTGTGTGCTTTGAACCTGCTCCCTCTCACTCCTCCACCCCTGACTTAGCCAACCCTCACTGGTCTTTGAATAAGCCAGAAGGGCAAAGATAAATACTGGAGGTTTCACTTATATATGGAATATAGAGAAACTAAACAAAGGGTCAGACCAAGACAAACTTTAAAACAAATCCTTGAAAGCTCACAATAATAATCCTGAAGCAGCCAGTGAGTGGGGAAGAAGGAGGGGAGGTAACAGGGTGGGGGGAGCACAGTGGGCTATGGGAGAGGACCTTGGGTGCTTTTGTGGTAGCAGAATCATGGTGTCCACACTTGAGGAAAGAAATCCTATACTGTCAAAAAATTAACAGCGATGTAAGAAAATGATACTTCATTAATAAATAAATAAAATTTAAAAAAGAAATAGGAGCAAAAACAAAGCATGAGGACAGAGAGAGACCCAAGATGTGAAAAAATTGTTTTTGCTGGAGAACATAAAAAATATATATATAACTGATTGAAAAAATTATTACCTGGTTGAGGGTAATAAAAACTTTAACTCCATCTAAAAATTTAGAATTGTATTTGGAGTCAGAAGCATTGCTGTAATGTGCCATACAGAAGATGTTAAATGGGAGAAAGAATGGACAACTAGTTAAGCACCTGTTGTACATGTGGGGATTCACATAGGTTTAAACTAGAACAGAGATTGTGGTAGACAGAATAATGACTCCCTGGAGTGCTTTGTGTTCTATCTCTTAGAGCCTGCAGTTATATTATATTATATATCAGAAGATTTTGTGGATATGATTAAGTTAAGGGCTTGAGATTAAGAGATAATCTTGGATTATCTGGGTGGACTAAATAAATTCCTTGTAAGGGAAAGTGAGTGGAAATGTGCTGTCTATATTTATATATGTGATACAGATTTTGATATAGATGTTGAGAGAGAAAGATATTTGAAAATGTTTTGGATAATTTGTTGCTGAGTTTGAAGATGTAGGAAGGAAAGATAAGCAAAAAAATACAGATAACCTCTAGATGCTGGAAAAGATGAGGAAACAAATACTCCCCTAGAGTCCTCAGAAGGAATACAGACCTCCGGACACACTGGTTTAATTGTCGTCTGCATTCCATAATGCTGAGATAATATATTTGTGTTGTTTTAAGTTACTATATTAGTTTTAGCATCAATAAGATATGAATACAGAGATAGTGAAAGTGAAATTTTCCAGATGAATTCTGGAGATGTTTTCGAGGAGAAAATTTGATGGAATTGATGATTGAATGAGGATGAAAACCAAAAATTGACTTTAGGTATTCCAGACTGGCTGACCGGTATACAATTTATGACTTGATGAAAACAAAGGAAAGTTTAGATGAAAGGACAGATTTGGGTAGAAAGGTGACCCGTTTGTTTGGGGATATGTAGAGTTTAAAATGATGGGTAGACAAGTAGAAAGTCATTGGTATTTAGAGGTTCTACTGGAGCTTAGGAGAAAAATTAATCTGTGTTAGATTTGCTCAATGATAAGGAAAAACTAAGAAAGTGAAAACTATTTCTCAAAAATATAGAAATTTCTGGGAAGAGAAAAAATGAGAGAGTGAGGGGGGAAGGAAAGGAAGGGAGGGATGAAGAAGAAAATAACTTATAAAATGTGGAAAATGATGTTTTAGAAAATGAAAGAAGGAAATCAAATCATTAAGATAATTTAGTGCCAAAAGTCTAAGGGAAAAAGTTTCATGTAAGTTTGGTTAATCATATCACAGAGAAGGTAAGGAGAGGGGGAGCCAGGGTTGGTTGTTGGAAGATTATTTATTTATTTATTTATTTATTTAATTATTTATTTATTTATTTATACATACAAGAGGTGGGGTACAGACTAGAGGTATAGGAAGTGAGAGGATTCACCAGAGATAGAGTGGGGAGCAGAATAGGCAGACTGACTAAAACACACTGCTGAGGGGGGCAGCAGGCAAGTCAGGAGAGATCTGCTGCACCATGTGAGTTGCTCCCTGGCTGGCTGGAGGATCGAACTCATGCTGCAGAAGCTGTGGACAGCTTCATAGGCTGTGTCTTAACCCCTTGTGTCTTAACCCCACCAGGGAGGCCCGGTTGGGAGATTCTTGAAGGCCATTTTATTGGAAGTCTTAGAATGGGAACTGAAATGTACAAAGTTAAAAAACACATCAATGATATCAAGGAGATATATATATATATATTCATATCTATATATATGTATATAACAATAATGGATGTTTATTGAGTACTTACCTTACAATCTCAACTACACTCTCAAATAATACTTCATCAGAATACTTCATCAGAATACTTATACTTCATCAGAATACTGAAGCCAGTCAACATGAATGGAAATATCCCTTATTTTTCTATCACCCAAACGGAAATCCATCCACTCCTGGACCCATCTTCTGTGCTGTGTTATGGTTCGAATGGCCCTCCCCCATGACAGAGTCCACTCCTCTAGGCTGAATGCTTCTTCTCAGCATCTCGATGACTGTCTGTCAGGTAGTCTCCAGTCTATCTGGTACTGTCAGGGATCATCCCTAGCTTCAAAAAAATACTCTTTTTTTTTTTTTTTAAGATTTCATTTATTTATGTATAGAAGAACAGGCCAGAGGTATGGGGGTGAGAGGATTCACCAGAGACAGAGTGGGGAACAGAACAGTTCCTCAGACTGACTGAAAAATGCTGCTGAGGGAGCAGGGGGCAAGTCAGAAGAGGTCCAGGGATCGAACTCATGCTGCAAAGGTTGCGGATAGCTTCATAGGTTGCGTCTTAACCCCTTGCGCTACCAGGGAGGCCCTCAAACAAATATTCTTTACTATGTTTTATCTTAGAAAAAAATCTCCTACTCCTCAATTCCCAAAAGTTACGGTTGCATTACACTGGAGTGGTTTTGTTAAGTTTATCCTCAGCTTAAATATTATAAAACCACAGGCCTTCATTGTGTCCTTCTTAATCTCCCCCTCAGTAGACTGTAAGCATCCTCAACTTGCCATAGAAAATGTATCATTTTCTAAACATACTGAAGTGATAAAAGTTGAGAAGCACCCATCAAGGTGGACATCATGGCTCAGATCCTGCTCCTTTGTCGGCAACCAAAGTTTGCCAAGAAAGAGAGACAGTGCAATGTTATCCGGGGATCCATTACCAACAGGCACCTGGTGAGTGGGAGCTTCTTAGGGAGGCCCTGAAACCTCATTTCCCTGAGAGAGTTGTCTCTTCCCTCTGTATTTGTGGTTGTCATGGTGATTGACAATGATCACCATGCAGTTACTGATGCTGATATGCTGCTCAGTGAGATATACAAGGATCTTGTTTTTAAAACAAGGAGTGAAAAATTCAGGGTTATAGAAATGTCTAGAAGTTTAGGTCTTGCTGACACATGGAGGAGTAGACCAGTAACATAGTTCTGAAAAAGTCCAGTCTGAACCTGCAGAAGGAAAAAATTCTCAACTTTAGAATTTAGAGCTGGAAGGGATCATGGGTATTATATAGCCCTACATTTCAAAAAATGTTTCCCAGAATGCTTGTCTCACAAGATGCCTTTAAATACAAAAAAACCTCCAATCAGTTTTGTTTGATAAATACGAAAAAACTAAATCCCCTTAGGAAAATTAGAGCCTAAAGTATTTGGGAAATACCAGGATAAAGACAATTCTTACCTGAGATTTTGCAAATATAATTGAACCACTAAACACTAATCATCCAACAGAATTAATGTTCTCAAGAGTTCATTCTGAGGATCAATTATCTAATCTAATCCCTACATATCACAAAGGGTAAATTGAGCTTCATGAAAGCAAGTGACTTATCCAAGGAGAAATACACAGCTAAAGACACCATTCCTGATTTCAGTGTACTTTAGAAGGTGACCTTTACCATGTTATACATATTAAAAAATATTAATAATTAGTAGGCATCTAATATAATTATGGTTATTCATCTAATTATTATTAATTCACCAAAATATTAAACCTATATGAGAAAAATGTTCAGCAGCAAAAGGATATTTTTTGAAACTAAAAAAAATCTAATTTTCAGTCAAGTGGCAACTCCCATTCTAACATGCATTTAGATACCAGAGGTTACACTTTACAAAAGTTTTTTCTTTAAACCTACACTTTTAGTATATTTTAGCTTACTTGTGATACAAAATTAACAATTTTAGATATTAAAGCATATATGATGTTCCTGGCACTGTATGAAAGGTTTTGTGTGTATTTTCTCCATTTTTTGTAACAATAATTCTCTAAGGTAGTTGACATCATCACCTCATTTGAAGTGGAATGTGAGACTCAAAGAATTAAGGAGACTGGCCAAGTTTGCAGAGCACATAAGTGTATGAGCAGAGTTTTCACCCAGATCTAAACGACTTGAAAGCTTTTAGTCTTAACCATCATGTTTTCATAATATTCAGGAAGCAGTGTGGACTCAGAAGACTCCACATTGACATCTTAAAGTGTCTCAAATCATCAACCCCCAGTAGGAAAAGCAAGTGATTCAATAGCTAAAGAATTCATACTAACACCATGACATGTTGAGCAAGGCTCCAGCCTGATATTTATTCTATGTCCTTCCATAAATCATGAAGCCTTAAGAAAGAGGTAGACTTTGTATAATCGACTTTGAAAAAGACCACAGAGGCCAGAGTTGCATCATTAGGTTAGGTCTGTAACTGATCATCTGCTTTGTCATCACTTGACCAGTTGAGTAAGACAGGCCATGAGAGAAAACATCAAGGACCTACATGCAAACACACAGACACAATATTACTTGCCTTCTCTTTTTTTGTGACCTCTTATGGAATGCTGTGGGAAAACATTCAATTCCTAAAGTTCCATTGACTACTGGGACAAAGATATTTGAATTATATCCTGCTACGAAACCATAATTCAGAATAACACGGGTCCTGCTGTAAGTGTACTTGTAAATTTCGTTATTTTTTTTTTCTAAGTGAAATTGCCTTAGTTGGAGATCCATCTATTTTACAATTTATTAGATAAGAAAACAATTTAATTAGTTTTAGGTAGAAATGTATAGTTAACCTATAGAAGGACATAAAATTTCCCATTCACATTGCTCAAAACCATGGTTAGATCCATTTCCTTTTTCTGAACTTCACAAGAGCTGTTGGTATGAATATATTTCAGTTTCAAATAATCATCTAAAAATGGAGTATTGACTGCCTATTTTTGGCCAGGCTCTGGCAATGCACTAGCAAACAAGGTAGGCAGATTCTTTGATCTCATGAAGCTTGTGTTCTCCCAGGGGTGGCAGGCAATGGAAGAACAAATAGATAATAAAAAAGTAAAAAGGGGGTGGGATGGTAGAATAAGTCCCACTCAGTGAATTCAAATAGGTGGTTGTTAAAGAGCTGGGGATCTACTTTAGACAGGGTGGTCAAGGGTAGCATCTTAGAACAGGGTTTCACAGCTTGAGATCAAAATGATAAGGAACTAGATCTATAAGGTTGGAACCAAACATTCTTCCTAAATGAGAAAATGGAGACTGAAAGAGATTCAGTGACTGAAAAATCATACAGTTAATCCATGATGGTCTTGGACCTCAACCTCAAGTCTCTGAGTCCAGTAATGGTGCTGTTTTTACCCACCATTAACTTCACCAGTAGACAGTATGTCTAAATAATATTCCTTACTGCTTTTGTCTATTATAAAAGCAAGGTGAAGTAATATATAAATGGTAGTTTTGATAATTTAATGCATGTTTGTTTCTAAATTACTTCTAAATTGAGTAAGAAACTTGTAGTTTGGACATTTAAAATAAATGTAATCAACTCAGTCTCTTGCTGGGTGATTGTTTATTTTCTGGTGGAAAATGATTTTACCAAGCCAGTTGATGAGTTTCTTTCTACTTTCACTCTGATATCAGCATTTCTTGGTTTTAGTAAGTAAAAGGCATACTACATACCAGTCCTGAAAACCCTGCTTAATTCCTGGGATTTATAATTTCTAGTTCCCTCTCCACTAGTAGCTTGCTGGAATATTCAGAGCACTTGGGCCTCTCTTGGCAGGATTCCAAGTCAATTCCTTTGAGTGGAAGAATGCCATTATTACAGCTTGAAAAAATATCTACAGTTCATGACCATAGATGATTAAGGTATTTTTTAAGAGAAGTGCTGACAAGAATCTTTTCAGAATGGATTAAATAAAAACACATGAAGAGATATATAAAAGGACATGTCATCTATCTATCTATCTATTATCTATCCATTTATCTATCTATTATCTATCTATCTATCTATCTATCTATCTATCTATCTATCTATCTATCTATCTAAGCTTAGAGGCAAAGGTTTCCCTGAATCTTTGTAGGAAAAATAGTCAACAAGTATACTAAAATCCTTTGTTACTGGGACTTGAAAATTTCACTTCAATCAGTGCAGACAAAAAAAAAAATCGGGTCTTAAAAACCCAACTTAATTATAGTCATAATTGGTGAAAACTTATTTAATTTGCTTTTATTAATATTAATTCATATATCCTGAAAACTGTATACATCTGTAGTTTTAGGTGTACATCATTCTAATTATGAAACATCATTATCATCTCAGAAAGAAGCACCATGCCACTGTGGTCACTTGCTATTCCTGCCTTCCCTGGTACCTTGCTACTAGTCATCTCTGTTCTTTCTCTATGGATTTGCCCATTCTGTACATACCATATGAATGGAACTATGCAAAATGTGGCATCTATGTCTGGCATCTTTCACTTGACATCATGTGTTCATGACTTACCCATATTGAGTATAAACCAGTATTATATCCCTTTTAATGGTTAATAATACTTTATTATATGATTATACCTCATTTATTTATCCATTCATGAGTTGATGGGTATTTGAAATCTTTCCACTTTCTATCTATTAAGAATAAAGCTGTTATAAACAATTGTGTGAGATATTTTCTCTGGATATGTGTTTTTACTTCTTTAAGAGTAGAACTTGCAGATCATATGGTAGCACCCTATTTAATGTTATGAAAAATTGCCAATCTGTCTTGCACAGCAACTGTACCATTTTATACTCCCACCAGTAGTGTAAAGAATCCAATTTTTTCACTTCATTGCCAACACTTACTATTTTCTTTTAAAAAAATAATAGTCACCGTAGGATCTCTCATTGGACCATCACATGAGTGATATCTCACGTGCTTTTGATTTGCATTTTCTTAGTGACCAGTGATGTTGAGCATTTTTTCATATGCTTAGTCTCAATTTGGGTTATTTTTCTTTGTTCTCTCCCGTAAGACTTCTTTATATATTCTGGATACTAGATCCTTATTGGATATATGTTTTGCAAATATTTTCTCTAATTCTGTAGATGTTTAGTTTTTTAATATATACATTCAGGATCTGGAGAGCTAGCGAGGTATATATGTATTATGTTTGTCTATACATTATTCATCTTCTCCCCTCTTTATCTGACTGTACTCTTCTCTCCTCTTGCATCTATTAGTATCCAACCAATCAATACTAATTATCTCCCCAATTTCCTGTCACTTCTAGTTGAGGACAAATAATTGAATCAAGCCAGGCCAATTGAAATACATTGTCAGAATTTTTCACTCTGCTTGGAGCTAAAGATTCTTTTTCTCTCTGTTGGCAAACCAGTGAGAATATAACAGTAAAACTACTATCTTCATGTTTTGCACATGGCAAAAAGTCCTTTGACAGTAGGAGAGAATGAAATCTACCATCAGAGAAGAAAAGCAGAGAATAACAGTTATGACTGTGTCGAGATCCCTGTTCCACTTGTGCCTTTTCCTCTGCCCTTCCTTGTCACATAAACAAACAAATAAAGCCCTGATTGAGTTGGAGTGGGATTTCTGTCTAACTGAAATTTAGCTCTTCCTGATTAAAAGCAGTTAGTATATGACTTATCAAAGACATTATCAACAAGTCTCGCATAGGGAGGATTTGTACCAGTTTGTCAACAGAAATATAGCAACTGGATTGAATTTGGGGAAATACACACAGACACATCTGGGGAACAAGATAAAAATATTTGAGTTTATGGAAAAAGATTTATAGAGAAAAGTCATTCCAAAGTAGTTACGATGAATGGCAGATGACAAATCATACCACATGAATCAATGATATGAAATGACAAATAAAATGGTCTTTGAGGTAGAGAAGAAGTGGGAATCAAAGGTATTGTGAGTCACAGGCATTTGTGCTAAATGTACTTGCAAAGTCCTTCATGGGGACTAGTTGTCAAAACAGCTGGCATGTCTCCATAGGAATGTGGCAGGGTTTTCTCCAGCTCCCTTCTGTGTCATCTCTCTGTACTTTTTTCTATGCTTCCGTCATACAGTATTATTAGCCTATTCTTTGTTTTTTTTTCTTTTATAGACTGAAAAGACCATACACATATTAGGAATCTTGATAAGTGAGATTTGGAATTCAAAGCAACTAATGAATAAATTACACAGAGAGCAAACAACAAGTTTTGTCTTGTTACTGGTTTCCATGCTATGACCTGAGGGTTTCTGACCTATAGGATTGTTGTCCCTTTGAGTTCCTTATTTTTCCTCCTTGAGGTTATAATTTATAGTTAGGAAAGATTTTGATCAGTAACCTTGGATAACTAGGTAGGTGACTGATGACAAATAAAAAAAAATGGAATGGAGAATAGAAACATTTAAAAAATCTAGCAGTTAAGCTGTTATGTTTTAACTTGCAAATGACTTAAAGAAAGGATTTAGGACTGAATAAACTAAAATAAATCATATATAAATGTTAAGCATTCTTGCAGGGGCTTTTGCATATCTGTGTTTCTGGGGTGATCTTTATTCCAAGCTGAGCTGCCATCCCCTCTCCTCAATCAAAAGTGTTTACTTTCAGTTTCTCTTGAATTGGAGTACTTGAGCATAGACTACAGGACCTATATCTATATTGTTTTCCTTGAGTGTTGGTTACTTAGTGCTGTGTAAGAAATCACCCCAAAAGCAAGTGGCTTTTTATTCTTTCACAGATTGTATAGATGATGATTTTGGGTGTGGTTCAATTGGGAGATTCCTGCTTAGAGTTTGTCATGAGGTTGCATTAAAGTATTTCCAGGCTCTAGTTATCTGAAGACTTGAAGTGGTTAGATGATTGGATGCCAAGCTCATTCAGGGTTATTGTCAGGAGTCCGCAGTCTCACGGGGGGGGGGGGGGGGGAGGGCATTCCATAGGTCAGCTGGGGATGAGTCCTCCCAATATGGCAGCAGGAGGAGTGAGCCAACAAAGGGAGCAAAATTAAAGCTGAAATGCCTTCCCTGGTCTACCACTGAAAGTCACTCTACACATCTCTGCCATGCTGCACCTGTCCCCGTGCTCCTACTTCTAAGGGGTCAGGGGAGCTAAGCTTCCCTACTCTTAATACATTAATAAAACATCCATGTAACTATTTTAAGATTACCGAAAGTAGTAAATATTAAAGATAATTATAATGGAAATGTAAAAACGACAAAAAAAATTCATTTAATAGATTACAAGACTTAAAAAAGGAGCAGGCTTTGATTAGTAGTAGAAGAGTCCATCCAGGGAAATTAGGGAGGAAATCTATCTTCAATTATTTAAAGACTAAAGAGAGGGTACAGTGTATACAAGCTATCTTTATATTTTCTTGTAATCATTAAAAAATATAATGTATAGAAGCAATATTGGCACTTGTTTAAAATAATGAGATAGTTTAAAAGTCTTTTTTAAAAAAAGATTTATTTATTTAGGCACACAAGAACTGTGGTGTAGGCCAGAGGTGCCAGGGGGAGAGGAGTCACCAGAGAGTGTGGGTAGCAGAACAGGCAGATGTACTGAAATACACTGCTGAGGGGAGCAGTGGGTGAGACAGGAGAGGTCTGCTGAGTCATGTGGGTTAGCTTGCTGGCTGGGGATGGAACTCATGCTGCAGTGGCTGGGATAGCTTGATAGTGCTGAGACTTAACCCTTTGTGCTACCAGGGAGGCCCACAGTGTTAAGGTCTTATAATGAAGTAAAGAGTTCACGGCTCCACACCTCCCCAACACTCTAGAGCACACAGGTCCTTCTGTTGATTCCCTTTGTAAATAAACTCCACATCTCCACATCTATGTTTTTACTATTATTTTTTGGTTTATCATTTTGAGGTGTTTTCTAGGATAAATGAAATTCTCTTACACTTCACAATTTTGATTCTTCTTATCAGTACTCTTAGTGGATCATTTAGTTGGAAAAGTGGGTTAAAGCAGGTAATCATAAAAATTATGAGTAAACTTTCTTAAGTTTTTTATTTTAACTGAAAGCATATGATCTTTTGATGTAGTGCCAGGGACTTCTTCTTGACTATGGGTCTTGCAAAAAACAAACCCAAGACACATCTATGATTGATTGCCAGTTTTGGTTTCTTTAAAGTGGTAAAAAAAATTAAAAACATTTGTAAGACAACTGAGTACAGAATGCTTCTAGAGTTTTGATTTTTTTCCTTCCCAGTCACAATTGTCACTCTGATTTTTAACAATATTTTTAGTGATTTGTGATTATCAAATCTTTCAACTTGCTTCATTAGAAACAAAGGACTCTTTGTCACACCCTTATTTCATTAGTTTTTGTAACATGAAGCAAAATCAAAGAAGTACCACAACAAATGCATTAGAATAAAATGATTTGGAAACAAAACCCACTGAGTTTTGGAAAGCACAGCACTCATCAGTGGGAGTCCCAGTGCCTGGCATCGGCCTTGGGCTCTCGCCTGCCCCTGCTCTTCTGGGGAACATACACTGAGCTCTGACCACGGCCACGGCAGGCTCCATTCATGCACATATTAACTTATTTAAGACTGTAAACAATCCTAGGATGTAAATTCTAGTATTATCCCTACCAGGGAAGTATCTGAAATTTGGAAATACCCCGAAGAGGTTATTTGTTGTGCTTTTCAGTCATCACTGAGACTTGACTTACTATTAACTGGGTTATTTTTCAACCACATAAGGCAATGAGTTAATTTATAGATTTTTGTCTGAGAGAGAAGCAAATAATTTATTTTTGAAAGAAGCAATAACCCCAAAGTTATGGTTTATGACTGTGTTAGACAGTGAATAGTTTTGTGCTTAATCCAGCAATCTTTATACCTTTATTATTTTAAAGTGAGGTTAACAATGATTTACAGCACACAATGATTTATAAGTTGCAGGAGTACACCCTTTCACATTGACACCCACCCACCAGCAAACATCTAGTTACCCTTCACCACCATCTAGTCAACATTGTCTCCCCATACCACCTTTCCCCAACCCCTACCCCTCTGATAACTGCTATTCTGTTATCAGAATCAAAGTGTTTGTTTTTGTTTGATTTCATTTGATCTTTTACTCTGTTTTTCATATTCCACATATGAATTAAATCATTTTGTATTTGTCTTTCTCTTTCTGACTCATGTCATGTTAGCATAATCCCCTCAAGATCCATTCATGTTATCACAAATGGCAAACTTTCTTTTTTTTCATAGCTTGTTAGTTTTCCGTTCTGTGTGTACATCACACTGTTATCCACTCATCTGTTGTGGGCACTTAGGTTGTCTCCATATCTTGGCTATTGTGAGCAGTGCTGCAATCAATGCAGTACATGTGTTTTTCAAATTAGCATTTTCATGTTCTTTAGACAAATAACCAGAAGTGTAATTGCTGGATTATATGATAGTCCTATTTTTAATTTTTGATAAATTTTAATAATGTATTCCATAGTGGCTGCAATAATTTACATTCCCATCTAAAGTTTCCTTTATTCTCCACATCCTCACCAACACTTGCAGTTTCTTATCTTTGATATTAGTTTTTCTCAAGTGTGTAGATGACAACTTATTGTGGTCTTGATTTGCATTCTTGTAAAAGTAAATGATAATGAATAATAATGATGATTAAAAATACAGCAATACTATTCTAATCTTACTCTAATATTCTAATTATTTGATTATACACACAACATTTACTTAACATTTGTATGAATCATGACTTTTGTCTTTTTGAAATTGTATTTCAACCTCCCTACTTTACAGATGAAGATAATGAAGCAGAAAAAAAATTAATATTTGTCCCAGGAAGCACAATTTTAGAAAATGACATACTAAGGGCATGCTTTCACTATACATGGGAATTTGTCAGCATAATTTGCAAATGGGAAGGAGAGTGTCAATGAATCTGGCAAGTGAATTATTTTGAGGTCATTTGAGAGGGCATCTGCTACAGTTAATTACTATTTTTGGTCAAGAACATAAATAACATTTGTAGTAATATGATTATGAACATATTACTGGCTTCAGATCCAATTAATCATATTTTCTGTAATATATAACTTTTCTTCTTTTCTTGGAATTTTTAATTATCTTTCTTTTTTATTAATATGCCAATTCATAAACATTTCTAAGCACCTATTGGGTAGCAGACAGACAATAAGGATACCTCAGTTAACAAAATAAGCAACCACCCCTCTGACATTTCACACTACTTACTGGGTAGGGAGAGGGAAGACAACAATCATAACAGCAACGCACAATTTGTTCAGCAGGATAAAGGACATGTCAGAATGCAGGCAATGCAATTTTAAATAAAGGAAAATTTGAATATAAATCTGAAAGAAATGAGAAAAGAAGGCACACGGATGACAAGGAAAAGATTTTCCCAAGTCCCAGGGACAGATAGTATGAGCACTCTAAGGCTGAGCCCTGTGTGTTCTGCGAATACCATGGAGACCAGTGTGCCTAGAACAGATTAGGTAAAGGAAAGAGTAAGAGGAGGGAAGTTAAGAGAAGCAAATAGGGACCAGGAGCTTGGTCTCTAATAGCCTTTTGGAAGATTGACTTATTTATACCTTCCTCCATCCAACCCTTTACGTGAGTTTGCAGTCCCTCCAGGTGGGGTTAGAGTGGATTTCTCTCCTCCATAGTTTTGGGGCTCAGTTATGTGATGGAGTTTGAATGACTGGATGTAGCGGAAGTGAGTGCATCAGTTCAAGTCCGGTTCCTAAGAAGCATCATGTTTCTGTTTGCTTTCCTGTACATTTGCCATCAATATGAGAACTTACCCCGGATAGCTGATGACCCTCCAAATTTTTCACATTGAAGCACATTAGTAATAGATCTAAGCCTAAGCCCAGTCTAGATCAGCAAACCCACAGTCAAGCTGCACCCCTCTAAGCAAGACTGTACATATTTATTGCTGCAAAATGTCACAAAACTGTTTCTTGCACAGGATTAATGATGTATTTTGATGGTTGACCCCCAAAATTTGTTAATGGTTTGGGTAAAGGTGTGAGAGAAAAAGGGAGATTATGGATGACAACCAGGACTTGACCCAAGAAGTTAGGAAGATGGAGTTGCCTTGAACAATGACAGGAAAGGCTGCAGATGGAGCAAAGCTCAGTGTCAGAGACATCAGGTGATTGATTGGCTTTGGAAATCTGAAGAAATATGTGGTGAAATTGTGTTTCTGGTAAAATGGGATAAGTAATCCAAACCAAGCTGCCACTGAAGACATCTCTTAAAATCTTGACAAAATATCAATAAAATATGCTTGAGGGCAATAGGGGGGAAATGAGAAATTAGGGCAAAATGGTGGGTCTGACTTCCTTCTTGCTTTTCTTCTGTGCATATTTGTTGACTCCAGAAGGGCTGCTAAGAAGCTAATAGTTTTTGAACTCTTCTCAGGGATTAACTCTAGGGCCCAAAAGGGAACCTTGAATGAAACCCCCAGCTGGCTTGAAACCATAAAAACCTGCACAGCAGGACTAAGCAGGAACTGCAAGCACAGTTGTCATTTGTGTTTGCTATACAACTTGAAATGATCTCACTCCTTACAATTTTATTTTATTTTTTTAAAAAGATTTATTTAATTTATTTATCCATACAAGAGCTGGAGTGTGGGCCAGAAGTGAGGGGGGTTGTGAGAGGATTCACCTGAGACAGATTAGAAAGCAGAACAGGCAGATCTACTGAAATATACTGCTGAGAGGAGCAGCAGATGAGACAGGAGAAGTCTGCTGAGCCATGTGGGTTATCTCCCTGGCCAGGGATTGAACTCATGCGGCAGTGGCTGCCATTATCTTCATAGTGCTGAGACTTAACTGCTTGCACCACCAGGAGGCCCTCCTTGCAATTTTAATAAAGATATCTTCATTGTGGCAAAGTATATCTTCTTTACAGGAAGATCAAAACATTCTATGGCTGAATTTATTTTTTTCAAATAATTTGTGAACACAATTTCAGGCACTGGGGAAAAAATAACCAAGAACAAACAGAAGTAAGAAAACATCGATAAATCCTGCAGAAACAGCAGGCAGTAGAAAAAGATAGCTAAAAGACACCAGACACAGAAGTACCAAAATCACCAATTAAAAAAACAACAACTGTGATTCTGATGAAATCTTGGCTGAAATTTTGTAACATGTAGCTAGAAAGAATCAAAGTTACTAAATAAAAAATCTACAAATGGAAACATATGTTAGCTGAAGTTTAGAACTCAATGGATGGATTTCAAAGTATTTTAGACACAAATTAATTGAGAATTTTTAAATTGGAAGTTAAGACAAAAATATTCAAAAAGAAGTACTGAGGGGAAAGAAAGATGGACGTTAGAAGATAAATACTGAGGGTCATTTAATGAGAAAGTCTTATATATTTATATGTATTTGGAAGACAGAATAAAGGAGAGAAATTGTGGTACTGAACAAATATTTGGATAAAAGTAAGGGATATTCTCAAACTAATCAAAGACAAGTGGTGCATTTGTCTAAATTATGTCACCTTTTGAGTCTGGCTCCTTTCATTTAGCAAAATGTTTTGAGATTCCTATATTTTATCTGTTTGCCAGTAGTTCATTTCTTCCTCAGTGGCAAATATTATTTCATTGAAAGGGTGTACCACAATTTGTTAATTTATTCATCAGATAGTGGACTTTTGAGTTGTTTACAGTTTCTGGTGATTATAAAGTGTCTACAAATATGTAAGCTTTTGGTGAACATATACTTTCATTTGGCTTACTTAAATGCCTAGCAATGGGATTGCTACATCATTTGCTATATCTATATTTAGCTTTACAAAGAATTACCAGACTGTTTCCAAAGTGACTGTAGCATTTTGTATTCTAACAGCAGTATCTGAAATTTTAGTTCTTCATCCTCACCAACAGTTAGTTTTGCCAAGCTGATTGATTAATTGATTTTTTATTATAGCCATTCTAATAGTTTTGTGGTTTTAATTTTCCTTTCTTTAATGATTAATGATGTTGAGTGTGTAATGTTTATTTGACATATGTTCAAACAGTTTTTCTGTTAAAAATTAGATTCTTAAAATTGTATTATTGAGCTCTGATTATTTTCATCTTCTCTTTTAGCATCAAAATCTTTCAAATACTGGGAGTGGTAAGGACAAATACATTGATTTTCAGGCACAATATCCTTTTGTGAAGTTTCAAAGATGAATTGTACCACCGATGACACTTTTTTTGAAGGATTTGACACATATATTCTTTCAAAAAATATTCATTTATTTTCATAGACGAGCTGGGGTGTAGGTCAGATGTGCAGAGGGTGAAAGGATTTACTAGAGACAGAGTAGGGAGCACAACAGGAGGATCTACTGAAATACACTGCTGAGGGGAGCAGCAAGCTAGACAGGAGAGGTCTGCTGTGCCATATGTGGCTCAGCTTCCTAGCTAGGGATCAAACTCAGGCCATAATGATGATAGTGCTGAGACTTAACCCCCAGGCCACCAGGGAGGGCCACTTAAAAAATTCTTCAATGACCCATTTGAAATAGGTTAAGTTAAAATCTATATGAATACTAATATATATATATGACTAAGTTCAAAAATCTGCTAAGGGTAAGGAAGAACTACCTTCTATTCTCTTGCTGTTTCTGTATCCTTGGTTTTCTCAACATTTTGTCCTGTGGTGAATGTTGATCTGATGAGGTAATCAGGAGACAATGAGTAATATTCCAAGGTGAAACAGAGAAACATCCCTCTATGGAAATGTAAATTGGCATAGTCATAGTCGCTATGGATAACAGTATTGGAATTCATCAGAAAAATAAAAATAGAACTACCATATGATACAGTAATTTCATTTCTGGGAACATACTCAAAGGAAATGAAATCAGTATCCCAAAGGGATATCCCGTGTCAACAGCAGCGCTATTGACAATAACCATGTTATGGAAATGATGGACTTAAGTGTCTATCAACAGATGAATAGATAAATATTATGTAGTATATATAACAATGGAATATTATTCAGCCAAAAAAAGGAAATCCTACCATTTGTAACAAAATGGTTGGATTTTGAAATGACTATACTAAGTAAAAGAAGGCAATTTGGAATCTCAAACAAACAAACTCAATTCAAAAAACAGCATAGACTGTTTTATGGTGATTACCTTTATGGTGGTTGCCTTTGGTGGTTACCAAAGGCAGGGGTTAAAGAGGGTGGTAAAATGAGTGAAAGTGGTCAAAAATTACAAACTTCCAGTTATAAGATGAAAAAGTTTTGGGATGTAATATGTAGTGTGGTGAATATAGTTAATCATACAGTACTGTTTGTATGAAAGTTACCAAGTGAGTAGATCTTAATAGTTCTCATGGCAAGAAAAATCATCTAACTATGGGTGGTGCAAGGGGTTGAGTCTCAGCACTATGAAGCTATCCACAGTCACTGCAGCACGAGTTCTATCCCTTTCCAGGGAGCTAACTCACGTGGCACAAACCTATCTTGTCTTACCTGCTGTTCCCCTCAGCAGTGTATTTCAGTAGATCAGTAGATCTTCCTGTTCTGCTCCCCATTCTGCCTCTGGTGAATCCTCTCCCCCCAGCCCCCACATCTCTGGTCTACACCCTAGCTCTGTATGCATAAATAAATAAATAAATCTTTTAAAAAAATAATCTAACTATATAAGATGAGAGATGTTAACTAGAATTACTATACTAATCATTTTATCATATGTGTAGATATGAAATTATTATGTCATATACTCAAAATAATACAATGTTATATGCCAATCATATCTCAATAAAACAATCATTATAGGTCTCTGTACCATCTTAGAGATCCTGGGTAAGTGGGCAATGTATGCCATTAAGTTAAAAAAAAATCAGTGCTTAAAAGGAAATTTATCAGGGAGGACAAAATGGAGAAAAAAAAAGAGAAACAAACATGGTTTTCTTGATCTTCAGCTTCCTGTCAAAGAAGCTTTCCATCTATACAGATTATCAATGGAAGGTTCCAGTGATTTCCCCTGCCCTCTACCTCCTGTGGTAGCAGTAGTTTGCTAGAGTGGTTCACAGTACTCTGAGAAACATTTCACCTGTTAGGTTGCCAATTTATTATAAAAGTATATAAATAAAGAACAGCCAGATGAAAGAGACACAAGTGATGTGGGAAGTGATGTGGCGTTTCTATGCCCTGTCTAGGCATATCACTCTCCCTGCATCTGTGCATGTTCATACTCAGAAACTCCAAACTATCCTTTTGGATTCTTATAGGACCTTCATTACACAGGCATGACTAATTAACTCATTATCCAGTGGGGATTGAAGTCAATCTCCTCTCAGTTTCTCTTTCCTGGAGGTTGGTGGGGTGGAGAGGGAAAGAAAGTTCTTACCCTCTAATCACATGGTTTGTTCCCCTGGCAACAAGTACCTCCCATCCCAAACTTTAGGGAATTTTCATGTCACCCCTTAAAATAACAAAAGGCACCTTTATGACTTCTACCAGCAGGGAAATTCCAAGTGTTTTGGGAAGTTTGTGCCAGGAACAGGATGAAGACCAAATATGTGTTTCTTATAAATTATAATATCTCTCTCTCTCTCTCTCCCTCTCTCTCTCTCTCTCTATCTATCTATCTCTCTCTCTCTCTCTTTCTCTCATTTGTTCATCTCTCCCTCTCCCTCTTATCCATAACCCTTGTGTGACAGAGTTCCTGAAGTGCTCTAATAGGTAACTGCTTTGCTGTGGGAACCTGGGGTGGTGGACAGTCTACGTCCCTCATGGAGGTCTGCCCCAGATGTAACTCTTGCAAGGTGAGTGTGGTGGCCCAGGGTATAAGGAATGTAGTCTGAGCAAAAGAAACAAAAAAGACTTCCCCTGAGAGGACCCAGTCCTACAGAGAACCACTCTGAGTTGTGTTTAGTGCAAATCTCCCCTACAATACCTTATGTACCAAGATCAAGGCCTAGAACAATGTTGGCTCATGGTTGTAGGTCAAGTAACATTTTATGAATATATGAATGAAAGAGAAGGGGTGAATTTCTTGGAAGAGACGAGGAAGGAATTAGGGGGAGAGTGTGGCTATGGTAGTACAAAGTATATGGAAGATTTGAATCCCTCCTCACTATCATCCTGATTCAAAATATCTAATAGACTATAAAATATTTTATGTGCTGCTAATTAATAAGATGATATTTTATAAGTTCCAAACTGTATTTTTCTTGCACAAGTCTTAATTCATGAGGTTTAAGTGTTTTTAGTCTGATGATCATTAACCAGTTTAATTTCTCATCACTGCCAAAATAAGCTTCAATAAGAGATAAAAAACATGGAAGTATCCACTCCTTTTCCTGTTCCATCCAGCAACACATTTTCAGTTATAAAACCGATCTGTGGAAGCACAGGATGATGGAGCCAATGGTCAAGAACATGTACATACCATTGTTATGAGCAGGATCCTACAGAAAATGATGAGCTAGAAGTAAAGGTAGGCTGTGACTTCTTGGTGCAAGAGAAACTGTAGTAATATTATCTCACACTTCGCCTTGGTTTTGTACTTTAAAACACATTTCATGTATTTTTTAATTTAAATTTTATTTTTATATTCCCCATACAATTGCAACCCCCTTATTTTGACCCCAATCCCTCCCCTCCTGCCCCCCACCCCCCATAGAGTGTCTCTGGTTCATAGTTGTTTGTTGATTTTGATTTTTACTTTCTTATAGTTATTATTTTTCCTGGTCTCTTATTTAAGTTTTCTAGATTCCTGTTAACATTTCATGTATCGTTTAATGCCATTGTTGCTAACTGAAACCCCATAACTCTCCAGGGCACCTACTTCCATGATGAGTGTTGACTACAAATACTCAAGGCAGTCTCCTCTTGTGTTGATATTAGCCCCCTGGCCTGGAGGTTGTGTCCCATACCCTCATCTCCCTCCCCACCATCTGCAAATGGTGTATAGCTGAAACAGGCTATAAGGGTGCTGTAGCCATTCAAGAACTGTGCCCAATAGAGGACAGGTCACTGTCTGTGGGTTCTTCACGGGCACACAAAAGACAACTCAGGCGCAGGGAACAACAATAATGGGGTTTATTTAACAAAACAGGGGAACAGAGTTATTAAGGCCACAAGTGGCTGACTGTCTCACCCTAAATAATGTCCACAATGTTCAGAAGTCCCAAACAAAAGGCGATTCATCCAAGATGGCACTGTGCTGCCAATGAGGGCCTGGAGCATGTGGAAGCCAGAAGCATTGACAGGCGGGGCTGCTGAGATGATGCCACAGCAGCCTGCAGCAACAGTCTGAAATTTGGGATAAACAGCATTGGATATTGAACCGAACCACTATGCAAGCATCACCAAGGTGGAGCCATATGATCAAATTAACAGTTCTTGGTGAGTGGTCAGCCCTCACCTACAACAAACAGTTCAGTGCCTTTGGTGCTCTTTCCAGGTGGTGGCAGCAGCAAGACCAGAGGGAGGCAGGTACAGGCAGGTACAGCCTCCCCGTCACAGCAAAAGTATTTGGCTATTTGGCTTTGCTGTCTTTTTGGAGGTCAGCCGCTGGGAGCTTCTTCTTTCTTTAGAGGCCAGGTACAGAGTACCATGAGCCTGGGAGTCTGGGTGGATCCCAAGATGTCTCTCCTATATTCTCTTTCAGACCCCCCCTCAACTTGATACCTCCTGATTGGACATTTTAACGTGGCTGGCACCGAGGAAGGGGCTGCCCATAGGCAGCAACTTTTGGCTGGGTGTGTAAACCCACCACATTTTTCTAATGGTTTCTGCTGCTTATGTGGCAATGAAAGATGCAGTGCCAGTTTTGCCCTGCGGGCCACACTGCAGGGCCCTGGTATCACAGCCACATGACTGAGGGGTATTCATGGACCCCAAACTGTTAGGGGGTGAACATTCTAAACGGGCTTGATCATCAGTGTATTCAAAGGCAAAGAAAGCTGACTCTTAGCATGAAAGATCTTTAATTGGGTGCATAAAGAGGGAGCGAGAGAGAGAGAGAGAGAGAGAGAGAGAGAGAGAGAAGAAAGGATTTCAAATAACAGATTCCCAATAAAACTCCCAAATTACCCACCCCCTTGTGGGTAAATGGTCAGCCAAGCAGGCTTGACCCAATGTGCGGCCCCAAATCACCAGAATTAAGTGCAAAGCACATACCAGTAAGAACCACAAGAAAGGAGTCAGATTGCTGGGACAGAAGGAGAGACCCTAAATTCAAAATGTACCATACAATTTACCACAAAGTCAAGATAATGTCTCCATTGTCTCTGCCAAAAGGCTGAAGTCGCTAGAACAACCTCTCCACATGGCTCTTGCCCACACGTCTCTTCATCAAGTGGCTCTCCACATATGCCTCCTTCCTCCTTCATCCCACCTCCACTTATACACTTGCCCTGCTCTTTCCCAGCCGCACTCCTATTCGGGCATGGCATGCTGGGAATTGTAGTCCAAGGTGACTGCCCATGAGCAGAGGTGGGGAACATGGTGCCCATTCACTGGGCTGCAATTTTCCTCCCCTTTTCACAAAGCTGCATCCCGTAACATGTATTAAAATTCACAGGGATTCTCCCACTTGTTCTCACTTTCGTTGTTTTAATCTCACTTTCCACCTACTGTTTTCCTGAATTGTCTAATGATCATTAAATGTGGAAGAGGACAGCGAGTCTAGCTATGTCTTAAAATCATGTGAGACGTTCTCCCCAGCACAGGCTCTAAGACCCCACCCAGAACCCTTGGGTCAACATTTCTCATTGATTCTTTGCCAGTCTGGGCACATTCGGCTGGCATCTACTGTCCTGGGCATCAGAGTGCTCATTTCTGCTTTTCCCAGCTGGGTGACCTGGATTGATCTCTCCATGCCTCCATTTTCCCATTTATAAAAGGGATACCCCTTCCCTAACAAAATTGTTGTAAGGATCAAATGAGGTATTCATGAATAAGCTTCATGGAAAGCTTACTAGTTAGGAATGACATATCCACTTATGAGAAATATCACTCTACAGTGGTTTAAAAAAGGTGATTTTGGGGCCTCCCTGGTAACTCAACGGGTTGAGTGCAGCGCTGTGAAGCTGTCGCAGCCTCTGCAGTGCGGGTTCAATTCCCAGCTGGCCAGGGAGCAACCCACATGGCGAGCAGACCTCTCCTGCCTTGCCTGCTACACCCTCAGCAGTGTATTTCTTGAGTCTGCCTGTTCTCCTTCCTGCTCTGTCTCTGGTGAATCCTCTCACCCTCCTGCGCATCTGGCCTGTACCCTGGTTCTTGTATAAATAAATAAATCTTAAAAAAAAAAATTGAAAAAAAAAAAGGTGATTTTGTTTCCATTCCAAGTCATAGAAGTTACACTAATCAGGGAAAGGCAGGTAAGTGAGGCCATCAGTGACCTTAACTCTCTCCAAGTCTCTAGTTTGACATTCCCTAAGTTATTTCGAGACCCAAAATGACTTCTGGAGCTCCACCCATCACATCCCTGTCCCAAACAGAAAGAAACATAAGAAAAAACGAAGTGCATGCCTCTTTCTTATTAAGGAACTTCCCAGAATTCACACAGCTTTCTGTCACTTGTGGTACAGAGTGAAGAAATTATTCCTAGAGACTCATGCAACTGTAAGAGGCAACAAAATACACTTCACTCTAAGAAGCAATACTATGGAGTAAAATGGGTGTTTTGTTATCAAGGAAGAAAGGGAAAATGGATATGGGGGCAACCAGCTGTGAAATCAGACTTCTTGGGTTCAATTTACCAGCTACTAGCTTTGTGTATGTTACACCCTGCCTCAGGTTTTTTTTTTTTTTAATCTATAAATCAGTGAGAATAATGTAACATATCTTAGATTAATTATAACAAAATATATTTCAATATACAACACAGCATCTGGTACACAGTGAGTGTCCACGAAGTATGTTATTTTTTCTCATTTCCTCCTCTATTCTGTGCTGTCCTTTTTTGCTACTCTCTGAGAATTCAAAGAAGAAATGAGATTGGTCCAAGACAATTTCTCCCTCACTTGATTCTAGTGTCACAATCCTCCCCACTGACTTGAAGTCACTCGATTGTAGCATGTGCTGTGATGGTGGAATGTAACCTCCAGAGGTCACTGCTTTCTCCTTAAGTCCCTTGAAGGATCTCAGCTTTTCTAGTTAATGAATACCTCAGACACCAAGTGCTGGCCAGCTGGGTGCATGGGAGTCTGGCTCAGAGGAAGTCAGGGAATTGGGGGAGGTATGAATCTCTGGAAGGCAGCACTGGCAGAGCTGCTGTGTTAGGACCACCATGACATGTGAGCACCAGGCTTGCTGTGTCTGCTCAACACTTCTCATGACAGACCCTACAGACATTTAAGACAGGAAGGAGCCATTGTGGGTTAGAGGGTTCCTGGGTGCTTTTCTCCTGCTCACATGCACCTGCTGATAGGTAGAGCTGCCTTGAAACCCAGTGCTGGCTGTGCTCTGTATTTCTGTTGCACAGCGGCCACAGAGCAGTAAGGAAGGAACTTGTTTTGGTTGATGGTGTATGGTCTGCAGAGAGGAGTCGCCACAGCCTCAGACCACCCACGCACACAAGGGGCGCTGAAAGCCCATGGGCCTGCTTCAGCACATCTGGCCGGGGGAAAATACTCCCATTTTCCTTCTCTGACTAGTGATTAAACCTCTGAACGTAGCAGAAAAAAAGTTTTCATGAGGAGACCCTTTGTATTTGGAGCTTGGAGCGTGGTCACTGCCTGATCATGAGGCTTTTGGTGTGGCTTCGCACGTCTTACACAGTTTTTTATCTGTGAAAAGAGATATATTCTGTCACTTGGACTTGCATTTTTTTCATACCAAAAATTCTGGAAAGAATGAGATATTTTTGGGAGAAAATAACTATTTGCTCTTTCCAGAAAATAACATTGGGTTTTCTTGGTTTAGTTTCTTGTAACAACAAGAGCATGTGACCCATGACACTCGTTTATTAATGACTGCTTCTATGATAATGATCTCAACTTCCAGAAAACAAAGGAAACTTCTTTTGCCTTTCCTAGGCTTTAAGTCTCTCCACCAACATCCAGAAGTACACTAGAAGACCTGATGTTAGAAATGGGGGTAACGAAGGACTTGCTGACATATTTTCTATTTTGAGTATGAAATATGTGTGGCAAACTGTGATTCTATGTTTCTGGGTGAGGCTGTAGTGTCATGGGGAAGATAACATCTGATATGATCTTACCTATAAACATTTAGAATATTATTGGAGAGACAAGGCAAACATCCTTAGAGAGTAGTAAAGAAAGAAACAGCCCAATGTAGGGTTATTTGACTAACATGAAATGATTTTCTTAAATCTGTTCACCTCCCTGGATTGCTGAAGAAGATCCAGTGAAGACCCTGAGGCATGCAAAGTACATTGTAAACTGTGAATGTGTGTATACAGATATTGTAATTTAGTCCTAGCTAGAGAAGGCTTTCAGAGGCAATAACGTGGGTACATAAGCCTGGTCTGTGCTGTAAGAGGCAGGAGACAGAGTGGGAAGGAAGGACCTAAGAGGCAGGGAGATCTGTGTGCTGCAGGGAGGCAGGAGTGTACATGGTCAAGTGAGTCTGGGGTGGGCTGTCCTCACATCCAAATTGAGAGATGAGGATATTGGGATCCCAAGGTGAGAAGCTTGACAAAAAAATATGCAATTAATGGCAGATGGGTCTACACAGTTCTTTCCACATAGCCTTTGAGAACCTAATCTGAGCTGTCAACTTCAAAGTCACAGCCCAAGGTCAACAGACCTAATTCTAAAAATTGCCTTTGGAAACACCTCTCCTACCTTCAGCTCTCAAACACTAGACTTGGAAGTGGGAATTTGGGGAGCCTGGAAGCCAGCAGACCAGGCTGATGATTGGTGACCTGGAATGTGAACTTCCAGCTTTCTTGTTAAAAAGAGTTTAGAGAAGAAAAATGACACAAAGCAGCAAGATACAATTAAGTTTAAGCAAGTAAAGAAGTAAGGCAAAGAGAGGATAAGGAAAGAAAGATGAGTCTGGGAGTCACTGTTGCCCCAAACACATGCTGTGATTTCCTGTGCATTGGTTAGAATAGATCATACATTGTGAACAGGGAAACAGAACCAGTCATGTGATTCACCTGGTCAAAACTACCCCAGAGACCCCTCCCCTGTGACAGCAGAGCCAGAGCTAGATCGAGAGGGCTTGTTTCTTGAAAGCAAAGACTCCCCTACAAGGATTGTCCACATCTGTAGCTTCCCTCATTCTCTTGGCCTGACTAGGGTAAGGCAGAGGAAGTGAAGATACTTCTGCAGTTGGAAAGACATTTTGCTGGTGGCCTACCAAGGGCCAGGAGCTGGAGCAGGTCCTAAAGGCTGCAATTGGCTAGCAGCTCAGTGAACCCGAGCAGAGAAGACATCAGAGTAGGGACAGGCCTTATTCTCTGGTGGCTGCTGGTTGGGACACAGTGCCCTGGGGAGGCTAGTCCAGGCAGGGCCTGACAGTGGCCAGCGACGTTTGCAGCCAAGCCCGTGAGCCTAGCGGACTGGACTCTGATCCTGGAAACAACCCCACCCTGGAGGATGCAGCGCCAAGAGCCTGCCTGCTCTGCAACACCCATTCCTGGGTGGTTACTTGTTCAGAAGCCACACTCCATGAGAGGAGGCTGTGCCAAGACAGAGCCTGAGAAAGGGAGGCCCCATTCAGAAACTAAGGTAAACAAATCAGGAGCTCTTTATGCCCCAAAACAGATGATTTCAAGTGTTTTGTGATTAGAAAAAAAGATGACTTTGTTGTCCGACTTAAATTTCATCTTGGAAACTTACTAAATGCATCACTGACATTTAAGATAGAGAAGGGGAGGAAATTATTCCTTTTCTCTCTCTACTCTTTTCTTACTTTATTCATTCCCCCCTCTCTCCCCTACCCACCTGTACACTCCACTTGTTGGGTTAAGTGGAAATAGTGCCCCCCTGGAAGCAGCCTGGAGCAGAGATAGGTGGTGTGGGAGGTGGGTGGTGGGGGTGGTAGTGGGGGTGGGATGGGTGTTGTGGTGGTGGTGGGGGTGGAGGATGTTAATGGTGGGGTAGTTGTGGGGGGGTTGGGGTATCCCCAGGGAAGTTGATTGTCCATTTCCTAGAGACATGGCAGCTTCTCACTCCTCTCCTTGGTGGCAGCTTCCCCCACCCATTGCCAAGGTACTTGGCTCTACACAGCCCACCCTGGGCTTTCACCTAGGAGCTGAGCCATCCTTTAGGATGACAGTGGGGAAACCTCTGTCAAAGAGGAAACCTGTAGATTTTGGAAGCATAATGCAGACTTCTGTGGGGTGAAGCCCCTTGCTCTGTGGTAGGATGACAGGGAGTCAGAGCTAGAGAGTGGCTGGGCTGGGAATTTCATTCTCAGCTCCTGAACAGCCAGCTGCAGTGATTGTCATATCCCTGAGGCCTGTAGTGGCGCTCGCTGTGCTCAGGGGCTGCTGAGGCCACTTCTGGTCATATGGTGGTAGGGAGGTCCTGTTTGTATATTTTTGTGCCCAGCTGAGTAAGTCTCCCACAAAAGCAAAAGTTGAAGATGTGGGACAAGTGTTCATTTTCATTTCACAGGTGGGGATCTAGGAATCCCTGTACTCTTACAGCCTTTTCACTCCCTGGCTAAAGGATACTGGGTCCAACCTTCCCAGCCTCCCTTGACTCTTAGAACAGGTGGAAGGAGGAAGACAATGGAGATGAGGGGGAGAGCTAACTGCCTTTCAGTATGGCAAACAAAAGTTGCTAATTCAACAAACCAAATTTCATTTGGTGTCTTCATTCCTCCCTGTCCCTACATAATCTCCAGATCTGGAGGTTTTCTGCTCCTCAGTTCCAGCTCCTTCATCTGATTGATTCCCCCTCCCCAAATTCTTGCTCTTCCTCAGGCAAACGGTCTTTACCTGTACTTTACAGAACAATCATTTCCACTTATCTACTTATCCCCAGGATAAAATTCAAAAGCCTGGACAGACCTTAGCAGTCATGAAGGCTGCTCCCCCAGGTCCTTCTCTGCTTCTCCACCAGGGCACTCAGCCCTCCGGCTAAGGGGGCTCCTTTCAGTTTTCTCTCCCTCTTCTCTTTTTTATCTTTTTTAAAGTTGTTTATTCTAACATTGACTTGTGGAAATAAAAATTAAAGCATCAATTGCATTTTGTTTAAAATCTAATCTATTGAAATCTCTTATTGAAAGTTTATCTATTTGGTTTTTACATCATTGTTCATTTTTAAGCAGTTTGTTCCCCACCTCAGGTGTAGTCCCCATAGAATTTCCTTCACCAAGGCACCGGTGCACCATCACCTCAGTCCCCTGTGTCCCTCCCTCCCTCCCTCTAATCCCTCTCCCATCTTTGCACATGTAGTTCTTTCTGCCTGAGGAACTTTCCTATTTGGCTAATTCAAATTCATTCTCCAGGTTTTAATTACCTGCTTCCTCTTGGAGGGCTTTCTTAATCTCAACTATCAATTTGCAGATCACTGTTCCTTTGAAAACTTCCACTCCTGCTCTAGCTGTCCTACATTTTCTTCACAGTCATTCCTGAGCTCCGAGAGGGCGGGTCCATGTTTATATGGCTCTGTTGGATTTCTAGAATGTAATAAGGGACAAAACACATAGCACGTACTTTATAAATATGTACTGAATGAACGAAGGATGATCAAATGTGGTATTTCTAAGGCTCTTGATAGTCATGGTGAAGTTCAGGTGTTTTTGAATGCTAGTCCAGGAGTGACAAGATGTATTGCTCAGGATTTTCTGGAGAAACAGAACCAATCAGATATTGAGGGGAGAATGATGAAAAGGAGAGGGAAGGGGAGACAATTTTTTTTAGGGAATTGGCTTACATGTTTGTGGAGGCTGGCGTGTCCTCCACATCTATTAGGCAGACTGGAGACCCAAGGCAGTGTTGTGCTGAAGCTTGAGTATGAAGGCGGCCTAGAGGCTGAGTCCCTTCTTCCTCTGGACTCAGTTGTTACTCTGTTAAGACTGTCAACCGGTGAGGTAAAACCTGTCCAGATTATGGAACATAATTTGCTTTACTCAAAATCTACTTGTTTCAGTGTTAATCACATCAAAAAAATGCCTTCACAACAACATTTAGATGGGTGTTTGACCAAATATCTGTACTCTATGACTTATTCAATGTAAACACAAAAACCCTTAATGTCTCCTACCACTGTTGCCCCAAAAGGGGGTCATGAGGAAGCGGATTCTAAGTGCTGGGTTTTTTTCTGCTACTTCTATGGAGAAATGGAGGGGGAGCTTCTGAGGTGAAAGACATTCTCTTTTCCCTCTTCCTAGAGTCAGTTGCGTGTGGCTTCTTCATTCTCTTCCACACCCCATAGAAAGGAGGTTGAAGGGATGGAAGTCACTGAGCTGCATGTGGGCTCCTGAGTGGAAAGAGGTGAAACCACCATTGGAATTGAAACACTGTGCTTCAAGTAGATTTTGTCTCCCCATAAAAACCCTGGTTCCATGCAATCTCTGGAATCCTAGAGGCCAGAGTTCGGATTGTATTTCAGCAAGGCCTGCCCAGCAACTTCTCTTATCCCACACATTACTGCTATATGTGCACATACACTGCTGCATGTTTAGCTTTTGTTTTAATTTCCTTGATATAGAAATAATTTTTTGAAAAGATTTATTTACTTATGCATACAAGAGCTGGAGTGTAAATCAGAGGTGTGGGGGATGAGGATTCACCAGAGACAGGTAGATCCACTGAAATACAATTCTGAAGGGAGCAGTGGGCGAGGCAGTAGAGGTGTACTTTCTGCGAAACCATGTGGATTAGCTCCCTGGCCGGGGATTGAACTCATGGTGCAGTGGCTGGCTATAGCATGACAGCACTGTATCTTTAACTCCTGAGCTACCGTGGAGGCCCTAAGTAGAGATAATTTTGTATGATAAAAATGCTTCATACAGGCCCGTAGACCTCATTCTATTTTGAGAAATTAGCTTTCTTTTTTTTGTAAAAAAGGAAGAAAATATATCGCCTATCATGTGTGTGGCCTGAACACAACCCTTAAAACATCTTAAAGGTTATCCATCAAGGTTTTAGAAAGGAAATATATAATTCTTTATTATTCTTATCTTGTTATATAATACTTTGTGGATTTATTTTTTAACCTATAATCTTATGCCAGAAGAGGCCAGTAAGGCTTATTTTTATTTGTAGACTGAAACAAAAACAAAGTATACAGGACTATGTTTACTATCTTAAATTTTGTCCTCTCTTACTTTTCCTTTCAACTTAAAAAGGAACTTTTGTCTACAGATCAGCCTTTGGCTGAGGGTCAGCATGCTCCCTTCAGGCCAGTGGGATGCCTGAGAGAATTCGGGGCCAGCAGGAGACCACATATTTCTTCCTTAATCCAGTGAGTGTGGGTGAAGTATCAGGCAAAGGTATAAATAAAGTGTTCTGACTCCACATATGGTATTTGGGTTAAAAATCCTTCATAAACTTTTTCCATTCCTATCAGCAGTTTTATTCATTACAATGTATCCAACAGTTCTCCTTTTGGGATTATTTGAGAAGCAACAAATGCTTCTTGTGCAAAGAGCATGTTTGCTGTAAGATTTGGGAAAAGACTGTGTGACTACAGGGGGTAATCCCGATATCACCTATCTATTATTTTCAGTGGATTTTCCTGATCCTTGGTGTAGGGTAAAGAAAATGTCAGGCTTTTCTGCCCTTCCGCCATCAGGATAGATGATGGATCCTTGCGGTCCTGAATGCATGCCTGATGGCGGGCACCTGGAATAGGGTGTGGGCATAGGTAGATGGGATTCAGCTGAGCTAAGACTGTGCTTTTTAAAGGCGGCATCACGGGGGGACGCCAGCAGCAGCAGCAGCAGCAGCAGCAGCAGCCGAAGAAGCCAAAAGAGAAGCCGAGAAGCCGAGAAGCAGCAGAACGAACGCTAGAGAGCCCAGATAGAGTGAAGACTTGCTGGGGGGCTGGGAGGCCTGCCAGCCTCCCAGCCCCCCAGCCAGCACCCCTGCCTGCCATATGCCTGGTGAACCCCAAATAAAAAACCTGCAAAACTACTGAGGACTCTGACTCCTCCTTTACCCGGTCTGCATGGGATCAGAGAACCTGCACTGTGCCCGGTCCTGCCCCTTACACTTGGTTTTTAAGTTTTCGGGTGCACAGGCCCTTCAGTAGTGTGAGCAGCGATGGGAAAACACTTCCCAAGTGTTTCCAGTGTGCCAGGTCATGTCTGCTGGCTAGTGATGTGTTTTCTCTTTCCTATCTATATTTGGCTTGCTTTTTTTTTTTTTTTTTTTTTTTGACAAATTTCAGGGTCCAGACTGGGACATCAGGCTAAAAATATATAATGTCAAAATTCTGAACCTGCATGATGCTCCATTTACCCTGACATATTGAAGTTCCGACTCTTTGCCCTGCTGTGGGAGACTGGACTTGGAGCAGGGCGGGTGGCAACAGTCCTGGCGGAAGCAGTCCTGGCATCAGAAGCTCCTGAGATGGTATATCCTTTGAGGCAAGGGAGCTAGGCACTTCCAGGTGGGTGGCCTCATTCATAAGAACAAAGAGAAAGGCTCCCTCACACTTGCTAAGCAACCACAGAAGCAGTCAATTAGATTAAAACTGGCAAACTGGCGAGGCTACCAGAGAGGAGGTCATCCTCACTCCACCTGCTTCTCAATGCACACTGTGACCAGCGCACGAATTAGGTTTTGATGTTTTGTACAAATCAGGAGGAGCAAGCGCTAGGCTACATAGTGTCACATTCTTTTCTCTGTCATCGTCATCTCTATTCATCATCCAATCATCCTCATTTTACCTCCCAATTTTTATTCACATCTGTCCTTTTACTGCAGCTGTGCTACCTTTGCCTTAGGTAATTTTCTGTTAGTCCATACAGATAATCTGCTGCCATCACACTGCAATCAGTGTCCTCAGGGAGGGTTCGCCTTGTACTTACTAAGCCAATAAGCTTCAGCCTCTTGGCCTCCTCCTGTGGCAGGCACCTGTCAAGAGACAAAAGAGCCCCAGGATGGTCACATTTACCTTTTCGAAGTATATTAAAAGTAAGATAGGTTTAGGGCCTCCCTGGTGGGGCAGGGGTTAAAGACAGCACTATCAAGCCGGGCCAGCCACGGAAGCAAGAGTTGGATCCCCAGCTGGCCAAGGAGCAACCCACAAGGCACAGCAGACCTCTCCTGTCTTGCTTGCTGCTCCTCTCAGCAGAGTTTTTCAGTAGATCCACCTGTTCTTCTCCCCACTCTCTCTGGTGAATCCTTACCCCACACACCTCTGGCCTGTACCCCAGTTCATGTATGCATAAATAAATAAATCTTGGGGCTCCCCAGTGGTGCAGCAGGTTGAGTGCAGCACTGTGAAGCTGTCTGCAGCCTCTGCAACACAGGTTCAATTCCCGGCTGCCCAGGGAGATACCCATATGGCATGGCAGACCTCTCCTGTCTTGCCCGCTGCTCCACTGAGCAGTGTTTTCTGTCCATCTGCCTGTTCTGCTCCCCATTCTGTCACTGATGAATTCTCTCACCCTTCTGCACCTCTGTTCTGTATAAATAAATAAATCTTGCATAAATAAATAAATATTAAAAATAAATAATAAATCTTAAAAAACAAAGTAAGACATGTTTATCAATAGCTTGCTATGATTGTTTTGTACTTTTTCCTTATTAAAATAATATATATATTTACTTTTATTGAGGTGACATTGCCTTACAACACTGTGCATGAATCAAAAGTACAAGTTCACACCATTTTATGTTTCCACACCACATGAACCATCAAGCCCACCATAAACCACTGGCAACATATGACCCTTCCCTCTTCTTCTGGTATACCTCAATTCCTTACTTTTAAATTTTGGTTTAATTTTGTCTTTGTAGTCTATGTGACAGTGAAATTATTTGGTATTTGTCTTTCTTCTTCTGCCTTATTTCATTTATCATTATCCCCTCTAGTCCCTGCATGTTGTTGTTAATGGCAAGATTTCATCTTTTTATAGCTGAATAGTATTCCATTTTTTAAAAAAATTATTTATTTATCCAAAACTGGGTACAGTCGGAAGCGCTGGAGGGTGAGAGAATTTACCAGAGCCAGAGCGGGAAGCAGAACAGGCAGACTGATGAAATACACTGCTGAGGGGAGCAGTGGGTGCGGCAGGAGAGGTCTGTGCGCCAAGTGGGACCCTCGCTGGTGGCTAGGGATCGAACCGGTGTTGCAGAGGCCGTGGGCAGCTTTGCAGCCCAGCGCTCAACTGCTGTGCCACCCGGGAGGCCCTGATTATTATTCCATTTTGTTTGCATATCACATTTACTTAATCCACTCATTTGTCCTTTGGTACTTAGGTTGTTTCCATAACTTGAATACTGTAAATAGCGCTACAATGAACATGAACCCCTTTTAATTAGTGTTTTTGCATTCTTGTGTAAATATCTAAGACTAGAATTGTCAGATCACCTAGTAGATCTATTTTTAATATTTGAGAAACCTCGATACTGTTTTCCACTATGGCTTGACCAGTCTACATTCCTATCTACAGTGTCAGAGGCTTCCTTTTGATCACATCCTCACTAGTGCTTTTTGTTTCTGGTTATTTGATATGGACCATTCTCACAGGTGTGAGGTGCTATTTCATTGTGATACAGGCAACAAGGGGCACTAAACCGGCTAAGGACACTGCTCAAATAGTTTACTGGTCACTATCTGAGTTGTGCACTGTCACCCATGTGCACAATTGCAAGACTACTCAGGCACAGGGAACAACAACAATGGGATTTACTTAACATACCAGGGAAAAACAAAGATTTACTGAGGCCAGAAATGGCCATTTACCTTACCGAAACAGTGTCCACTTTTTAAGTCCTAAACAAAAGCAGCTAAGATAGCATCTTCCTGACTCTGTTGACCTGGTGCACACAGCAACCAGACTATATGAGTTGGAACCAGGCCAGGTTCCAACTCATGAAGACAACAGAAGATGCAACAGGAGATGCTCCAGGATATACCGGGATGCCCCAGCACAGCACCAGAAAAACAACACTCAAAACAGCAGCTGCAGCAGCTGAATGACCAGACAAATGGCCACACTCACACAGCTTAGCAAGGTGCCCGCCCCAGGTCTTTGCCTTTTATGCTAGACTGTAACAACAACAAAACCGGGAACAGTGTCAGTTGCTTGGCTAATTGCAAAGCCTCCGAACTTTTCCTCTCTGAGGTTGGCTACTGGAGGCCTCTTCACATTCAGAGGCCCACAACAACCTTCTGGAAGACTGGTGTGGTGGGGGCCAAAATTTGCCAACCCCAAATGCTGAAGATCGGAAAACTGTTGAATCCCCAAGACTGAATCACTCTGTGCCCCTTTCTGCACTTATATTTATTGGTAGCTCCACCCCCAAAATTCAATACTTTTTAGCATTTTCCCTGGGGCTATCTATCCTTACTAGCAACTCCCTCCCCGGGGGGAACCACCTCCAACAGTCTTTGTCTCCAGCCACCTGTTAAAATTGTGGTTTTGATTTGCATTTATCTGATGATAAGTGATGATCAGCATTGTTTTTCATGTGCCTGTTGGCCATCTGTGTGTCTTTGTAGAAGAGTCTATTTAGCACTTTTGCCCATTTTTTGATTGGGCTGTTTATTTCCTTTTTATTCAGTTTTATGAATACTTTGTAGATCTTGGATATTAGCCCGTTATCAGATAGATGGTATACAATTACTTTCTATCATTCACTAGGATATCTTTTCACTTTAAGGATAGTTTCCTTGCACAGAAGTATTTTAGTTTGATGTAGTCCTATCTGTTTATTTTTGCTTTATTTTGTTCTTCTCTCACACCCATCGGTTCCTGACATTTTTGTGTTGCTCATTTTCTCAAGGCCACAGCTGAGTTGTGGAAATACTCTGATGACCATCATTTGTTTCTCCTTTATTCTGATTTATCAATATTGTCTCACCATTTCCCCATTCTTAGTCTGCCAAGAAAATTGTATCTATAAACAGACTTTTGTTTAAATTTGTGACTAAATGTTCCAAACCACATGTGACTAAACAGGGCATTAAGTGCACTTGTAGATGCTCTTTTATTTCATGTGATAGTATTATTAGCAGTTACATTTATGATAATAAGGCAAATTATTGTTTACCACATATACTGAAAGCTTTTTTAGGCAAACACATCTTCATTATTTACTGTGCTTTGATTAGTCATAGAGCTTTTATACTAAATTAAACCAGAGTTTTATTAGCATTTATAGATTATTTTTTCCTCTTTATTTTCTCTCTCATCATCTGTCTATGCAAGTGTATTTGTCCAGTCTTCCCCTTAGTTTGGAGATTTGCATAAAAGGAAGATTTTGCCAAGTTGCATTCCCTTTTTCTGCCCCAACAATGCACACATTGAGTCAAGAAAGATATAAGGACACGCTGGGAAACATCCAGACCAAAGTAAGCAAGCTTTTAACTTATCTACTGTGCAAGCTCTCCTGTGATTAGAATTTTGGGGGAAAATAAAAACAGTTTCCTTTGCATCCATATATTTATGTAGTTTTCTTTCCTTTTCCAAGTATCTAAGGAGCCAATGTGACCTTCACCACCTCTGTTTACCTGGACAGGGGTCAGGGGTGGACCCTGTCTATCTAGAGAGGGAAGATGCGTTGCATCTTTCCTAAATTCCAAGAACTGCAAATCTCTGTAAATAAATTTGTTTTGCAAATTTGCTGTCTCTAATGTTACTTTATTTAGTTAATTGGGGTGGGAGGGTTTGGGAGGAGTGTTAAGTACACAGCTTTCTATAAACCTGTCCTCAAAGAAAGCCCAAGTTCACCTTTGTTCTTTCAAAACGACCCTGAGGAGTGAATCAGCTAATTCTGTCTTGGTCACTCCTCTCCAGGTTTGGAGATTTACGGATGAGACAAGGTTGAAATTTGGCCCCCCAGTCAAGGTTGAGAAGTCTCTGAGACTCCTGGGCTTACTTTAAATGTCCACCAGGGCATAGGGGCTCTGGAGCCCCTCAAACACTGACATGAGATGGATGACAATTTCCCACAAACAATTTTTCCAGCTGGACCTCATACCAATGTCAAATACCAGAGAATCATAATAACACAGACAGTTGTCAAGAGTGAAGCACTTTCAAGGACATTTACTGTTATTCCTACAAAACTACAGTCCAATTTTGAGCTCCATAATTCTGATCTTGCTTTCATCTTTTATAAGTAATAAGGGTTAACTAGGGTCAAGAGTACAAGCTGGGCGTATAAGATAAATGACAACCTACCGCACCTTCTAGAGTACACAGAAAGCAAATTATTTCATGTAAAAATAGTTATAACTGTTATATATGCTCAGCAGATCTATTTTGTTCCCAAGGATAAGTAGACTTCTCTCCCACCCCTTTCTGGCAGATAATTAATAGTTTCTTATCTAAATTTCCCTTGTCAAAACTCTGCCGCAAAGCACAGTTGAAGAAAAACATGAGTATGTTCAATATGTTAATTATAAGGTTATGACATTATGCAATGTAACCCAAATATGGTGGCCACAAAGATTCTGAAATTTATGCCAAAAATGAATCATAAGAGAGAGCCATTGTGAAGCAACTGAGAAGTGACCATTTCTGTTTTTTCATACTTTCCAACATTTCTTTGAATAAAACTCTTACTTTACTTTGCTCTTACTTCCTTCTATTTGCTCCTCTTTTGATTTCTACACCTAGAGATGAAGGGAGAGGGCCCACAACGATGGCATGAATATTGTGATGCTTTAACATGAAGTGTGTGATGTTTATAAAAATCAAGAGATAAGCTAACCATTAAAGGAGATTGTTGACCTTAATAGCAGATCCCATGACTCTCACTTATCTTAAGTGTCCTGGGCTTGAAGAGCCAATAACACATCTACTTACTGTGTAGCCCAAGGAAAGCAGGCAGGTTAACATGAACCCAAGACTCTCTTTCCATCTTTAACTGAGAGGGAATGGAAGTCTAATGGAGGGGCAAAGTAAAACTCTTCCTACTTCCAAATATGGCCTTTCTCTGGCTTGGACTGGAGTCATTTCCTCCTAGAGGTGGAGGTAACTCCTCTTCTTTTTCTTTCTTTTAGGCTAACCTCCTTGGTGCCATTCTCTTTTATCAAATCCAGTGATTTGTATCTTCTCGGCAGATCTTGCTTCCAACAAATTATTTTTATTGTTTAATTGGAAGGAAAGAAGTTCGAAAACAAAATATTTTCCATATTTGATACTTAATTTGTAAATTCATTTTTATTAAAAAATGAATTAAATAAATCAAAATTATTTGCACACTTCCCCGGGGAAGTCTCCCTCTCATACATCCTCAATTAGTGACTGAGTACACATGCGCACACACACTCACACACACACATACGCACATGTGCCCAGCTTGGCCTCTGGGGCAGTGCCTCTTCCACAGGACAAGCTGACTCACCACTAGCAGGTGTGGGGTGCTGGGTGCTGGGGAGGGGAGACCTTCCACTCTCCCAATGCTTCAACAAAGTCAGCTGCTTCTGTTCCACACTTTTCTTTGTCCTTTAAAGCATTTCCCTCCTCTACCCTCTCCCCTCCACCTCTTTCCTCACCATTTTTTCTTAGCTTGCAATTGTGTCCCAGAATCTCAGCAGCACAGACCCAACTCTCACTGTGTCTCCCCCAGCACAAACTTCCACAGAATATCCTGATCTGGCTATTTTGGGTATGGTACATACTATATGTGATTTTCCAAATGTCTGGCCTTTGGCAAACCCAAAATTGTATTTTGCCAGTTACTTTTTCTCTAAATTTTTAATCCCTTGTGTATTTTAAGAGGAAATTTAATATGTCTGTTTTTGGTTCATTTGTAATGACTGTAACTCTTCAGAAACTTGTGTTGTAAGACTTATTTGATGTTCAAGAAATCTTATGAACTTTTTCATAGTACTTCAAAAACATTCTTCCTAGAACCTGAAAGTAGCCTTGGGCCAACTATAAACTAACTTCATGATGACATGATTCCTGTTCAAGAAAGACCTAGATTAAGGTGTTTTCTCAACGAAGAAGCAATTGGTTAGCCTGGACTAGCTTATTCCATCCCCACAAGAAGATTAAATTAGGAATACCAGTGCCTGGACAGCAAAGTCTCACCATGTGTCAGCAGCTACAGGGTGAGGATGGAAGCCAGGAGGCAGTGGCTTTAGCATTGTAACCCTATATGTAATTCCTGAATTATTAACTTTATCATGAATCTGAAGAATTCCATATCCAAAGTCATTCCAGTTCCTCATAGGAAGACTTTCATAGGAAGTCATCAGTGGAAATGTTGTGTAGACAATTGGAATGGAGATAGGAGTTTCCATTGCAGGCCACTGTAAGATAATGAACAGAAAAAAACTATTCTGTTAAAACCAACTAGCTCTTGCCATGCTGGGGAAGAGAAATTGTCCAGAAAGTGGAGTGTAAACTGGCTTTTGAGCTGTCTAGACTCATATTCTATGAAGAATTTTTAAGTTCCTTTCATTGCTATTCTCCAGGACTGGGGTTCTGTCTGTACTATGTATTTTTTGCCTCATGAATCCTCCCCTGGGCACTTCACAGATGGCTACAGGAGGCTGAGGGGCTTCTGGAGGCTCTTGAAATCTGAAATGGCTCCAGGTGGTTACACTGAATATTTTTGGGTAGATTTTTCAGGTGAATAAGATAACAGATTCCTGGGCTCTGGAGGAAGAAGGCAGGAAAAAGGGGTTTACAGGGCCACAGCAAAATCACAGGGGGCCATGTTGCTAGGGAGTGGCTGTGTGTGCAGGCAGGTACAGAGAGTGGCTCTTATTTGTACATGCTGGCCATTAGGAGAACCAGACTTTGTGGCAGAACAAAACCAAACTAATCTTCTGGCTTTCAGGGCCTAGACCATAGGCCTGGGATTGCCATATTTGCCATCTTCACTCCTGGAAGTCTTTTCTTCTCCCATTGCCCATCTGCTATATTTCACACAAACGAGGATGCATATCAGCAACATATGGTTATTGGACCATATTCCATTGTCCCTTTTCTCTTTCATACAGATAAGAACAAATGCTTCCCCATTGAGGGATATTATTATATTTACCATAATCACCATTTAAATCAAACTTTACCTGAAATATATATTTTTATGAAGTGAGGTTTGGCCAGTCTTAAGACTAGGGTAATTTTAAGTCACTGCCTGAGCCTCTCTAACTACATATATTATATAATGTCACCAACTTTTTCATTTCTTATTTTCTATAATTCTTATTGTACTTATAACACTCCATGCATTCTACATTTGGGATTATCTATGTTCCAATGTGTTCTAAAATGGGACAGACTGAAACAGACAGAAAGCAGAGAAGTCAAACGAGAAAGGCTCGCAAGCAAGTGAGTGGTCTTTGCACTGCTAGTTGCCTGGATTGGTCCTGAGAGGTCAAATAAAGTGCAGAAAAAATAGCATTGTGTTTGGAGTTATGGATGTGATTGTTAAATTGGACAAGGATCAGAGATATCTTTATGGAGGAAGAAAGATTAGAATTCTTTGAAGAGTGGATTGGAAGCTAGAAAGTAGAGACTTCTGTCTCTGAAGAACATAAACAATGAAAGAGAGAAGTGGGCAAGCAGGGCCTTCGGGACGCTTTGTGGCCTTTGCAGTGCAACTTCCCACCATATTGTGGGGACTCATTTTCTCCTTGCAACTATTGCACTCTCTTTTTCTCTCACTCAGATTCTGGACCATCCCTCCAAAATATTTATGTTTATTCTTTTCTAGTGCTAAGAATATTTGTTTTCCTCAATATCCTTTGTGTGTCCTCTTACAGTATGATTATGCTCCAATTTGTTATCATACTCACCAGTGATCTGCTAAACCTAAAAGGGCTTCCTCCATAAAAATAGACATCCAGATGTAGCTTTTATTCTGCTTTACAATATTTTTAATCAAATACAGATGTTTAGGTAGGTGTCTACCTTCACCATTGTAAAAGAAAAGAGTAGAAAATTTTATTTTTTTCCTATCTAGCAGATATGAGTGTGCATGTGTGTGCATAAAATAAAGAGAGAGAGAGAGAGATTTAGTAATATTTAACCATTGTGTATTCAATCACTGCAAGAGATTCTGTGATTATTCTAATAGATTTTTTTTTTCATTAATCTCAGGACTTTCAGGATGAACAATCTTAATTACAAGGAAATTTTTCTTCTTCCTTTCTAAGAGTTATATGTTAGTTATCATTTCTTGTTTAATTTGCATAGTGAAACTTCAGAGCAATGTTAGAGAAAATAATAAATAGTGGACAGACTTGTTTTCTCCTGAATGCTCTTGTTTCATCATGAATTATGATACTGGCAATTGGTTTAGTATCTATATACTTTCTATGTTATGGAAATATCCACTTAAGGTTTTTGTTTTGTTCTAACGTAAGAATCATTGTTAAATGCTAGAGAATTCTTTTGGGATCTACTAATGCTAATATGATTTTCTTCTTGCACCTGTTGTCATAAATTTGAATGTTTAAAATCTTAAACTATTCTTGCATTCGATAATTAATTTACTCATAACTTGTCTTGTTTACTATATTTTAATTAACTGGGTGTAAAAATATTTAAGATTATGCAAGACAATACATTTTTGCCCATGTTTCTAAAGAATATTTATGTTTTCTTCTCTCTATTATATTGTCAAATTTTAGTATAACAGCTATATTAAGGCAAGGTAGATAGCTTCTTATATTTTTCTAAGTATTGGATTATTTATATGGCATATTAGTTAGGAAAATACTGGTGATTTACATAACAATCAACCTCCCATCTCAGAATATTCATCCAGTCAGTAATTTCTCAGGGCCATTGCAGTGAGATGTGGGCTAGGCAGCGTGTGCTGGAGTTGGGTCACCTGGTTCATGAGAAAGGATTATGAGCTTTTCCTTTCAACAATGTCTTTGTCTTCAGTGGTGGCAGTTGCCTAAATTCACCACAGTGGGAGTAACTACATTATAAGAGAGCAAGGAAAGTCCTACACAAACTTTTATAGGTCAGAGCTGGAATAGTGTCCTTCATCTGAGCTGACATTCCATTGACCAGAACTTTTCACATGGGCCCCTTAGCGATGCATGTAAAATATCTCAAAGTATGTAAAAAGATGTTTAGTGTGTAAAAAAATAATCTAGTTTTCTGTCATTCTTCCACGTGTATAGGTGGATGGGAAACCAGGGCCCTGTAGCATGGACCACAGGTGCCAGCCAGGTTAAATGGTCCAATCATGTGGTATCAACTAGGGTGGGGTCTCTAAAAGAGAATATAAGGGAGCACAGGAGGCACCTTGGAAGCCCCCAGACTCTGGGGCTCCATCTCTGTACTGGTCTTGGAAAGAACCAAGATGCTTTAGCAGCTGACCCCTGAAGAGAGAAGCTGAAGAGTTTTGGAGCAACTGGGCAGCTGCACCTGTCTCTGGCCTGCTGCTGTCACCACCTGAAAGGAGAACCAAAGGCCCCAGGCCTGGTGTCTCAAAGAGCTGTTAATCAGATTGTCTGGTACTGCCTCTCTGTTGCTGCCTCCATTGCTGTTTGGTCCAGAACCCGTGCTGATTGTCTGGACCTCCAGACTGCTGCTGCAGGCTGCTGGAGTGTGGCCTCAGTGGCCCTGCCTGTGAGCACCTCCAGCTGTCATAGTGAGTTGGATCTAGGCCAGCTCTAGCCAGTGCGCCACACTATCCAGGCCCTCATTGGCAGGATGGCATCATCTTGGATGAGTGGCCTTTTGTTGGGGATTCCTGGATACTGTTGGCACTATCTGTGGTGAGATAACCAGCCACTTGTGGCCTTAATAGCTTTTTGTTTCCCGTTTGTTAAATAAACCCCATTGTTTTTCCCTGAGCCTGTGTGGTCTTGCAATTGTGTACAGGGTAAAGAACCCACAGACAGTGACTTGCCCTCCACTGGACACTGTCTTTGGGTGCCTATAGCAGCCCTACTTCAGATCTGCTTTCGTAAATTTAGTTCTGTCCACAGATCTGTCTCTTCTGGCAGCAGAACTGAATAACCTCATATTTTATAGATCAGGTTTCTCCTCCTTGCTTTCCCCTCCCACTACTTTATTTGATATCTTTGCCCATTTGTTTTTCATGAATGATTTTAGAATTCATTTGTTTTAATTTTAGGAAAATATTTGAATTTTGTTTTGGATTACATTAAGTTTATAGATTATTTGAAGTTAAATTGATGCATGTCACACTAATAGATTAACATTAAATAATTCGATAATTCCTGGAATTAAATCTCCTAGATCAGTTTGTATTATACTTTTAATGTATACTGTTGAAACTGAATGTACACTATTTCATTTAAACTTTTTACATGTAAATTGACAAGTAGCATTGGCCTCTAGTTTAAGTCTCTCTCTCTCTCTCCCCCCACTCCCCTCTAACCCTTTTCCCTGTCTACCACCTCCCTTATTTTTTAAAAAATATTTATTTATTTATGCATACAAGTGCTGGCGTATAAGCCAGAGGTGTTTGGGGAGGGGTGAGAGGATTCACCAGAGACAGAGTGGGGAGCAGATCCATTGAAATACATTGCTGAGGGGTGCAGTGGGGAAGGCAGGAGAGGTCTGCTGCATCACGTGTGTTGCTCCCTGGCCAGCTGGGGATGGAACTCATTCTGCAGTGGCTGGTGGTAGCTTGATAGCGCTGTCTTTCACCCCTGCGCCACCAGGGATGCCCCACCTCTCTTTTTCATATAGTTTTATTTTAAATTTAAGAGCATTAATTGAGAATAGTTGTACTCTTTTCTGTGCTTTGAAATAGTTAAAATGGCCCGTAAATGATCTGTTCCTTGAAAACATCTCAAGTGTTTGCCAACTTTAAAATGTATTGCACAGTTCCAGTTTTTCTTTCATTATTTTTTTAATGCCCAAAAAAGCAGGTTTATTATTTAAAAAAAAAAAAGGAAAGAAAAGAAAAGAATGCCTGCATAGACATAAGCAGGCAGAAAGACTTGCCTTATTCAATTTTTCTACCTTTTTTACTTTAGTACTCATAGTGCTAGAAAATTATTTATTCAATTGAAATTTTCATTTGTTTTCTATAAAATTGAAAATAATTAAGCAAGGCATGGGGGAATGGAGAATTTACTTGGAGTAGGCATTTTCTGATATAATGGAAATGTTCTATAGCTTGCTTATGGTGATGCTTATTAGACATACACATTTGTCAAAACTCATTGAAATTTGAACTTAAAATCAGTACATTTTATTATGTGCAATCTATATATCAATAAAGTTGTTTTATTGAACATATTTATGTATTTGGTTATTTTTAATATGTCAGTAATATATAAAATATGATTACATATTTCAGTGTTACATTTATGGTCACAATGAGAATGTTTTCACCTTGCTTCTTTCGTTTTATTTCTTTTTTACCTTCTCTGTTGTCAAGGTTTATGGACTGCTTTTATTTCTAGTTCTTGTATATATTGTTTTCTTTTTTCACTCTTTCACTAGATAAATAGAAAGTATGAGTTTGCTTTTAAGTCCTACCAGAGTGTACTTTCAAGATAAGGAAAACGATCCTGATTACTTTTGTTATTAATGTCAAGAATTAAGCAGTACAGACTGATTCCCTATGAAAGAAAATAAAAACTGCAACTTTTTCCGACCCTCCCCATCATCAGTTTCCTGTTGTGCTGTACAGCTTGTCCAAGAACAGGTGCTCAAAAATTATCTGGGGAAGTAAACAATGAAAAAGAGATAGTGGATAAAAAACTTTGAGGCAAGACCGGAAATCATAAATACGCAGAAGAAAACATAGGCAAAACACTGTGACATAAGCCTCAGTGATATCTTTGTAAATATGTTCCCAACAGAAAGGAAAGCAAAAAAGAATAGAAACAATTGGGACTGCATTAAATTGAGCAACTTGGGAAGAGCAAAAGAAACCATAACTAAAATGAAAAGACACTCTACTGAATAAGAGAAAATGTATGTATGCCATCCATTTGACAAAGAGCTCACATCAAAGGTTTATGAAAATCTCTTGCAACTCAACAGAAAGAAAACAAATAACCCAATCAAAAAAATGGGCAGAAATGCTACACTGATACTTCTCCAAGAAACACAAACAGATGCCATAAAGCACATGAAAAAAATGTTCATTATCACTTATCCGAAAATGCAAATCCAAACTGTAATGAGCTACCATCTCATTCCTGTGAGGATGGCCCATATTAAAAAGATCAGAAACAAGAAATGCTGACAAGGATATGGAGAAAAGGAAACTCTCTTATACTAATGGTGGGGATGTAGATTGGTTCAGCTCTTATGGGAAACAGTATGGGCTTCCTCAAATGATTAAAAAATAGTTCTCCTGTATGACCCAGCAATTCCACTCCTAGGTATCTACCCAAAGAACACAAAAACAGCAATTGAAACTTGCTTTCCCATATTCATAAATATGGCAATAGTTACAATAGTCAATTTATAGAAACAACCTAAGTGCCCTTAAATAGAAAAGTAGATCAAAAAACATGAACTCATGCCATTCATGACAACATGAATGGAGCCGGGAGGGATTATGCTAAGTGAATATGTCAGGAGAAGTGGATTGTGTCACTTATTTGCAGAATTTAGAAAAACTAAATAAAAGAACAGATAAAGCCAAACTTAAAAACTAACCTTAGAAATTTAGAGAACTGAGGAATTCTGAGTGGGTGGGTGGAGGAGAGCTGAAAGCCAGGTGGGGAGGGAACATAATGGGATAAGATGATATATAATGGGTGCTTCAGTGGTGGGTACAAAATACAAAAAACCTGAAAGGGGGGGTCCCATACTTCCAAAATAAGAACCACAATGTAGCCAACATCAATTTAAAAAAGTAAAAAGGATGCAGATTAATGATATGATTAATTAGCCTGTTTAAATTAATATGATTAGCCCATTCAAATACCAAAAAAATATATATACTCATAATGTGCCACCTTTGGATGCATGATCGGTCTCTCCTCAATCAGATAGGAAACTCACTGATGCAATGCCCACTATAATGTTAGGCACTCAAAGTTTTCTTTTCATGCCTTATTCATAAGAAAAGAACCCTTCATGTCCAAGGCAAATTGGGATAAGCTGCGTAGTGACAGGAAGGGGCACAGAGCAGGCTGCTATGATTGGAGCAGACCAGGTCAAGGAGAGTCCTGGAGCCCTTGGTGGCTTTCTCAGGCTTTTATTGAGCTTTTACATGTAGCGCAGCAACTAGGTACACAGCAGGCAGAGGTGCGGGGGCCCGGGGGGGGAGCCTTTGGAATCAGTAGGCCTCCAAACAAGCCCCTCCAAGTCTTCACTCTGGGCTTCTCTCTTCTCTCTCCAGCCTCTGCTTCTCTTGGTGAAAATATCAATGCTACAGCCATGGCCCACAGAGGTAAACAACACAACTTATAACGATGTAACAAATACAAGTGCAGCCATCAAGCAGTGGGATCCTAATGGCAGGAGGGCATAAAAGCCAGAAAATCATTTACCCTGCATGCTGGTTACCTAAAGTTTAGAGCTGAACACATAGAAAAGTAAACAGCGTATTATACATCAATGAAGAGGTAGGGAAGACCCAAATTAGTTGAAATTTTTGAGACCCAGTTTATGAACTTACTATAGCATAGTCTTCAAAGCTGATAGACTTTGCACATTAACTCATTTTTTTAAAATGAATATTTTGATAAATGGTCTCACTGCATCACTGGTGATATTTTTAGACTTTGAGGACAAGGTTGCCCACACTGTTCAGTTTGCCATAATGATCACCCATCATCACTCAGGTTTATGAGACTGTGCTGGAACCTACAGACTCTGTCTGACTCTGCTCTACTGTCATCAAAAACACCAGACGTTTACCCAAAGTGCTAAGTCACTGGACCCATGTGGTTAGTTCATTTTGAAAACGGAACTGGACTTCCTACCAAGGACCAGAAAAACGTTGCGAACAGAAAACAGAAAAAATCTGTGGTGTGTTTGTAAAAACCAAGACTTTAACCCTGATCTAAACCAGACTGTTTTCCTCCTCTCTCCCTCCCGTTTTCCTTAATTAAGCTAACTGGAAAAGAAAGGCTTTCATCAGACCAAAACGGCAATCTTTCTATCCTAATCTCTAGGACAAAACAGAGAATCTGGTCTGGAATTGAATTTGAAATATTAAAGAAAAATGACTACCAGCTTAATGCCATCACTATCCCAAGTTTATTTTTCTTTTATGTCTGATGTCAAGGAGAAAATAATGTCATCTGCTGGAAATTTGAGCATGTTTGCATTTTGAGATAATTAGAATTAATGTTGGAGGACCAAGCTAACACCAAACAATCCCTGTGCTTCCCATGTGTGTAAAACATTTTGTAATGACTTTCACTTAATCTGGGAGCCTGGCAGACTGCCCCAAACCACCTAGGTTCAAGCAGCAGGGTTTCTTTTACAAAAAGAAAAATTTATATGCTGAAGTTGGAAATTAGGGAATCGGGAAAACAGTTTGAGCTCTGCAAATTGCTTTATCCCCTTAGTTTTTTCCTCCATCTCTGTTTCCATCTTGGACTCCAGTGTTTCTAGCTCACATAGTGATGATCCTTCACCTCACAGCTCTTGTAAAGGCAAAGCTTCCAGAGCAAGGGGGTAGAAATGAATTTTCCTGAAGGAACTATAAACTCAGAGAATTCAGTTCTGAGCCATTGTCTGTGAGATTCATTCAGTGAGGAGGCCCAGACACAATGGTCATTTGTTGTGGGGCAGACAGTAGTTGACAGGATGTTTGACTTTTCAATAGACTGTTTTGCCAGTTGTACGCAAAATCAATGTAATTTGTGTGTAAGAATTTTTGGCTTAAAGTCTTTTAGTAGCCTTTTAACGCCCACAGGGTAAATTCCAACCCTCTAAGCTTCTTGGCATGAGGCCCAAGGCTTTTATTACAATGGGTTATCTTTAGCACTGGGGCTTCATTTTCCTTTTGCTCCTCCCACACAGCACAGGTCATAGATATCAAGTGCCTTATAGTTCTCTGAGCACACAGTGCTGTCCACATAAATACACTTCCCTCCATTTAAGAAAGCCCTATTTATTATCAATCATAGTCTAGCACTTAGCATCTAATAGATGTTCAAAATACTTGTTGAATGAGGAACTACAAAACTCAGCTCCAAAATCATTTCTTCTGAACTGCCCAGGATGCTATAAGGACTCCATTCTCTGTGCTCCTACAATTTCATGCTTGTGTTTTTGGCGCAGTACTTCACAATCAGGCATGATTTTGACTTCCAGGGCTATTTGAAAATATTGGAAGATTCTTTTGGTAGTCAGAGTTGCACGGATGCTATTGGCATCTACTGCTTGGAGTTTAGGAGTGTTAATGAACACCCACGCTACACATGACAATCTCCCACAACAGAGAAGTATCTGGCTCAAAATATCAATACTGAGGCTGAGAAACCCTATTTAGCAGAACTCATTTTTTGGAATAGTCACCTAGGGGACCTCTGTCTACTCCATTAAACAAAGAGGCTCCTTGATGTCAGGGAGCATATCTTAGTTACCCATATATCCCCCTTGTCTAGCATAGTGTTTGGCATGTACATGATGCTCAATGAGATTTTAATGAAATTAAAGAAAGAAGAAAACAATGATGCCTTGTAGGAGTGCTAAGTAGTGATCACTCTCTAAGGAGTTATAAAAAATGAAGACATGACTTATTCATACATGTGAAAAACGGAAATATAAGCTCAAAGACATGACCTGCTTTCAAGGAAATGACATCTCTCTTAGTTTTGTTTTTTTTTTTTCCCCCACTCCAAAGGGATTTCTTTCCAGCAGTACCATGTTGGAGACCATATTTTGCCTTAGCTAAGGTAATTTCTAACTCACAACACATTTCTCAGCCCCTCAATACCCACGATAAAGATTGATTTCTATTTTCATGTAAACTCACCAAAGTATGGCCTCTGAATGCCAGAGCATTTCAGAATGTCCCATAAATAGGCCTCATTTGGGAGCTTTTTAGAAGTGCTATTTTGATACCTCCCCATGCAGATTTGCTTGGACTCCAGCCATTTGTCAGGGAAATTATTTGGAAGCCCACCCACATGATCCCAGCATCTCTTTCTTTGTGCCGATGGTATTAGACTAACATTGGTCTGTTTTTGACTTTACCCACCCCTCTGACTAAATAACTAAATTATGTTTAGAACATGAACTCTTAGTAGAATGGCATAATGGTAAAGTTTGTGTACCTCATAAATCTTAGTGGGAATCTCCTCTTTGCATTGTAATCCCTTCTTATAAATGTGTTTGCTTGGAGCAATGTAAGCAAATTATGCTCATAAGTAATTTTTGCCATAATGAAAATGTGGAGTTTGCAATTTTAATTTAATGTTAATTTTCCCAGGGGAGTCTTTCGAACAGGATCACCCTGCTTTGCTGAATATTTGAGGTGGGATTATGCTTACCAACCAAATGAAAGTATATATAATTATGTTTAGAGTCCCACAAAATTAAGTTCACTCTACAAGGGCAAAATTTGCCCCTCTTTCTTTGAAAGAATCCTACCTAATAGACTTCTTGAAACGTGAATTTATTACTTTGAAAACTATGCATTTAATTCAATAAAATAATTTACGAAGCTTACTGAATATATTTCAGAATAATCCCTTGTTTTATTAAAAATAAACAATTATTACATATTATGATGTACAAACAATAGATATGGATTCAAAGTAGAGTAAACTTGCATTATAGTCAAGGAGCTTTGATTGGAACTAAAGAACATAAATGTAGAATTCCTACACATAAAACATGACAAAGATTGGCTGACACATATTATTTAGGTGATAGAGAAATAAGAAATAAAAAGACCAAGGAAAATATCAGTGTGGGTTAAAGTTTTCAGAATAGCTTAATCAAAGAAGTAGAAAAGATAATTTTTTTTTTTCATACCCTCGTTCAGATCCTCAAGTCGCCTTGTTTCACTAGTTTGGCATTGTCATGCTGGGTTTTTCTTGGATTTGTTTATTGTGTGTCTTCTCCTTTCTCTGACATCACCCAGTGACACAACACTGGAAGGCAGAAGTCACTGTTGCTCCTGGCTGAATCCCCGAAGTGGATATTGCAGCATCTTCAGTGAAGAATTCTGTAGATATTAATTGAAGAGAAAGTGACAATGATCCTTGGTGTCACTTTCTTATACACACTGGGAAATGCCCACTGTCAAAATGAAAACAAGACATTAAAAATGTGTTTCATTCCAGACTGTCGATGGAGGTAGATGGAGGTGGCACAGTCAATCACAGCTGTGCAGGTGTGACTACACTGTCGGATTCTTTCCTTGCTCTGTGCCAACGTCCAATTGCTTTTGTTCCCCTCTGGGGTTATATAGATGATGAGAATTTGACCTGTGTTTCTACTTAAAATAGTTTATTCAGTTTTATTCTCCCATTGTCATTCTTAAAAATGACTAAATTCAAAATAATTTAAAAGCCACATTAAAATAAAATCAAAATCTACAAGTCAATGCCTTCATTTCTTTCTTCATGGCCCAATTCACAACTTCTTTAAACTTTGGAATTTACTCCAGGCAACTCTACAAATATTCTGTATTTGATTGCAGTTTGTAGTTTGAGATCATTATTTATGCTCATGAATTGCATTGAATTTACACATAAATTTTACTTGTCTAATTTGCTAATTACTGCGAAGGAGTAATGTGGCAGCATCTTAATCTAGGAAAAACATCTCAAACGCTTTTGCACACGTTTTCCATTTGGCATAACCTAAAACACATTTCCCCACAAAGCTTTTTCCCTTAACTCTTAAGCCCCTGAGTATTTCAATGGAAACATAATACTTTTTATCTGGATTCATTTACACTCTCATTTACTCATCAGCATGGTGTTTTGTAAGAGATATTTAATATTCTCCAAGAGCCCTTTTTTCTTCTGCACATTTCAAAGTTTTTCCTGTAGGAAACACTGTGTTCCAAGCCATAAATTGATTCTGAATCCAGAAAACAGGAGTTGGGGGAAGCCATAAATTCCAAATGAGTTCCAAGTGGTACTGATCTTAACTGCCCATTATCCAAATAATGTGGTTACCAAAATGAGAACTCAGTACCCTGAATGAAGACTTTGAATCAGCATTAGCTTGAATCAGTGCTCATGCTTAGGAAACAGTAACTTGTATTCTCATTCTTACTTTGTTGATTCTAAGACAGCTTCTATTTCAGGAAACAGGTGTCACAACTGATGAGTCTTCTGTAGGAGTAATATGCTTTCCAGAGTGACTTTGTCCTACTGGAAATAAAGGGCCAACAACATAAGTAACCTAACTCTCACAGTGGCTGGCAAATGTTCCCATCTATGACCACGGGGCAACACCATGATCTAACCTTTCCTGCATCTGATTCAGAATTATAGTTAGCCCTGTTGCAAATTCCTTTTTACTGAAAGTATTGGAAATCAATTATAGTGAACTATTTTAAAATTACATTTACTGGAGGAATACCAGTGCTTTCTTTGGAGTTCAAAGACAAGTTGAAAACCTAGCTCCTTAAGACACATGAGGATAGTGCAAGGAGATTGCAAAAAGTAGTGTTCTGGGAAGATCAGACAAATCCTGGAACACAAAATATGACTGAGCATACACTCAGGTGCTAAGTAGTAGTACTAATGATTAAAAATTATAATTCCCCAAATAACACCCATGTGGTTTTCCCCCTATTTCTTCAGCATGGAAACTGCTTTCTTATATCCTTTGGGTTTTTTTATTATTTTTTTTTAAGATTTATTTCTATTCATGCATACAAGAACCGGGGTATAGGCCAGATGTGCAGGAGGGTGAGAGGATTCATCAGAGACAGAGTGGAGAACAGAACAGGCAGATTGACTGAAATACACTGCTGAGGGGAGCAGCGGGAGAGTCAGGAGAGGTCTGCTGTGCCATGTGGGTATCTCCCTAACTGACCAGGATCAAACCTGCACTGCAGAGGCTGTGGACAGATTCACAGCACTGTGCTCAACCACCTGCACCACCAGGGATGCCCCTATTATTTTCTTTGGTTTTAAATATCATTTTATTCTTATCATTTTTATCAGTATGCAAAACTGATATATGATTATAACCTTTAGATTTCACATTAAAAACTTAATATTACTCTGTGTATGTAATCTATTCATGGCTTCATCTGAAACATTGGGTTCCTAAATGAGGAAACAGTTTCTATAACTCACCCTCACCCTGTTCAAAAGGGACAAACCTGTGAATTATAAAATGAGTCTAAAAATTCATCTCCATTCTGAATTCTTATAACTGTTGGACCATAAATTCTAGTGCCTCAAAAGCCTTCCTCAAAATGGGGCAGATACTTTCTCTCTTTCAAATATTTGGTCCTCATGTCTTTTACATACTTCCAATCTCTCTGACATACTCTTCTGCTACTATTTTGAATGTTGGAGGCTTTTAAGGACCCATTTTATTATCCCCAGTCAGAATAGTGTTTTATGAAGAGTAAATGTTTCTGACTTTGTTAAAATACAATGTGTTGACCAGTGGCCCTAGGTGGCAAGAGAAGACATTCCTTGTTTTTCTTCTAGAAGGAACATCTCACAATTTATCAGAAGGGTGCTCTACTGAGAGAGTACAGTGGTGTAGGGTATGACTGAAACACCCATTGTATCCCAGAGACTAGCTCAGATGGCACCATAGAAGATATGGTGGACATTCACAAATCATTGGTCAAGAGGTAGATAAAGAGGAATGCCTGGAGACTGTTGTCTTGGGCGGGCCACAAACCACACAGCTGCTGGCTCAGCCAGGGGCCTTGGAGAAAGAAACAATGGAAAGGTGTGGAGGTACACACCCTTGAAAGAGGGAAAACACATGAAGAGCAACTTGAGTGTCCTATGCAAGCCAAGTGCTTGGTAAGGAAAACTATAGAACAGATGCTGTAGACTACATTCTCTTGTCTATCTCCATGAGACTGGTACTTAGCTTTTGAAGCTCAATGACAGTGGACAGACTGCTGAGACCCAAGAAAGGAGGAATGTGGGCTTTTGGGGGCGTGTGAGAGTGACTTGACCTCTGGTCATTCTCCCCACACTAATGACACAGCCACTACAGAAACAGGTCTCAGTATTTGTGAAAGACAGCAAAAGCCAAAAAATAAAACCATAGCACCAGCTGTGGAAAGAGTAAAAGTAAAAGTATGTTAGCTCTTTAAAGTGAAGCTGCATATATATTTTTTTTTAAATAGGGAAGTTCAAAGTACTAAAATGAGTTGAAAAAATTTATAACAAATCACAACTGGAGACCTTCAGGGAAAATGACAATACAAAGAGAGAACAACATTTCAGAATCCAACCACAAAGGCATGGAAGATTATATCTCCCAATCAGCTTGAGAGTTCAAAATAATTTTAACGAAAAAAATCAAAGAGATGAAAGAAAACTCACAGAAATAAGTTAAAGTGATAGAAAAGCATTCAGAAAAACTAACAAATATTAGAAAAATAGATTAATGAATTAAGAAGCAATATAACAACTAGAAGATAGAAACTATAGTTTTAAACAAGAAAATAACAGGCACCAGCATTTAAAAAGCTCAATAAATGAGATCCAGAGTTATAGAGAAAGCTGTGGAAACAGAATAGTCTAAATGGAGGATCAAATCAGTGACCTAGAAGGTAGCAACACACAAAGTACACAGGTGGAAGAATATAGAGAATTATGTAAAAAAAAGTAAAAAGGAAGAAGCACTATGAAAATTATCAAACTCATTAGGAAAGACAACATATGGATAATGGGTATCCTTGAAAGGAGAGAGAGAGAGGGAGAGAGAGAGAGAAAGAAAAAGATAGAGAGAGAGAGGAGAGAACACTAAAAAAATTATTGTGGCAAATGTCCCAAGTCTAGCAACATAATTAAATATACAAGTTCATGAATTTTACAGAAACCTGGTTATCTAAATGCAATGAGACCTACACCAAGACACATAATAGTGAAACTTAAAAGTTCAAGTAAAAATAAATATTGAATGTGACCAGGCAATGAAAGCAGTTAACTTACAAAACCCAATTTAGCTTTTAATCACACTTCAAATATTTAGTTTTCAATCAAAACATATTTTACATTAATTTTAGTCCATATATGTCCCCAAATAAATGCAAATGATGCTACCACATAATTTGTAAAAAATAATTAAAGGCAAAATATGTATTTTTATCTATCAAAATTTCTGATAGAAAATCAGTAATCCACTTTATATTACTTAAATCCATGCATTTTGAATATAGTTATTCTCTGCTGGACTTTCTAGGTGGCCAGTGATGCTGAAATCTCAGATTCAAGGATTGTGATGAGTAAATGGAGAGCCTCTAAAATACTGCCTGAGAAATTTAAGGCAAGACCACTGGTACCACGCATTTACTTGTTGGAGCACAATGACTTTTCAACCTTCTTAGGCAAAATTTAGTCCTTATAACCTCAAATCTTGTAAAACTCTATATTCCAGGGCTGCAGATTTTTAAAGGCACATTCTTCAAGACTGCTGTTTATTGGCCTGCTTGCCAGTGAGAATCCAAGCATTCATTTTCAAGAATCATCATGTTCATATTTTTGAGGTTGAAAAAAACTTGCAGAGTGGAAAGGCACTTATGTATTCTTTCTCTTTTTTTTTTTTCCTGATTTTACTAGCTAAAGAGAAAAACCTGTAAAAATAGCTTGCTTTCATCATTTGCCAAACACATGTACCCAAGGTTTTCCTCCAAGGGGAGGGGATCTTGTGGGTAGCCCAAGGAAATAACTTTGCTCACAAGGAACAAGAAATAAACTTCATCTAATACATTCTCCTTAGGTATACATGGGTTAAGAAATTTAAATATCTAAGAAGGTAAGGAAATTACTATCAATTGTAAAAAGTTGTGTTACAGTTGGTGATCATTGGAGTAACATATTTCATCTATTCTGAACATGGTGCCACATATTCACACAAATTAATGTGGGTCTGAAGGAAATCAGGTTTGAATTTAAAATGCTTTAAATTTTTTCACCAGTTATGACTTTTTATGTAGGGGATTAAGAAAGATATTATGGTCTGAAAATGCATACTATCATCAAACAGGAAGGTGAAAGTGTCCCTAGAGATACTGCTATATGACACTGTTTTCACTAATGAGAAAGTTGAGAACTAGAGAACTGAATTTCTCAAATGGCATTGTTTATATATATAATATTTCAGAGAATTGGTGTTTATGTTTTTTATTAGTTTTGATGGTTTGAGGGGATTAAAGTGTGAATTTGGACTTGAGGATTTACAAAAATAATTTGCAATTCCACCATCAGAAATGCTGTGTGTGTACTCTCTATGTACTGGGATTTTTGTGGACTTTATGAAAAGAAAATAAGAGAACTTTTGCCATATATAATGTGAAACTGAAATAATAATGTATCAGGATCCATCACCACTGAAAGTACCAACTTAGATGATATTTTGTTTAAATTGCTATAAATACAACTTTAAAAATAGTTTTGTACTTACTTCTATTTGAAAACAAAGAATAATTAAATATTTGTATGATTAACCTGCAAAAAGGGACCAATTTGTTCAATCTCAGTCTCAAGAAAATAATCCCTACGTGTCATGAGTAATATGGCAGTTCAATGCAATAATGTGTCCCAGGCACTTAATAACTATTTAGTGATGACTGGTTTCTTTGAGGAATGTTAAAATTCTTCTGATATCTAAAACTCAACTATTTAAAACCCTTTTTGAATGAAAAAGGTCTTGTATACATTGATACCCAAAGAATTGGAGTGGATTCCAGGACAATGGTTGAAAATATGCATTTAAGTGTTTTTACTTTTGTTTGCATTTGTGAAAACAGACACATGCTTGTGGATCTCCAGACTTTTATATGTCAATGCTTTTTTGAGGCTGGCTTTCAGTTTTATTGGATAACAACAACAACAAAAGTTATTCACTTCTCTGAACTTTAGATCTTCTTTAAAATATCCACTTGTGCTGGGTTAAGTGGTTAAGTGGTTAAGTGATGTTTTCTTTAAATTCACATCCATTTGTAACTTGCAAGTGTGACCATTTTGTAATTAGGATTTTCACAGATATAACCAAATTAAGATGAAGTCATGTTATTAGGGTAAACACTAACACCAAAAAGACTTTTGTCTTTATTAGAAGAAAAAGACAGAGATGCAGAGGATGCAAGAGGGAATACGGACAGTATAGATGAAGGAAGAGATTGGAGTTAGGCTGCCAGAGCCAAGGAATTATCAGAGCCAAGAATTATCAGCAACCACCAGAGAAGAAAAGAACTTTTCCCTACTGTCTTCAGAGAAAGCATGGGCCTACAAATTCCTTGACTTCAGACTACTAGTCTCCAGAACTGTGAGAGAATACATTTCTGGTTTTCTTAGCCATCTAGTTTGTGGTAATTTTTGTGATATTTCCAGGAAATAAATGCACTTGCTCATGCACAGGTCATGAGCAATTGTCAATGATTAAGTATACTGTCCTTTGTGCCATACCAGTTAGACTGAAATTCCCTACTAACCTTCATTTTTGCATAAATATAGGACTTGGCATTCTGTAATCTATACCATGCTGGTTACTTTCTTTAAAGAATGTTGAAAGTATATTGAAAAAATGAGGTCACCTTTTCAAGGAATTCAGACTTAATTTTTCCATTGAACCTCACCACTCATTCTCTTTGACATCAGATAAGTTTTTAGCCATGAAACAGAGAACTGCAAAATACAGAAGGCCATGAGCAATCTATATCTGGCATTTTCAGGCAAGAAAATATTTGTTATGATTTGACCTTGTGCATATTAAAGTGGGGTTTAGGATTTGAAGCTACCCTAATTGAGCTTGCCTCTTGACTAAATACTACAGAGTTTCTACATAGAAATGATGTGAGAAGTCGTGTCTTTTCAGTGGAACATTCTCCCACATGAATTCTCAATGAATATCAGACTAAATCTATATGTTCAGACTTAGGTAAGGGTCTGACTTTATCCATACAGTGTTAAATGACATACAAAACCAAGCATATTAAAATATAACTAAATTACCTTAGAATTTGTGGAAAGTGAAGAAGAATATAAATATTAATAAGTGCATTTCATTTTTTTTAAATATTAAATTTTATTTTTATATTCCCCCATACAATTGCAAACACCCCATTCTGACCCCAATCCTTCCCCTCCCGCCCCCCACCCCCAAAAAGTGTCTCTGGTTCATAGTTTTTTGTTGATTTTGATTTTCACTTTCTTATATTCATTTTCCTGGTCCCTTATTTAAGTTTTCTAGATTCCTGCTATGAGTGAGACCATCCGGTATTTTTCTTTTTCTTTCTGGCTTATTTCGCTGAGCATGATCCCTTCCAGTGCCATCCATGTTGCTGCAAATTGCATGTGTTTATCTTTTTTGAATGCTGAGTAATATTCCATGGTATATATGTACCACATCTTCTTGATCCAGTCATCTATTTTTGGGCATTTGGGTTGTTTCCAAAGCTTAGCTATTGTAAACAGTGCTGCTATAAACATAGGAGTGCAGGTGCTCTTTGGAATTGATGTTTCTGTGTCCTTTGGGTAAATACCTAGGAGTGGAATTGCTGGATCATATGGAAGCTGTATGTTTAGTAGGTCCAGAAATCTCCACACAGCTCTCCATAGTGGTTGGACCAGTTTGCACTCCCACCAACAGTGCACAAGAGTTCCTTTTTCTCCACATCCTCGCCAACATTTGTTGTTGCTAGTTTTTTTAATATGTGCCATTCTCACTGGTGTGAGATGGTATCTCATGGTAGTTTTGATTTGCATTTCCCTGATTACAAGTGATGTTGAACATTTTTTCATATGCCTGTTGGCCATTTGCATTTCCTCTTCAGAGAAGTTTCTTTTTAGCTCTTCTGCCCATTTTTTGACTGGATTATTTTCTTTGTTGTTGCTGAGTCTCATCAGCTCTTTGCAGATTTTTGTGATCAGTCCTTTATCATTAGTGTTGGGTGCAAAAATGTTCTCCCAGTTGGTGGGGTTTCTCTTTGTTTTTGTTATTGTCTCTTTTGCTGTGCAGAAGCTCTTTAATTTGATGTAGTCCCAGCTGTTTATCTTTCTCTTCACTATCACTGCTTTGGGTGATGTGTCTGTAAAGATGTCTTTGATGTGCAAATCCCGTAGTGTTTCACCTATATTTCCTTCTATGTATTTTATGGTTTCAGGTCTTATGTCTAGTTCTTTAATCCATTTTGAGTTGATTTTTGTGTATGGTGTGAGGTAGTGGTCAAGCTTCATTCTTTTGCATGTAGCGACCCAGTTTTCCCAGCACCATTTGTCTTCCATTCCAGTTTGCACTCTATTACTAGACTATTGCAATAATATTCAAATTGGCCCTCTCTAACTTTCTTTATCCAAACTACCCTTTCAGCAAACAACCTGCATGCAACTCTGAGCTGGAATGGAAGATACAATACTGAAGAAGAGATGATGCCTACTTTTGAGAACTCATATTTTGATGTTGACTATCACAGTAAAACTAGTCTATATTCCCAACACTTGTTGGGTCAAGGGATATTTGCTCATTCCCCATGAAAGAGCAGGGAGATAGACAGACAGACACACAGAAAGATAGAGGAAGAATAAGGCCAGGTACATGGTAGTCCCAGGGGTGGCCCATAGTGAAGTGAAGGAAGACAAAAGCATGAAGTGAAAGGTTAACACAAGATTCCTAGGGCTTGGCCATTGGGAAGAGGCGGGTCCTTCATAAACAAGGTAGTAGTACAAGTCGAGTCCTTGGTGAGGGAAACTCTGGAGCGCAAAGAAAATGTCAAAAAGAGAAGAAATAAGTCTTACTCAGCTGCCAGGCCCAATGGTATAAATTCAGTCCTAATCATCATCTGTCTACGAGGCTTTCCATTTCCTTTTTCCTTTCTATTCTCTATCTGTTCTGACCTGTTCAGAAAACATCTAGCAAGTGCTGGGATAGTAGGTGGGGAAATATCAGTAGGAGAAAGAAACAAGAAATCCTACCGTTCTTAAGACTGTAACTGTTGAGATGAGAGGGGGGAGATCTGATATTGAAAAATGTGGTTTTTTTTAGAGGTTTATTTATTTATGCATATAAGAACTGGCGCACAGGCCAGAGGTGCTGGGGCATGAAAGGAAGTCACCAGAGACAGAGTGGGGAGCAGAACAGGCAGATCTAAAATACAGCAGCGGGTGAGACAGGAGAGGTCTGCTTGCCATGTGGGTCACCTCCCTGGCTGGGAATTGAACTCATATTGCAGTCGTAGCTGCAGATTGCTGACGCTTAACTCCTTGCACCACCACCGGGGAGGCCCAAAAATGTGGTGTTTTGATTAAATTTTGGTCTGGATATTCTGACTTCAGAATCAAGACTGTAAAAATTATTATTCAAGATCTATTATATGTTTATTGGGCCTCCCTGCTGGTGCAGGTGTTGAGTGCAGTGCTATGAAGCTGTCTGCAGCCTCTGCAGTGTGGGTTCGATCCCGGCTGGCCAGGGAAATACTCATATGGCATAGCAGACCTCTCCTGTCTCCCCCACTGCTCCCCTCAGCAGTGTATTTCAGTCAGTCTGCCTTTTCTGTTCCCCACTCTGTCTCTGGCGAATCCTCTCACCCTCCCGCATATCTGGCCTGTACCCTGGTTCTTGTATGAGTGAATAAATAAATCTTTTAAAAAAATCTATTATATGTTTATTACCTGAGGAAAAAAGAAAATTCTTGGACTTGCTGAAGTTTTCAAATAGGAGACATGTTGACTAGTCTTTTAAAATAATTGTAATTATATAATGAGAGATATATAACCACAAAATTAAGTTATAATTTGAATAAATCATGGTCATGCTTTTTCAAATCTCAATTAACTTGATCTGGTAACTGAACCAAAGACCCATTGGTGAAAATAGCAAATCCTGCTTCGTGGAGAGAACAACCAGCTGGAGGAAGTGGGTAGCTCAAAAACTTGTTGAAGAAGGGTGATTCATTCACCTTGATACCCTTTGGAAGCAGATGTCTTGAGGGACTGGTGAATTTTTATTTATGGAGGGTGAACTCAGGAACCAAAAAGCAGATTGTTTTCACCCAGAGAAAGAGCCTGGGGGAGCACCAGTGGTATTCTCATTATCATTGTAAATATTATCTGTTTCCACCACTCAGTCTTGGTCACCTTTCCTAACCCCAAGATAGAGAGGATTGATGAAATTGAGGATTGATGAAGGAAGTCTTCCTAAATAAAAGCACTGCCTGAATTCCAAATGGATGACACCATTTCAACAGTAGTTTTAATAGCTGGTTCAGGCTAACACGGGGCAAGCCCATGAGGGAAGAATGATTGAGATACAGAGGCATTGCTTCCTGACTTACTTGGAAAATCATCCAAATTACTTCCCCTTCACCTGGCAATTTCTTCACCCAACCCTTCCCTCCTAATTCCTCACTGCTGTTCATTTGCGAAGAGCTGCTAGATCCTGACGTCTTCCTTCTTGGCTCAACTCTTCCCAGACACCCTTTTCTTCTGACTTAGATTAGGGAGGAAGAAGGAATAGGAATCTTTTGGTGCCAAAAAATTGAAAGAGGCTAGCTATGTATTTCACCTGATATAAAAGAAAAGAGGCAATCAATCTGTTGAAGCCATTGATAATGAGACACTTCAGATTCTGTCACTCTCTTCCAATTATGGAAGCATCCTGTATGTTTAGGTGTGTGGTGATGGTGTACCCCTTGCATCTGTGTATCACAGCACTGGAGTGCTGCTGCACAGATTTGTTCCCTTATATAGAGCACACTATGATAGGAAGAGCACAAGATTTGGGATTAGAGACACACATGCTTAATCACAGTCTGAGGGCTGTTAGAGTTTTTATATTCATGCATATATCCATTTATTATTACAACATACTTTTCTAACTGACCAGCTGTATATGGATTGTTGGGGAGTTGCAGAGGCCATATTACTCCTGATGACCATATTACTCCTGATGACCTCTCCTGCCAGTCCTTAAGCAACTCTTAGCCTAGTGGAGGAGATGGATATTGCAACAAATAAATAGTATTGCATGATTAACAAAAAGATGGAGATGTATGGAAGTCTTCCGGGAAGGGACACCACTCTCCACGAGAGAGAAGTGGAGAATAGACAGGGGTTCATTGACTGGACTGAGGATACTAGGTGTGTTAAATCATAGAGGATTGGAAAGACTTGGTGCATTTGAAGAAATTTGCATTTTTTTTCACTTTAGCACAGGATGAAAACAGGAGAGGTGGGAGTTGAGGTTGGAAAGGCAGAGGAGGGTAAAATTATGAGATAGTGAAGGATCTTATAAGCCATGAAAAGTGTTAACATTCTAACCTAAATTGAGTAAGAATCACTAAACTTTTCATTGATGTCAAGGCCAGGATCATATTTAAGTTTTAGAAATATTTCTTTGAAGGAGGTATTTGAAGGGAGAGATTAAAGACATAAAAAACTGTTAGGGTATTATTGCAACAATTCAGGTGAAAAGAAATGAATTTCTGAACTGAAGTAGGAATGGAGAGATGTCTGAAGTTGGGTTCCCTGAGAAGCAGACCTTCAGACAAGGGTTTGAGGGAAAATACTTGATTTGGAAGATTATTGCAGTAGGCTAGTAAGCCTGAGAAGTGGAAAAAAGAAAGAATGCCAAAAGATAAATGGAGTTGCAGTTGAATACTGTTGTGAACCTGTACAGAGTCTGTAATAATCATCCCCTCCAAAGGGCCAGGGATGCGGCTATTTATTCACATTTTCTCATCCATCATAGGTTGGGAACCTCTCTGAAGAGCGTTACTTTCCTGACACATTAGGCCTTCCCTACAAACATGCAGAGAAGGCCTCTGAAGGAAGCAGAGGCATTCAAGCAGGGAATCGTGAATGTCTGAAGTCAGAAGCCATTGATGTGCTTAGAAATGAAAATTGCCAAAGGAATACAGGCAGGGAGCCAGCACTGTCTGCTATAGAAAATGACAATTTAAGAGTAGAATGAATAAAGGATTACATCTAGCGGAAAAAGGAGACAGAATGGTAAAATAATTTACACCTGTCTCATAGGAGTAACCAGATAAAAATTATTATGTCCTGATTGAGAGTAAGGGGGAGTAGGAGACTGAAGAGAACAAAAACACTGTATTTGGAAATTCCCCTCAGAACTATGAGTTTTAAGTTCTGTTCTTGATGTATAGAATAGCTGCATTGCAGTGTTGGTGTAATGAGTAATAAAAGATTTATATAGAATTTGATTCAGTATCGAGTGTGAAATTAATGTTTAATAATAAGTAATATGTACTGGCTACTTACTATGTGAGGAGAAATGATTTTACACAATGCTTTATGTGCATTATCTTATTTAATCCACAGAAATCTATGAGAATATGTACTACAGTTATACCCATTTAACAGATGAGGAAACCAAAACACAGAGTGGTTAAATACTAGTGTTAAGGAAGTTATTCTGACTACCGGCTGCATTTTGCAAGAACACTAGAATGTTTTAAATTATGTTATTTTCCCATCCATTTATTCACCTACATATCCACACACCCATCCACCTAGCCAAAATTCCAGAACTGGAATTTTGAATTTAATATGAATAAAATTTATGCAATCAGCCAACCATCCATTTGTTACATATCAAGCATTGAGAGTGCCAGGCATGTATTTGTATCTGAAAATTTTTCTTATTGAACTTCTCTCTTCTTGTAGAACAAGATAGTACAAACCTTCATACTTTGCATAAAAATCCTTTGAATTTACAAGATCGTTATCAAGTATCATACAGAAAGTACAGCTTAAACAAGAAAACTAGTGAAACTTGACTGTACAATTTTTTATTCTATTTTACATATTTTTACATCATTTTCATTTTTGCAGTGTATGCATTTTCATTTTGGTTATATTCCCCATACAATTCCCACCCCACTTATTTTGACACTAATTCTCCCCCCCCCCATTGAGTGTCTCTGGTTCATAGTTGCTTGTTGATTTTGATTTTTATTTTATTATAATTAGTCTTTTTCCCATTCCCTTATTTAGGTTTTCTAAATTCCTGCTATGAATGAGACCATCTGGTATTTTTCTTTTTCTTTCTGGCTTATTTTGCCGAGCATGATCCCTTCCAGCTCCATCCATGTTGCTGCAAATTGCATGAGTTTATCTTTTTTGATTGCTGAGTAATATTCCATCGTGTATATGTACCACATTTTCTTTATCTAGTCATCTATTTTTGGGCATTTGGGTTGTTTCCATAGCTTAACTATTGCAAATAGTACTGCTATAAACATAGAAGTGCAGGTGCCCTTTTGAATTAATGATTCTGTGTCCTTTGGGTAAATACCTAGGAGTGGAATTGCTGGGTCATATGGAATCTCCATCTTTAGCAGGCTGAGGAATCTCCACACAGCTTTCCATAGTGGTTGGATCAGTTTGCACTCCTACCAGTGGTGTATGAGAGTTCCTTTTACTTTTCTTTTAATTAATATTTTATTTTATATAATTCTTACATCATTTTTCATTTTTGCACAATGTATGCATTATCATTGTGGTTATATTCCCCATACAATTGCACCCCACCCTTATTTTGACACTAGTCCTTCCTCTCCCCTTCCCAACCCCCCCCCCCGTGGTATGTTTCATGTTTCTGGCTTATAGTTGCTTGTTGATTTTGAATTTTACTTTGTATTAATTAGTCTTTTTCCTAGTCCCATATTTAAGTTTTCTAAATTCCTGCTATGAGTGAGACCATCCGCTATTTTTCTTTTACTTTCTGACTTATTTTGCTTACCCAAATGACACAGAAACATTAATTCCAAAAGGTACCTGCAGCCCTATGTTTATAGCAGCACTGTTTACAATAGCTAAGCTATGGAAACAATCCACATACCCAAAAATAGATGACTGGATCAATATATACAATGGAATATTACTCAGCGATCAAAAAAGGGTTCCTTTTTCTCTGCAACCTCACCAACATTTGTTGTAGCTAGTTTTTTTTTTTAATATGTGCCGTTCTCACTGGTGTAAGATGGTATCTCATTGTAGTTTTGATTTGCATTTCCCTGATTACAAGTTTTTCATATGCTTGTTGGCCATTTGCATTTCCTCTTCAGAGAAGTTCCTTTTTAGCTTTTCTGCCCATTTTTTGACTGGATTATTTACTTTCTTTTTGTTGTTTATCTTCAGCTCTTTGTAGAATTTTATGATCAGTCCCTTATCATTAGTGTTGCCTACAAAAATTTTCTCCAGATCTGTGGGGTGTTTCTTTGTTTTGATTACTGTCTCTTTTGCTGTACAGAAGCTCTTTAATTTGATGTAGTCCCAGCTGTTTATCTTTGCCTTCACTATCACTGCTTTGGGTGATGAGTATTTAAAGATGTTGCTGAGGTGTATGTCATGTAGTGTTTCATCTATATTTCCTTCTATATATTTTATGGTTTCAGGTTATGTCTAGTTCTTTAATCCATTTTGAGTTGGGTATTTGTGCATGAGGTGAGGTAGTAGTCAAGCTTCATTCTTTTACCTGTAGCAACCCAGTTTTCCCAGCACCATTTATTGAACAAACTTTCTTTGCTCCATTGTTTATTCTTTGCTCCTTTGTCAAAGATTAGTTGACCATAAATCTGTGGGTTTATTTCTGGATTTTCTATTTGTTTCTATTGATCTGTGTGCCTGTTCTTGTTCCAATACCATGCAGTTTTGATTGTTATGGCTTTGTAGTATAGGTTGAAATCTGGGAGTATGATGCCTCCATTCCCTTATTATTTATTTTTTCCTGGAGAGCCTTGGCTATTTGGAGTTTTTGGTGGCTCCATATGAATTTCATCAATATTTGTTATATTTCTTTGAAGAATGTCATTGAAATTTTTATTGGAATAGCATGAATCTGTAGATTGCTTTTGGTAGGATGGCCATTTTGACAATGTTAATTCTTCCAATCCATGAGCAGGGGATGTCTTTCCATTTCTTTGTGTCTTCTTCTATTTCTTTTAACAGTGTTTTATAGTTTTCTTTGTATAGGTCATTTTCCTCTTTTGTGAGGTTTATTCCCAAGTATTTGATTTTTTTTTGTTTCAATAATAAAAGGGATGGTTTCTTGATTTCTTCTTCTTCAGATTTATTATTTGTGTGTTGATTTTGTATCCTGCTACTTTACTAAACTTATCAATTAGTTTCATTAGTTTTTCTGTGGAGTTTTTGGGGTTCTCAATGTATATTATCATATCATCTGCAATAGTGATAGGTTGATTTCTTCCTTCCCTATTTGGATTCCTTCTATGTCTTTCTCTTGTCTTATTGCTCTGGCTAGGTCTTCCAGTATTATGTTGAAAAGCAGTGGTGAGAGAGACATCCTTGTCTTGTTTCAGATCTTAATGGAAATGCTTTCAGCTTTTCACCTTTGAGAATGATAATTGTACAATTTTTTACTGTGCTTGATAATTACATCTTAGTTATCTCATTTTGCCATATCCAAATGAAGAAAAGCATAGAATTAATCTCATTTCAAAAGATAAGTCTTGGATTAAGTTCCCCAAGAAATAGACTCTGAACAGAGATACATCGAGACAATTTATTTACTTTTAGTAAAAACACCTATAAAGCAATGAGGAAACATGATTTGTAGAGGGTGAGAATGAAAATGTAGTTACAGAGGCTTCAACAGTATCGTAGGGAGTTTCTGGAACTAAGATGGTTTTTTCACAAATATTCTACATAGAGGCAGAAGAATATGGCCCATAGGCCTCCACAGTGTTCATTCATTCATAGTATGTAGACTACCTCCACATAAAGTTAACATTCCAGACAACATATTTTGCTTTAGTTAGGGACAATTTCACAAGAATGATGGATGTAATCCAACAGCAGACAATACTGACACCAGTATTTTGGTCTTGAAGGTAGGATGGTGGAGGTATGCCTACACTCATCTACGTTCATGTTCTCAAAAACTGTGTTTAAATTCAATAGTCAATTCTTTTTTGTATTCAAATTCCTGTGTTCTCTCTCTAATATGTGTGACCAAAACTGGAATTTTGAATTTAATGTGAATAAATTAGTCCCATGGTTAACTATAGAAAGAGGGGAAAAAAGGGCCTCCCCTGGTGGCGCAGGTGGTTGAGCCCCACATTGTGAAGCTGTCCGCAGCTTCGCAGTGCCAGTTTCATCCTGGCCGGCCGGCGAGGGTCCCACATGGTGCGGCAGACCTCTCCTGTTGCTCCTTCTGCTCCCCTCAGCACTGTATTTCATCAGTCTGCCTGTTCTGTTCCCCACTCTGTCTCTGGGGAATCCTCTCATCCTCCTGCGAATCTGGCTATACCCCAGTTCTTGTATAAATAAATAAATAAACCTTAAAAAAAAAAAGAAAGAAAGAGGGAAAAAGTGGACTAAATTACTAGAACCAGAATGTACAAAAATAGTTTGAGTTTCAAGACCTAGAGAGAATATTATTTATAGGGAGGATTTGAGGGAACCAGTTTTATTTAGACTAAATGATGAGAAAGATACCATGTAAAGGATGTGTAGTGACAATCCAAATTAATGATACTTGTATCTCAAGCCTTGTCTTGTGAAACTGAGTGAGTGAACTTCTTTATGAACACTTCCAGTGACAGGCCATTCTTCACCTCTTGAGATATTTTCTGTGGTAAGAAAATCCTCTCTTGAAATAGTCAACTTTCTGTTGGAAGAGCTGTAATATTCAGAAAGCTTTTTTTTTAATTGAGCCAAAGTTGTTTAATTACAAATTCTATTCATTAAATATGTTCCCCTCTATGAATTAATAGATTAGTCATATTTATGCTAAATGATAGTCCTTAAAATATATGAAAGCAGTTAAACTAACATGTTAAACAAGTGACTCTAGGTTAACTCTAAGTCTTCCAGTCTCTGATTCTTCTTCAGTGTTGGAGTTATCCATATAGTTTTGAGATTTTGAATGGATAATAGAAAACAGTCTGTTAAAAAAGCCTATCTTTTTAAATAGAAGCCGCCCAAATCAGCATAGAACAAAGAAAAAATAAGACTTCTAAATTCAATCTAAATATATCATATTATAAATTATTCAAATTATATTAGGAAAATCTTATTTTTTTAATTTCATTTGTTCTCCCATAAGTAAGATTTATTTTTAACTTATTTTTTATTTAGTTATGCATACAAGAACTGGGGTGTAGGTCAGAGGCATGGGGGACGTTGAGAGGATTCAGCAGAAACAGAGTGAGGAGGAGAACAGGTGGATCTACTGAAATACATTGCTGAGGAGAGCAGCAGGTGGGACAGGAGAGGTCTGCTTTTCCATGTGGGTTAGCTCCCTGGCCAGGGATCGAATTCATGCTGCAGGGATCAAATAGTGCTGCAGTGGCTGGCGATAGTTTGACAGTGCTGGGACTGTAACCTCTGTACCACCAGGGAGGCCCGTTAAAATGTGAATCCTCTCACTCCCCTGAACCTCTGGCCTATACCCCTGGTATTGTATGCATAAATAAATAAAAAAATAGATTTTAAAAAATAAATTAAAATTTAGTATTTACATGCTAGCATTTTCTTTAGTTTTTTTATAAGTTAGTTGAATATTTGTTCTAAATTATCAATTAAAGATTCACCTTTTCATATAAAAGAAAATTTTAAGTTCACTCACTTGTATGAACTGCCTTTTTAAATGGTTTCATGTGTTTCTTTTGGATGATCTATTACCAGTAGTTTAGGTCATAAAAGCTTCAGAAATATTCACTTACTTCTTCATGCACTGATTCCTATGTGCTGCTTGCTGATTATATCTTTGGGCCCTCTTCTAGTTATTGTATATGAAAAGATAGTAAAAACACTGTCCTAAAGTATATGCTACAATGAGATAAAATTCCTATGAAAGTTGAAGGAGAGCTGGGGGTATAGGAGAAAATCTCACAAAAAAAACTTAACATTTGAGTTAGGCCTTGAGAGTTGATGTGATTATATGGAGAATTAAAGAAAATGAATATGCATACAGAATCACAGCATTTCATAGTGGGAAAGATTTTAGAAATCATATATCTAACATGTCTTATTTAAATGAGGACACGAGTTTCAGAGAGATCACGTAGTTTGTTCAAGATCCTCTGAGTTGTGGTAAAATAGGATTAACAATAAAAAAAAATACTTATAGAAACCAGTGATAATATTCCCAAAAGGAAATTAAGAAAACAATTCTATTTAAAATGGCATTGAGAGGAAATTAAAAAATTATTTGAATTGAATGACAAGGAGGACACCAATATCCTAAATGTATGGGACGCAGCAAAAGCAGTAATAAGAGGAAAATATATAGCAATCGAAGCTCACATCAAGAAACAAGAAAGAACTCAAACAACCTAATCTCGAAGCACAAAGATCTAGAAAAAGAACAACAAAAAAAAAAACCCAAAACCAGTAGAAGAAAAGAAATAATAAAAACCAAAGCAGAAATAAATGAAATTGAAACTAAAAAAACAATCCAAAAGATTAATGAAACCAAGAGCTGGTTCTTCGAAAAAATCAATAAAATAGACAAAACCCTTGCCAGGCTCACAAAGGAAAAAAGGGAGAAAACACATATAAACAGGATCATAAATGAAAGAGGAGAAATCACAACGGACACAGCAGAAATCAAAAGAATAATCAGTAACTACTATGAAGAGTTATATGGAAACAAGTTCAACAATCTAGAGGAGATGGACAAATTCCTACAACTCTACAATCACCCAAAGCTAGATAAAGAAGAAATAGAACAGCTAAACAGACCAATTACAAGCAGCGAAATTGAAATAGTAATCAAAAACCTCCCCAAAAACAAAAGCCCAGGACCTGATGGATTTACAAATGAATTCTACCAAACATTCAGAGACGAATTAGTGCCTATCCTTCACAAACTCTTCCAAAAAATTGAGAAGGAAGAGACAATACCAAACACGTTCTATGAAGCCAACATTACACTAATACCAAAACCGAATAAGGACAACACAAAAAAAGGAAAACTACAGGCCAATCTCCCTAATGAACACTGATGCAAAAATCCTCAATAAAATTTTAGCTATCAGAATCCAACAATGTATCCATAAGATAATTCACCACGACCAAGTAGGATTCATTCCAGGGACACAAGGATGGTTCAACATCCGAAAATCAATCAACGTTATCCAACACATCAACAAAAAGAAATATAAAAACCATATGATAATATCAATAGATGCTGAGAAAGCTTTCGACAAAGTGCAACACCCAATCATGATAAAAGCCCTTGAAATTCTTGGGCTACAAGGAACATACCTCAACATCATAAAGGCCATCTATGACAAGCCAACAGCCAGTATCATTCTCAATGGTGAAAAGCTGAAAGCAATTCCATTAAGATCTGGAACAAGACAAGGATGTCCACTCTCACCACTGCTTTTCAATATAATACTGGAAGTCCTAGCCAGAGCAATAAGACAAGAGAAAGACATCCAAGGAATCCAAATAGGAAAAGAAGAAGTGTCAAACTATCACTATTTGCAGATGATATGATAATATACAAAGAGAAGCCCAAAAACTCCACAGAAAAACTAATTCAACGCATCAATCAGTTCAGTAAAGTGGCAGGATACAAAATCAACACGCAAAAGTCAGTAGCCTTCCTATACACAAACAATAAATCTGAAGAAGAAGAAATAAAAAAAATCCCTTTTATTATTGAAACAAAAAAAATCAAATATGTGGGCATAAATCTAACAAAAGAGATAAAGGACCTATACAAAGAAAACTATAAAACACTGTTAAAAGAAATAGAAGAAGACACAAAGAAATGGAAAGACATCCCCTGCAAATGGATTGGAAGAATAAACATTATTAAAATGGCCATCCTACCAAAAGCAATATACAGATTCAATGCTATTCAAATCAAAATTTCAATGTCATTCTTCAAAGAAATAGAACAATTATTGATGAAATTCATATGGAATCACAAAAAACCCCGAATAGCCAAAGCTCTCCTGAAAAAAAAAAAAAAGAAGGGAATGGAGGCATCACACTCCCAGACTTAAAACTATACTACAAAGCCATAATCATCAAAACTGCATGGTATTGGAACAAGAACAGACACACAGACCAATGGAATCTAATAGAAAATCCAGAAATAAACCCACAGATTTATGATCAACTAATCTTTGATAAAGGAGCAAAGACTATGCATTGGAGCAAAGAAAGTTTGTTCAATAAATGGTGCTGGGAAAACTGGGTTGCTACATGCAAAAGAATGAAGCTTGACCACTACTTCACACCATACACAAAAATCAACTCAAAATGGATTAAAGAACTAGACATAAGACCTGAAACCATAAAATACATAGATGGAAATATAGGTGAAACACTATGTGATTTGCACATCAAAGACATTTTTACAGACACATCACCCAAAGCAGTGATAGTGAAGGCAAATATAAACAGCTGGGACTACATCAAATTAAAGAGCTTCTGCACAGCAAAAGAGACAATAACAAAAACAAAGAGAAACCCCACCAACTGGGAGAACATTTTTGTACACAACACTAAAGATAAAGGACTGATCACAAAAATCTGCAAAGAGCTGATGGGACTCAACAACAACAAAGAAAATAATCCAGTCAAAAAATGGGCAGAAGAACTAAAAAGAAACTTCTCTGAAGAGGAAATGCAAATGGCCAACAGGCATATGAAAAAATGTTCAACATCACTTGTAATCAGGGAAATGCAAATCAAAACTACCATGAGATACCATCTTACACCAGTGAGAATGGCACATATTAAAAAAACTAGCAACAACAAATGCTGGTGAGGGTGTGGAGAAAAAGGAACTCTCCTGCACTGCTGGTGGGAGTGCAAACTGGTCCAACCACTATGGAGAGCTGTGTGGAGATTTCTGGACCTACTAAACATACAGCTTCCATATGATCCAGCAATTCCACTCCTAGGTATTTACCCAAAGGACACAGAATCATCAATTCCAAAGAGCACCTGCACCCCTATGTTTATAGCAGCACTATTTACAATAGCTAAGCTTTGGAAACAGCCCAGATGCCCAAAAATAGATGACTGGATCAAGAAGATGTGGTACATATATACCATGGAATACTACTCAGCATTTCAAAAAGATAAACACATGCAATTTGCAGCACCATGGATGGTGCTGGAAGGGATCATGCTCAGCGAAATAAGCCAGAAAGAAAAAGAAAAATACCGGATGGTCTCACTCATAGCAGGAATCTTGAAAACTTAAATAAGGGACCAGGAAAATGAATAACTATAAGAAAGTGAAAATCAAAATCAACAAAAAACTATGAACTAGAGACACTTTTTGGGGGTGGGGGGCAGGAGGGGAGGGATTGGGGTCAGAATGGGGGGGTTGAAATTGTATGGGGAATACAAAAATAAAATTTATTATTAATTAAAAAAAAAAGAAAATGGACAGAGTACTAAATAGGTATTTTTGCAAATAAGATGTAAAGATGGTCATCAGGCACATAAAAAGTGTTCATCGCCATTTACCTTCATGGAAATGTAAATCAAAACCACAATGAGATGCTACCTCACAACTGTGAGATTGTTCTATATCATATAAACCAAAAACAAGTGTTTGAGAGGATATGTAGAAAAAGTCCCTGCTTACATCATAATTGAGACTGTAGTTTGGTCCAACCCCTGTGGAAATCAGTGTGTAGGTTTCTCAAAATATTAAAAATGCATTTTCCAAATAACCCAAAATTCTACTTGTAGGTATCTCACAAGAATGCAAAAACACTAATTCAGAGGGAAATACATACTCCCATGTTCATTCAGCACTATTTACAATAGTCAAATTATGGGAACTACCTAAGTGCACAAAAACAGATGATGGACCAGGAAGATGTGATATATAACTACAATGGATTGTTTGGGTTTTTTTTTTAGAGCTATATTTACTTATTTATACAAGCACTGGGTACAGTCAGAAGCGCAGGAGGGTGAGAGAATTCACCAGAGCCAGAGCGGGGAGCAGAACAGGCAGATGGACAAAGTACACTGCTGAGGGGAGCAGCGGGCGGCAGGAGAGGTTTGCGCACCATGTGGGACCCTTGCCTGCGGCCGGGGATCGAACCTGCACTGCAGAGGCTGCGGGCAGCTTCGCAACCCAGCACTCAACTGTTGCGTTACTGGGGAGGCCCTACAATGGATTGTTACTCAGCTATCAAAAAAGATAAACTCTTACCATTTGAAGTAACATGGGTGGAACTGGAAGTGATTATATTAAGTGAAATAAATCAGAAGGAGAAAGAATGAAATCAGATGTTGACACTTGTAAGTGAAGTATGGAGCAACAAAACAAAGTATTGGATAAAGCCAAACTAATCACAACCCCTAGAAATCTGATAGTAGAACTTATTCCACCAGTGGGGGAGTGGGAGTGGTGGGGACAAAGTGGGGAGGATGACAATGGACTACGGTGGTGGAGTAAAGGGGTTTTGGTGGTGGGTGCTTTGTGATAACAATGCTTGAGGGGGGGTGGGGAAATCTCTAAAACATAAACATCAGTGTAAACTATTCTTGCCTCAAAAAAGAAAAAAACACTGGATACATTACCACAAGCACAGGCAATAAAATAATTGATAAAGCGTATTTCATGAAAATTTAAATTTTTGTCCACCTAAAGACTATCAAATTAGTGAAAAGGCAACCCACAGAAAGGGAGAAAATATCTGCATATTGTATATTTGATAAGGTATTGCTATCCAGATTATATAAATAGCTCTAACTCAACAACAAAACCAAAGCTGATTTGGGTAAAGTGGGAATTCCATTTTCCAGACTGGCATGTTTGTGAGTTAATATTCTGTCCTAACAATAAGTAAAACGCTTAACAAACTGAAATATCAGTCGTTCATAAATCCATCAGATAAATGAAGTCCCAGGGCAAACTTCTACATCCAAAATTGGACAGAGGGACAAATGTAGAGAATCACACAAGTAGAAATCTCTGTTGAAACCTATAACAGAATAGGACAATCCAAACTATAACTGACCAAGTACTGGAAGTTCAGTGTTGACAAGTCTGTGAGCTGAAACTGCAGGGATGGAGTCTTCCCAATCTTTTGTTAGTTTTAATTCCTGGAACTCTGCCAAGTTCGCACAGAGAATATCAAAGAAAAACCATCTCCATTTTCTAGTAGGAGGAAGGAAAAATATGAAATATTTGAAATATGCCAGAACATTCTGTTCTTCCTAACAACTCTGTCCTCAAAAGAATCTATTTTCCCAGAACCTACATTATTGGGGTCTTATCAGTGTCTAGCTAGTTTGGGGAATGGATAGTACCCAATTCAAGCCCTCTCATATATATGGCAGGGAAAATAGGGAGATTTTGTGAAGTTCACCATCCAGGGGTAAAATCTCACTAAATGAGAGACCAAGTCATAAGATTATAACATCCTTCCTCTTCAGCACTCTACCATCATATTACCAAAAGTCTACTAATCTAAGTTCCTTCCACCCAGTGTAACATGTCATAGTTTCAATAAAAAATGAAAAGGAATACTTAAATGTAAAACTCAGAGTTTGAAGATACAGAGGAAGTATGAGAACTAAACTCAGATATGGCAAGGCTATTGGAATTAATAAATTATGAATTTAAAACAATTGTGATTGGGCCTCCCCGGTGGCGCAGCGGTTGAGCGCTGGGTTGCGAAGCTGCCCGCGGCCTCTGCGGCGCAGGTTCTATCCCCGGCTGCTCCCCGGCCACCGGAGTAGGGTCCCACATGGCGCGCAGACCTCTCCTGCCGCCCGCTGCTCCCCTCAGCAGTGTGCTTTGGTCCTTCTGCCTGCTCTGCTCTGCTCCCCGCTCTGGCTCTGGTGAATTCTCTCACCCTCCCGCGTTTCTGACTGTACCCAGTGCATGTATAAACAAACAAACAAACAAACAAACAAACAAATAAAATACGTGCCTCTTTAAAAAAAAAAAATAAAAAAATAAAACAATTGTGATTAATATGCCAAGAACTCTTGTGGAAAAATTAAACAAGATACTAGGACAGGTAATATAAGCAAAGAGTGGAAATTTTAAGAAAGAATCCAAAAGAAATACTAGAGACCAAAAAATACTGTAATAAATGAAAACTCCTTTTAATGAACTCATTTGTAAACTGGAAATAACTGAGTGGAAAAGTATCTGAGCTTGATGATATGTCATTATAAACTTCCAAAACTGAAAAGCAAAGAGAAAAAATAACCACTCCCCAACATTCTAAGAACTGTAGGACAATGAAAAACAAAGGTGTAACACATGCATAATAGCAACACTAGGAGAGGACAGAGAGAAAGAAGTAACATGTTAAGCAACGTGTGAAATGAAAAGAAAGAAGTAACATATCTGATGCTCTAAATAAGATAAAAATGGAGTTTCATGATTTCAAAAGATTAACAGAAGAGGAAAAACTCAGGAGAAAAATCACAGAAGTAGAATGGATCAAGCAGGATGATGACTCAGTGTAATTGAAGATGAAGATATACAAAGAACCCAGATAGAGAATGAGAGAGGAAGAAGAAGAATAAGGAGAAGGAGAAGGAGGAGAAGGAGGAGAAGAAGAAACATTCCTAGGTCTATCCGACTCCATGAGAATAATAAGAATATGAGAAGGGTAAGAATGAGAGAAAGGGATAAAAAATATATTTAAAGAAATAGTGAAGGAAAACTTTCCAAGCCTAAAGAAGGTAATAAATGTACAAATACAGGGAGCTAAAAGAACCCTTGTATATCTAGATAAAACAAGACTGTCAGCAGACAAATGATAGTGAAATTTCTAAAGATTCAGGGCAAAGAAAAAATACTGACATTGGCAAGTGTGAGGAAGCAGTTAACATACAAAGGTTCCAAAAAAAAACAAAAAAACATATAAAGGTAACTTGATCAGGCTAACGTCATTTCTCTGATGAAACACTACAGGAGAGGGCCTCCCTGGTGGCACAGCGGGTTGAGTTGCAGTGCTGTGGAGCTGTCCACAGTCTCTGCAGCTTGGGTTTGATTCCCAGCCAGCCAGGAAGATTCCCACATGGTGCAGCAGACCTCTCCTGTTTCGCCTGTGCTCCCCTCAGCAGTGTATTTCTGTTCCCCGCTCTGTCTCTGGTGAATCCTCTCACCCTCCCACGCCTCTGGCCTGTACCCCAGTTCTTGTGTAAAAATAAATAAATCTTTAAAAAAAGAAAGAAACACTACAAGCGAGGAAAAAATGGAATGGCATGCTCTGAATAATTAAAGGAAAAAATTGCTAGTCAATAATACCTTATCATGCAAGACTCTCCATACATAGTGGAAGAATAAAGGTTTTTTCAAACAGAGAAGCTCAAAGTGTTTGCAAACACTAAACCACTCGTCCAAGAAATACTGAAAAGAGCCTATACTTTGAAACCAAAAAGAGGAACATAAACAAAGAACTGAATAAGGAAATAGACCCACAACAATTAAGAATAAAATGGCAGTTCACAAACTATCAAATATTGATAACCACTCTAAAAGTAAACAGACTGAACTCATCAATTAAAAGACAGAGAAACAGATCCAGCTGTCTAACCTTCTGCTGTCTCCATGAAACATACCTGAACTCCAAAGACAAACATAGGTTCAAAGTAAAGGGTTGAAAAACAACCCTCCAAGCAAATGGGCTCAAAGGAAGACAGGGACTGCCATACTTACATACTTATATACTTACATCAGACACAACAGACTTCTAGCTAAAAAAGGTAACAAGATACAAGGAGGGACACTAAATAATGATAAAAGGAATGACATAACAAGAAGATATAACCGTCATCAATACATATGCACCAAGTGAAGGAGCACTAAAATACACTAGGCAACTACTATCCACTATGAAGACAAGGATTGGAAAAAGCACATTTGTGGTGGCAGACATCAACACCTCAGTATCACCATTGGACAGATCAACTGTGCAGAGAAAAAGTAGGGACACAAAAACCTTAAACAGGGAATTAGACCTCTTCAACCTCATAGATATATACAGGGCACTTCACATCCAAAAAGCAGAATACACATTTCTCTCAAAAACACATTCGGAGTTGGCCACATTCTGAGACACAAAACAAGTATCGACAATTACACAAAGATTGAAATTCTGCCCAGCATTGTCTCAGGCCATAAAGGTGTCAAAGTAGAAATCAACTGTACTTGCTTCAGCAGCACATATACAAAGTAGAAATCAACTATCAAAAGAAAGGGAAATTTTTCAATAAATGGAAACTGAACACTACTGAAAGGGCACTGGGTTAATGAGGAAACCAAGAAAGAAATTAAAAAATACCTTGAGACAAAAGAAAATGAGCACTATCCAAAACTTAGGGGACACAGAAAAGCATACTAAGAGGGAAATTTATAGCCATACAGGCCCACATCAAGAAACAAGAAAGATTCAAATAAACAACTTTCTCTCTTAATTTGGAGAATTAGGAAAACAAAACAAACAAATCCAAAGCCAGTAAAAGAACAGAAATAATAAAAAATCAAAGCAAAAATAAATGAAATATAAATTAAAAAGACAGTACAAAAGATCAATGAAACCAAAATCTAGTTCTTTAGAAAAAATAAACAAAGGAGACAAATCTCTAGCATGGCTCTCCAAGAAAATAGAGGAGAAATTTCAAGTAAATAAATGAAAAACAAAAGTGATGAAATCACAATAGATGCTGCAGAAATTCAGAGGATAATCAGGGACTACTATGAACATTTATATGATAAAAAAATTCAATAACCAAGAAGAGGTGGACAATTTTTCAGAATTAAACAATCATCTAAGACTGAGTAGAAAGAACTAGCAGCCCTAAACAAACCCAATTACAAGCAAGGACATTGAAACAGTAATTAAAACTCTCCCCCAAAACAATAGTCCAGGTCCTCCCTTGTGGCTTAGGGGCTAAGTCTCAGTGCTATCACTGCTACATCCTGAGTTCAATCTGGGCCAGGGAGCTAACCTGCTTATGGGACAGAAGACCTCTCCTGTCTCACCTGTTGCTCCCTTTAGTAGTATATTTCAGTAAATTCACTGGTTCTGTTCTCCACCTCATCTTTTGTGAGTCATCTCACACCCCACACCTCTGGCCAATACCCCTGTTCTTCTACACACACACACACAAGTTCAAAACAAGAGTCCAGGAGTGGATGAATTCACAGTGAATTCTACCAAACCTTCAAAGAGAAATGAATGCCTATCTTACTCAAACGCTTTCAAAAATCATAAAGAGAAGAAAAAGGTCCTAATTCCTTTCATAAGACCAATATTATTCTAATATCAAAAGCAAACAAACACAGCACACACAAAGAAGAAAATTACAAACCAATTTCCCTAATGAACATAGACACAAAAAATCCTGAATAAAATCCTAGCAAACCAAATTCAACAATGCCTCAAAAGGATAATACACCATGAACAAGTGGGATTCACACCATGAACACAGGATGGTTCTACACCAAAAACCAATCAATGTAGGGCCTCCCCTGGTAGCACAGGTGGTTGATCACAGTGTTATGAAGCTGTGTGCAGCCTCTGCAGCGCCAGGTCGATCCTGGATGGCCAGCGAGGGTCCCACAAGGCGTGGCAGACCTCTCCTGTTGCACCCACTGCTCCCCTCAGCAGTGTATTTCATCAGTCTGCCTGTTCTGTTCCCCGCTCTGTCTCTGGTGAATCCTCTCACCTGCCCATGCATCTAGCCTGTACCCTGGTTCTTGCATAAATTAATTAATTAATTAATTAAAAAAAAACAGTGTAATATCCCACGCCAACAAAAAGAAATGTAAAGCCCATATGATTGTATGAAGAGATGCTGAGACAGGATTTAATAAGATATAAGATCCATTTATGTTAAAACCCTCAAAAAACCTGGGATAAAGGAAACATAACATACCATAATAAGTCATTTATGACAAATCCACTGCTGCAAATATCATTCTCAATGATGAAAAGTTGAAAGTTTTCCCATTAAGATATGCTGCAAGAGAAGGATGTCCACTCTCATCATTGCTATTCAACATGGCACTGGAAGTTCTATCTATAGCAATTTGAAAAGAGAAATAAATAAAATGAATCCAAATTGGGAAGAAGTAAAGCTATCATTGTTTGGAAAAGACATGATAATATACACAAAGAACCCTCAGAATTCCATGGAAAAACTAATTGAAATAATCAGTTTAACAAAGTGAATATGGTATAAAATCAACAAACATAAATCAGTTGCCTTCCTATAAACAATGAGATAGAGGAAGAAGAAATTAAGGAAGTGATCCTACTTATAATTACAACAAAAACTACTAAATAACTAGATGTAAACCTAAAAATGGAGGCAAAATATCCATCCAAAGAAAACCATCAGACATTGTTGAAAGAAATAGAAGACACAAAGACATGGAAAAAAATTCATGCTCATGGAAAAAAGAATCAATATTGGGCCTCTGTGAAGTTGCCTGCAGCCTCTGCAGCACTGGTTTGATCCCTGGCCACCAGTGAGGGTCCCACATGGTGCGCAGACCTCTCCTGCCACCCGCCGCTCCCCTCAGCAGTGTATTTCATCGGTCTGCCTGTTCTGTTTCCCGCTCTGGCTCTGGTGAATTCTCTCACCCTCCTGTGCTTCTGACTGTACCCAGTGCTTGTATAAATAAAAATAAATCTAAAAAAAAAAAAAGAATCAATATTGTCAAAATGGACATTTTACCCTAAGAAATATGCAGACTAAATGGAATCTCAATAAAAATACCAATAATGTATTTCAAAGACCTGGAGCGAATACTACTGAAAAACATGGAATCACAAAAGATTCTGAGTGGCAACAGCAATCTTAACCTAGAAGAAAGAGAATGGAAATACCACCCTTCAACCTCAAATTATATTACCAAGTCGTAATAATTAAAACAACATGGCACTGGAACAAAAACAGACACACAAAACAATGGAATAGAATTGAGAGTCCAAAAATAAACCCACATGTATAAGAACAGTTAATCTATGACAAAGGAGCCAAAAGCATACACTGGAATAAGGATAGCTTCTTCAATTAATGGTGTTGGGAAAACTGGCTAACTACATGCAAAAGAATGAAACTAGACCACAATCTCACACCATACACAAAAATCAACTCAAAATGTACCAAAGACTTGGATATAAAGCCTGAAACAATAAATACATAAAAGATAGCATAGACAGAATATTTCATGACATAACCGTTAGTGATGCTTTTAGGAATTCATCCTCAACAGCAAGGAAGACAAAAGAGAACATAAACAACAGGGACCACGTCAAAGTAAAAAGCTTCTGTACAGTGAAAGAAATCACAACTAAAATAAAAAGACACCCTACTTAAAGGGAGAAAATATTTGCACACCATACATCTGACAAAGTATTGACATCAAATATATACAAACAACTCATAAAACTATATAAAAGAAAACAAATTACCCAATTAAAAAATGGGGAAAAGAACTAAACAGACACCTCTCCAAAGAAAACATTGGAATGGCCAAGAAATACATGAAAAGACTCACACTTATTATTAGATAAACGCAAATCAAGACCAAAATCAGACACCATATCACACTTGTGAAAAGACCAAAAACAAGTGCTGGTGAGACTATAGAGAAAAAGGAGCCCTTTTGCTCTGCTTGTAGCAAATGCGAACTGGTTCAACTATTATGGAAAGCAGTATGGAGGTGTCCTGAGATATTAAACATGCCATTTGACCCAGTAATTCTACTCCCAGGCATCAATCCAAAAAAATAAAAAAAAAAAAACTTTAATTTGAAAGAAAATTTCACACTCTCATGTTTAATTTAATCAGTGCTATTTACAGTAGCTAAACTAAGGAAATATCTATGTGCCCCAAAGCAGATGAATGCATAAAGAAGATATGGTATAGACACAGAATGGAATATTACTCAGTGATGGGAAATGATGAACTTATGCCATTTTTAGCAACATGAATGGAGCTTGAAAGGATAATGTTAAGTGAAATAAGTCAGAAGGAGAAATATAAATACTTGTGGGGTCACTAATACGTAGAATATAAAGTAACTAAATTAACAGATAAATACAAGCTGAAAAACTTACTATGGATCTGAGTTGCTGGGGTAGAGGGAAGGGAAGTGGGTGGGAGAGGGCAAGAACAGGGACAGAGGGAAGCATAATGATTGTGATAGTGGAGTACAAGTGAGTTGGTAGTAGATACACCATGGGTATAATGCCTGATGGGGATACATCAGTTAAAAAAATAATAATTAATTAAAGTAATAAATTAATTAGAATATAGTAGCAACAATGCTGGATTATGCCCCAAATTTTTGAAGATCATACCATACACTCTAAATAACACAAGGTGAAAGAAACAATTTCAGGAGAAATTAAAAAAAAAAATCTTGATCTAGATGAAATTGTCAGTAATAATATCAAAATTTGTGGGGCCTCTCTGGTGGCACAGGGGTGAAAGACATAGTGCTATTAAGTTATCTCCAGCCACTGTAGCAAGAGTTCCATCCCCACCAGCCAGGGAGCAACCCACATGGTGCAGCAGGCCTCTGCTGCCGCCCGCTGCTCCCCTCAGCAGTGTACTTCGTCAGTCTGCCTTCTCTGCTGTCCCCTCTGGTGAATTATCTCACCCTTCCATGCTTCTGACTGTACCCAGGGCTTGTACAAATAAATAAATAAATCTTAAAAAAAAAAATGGTAATTTAGTAAGCAATCAGGTTTTCTGAGTTCTGTGTGCCATTCTAGCAAATTAATCAAACCTGAGGAGGAGCTGTGAGAATTTCTGATTTATAGTCAGTTGTTCAGAAGCACAGGTAACAATCTGGGTGGATGGTGGGCATTTAAAGTATGGATGTCTTGGTAGACTGAGTGCTTCACCTGTTGAATCCCCTGATATCTCCAGGTACTGTTAGAATTAAATGGAATTCTCAGACATCCTGCTGGTGTTAGAGAAATGTCTGTTGGTATGGGAAACCTCCCCACACTCACATGGGAATTGGAACAGCGAAGAGATACCAAAACTCAATATTGTCAATATGTTAGTTCCTCTCAACTAGATCTATAGCTTTAATGTAATCCCAATGAAAATCCCAGTAAGTTATTTTATGGAAAATAACAAACTGGTTCTGCATTGGTGAAGGAAATTCTATGGGAACTACACCTGGGGGTGAGGGGGGAAAGCAAACAGTTTAAAAACAAACAATGATGTAAAATATATATAAATTAAAAAAAAAACAAAAAAAAATAAAACTTACATGAGGGGCTGAAGTCCCAGTACAGTCAACAAAATGTTGAAGTAGAATAACAAACGTGGAGAACTATTATGTCCAATGTGAAAATTTACTATAATGTTACAATAAGCAATACAATATTTGCAAAAGAATAGATAAAAAAGCAAGGGTACAGAAAAGAGTCCAGAAAAAGACCCACATTAATATAGTTAATTGATTGTTGACAAAGAAACAAATGTAATCAATACAATGAAGTAATTATATTCTTTTTTTGTTTGTTTGTTTGTTTTTTAATAAATTTTATTTTTTTATTCCCCATACAATTGCAACCCCCCATTTTGGCCCCAATCCCTTCCCTCCCACCCCTCACCCCCCAAAAAGTGTCTCTGGTTCATTGTTGTTTATTGATTTTGATTTTCACTTTCTTATAGTTATTCATTTTCCTGGTCCCTTATTTAAGTTTTCTACATTCCTGCTATGAGTGAGACCATCCGGTATTTTTCTTTTTCTTTCTGGCTTATTTCGCTGAGCATGATCCCTTCCAGCGCCATCCATGTTGCTGCAAATTGCATGTGTTTATCTTTTTTGAATGCTGAGTAATATTCCATGGTATATATGTACCACATCTTCTTGATCCAGTCATCTATTTTTGGGCATTTGGGTTGTTTCCAAAGCTTAGCTATTGTAAATAGTGCTGCTATAAACATAGGGGTGCAGGTGTTCTTTGGAATTGATGTTTCTGTGTCCTTTGGGTAAATACCTAGGAGTGGAATTGCTGGATCATATGGAAGCTCTATGTTTAGTAGGTCCAGAAATCTCCACACAGCTCTCCATAGTGGTTGGACCAGTTTGCACTCCCACCAGCAGTGCAGGAGAGTTCCTTTTTCTCCACACCCTCGCCAACATTTGTTGTTGCTAGTTTTCTTAATATGTGCCATTCTCACTGGTGTAAGATGGTATCTCATGGTAGTTTTGATTTGCATTTCCCTGATGACAAGTGATGTTGAACATTTTTTCATATGCCTGTTGGCCATTTGCATTTCCTCTTCAGAGAAGTTTCTTTTTAGCTCTTCTGTCCATTTTTTGACTGGATTATTTTCTTTGTTGTTGTTGAGTCTCATCAGCTCTTTGCAGATTTTTGTGATCAGTCCTTTATCATTAGTGTTGTGTGCAAAAATGTTCTCCCAGTTAGTGGGGTTTCTCTTTGTTTTTGTTATTGTCTCTTTTGCTGTGCAGAAGCTCTTTAATTTGATGTAGTCCCAGCTGTTTATCTTTGCCTTCACTATCACTGCTTTGGGTGATGTGTCTAAAGATGTCTTTGATGTGCAAATCACGTAGTGTTTCGCCTATATTTCCTTCTATATATTTTATGGTTTCAGGTCTTATGTCTAGTTCTTTAATCCATTTTGAGTTGATTTTGTGTATGGTGTGAGGTAGTGGTCCAGCTTCATTCTTTTGCATGTAGCAACCCAGTTTTCCCAGCACCATTTATTGAACAAACTTTCTTTGCTCCAATGCATAGTCTTTGCTCCTTTGTCAAAGATTAGTTGCCCATAAATCTGTGGGTTTATTTCTGGATTTTCTATTAGATTCCATTGGTCTGTGTGTCTGTTCTTTTCCAATACCATGCAGTTTTGATGATTATGGCTTTGTAGTATAGTTTTAAGTCTGGGAGTGTGATGCCTCCATTCCCTTCTTTTTTTTTTTTTCAGGAGAGCTTTGGCTATTCGGGGTTTTTTGTGATTCCATATGAATTTCATCAATAATTGTTCTATTTCTTTGAAGAATGACATTGAAATATTGATTTGAATAGCATTGAATCTGTATATTGCTTTTGGTAGGATGGCCATTTTAATAATGTTTATTCTTCCAATCCATGAGCAGGGGATGTCTTTCCATTTCTTTGTGTCTTCTTCTATTTCTTTTAACAGTGTTTTATAGTTTTCTTTGTATAGGTCCTTTACCTCTTTTGTTAGATTTATTCCCAAATATTTGATTTTTTTTGTTTCAATAATAAAAGGGATGTTTTTTTTTATTTTTTCTTCTTCATATTTATTGTTTGTGTATAGAAGGCTACTGACTTTTGCGTGTTGATTTTGTATCCTGCCACTTTGCCAAACTGATTGATGCATTGAATTAGTTTTTCTGTGGAGTTTTTGGGGTTCTCTATGTATATTATCATATCATCTGCAAATAGTGATAATTTGACTTCTTCTTTTCCTATTTGGATTCCTTGGATGTCTTTCTCTTGTCTTATTGCTCTGGCTAGGACTTCCAGTATTATATTGAAAAGCAGTGGTGAGAGTGGACATCCTTGTCTTGTTCCAGATCTTAATGGAATTGCTTTCAGCTTTTCACCATTGAGAATGATACTGGCTGTTGGCTTGTCATAGATGGCCTTTATGATGTTGAGGTATGTTCCTTGTAGCCCAAGAATTTCAAGGGCTTTTATCATGAATGGGTGTTGCACTTTGTCGAAAGCTTTCTCAGCATCTATTGATATTATCATATGGTTTTTATATTTCTTTATGTTGATGTGTTGGATAACGTTGATTGATTTTTGGATGTTGAACCATCCTTGTTTCCCTGGAATGAATCCTACTTGGTCGTGGTGAATTATCTTATGGATACGTTGTTGGATTCTGATAGCTAAAATTTTATTGAGGATTTTTGCATCAGTGTTGATTAGGGGGATTGGCCTGTAGTTTTCCTTTTTTGTGTTGTCCTTGTTCGGTTTTGGTATTAGTGTAATGTTGGCTTCATAGAACGTGTTTGGTATTGTCCCTTCCTTCTCAATTTTGGAAGAGTTTGTGAAGGATAGGCACTAATTCGTCTCTGAATGTTTGGTAGAATTCATTTGTAAATCCATCAGGTCCTGGGCTTTTGTTTTTGGGGAGGTTTTTGATTACCATTTCAATTTTGCTGCTTGTAATTGGTCTGTTTAGCTGTTCTATTTCTTCTTTATCTAGCTTTGGGCGATTGTAGAGTTGTAGGAATTTGTCCATCTCCTCTAGATTGTTGAACTTGTTTCCATATAACTGTTCATAGTAGTTACTGATTATTCTTTTGATTTCTGCTGTGTCCGTTGTGATTTCTCCTCTTTCATTTATGATCCTGTTTATTTGTGCTTTCTCCCTTTTTTCCTTTGTGAGCCTGGCAAGGGGTTTGTCTATTTTATTGATTTTTTCAAAGAACCAGCTTTTGGTTTCATTGATCTTTTGGATTGTTTTTTTTAGTTTCAATTTCATTTATTTCTGCTTTGGTTTTTATTATTTCTTTTTGAAGTAAATATATTCTTTTCAAAAAATGATGCTGGAAGAACAGCTGGACATCCACATGGAATAAACAATGAATCTAGACTCAAGCTTTCCACCCTTTACCAAAATTAATTTAAAATGTATAACAAGCCAAAATGTCCAATACAAAGTTCTACAACTTCTAGAAGATAACATTGGAGAAAACCTAGATGGACTTAGGTATAGCAATGACTCTTTAGAAACAACAAATACATGGTTTTGTAAAAAATAATTGATAAGTTGAACTTCACAAAAACCTTCCATTCTTCAAAATACAATGTCAAGACAATAAGAAGATAAGCCGCAGACTGAGAGAAAATGTTTGTAAAAGTATACCTGATAAAGCACTATTATAAAAATACACAGATTATAAAACTCAACAAAGGGAAAACAAAGATTTTGTTTAAAAATTTTAAAAAATGGACCAAAGGCCTTAATAGACAACTCACCAAAGAAGATATGTGTTGGCAGATAAGAATATGAAAAGATGTTACAACTAATAAGTCATCAAGAAATTAAAACTTGAAGCAAATTAAATCTCTTAGAATACCCAAAATCTAGAACATTGATAACAACACATAATAGTTAGACTGTAGGGCAACAGGAACTCTCATTTGATGTTCATGAGAATGCAAAATAGTATTGTGGAATACAGTTTTGTGGTTTCTTACAAAATTAAACATACCCTTACCAAGTATTTACCCAAAGGAGTTGAAAACAGATGCTACATTAAAGCCTCAACACAAATGTTAAAAACAGCAGCTTTATTCATAATTGCCAACACTTGGAAGCAATTAAGATGTCTTGTTAGGAAAATGCCTAATGAACCGAGGTACATCCAGACAATGGAATATTATTCAATACTAAAAAGAAATGAACTATTTTAGCACAAAAAGGCATGGGTAAACCTTAACTGCATATTAAATGAAAAAAGCCAACATGAAAGGCCTACATACTTTATGATATCAACTACATGACATTCTGAAAAAGTCAAAACTATATAAATAGCAAAAAAATAATCAGAACTTTTTAAGAGATAGGGAGGGGGGAAGTAATGGATAGGTGGAATATGGAGAAATTTTAGGGCAGTGAAACTATTCTGCATGAAACTGAAATGGTGGATCCTCACCATTATACATTTATAGAAATATTACAAGTGAAAGCCAATGTAAACTGTGGACGTTGGTTAATAATATGTCAAGGTATTTTCATCAGTTGTAACACTACACCATTCTGTTGAATAATTCAGGATGTTGATAATGGGGTAGACTGAGTGTGTGCTGGGATGAGTGGGGATGATGAGAACTCTACTTTCTGCTTAGCTATGCTATGAACCTGAAACTGCTCTTATAAAATGAAGCTGTTTTCATAGAGATGGTCAACAGGCACATGAAAAAATGATCATCATCACTTTTTGATAAGGAAATGCAAATCAAAACCACTATGAGATACCAACATGCTTGTGTGAGAATGGCCCATAAGAGAAAGACCAAACTAACAAGTGCTGGTGAGGATGTGGAGAAATATGTAATCCTTTCATACTGTTGGGTGTGAATGAAGGTTTCTCAAAACCTCAAAAAATTCTCAAATTTTAAAATGCATCTCCAAGACATACAGCAGTTCCACTCTTAACTATCTACACAGAGTATACAAAACCTCTAATTTGAAGGGAAACTTGCACTCCCATGTTCAGTACAGTATTATTTACAATATGGTAAATACCTAAGTGTGCAAAAATAGATGAATGAATTAAGAAAATGTGGTATATATACACAATAGAATACTACTCAGCTATCAAAAAAGATAAACTCATGCCATTTGTAACCACATGGATGGAGCTGAAGAGATTATGCTGAAAGAAATAGTGAGAGGGTCTCCCTGGAGGTGCAGCAGTTGAGCGCTGGGCTGCGAAGCTGCCCACAGCCTCCGCAGTGCTGGTTTGATCACCAGCCGCTGGCGAGGGTCCCACTTGATGCACAGACCTCTCCTTTTGTGCCCGCTGCTCCCCTCAGCAGTGTACTTCATCAGTCTTCCTGTTCTGCTCTCTGCTCTGGCTCTGGTGAATTCTCTCACCCTATCGCGCTTCTGACTGTACCAAGTTCTTGTATAAATAAATAAATCAATCTTAAAAAAAAAAAAAAAGAAATAGTGAGAAAGAAAAAGACAAATACTCGACTGCATCACTTACAAACAAAGGGTCAGATAAAGCCAAACTCAAAAACTAGCTCTTGAAACCTGACAGTGGAACTGAGTCATACAGATGGGGGAAGGGCGAGAACAAAGTGGGGAGGCAGCATAATGGAAATTGGTGATGGATTGTGGGTGCACCAGTGGTGGGGGTGCTATGGCAACAAACCAAACATCCCCAACTGTATGAATTATATGTATGATTAATTAATATGAATTAATTATTTATATAATTATTAATTTATAAAATATGAATAATATAATTATGTTTATAATTATGAATTTATTTATAGTTATAATTTAATTTATATTTATAATTATAATTTATATGATTATAAATTTATATATAAATTTATGCAATTATATAATTTACATATTTATATAATTAATTAATTATGGATTAATGTATGGATTATAGGGGAGAGCCTATAATTCCAAGAAACAAAAAACAATGTCAACCAACATTACCTGAATAAAAAATTAGAAAAAATAATTCAGTGGGAGAAGTAGGAGTTTTGCTGAGAAAAGACTGGCAATGATTTCATTAGTAGAAATGGTGGATGGTGCGGGGAGGGGAATGAAGTCTTGTTGTAGAAAATAAATGACTAGTGCTTGACTACACAGTTTCTCCAAAGAAGATATACAAGTGAACAGTAATCACATGAAAAGACGCTTGATGTTGCTAATCATTAGGGAAATGCGAGTCAAAACCACACTGAGATACTACCACACATTCCATTACCATTAAGATGGCTAATATACAAAACAACACTAAGAAAAAAACAGACAATTTCAAGTGTTGGAATGAGGAGGCACTGGAACTTTTCTACATTGCTGCAGGGAAGGTAAATGGTGTAGCTGCTGTGTAAAACAGCATTGTGACTTCTTAAATAATTAAAGTCAAATTTCCTTAAGAGTCAGCAATTCTTATGCTCAGTGAAATAAACCAGAAGGAAAAAGGAAAAATATCAGATGACTTCACTTGTAGGAGGAATATAGGGGAACCAAATAGGACATCAGTGTAAAAAAAAAATAAAATATCACAGTACAAAACACAACAAAGCAAAAATGGACAATTATCAATCAGAGACATCCTGCAGGGGAGGAGGAGGGAGAGGGATCAGAGGGAGGGATGGAGGAGCACAGGGGACTGAGGTGATGGTGCACGGGTGCCTTGGTGAAGGAAACTCTATGGGGACTACACCTGAGGGGGTGGGGGGAAGTAAATATCATTTAAAAATGAACAATGATGTAAAAAATAAAAAAAAATAAAAAAAGGAAATAAGAGAGCAATTCTATGTCAGAGCACATACCCAAAAAAACTGAAAACAAGGACCCGATTGATCCTTATACACTCATTTTCACAGCAGCATTATTCACAACAACCTATATGAAGAGGCAATCCAAGTGTCCATCAGTGGATGAATAGAAAAAAACCAATGTCGTTACACACCAATGCAGCGTTATTCAGTCTTGGAAAAAGGAAATTCTAACACATGCTACAACATGGGTGCATCTTGAAGAAAATATGCTAAATGAAAGTTCTTACAAAGATTTCATTTATATGATATAGTAGTAAAATTCATAGAAACAAAGTAGAATGGTGTATTTATTTCAAGGTTGGGGAGAGAGGTAAATGAAGAAACTGAGGGTAATAAATTTACAAATGGTTCACAATCTGGTCAAAGCTACGTTTATTGCAATTCCAGCAAAGCCCATCTCAGATATGGCAGAGTCTATGATCCTCTTATCTCCATATTTCTTCCATAGGCCTACACTAATCTTGTTTGCTACTTGTCAGTTTTTTTTTTTTTTATTGTCAGCACTAACTTTCATATTTAATGAAATTTCTCTTTCAAATACAGTGGATTTATTTACTTTACCAGTTACTCAAGTACTTTAAAAATCACAGTAATGAAAATAGTGAATTTGAATATATGCGGTGACAGAAGAATGAAATAGAGAAATAAGAGCTAAATAAGTGGGAGAAGTCTTTAATATACAGCTAACTTTGTCTAAAAACCTGTATTTGGAAGGATGGCCATTTTAATAATGTTTATTCTTCCAATCCATGAGCAGGGGATGTCTTTCCATTTCTTTGTGTCTTCTTCTATTTCTTTTAACAGTGTTTTATAGTTTTCTTTGTATAGGTCCTTTACCTCTTTTGTTAGATTTATTCCCAAATATTTGATTTTTTTTTGTTTCAATAACAAAAGGGATGTTTTTTTTGATTTCTTCTTCTTCAGATTTATTGTTTGTGTATAGGAAGGCTACTGACTTTTGCGTGTTGATTTTGTATCCTGCCACTTTACTGAACAGACTGATGAGTTGAATTAGTTTTTCTGTGGAGTTTTTGGGGTTCTCTATGTATAATATCATATCATCTGCAAAGAGTGATAGTTTGACTTCTTCTTTTCCTATTTGGATTCCTTGGATGTCTTTCTCTTGTCTTATTGCTCTGGCTAGGACTTCCAGTATTATATTGAAAAGCAGTGGTGAGAGTGGGCATCCTTGTCTTGTTCCAGATCTTAATGGAATTGCTTTCAGCTTTTCACCATTGAGAATTATACTGGCTGTTGGCTTGTCATGATTCAATGCTATTCCAATCAAAATTTCAATGTCATTCTTCAAAGAAATAGAATAATTATTGATGAAATTCATATGGAATCACAAAAAACCCCGAATAGCCAAAGCTCTCCTGAAAAAAAAAGAAGGGAATGGAGGCATCACACTCCCAGACTTCAAACTATACTACAAAGCCATAATCATCAAAACTGCATGGTATTGGAACAAGAACAGACATACAGACCAATGGAATCGAATAGAAAATCCAGAAATAAACCCACAGATTTATGGTCAACTAATCTTTGACAAAGGAGCAAAGACTATGCATTGGAGCAAAGAAAGTTTGTTCAATAAATGGTGCTGGGAAAACTGGGTCGCTACATGCAAAAGAATGAAGCTTGACCACTACCTCACACCATACACAAAAATCAACTCAAAATGGATTAAAGAACTAGACATAAGACCTGAAACCATAAAATATGTAGAAGGAAATATAGGCGAAACACTACGTGATTTGCACATCAAAGACATCTTTACAGACACATCACCCAAAGCAGTGATAGTGAAGGCAAAGATAAACAGCTGGGACTACATCAAATTAAAGAGCTTCTGCACAGCAAAAGAGACAATAACAAAAACAAAGAGAAACCCCACCAACTGGGAGAACATTTTTGCACCCAACACTAATGATAAAGGACTGATCACAAAAATCTGCAAAGAGCTGACGAGACTCAACAACAACAAAGAAAATAATCCAGTCAAAAAATGGGCAGAAGAGCTAAAAAGAAACTTCTCTGAAGAGGAAATGCAAATGGCCAACAGGCATATGAAAAAATGTTCAACATCACTTGTCATCAGGGAAATGCAAATCAAAACTACCATGAGATACCATCTTACACCAGTGAGAATGGCACATATTAAAAAAACTAGCAACAACAAATGTTGGCGAGGGTGTGGAGAAAAAGGAACTCTTCTGCACTGTTGGTGGGAGTGCAAACTGGTCCAACCACTATGGAAAGCTGTGTGGAGATTTCTGGACCTACTAAACATAGAACTTCCATATGATCCAGCAATTCCACTCCTAGGTATTTACCCAAAAGACACAGAAACATCAATTCCAAAGAAAACCTGCACCCCTATGTTTGTAGCAGCACTGTTTACAATAGCTAAGCTTTGGAAACAACCCAAATGCCCAAAAATAGATGACTGGATCAAGAAGATGTGGTACATATATACCATGGAATATTACTCAGCATTCAAAAAAGATAAACACATGCAATTTGCAGCAACATGGATGGTGCTGGAAGGGATCATGCTCAGCGAAATAAGCCAGAAAGAAAAAGAAAAATACCGGATGGTCTCACTCATAACAGGAATGTAGAAAACTTAAATAAGGGACCAGGAAAATGAATAACTATAAGAAAGTGAAAATCAAAATCAACAAAAAACTATGAACCAGAGACACTTTTAGGGGGGCGGGGCGGGAGGGGAGGGATTGGGGTCAGAATGGGGGGGCTGCAATTGTATGGGGAATATAACAATAAAATTTATTATTTAAAAAAAATAATAGCATCTTCTATCTTATTATTATGCCAGGATCCACTTGATAATTAACAAAGTCCTACAGATTAGGAAGAACAGGCATCATCTCCATTTTACATAAGTTCATCAAACATTTATTGGAAAGGGAGGTTGTGCTGCTGATGTAACTGGTTCAGCAAAGGAGGCTCCAGCTCATGGGGGCGTTTCCGTGCGTAGGTGATCAAGTGCCAGAAACTAGACTCAGAACTAGGTGTTTTGACTCCTCCTTCTTTGTGCTTTACCTGGTGTTTTTTCAAATAAATTTTCCCCAAAAGTTCCTGATGTGGTCATGGGACCTGTTTAAAAAAACAAACAAACAACAAAAAAAACCCCTGTATTTGGGCTTCCCCGGTGGCGCAGCGGTTGAGCGCTGGGTTGCGAAGCTGCCCGCAGCCTATGCCGCGCCGGTTCGATCCCCGGCTGCTCCCCAGCCACCAGAGGAGGGTCCCACATGGCGCGCAGACCTCTCCTGCCGCCCGCTGCTCCCCTCAGCAGTGTACTTCGGTCCTTCTGCCTGCTCTGCTCCCTGCTCTGGCTCTGGTGAATTCTCTCACCCTCCCGTGCTTCTGACTGTACCCAGTGCATGTATAAACGAACAAACAAACAAATAAATAAATAAATAAAACATGCCTCTATTTAAAAAAAAAAAAAAAATAAAAATAAAAACCTGTATTTGTAAAGGGAAGAAGTAAAAAGATATTAACACTAATTATCTGTAGTTTGTCCATGAGTTTTATATTTACCCACATACTTGTCTGTATGATGTAGGTTTTCAGCAATGGCCAATATAATTTTAAAATCAAAAAAGAGGATAATTTTCAAAGACCAGACAAGTCACCCAGCCAGTGCCAGAAGAGCACAACTCTACTTTCCAGAAAGGCACTTCAGTTAGCCTTTTCCACCCCACACAGATTTCTTCTTTCTACTCGATAGTCTTGCTCCCACATTCAACTCAATGTGTGGGCAGAAACAGAGTAAAATGCTGATCCTTAGGAAAACTGTGAGATACTATCGGGGAGAAATTAAGAAGTAATTTTGAATGACGATTGGAGGATTTGTCAACAAGCTGGAGGGAGTCCAGAGAAGAACCAAGAAATGACTGAAGACCTGGGGCTGAAGCCTAGACTTTCGAGTAGAGATGAAAAGAAAATGTGTTTAACTTGGCTAGACTCTAAGTAGAGACTTAAAAACAGGATTGGAGTCCAATCAATTCACCATTAACTACAGCCAGGCAGATCCCCATCCTAAGTGACCCTGAAAGGTCAAAACAGCCTCTTAAAAGTTCCAGTGCTTTTTAGTTCAACCTGAGGTTAGAGACCATATCTTGCACACAGCTCAGATTGCTTTTGCATGCATGCCAGGAGCTTGTCTTCCACGTGCATTAAATATGCAAATATTGGGGAGAGGAGGCAGGTCTGTAAAGGCAGCTCAGAAGGGTTCCTGTGACCGAGGATGCTGATGGGGCCAGGGTTTGTTCCCAGATTTGCCTGGCACAATGCTCTTATAAAATGTTTTCTTCTCCCCCTAGTTCACTTTTCCTGCTTGTTTTGTGTTTGTTTGGGGGAAACAGAGGGATACTTAGGAAGAGTAATGACAGGAAAAAAGAGACTCAGATACACAGAATTAAAAAATGAGGCCAAGAAAATTCCTGAGAGAGACCTAGAGAGAAAGGGAATGACTGATACCCAGCTAGAATATTGGAAATTCTATGGGGTGAAAAGTCTGGGCTGAGAGAATATAGCAGGAGGAGGGAAGGATGGAGAGGACCTAGTAGTCTGTTCTGGGTGGGGAGCAGTTGGAGATCTTGACCCATCCATGCTTATGAGACTGTTTAAAGGAGGACAGAGATCTGTGACAAAGTAACACTACACATTTTTAATATGGAATTTATGTTAGCAACCAGAAAGGAATTTAAAATGGATCTCAGGAACATGGACTCTCAAGAGTCTCAAAGAAAGGCCATGGCAGTGGTCTGTGACTGAGCTGGGGCTCAGTTCTCTTTTCTTCCTACGCATGACCTTTTGCAATGGGGAAAGTCACTGTCAGGTGTCATATGTCACACTTGGGAAATTCTTTTTCTGGTCACTTCACTTAAACCCCGCTACAAGGGCACACATTTAGGGGGCTTTCTAACTTTAGATAAAAAATCCTCGACTTTGCTCCATACTCAAAGTGATGTAAGACTCCAAGTCTGATGGTTGATGAGCTGGACTTCTCTAGCATTGCGCAAAGATATATAGTCAATTTGTCTTGCTTCGTTGTTGTTTAGGAACATGTCACTAGGTAACAAAATAAAATAAATATTTTTCATTATCTTGCTATGGTTTGACTATAAAAATATAAACATCATTTGAGAAAGAAGGCTAAAAAATCCCAAACATACCTTGATTTTTCACATAAATAGCAATATTTAAATTCCACTTAGAATTGACTTCATGCCAAATGATAGAGATGCACTGAGTAAGAAAACAATATGTAATGTCTTGGAAAGATATTAACCTGTGGTTTTAACTCTAAGCCCAGTTTATCTGTTCTCTTATCAAAGATGCCTAGGTCTGAAGATCAAATGGATTATGTTTTTGAGCTTGGGAGATGATTCTTCTTGATTTAGACTGTTTTTTTATTTTTCCAAATAGGATGCAATTATGTATAAATTTGTAATTAAGTAATTACAACTTTAATTTAATTTAATATAATAATTTGATTAAAATATAATTAAATATATTGGAAGTAGGTACTCAATGATGGGGCTGCAAAACTCAAAACATTTCAATAGCTGAATGCCTTCTTATAGACTGTTGGTGTGAGGGGGTTTTGGAGCACAGCACTTAACAAAAGGAGAGCCTCAGAGAGGCCAGGGTCAGACCAAGTGGAGCTGTCCATCGGAATCACCTGGAATCACCTTGGGATTCTAAAAAATACAGGTCTTAGGATTTACCCTAGAGACATCAAATAGGCACGCCATAGTGAGACCTAGAGGTCTGTGTTTTTGAAAGTGTCTTGCATATGGGCTATCATTATGAGTAGTTAGAGTCTCTAGTTGTTAAATACATTCTAAATGTGATCACCGATTTGACGCAATGAGCTACCGCAGTCTAAGCTAATCATGTCTTTTAGTGGCAGCTAAATTGACTTCTTACATAATGAGTTAGATGATTTTTTCCTGACATTTGGGTCACTAAATCTATTTAATAACTCTGGAATTTACACAGCTGGTTGCACAGCAGATGCAATTTAGATGTCTACATGAGCAAAGATGCCACATGGATTCTACTAGTACTTTTCATGATGTCAGCTTTATTAGTCTGTGTTAATAGGCAAATATGTCCCTTTTCCAGGTAAACATTACTCTAAAAATTTATAAAAATGGCACTTCAGCAGGTCTTTGAGGCCAGAAGCCAGTCAGACTTCATGGCAGTGTTTATTGCATGAGAAAATATTTGCTAACGTTTTCTGAGTAAATTAGTTTTAGACCTTTCTTGGGTGTTCTGGGGGGGAGAAAAGGAAGAAAAGGAATGAGGGAAAGACAGTGGTGATGGAAGAATTTCTAAATAGAGCTCCCAGTTATGGTTCTAACTGTTGTGAGTTTGTGCTTAGACTAGAGACTGGAAGCAGAGGAAAGGTGGTTGTTGACTCATTGTCACCAGCTCTGAGTAAGACTTTTGACCTTTTGGTGTCTTAGAGAATGAACCCACAGGGAAAGAATCAGCAATATGAGCAAGCAACATGGGCGAACTGGTCATGGATCTCCTAGGTAAATGAGTGAGAATGCTGGAATGAAGAAATCTGGTGAACTTCTGTGGCTTCCTGAGTCTGAGGAGTTACTATCATTGCAGCAGACAGTTCTGCCATTTTCATTTTGTGGTGAAGAGGACAGAGCCTTTGATGTGTAATTATGGGCCACTGTGGGAGCTGAGGGAAGAGTAGTCATCTATCTCCGCACTGCCCACCAGATCCAGCTCTCCCTAGGACATGCAGCAGGGAGTTTTCTGTGTGGTCAGATTTTAAACAATCAACTTTATTGTATCCATTTGAAGTGTGCACCAACATCATCAAGATATAGAATTTTTTCTTCAGCCCTTTGTGCCCCTTCCCAGAAAATCTCTCTCTTCCCAGCTCCAGAAAACCACTGATATGCTTTTTATCACTATAATTTACAATTGTCTTTTCTAAAAGAGTTGTGTATAGAGGTCACCAGAAAGTATGTATTCTTTTATGTCTGGCTCCTTTAACTCAGCTGAGTGATTTTGACATTTACACATATAACCAATATATTAGTAGTTTGTATGTTTTTATGGGTAAATGATATTCCACAGAAGGGTTATGCCACAATTGGTTTATCCATTCACCTGTTGGTACTCATTTGTGTTATTTCCAGTTTGAGGCTGCTATTGACACAGCTATTATGAAAATTTGCATACAGGTCTTTGTGTGGGCATAGATTTTCACCTCTCGAGTAAATATCTTTGCAGGATCTTTTGGGACAAGTGGCGCGTATGTAGTTAACTTTAGAACAGCCTGCCCAACTATTTTCTAAAGTAGCTGTCCCCACCAGTAGTGTAAGGGGTTTCCGGTTCTCCATAGCTTCTCCCACGTGTGTGACTCTCCGTGTTTGTATTATAGCCAGCCCAGCGGGGCCTAGAGGTAGCTCACATAGTTTAACCTTGGCTCTCCGTGGTGACTAAAGCCGTTGAACATTTTTTTTACATCATGCTGTCGGTTTTAGAAACACTTTCATTAGTAAGGGATGAGCTATCTATTGTGTCGTGTCTATGGCCCTGGCCCTGTCTGCATAGGAAATGACATTCTTCAAAAATTGGTGCTGAGAATGTCTGGGGGCTTATCTTGGATAATCGGCCCATCAAGCGGCCACCCGGTACTCCTTGGGCCCTCACTTCAGCTACACCCTTTCCTTATAGTTTCTTTCTTCCTTCTCGGTTGCTTTGTGACCTTTTTAATGGACTGTTTGCTATTGGCACTTCCCTTGGTATTTTGTCTTGGGATTCAAGAGGTAAAAGTTATTTGCTTTTGTAAAAGTAACTCACTGAGATCTGTTTCTACGGATCCATTCACCTCAGTCCCCATCTTTGAAATGGCTCTGACTCTGATAATAATAATCAAAGTGTCCTCCTGCAGCAGCCACTGAGAAGCCCCACCCAGAATCCAACCTTTGAGGCCTTTGTTTCTTCCACTGCCAGGGTTGCTGACTGCTGAGCTCACAGTTAAGTTCATGCCTTGGAGTTGCCCTCTGCTAAAAGAAGCCCCCTTGTCCTTGAGTGTGGCTGCTGCAATGCAGGGAATGAAAGGCAAATCATTCAGGGAACAAATGGTTCTGGCCTCCTGAAGGGTAAATGGTTATCAGGCTTTTCTGCCCTCCCGCCATTAGGATTGATGATGGATCCGTGTGGTCCTGATTTATGCCTCATGGTGGGCACCTGGAGTAGAGGGTGTGGGCACACATAAGTCGATATACCTGGGCTGAGACTGGCCTTATAAAGGTGGCGTGCCGGGGATGCCAGCAGAGTGAAAGACAGACCAGAGAGGAACAAGCGAGAGAGCAGCACCAGCAGTGAAACAGAGGCCACGTGAGAATGTTGAAGAGCCCAGAAAGAGTGAAGATTCGCTAGGGGCTAGGAGGCCTGCCATCCTCCTGGTCCCCCAGCACCCATGCCTGCGTGTATTTGGTAAATCCCAATAAAAGCCTGCAAAAGCCACCGAGAGCTCCAGAACTCCTCCGTTGCCCCATCTGCTCGGGTCATAGAAATCCTGCACTGTGCCTTCCTGCAGCTACACTTCCTTTCCTTGATTCAGAAAGTCATTGGATATCAGCTTCCTGGGGGATTAACTGAGGTCAAAGTTGTAAATGTATTAGTTTCCCCTTTTCTCTCTGCCTCACCTGTTCCTGCGTGCAAGCAAATCGCTGCCTCACAGGGCATTTTCTTGGTTGTATTCTCTTCCTGTGGCCTCTAGGGCAAATTACCACAAACTGGGTGGCTTACAGCAACAGGAACTTATTGTCTCATGGTTCAGCGGGCCAGAGGTCAGAGGTCAGCGCGTTGAAATTGTTGACTCCTTCTGGAGCTTCTGAGGTTGAATCCCTCACATGCCTCTCTCCTAGTTTCGGTACTTGCTAACAATTCTTGATCTTCTTTGGCTTACAGACCATCACTCAGGCTCTGTCTCTGTTCTCACATCACCTTTTCTTCTGTAAATTTTAGAATACTTATTTATGAATTTAGGATAGTCCAGGATGATCTTATCCCAAGACCCTTAATTTAGTTACTTCTGCAAAGACCTTTTTTCCAAATAAGGTCACTGTAGAGTAAGTGATTGTCAGGTTTTTCTGCCCTCCCACCATTAGCATTAATAATGGATCCTTGCGGTCCTGAATGCATGCCTGATGGTGGGCATCTGGGGTGGGGTGTGGGCGTACATAGGTGGGTACACCTGGGCTGAGAGACTGGGCTTATAAAGGCAGCATCATGGGGATGCCAGTGGAGCGGAACCAGAATGAAAGAGAAGCAGAAGAGAGGAGACTACGAGAGAACTCCAGAGGGCCCAGGAAGAGTGAAGATTCGCTGGGGGCTGGGAGTCCTGCCAGCCCCATCGCCACCCCCTTCCAGCACCCCTGCCTGCTGTGTACCTGGAAAAGTCTTAATAAAGCATGAAAAAACCACCAAGGGCTCCAGGACTCCTCCTTCACCTGTCTGCATAGGTTTATAGAGATCCTGCTTTGTGCCATTCCTGCCCCAAGAGTCACATTCACAAGTTTGAATAGACATATTTTTGGGAGGGGATTACTATTCAACCCATAATAGTGACCTAGGACAAGTAGCAGACAGGGGCCTAGTGTGCTCATTTCCAAATGGGCTTCAAGAGCTGGATCCCTGCCAGCCAGCCAGGGGCCAGAAGGGTGCTGACCAACGCGGGCACATAGCAACGGGCTGATCCTTGCTCCAGCTTTCATGGTTGTGAACTGGGAGGGAAGGAAATACATTTGCAGGTGCCTCAGAGGTTCAAAGAAACTTGGGGACTATGGAACCAACCAGATATTATACTGGGGAAAGGCAATGAAAACTTGGAAGTGATTAGTCACTGAGTTAAAGTGAAATGGAAAAACCATAGGTCGGATTGGCAGCATAAAAAGACTCATTCTATACGGGGAGGGTAGGAAAAAAATGGAAACTTTAAGTCATAAATAGAATCAAAATAATAGCGGGACTGCGGGGAAGGCTGGCTTCTTTACCCTAGCAAGCTGACTGCCCACAGGGCAGATCCCTACTGGAGAAGGAGCAGGGGCCTGAGTTTGGAGAGGGCACATCCACGTTACTACACTCAAACAATTATGTGAGCCCTGATTCCCCTCACGCTTTGGGCCAACAGAAATGGCTACCTATAGTGGCAGAAAGGCACAGAGCAGTTTCTTTATGATCTCGCCAGAAGGGTAAAGGAGAGTCCTGGAGCCCTTGGTGGTTATTCAGGCTTTTAGTGAGCTTCTTACAAGGCAGGGGCTGGAGTGTTGGCCTGGGAGTCTTCACTATTTCTGGGCTCTCTGGTGTTCTCTCAAGATCTCTGCTTCCCTGCTGGTTTTGCTCTCATTCTTCTTGTTCTGCTGCTCTTTGTTCTGCTACTCTCTTCTCTTTCCCTTACTCTCTTTCTGCTAATCCCGGTCTGCTGGCGTTCCCATGATGGCGCCCTTACAAGCCCAATCTCAGCCCAGGTGTACCCACCTATGCATACCCACGCCCTACTCTGGTGTGTGCCAGCAGGCGTGCATGTAAGACCGTAGAGATTCATCATTAATGCTAATGGTGGGAGGGCAAAAAGCCTGGTAATTTTTCGCTTACTCTACACTACCTGTCCCATTAAACAAACAAAAAATTTAATAAAAAAAAAATAAAAATCTAGAGATCTCTGCTTAAAATCTTTAGACTCTGACCCAGCTCCTGTCCTCGACATCACATTAATGACTGGACTCACAACACGACAAGACTGGGGAATCGTGGCCACCCTAAGGGTGAGGGTGCCCTTCCACAGGGCTGGAGGACTAGCCTGCATGCACTGGCAGATGGCGGGTGGGGGTGGGGGTACGAGGCTGGATGCCAAGGGTGTTGGATCAAAGGGGGTGCAGCATAAATTTGGAGAAGATGAGGGTTTCTCACTGTCGGTTAAGTGGAAGTTATCAGGCTTTTTCTGCCTTCTCACCATTAGCATCTCTGATCGACACCTGTAGTTTTTCCGCCGGCCTGACAGCTGCACCTGGAGTATGGTGTGGGCGTGCCTGAGTGTGCGCACCTGAGCCAAGCGGCTGAGCATACAAGGGTGGCAGCCGAGGAAGGTGTGTGGCAGAGGCAGGGAACAACGATGAGAGAAAGAGACCACGAGAGAATGCCAGAGAAAGCCCAAAGGGTAAAGATTCACTGGGGGCTGGTGATACCAAATGCCGGCCTCAGTTTCCCTCAACCAATAAAAGGAAACAGTTTGAGGAGAAGGAAAGTAGTTTAATTTGTTGACAGACTGAGGGCAACAGATTCGTGTCTGAAAGAACACAGTCCTGTTCTTTGGCGGAGTGCAGCGTTATGGATTGAGAGGAGTAAAATAAAAGGGAGCTGGGCAGGGTCTGCAAAGGGATATGAGAAGGGTCAGCATGTCCTTTCTAAGCAGGCATATGGAGATTCCGGGTGGGCACCAGCTTGCTTTGTTAACACCAGATGTTTAACTTCCTTATTATCTTCTTAGGGATGCCCTTCCTTTTCCATAGAATGCAAGAAGACAAACTTGTTAAATGCAAGATAGGAGTGCTTATCTGATGGGGCAGGAAGAGGCCTGTCCTGTTTCACTGCATCACTGGGAGGCCTGCCTCCTCCTGGCTCTGTCCCCCTGCCTGCCCTGCACCTAGTTGCCTCACTACAAATTACATAGAAAGATCAATACTAGCCTGAAAAAGGCACTGAGGGCTCCAGAACTCTCCTTTACCCATCTGCCTGGATCCGTAGAGAACCCACTGTGTGTTTTGCTGCCTGCTTCCACTACACTCAATAAGGAAGCACTCTGCTGTGGTGCAGCTCTGCCCAGACCAGGAATCCTTGTGCTGGCACATTGCTGCAGTGATTCCTGAGACATAGAGAAAGCAATCCTCACAGTTGATGAAGTTGAAACTATGATATAATTTTGTCATACATGAAGACAAAAGGATCGTAAAGTTCAGAAAAATGGACATGTTCTAGGGTATAGCTGATGCAGGGCTCTGTGGGTGCTAAAGCCCTCCAAGGACAGTGTCTAGTAGAGGGCAGGTCTGAGTTCTTTTACCTGTGCCCACAATGGCAAGACCACTTTAGATTAGGGAACAACAATAATGGGGTTTACTTAACAAAAGGTGAAACAAAGAGTTACTAAAGCCACCGTGACTGTCTCACCCTCGAGTTCTTAGTATTTGGGAGTCCTAAACAAAAGGCCGCGCCTTCAATAAGAAATAGTCCTTCCAAAGATCACCTGGAGGGGCGGCAGCCAACAGTCTGCTGGGATCCAACTCACCATGGTAGCCCAGTTGGAGAGGTTTACAGATGGGGTTGGTAAAATGTTGCAGCTGCAGCCCACAGCAACAGTCCAAAGGTCAGGATGAACAGCACCAGACATTGGAAAGGACAGCAACAGAGGCAGCAACAGCAAGAGATGGCAGATAATCTATTAAACAGCTCTCTGTGAGCCTTTGCCTCACACCAACAACAACAGTTCAGTGAGATACTAGGCCTGGGGCTTTGCTCTCTCTCCAGATGACAGCAACAATACCCAAGACAGATTCAGCTCTCTGGTCACCTGCAAATCTCCTCAGCTTCTCTTCAGAGGTTGACTGCTGGAAACTTCTTTCTTCGGAGTCCAAGAACAGAGTCCCTGTAGTGTGGTCCTCTCCAAATCTTAGAGTTTGGAACATTGGAGTTGGGGATCTGGCAGAATGCATGCCTCAGGGGCTTGCCACTGCATTTCCTTATCTTCTCAGTGTCCTCCCAGCCCCCCATTGATACTTTCTGCCTATTCATCTTGGTCCTTACACTCTGCTCAGTGCCCCCAGAGCAAGGAACACCCATATGCAGCAGACTTTGGCTCAAGCAAAAGCCAAATTTTCCAAATTTTCTAGCAAAGTTAGAAATTCCAGCCTCTGGACAACTTAGGGCTTCCATCTCCAAAGTGATAAAGAATGTGTTGGTGAGAATAAGACAATATTGATAATGGGGATGGCAGGATCCTAAAATAGAGTACAGGTGATGGAGCTAAGTTGGCAGAAGCAAAGTGGCTTCTTGAGTGACCTCATGACAAGGGATCTGGCTTCCCATGAGCATGAGACCAGTCAAGGGGAACTTCTTTTCTAGTGACCTAGCCTTGGAGTCACTTCTCCAATACTCCATTTGTTAGATGGGAGCCACCAAGCTGGTCTACATTCAAGGGAAAGGGAAATTGAGTCTACCTTTTGAAGGGATACAATATTTCTGAGCACATTTTAAAACAAGTTCAGAGAAATTCCTAAGGGATATTTGTGCTTCTATTCTACATGAATGTGCATTTCTATCACTGTAACTTAAGGATCTGTTTATTTAGAAGTCTGAGTTCACAAATGTGAAGATTTTCACCAGAGGACATTAAATTTAAAGATACAGGGCCTCCCCTGTGGCGCAGCAGATTGAGCACCATGCTGTAAAGCTGTCTGCAGCCTCCACAGCACCTGTTCGATTCCCAGCCAGCCAGGGAGAATCCCACATGGCCCAGCAGACCTCTCCTGTTGCGCCCGCTGCTCCCCTCAGCAGCGTATTTTGTCAGTCTGCCTGTTCTGTTCCCTGCTCTGTCTCTGGTGAATCCTCTCACCCTCCCGCAACTCTGGCCTGTACCCCAGCTCTTGTATAAATAAAAATAAATCTTTAAAAAAAAGTTAAAAAAAAAAACTTGAAGATACAGCTATTGCTTAATCACTGTCGGTCTTTGTATCAGGAGGCCAGAGACAAAGGAAGGAGCCAGTAATCTAGACAGGAAATGTTAACCCTTTATGAGATGGAGAAAGGGCTGTTGCTACAAAATTGAGGTACGAGTAAGCATAGGACCCACTGGGGCATATCCTGAAAATCTTTTATCCAAATTTGTCAGTGAAGGGACACATTGCAGTTGCACTGTGGCCTGAGAGTCAGGGAATTGCCATAAGTTGAGCCACATAGAGCAGGAGAGGTGCTGGTTCTGAGTCAGTGGACATGGCTGAGGAACATGCTGGCATTAGTGGAAGTCTCAGGCCATGGCAGGTTTATTATTTACCACACTAACCTTCTGTGTATATTTCTCCCAAGCAAAGCAGCCATGCAGGAATCTGGAGTTTTACCCAGTTGGAGTGAACTTATTACATGAAGAAGTGCAACTGGGATGCACAGTGGTGATCTGTGGTGGATGTTGGGGATCACCCCCACACACATACCCTCTTTCAAACTCATCATTCACTTTTCCAACCCCTGGACTGGTGCCTGCTGGTGGCTGGAAGCCCAGTCACTCTCTAGGAATAGCTCTTGGCTGAGAGAGCAGCTTCACCCATGGCTATTACCATGGAATCCCTGGGGGCAGTGGACACGCAATAACTACTTTGATATGAGGTGAGTCTGATCCACTTGCCTCAGTCTGGGACTATGATATTTATTGTTTATTTATTTTTAAGATTTATTTTTATTTATTTATGCATACAAGAACGGGTATGTAGGCCAGAGTGCAGGGGGTGAGAGGATTCACCAGAGATGGAGTGGGGAGCAGAACAGGCAGATCTACTGAAACACACTGATGAGGGGAGCAGCGGGTGAAACAGGAGAGGTCTGCTCCACCATGTAGGCTAGCTCCCTGGCCAGGGATCAAACTCATGATGCATTGACTGCTGAGAGCTTCACTTAACCCCTTGTGCCATCTGGGAGGCCCTATGATATTTATTTAGCATAGATATCTGTTACATCTTGGGTGTGACACCTAAATGATAATATTGATGTAGCAGGTATATGGGTTAGTTTTACCACAATAAACAAGCGGCAAAGAAAGCTCAATATTTAACAAAAACTAATGTTGTGTTCTTGTTCACATTATACCTAGTTAGCTCTGAGTGATCTGTTCTAGATATTCTGCGCATTTTTCTGATTCCAGAACCAATGCTAAAGGTTCAGTCTTTATTTGGATATGCCCTAATGGCAGAAGGAAAAGGGCAATAGTGCTCTTGGAAATTTCTGACAGATATGTTGTAGCTGGTCACATAAGTATATTTCTTGGTACACCCAGAGAAAATGGCCATGATGTGTGACACTCTTAAGAGGGTGGGAGTGAATGATAATGAACAGTAATGCAACCTTTTACAGGAGAAAACCATATCAGGGTAAACATGACTTAATTCATTTTTACCAGTTCAATTTTAGAAATCAATTATGTACTGCATAATGGGAAGATATTCCAAGTATGAAGAAGAGGTTGAGTAAAACCAGTGAGAGGCCCTTTACCTCTTCTTGGAGACCTGGCAAATAGAAATGGTTTAGAATTCTGCCAGAAGAGCCTTTGTGAGTGTGCAGGATTTATATCCTCCAGGTGGGGGATGGTTTTGTGGGCATAAGAATGAACTTGCTCTCCCTGTTTGTGTTTGGAAGGTGTAAGTGAAAGCAGGATGCCTGGGTTTGCCATCATAGAAGAAAGCAAAAAAGCATAGTAAAGATTTTCATTTTGCAAGAATCATTTTTGGTCTTATATTTTTGATGTGAAAATAGTGATTTGAAAACACTTTTCCCCTCCCTGTGCTTCAGTTTCTGTCAAATTCAGTACTATGGAGACCTAAGGAACACTGCATGGCAAGCTGCCAAACTAAACACGTCTTGGCCAAAGTGCCTAATAATGGAAACGGCCATGTGGTGGGAAAGCTCTCAAGGATATTTTGTGGAAATAAGCTCCTGATGAGGCTGCAAAAACAATCATTTCTTACTTTCTCCTTAAATCTCAATAAATTAGATTAAATCCACCAGTTTTTTTTTTTATTGTAGAGTTGGAAATTTTAATTCCAAATGGTCAGTTTTGAATGGTAACTTTTTATGGAGTTTTAAAAAACTACAAAAAAAAATTGTATCTTTCAAAGGGAAGCTCCTGTATTAAAAGAAATTTCTAAAAGACAGGCTGTATTTTTTCAAATAGATAATAACTAACATCATACTTATTTTATCTAACTCTTGTGTGAAAAATCATAAACAATTTAAATATTATTCCACTAGAACATTTAAAAAGTATATCCACTCATTTTATCATAACAACTGCTATTAGAGTAAAAGTAGTGACAGTTGCAATATTTCTATCCATTTTCCTTAAAGAAATCCTGTCATTATTCTGCAGAAAAGATGTTTCCAATTCTATATGTATACCCAAATCTCTCTGTACTGATGTATATAATTTGTCTCAGATGATCTCCCTTATTTGGGAGATACAAATTTATGATCATTTACCTTAATTTCACAAGAATTTAAGTTTGGACAGAGCTAGGAAGATTGTTCATGCCATCTGTCCTGCCTTTTCCTCTTTGTAGACTTAGGTGTCTGTTTTATAACCCTTTATGAACTGGCTAGAAATTGTTTTGAAATTAAAAAGTCAAGGAATTATTTTCAGAACCTGTCATAGAGACCTAACTAAATGTTTTAGACTTTGACATAAAATTAGAGATGAGTTAAAATAAAATTGACTTTTTTTTAAAGATTTTTTAAAGATTTATTGATTTATTGATTTATATATACAAGCACTGGATATAGTCAGAAGTGTGGGAGGGTGAGAGAATTCACCAAAGCCAGAGTGGGGAGCAGAACAGGCAAGCTGACAAAGTACACTGCTGAGGGAAGCAGCCGGCATGGCAGAAGAGGTCTGTGCACCATGTGGGACCCTCGACCCTGGCTGGGCATCAAACCGGCGCTGCAGAGGCTGTGGGCAGCTTTGCTGCCCAGTGCTCAACTGCTGTGCCACCAGGGAGACCCTAAAATTGACTTTTAAAAATATTTTTTGAAGAATTTTTGAAAAAATGATGGTTATAAACAATAAATTTCCAAAGTTTTCAAATCTGGTAATGGGTAAGAGAACAATTTTCTCTACTGCATAGAGTTCTATTTTAACTGTTCTGTTATCCCTAAAATACTAGCTCCAATCTAGGGAACATGGGGCCAGCTTGTTCACCTTGCATATACTTTCATTTGAGCACCATGGTGTGTTCCAGGAACACAGTTATCCTGGGCAATTCATGTTCCGAACAACATTATTGCTCAGACAGGGTCTGCCTGGGAATCATCAGGCGTTTGCTGATGAAAATAATGTTCAGGTCAATAGTTATACACAATGTCTATAGAGAAAGAAGTTCATATCTGGGTAGGGGTAAGTCCAATTCAGAATTAAGAAATAGGTAATTTGTGGGTTTCTGAAGAAATCTTTCAAAGTAAAAAGAGCCAAGTGCAAGGAAGTATCACAATGGTCTTATTTTCTTGTATTTCACGTTATGTCTTTTATAAAATATTACAAACTGCTTGATGCTTGAGTAATACTTCTACTCTTTGGAGTTAAGGGATTCACTTACCTTGTTTTGCCTCAAGCCATAGCAGCCTAATGGTATAAATTAATTCATTTTTAGTAGTCCCCATTCATCATTTATTCATATAAGATATATTTGTTTATTTTCTACTGTGAATCAGCAATGAGGATTCAGTACTACACCCTTTAGACATAAGAACTAAATTAATAAAACAATTTTTGTTTGCTAGAATTCCCAGTGAGGAAGTTAAAAGTGATTAGAGGGAGTAAGAGGTGATGGTGTTTTGAGTAGTGTTTTTCTGTTTTGTTTTGTTTTTTTGTTTGTTTGTTTTATGTTACAGGGTTATAAGGAATGGCCATGCTTAAAGCACAGGAAGGTACCAGGTATGCAGAGCTCAGTAAAATATATGTTAGGTGGAAAGAAAAAAAGTGGGAAAGCTCTCAAAGGGTTAAAAGCTTGGCATGTTCTGAGAACAGAATTGATTCAGTTTGGCTTGAGGGTAAGAAGTGAGAAGAGGTTGGTGTGAACTTTATATTCTCTTCTGAATGTAAGGGGAATCCCCTGAAGTGGATTAGTTATGTAATTTAATTTCCATTGTATCAGACTCATAATAACATTAAATGACAACTGTTACAATGAAAGCTTTCCCTTTAAGATTAGGAAACAGCAAATATGTCCAATGTCACTGTTTCTGTTTAAATTGCATTAGAAGTTCTGAGTACAGTGAAAAGACCACAACAGGAAATAAAGGGAATCAGAATTGGAAAAGAAGTCAAACTGTCACTATTCACAGATGATATGATATGATATATGGAGAATACTAAAGACTCCACCAAAAAACTATTTGAAACGACAATTGAATACAGTATGGTGACAGGTTACAAAATCAACACACAAAAATCCAAAGCATTTCTGTATAAAAACAACAAACAAGAAGAAAAAGAAATTAGGAAATTAATCCCATTCACAATTGCTTACAAGAAATACTGGGAATTAACCTAACCAAAGAGGTGAAGAACTTATGCAATAGCAACTGTAAAACATCATTAAAGGAGTTAGATTTTGACAGAAGCAGATGGAAAGACATACCATGCTCCTGGACAGGGAGAATCAACATAATCAGAATGACTGCCTTACCTAAAGTGATATGTAAACTTAATACAATTTTCATCAAAGATACCAACAATATTCTTCAAGGAAATTGAAAAATAATTGAAATTTGCAGAAACATACACAGCCTTGAATAGCAAGAGAAATGCTGAGAAAACGAGAGTAATGGAGGCACCATATTACCTGACTTTATACTAAAAAACAACAGTATAAAAACATACAGTATTAGCATAAATACTGAAATAGAACATAAAAGTCCAGAAATAAATTCACGTCCATATTATTAGTTTGTGATAAGGTAACCATGACCTTACAAATAATGTTGGGAAAACTGGAAGCCCATATGTAAAATAATGAAGTTAGATTTTTCTCAAATCCTACACATAAAATATATGAGACCAACAACAATAAAACACATAGAAGAGAATATTGGTGATATGGCCCATGACATCAATGATAAAGGTGTTTCTGAAGAATCCACCTCTACGACAAGGGAAATAAAAGAAACTAAAAAACGTTTAGAAAGTAAATATAAACAGATGAAATGTAAATATAAAAATAAATAGATTTTAAAAACATCCTACTGGATGGGAAAAACATATATACACACACACACACACATTTCAAACCTGACCAGGGTTAATATCTCAGATATATTAAAAAAACTAACAAAATTCAACAGTAGAAAAGCAAACAACTCAATTGGTAAATGGGCAGCAGGTCTGAATAGACAATTGCCCATGGAGCATATCCAGAGGCTGATAAATAGATGGGAAAATGTTCAGCATTATTCACATTAAGTCTTTTATAGGTTAAAAACACAATAAAATACCATCTCACAATCACAGAAATGAAACATATTGGGGCCTCCCTGGTGACGCTCCCTGGTGGCGCCAGGGGTTAAACACTGCACTATGAAGCAATGCACAGCTTCTGCAATACAAGTTTGATCCCCGGCCGGCCAGGGAGCAACCCACATGGTGTAGTAGACCTCTCCTGTCTCACCTGCTGCTCCCTCAGCAGTGTAATTCAGTCATTCTGCCTGTTCTGCTCCCTACCCTATCTCTGGTGAGTCCTCTCACCTACTACATCTCTGGCCTTACCCCAGCTCTTGTATGCATAAATAAATAAATATTTAAATAAAAAAAAAGAAATGGAACATATTAAATAAGTCCCCCAACATGTGTTGGTGAGCATATGCAGATGAGGAAACTTATTACACTGCTGGGAATGTAAATTCATGCAGCCATTATGGAAAGTGATCTGGGTTTATCTTATAAAATTAAAAGTAGAAGACATATGACTCTGTTATCCCACTCTTGGGCATCTAGCCAAATAATATAAAACCACTAACTTGAAAAACGATATGCTCTACAATGTTTACTCTAGTTTTTATTTACAATGAAGGACATGGAATAAATGCTCACTGATAGAGGATTGGATAAAGAAGAGGCGGTACATCCACACAATGGAATATTATTCAATCAGAAAAAATTAAATGTTGTCATTTACAACAAAATGGAAGGAGTTCGAGGAATTGTGTAGTAAAATAAGAATGAGAAAGTATTGGAAATCTACATAGTAGACCCTTTGACAAAGGAACACACTTATTAAAACATTAAAACTTCTACTTATTAGTGGAAGTGAGGCTTCTGAGGTTAAGAGGGTGTTTTCTTTTTGTATCAAGAACTCTAGAGAACCCCATATATAGTCTTAACTTTTCAGTTTATGGATTTTTCTCTCCTTCATCCTGTCATCCTCAATATTCACAGACACCTCTAAGATCATGTTCTAACTTTAATCCTCTTGACTGCTCTTGTCTCTAGTCTGATGGTACACTTCCTGGAAAATGTGATTACCCTGTCATTTTTTTCATATCATCTCTGTAATTGACTTCATCAGTGCTCCTTTGTGACCCTCAACCAGTTCCTACAGCCAGAGGAAGGACATACACTCCCTTTACTTGTGCTGAACTGTATCAAGGGATGGGGCATGGGTAAGACTGGATGGCCTGTAAGTCAATCATTCTGTCTCTACAAGATATCGTGAAGTCACACATTTCCCAGAGCATAGGAGAGGAAGATCCAGCAGCACTTGTTTGAATTTTTGCAATTCCAAGATTGCTATTAAGGGTGCACTCGATTTAAATCTTATGATTTCTGAGCTAAAAACTTTATCTGAGAAATAGTTTGTATTCCTGGAATATATTAAGGGATAGGATTTCAGTCGTACTAATAGATGTGCTCAGAGTTGCCACATAGGATATAGGTGTTTAGTCACTGTGACATCACTGGTTTCCATCCAGGAGGATGGAAATATAAGGAAAAACAGCAGTACTATTTGATGGACATTCTGGGAAGTCATTGCAGGGGAGGAAGCAGCCCTGGGTTTGACTAGACTTGGGTTGCCCTGCTTGGCAATCTTTACTTTTCTAAGAGATGGTTTAATTGTGGCAAGCAGAAACTCTGTGACTCTTTATAGACTTAGTAAAACAGGATAAAAAGGGAATATTTTGGTTAGAGCTGTCTTAGGAAAAATTATTATGGGGAAATCATGGAAAAACGTTGCTTTCCAATTACAGAACTACTCAAAATATCAGGTAGGCTAAGTATAGAACAGTGATCACAGTTTGCAGGCTCTAGGATCTGACTAAAAATGAGTTTGGGGATGATGCCTTTATTCTCTTTTTCTCTGCCTAGCTTTTTAATGTTTCCTCCCCAGTCAGTCCTGTAAGCTTAACTAAGGATATTATCAAATAAGAACCTCAGTTGTTTTCCTACCACAAGTTCTTACTTAATTTGAAAAACATGATTGGTGTTAATGAAATTTCCCTCTGAAAAATAGCAGCTGAAACGAAAAAGGGAATGTTTCACAGACTAAAAGTTCACAAATGTATCTTTTAGGAGAGTTCTATAAAATCTGTGAAAAATCAAAGAAATGTGCTATCATCCAGTGTTCTTGTCATGAATTATATAGAAAGCAATTCCAAGGATTTTGTGTATTGGACTGGAAAATCTTGCTCTTTGTGCAATGGAAGGGAAATGAAATTGAGGTAAAGTAAAACTTTTCAGCAGTAAGAACTGCGAGGCTTGAAATTCACTTCTAAATAGAATAATAGTACATACTCTTAGGCAATGTAACATTTAATTTTTTTTTTAATTTTTTTTTTTTTTTTTTTTTTTTTTTGTGGGACCCTCGCTGGTGGCCAGGGAACGAACCGGCGCCACAGAGGCCGCGGGCAGCCTCGCAGCCCAGCGCTCAACCGCTGCGCCACCAGGGGAGGCCCTAATTAAAATTTTTTAGCCTACATCCCTTTCCTAAGACAGTCACAATTAAAAAAGTGAATAAAAATGTGGGAAGGATATCAATAATTTTTCATTCATTCCCCCTTCCTTCTTCTCTTGCTCTCTATGTATATATAGTTGATTTTCCTTACAGGTGATAGTGTGTTCCATAAATTCACTGATAAAACTGAATCGTCAAACATTGAGCAGTTGCACCTAGGAAAAATATCTAAGGCAATTTGGCGAAGAAAAATTCAAAATCTCATCTCATATTTTTTTAAATTTTATTTTATGTAATTCTTACATCATTTTTCATTTCTGCACAATGTATGCATTTTCATTTTGGTTATATTCCCCATACAATTGCACCCCCCCCTTATTTTGACCCCAGTCCTTCCTCTCCCTGTCCCTCTCCCGACCCCATAGTGTGTCTCTGTTTATAGTTGCTTGTTGATTTTGATTTTTACTTTGTGTTAGTTAGTCTTTTTCCTGGTCCCTTATTTAGGTTTTCTAAATTCCTGCCATGAGTGAGACCATCTGGTATTTTTCTTTTTCTTTCTGACTTATTTCGCAGAGGATGATCCCTTCTAGCTCCATTCATGTTGCTGCAAACTGCATGTGTTTATCTTTTTTGATCGCTCAGTAATATTCCATTGTGTATATGTACCACATCTTCTAGAGATTTCTTGACCTACTAAAGATAGAGCTTCCATATGCCACCAATTCCACTCCTAGGTATTTACCCAAATGACACAGAAACATTAATTCCAAAGGGCACCTGCACCCCTATGTTTATGCAGTATTATTTACAATAGCTAAGCTATGGAAACAACCCAAATGCCCAAAACTAGATGACTGGATCATCTCATACTTTTTATGACACATGCTTTATTTGACATAGGGATGTCCTCAAGCCTCCTTGGATTAAAGAAATCAATAGCTCTTTGCATGCTGATCAAGCCTTCATAAGTCTTACCAAACACAAATTTATTTACTTAGAAATTCTTCAGTGCTCACATAAAGGTTTACAAACTCCCACTTTCAGGGAATTATTTGAATCAAATAGGCCAAAAATTAAGGTTAATCTCCTTTGAGGAATGACACAGGAATGACAATTTTCCCTTTTGAAAGGATCGTGGTGCAGAATAAACCAAAATGATCTCAGTCTAAGGCACTGACATGGATGGGCCAGACTTCTCTACTTATACTTCACAGAATAACTTGATTTCCATGAAGACAGAAGACACTTCCTACTTCACTATATAGCGTGTATGATTAGCTAAGGAACTACAAATCTGAAAACAAGTGATTCAGAAAATAAGTAATCTAATATCCTTTTTGATTTTTACTCCACTTGCATTTTTCCCAATTATAATTTACATGAACATTTTTCCTCCTCTTAACTCAGAGAATGACACAAGCTTTCTTCTTGAAGTGACTCAAGATAAAATAAAATCACATGACTGACTTTATATAATCAAGCACAAAGTCTTTTCAGCTTGGTTTACTTCACTAGAAATTAATTTCTTAGACAAGCAAGCTCAAAAGATATAGGGTAGTCAAGAAAGTTAAATTCCTTAACTTCGTTAGAGGGATAATGATAACGGTAACTACTCCCTCTGACTTATAAGGACGATGCCACATTTAAGGATAATATATTCAAAAGAATGTGGCGCCAACAGGCCACATAGCTCTTTTCCCTAGAGCACACTGTTGATGAACTTAGTTAGCACAGGACAACTTGCACTGAATTGATTTCTAACTAGGCCTCATAAGGTTTTTTTTTTTTTTTAATCAATTAATGTGTTAGTCATTACATGTCTCTATAACTTTGGGATTACATTTTTATTCCCTCCTATGTGCAAGTGTAACTCATCCTCCACCAAACATCCTGTGCCAATCCCCTACCCCTACCCTGTCCTCTCTCCCGTTCCCCCTGTTCCCTCTAGTCACCAGTATAATTTTTCACAAAATCTCAAATTGTTTTTGCAGTGCTTTGCCAGTATGCTTTTGTTTATTTATGTTCTATAAGTAAGTGAAAGCATCCAATATCTTTCAGTTTCTGACTTGTTTCACTTAGCATATTCACTTCAAGATCTATCATTTGTCCCCAAAGCAAACTATTTCAACTTTTTTTTAATAGTTGAGAATTCCATCAAGTATAGATTTCACAATTTCTTTATCCAATCATATGTTGTTGGGCACTTAGATGGTTCCATGACCTGGACTATTTTTCATAATAGTGCTATGAACACAGAAGGGCAAAAATATTTTCATAGTAGTGTTTTCATATACATTGAGTAAATAGCTAGCCAAAGTATTGCTGGATCATATGGGACTTCCATTTTTATTTTTTCAAGTTATCTCTATTTAGATGGCGAATTCTTTCCCATTAATTCCTAATTCAGTTTTCCCAGGCTTACACAATTCTTCTGTCCCACCTCAAAATTTTGCCTATCTGTTACAGGAAGTCCTTGTAGAAGTATTTTGTGAATGATGCCATAGTTGTCAAATATTTTTTTTTTTTTTCCAATCTGGGCTCTTTCATTGAGCTCTAGTACTTCTAAAGCCATTTATACATTTGGAGACATAGCTGACAATTAGGACCTCTGTTGTTAAAAAATTAGAACAAAAGGAAACTGTAGTTTACTGTTTCTAGTTATTAATCACTTTGATAAAGACTTAGTGAGTCTAAGTCTGTCCAGGCTGTTATAACAATACAGACTAGGTAGCTTGTAAAGAAATGTTGTGTTCAGTTATGGAGGTTGGAAAGACCAGAATCAAAGTACAGCATGGTTGTCTTCTGCTGAGGGTGACTTTCCTGCTCGTTGCTGCAACTTCTTGAATTTTCCACCACAGAAGAGACCAGGAATCTTTCTGAAGCTACTTTTACATGGCACAAATCCCTTCCAGGAAGGTTCCATCCTATGACCTAAGCTCATCCCAAAGATCTATCTCCTAACACCATCATCTTTGAGAATTAAGATTATAACATATGAATTGGGGAGGAGCACAAACAATCAGTCCATAGGATATTAGAAAGAAACACTTAAAGCAGTGTTTCTCGAGTGTTACAATTCCCAGGAATTAACTGAAGATCTTGCTAAAATACAGATTCTGGTTCAGTATGCAGGCGGGTAGTCTGAGATGTTGCATTTCTGCCACACTCCCAGCTGATAGTAAAACTGCTGCTCAAACTCTGAGTAGTGAAGGTACTCACTAGTGACCAACAGAATTTTCAACTCACCCATCCTTTCACTCTTTGTTTGCCTTGTTGAAGTTTCCAGAGAGAAATGAGGAGCTGTCACGTGACAGAAATCTTAATTTCATTTTGGCATTCCAACTAAGAATCTGGAGTGGGGGAGAGGAGGTCTGTAATTGGTCAGTGTTGGTAGTAGGCTGGGTTGCCTTTCACTTAAGCTCTTTACTACATGGTTTCATGTGCTGGTTATTTTATGTAATTTGTACCTGTATTGCAGCCTCAAAATTTGAAGGTGCCCTGGTCATCACTCTGATGCACATCCCAGGCCACTTAGACAATCATTTTGAATGAACACAAATAATTTTCATTAGAGAATTCCCTTTGTGACCAGGATGGCCTGTTCTTCTTCCAGTTTGGAATAAATAGAAGTTAGCGGGGCTTACATCACCTCTTCTGTTCAGTTCAAGTTTCTGTCTGCACATGTGTGCACATATCATTCGGAAACAAGTGGGGAGGCTGCTTTAGATCAGCTTCCACTCCAGAGCTGCATTTCATTTCCTAGACTGGCAGTGGCGACCTAGCGTGGTTTCCCACCTGTACCTAAGCATTGTTTTCTCTTCATTCATCTGCAGTGCATCTGTACCCCACACTCCTCGCCCCCCCACCCTAACATCATCTTTCAGCTCCTGGCTGCAGTCTAATTGGTGGACAAGGGTTATTGAGACCAAATATACAGAAAAGGCCAAGGTCATGTTCATGAGCACGCTGCGATGCTCCCCATTTGCTTGCTGTCTAATTATCCACCACTTCCTGATGGTCTTTTGTTTCTCTGCTAAAACACACACACTCACACATGCACAGAGATTTGTCTGTGTATTTCTTCTGAAATCTTATTGCACAAGTGTGAAAACTGAAAAATATCCCACTTCCTTACCAGCCGGTTGAAAGTTTCCTGATGACAGCATGAAGTAACCACAATAGGCAATGAGTTAACATTTCAGTTGGGAGGATTTCCCCACCATCCTCTCCTGTCAATGAGGCATAAAGTTCCCAGCTGATTTCTCCATCTGGCCCTACCATTCCTGGAAACTTGCTTCCACAGAAGACAATGAGAAGATGTGAAGGAAGAGACTGCCTGCATTTGGGAGATGGAGGTAGAGGCAGCCTTGTCTAGTGGTTCTCTCATGGGACCAGGAATGGAGTCTGCTGCCTATTTTTGAACTTTACCACTAGGGAGGGAAGTCTTTAAGTGCTTAAAATAAAATTTAAAAAATGGAGAGGAGTTATATTTCCTCATTAAAAATATTCTGAGCATGAAAATTTCAAGAATTGGCTTCATATATAAAAATCCCAATGGATTTTAAATAAAAACACAAGCCACAGTTTCAATAGGAAATTGAAAGGAATTCAATAGGAATAGGAAATAGTTTTCTAAATTTATCCACAACTTACACTATATAGAAAACAGCCATGGTAGTGTTCAGTGGTGAAGGGTAATCATCACTCAGTGCTTCTTGCTCTTTTTCAGCGTCGATCCAAAAGGGTGGGCTGCATATTAAGAGTTGGAAATGAATTTAATTTTTCCAAATCGAATGAAAAAATTCATGGTTGTAATTTTTTTATGAGTCATGTTACTGTGCCAGGTATAGTACTGTACAGAGCCAACTGTGGCAGCAATAAAAAAATGAAAGGGAAGGAGGGAGAGATGGAGGGAGGGTGGGGGGAAAGGAAGGAAGAAAGGAAAGAAGGAAGGAAGGAAAGACAGTAAGATGTGGAGGTAGGGAATGATCAATGTTTCCTCCACAATATTTTATGTGAAAGAATTTTACACTGTGACATAGAACTACAGGAATTCAAGGAAACCCAGATTCCAAGATCAACACCCCTATAACAAAATTTGAGCCAAAATGGGTGCCTTTGAGTAACATCATATCGCTTAAGCAAAATCCTTCACAGGACAATGATTATTCCCTTTATGTTGTAGCACTGATGACCACAATAATCCAATTTCCTTCTAATGGATTCCAGAGGAATTTCTGCCATTTATTTGAATTCTATTATTTCTAGTTGAGATAACAGTGGTTTACAACCTGTATATGATTTTAAAGAAATAGGTTTACACCTTCTCAGTGGGTTACCACACCACTACAGCCACCAGAGACTGTAATCCAGTCCATTAGACTCCAACCCCACTTTGCTCCCTACTTTCACTGATTCCCTGTAGTAGTTTCAACTCTACAGTGAAATTTCTAAGGTTGGTTTTAGTTAATTTTGTCCTTTGTTTTACTTCTTTCTATCCCACATATGAGTGAAATCATCTGGTATTTGCTTCGCTCTTTTTAACTTATTTCACTCAGCATAACCCCTTCTAGTTCCATCACGTTGATGTAAATGGCAAGATATCATATTTTTAAAACTGTTAATTGCTGAGTAGTATTCTGGCATGTTTATAATACCACATCGTCTTAAAAAAACACTGCTCTGTTATTGGGCCCTTACTGATAGGTGGTTTCCATACTTGGTTATTATATAAAGTACTGCAATGAACATAGGAGTACATATGATTCCTTTCTCATTCTTTATTGGTAGGAATGGAACACAATACCGTTATTCTGGAAAACAGTTAGGTTTTGTTTCACAAAGCTAAATGTTTTCATATCATAGGGTCCAGTCTTTGTGCTCTTGGAATTTACCCAAAGAAGTTGAAAATGTGTCCACACAAAAACCTGCACATGAATGTTTATAGCAGCTTTGTCCACAGTTGCCAAAACTTAGAAGCAACCAAAATATCTTTCTGTAGGTGATGGATAAATAAACTGTAGTTTTCCAGAAAATGGCATATTATTTAGTGTTAAATAGATAGAAATCAGCTACAGTCACAAAAATAAATGAAGAAAACTTTAATGCTCATCAATAAAGTGAAAAAAGTCAATAAGGAAAAAAATACTACATACTATATGAATCAAAATATATGGAATTCTGGAAAAGGCAAACCTGTGGAGACTGTAAAAAGATCAGTGGTTGCCAGGGGTTGGAAAGATTTGCAGTATGAACAATCAGAGGATAGGAGGATTTTTAGGGCAATGAAAATACAGTCTGAGACTGTAATGGTAGGTATATGTCATCACACACTTGTCCAAACCTACAGAATATAATACACCAAAAGTGAACCCTAAGGTAAACTATAGACTTTGGGTGATGTGTCAATGTAGGCCCAGCAATTAATACAAATGTGTCATCTGATGGGAGTTGTTGATAATGGAGGAGGATATGTATGTGTGGGGCCATGCATGAAATATATGGGAAATCTTTGTACCATTCCTTTCATTTAAAAAAGAAATCTTCAAATTTTATTGATTTGTCAATCATTTACACATCTATTTAGTTTTGGGGGTACAGCTGCATACCTCCGTATGTGGGCTTGCTTCTCTCACCCTCCACCAAATCTCCAGTTCCAATGCCCTATCATCTTCCCTTCTTTATCCCATCTCCCCTACCCTCTGGAAGGCACTGTGTTTTTAAAGAACTTAAGAATTATTTTTGCTGTGCTTTGCCAGTTTGTTTTCTTCCATTATTTATATACTACGAATGAATGAAACCATCTGGTAAGTGTCTTTCACTTTTGGACTTACATCACTTAGCATGATCACCTCAGGATACATCTCCTTTGTCCCAGATTCATATCCCTTTGAGTATGTATTTCACAATTTCCCTACCCAGTTTCTGTTGTTGGTTCCACAACTTGGCTAATGTGAATAATGCTACTGCGAACATGGGAGTGGGTGAAGTTTTTCATATTAGTATTTTCGCATTGTTTGGGTAAATATCTAGCAGTGGTAATGCTAGATCATATGGAATACTCATTTTTATCTTTTTTTTTTTGAGGGGTTCTACATACTGTTTTCTTTACAGTCTGCACCAAACTACATTCCCACTATCAATGAGTGAATGCCCCTTTTTTTCCACATCCTCACCAACATTTGTTACTTCCAGTCTTTTTGATTATAGGGCATTCGCAGGAGGTGAGATGATATCTCATTGTGGTTATGACTTGCATTTTTCTTCTAAGTGATTTTGAACATTTTTTTCATGGGCCTAACTAGGAACTATATAAATATATTTTTTGGAAAGTATCCATTTAGGTCTTTTACCCATTTTTTAAGTTTTGTTTTTTGTTGTTAACTATGAGGGTTTTTTTTTTTTTTAAGTATTTGGAAAATCAGCCCCCTGGCATATGTGTGATGTGCAAATATCTTCTGCGGGACCATAAGTTACCTTTTTGTTTTTATAATGGTTTCTTTCACAGTCCAGAAGCTTTTTAGTTTGATGTAATCTCATTTGGTCATTTTTTCCCCCTTGCCCCAGGGTTGCTATTATAGTATACATTTGTGTGGTTGATGTCAGAATTATATCACTTATGTTTTCTTTAATATATTTTATGATTTCTGGTCCAAGTCCTTAATTCATTTTGAATTAATTTTTGTGTATAGAGTTATGTGTGGGTATAGTTTTGTTTTTGTTTTTGTTTTTTATTTTTCACATGTGGCAGTCCAAGTTTACCAACACCATTTGTTACAAGCTTTCATTTCTTCATGGTATCGTAATGATTCTTTTGTCTAAAATTAAGTGTCCATATTTGCATGGGTTTACTCCTGGGATATCTATTCTATTTCATTGTTCTGAGTTTATGTTTTTGCTGTAATACCATACTGTTTTGATTACTATTGCTGTGAGGTATAGCTTGAAGTCAGGGAGTGTGATACCTCTGTTTTTGTATTTTCTCTCAGGATTACTTTGTCTATATGGGGGCTTTGTGGTTCCAGTCAAATTTATAATTATCCAATTACCTTGAAAATAGTCTCTGGGGTTTTGATACTCATTCCTTTATTTGAGTTATGTTCAAAGTTTTTGTGAAATTTACTTCAGCAAATTTTCTTTGAGAGTAATTTTCTAAAAGAAATAATTAGCAGAAAATTTAATGAGCTGAGCAAAAGTTTTAAATATTTTAGTGTCTTCTCTTAAGTCTAAAGTACTATTCTATGTGATGAGAAATAAAATAATCATGTTCTAAAGTCCACAAGTCCGATATTGAAATAACAATAAAAGTTATTAACATTTCTGGAAGATTTAGAACAGTTCCTTTATTTCAAATTCTTTTAAATGTGTAATCACATCTCATGAGGCTTTATTTCAAGGTCCAAAGGCTATGAGTTTCCTATTGCTAAGGTAATCAAGTACTAGTCATTCTATGTTAATTACAAAATGTCATTTGCAGGCTGGCTTTATCAAAAGCACTTACAGAGTTTTTTTGTCGTTTGTTTGTTTTTCATTTAGATAGTAGAAATACTCCTAGAAATCTACTGAATTGAAAACTTAGGGTAGAAATAGGACTTTATTTTTATGGTTCCCAAGTGTTTTGGGTGAGTATACAAGTTTGAAAATCACTGAATTGATTGTTCCTGGGATTTTGTGTTGTTAATTTAAGAGCTAAAATGTAAGAATTGACCTAAATTGCACTTAAATATTATCAAAACCTAAGATTATGTGGATTAAAGAAAAATTATATAAAACTGTTGGCACTTAATTGTCTGTACTATGTACAGCTAGGCCAAGAAAGAGAACACTTCCAGAACCATGAACTTCTCTCTGTATGTTCCCAAGCACAATCCCTCCCTCTCAAGAGAAATAACTTATATCATGACTCCTATAGTAGTTGTTTTCTAGCTTTTATTAATAAATGTACCACATTATGTATGAATTCCTAAAGAAAAGTTTATTTTAATAAATATAGTTATTTAAATGATATGATTTTATTTTCTTATTTACTTTTCTTCAATTTATGCTTATAAGACTCATTCGCATTATTGTGTAACTATAGCTCAGTTCTTTCTTGCCTGTAAGATAAGACATTGTCTTATTTTAAAATAAGACATTAAAAATAAGATATGCTGTCTAATTAGACAGCTATTTATTCAAGCATTCTACTTTTGATGAACATTTAGATTTTTCCCTCAAGTTTTGGATATTATCAGTAATATTGAAATGAATGCTCTCATCATTATCTTATGCATCTTTGCTCTTATGCATTAGTTTCTTCTAAATGCACACACATACACATATGTAGTCAACCTTTACTTTGATGCACAGAATCTATTAATAAAAACTATATAAACCTGGATTGTGAAAGTTGTGTGGCAACTGTTATCATTTTACCTTGTTTGCCATGGAAGTGTGCACAAGAAGAGACCCTTTAATATGTAAAAGTTTCAGTTAACACATTTTGCAAAACTAGAGCCATATATTGAAATATACATATAACTAAGTGTGGAATTGCTAGATCATAGAAATTTGTGTCCTCAATTTAATTAAAAATACCAAAATGTTTTCCAAAGTGATTGTAATAATTTATTTTCCTGCTAGCATTGAATCAGAATACCCTTTGTCCCACATGCTTATACACACTTGGTAGTTACCTGAGTAATAGTAAAGGTGAATACCTTGTTGTATATTTTTATTGGCTGTATGTAGTTCTAGGTGAAATGTCAGCTTAAGTATTTTTTCAAATTTCTGTAAAGTTGTTTTTCTTTCCCTATATTCTTTCATGTGACTTGGTGATGTGTTATAAATACGTTTTTTGAGTTTGTAGAATTATTTGATGAATGGAAACTCTCAATTTTAAACACGGTTAAATTTATTGATTTTTTTTTCTTTGTAGCTAATGCTGGTGGCTCAAGGGGTTAAGCACAGCACTATGAAGCTATCCACAGCTTCTGCAGCAAGAGTTTGATACGGCCGTCCAGTGATCTACCCACATGGCACAGCAGACCTCTCCTGTCTCACCTGCCCTCCCCTCAGAAGTGTATTTCACTCATTCTACCTGTTCTGCTCCCTACTCTGTTTCTGGTGAATCCTCCAACCCCTTACCTCTGATCTACACCCCAGCTCTTGTATGCATAAATAAATAAATACTTTAAAAAATTTTAAAAAGAGTATGTTACCTGAAAGTCTAAAAGGTATTTAGTTAAATATTTTCCTGAAAAATTAACATTTCTTTTTGATATTTAGACCCTTAATTAACCTGGAACTGATTTTTGTTTATAGTTGAGGTAGAAATGCAATTTCCTTTTTTTCCATCCATGTGCAGACTATATTACCTTATTCGCTTATGAGTAGGCCTCCTTTCCCCAATGATAGCCATGCTATGCACTATCATATCCAAAAGCCCATAAATATCAATTCATTTCTTTTTGGAATCACTATTCTGTTTCACTGATTAATATGTTTATTCCCAGACAAGTAATATATTGCCTAATTAATATAGATTTATAATGAATCTTTCATAGTAATCTTCTTCAGAAATGTTTTTGCTACTCATTGTTTTTGTTTTTGTTTTTGTTTTTGTTTTTTATTAGATAATAAATTTTATTGTTATATTCCCCATACAATTGCAGCCCCCCCATTCTGACCCCAATCCCTCCCCTCCCGCCCCCGCCCCCTTAAAAGTGTCTCTGGTTCATAGTTTTTTGTTGATTTTGATTTTCACTTTCTTATAGTTATTCATTTTCTGGTCCCTTATTTAAGTTTTCTAGATTCCTGCTATGAGTGAGACCATCCGTTATTTTTCTTTTTCTTTTTGGCTTATTTCACTGAGCATGATCCCTTCCAGCGCCATCCATGTTGCTGCAAATTGCATGTGTTTATCTTTTTTGAATGCTGAGTAATATTCCATGGTATATATGTACCACATCTTCTTGATCCAGTCATCTATTTTTGGGCATTTGGGTTGTTTCCAAAGCTTAGCTATTGTAAACAGTGCTGCTATAAACATAGGGGTGCAGGTGTTCTTTGGAATTGATGTTTCTGTGTCCTTTGGGTAAATTCCTAGGAGTGGAATTGCTGGATCATATGGAAGCTCTATGTTTAGTAGGTCCAGAAATCTCCACACAGCTTTCCACAGTGGTTGGACCAGTTTGCACTCCCACCAACAGTGCAGAAGAGTTCCTTTTTCTCCACACCCTCGCCAACATTTTTTGTTGCTAGTTTTTTTAATATGTGCCATTCTCACTGGTGTAAGATGGTATCTCATGGTAGTTTTGATTTGCATTTCCCTGATGACAAGTGATGTTGAACATTTTTTCATATGCCTGTTGGCCATTTGCATTTCCTCTTCTGAGAAGTTTCTTTTTAGCTCTTCTGCCCATTTTTTGACTGGATTGTTTTCTTTGTTGTTGTTGAGTCTCATCAGCTCTTTGCAGATTTTTGTGATCAGTCCTTTATCATTAGTGTTGGGTGCAAAAATGTTCTCCCAGTTGGTGGGGTTTCTCTTTGTTTTTGTTATTGTCTCTTTTGCTGTGCAGAAGCTCTTTAATTTGATGTAGTCCCATCTATTTATCTTCGCCTTCACTATCACTGCTTTGGGTGATGTGTCTGTAAAGATGTCTTTGATGTGCAAATCACGTAGTGTTTCGCCTATATTTCCTTCTATATATTTTATGGTTTCAGGTCTTATGTCTAGTTCTTTAATCCATTTTGAGTTGATTTTTGTGTATGGTGTGAGGTAGTGGTCAAGCTTCATTCTTTTGCATGTAGCGACCCAGTTTTCCCAGCACCATTTATTGAACAAACTTTCTTTGCTCCAATGCATAGTTTTTGCTCCTTTGTCAAAGATTAGTTGACCATAAATCTGTGGGTTTATTTCTGGATTTTCTATTCCATTCCATTGGTCTGTATGTCTGTTCTTGTTCCAATACCATGCAGTTTTGATGATTATGGCTTTGTAGTAGAGTTTGAAGTCTGGGAGTGTGATGCCTCCATTCCCTTCTTTTTTTTTCAGGTGAGCTTTGGCTATTCAGGGTTTTTTGTGATTCCATATGAATTTCATCAATAATTGTTCTATTTCTTTGAAGAATGACATTGAAATTTTGATTGGAATAGCATTGAATCTGTATATTGCTTTTGGAAGGATGGCCATTTTAATAATGTTTATTCTTCCAATCCATGAGCAGGGGATGTCTCTCCATTTCTTTGTGTCTTCTTCTATTTCTTTTAACAGTGTATTATAGTTTTCTTTTTATAGGTCCTTTACCTCTTTTGTTAGATTTATTCCCAAATATTTGATTTTTTTTGTTTCAATAACGAAAGGGATGGTTTTTTTGATTTCTTCTTCTTCAGATTTATTGTTTGTGTATAGGAAGGCAACTGACTTTTGCGTGTTGATTTTGTATCCTGCCACTTTACTAAACTGATTGATGAGTTGAATTAGCTTTTCTGTGGAGTTTTTGGGGTTCTCTATGTATAATATCATATCGTCTGCAAATAGTGATAGTTTGACTTCTTCTTTTCCTATTTGGATTCCTTGGATGTCTTTCTCTTGTCTCATTGCCCTGGCTAGGACTTCCAGTATTATATTGAAAAGCAGTGGTGAGAGTGGACATCCTTGTCTTGTTCCAGATCTTAATGGAATTGCTTTCAGCTTTTCACCATTGAGAATGATACTGGCTGTTGGCTTGTCATAGATGGCCTTTATGATGTTAAGGTATGTTCCTTGTATCCCAAGAATTTCAAGGGCTTTTATCATGAATGGGTGTTGCACTTTGTCGAAAGCTTTCTCAGCATCTATTGATATTATCATATGGTTTTTATATTTCTTTTTGTTGATGTGTTGGATAACGTTGATTGATTTTCGGATGTTAAACCATCCTTGTGTCCCTGGAATGAATCCTACTTGGTCGTGGTGAATTATCTTATGGATACATTGTTGGATTCTGATGGCTAGAATTTTATTGAGGATTTTTGCATCAGTGTTCATTAGGGAGATTGGCCTGTAGTTTTCCTTTTTTGTGTTGTCCTTGTTCGGTTTTGGTATTAGTGTAATGTTGGCTTCATAGAACGTGTTTGGTATTGTCCCTTCCTTCTCAATTTTTGGAAGAGTTTGTGAAGGATAGGCACTAATTCGTCTCTGAATGTTTGGTAGAATTCATTTGTAAATCCATCAGGTCCTGGGCTTTTGTTTTTGGGGAGGTTTTTTATTACCATTTCAATTTCGCTAATTGTAATTGGTCTGTTTAGGTGCTCTATTTCTTCTTTATCTAGCTTTGGGTGATTGTAGAGTTGTAGGAATTTGTCCATCTCCTCTAGATTGTTAAACTTGTTTCCATATAACTGTTCATAGTAGTTACTGATTATTCTTTTGATTTCTGCTGTGTCCGTTGTGATTTCTCCTCTTTCATTGATGATCCTCTTTATTTGTGCTTTCTCCCTTTTTTCCTTTGTGAGCCTGGCTAGGGGTTTGTCTATTTTATTGATTTTTTCAAAGAACCAGCTCTTGGTTTCATTGATCTTTTGGATTGTTTTTTTAGTTTCAATTTCATTTATTTCTGCTTTGGTTTTTATTATTTTTTCTTCTACTGGTTTTGGGGTTTTTTTGTTGTTCTTTGTCTAGATCTTTGAGCTTCGAGATTAGGTTGTTTCTTTGAGTTCTTTCTTGTTTCTTGATGTGAGCTTCTATTGCTATATATTTTCCTCTTATTACTGCTTTTGCTGCATCCCATACATTTAGGATATTGGTGTCCTCCTTGTCGTTCAATTCAAAAAATTTTTTAATTTCTTCTTTGATCTCCTCATTAGTCCAGTGGTCTTCCAGTAGTGTGGTTTTTAATCTCCATGAGGTAGGAAAGTTCCTTGCCTTCTTTTTATGGCTTATTTCTAGTTTGATGCCTTCATGGTCAGAAAAGATGGTTGATATGATTTCAATCTTGGTGTATCTGTTGATGTTTGTCTTGTGCCCCAGTATGTGATCGATCCTGGAGAATGATCCGTGTGCGCTTGAGAAAAATGTGTACTCCGTTTTTTTGGGGTTTAGTGTTCTATAGATGTCTGTTAAGCCCAATTGCTCTAGGTTCTTATTTAGAGCTTTGGTTTCTTTACTTATTTTTTGTCTTGTTGATCTATCCATTGTTGATAGTGGTGTGTTGAAGTCTCCCACTACGTATGTGTTTTCTCTGATGTCTGTTTTCAGAGAGGACAACAGTTGTCTGATATATTTTGGTGCTCCTTCGTTTGGTGAGTATATGTTAATGAGTGTTATTTCTTCTTGAAGTATTGTCCCCTTGATCATAATGTAGTGACCATTGGGGTCTCTTTTTATCTTTTTGAGTTTGAAATCTGTTTTATCTGATGTAAGTATAGCTGTTCCTGCTTTCTTTTTTGGTCCATTTGCTTGTAGGATTGTTTTCCATCCTTTAACTTTGAGCCTATTTTTATCTTTTGTAGCTAAATGTGTTTCCTGGAGACTGCAAAAGGTTGGGTTTTGTTTCTTAATCCAGGCTGCAACTCTGTGTCTTTTTATTGAAGAGTTTAGTCCATTTACATTTAGAGTTAATATTGATATGTTAACATCTGTATTTGCCATTGTGTTTGTCCTTCCTTTGATTTTATTTATTTATTCTTTTAATAACTTTTTTTTTTTTTGGCCTTCTTTCATTGTTATTCGTCCCTCTGAGGTTCTGGCTTTAGGACTCCTTGTAGTATTTTTTGGAGTGGGGGTTTAGTTGCAATGAAATTCTGGAGTTTCTGTTTTTCTGGGAAGGTCCATATTCTTTCTTCAAAGAGGAAGGAGAGCTTTGCGGGATAGAGTATTCTTGGTTGGCATCTGTTTTCTTGGAGTCTGTTGACTATGTCCCTCCACTCTCTCCTTGCCCGTAGTGTTTCTTCGGAGAAGTCTGATGTCAGCCTGATTGGCTTTCCTTTGAATGTGATCTGTTTCTTCCCTCTTGCCAGCTTCATTATTTTTTCCTTGTCCTGGATTCTTGGGAGCTTTACTATTATGTGTCTTGCTGTATTTTTCCTTTTGTCGTGGAAGTTTGGTGTTCTTCTTGCTTCTTGTATATCAATTTTCAGCTCCTTCTTCACATTTGGGAAGTTCTCTTCAATTATCTCTTTGAATATTTTCTCTGTTCCTACTTCTCTCTCCTCTCCTTCTGGTATTCCTATAACTCTTATATTTCCTTTCCTCATGGAGTCAGATAGTTCCCGAAGTCTTTTTTCATTCTTTTTCCTTTGTACTTCTCTTTCCTTTTCTGTTTTGGTTCTTTTTATTTCTGTGTCTTCAAGAGTACTTATTCGTTCTTCCATTTCATCAATTCTGCTTTCATTGCTTTTCCCAGAATTCTTTAGTTCTTCCATTAATTCTTTGATCTCCTGCATTTCTTTTACTTCCCTCTTTAGGGACTCAATTTCATTCTTCTGATCGTTGATTATTTTTCCCTTATCATTGTTTTCCTTTATGACTTCTGTCAGTTTTTTAATCACGGCAATTTTAAATTCTCTTTCTGGAAGGCTCAGAATTTCTTCCAAGTTACTGTCGTTGCAATCTGGGGGCTGGTTTTCTTTTTGTGGTGTGCTTTTTCTCTGGAGAGTTGCTAGGTTGCGTGTGGTTCTTCTCCTCCCTACTGTCTGTTTTCTAATTTGCCGTATGCGTAGGGACACTGTGTTGTTGGGACTGGCCGGCATCTTGGGTGGGCTTCTCTGCTCCCCTCTGGTTCTTCCAGGAGTCATCTGTTAGTTTCAAGCAGTCTTTACTGGAGAAAGGTCCCTGTTCTAAAATGCCGATGTGGGGACACACTCCCCTGTGCGCCTGGTCTGCCCCGGCGGTGGGTTCCTGCTCCCCCTCTGGGCTTGGACTGCAGGCCAGAGGGGGTCTGGCGTGGGCGAACTTCCCCCGCTCACCTCTGGCTCCTGAGAAAGCCTTCTGCAGGTAGTCTTTACTGAAGAAATGTCCCTATTCTATAATGGTGATGTGGGACACACTCCCTGCGCGTCCGGTCTCAGGCACACTCTTCTGCGCGCCTGGTCTGCCCCGGCTGTGGGTGCTCGCTCTCCCTGTGGGCTCAGACTACTTGTTCGGAAGGGGCCCGGTGTGGGCTAACTCCCCAGCTGGCCACTAGCTCCTTCAGGAGCCTCTGCTGGCTTCCAGTCGCTAGGTGGCGCCAGAGATCTCTCCTAGAGCCCTTGGGGAGCTGATTTTCCACCCCGTGGGACAGGGAGCAGAGCGGGGATGGTAGGGTACACCTCAACGGCTTTGGGGTGCTGTGTCTGCCTTGTGCCCCACCGTCGTGGGGAACCCATGCCCCTAATTTCGTGCCCCGGGTCTCAGTTCCAAAGCCCTCAGTTTCAGGACGCGGGCTGTAGCCCAGATCAGTGGCGCGGGAATGGCGCCTTTTGCACCCCGCTCCCCTGCCTGGGCGCCTTGTTCCTGCTCACTCAGGGAGGGACTTTCACCCCCGTGAGGGCCTCCGCGCGTCTCCCCGCAAGCCTAGGTCGCAGGCGCGGGGAGCCTGAAGCGCGCCGCCAAGCGCGCCGCTCTCTGCGCAAGCTTACCGGCAGCCCGGGCTGTGTGCGCGTCTCCCGGGGTCTTTGTTCTTCTCTAATGGCGCCCGGAGCCGTTCGCTCACCGCCGCGGCGGATCCTGCAGGGTTCTCCACAGCTCCCGTTCACAGGGTGTGGTGGCTGCAATAGTTCCTTTCCACTCACAGTCCCGCTTGCTGCCTCGTTCGTTCTTATGGGCCGTTTTGGTTTGTTGTTTTCCTCCTCTCTGCGGGTCGGAGAGTGCCGCCTCTGTGGGCGGGGGAGGGGAGCAGGGTTCTGCGCTTCCCTCCCTTCTGGTCCTCTTTTATGGCCACTTTCTTCTTCGGGTAGTTTGCTAGCATCACCCGTTTATCTTCCGTGTCCCGGTTCTCACTGGGACCTGCTGCTTTTCCTCCCTATTAACTTTTTTTAATGGGAGATCTTACTCGCAGCGTCTCCTCGCCGCCATGTTGCTCCGCCCCCTCTACTACTCATTGTTTTTGAATCTATATTTTATAATCAATCTGTCAAGTTCTGTGAGATTTTCATTAAGGTTATAGGAATTCTATAGATGAATTAGGGTCAAATGGATCTCTTTAGCACGATAAGGATTTTTGGACCATAAACATAGTGTTTCTCTCAACTTACCTAGGTTTTCTTTAATATTTTGAGTATTATTTTGTGTAAATCGATGTATTTATTTTGCTAATTTTAGAAGGTCTATAGATTTTTGTAAATGTTATCCTTCTTAAAGTTATATTTTATAAATACTTGTGGAAAAATTAGGTGGTAGAAAAGGTTGTTCCTTATGTTAACTCCAATTAAAATTATATAAATATTTATTTTAAAAATACTACAGAAAAAAGACATAATGATAATAAAAAAGATAAAATGTCTAGGAAGAAAATTAGGATAGTGCAAAATTTCTATGAAGAGAAAGTGAAATCATTGAAAGAGATAAGGGAGGGAACATGCTGTCCTTAAGTAGGAAGATTCAATATCCTGATGAGCTAATTCTCCCTCAAACAATCTATTAATTTATAGTTAGTCCGATAGCAATACTACTAGGACATAATTGGAACTAGATAAACTAGATTTTCAAGTTCCTGGGTAAAATAACTGTGCAAAAAAGATCAGAAAATGCTGAAGAAAAAAAATTAATTTGAGAATAGTAGATATATTTATAAGTCTATAATAATTAAAACATCATGGCATGGATGTATAAGTAAACAGATCAGCATAATTGTTTAAAGTCCCAGAAACTGATCAAAAAAAAAAACAAAGTAGGGATTGAGTATGTGAAAAAATACTCAGTATATATGTCATTGCATATCAGTGTGGACATTAATGATATTTAACAGTGTAAAAATTTGGATATTTATCAGAAAATACTACATTGGATTCTTATCCTCATATTATATTAAAATAAATAAAATGAATTCAATATTAAGTATACATCAGAAAACTTCAAAAATACCAAAAGTCGAAGACAATTAATCTTTGTAGAAAGAAGGCCTTCTTAAGCATGGCACTGGAAAAAAAAATCAAGAAATTGATACATTTAATTAGAAAATAATAAAACATTTCTCTTAAACATTTCTGCAACTATTAAGAGTATAATTCTCTCTCTCTCTCTCTGTCTCCACCTCTTCTTAAACTGTGCAGGCTTTGCAAGGTTTACTGAACCATCATTCTAGTGAAACCCCATGATGCCACATCCTTCAAGGTAACATCAATTGTAATTTTCTAGGACCTCAGTCATAGGCTTGAGTCCATAACAACACCACTCAAGAGACTGTTCTTTCTTACTACTTCATCCAAAAAAAAACATGTAAACCAGAAAAACAAAAACAATAAAATAAAAATCAATTCTATCAAGCATGAAGGAAGTCTTTTAATTCAAGTAGCCAACATTTAGTTGAGAGTAATGAAATCTCTTTTCTTACCAAATACATTTTGATTTTAACAAGTGCAAAAAATATTTATTCAGACTCTGCAATATTTAAGCTATTTAAACTCATGCCCATAATTATACTCTTAATAGTAGTATTTTCAGTTTGATGTTCATTCTTTCACTCTGTCTCTGCCTTCAACAAATATTTACTGTATAGCTGATTTATGTAAAAGTTGCTTGGCATGGTTGTCATGATTATCATAGTTCCTGCCCTCATGGAAATTACAAATTCTCAAAACAATAGGAGATTCCATTTTGAGTCAAAGACAAAAATATAGGTTGATACTTAGTGTACCTGGCATGGCATAATTTGAGCTGACTAAGATCAGTTTAGTCATTCTAAAAGATGAGTGGGACCAAGATATGCTGTCATTAGTGATTTTTTTTTTTTTTTTAAGAATCGACAGCTATAAGTTGACAACCAATTTATGCTATTGTTTGCATACATTCTTACAAACATTTTCCTAAATTCTGGACCTGCTAAAGATGTTTTTATTCATTGCTTATGAAAACAATAATATATATCTGTTCAATTTAGTAGTGGTGAATTAAATCTTGCATCTTATCAAATTCGTCTTTACATCTATTATATTTTTTGTTTTTAAAAGATTTATTTATTTATTTTATACAAGAATCCGGGTACAGGCCAGATGTGTGGGAGGGTGAGAGGATTCACCAGAGACAGAATGGGGAACAGAACAGACATACTCAGTGAAATACACTGCTGAGGGGAGCAGCAGGCGCAACAGGAGAGGTCTGTCTGCCATGTGGGACACTAGCCGGCCAGCAGGGATGGAACCGGCGCTGCAGAGGTTGTGGACAGCTTCACAGTGCTGCACTAAACCGCCTGCACCACCAGGGGAGGCCCTATGAGTTGGTAATTATTTGGTCAAAGTGTCTATTAGTATCAGTTAGATGAGGTTCTCCTAATAAAACTGTATACATCTGAGTTTTCTCCTTCACAGTCATGACTGTTAACTCTTTGGGTTGTTAATAGATAATCAACTAGCTTTGTAAAGACCATTAAAATGTCTTTCCTAGTTTCTTGAAACCTTCTTTCTTTCTCAACAACTTCTCCCTCTTGGAGTGCAAGTGTATCCTAATAGTGGTTTAAAGGTGAGTCGCCGGCAGTAGGTAGCATTTTCAAAGCAGGACTCTAGACTGGTAATCTGTCCTTCTGGTTTCCATACAAACAAATCAACCCTAGATCATAAAACTCAACCTGTAATAACAATCACTCATGTTTAATGAATTGCCAACTGGTTTGAAAACCTGTTCAAATATTTTGTACCACTCACAAAAGCAATTGTAATAAACTGCTTGGTTATAAAAATCATGTAACACATAATTATTGGCATTATCATGTTCATTTGTTTTGTCATTTACTCTTTTTGGAACCAGAATTCTTGGTTTGAAAAAACAACTTTCCAGTGGCATTTCCTATTTTGAATTGTGATGTGAATTTTAAGTAAAAAATAAACTTGGGTTAGTGATAAAAATGAATTTGGACCTTTTTTAAAATAAAAGATCATAAACTATAATTTTATATGAGTCACTACTCATTAATATAATAATAATTTTCATAGGGGATTTACTGCAATGTGTATAGAAAAGCCACTATGGGAACTCATAAAGGTTTTGTGGTTTGTCAAAGTTTTAAATTAATTTTTTTGTAAGATAAATGACTTGGAGCTGTAAACAAGTGCTGAATTTAGCATGGGGAACTTTGGATTTTAAAAGAAGTTAAGGTCCTGACTTATTTATGCTGGCCAGGACTTTAGTTTCTGATGTCCTAAGAAATATTGAGTTCTTGTGCTTCAAATGCTGCTAGAAATGGATCTTCCAACATTTTGTGTTGTGCTTGTCCATAATGGGTGCTTTGATTTTAAAAGACCTGTGTAAATAAAGAATCTACTTTGTTTCACAAGCCATAGGCAACAATTTTGTCAGACTAGCCAAATACTAGAAATATGTAGGAAAAAGAAAAAATCTCCCTAATTTATTTATTATTTCTTTATGTTTGATATTATATTTACTGTGATAAAGCAGGCTTTCATCATTATTTCTGCTTTAGGAATTACAGGTTTAAACTTCTACAAATGTGTAATTTACATCCTGTCCAATACCAGTGTTCCAATAATTGAAAGATATGTTCCACTGGGGCCCTGTCTGCATTAACTCTCACCCTGCCACTATCCCTCTTCGGTTGCCTCTGTTTTGCACAGGAATATTAAGACCTTTTGTTATGTTTCTCTATATTCCTCATATAAGTGAGATCATACAATATTTGTTCTCCTTCTGACTTATGTTGCAAAGCATTATCCTCTCCAATTCCATCCATTTCGTCATAAGCAGCAAGAGTTTATCCATTTTTATAATTGAGCAGTATTCCATTGCATAAATTTTTAAGATCTACTTCTCTGTCCTTAGGCATTTAGACTGTTTCCATAACTCTGTTATTGTAAATAGGTCTGTAATAAATAGATTGATAGAAGTACATATATCCCTTTGAATTAGTTTTTTTGTAATCTTTGGGCAGATACCTAAGAGTGGAATTAAAGGGCTATATGGCAAATCTATTTTCAATATTTTGGAAAACATCCAAACTGTTTTCCTCAAGAGTTGTACCAGTTTACATTCCTGCCAACAGTGTACAAAGTTTCCTTTTTCTCTATATCTTTGCTTCTGGTCTTTCTGATATGAGCCATTTTCACAAAATGGTTTTGATTTGCATTTCCTTGATGATAAGTGATGATGAGCATTTTTTCAAGTACCTACTGGTCATCTGTATACCTTCTTTGTTTATTTAACTTTTCTGTGGATTTTTAAATTGGGTTAATTGTTCTCTTTTTGCTGAGCTGCATGAGTTCTTTATATATTTTAGATATCGATATTTTGTCACATGTATTATGTACAAGTATTTTCTCCATCAATTTGGGTGTCTTTTTGTTTAACTGATTCTTTTGCTGTCTGAAAGCTATTTAGCTTGATATAATGCCATTTGTTTATACTTGGTTTTGCTTCTCTTGCCATTAGACATGAATTCCTAAAAACATCTCTGAAGCCAACATTTTGATGTGTTTTACCCCCCCGTTCATCCTTTAGTCTATGTTCCATTTGCTTGCATGGTTTTTTTCCAAGTTTCTATTTTGAGTCAGTAATTATATTTGAAGGCCAGGTTATTCTCCTGGAGACAACAAAATGTCATGTTTTGCTTTTTGACCCAACATGTCACTTCATGTCTTTTGATTGATAAATTCAGTTCATTTACATTTAGGGTGATTATTGATATATGAGAATTTGGTTTTCTGTTTCTGTCTAGTTCCTTGTTCATTTTTTTTCCCCTATGGAGTTTCCATTCTTTGATTTAGGTGGGCACCCCTTTCAATATTTCTTGTAGGGAAGTCTGGTGGTGGCAATCTCCCTCAGCTTCTGTTTGTCTGAGAAGAACTTTATATTTCCTTCTTATGTATTTATTTATTTATTAAGATTAATTAATTAATTAATTAATACAAACACTGGGGACAGTCAGAAGCACGGGAAGGTGAGAGAATTCATCAGAGCCAGAGCGGGGAACAGAACAGGCAGACCGACAAAGTACACTGCTGAGGGGAGCAGCGGGCATGGCAGGAGAGGTCTGTGTATCATGTGGGACCCTTGTTGGCGGTCGGGGATCGAACTGGCGCTGCAGAGGCTGCGGGCAGCTTCACAGCCCAGCGTTCAACCGCTGCGCCACCAGGGGAGGCCCTTCCTTCATATTTAAAGGACAGTCTTCTGGGATTCCTAGCTGGCAATTTTTGTCATTGAGTATTGTGAATACATTGTTCCATTCTCTTCTTGTCTACAGGGTTTCTTCCCAAAAGTTTGATGTCAGTTATATGAGTTTTCCTTTATATGTTACCTGCGTTTGCCCCCAGCCACCTTCAATATTATTTGTCTTATGATGTTGTAATCTTCATAACTACTTGTCTTCATGTAGGTCTTATTACAGTTAACTAACCAGGTACTTTTTTTTTTTTTTTTTAGCTTCATGAACTTGTATATTTATTTCATTCCCCAGGTTTAAGAAGTTTTTCTTTAGTATTTCTTTAAATAATTTATCTGTTTCTCTCTCTCTATTGCTTCTGGGATACCAATTATCCTTATGTTGCCTTTCCTAATGGAGTTGGATATTTCTTTGTGTATTTCTTCATTCTTCTTTGTATTTTCCTTTCTTCTTCCATATGAGTTATTTGTGTATTATGATCTTTGAGGCATTAATTTGGTCCTCCATTTGTTCTAGTCTGCCTCCATAACTGTCAGCAGAAATTTTTAGTTCTCTATCAGTACTTTTGCATCCTATAACTCCATTATTTTCTTTTTTTTTTAAGATTTACTTATTTATGCATACAAGAACTGGGGTATCGACCAGAGGTGTGGGGGTTGAGAGGATTCACCAGAGACAGAGGGGGAAACAGAACAGGTGGATTGACTGAAATACACTGCTGAGGGGAGCAGCAGTGAGACAGGAGAGGTCTGCTGCGCCATGAGGGTAGCTCCCTGGCTGGGTATCAAACTCGTGCTGCAGTGGCTGCAAATAGCTTCATAGGTTGCATCTTAACCCCTTCCACCACCAGGGGGCCCACCATTATTTTTTTGATTAAATCTTAATTTCTAATTTCTGTTAATTAATTTTATTTCTCAAGTCATTTTTTTGCATTTGATTCCATTTCTTTATCATAGAAATTTTAAACTCTCTATCTCATAGGAAGATGAGATCATCCATACTTTTGTGATTGGGTTCTAGGGAGTTGTTCCCTCCTTGTGATGACATGTTCCCTTGAGGTCTCAATTGTCTGTGTTGTGGGTTGTGCTTTTTTTTTTTTTGCCTCCTCTATTAGATCTTCTCCCCCGGAATTTGTCCTATCCAGCTGTGCAAGCTGAAGACTTCATGAGAGCCATTAGAGCATGATGAGGGGGAGGGAGGTACTGCTTCTGATTCCTCACCTTGGCAACCAGCAACCAGGAAATCCTTTGTTCTCAGGTGCTCTGTTTTCTGTGGTTTCCTGTAGTTTCTGACTATATACTCAATGCAACACCAGAGTTCCCAAATGAGGGAGGGGTAGGCTTGTCTTCATTCTTTCCAAAGTCTCATGTTAAGAAGTCCTGTGTTGCAAAATCTGTGTACTTGTTGTGCCTGGCAGTTCTGTGCTTTTCCCTACAGTGGGGCCAGACAGGCACTTGTTCTTGAAGTTTCTTTGTGTGCACAGTCCAGAGGTCATGCTGGAATGGTGGTGGAGAGTGGTGGGCATGCCCCCAGTCTCTGAGAAGCCTGTGATCTAAAAACCCTCCTGTGGAAAATTATGCATGTGATACGCCTAGCAGTGCTGTACTTTCACCAACAATGGAGCCAGACAGGTGTCTGTGCTCTCAGTTTCTTTGTGAGCACAGAGAGAGGTCAGAAGCAGGTGGGAGAGAGAGCTGTGGGCTTAGCCACAGTTTCTGGGAAGGCTGTGGTCTAGAAGCCACCTGCAGAAATGTCAACGGGCACCATCTAGTTGTTTAACATAGGGCTAGACAGACTTTTGTGTGCAGTCTCTTGTTAGCATAATTCAGAGGCTGTACTCTGGCAACGTTTCAATTTTAATGCAGATTTACACAAAGTTAGTTGAGATACATTTAGTGAGAATCCTGTTGCACAACAGAGTGTGTAGATAGCTGCTGAAGTCAGGGAGCCAAGTGCCAATGACAAGTAACTGCCAAGCATCCTCATATTTGGCTGTTCAGTATCTCGATATCTGGGAACAAGAGGTAAGTGTATTTTTTGATACTTCCTATATAAAATTGATTAAAATGTCAGGTTATTTATTTATAGTGCAGTTAGGGCTAGGTCAATGGCAATAGATTGCTTATGATGAAGTGGGAAATATCTACATAAGCAAGTTCTATGATTGTCTTAGAGTCTCTATGTAAAACTCATCAATCAAGGGCCAAGAGGAGATTTCACCAGTGAGACTCAACACCTCCAGGTGCAGGAAAAGTGTGAAAAACACCTAGCACCTCTTAAAAGGCCTTCAAATTAATTTCAGCTGTTAAACCCTCTGAGCCCACATTATGCAATTTCTCTTGCTATGGGGTTTCAGCCATCATATATCTTAATTATGTAGAAAGAAGTTAAACCACAAAAGATGGGTGACTTACCAAAGACTTGGGAGAAAATCTAATTAGAACTTATTTATTATTATTTTTTTTAATGAGACCAGCACATACCCTGATACCAAAATCTTATTAGAACTTTAATTAGATTTGGTAACTTTCTCTTTCCCCATAAGTTCTCTTTCGGCTTTTTGGGGGTCACATGAATTACCTGGTGTAGTGCCAGGAAGGGCACAGAGGAGGATCTCTATGATACGAGCAGAGGGGTAAAGGAGAGTCCTTGTGCCCTTGATGACTTTTTCAGACTTTTATTGAGACTGTTACCAGGTACACAGCAGGCAGGGGTGCCGGGCCAGGAGGCTGGCAGGCCTCCCAGTCCCCAGTGAATCTTCATTCTTTCTGGGCTCTCTGGTGTCCTCTCGTGGTCTCTGCTTCTCCTTTGCTGCTCTGCTGGTCCTGTTCTCACTGTTCTTGTTTTTGCTCTGCTCTCTCGTTCTGCTGTTCTGCTACTCTTTCTCTGCTGGCATCCCAGTGACGCCACCCTTATAAGCCCAGTCTCTGCCAAGGTGTGTCCACCTATGCATGCCCACACCCTGCTCCAGGTGTCCTCCATCTGACATGCACGAAGGACCACCAAGATCCATCATCAATGCTAATGGCAGGAGGGCAGAAAAGCCTGATAATCACATACACCTGGGTAAAGCAATCTGACCTTAATTTAACCAAGGGGGGAAAGCTATCCTTTGCCAGGAGTCTCCTGTATCTGATGACGATCTAAGCAGTTAACACGTGCAGATGATGTGACACAGACAGGAAAAATACTCGAAAGAAGGTAATCATCTGCTGTGATGTTATAGTATTTATAGAGTGGACTTTGTGTTTGATGTCCCAAATCCATTCCATCCTTCATGATTAGTCCAGTGAATTTTCCCATGACCAGTGAATGATTCAGGGTTTATCAGGTCTAAGCAAACTGGCACACTGAAATATAAGGGGTGTTGAGGATAGCTTAAAGAATCTAGTTAAGAGAGAAGAGATAAAAAGAGAAAATATATGAAAAATATATATATATATATGCACACACACACACATATACAAAGCTACTAACACAAACACTAAATTGGTAGGAAGGGAGAAAATAACTAGAATGCTACCTGTTTGCCTGTTCATTTCATACCTAGTCATCCCCAGATTTGCTACTTGTAAATCAACCTTAGCATAAAGTTGTTCTCACCGAGCAGAGCAGGAAGATGCAAATATTGCTTAGATCTTTTTGATGACAATCAAGAGTTACTAAATCAATTCTTCAGAAACCTAAAAGTCTGTAACCTCTGATGTCCCTGTAGAGTGAGTTAATACATTTTTTGCATTATAAATCCATCTGAGTTGGATTTCTGTTCTTGTAGTAGAAATCCCAATCAATATACTTTAACATTTTTAATTTGCTTTATAACATATTGCTTTGGGGCCTATGTACTTTCCACATACCCCAATTGTTTATCTACTATTCTCTGTACCCTAGAAGATTGGTGCAGGGTAAATGATTGTCAGGCTTTTCTGCCCTCCCGCCATTAGGATTAATGATGGCGGACACCTAAGTAGGGTGTGGGCCTGCTTACGTGACTTGACCTGGGCTAAGATTGGGCTTTTAAGGGTGGCATTGTGGGGACGCCAGAAGAGCACCAGAAGAACAAGCCAGAGAGAGAATGAGAACAAGCAGAAGAGCAGGGAACGACCAGGAGAGCAAGCGAGAGCCCGGAAGAGTACCAGCAGGGAAGCAGAGGCCACAAGAGAACCAGAGAGCCCAGAAAGAGTGAAGACTTGCTGGGGGCTGGGAGGCCTGCCAGCCTCCTGGCTCCCCGGCACCCCTGCCTGCCAAACCTGGTAAACTCAATAAAAGCCTGAAAAAGCCACTGAGGGCTCCAGAACTTTCTCCTTTACCCATCTATAGGGTCAGGAAGGACACAGTGCAGGTTTTCTATGATCCCGCAGACCAGGTAAGGGAGGAATCAGAGTCCTCAGTGGCTTTTTGCAAACTTTTATTGGGGTTTACCAGGCAGGCCTCCCAAGCCCCCAGCAAGTCTTCACTCTATCTGGGCTCTCTGGCGTGTTCTCTCTCTCTCTCTCTCTCTCTCTCTCTCTCTCTCTCTCTCTCTCTCTCTCTCTCATCCCCCACTCCCCCCCACTCCAGGTACCCGCCATCAGGCATGCATTCAAGACCGTAAGGATCCGTCATCTATCCTGATGGCAGGAGGGCAGAAAAGCCTGACATTTTTCCTTACCCTACACCGTCTGTTCCAACTGTAGAGATCCTGCTCTGTGCCTTCCTGGCATTGTAGTTGTCCACCTGGTCCACATGACCTGGGTTCTTTTGCTCTCTGATGTCCAGCTAGGTTCACCAGTGGGAGGCACCATATAGGACATAGGAGGACAGAGGAAGACATTGGATGGTTCTTTCATAATTCCTACCTTAGACACAGATTTTCTTTAGCAGCTGTGCCCCTCTGTGGCTATAGCTCCTGGAGGGGGATGATCCTCCTCAGCCCCAGTAACTCTTTTCTCCCTGTTTCTTCAGACCTGGAGTGGTAAGTCATCCCTCTGTTGCATGCCTCTGTCTACCTCAACATTTCTGGTTCATTCTTTTAATTTTGTGTATATCTCTGGAAGTAGCTTTTCAATAAAGTCTCTTCATTGGAGTAATCTGCAGGCAATTCCATTTTCTTCCATGACCTTGACTGTTACAGCCTATCCCTTTCATGCTTTTATTTATTAAAAAAAACTATAAAAATCAATCCTGAATTATAAATTAAGCTATTCAAGGTAGAGATTGGAGTTTAGTAAGTGAGGAATCTGAAAACCTTTTTCCTTCTGGTGAGTTAGAAGTTGCCAAGTTTTTATGCAAATATTTTAGGATTTGTGGAGCATGCACTCTTTGTTGTAACTACCACCACTGCCATTTTTTAACAAATGGGTAGAGGTGTTCCAATAAAACAAGTGGTGGTATGGTTTTTGGTCCCTGGCCTCTGCTCCCTAACCTCTGAGTTGGCTCATTTGGCTTGTGACCTTGAAGTGTGGAAACGAGATGCTGGTTTCCTAGTTTCAAAAGAGAATACTATGTAAGGGACACTTTTTTAAATTACAAGGTAAGTCTTTTAAATGATCAAGTCGTTGTGGGAAGATAACTTTTATGTGCAACATAGCATGAAAGAAAAGTTTCCTTTGTTAGCAGAGATCTGTAGCATGGAAAATCTCACCCTCATCTGAGCCCTACACACTCCCCTCTGGAGTCTCTGGTAGATTGTTAGTTCAGGGCAAGGCACTGGTTGTAGCAGCCAATTTCTATTTTATATCAAGCAAGGACAGAGGAGTGACATTCTCTCAGGAGGCTTTTGAGACTGAAGGAGAGTTTAAATTGGTAAGCCACTGGAGTCTTTTTCTTCCAAGAAGGCTTCTCAGATTCCTTTCCCACTGAGGTGCTTCCACAGGATTGTCCCCAGAGGAAACTAGGGGTTGTCACTATGTTCTGCTTTGTGGTAAATCAGCAGTGCATAATTCTCTGTCTTCAGATTCTAGATAGTATGGGCCTTGAGGACAGAGATTCTTCTTTTTATGTGCCATGAAACCAAACACTGAGTCTTGCCCATGTTGTGCTTCCTGCTTAAATAATTGAGCTAAATTTAATTTCTCAATAACTATTTTAAAACTTGAACATACAGGTTCAGCATTGCCTGGGAAAGAGCATAAATGTCCATAAATGGACAAGAGTATATACCACATGGCTAAATATGTAAAAGTTACATCAAACTCTCTGTGACCTGGCTTGTCTTCCATTCCTGGCCCGACAGCTTTCTCATTGGCAATCACCTTTGAGATTTTTGCTCTCCCTGGGCCTTCCCTTCTATTGTCAGCCCAAGAGTTTGCACAGACTTCCTGGGGTAGAGCAAGGTGGAAACTGGACTCATTCTAAGGGTTTTTGGGTTGGCAAACCTGGCACGAGCAGTGACTTAATTTCCTAGGAAGACACTCTGGTCCAGGTCCTTTCCCTTATGCCACACTTATCTGACTCAGTACTTCCAGGTTAGTCTAAGGCTTTCTAGAACAAACTATCTAAGTATAAAGCAGCAAGAGAACAGCTATCTGGGGAATTGGTCTGCTAGACATCCACTTTGGGCGGTGGATGGCAGCCAACTTAAACAAAAAGCAGACACTCTTTTTGCTCTCTTGGGAAAGCAACTGTGATCATAGCCAATCCTTCCAACCCTTCCCAATTCTCCCCCCCCCCACCCAACTTTGACATACATATTCTCAAGCATTTTCAATGGCCTGCTTCCTCTGGTTTGGGGCCTCAGTTCATCTCACACTGTCTTCTTCCATATTTCTTGTTTACTCAAGTAGTTACTAAACCTTTCATAATCTTTTGGCAGATGCAAGAAAAAAGAAGCAAGCATCTTTTGTCGTAGAGTTTGTGATCCTGGTGTAAACTGGGCAGGGACCCTCTTAACCAGGTTCAAGGGCAACAGAACCCAGAAGGTGCCCCTGGAGGATATTATAGGCATCTTCCCAGAGAATTTGCTCACTGAAAAAAATTGCTCCTGTTGAAGCTTTTGCTATGGTTGGCTTATACCAGTGGTCCGGGATTACTGAAATACAGAGTTCTGGAGGCCACATTTGAACTTTCTCGTTCAGTAGCCAAGTCTGAAATAAAAGCCCCAAATAAAATTTATACATCTAAGAAGTTCCCAGGTGATGATACTTGCCTGGAGCCCATACTTTGAGAACTGCTGGTGTGTATGATTGCATAGTCAGTGAATACCCCAATATAGCAATGGTTCTCGTAATTCCACAGACAAGCAATGGATTGCCCTAGCTGGCACCAACCCTAAGATATTGTTAGAAACTTGATCTTTAGTATCGGGAAAAGAAAGAAAAACATTTAAAGCTGCAAGCAATTTCGAGTCTCTAAGGGTAGGGACATGAATTTACCTCAGAGGCAATTGTTGCTTTTGGTCTGGGAAAGCCACTTGAGCCTGTCATTTATTTACAAAAATGTAAATCAAATATTCACCCACTGTTCTAGAGGGAAATGTGAAGTCAGTATTAACCCGAACACATGTTTGAAACTGAGGAGTTGAGTGTTCTATTTGATAACATGAGTTTTGGAGAAAGATTGAGCCAAACTTTTACCTGGGAGACAAAGTTGTCTGGGTGGGGATTCGGTGGGGGTTGCATGTTCCAGCATTTCTAGGCCAGTCTCATTCTGAGAGCAATTTGTTTCAAGCTGTGGCCTAATCTTTGCATGTGCAGCCATTGTTTTCCAGAACTGAGACCTGAAGACTTAAAAAGGAGGGGTTCAATGCACAGCAACTCTACGAGGCACTTGGTATATTGCCTACAGAATATTTCAGGCAGCATCACTCATCATATAATGCAGCTTAATTATGATTTTCTGTGGTAATTTTTCTGATAGGGGTTTTTCTCTAGAGAAAAGGACTCTTTTCATTGTCAGTGTATCTTGGAATAGGTTTCAATCTAGGAAAATGAGGAGGGAGGAAATGGAACCTAAGTGAGGGAAGGGATTCTTCTCCCAGGGTAGGTGGGCAGCTGGACCTGGATTCTGAAAAGGTGGAAGGATGGGGTGGGCATGAACTGTGGGATAGACTAGGGAAGGTCAGAAGATTGCTTGTAAGGGTCCTTGAAAGAAGGAGAGGGACTGTGGGCTCTGAAACTCACTTTCCTTCTTTGATATCTGAGTGCAGGGTAAATGATTTTCAGGCTTTTCTGCCTTCCCCCCATTAGCACTGCATGCCTGATGATGGGTACCTGCATTTTGTTACATTATTATACTTGGTTGTATTGTTTACTTCTGTAGGCCCATGGCTGCAGTACTGCTATATTCGCCAAGAGAAGCAGAGTCAGGAGAGAGAACGCCAGAGAGCCCAGTAAAGAGTGAAGATTTGCCAGGGCTGGGAAGCCTACCTGCCTCCTGGTCCCCCGGCACCTCTGCCTGCTGTGTACCTGGTTGCTGCACTACATGTAAAAGTTCAATAGAAGTCTGAGAAAGCCACCGATGGCTCCAGGACTCTTCTTTGCCTGTCTGAATGGGTCATAGAGAACCAGCTCTGTGCCTTCCTGCCTCTACACTGAGATTGTGCTGAACTATTGTTCACAGATGTTTAATCTCTGTTGGGAAGTGAGGGTTTAAGGGACGACATATGAGTAACTTGGAGATAACTGACCAAGGAGAGGTCAGTGTTCAAGACCACTTCTCAGGGAGAGTAGACCTTTCTGCAGCCTGGATGTGTCAGAAAGTGCTGCTGGTATGGAACAGAGAAAAGGGGTTCCTGAGCTTGTGTGAAATGACACTGTGGTTGGTAGGGAAACATTTCTTGATAGGTAGGGGCTCAAGATAAACCACAATTTTGAAGTTGTGGTATGATAAAATAAAACTGGATATTTGAGTTACAAGTGGAATATAGTTGGTTGGTGTAGTGCCAGTGTAGGGTAAGGAAAAAGGTCAGGCTTTTCTGCCCTTCTGCCATCAGGATAGATGATGGATCCTTGTGGTCCTGAATGCATGCCTGATGGTGGGCACCTGGAATAGGGTGTGGGCATAGGTAGATGGGATTCACCTGGGCTGAGACTGAGTTTATAAGGGCAGTGTCATGGGGATGCCAGCAGAAGCAGAAGCTGAGAAGAAGCCAAGAACGAACAGAAGCCGAGAGAGAAGCAAGAGAAGCAGAAGCCGAGAGAAGGCCGGAGAGCCCAGAGTGAAGACCTGCTGGGGGCTGGGAGGCCTGCCAGCCTCCTGGCCCCCCAGTACCCCTGCCTGCCATGTACCTGGTAATCCCAATAAAAAACCTGCAAAAGCCACTGAGGACTCTGACTCCTCCTTTACCCGGTTTGCTGGATCATAGAAAACCTGCCCCTACAGCCAGGAAGGCACAGAGCTAGTTCTCTCTGATATGAGAAGACAGATAAAGGAGAGTCCTAGAGCCCTGGGTGGCTTTTTCATAGTTTTATTGAGCTTTTACATGTAGTGCGGCAACAAACAAGGTACATGGCAGGCAGGGGTGCTGGGGGGCCAGAAGGCCGGCAGGCCTCTCAGCCCCCAGTGAATCTTCACTCTTTACTGGGCTCTCTGGTATTCTCTCTCTTTCTCTCTGCCTCTCTAGGCCAATATAAATACTGCAGCCATAGCCCACAAGAGTAAACAACACAACTGAAGATAACAATGTGAAAAAATGCAGTGCTCACCATCAGGCATGCAATCCTAATGGCCGGAGGGCAGAAAAGCCCTAAAATTATTTACCCTACAGTTGGCTTGGTTAATAATTAGATATAATTGAGGGACAGGCCTTATATGTGAACGTCCCAAGAATGACTAGAAGTAGAAAAAGTGACTACGAGTAGAAAGTTTTTCCTTCCCTTTAATAGGTAATTTAAGTCTTCACGACAAGTGAATATATCAAGATTGCTGCATCAGCAAGAAATGGAACTTCTTGTATGTAGATCTCAGATACAAAATACAGTTTCATTGAATAAGCTTCAAAAACTCCCTCTAATTAGGCAATATGATTTCCATCAATTCTATTAATCTTCCATGGCAGATACACAAAAATCCTAAACATAGAAGGAAATAAAGCCATGTTAGAGTAACATAAGGGGTTGAATAGGTGCAGAAGGTCACTAAAGAAAATGAATTTTCCTGTAATTTATTTAAGAGCTCCAAAAATAACAAATTACAACAAATATCACTTTGGAAGCAAATTTTTCCCTGCTTCATCATGGATCCAAGGGAACTAGCAGACTGGACAAGGCCATCCAGAAGGTGGGATATGTCTTGATTTTAGCCAAAGTAAGCATACTATGCAGACAAACAAAACAATCTGGGAAGAAGAAGCCAATATATAACACATGCTGATTAAGTGAAAAAGTGAATTTATATTTAGTACATCAAAGAGTTGGATCAAGGACAGCACAGTGTGGGCGCAGAAGCTATGGTGCTGATCACCATAATTCATGCAGGGAAGCAAGTGGCTTGTGCAGAAGGTAGCCATTAATGCTGAGCAAGAGGGAGTGATTATTTTCTGTTCAAGGAATTTTGTATGCCCATTGGCTTCCTGATCTTAAAAAATCAAAACAAATTACAGTGTTATTTGTAAGGAAAATGAGTAAATCAGGCTATTTTTAGCTTTCCACACAAGACAGCCCATACCTTGAAATGCACTTTTCTACCATTCAGACATCTAGCAAACAAGAGAGGGCCTTGCACTTGCAACAATGTATCGATTGTGTGGCTGTGGGCACATAGGTAAAGGTGGGTGGGCAGTAGAGTTGCTGTTTTGCTTCTCTCTGTGTTGAGTCTCTATCTTGTATTCTCTGCCTGCCAGTGTACAGGGTCCCCTGTTTCCACATTAAAGGCCTGCAAAATCCACACCCTCCTTGGAATGGTTGCACAACAGTATTATACTGCTCTTTTGAAGAAGCTGGAAACTAATATTTTCTTTAATAATTATTTTTTATTACTGGATTTAGATTAACATACCATGGAAAGGTTCATATGATTAAGGCAAACCTCACGCACAGAACAGTTCACAGTCTGATTTGCTTCTTAACCTGTTCCTCATTGTGTCCTTTCAAACAAAATTCATATTTCACTGAGACTATGGAACACTTTGAAAAAATCGATTAACCAATTAAATAGAAGGATAGTGTATTTTTCACTTTAAATGGGTTAGGTACTAATGAAAGTTAGACATTATTCCATGACTATATTTTTTTCCCTGCTTATGTAACATCCTTGGGAAAATGTACTGGTGTGTAATTATCTTTTAACCACACTTTTTAGTCGAGATTTCAGTGTTTCCACTGTATTCTTACTCATCTCCTGGACTTCCCGCTAGAGCAGCGACTTGCCCTTTGAATAATGGGGCAGTAACAAGGTGTGGGGTCAAGCACGACCCTTGGACTCCACACCCCAACCAGGACTTGCTGTCTGGTTGACTGTCTACCATCTGATGGCCGTGGGCATTTAGTGGTGTGGAGTGCATCACTATTCTTTCTCTGATAGAACAGTCACTACTCTTCCTATAACACCCAGCAGTGGCATGTAATAGAAAATTACAGGAATGCTCACGAATTGAGGACAGAGGAGACTGGAGGATTTTCTACCTGGCTGAAATTTCCTGAACTGAGTTTTGGCCACAACTAACATGCACCACCAATGTTTTCTCCTTAGTGTGTAAGCCCCTTGTATTCACAAGCTTTCAAGTAGTTCTGATTAACTGACCTTTCACTTATGATAATACTTGTTTTGCAAAAATCTGTTTTAGTGTTGAAGTATTTGGGGTGACTTTTAAAAACATGTTTTGAAAGAGTTTTCCTTTCAAGCTATGGAAACTTTTTGGAAAACATGATGGGTTTACCAAGATGTTAGCTGTTTTATCTACTCCCTGTAAAGGAAGTAGTAGGAAAGTTCCCAGGAACCCCAAAGCAGGATGGTCAATAGAGTGCTCTTGACATGTAGCCAGCAAATGCTTGCTTTTCAAGGCACCACATGTTTGGAAAGGTAAAAAAAAAAAAACTATTGGATACAAGCACTACAGAAGTGTAGAGGAGGGTGTCTGTAGGGCCAGGAAGGGCTACTGAGCAGGGTTTTTACGATCCGAGCAGACGGGGTAAAGGAGAGTCCTGGAGCCCTCGGTGGCTTTCTCAGGCTTTTATTGAGCTTTTACATTTAGTGCAGCAACAAGGTACATGGCAGGCAGGGGTGGCTGAAGGCCTCCAGACACCTAGCAAGTCTTCACTCTTGGCTTCTCTCTCTCCCCTTCTCTCTTCTGCTTTTTTCTCCTGCTTCTGTGTCTGCTTCTCTTGGTGACTATCTCAATACTCTTCCCATGGCCCACAGAAGTAAATAAGACAGCTTGCAATAATGTAGCAACTGCAGGTGCCCCATCAGGTAGGGCAATCCTAATGGTGGGAGGGTGGAAAAGCCTGAAAACCATAATTACCAAACCATTTACCCTACAGTGTAATGCAGCCATCCCAAGCGTCCAGGTTGTTTGTTGATTCAGGCAAATGGAAGAAGAATATTGGAGTCTTGAGGTGTCTGATGTGCCAGGAGAACCGATACACAGACAGGCAGGTGGGCAGGCACAGAGAGACAGAAAGACCAAAATACCAAAAGGCGGAATGGCAAATAGCAACTGAGTCCTCCTAGCCTCCTTTACACTGTTAGGTGCCCATAGCCGCACAACTGACACATTGCTGCCAATGCGAGGCCTAGCTGTTGTATGCTGGGTGTCTGAAAGATGGAACACATAGCATTTCAAGTTACGGACTGTCTGTTCTTTAGAAGGTAATAAATTGGCCTGATAACTCGTTTTCCTTACAAGGGGAGACTAATTTGATGGGAGATAGGAGTTGGGAAAGACTTCCAGACTGACTGTCTGACTTCGAACTGCCTGGTTGCTGGGGGTGGCACATGGGGAGAGAAGGACCAGGGCTTTCACTTCTGGTGGACCACAGCAGACAGCTGGTTTAGGAAATAATGATTAGGTACTAATCACTGGTCTGATTAGACTGACACACAGGATTTCTATCTCTATAGCACTTTTCAAAACTGCCCAAAAGCATTCAATAGAGATAGTATAGTAACGATAAAGGTCTGGGTGGTCTTTCTATACAGCCCATTTTGCAGCTAATGCATTAAAGATCCTGCTACATGGCATAAGCAAAGGATAAAGCAACAGGTTGCTACTTAGAGTGTCAGGATGTGATGGACTCTGGGGAGTTCTGGCTGACATTTAGGCAAGCAGCAGATGGATACATTCTTGATCTTCACAGGAGCCCTGGATCCATGTCTGCTTTTCAAGTTTATAAAGGGAGGGTGAGCACAGTGGACTCTGGTGGAGAATTATGGGTGATTGGCTGGTGGGAGAACCATGAAGACCACACCCGAGGGGAGAAATTCTTGTGACAAAAATAGAGAGATGAAAAATAACGGTAGTTTAATAAAAAATATATTAAAAGGAGAAAATAAAATGAAGTTGTGTCTACCTACATCCTAGAAATTTGTCTTTATTTCCATATTTGGGAATAATAAGATATTTTATAATGAGAGACTTTGTCCATGTTATTTTCAATTCCTGATCTGTATGTTCTGTTTAGATGTGAATGTATTGACTATAGGGCTCTGTTATTTGGTGAATGAGATATTTATGTTTGTTTTGAAAAGGATGTGCCTAAGTATTGAAGGCTGGGAAGACAATACTGAAAATGCTGTTGCCATTTTAATTTAAAAAAAATTTATGTAAAATAAATGTAAACGTAAGAAAGAAATGAAATTGTATTAACTTAAAATGTGCAACCTAAGGAGTAATACATGTCATCTGTCCAACTTTGCATATAAGGTCAGACAAATAACTGGCATGACCTTAGTCATTTGCTCTCACTGAGACTTGTGTTTCTAATCTGCCTATATTTTATCAGTTAAACTGAACAAACCGTGCAAATATCTTATAAAATTCCTGCCAAGAAGTCACTAACAGAAGATGTTTGTAATAACGTAAGTCTACGCGAAGTGCATGGAATTGGGGATTAACTTCCCTCCTAATCCTCTGTCATATAATGCAATTAAAGATAGGACAGTAGGGCCCCTGGTAGCACAGGAGTTAAAGTCAGTGCTATCAAGCTATTGCCAGCCACAGCAACACGAGATCGATCCCCAGCCAGGTCGCTAACACACATGGCGCAGCAGACCTCTCCTGTCTCACCCATTGCTCCCCTCAGCAGTGTATTTCAGTCAGTCTGGCTGTTCTGCTCCCCGCTCTGTCTCTGGTGAATCCTCTCAACCCCCGCACCTCTGGCCTGCACCCCAGTTCTTGTATGCATAAATAGATCTTTTTAAAAAAGAAAATATGACAGTATATTCTAATCTGATAAATAATTGGTCAAAAATTGTAGTTACTAGGACAACTTATTGTATAATAATTTAAAAGACTTACTTCTTATAGAAATTTAAGAATAATCTGACTCTACGAATATATTGTACCAAGGGATTTTAGTTAATAACCGTGGTAAGTAGAAGTAATTTATATAAAAAAAAAAGTGTGCATTAAGATATATGCTTAAAATGGCAGAGACCAAAAGGAAGGTTTTCTTTGTCTGTATAAAACACGTAACAAAGTAAAAGTAAGAATAAACCCATGCACATGTGTCAGGTGACATCTACTCTTTCTACTCCAAAACAAGCTATGCCCCTGTGTGCCTCTTCCTTGGTCAATGCTGGTAAATTCTGATGCTTTGGAATCCCCATTCTACATTTCAAGTTCAACACCCCCATCCAGGTTGGCCTTCTGTGTCTAGCTCTCTCGGTCATAACCTGTACCTGTTTTTTCTGCATTACACCTAGGAGAAAATTGGATTGTAAATATTTTTTTCTGCTTATTTTTTAATTCTTTTTTTAAAATTTTGTTGAGCTCTAAGTACAGGACATCCTTATCAACTTATAAACTGTCTTCAAAGGGTATTTTCAGTAATGAAGAAAGACACTTCCAATCAAGCTATTGAAGAAATGGAGAAATGGTTTCCTTTTCAAATTTGAAGTCCTATGCACTAAGGAATTTCGTTTTTATCCTGAGATTAGTAACATGAACATGAAGTGTAACCCCATGTCGCTTCACTGTGAGATGGTATGGGATGGCACATCTATAAAGTAACTAAGGGCCTGGATGTGCTTTTCATTTCCTAAATGGAGATGTTGCCTATGTTTATTGCAGCACTATTTACAATAGATAAAACCTGGAAACAACCCAAATGCCCAAAAATAGATGACTGGACCAAGAAGATGTGGTACATGTACACAATGGAATATTACTGAGCATTCAAAAAAGATAAACTCATGCCATTTGCAGCAACATGGATGGGACTAGAAGGAATTATGCTCAGTGAAATAATCCAGAAGGAAAAAGAAAAATACCGCATGGTTTCACTTATAGCAGGAATATAGGGGAACCAAATAAGACATCAGTATAAAAAAAAAATAAGTGCAAAACATAACAAAGCAAAAACAGACAATTATAAATCAGAGACATCCTGCAGGGGAGGAGGAGGGAGAGGGAGCAGAGGGAGGGAGGGAGGCACACAGGGGACTGAGGTGATGGTGCACGGGTGCATTGGTGAAGGAAACTCTATGGGGACTACACTCTAGGGGGTGGGGGAAGCAAGGCCAAACAGGTCCTGGCTGGCTTCTCAGGTAGCTCTCTACCAAAGTGCAGCAGGACCAAGGAACAGTCTTGCCACTCATGGGAGAGGGCTTATGTGCATGAAGAGAGGCAGAGAAAAGACTGAACACAAAGACTCAACAATATGGCAAGATTATGGTGGTGGTGTTTTTTTTTCCTCTCTTGTCTTTGCCTTTTGTGGCATTGGTACTGGTAGCCACATTTATGCCTGCCACCCATGACATCAAGTATGAAAGATTGAATTGAACTCTAAAGAATGATCAGGCATATGTCATCCTAAGTAGAGGTGCTGGCAATCAAATTTGGTTCTAAGGGCCAGTTTTTAACATTATGTGACTGATGGCCTCCTCCTGCTTTGAATTTTCTTACACATCTTAAAAACTGCTTGCTTTTTTTTTTTTTTTCATGAGAGAATAACGGATAGGAGTGTTACGGAGGTGGGTATATGTGTGTTATTCACACACGCATGTGCAAGCATGAGCGCTCGCTTTCGTCTGTGTGTGTCATAAAACTGAAAGAAATGCAAGTTTTAGCTGCAAGGAAAGCTTTTTATAGCAAAGTTATAAATCACTTCAAGGAGTGATTTTCAGTGAAGAGCTGACAGCTCCCTGTGAAGTGACCATGCCAGGCCTGCCATTCAAAGAAGCTTGGAGACCAGTCTTGTTTGTCATCTAAAATGAAAGTGATATGTTTTTGGGGATGCCACATGAGATGGCAAGATGGAGTGTTCCTGTAATTTGCACTATCTTTGGATGAAACTAGAAGGAGGTGTTAGTATGATGTAATATATAATATTGAGTGTGAAATGATAAAGCAGTTGTATTCTGAGCTACTCTTTGGGGAAGAATGGAGACAGAAATGCTATTTATTTTTCCACAAAAGTTGCCTGGCTACCAGATTTCTGTTCATAAATGATCAATTTGCAGTTGGATTCCAAGCAGTAAGTTACTGCACCTGTGTGGCATAGTTTATAACGTTTCCCCATCCTCTAATGAGTTCCCCAAGTCCAGAGAGAGAGAGAGATCAGACATAGATCTCCCAGTCTTACAGGTAGAAATCCATAACACAGCAGAATCACAGCTAAAACTGATGAAGTATAATGGAAGCAACAAGAACACTCCTAGAAGTCCATTTGAGAAAGATTCTTCTCTAAGCAAGAGATTAAGTCATCATGATTCCTAAGGAAAAAAGGGGACCTCCCAGCACACTAGGCCCAACAGTTATGAATAATGGAGGGTACGCAATGTCTAGACTAGATAAGAATTCATCTCTAATCATCCCTGTTAGCACCAGTTCCTTCGTGTAAAGGAACCTAAGGCTTCTGTCAGAAACCACTGCATTGCCATGATATAAACTGGATATAAACTTGACTGATATAAAATAATTCTGAAAAAAAATAGAGGGTTTAACACATCCCACAAAATCATTTTTTGAAATAAAATACATATTGGTTGCCAAAAATGCATTGTCTTTTTATTGTCATATCAACTATTTTATGGGGAATTAATATTAAAATGAACTTAGAGAATAGACAATTCATAAATGATGTCAGAGGCAGAGACAGGTCCAGAAAAAAAGGATTTGGCTATTATTTTCCATCCATTATTAGAAATTCTTGCTGAAGCAGCCTATCTCTTACCTTCGGGGAGAGCACAGACGAGTCCTTTCATATGATGTCACCACCACATACTGCTGTTCCTGGGTCTTTGCCAAGGTGAGGCATGGGTCCAAGCTTGTTTTCAGTGTAGCCAAGAACTTTCATTCTAACTGGAACTATGATACTCTCTTGCTTTTTTTTCATCTGCAGTCCTCTTAGCACTGCTTTCCTTGCTTAATTTCACTTAATATTTATTTATTTATTTATTTATTTTCAATGATTTATTTATTTATTTATACAAGCACTGGGTACAATCAGAAGCGCAGGAGAGTGAGAGAATTCACCAGAGTCAGAGCGGGGAGCAGAGCAGGCAGACTGATGAAGAAATAGACTGCTAAGGGGAGCAGCGGGTGCATCAGGACAGGTCTGTCACGCCATGTGGGACCCTCGCTGGTGGCCGGGGATAGAACTGGCGCTGCAGAGGCTGCGGGCAGCTTCGCAACCCAGCGCTCAACTGCTGCGCCACCAGGGGAGGCCCCTTCACTTAATATTTAAAAGATTAAAAGACCCTGAAAAAAATATATGCATTCAGAAAGCAAAATCTTAAAAATTATTGCATTCCCATTTTGAAAGGTATAATTTCTTCCTCACTTCTTTCCTTTATGTAGATGAAATTTAATATATATAACATTGAAATTCAATTTATACAACACTTCTAAATCTGTATAAATCTTGAATAGACTGAGAAATGGCTATAATTTGCATTATATATTTAGGGTCTATTCTCTGTAGTCCTGCCATATACAAATACTTGAGTCAGTAGCCTTTCACTGATTTTCCAACCAAGACCCTATTATGCAGAGTAGGCAAAATCAAAACAAACAGCATAATCCTCTGGGTAGGCAGTTTGTTCCATGGCTTCACCAGATGGGACGCGTATACAGTCAGCACCCAAATGCCTCTAAGGAGGCAAGAAAGTCACAGAGCAGGTAAGGACAAATGAGGAGGCCAGTGTCCTCTTTGAGCTAAAATTACGGTACTCATGAACAACTAGAGGAAGTTTTACTTCCAAAATTTGGAAGTAGGAGTGGGTTTAAGTGCCTTGTTAGTCACTGGAAGGAGAATCTTGGACAGCAGGGCTATTTCCTTTCCCTGGTCTGTAGCTTCCTTGCCACCACCTGCTCTGTTGATTTCACTAACCTACTCTTGCAAAATTAAAAACGAAAGCAGGTTCTTGTTGCTAAAGTTTGAGATTGTCATGAAGATGCCACAGTGGTCCCCACTCTCCAGAGTTCTTTTGTCTCCTTCTCACATCCCCCTCTCTGACAAGGAATCTTGTCTGTAATCTATTAATTATTAAATTAACAAGGAATCTTATATGTAATCCATTAATCTATTAAATACAGATTAGTCTGTAATCTATTAATATTATAAAATGAACGAAGGCATTATTTATGCCCACACCTAGTGTCCTTTCTTTTTGTGCCTTCTGTGAGTATTAAGCAACATGGAACTTAAATACTGGTTGATAGCAAAGACCACAAAAGACCAGCAACTTATCCTTATGCATTACATTCCCACAATCCAATGTTTCTGCCTCAATAACTTTCCTTCTCTCTTTCTTTTTCTTAAGTTTATGTTCTATCTCCATTTCCTCCACTGTATTCTTTTTGTCTATGCTTTCTGTAGTGTGCCATTGCAAACACCTTGGGGTTCATTTTCCCCTAAGCAAATTTTCTTCTTAGAAATTGGCCATGATGCAGGCTGGAGCAACCCGGTGGTACCAGTTGGTCATATGTTCAACATATGTAGGAGCTGCAAAAGGAATTTCCTCAATGCATTTCCTTTTAGTTAGTATACTCAAAATTGAACCATATTTCATTTAGGGGGATAGTGAGTTGTTCTCTATCAGTGAGGCAGAGCATCACTTTTCCATTTGCTATCATGTATACATGCATGCTGCCTTCCTCACTCAGATGCTACAAACACACCAATCAGTGAGATGTGATGTGAGTTATTTTTCTAATAAAGTTCACATGATATTGTGCTGTATCAGGCAGGCAAGTCATCCAGACCCCTGGGGACCAAAAGCACATATTTGATAAGTTCCTGGCAGGTTTGGAAATATGGTTTATAAAATGTTTCTCTCCCTGTGAAGCTAAACCATTGCCTCCAGTGTAATTCCTAGACATTTCATGTTTATGTTCTTTATGAAAGATCAGCAAAACACTGTGGATAAGAATTCTGGGTTTTGGAGTTGAAAGACCTAGATTATATAGGCCTGAAAGGCACTGAGAGCAATAGTCTTACCTGCCTGAGAGATGCTATCTGTCCTTTGGAATCTTGGATTCAGCAATTCAGGCAACATCAGTTATATAGTACCTGACACTGAATTGAGATTCTTTCACAAGGTAACTCATTACTATAGTCCATTCATTGAATGTTAGGGCATGGTGGCATGACACACCATCCACAGAGTTTGCAGGCAGCAGTTAACTCCTTAATTTCATTATAATCTCCTGGAAAAATATTCTACCTCTCCTCTTAGACTTCTATGGTACCACACCTTGTAGCCATGCACTTATATTTCTGGATTCTCAGTGTCACATTCTTCTCTCCCAACCACTAAATACCATTCTTGATAACTTCTCCCTTTCCCCTAAGCCAATTCATCAGTGGGCCTGATGGATTTGTCTTCTGAAATCCAATGACGTCTCTTCATATACACAGCTACTGTTAAAGCCAAACCCTCTGAAAGCTCTTGGCCAGGCTATTACACAAGCTTCCCTCTTGTTTTCCTGAATTAGGCTTCCATCCTTGGCTCATTATCCACAGAATTAGTGATCTCTAAAAAATGTAATTTGAATAAACTATCCCAACCAAACCTCTGCTTAAAACCCTTCCTTAGGGCCTCCCTGGTGGCACAGCAGTTGAGTGCTGGGTTGCAAAGCTGCCCATAGCCTCTGCAGCGCTGGTTCGATCCCCGGCCACAGGCAAGGGTCCCACATGGCGCAGACCTCTCCTGACCCCCACTGCTCCCCTCAGCAGTGTACTTTGTCAGTCTGCCTGTTCCTTTCTCCGCTCTGGCTCTGGTGAATCCTCTCACCCTCCTGTGCTTCTGACTGTACCCAGTGATTGTATAAATAAATAAATAAATAAATAAATAAATAAATAAATCTTTAAAAAACAAAACAAAACCAAAAAAAAAAAAAAAAACCCTTCCTTAGCCCTGCTGTGAGACCCAGGCTATAACCCAATCCCCCAAGTCTGGTGAAGTCCACTCTGCCCAATCTGTCTGGCCTCCTCTTGCCTCACATTTCTGCTGTAGTAACTGCCTTGACTCCTGTCCCTGGCAACCAGGAGCCTCAACCAAGCAATGTGTTTTTTTTTTTTTTTTCCTCTTCTTTCTTCTACATTTATATTTATAGCCAGAGAAGAATTCAAAGCTTCCTTTTCCTTTCTAAGGACATGGAGGTTTTTAGTGAGTTCACATTTTCTATACACTTTTGGAGAGTCTCAGATGAAATGTCAAAAACAACCCCAACATATTATTATGATTTGAACTATGTTCAAACAACTTTGGCATTTCTAGTAGGACTAAAGTTATTAAAACAACAGCCATTCCCTTAGCATGTGCGAACTTCAATTTCTAGGCCAAAGTCTAGCTAGAAAAGTGCTGACATTTTGAAATGTTATATAGCAGAAAAAGGTAGTGGAATGTTTTATAACTTCAAAAAATATTTACTTTGGGATTCAGTCCCAGGTGTCAAGGCAAGTTAGTCAAGTGACAGTGAAATATCCAGCAGTGACTACATAGTAAATTACCAGGAAGCCAGATGCTTTTACCCCCCCCACCTCCCTCTTAGAAGTAAGGATTCCAGGGTCTAGAACAGAAAGCTGTTCTACAGTAACTTCTGGCTCACCCCCCAACAGAACCCTCCTCCTCGATACCTGCTATGGTTCTGATACCTCCAATTTATTTATTGCCAGAAAGTACCTAGAGGTAACCCAAGGGGGTTGAGAGCTTTTGCAGGATTCAAGCTTCAGAGAGGACCCCACCAACCCCCAAAGTCTCTATAATTGGGAGCCATCGGGATTAGGAATTCCTGGTTGTTCTGAGGCTTATTGGCATCTTCTGGACTATAGGTCTAATTCTGAGTTTTCATATCTCTGCCACCCCATGAGTGGAAATTTGGTGGGGACATGGCAAGAGGTGGTTGGTATGGGTGATACTGGGGACTGGACTCTCATTGATTCTTTTTCAATCTGCCTCTAAATACCACAGACGAGAGTGAAAAGTTATGTGTTGGTGTTATATCTGTTTCCCATTTTGGTTATTACAACAATTGAAGACTTCAAGAGTCATAAGTCAGTTTTCCTACTAATGGACTAGCCATTTATTGTCACAGGAATCTTATCACAATTTTTGAAGGTTAAAGAAGGTCTCCCCAGGCCCATTAGTTTATGTTAGTTTCCTGTATTAGGCTTTCCATAGCGCTTACTATCTTCTGTTTACAAAATTTATCCCACCTCTAATGATTGGTTTAATAGCCTTATTCCTGTCAAACTGGAAGTGCCTAATGGACACATGAATCCTGATCATCTTATTCACTTTTTTTGAAACATAACGGACCTATGATAGGTGCTTAATCTCTCTCTCTCTCTCTCTCTCTCTCTCTCTCTCTCTCTCTCTCTCTCACACACACACACACACACACACACCTATGTACTATGTAATGAATGAATTGAAGTAAGTCCAAGCCAGAATATGTTTCATAAAGGAGATGTCCTACACCATTAGTATAGGCTCTAGATAATATACTAGTGCATTTTAACTGAGACACCACCTTATACTGCTGTAATAATAAAAATTTATAATCATAGAAAAGAAGCTAACATATACATAGTGCTCAGAGTGTGCAAGGGAAGGTTCTAGCACTTGCCCACATTAAATCCTGTCGTCTTCATTAATACAGAGGAGGTAGGATGCTATTCACAGGTAAAGACACTGAAGCACAGAGAACTTGGAGACTCAGCCAGTAAAGGACAGAGTTCTCTTAACTCTATTGTTTTAGAGACCTGAAAGTTGATACTAGGATAAACAAAACAATGAAACAAGTCTTTTCTGAGGCCTGCTCTTGGCAAGGCTCAGGAAAGGATCCCAAGACAGTGGATTCTACCCCAGCCCAGGACCTACCAGGAGTTAAATAACATTTTAAAATCTAAATAAAAACTGTGAGCAATGAGATTTCTGTGGAGACAGGTGTGGCTAATAGTTACATGAATGGAATTGCAGTCATCCTAAAGGCCACAGTGTGGAAGAAGATGGAACAACTGAGACCTTGAGCAGCCCAGGTAGCCTCCACAGAGAGAGAGAGCTGCTGATCTGGACCTTAGCTTGCCAAGGAGGGTGAGTGTGGATGGAGGGAGGGGACATCAAAGTCAGGAGTAATAACCTAAACAAATATGCCATGTTGAAATTTTTTTTTAATGTGAATTTATGAGCAAAGTACCTCCCAGTAGTCACATTTTTCTCTATCGGTGAGAAGAATGTAGAATTTTTGGTCAAAAGAGTAGCTCTTTCATCTCTACATTTATTTATCCAGTTATAGGTGGCACAGCGGTTGAGCGCTGGGTTGCGAAGCTGCCCACAGCCTCTGCAGCGCGGGTTCAATCCCCGGCCGCTGGCGAGGGTCCCACATGGCGCGCAGACCTCTCCTGCCGCCCACTGCTCCCCTCAGCAGTGTACTTTGGTCCTTCTGCCTGTTCTGTTCCCCACTCTGTCTCTGGTAAATCCTCTCACCCTCCCAAGCTTCTCACTGTACCCAGTGCTTGTATAAATAAATATTTAAAAAATAAATAAATAAATAAAATTAAATTAAATTAAATTAAAACATTCGTTGCCACATTCCTCCCCCATAGAAATGTAGAAGGGGTTAAAGCATCCGCAAAGCTTTGTGGGCCTCATTAGAATATTAATGCAAAACCAAATTATACTCATCATTACTGTTTTTGCTGTTGGTTTTTATCATCCTTATTGTAAAACTGCCCCCAGGGAAGCATAACTTTTAGTGCAGTCACAGCCTGCTCAAATAATTAACTGTCTGCATAATGACCCACCTGACTGGAAAAGGTGGACAGAAGTTTTTCCTCCACAGATTCTTCTCCCAGCAACTCCAGCTGCTCCAGGTTTCCTGGGCCAGAGCCTATTCCCCATCTCCCTTTGACCAGGACTAGCTCTTAGCTTTTCTTCCCCTCCAGCCCAAACGATGTTTAAAAAATGAATCGATATTTAATTATCAGTAAATTTCACACAAGTCAGGAAACATGGCTTCCCTTTCACAGACCCCACCTATCATGGTGAGAATCAACCAGTCCATTAAATGTGTGCTCATGTCTTTGCCATTTTGGGAGTGATGGACAATCCTGCAGGTATATTGGAATTTTGGCTACATCTGTAATTTTCCATCGAAAGCATTGACAAGTCTAGGGTTAGAGGTCTGTGGTACCACACTAGGTGAGGAAAGGGCTGGGGATGGGTCAAACCCAACAGTAGCTGAAGCCAAAAGACTGTTATAGGCAGTGCCCCCTGGAGGGGGCTACTGTTAAGAATAGATAGCCCCAGGGAAAATGCTAAAAAGTATGGCATTTTGGGTGGGGTGACAGATAAGTAATATAAGGAACTGCAGAAGGGGGCACAGATTCATTCAGTCTTTGGGATTCAACATTTTTTGGATCTTCAGCCTTGGGGTCAGAAGATTCTGACCCCCACCATGCTGATCTTTCAAAAGGCTGTTGCAGGCATCTGAAGGTGGAGGCCTCCAGCACCCAACCTCGGAGAGGAAAAGTTTGGAGGTTTTGCAATTAGCTGAGTGATTGAAACTTTTCCTGTTTTTTGCTGAGGTTTTTGCTCGCAGAGAAGGCGGAGACCTGGGGTCCTCGTGGAGCTGCATGAATGTGGCGGTTTGTTTGGTCATTTGGCCACTGCAGCTGCTATCTTGAGTATCACTTGCCTGGTGCTGTGCTGGGATGTCCCTGCAGCTCGGAGTGTGTCTCCTGTTGTGTCTTCTGTTGTCTTCATGAGTCGGAACCTGGCCTAGAGTCTGGCTGCTGTGTGCTCTTGGACACGTGGCCTATTGTTCGTGAGAGGAGCTCTGCGTCCTTCCTCACTGACTGGAAGATACCATTTTAGCTGCTTTTGTTTAGGACTGAAAAACACTGCACACTGCTTCAGGTGATTTAAGCAGCCATTTTTGGCTTCAGTTACTCTTTGTTTTTCCCTGGCTTGTTAAATAAATCCCATTGTTGTTGTTCTCTGAGCCTGAGTAGTCTTGCCATTGTGCATGTGGGTGAAGAACTCAAACAGTGACTGGTAAACTATTTGGGCAGTGTCCTTGGCCAGTTTTAGTGCCCCTTGCTGCCCTTTATCAGTAGCATTAGTGCCTGCCAGTACATGAGGACTAAACCAAAGAGAGTAAGAAGGGATCAGAATTCACAACCTGGAGTCAAAGACCAGGCTAGGAAGTTGTATATGAGATACCTCCCATTGGAGACAGGGAGCTGCCAGTGATTGTTCTCCAGTGGATTCCAAGTGAGTTTGCCAGGACCTGCCCTTTAATGACACTGTTTATGTTGATCAGCTAGTTTCTAGTTGTACATTGTCTATATTGGGAAATCACATGCATGTGCCCTTGATATTTCTGCATATCTAGACCCATAGCTAAACCCACTGCCTGCAATTCTGATTTAATGGTTGGGGTGGGTATGGGTAGACAGCAGTGTCTGAAAGCTCCAAGGTACTTGAAATATGCACCATGAAGCCATGTTTGAACACCATCATTCTAGGTGTGCTTATCTGGCTTGTGATACCTTTTCCATTTAGTGATCTCAGTTGACACTGACCATTCTCCAACTCATAAAAACTTTATTTGAGGCTCCTCCTCTCATTTTTCAGTTCCTTAAGGTGGTATCTGGGTGGACGATGATATTCTGCTATGTTCAGGTCTGGGAGTGTCTTCTGACTCCATTGAATGACAACTTTTATTCTTTTAGTCACTAGTAGCTCAAGTCAACCCCTGGTGGAAGATGATAGCCGCCCTTGATGTGGTCAATGTGATTGCCTCCCTGGATGCCTTCCCCCTAGCCTGTCAGATGCTAGTGCAGTGAGCCACTCAGAGTCAGTGCTACATCTTCCAGCTGTCTTCCCGCTCTGACTTAGGCAAGAGCCCAGAGGACTCTGCAGTGATAGGCACTGCCCTATCACAAGGACCCTACAGTATTCCCATTGGTCTCTGAGTGCCTCTCGGGACCTGTGTCAATCTGAGCCCTGTCCATACAATGGAAAATTAACATAGCTCACAAAAGTACAATGGGGAGTACCAGATTTGATTGTTCTTTTACTTTGATGTGGTTTCACTTGGGTGGATGCAGAGGCAAGCTTCGAAAGGATCTCTTCCAGTTTCTAATAAAATCAAATGACACACCCTGCCTTCAGTTTTCCCCACAGCTTCACTGTCATCAGCGTCACTGAGACATAATTAATGGGAATCTCACAGATAAGGAAACCTAACTTAGGAAGAATTGATATTTTTTTTCTCATTACAAATTAATTTCCACTAATTTCTCTTTTTTTCTAATGTCCTTAGCTATCTTACTCATTTACTTACCTACTTACTCTTTCAGGCAAAGGATCTGGAAGACTTATAATCATGGGGAACAGTGTCTTATGTTTAGTTCTGGCACACTTTGTGGGCAAGAGTCTTATAGAATTGACAAGCTCTGTAAGAAAAACACCCCTATAGAAATATTGGGGATGCAGGTAAGAATTTCTCTGAGTTCATAATTGCTGTAACAGAATTTTATATTTGTAATTAGAAAGAAATTTGAATTAGAAGGAAAGGACATGGTGTTCATTGTATTTGTTCACAGAATTCTGGTCCTCCTTCCTTCAGCTGGGAGTTAGGTACATCCATAGGATTTTCTTTGGCCAGTGAGTGAAAGGCCATTTCTGGTCATTCCACTAAGCCAGTTTGAGCTTCATCATTGCCCTGGTGTCTTCTGCCCATATGTTGACTGTGTTCCAGGAAGTGACTGTTTCAGAAGGCCCTGCATTGAGAACATTGTGATGCAAAATGTTAGACAATTCTCAGTGGATGTGTAACAAGAATGAGAAACAAATCTTTGTTGTTTTAAGCCTCTGACATTTGAGATAGCTTGTCACCACACATGTAAATTAGCCAGAGCTGAGCGAGGAGCAGTGCACTATGCACATCAAACCCATCCTTCAGCCAATTCAAAGTGTTTGCTTCCTCTCCCTCTTTTAATTGCAGGTACACCTCAGAGATGTTGTGGGTTCTATTCCAGACCGCCACAATGAAGTGAATATTACAATTACAATTTATTTTTGGTTCTTAGTGCCTATAAAGTCATGTTTACAATATGGAGTAATTTAAGTGTGTAATAGCATTGCATCTAAAAATACAATCTATATTTCTTAATTATCCAAGATGCAGAGACATGATGTAAGCACATGTTGGAAAAATCTCGCTGATAGCTTGTTGGATACAAGGTTGCCGAGGATTGTAAAATGTGCATTACCTGCAAAGCACAATAAAGCGAAGTAAGCTTATATATTATTTGCATTGAGTAAGTTCACTCTTTGCAAAAGCCGATTGCAAGTCCAAAATTACTTTTAACAACTGAAGAAATGTTTTAAAACAATAACTAGTAGGAAATGAACAAGACAATAGGAAAAGGTGAGGGAGAAAAGGAGCTGAAATCAGTGTTCTGTGACCTCCATCTTTGCCGTCATATTTACTAAAAACTGTGGAGCAAGAGCGCTCTGGACACTGGCATGCTTGCCCCTGAGCAGCAATTTTGACATCCTGCCCCACCTCCCGCTTCTCATCCTGCCCTTCCTTTCCTCAGATCCCTACAATTGTGTGGGCAAAAACTTGAAGGACTGTGATTGCTTTGTTTTTACAATATGGAATTTAGAATGAGGTGTCCCCAGCAACCAGTCCTCTGTCACATCTCATTTGGGCTATCCGTGGTTCCTCTAGCCAAGAGGCACATTAGCATTTTTAAGCTTCTGCATTCCCTCTTTCCTATCCGAAAGCCTGTGATTTCTTTAATCAAAGTAGTAAAGCAAAGCTACTCATTGTTCTATTTAAAAAGCTCCAAATGAAAATGTTAGAGCATCTAAATGTCATTAATTATACCAGATTACTAACCTTTCTCCTCCAAGGTCCCACCCATCTGCCTTTATACCTAGAAAAAGGATAACTGCTTGCTACCTCAGATCCACTTTTCTTACTGGATTTAACATTTTACCACTTGATATTACAAATGTATAAGAACAAGAATGAGGTGCTCATATTTCAAGATAAGAAATAAATTCTCTAAGAAGCTAAGCAAAATAATCCGGAGCCAGAATAAAATAATTATAAAATTTTCTCCTCCTCCTAAATGTAGTCTAAAACCGGACTTTTCTTAATATATCTCTAATGTTTCATAGTGTCTGTAAGAGTCAGCCAAGTTGGTCAGGTACTTTAGGAAACAAATGGTTTCCTACAGAGAGACTATAACAGTTTTTCCTATAACTCATCATAGAATAGTGGTTGCATGAAGAATGACAACATCCTCTTTGTAAACACGTGACAGCTTTAAAAGAATTGTCAGTTATAATTTCTCTTAGTGTAGGAGATGACATTACATGGTATTTTACTTTGGCATGACAACCATGGTTGGTGGTGGAATTGAGTGGAGAAGTTACGCAATCCAGGTACTCAGCTCTCTTATTAGCCCACTGATCCCGGGAGGGATTACAGACTATTTATAAGGAAAAGTATAACCCTCTGTGAATTGCTATTTATCTGGTGGAGTTTTGAAAATTGCTATTTATCTGGCAGCAGTGAACATGAGGGTATTTTCCCAACCAAACATGGTATAGACATCCCATGTGGCTAGTTAGGTAGGTGCAGAGTTATATGTTGTATGTAATCAGCCATCTGATTAATGCAAACAGCACAGTTGAATAGGGCCAAAGAAAAATTCATGAGAAGTAAATGTGTTCAAAAAAATTAATAAAGATACTCAGGCAGTTCTAATAACACACAAATATAAGACACTCTTTCATCCAGCAATTCTATATCTAGAGTGTTTCCTGAAGAATTGTTTAAGAATTTGTGTAAATATAAATGTTTAATGTTTGTCTTATTACTGTATAGGTTAATCAATAAAGAATTAAAAACTCTAAATGTGCTACCTATAACTACTGGCATACCACTGCTCTATTTAAAATGATGTCTTAGGGCCTCCCTGGTGGCACAAGTGGTTAAAGACACAGTGTTATCAAGCTATCGCAGACAAGCCTCTGTAGCATGAGCTCAATCCCTGGCCAGGGAGCTGACCCACATGGCACAGGAGGCCTCTTTTGCCTCGCCTGCTGTTCCCCTCAGCAGTGTATTTTAGTCATTCCACCTATTCTGTTCCCCACTCTGTCTCTGGTGAATCCTCTCATCCCTCACTCCTCTGGCCTATGCTCCAGTTCCTGTATGCATAAATAAATAAATCTTTAAAAAATAAAAAAATAAAATGATGTCTTAGATAAATATTCATGAGAATGATCAGTGTACCTCACACATTCTAAATTTTTTATAAAGCCGTTTACTAAAGAGTACTAGGTGTACCGTCTTTTTTTTATTAAATTGTCAGTGATTTATATGCCTATATAAATTGGGGGTTACAATGTTACACCTCCATATGTGCCCATGCTTCACTCACCCTCCACCAAACTTCTTGTGCCAATGTACTACCCCTTCCTTGTCCTTTCTTCTCCTTACTCCTCCCTCTTTTTGGTAACCATTATATTTTTCAAAGTACTAGGAATTGTTTTTGCTCTGCTTTGCCAGTATATTTTTTTTTGTAATTTATGTTTCACAAGTAAATGAAAACATCTGATATCTGTCTTTTACTTTCTGTCTTATTTCATTTAGCATAATCATCTCAAGGTCCATCCATTTTGTTCCAAAAGACACTATTTCATCTTTTTAAATAGCTAAGTAGTATTCCATTGAGAATATGTTCTACAATTTTTTATCCAACCATCTGTCATTGGGCACTTAGGTTGGTTCCATGACTTGGCAATTGTGGAAAATGCTGGTATGGATACAAGACTACACAAATCTTTTCATATAAATGTTTTCATATTTTTTGAGAAATATCTAGTAAAGGTATTGATGTAGCATATGGGATTTCTGTTTTTATTTTTTTCCCTGCCTAGAGAACATAGCATTTTTTTATTGCCTCCACCAAACCACCATGCCCATAACCTTTCTCCCTTTGGGCCCCATTCCCCTTCCCTTTCCCCTGCTCTCTGGTAGCCATTATCTTCTTTGTTATCGAGTTCAAATTTTTATTTCTTTGATTGTTTGCATGTAATTTTTTTGGTATTTATATTCCTCAAATGAGTGAAACAATTCAATATCTGTCTTTCACCTTTTGATTGATGTTATTCAACACGATCACGTCAATGTCCATCCATTTTGTGCCGAGTGCCACCACTTCCTCTTTCTTCACAGCTGTGTAATATTCGATTGAATATTTGCTCCACAGTTTCTCTGTCCATTCCTCTATTAAAGGGCATTTGGTTCTGTTCCATGATTTGACAATTGTAAACAATGCTTCTATGCGCATAGGTGTGTATAGATCTTTTTGTGTTAATACGTTCATGTTATTTGGATAGATACCTAATAGTGGTATTGCTGGGTCAAATGGGATTTCCATTTTTATTTTCTTGAGCCATCTCCATGCCATTTTCCACAGGGGCTGCACCAGTTTGCATTCTCATTCCCACGCACAGGGAATGAGAGCTCCCTTTTACAACCACTTCACCAACATCTGTTAATTCTGTTCTTTTTTATATAGGCTATTCTCACAGGGATGAGGTGGTATCTCAGTGTGGTTTTAATTTGCATTTCTCTTATAATAACTGATCTTGAACAATTTTTCATATGTCTCTAGGCCATCTGAATGTCTTCTTTAGAGAAGTGTCTGTTGAGGTCCTATGCCCATTTTAAATTTGTTTCTTTCTTTCTTTGTTGTTAGATTATGTAAGTACTTTGTAAATTTTGGAGATTAACCCCTTGTCATATGTATGGTATGTGAGCATTTGTCCCCATTCTGTAAGTTGCCTTTTTGTTTTCATGATTGTTTCTTTTGAGGGTGATTATTGATAGGAATTATTTATTGCCATTTTCTTCTTGATTGTTTTATTTTTCTGTTATTTCCTTTTCCCTTTGTTTCTTTTTATTCTTTCTGGATGGCTTTATTTAATATTTCTATCAATTTCTGTCATTCTTCTGTGGGTGTTTATTCTGGATTTGGGCTATAGATTACCATGGGGGTTTTATTTGAATTCCAGTATTTTGGGTCCTCTGTGAGCTGGAATCTGCTCTCTGACATTTAACTATGCTAGTTCTTTCTATTTCCTCCTTCCCCTTAATATTTGTTGTTTTTGACTCATAGTATTCTTGTTTTGGTACTTGGTGTTATATTGCTCTTGTCACTTTGCTAAGAAGTGTGTGCTTCCTTTTAGTTTTACTTGAAGAGTAAGCCTTGTGGTGGCAAATTCCAGTAGTTTCTGTCTGAGAAAATATTTATTATTCCTTTTGCAGGAATTCTTGGGAAACAATTCTTGTCTATTAGGATAGCAAATATTTTCTTCCACTCTCTTCTTGTTTGGAGAAGTGTCTGGACTGAAATCTAGGGAAATCCTAATTTGGGAACCCTTATGAATTGTTCTTTTTTCCCTTTCTTCCTGAAAAAATATTTCTTTATCTTTGATTTTTGATAGTTTGACAATGATGTGTCTGTGTATAGATCTTTATGTATCTAAGAATTTAGGCGTTTTCTCTGCTTGCTGAACTTCCATCTTTAATTCATTCTGTAGGTTTGGAACGTTCTCATTTACTTTTTTTTCAATAGATTTCTTTAGTCTTACTTCTTTGTCTTCCCCTTCTGGGAGTCTGATCAGTTGCAGATTTCCTTTTCTAATTGAACCTGATATTTCTCGTGGAGTTTTCTCATTTTCCTTTGTCTTGATGCTCCCTCTTTTTCTAAATATGCACCTTATTTATTTGAATCTTCTATAACTGAAATTATTTCTTCTACCATTTTGATTCTAATTAAAGCATTATCTACGTTTGTCCGCATTTCATTCAGAATCACTCTTTGTAATTTTTTTATATATTCAATCTCTTTTTTAAAGATTTATTTATTTATGCATGTAAGAACTGGGGTACAGGCCAGAGGTGTGGGGGGCCAGTGAGAGGATTTACTAGAGACAGAGTGGGGAACAGAACAGACAGACTGACTGAAATACACTGCTGAGGGGAGCAGCAGGCCAGACAGGAGAGGTCTGCTGTGCCATGTGGGTAGTTCCCTGGCAGGCTGGGGGTTGAACTCGTGCTGCAGAGGCTGCAGACAGCTTGCTTTAAACTCTCGTGCCAACAGGGAGGCCCCTATATTCAATCAAATAGATTGAAGGACACTTTTTATCATCAATCTCCTTTTTTTTTAAAGATTTTTTTATTTATGCAGGGGCCAGAGGTGGGGTATAGGCCAGAGGTGCGGGGTGGGGTATGAGATTTGCCAGGGACAGAGTGGGGAACAGAACAGGTGGACGGACTGAAATACACTGCTGAAGGGAGCAGCAGGCAAGACAGGAAAGGTCTGCTGCATCATGTAGGTTAGCTCCCTGGCCAGGCTGTCAACTGCTTCATAGTGCTGAGACTTAACCCCTTGTGCCACCAGGGAGGCACTGGATCTCCTTTCTGAGTTCTTGCATCTATTTGTCTGCTTTTGATTGGCATCCAGTATCTCATTTAACATTTTTTATATTATTTTGAAGTTATTGGCAGCTGGTTTCTCTATTTCTGTCTCCTTTATACATGTCCTGGGACTTCTGTCCTCATTTTGCTTTTCCATCTTGTATTGAGATGTCTCTTGCTTCCTAGGCATGTATATTACCTTATTTATTGTCATTTGTGTGTGCAAATGTGGTTGGGGCTCTGGGGATATATCTTATTGTCATTATCTTAGTTTACCTTGGTGAGAGGTGGAGGAAGGAGGGAGGTCTAGGCCTTTAATACTTGATCTGTGACTTCAATGCTTGATCTACTTGAATAGTGACATGAGTCACTTCTGTCTCTTGTTTTGTTCCTCAACAGGATGTATTCTGTGCTTAGATTGTCTTCACTTTTCTCCCCACTTCCCTGTTGTTCTTTCCTTCTGGGGACCATGATTAATGAATCTTGGACTGCCAGTGGTGTAACAGGGTGGTCCCCAAGTAAAGGGGCATTTCCAGGTTCCAGGCCCCACCCAAGGAAGGGTGGAGCTGAGCAGGGAGAAGGAAGCTGGAGAGGGGACTGGAGGAAGGAAGGAGGAAGGATAGAGAGCCAGAAGGAGACCTGGAGGAGGCACATGGAGTGGCAGACATGTGAAGAAGCTACACTTGCTTCTTGGTCTTGGACTGGCTGAAATAGATAAGGGTGAGAGACCCGTGGAGAGATTAACAATGAATGGCAGCTTTTATCTTGATTTTGATTTTGCACCTTCCATCTTAGATGTGCTGGGTCACTTCTTCCCCTTTCCTTTGGGCCCCCTCGGGGATGTGACTTAGACTTGTGGCAGGCTTTTGGGTCTCAGTGGCCCTGCTTTGGGCTAACCCTGTTTGGCTGGACATTTACCCACTAGGGGACAGGTAACTTCAGGTGCTTGATTTGGAGACTATTTTGTCTGTTCTGTCCTTTTTCTACTCTTTATTACACACTAATTGTATAAAAGTTGCTTTCCATTAAAGGTCTTACACACTAGAGTATATTTTGTCTTGATGCAGTGGATGATAGTACCTATTTAGAGCAGGCGGGTTTGGGAGTTCTGGGTTGCCCCTCACCCTGCCCTGTAATGGTGGGAAGGGCAATATCTGGTTACTGAGGTTCACACTGGGAGGTTTGTACTTGACTCAAAGTTGGTGGTAGTGGTAGGGGTGTTTGTGTGTGTGTGTGTGTGTGTGTGTTTGTGTGTGTAGTGGGTGCACGTGCACTCACTTAACACTAAGGCTCCCAAAATGGCTATCTCTGCTCTATCCTTGCCTTGGCTGCTGCTTCTGCAGTGCTGGGAAGTATATGAGCCATTGATATGCCTTCCTGGAGGATTTGTGAGTTCACTCTAAAGTTCTTCTTTCTCATGTAGGGCATTTTATGGAGCCCAACCCGCCTCTACCTGCCTTTTTCTTTGATCTCTCTGGTTGGGAGAAGGGAGCCTTCAGTGGGCATTTTGCCCCAGATGAGGGCAGGGTTCCTGTTTCCTGGATCAGATTCTGCTGAGCACCCACTGACCCTGTTTGGGCCCAGGCCCACTCTTCCGTCAGGGAAATTCCTCTAAGGAATTTCACAATGCTCTGGGTTTCCCTTGTTGGGAAGTCAACCTCCTCCCTTACTGCCTATTCTTTCCCCTCGTTGACCACCATCCTTAGTTACTCCCTGAGGATGTCCTGGAGTTGAATAGCTGGTTTGAAGCATCTGGAATTTTCTAGCAGCACATATTGGTATGTTTTTATAGTTGATAGAGATTCCAGCTCTTTAGCCCTCTATGTTGTGGATGGGGTCCCTCCATTTTTATTTTTTAAGGTATCTGTACACCATTTTCTGTAGAAGGTACTTCAAATTACATTCCCACCCACAGTAGATAGTTTTCTTTTCCTTCACATCCTCAGCAACATATGTTGTTTCATTCTTTTTGACAAAGGCTATTCTCACAGGGGTGAGGTGATATATCATTGTGGTTTTGATTTGCATTTCCCTTATGATAATGATGTTGAACATTTTTTTTTAAATTTTTTTCATAGAACTCATATGTAGGCCAGAAATGCAGCAGGGGGTAGGGGAGAGAATCACCAGAGACAGAGTGGGGAGCAGAGAAGGTGGATGTACTGAAATACACTGCTGAGGGGAGCAGCTGGTGAGACAGGAGAGGTCTGCTAAACCATGTTGGTTAGCTTCCTGGCCGGAGATCAAACTCATGCCATGGGGATATCTTCTTTAGAGAAGTGTTCTATTAGGTCTTTTTTCCTATTTTTGATTATATTGCCTTTTGTTAAACTGGATATGTTTATATATTTTAGAAATGAGGCACTCACAATATAAGTCAGTGCAAATATCTGCAGTTTGCCCTTTTTGTTATGTGATTGTTTCTTTTGAAGTACAAAATCTTCTTAGTTTGATATATTTCCACTCATTTATTTTTGCTTTTTTCCCCTTGTCATTGGGGTTGTGTTCCCAAATACATTTCCATACTTGATGTACAGTAATACAATATATCCCCTATAACTTTTTAAAGTATTTTATGGTTTAAGGATTTGTATCCTTTAATCCATTTTGAATTAATTTTTTGTAGGGAGTTAAGTAAGGATCTAGTTTAATTTTTTTACATGTAGTTAATCATGTTTCCTAAGACCATTTATTAGAAGGGTATTCCTTTCTTCATTGTGTGATCATGGCTCCTTTGTCAAAGATTAACTGTTCATATTCTGTAGGTTTATTTCTGAACTTTCTATTATATTCCATTTTGTTGTGTGATTCTATTTTTGTTCTAATACCACACTGTTTTGATTTACTGTTGCTCTGCAGTATAGTTTGAAGCTACAGAGAGAATGATGCTTCCACTTATTTCTTTTATTCCTTTGGTTATTTGGGGTCATTTGTGATACTCTGCAAATTTTGTTATTGTTTATTTCTTTGAAAATAGTCATTGGGACTTTGGTAGGTATTGCACTGGATCTGTAAATTACTTTAGGTAATATGACTCTTTTAATGATATTTGTTCTTCTAATCCATGAGTTACAGAATATCTTTCTATTTCTTTGTGTCTTCTTTTATTTCCTTTAACAGTCTTAATCAGTCAATGTATAGGTCCTTGACTCCTTCATCAAGTTTATTCCAAGGTATTTAATTATTTTTGGTGTGATTGCAAATGGGATTGCATTTTTTAATTTCTCTTTCTTTTAATTCATTGTATATGGAAATGCAACTGATTTTTGTATATTGATTTTGTATCATTTGTGAATAGTGATAATTTAACTTCTTTTCCAATTTGAACTCCCTTTGTCTCTTTTTCTTGCCTAATTGTTCTGGCTAAATCTTCCAATATTTTGTTGGCAGTAATGGTGATAGTGGGCATCTTTATCTTGTTCCTGTCTTTGTCTTAGTGGTAATGCTTTTAATATTTCATGATTAAGTATGATTTGGGTTTATTGAATATGACTTTTAGTATATTTAGTAAGTTCTATTTATCTCCATGTTATAGAAAGTTTTTACCATAAATGGGCATTCAATTTTATCTAGTGCATTTTTGGCATTTATTGAAATACTGATGTAATTTTTATTTTTTGTTTATTACAACTGGTGGGTGACATTGATTGACTTGCTTATGTTGAACCAGCTTTGGATCTCTGAAATGAATCCTCCTTATGATGATGCATAATTCTTTTAATATCTTGCTGTATTCCATTTACTGGATTTGGTTGAGGAATTTTGCATCTGTGGTCATCAGAAATGTTGGTTATAATTTACTTTTTTGTATGTTTTCCTTGTTTGGTTTTGAGATCTGTGTAATACTGGCCTCAGAATGTGTAAAAAGGGAACTTCCACCTTCTTCCATTTTTTGGAACAACTTGAGTAAGGTAAGTTTTTTGTCTGCTTTTAAGTTTCGGAATTTACTGTAGAAGCCGTCTGGTCCTGGGCTTTTGTTTTAGGGAGATGTTTAATTGTTCTTTCAATATGAGCTTGTAATGGGAATGTTTAAGCTATCTATTCCATCCTGGTCCGTTCTTGTAAGGTTTATGAATCTACAAATTATATTCATTTCTTCTAGGTTGACCAAATTGTTTGCATAAAATTGTTCATGCTAGATTCTTATAAACTTTTTGTATTTCTGTGACATCTATTGTAATTTTGCCTCCATCATTTCTGATTCTATTTATTTGGGTTTTCTCTCTTCTTTTCTTATTGACCCTAGCTAAGGACTTACCAGTTTTGTTTATTTTCTCAAAGAACTAATTTGGTTTCATTGGTCTTTTGGACTGTTCTTTCTAATTTTTTTTTAAGATTTATTTATTTATTTGTTTGTTTATTTAAGCACTGGGTACAGTCAGAAGTGCGGGAGCATAAGAGAATTCACCAGAGCCAGAGCAGGGAGCAGAACAGGCAGAAGGACTGAAGTACACTGCTGAGGGGAGCAGTGGGCGGCAGGAGAGGTCTGCGCGCCATGTGGGACCCTCCTCTGGTGGCCGGGGAGCAGCCGGGGATCAAACAGGCACTGCAGAGGCTGCGGGCAGCTTCGCAACCCAGCACTCAACCGCTGCACCACAGGGGAGGCCCTGTTCTTTCTGATTTCTATTTTGCTTATTTCTTTTATTATTTACTTCCTTCTACTGATTTTTGGATTCATTTTTTTCTTCTTTTTCTAGTTCCTTCAGTGTTGATTGTTTGAGATTTTTTTCTTATTTTTTTATGTGAATCTGTAATTACACATATTTTCTTCATAGTAGATCAATTTTAGAGTATCTCATATGGCCTGATAACTTGTCTCTGCATTTTTGTTAACTCCAGACAGTCATAAAATTTAGGAGTTGTTCAAAAGCACTTTGTTTAGTCTTCACACATTTTGGTTTATTCTGGGATTATTTTTGTGGTAATTTCTGCTTTATGCCTGTAGGGGCAGGATGGGCACTGAGCAGGTTTCTCTATGATTCCAGGAGATAAGACTGGGTAAAGGAGGAGACCTGGAGCCCTCAGTGGGTTTCGCTTGTATTGAGCTGTTACATATAGAGCAACACAGGAGGGGGGGCGGGGTATACCAGAAGACTAGCAGGCCTCCAAGTCCCTGGCAAGTCTTCACTCTGGACTTCTCTGGCTTCTTCTTCTTTTCTCCCTGTCTCTCTCCTGCCTCCTCTCCTGCTGCTTCTCCTGCTTCTGCTTCTCCAGGTGACTATATAAATACTCCTCCCTTGGCCCACAAAAGTAAATAGGAAGACAGTTTGCAACAATGTAACAACTGCAGGTGCCCTATCAGGCAGGGCAATCCTAATGGTGGGAGGGCAGGAAAGCCTGAAAACCATTTACCCTTCAATGCCATTGTGATCTGAGATATTTGATATAATATTTATTTTCATATATTTTCTGAAACATGGTTTGTGTCTCAGCATATGATCTATTCTTGAAAATGTTCCTACATGCCCTCGAGAAGAATGTGTACTCATTTCTTTGGGGATGGATGTCTCTGTAAATGTCTATTAAGTCCATCTTGTCCAATACTTCATTTAAAGCCTTTATGTCCTTCTTCATTTTCTATCTGGATGATTTATTACTTTTTATCCGTGGTGTGTTGAAGTTACTGACAATAATTGCATTTTTGTCATTATGTTGTTTTAGGTCTGTTAATAGTTGCTTTATGTAACTATGCGTTCCTATATTAGGTCCATCAACATTAATGACAATTGTATTTTCTTGATGAATTTTTCTCTTGATCATTATGCAGTATTCATCTTTGTCCCTGATTTTTGGTTCAAGAATTAGTTTATCAGGTATAGGGCTCCTGCTTTTCCTATTTGAGTTATGGACTTGAAGCACTTTCTTACAGACTTCCACTTCAAGTTTGTGTTTGTCTTTAGATTTTAATTAAAAAAAAGACCATGTAATATTGATCCTACACTCAAGCAGAATAAGAACAGATCCTATGCATCTATTTTTACTTTTTAAAAAGTATGGCATTCAGATTTTTGGTGTGCATACAATAAGTCTTTGTCTGAAGGATACTTGAATGAAATAATTGACTACATAAGAGCTACATATATCTTGATATAGTTTTTCATTTTTCTCCATTAGCTAATTCCACATTGAGAACTTTAAAATATTGGCATCATTTACCTGCAATTTTGACTAGTATGTCATTTTTATTACAATAACATGCTTGAAAAAGAAAGCACTTATAAATTTTTTTTTTTCTGGTCAGGGTTATTTTGTTAGTTTTTTTATTGATGCTCCGTTATTTTATATTCTTGTTAGTGTTTTGACAGTACAGGTGTAGTCACCACAGTACTCCCTCACCAAATGACACATAATCCTTCACTATAGACCATTGTACTCTCCCCACCAACCTTGGCCTCATTCCTTCCCAACCCTTCTCCCTTTGGATGCCTCAGATCTATGGACAGCTTTTTAGTGCTGGTTTTAATGGTTATGCTTATTTGATCCTTTGTTTGATTTCTCTATAACCAACATATAAGTGACATCATCTGGCATTTATCTTTTACCTTCTGGCTAAATTCACTTTGCATATTCACTTCTAGTTGCATCCATGTTGCCACAGATGATATGGGTTTTTGATAGTTGAATAGCATCCCATTTGTTTGTGTGTATGTATATGTATATACATGTATATCTGATATATATATGTATAGCATATATCTCATATCTCATATATATGTATACATATATATATAACGTGTGTGTATGTGTGTGTGTATATATACATATATATATATATATATATATATCTCACATCTGGTTCCACTCATTTTTTTTTGACACTTAGGTTGCTTGCCTAGCTGGCTATTATAACAATGCTGCAATAAAAATAGTTGTGCAGGATTCTTTAAAATTAGTGTTTTTGTGTTCTATAGGAATGGAACCTAGGAATGGAATTGCTGAGACATAAGACAAATTCATTTTTAGTATTTTGAGAAACTGACACACTGCTTTCCAGTCTGCATTCCCACAAATAGTGTACGAGGATTCTTTTTTTTCCACACCCTCACCAGCACTTGTTGTTTCTGTATGTATGTATGTATGTATAGTATGTATGTATGTATGTATATGTGCTGCCGAAGCGAGCACAGTATGTATGTATGTATGTATGTATGTATGTATGTATGTATGTATGTATTTAATATGGACCATTTTCACAGGTGTGAGGTGGTATCTCATTGTGGTTTTGATTTGCATTTCCCTGATGATAAGTGATGATAAACATTTTTTCATGAGCCTGTTGACCATCTGTATGTCTGCTTTGGTGAAGTTTCTCTGTCCATTTTTTTTTTATTGAGCTAAGTTGTGTGAGCTCTTTATAGAACTTTATTTTTTTTTTTAAAGATTTATTCATGCATACAAGAACCGGGGTACAAGCCAGATGTGCGGGAAGGTGAGAGGATTCACCAGAGATAGAGTGGGGAACAGAACAGGCAGACTGACTGAAATACACCGCTGAGGGGAGCAGAAAAGGTCTGCTGCGCTATGTGGGTATCTCTCCAGCCCGGTGACGGGATCAAGATTGAACCCATGCTGCAGAGGCTGCTGACAGATTCACAGCACTGTACTCAACCGCCTGCGCCACCAAGTTCTTTGTAGAACTTTAGTATCTGTCCACTGTCAGATATATAGTGTGCAAACATATTCTCCCTTTCAGTAAGGTATCTCTTTGTTTTAGGAAGTTATGGTCTCTAATGCTGTACAGAAGCTTTTTTAGTTTGATTTAGTCCCAGTTTTTTTTTTTTTTTTCTTTTTTTACATTGTTGCTATGGACAAATCGTAATGATGTCTTTGAGATTCATGTATTAGAGTGTTTTGCCTGAATTTTCTTCTACATAATTTATGACTTCAGGTCTTACAGTCAAGTCTTTTATCCATTTTAATTTGACTTTTGTACATAGCTGAGAGAGCGGTAGTCCAATTACATCTGGTAGTCCAGTTTTCCCAGTACCATTTATTGAATAGGTTTTCCTTGTTCCAGTGTATGTTCTTTGCTCCATTGTCATAGATAACTGTCCATATGCATATGTATTTATTTCTGGGTTCTTGATTCTATTTCCCTTGGTCTGTCTGTGTGTTGTTCCAGTACAATTGTTAGGGGGAAATGATGTCCTGAGTTAATCCCATACAGGCTTTGTGGACTCCACCCCCACTCCAGACTAAAGCCATCAAGACATTGGGAAAGACAAATCCCATCACCACCAAAGGGAGGGTGGCTGGGACCTGAGGGTGGAGTTGGGCAGCCAGGTTGGATATAAAAACCAAACACGTGGGCCTTGGGGTCTCTCTGGCTCACGATCGCTCGCCTCCTGGCTTCACCGCTCCTGGCTGGCAGCCAACTCTGAGAGCGCAATTTTGGGATTCCTGGTCGGCGGATAGGGTAGGACTCATTTAAAACTTTGTCTCCTACTTTTCTCCCAGAGCTGTACATTTCCTCATTTCCCCTTCCCTTGTAAATAAACCTTTTATTAACCTTTCACTTGTGCCTGCAGTAGAGCATTGATAAGTCCTTTTAAGCGCGCGGGTGAGGACCCACAGTCAGGCACCCCGTTTTGTATCGGGGTTGCTCTGCAACACCATGATTTTTACTTATTATGCCTTTATATTATAGTTTGTATTCTGGAAGTGTAATTCCACCATAATTCCCCTTTTCTTGTCAGGATATATTAGGATATATTTGTTATCCTAATAAATATTTATTTAGGATATTTGGAGGTTCCATATGAATTTAAGCAATGTTTGTCCCATTTATTTTGAGAATGTCACTGAAATTCTTATTGGGGATGCAATGAAGCTGTAAACTGCTTTGGATGGGATGGCTGTTTTGACAATGTTGATTCTTCCAATCCATGAACATTGGATATCTCCATTTCATTGGTTATCTCCATTTATTTGTGACTTCTATTTATTTTAGCAATATCTTATATATATTTTTTTCCTTTTGTGGGTTTTTCACCTGCTTCATTTTTACGTTACTCCTAGGTACTTACTTTTCTTTGGTGATTGTAAATTTTGTGGTTTTCTTAATTTCTTCCTTTTCTATCTCATTTTGTATATATAAGAAATAAACTGTTTTTGTGTATTGATTTTGTAATCTGCCACTGTGTTGAAATGGTTTATTATTTTAAATATTTTTTTCCTGTGGAGTTTATTGAATTCTCTGTGTATATTATCATCTCATCTACAAAGAGTAATGAATTTACTTATTTTTTCTTAATTCATATTCTTTTTATATATTTCTCTTATCTAATTGTTTTAGCTAGGATTTTGAATACTACATTGAATAGCAGTGGTGAGATTAGACATCCTTATCTTGTACCAAATTTAGTGGAAAAGCTGTCAGTTTTTTTTTTTTAAGATTTATTTATTTATTTACTTAAACAAGCACTGGGTACAGTCAGAAGCACGGAAGGGTGAGAGAATTCACCAGAGCCAGAGCAGGGAGCAGAGCAGGGAGAAGAACCGAAGTACACTGCTGAGGGGAGCAGCAGGCGGCAGCGCGCTATGTGGGACCCTCCTCCGGTGGCCGGGGAGCAGTCAGGAATCAAACCGGTGCTGCAGAGGCTGCTGGCAGCTTCACAACACCAGGCTCAACCCCTGTGCCACCCATCAGGGAGGCCCAAAGCTATCAGTATTTTACCAATGAGAATTATTCTAGCTGTGGGTTTGTCATATATGGCTTTTATTATGTTAATATATGTTCTATTTACCCTCTAGTTTTTTAATGTTTACATGATAAATGGATGTTGAATCTTATCAAGTGCTTTCTCAGCTTCTATTGATAAAATCCTATGGTTTTTATCTTTTTTTAGTGGATAGTGAATAATGTTTGGTTTTCAGATGTTGAATGATCCTTTTGTCCTTGGTAGAAATCCCACTTGGTCGGGCCTCCCTGGTGGCGCACAGCGGTTGAGCGCTCGGCTGTGAAGCTGCCCGCAGCCTCTGGAGCGCTGGTTCGATCCCCAGACACAGGTGAGGGTCCCACATGGCACACAGACCTCTCCTGCCGCCCGCTGCTCCCCTCAGCAGTGTACCGTCAGTCTGCCTATTCTGTTCCACACTCTGGCTCTGGTGAATTCTCTCACCCTCCCGCGCTTCTAACTGGACCCAGTGCTTGTATAAATAAATAAATAAAATATTAAAAAAAATTTAAAAAAAAAGAAATCCCACTTGGTCATGGTGTGTAATCCTTTTAATGCATTGTTGGATGTTGGATTCAGTTTGCTAAGATCTTTTTGAGGATTTTTGCATATTTTTTGTTAGATAAATTGGTCTGTAGTTTTTTTTTTGTGAGTTGTAATCATTTGGTTTTGTTATTAGAGTGTGATGTTTGCTTCATAATTTGTGCTTAGAAATATTTCTTCTCTCAATATTTTGAAAACTTTAAAAGCTTGGTAGAACTCACCTGTGGAGCCATCTGTTCTTGCACTTTTGATTTTTGGGAGAGTTTTGAGTACTGTTTCCATTTTTTTGCTTATAATTAGTTTGTCTAGGTTTTTAATTTCTTCCCTATTCAGCCTTGGATAATTGTATAATTCTTTTTTTTAAAGATTGATTGATTGATTGATTGATTTATACAAGCACTGGGTACAGTCAGAAGCGCGGTAGGATGAGAGAATTCACCAGAGCCAGAGCGGGCAGCAGAACAGTCAGACTGATGAAATGCCGCGGACCAGCACAGCAGTAGACGATGAGGCCGTCTCAGGGTTGAGAGACTGCGCAGGGTGGTCAGGGATTCGGTTAAAGAAATGACAAACAGACACACTTCAAGAGAGTGTAAATCTGAGTGTGCCTTTATTTTTGTTAGTGGCCAGTATATATGTTTTTTCTAAAGGCATAGGAACAGTGAACATCAAAGAAATCAGTTTGTTCATAGGTTTAGCTTATCATTGACAGGGCAGTGATTTATGTCCAAAATACATCTGGACCTAGCTGCATTCCTAAGTAGACAGGTTATTAACTCTTTCTATATTCTTGTACTAATTACTACTACTATTACCTACTTATGTTTACTCATAATTAATTGTCATAGGTAAATTTATATTATAATGTAGTTAAAATCAAAGGTACTAAAGTTAAGCACATAATAGAAAGATTATTAAACTACAATTCTATTATAACACAGTGTTTAGTAATGTTTCATTTGCATTAGCCTAATTATTAAATTACGTATGCTTTTTAATTAGCAATCAATGACCAGAAAAAGGAAAGATTTTAGAGAGACAGTTGTAGCAGAATAAAGTTTATGGGCCTTGAGAAAGCGAGATAAGGTTCCAGGTGGTCAGCATTTCTTTTAATCATCTTTGTGGCAGCTTCTGGTGGTCGTTATTTCTTGGCAGGCATTCGGCTTCTCTGCATCTTAGGGAGTTTGCTGTTCTCCCCCTGCGCGCATGGTTCCTTGCCCAAGCCGGACCTCAGGGACCATGGCAACAGCCATTAGCCCTGAGGGTCACTGCAGGGGGAGGTGCAGCAATGAAATACACTGCTGAGGGGAGCAGTGGGCGCAGGAGAGGTCTGTGCTCCATGTGGGACCCTTGCCCGTGGCTTGGGATCGAACCGGGGCTGCAGAAGCAGCGGGCAGCTTTGCAGCCCAGCGCTCAACCGCTGCGCCACCAGGGGAGGCCCGATAATTGTATAATTCTAAGAAATTGTGCTTCTTATCTAATTTGTTGAACTTAGATGAATATTCATAGTAATCTCTTGTCATCCCCTAGTTTTCTACAATGTCTATTGTAATGTCTCCCATTTTTTAAATCCTATTTATTTGTGTTTTCCCCCTTTCTTCTTTGTTGTCTAGGTAAACATTTGCAAATTTAGTTTTTTTTTTTTTTTCCAAAGAACCAGTTTTTGGTTTCGTTGATCTTTTGGAATGTCGTTTTGATCTCTATTTCAATTATTTCTGCTCTAATTTTTACTATTTCCTTACTTCTCCTGGCTTTGGGGGGTTTTGTTCCCCAATATGAGAGATTAGGTTTTTTCTTTGATCTTCTGACAAAGAGGGCTAGATGTAGTATGAAGGCCTCTATCCACAGGATTCAGTTGGCCCTGCATTTCTAACCATAGGAGAACTGATTCTGTCACTAGTTACAATGCCCTAGTTACAAAACATCTAACCCCATGGATAACACTTTATTTCATGTTGGAATATTAGTGCCTCTAGTTTTCAACTTTGGTGTATTAGATTAATTTGAGGGACAATGAAAACAGTCCAATCAATATATTTTAAATAAATACATACCTTGCACATTCCTAGAAAGAATTCTAAAGGTAATGCATCAGTGTCAATCATGTTTACTTAGTAAAATTATGATTTTTACAATTTTTTTAAAGATTAATTTTATTTATTTATTCAAACAAAAGCTGGGTGAAGGACAGAGGTGCAGGAGTGGGGATAAAAGGAGAAGAACAGGTGGATTGACTGAAATACACTGGTGAGGGGAATAGCAGGCAAGACAGGAAAGGTCTGCTGCGCCATGTGGGTTAGCTCCCTGGCCAGAGATCAAACTCATGCTTCAGTGGCTGCCAATAACTTCACAGTGCCAAGATTCAACCCCTTGCACCACCCCTGATTTTTACAATTTTCTGCATTCTTCCTATATGTTATAATTTTTCTACTCAGAACTTGCCTGGCATTTATAAAGAAGAGGATAAATAAACACAAGTATATTTAAAAGATCAAATGCACATTCATGTAATACAATAGTACCAAGTACTAAAATAGAGCAAACTACTCATTCCGACAGCAACATCGGTGAATAAAAAAAAGTTATATAAAACAAGTGATTTATATAACAAATGTTATATATTTATATATTTATATAACAAATGTTATATAAAACATAAAACATAAAAAATGTTATATAAAACAAGTGAACTCTGACCCAAAAGAGTACATGCAAGGTTTCATTTATTTGAGATTCTAGAACAGATAAAACTAATTTATAGAAATGAAAATCACATCAATAGTTGCAAAAACTTGGGGATGTGGAAAACTGACTACATCAAAGTACAGAGAGGCTTCTGAAGGCATGGAAATGTCCTATATCTTTGTGTATAGTGAGTAAGTTGAGATACACATTTGTCTACTCAACTGAATTCTGCACTTAAGATGTGTGTATTTTATATAAATTAGAAAGCTGATCCTTTAAACAAGTTATGTTATGAGTTATGGAAGGTAAACCTATAAAAATGAGTTATGGAAGTTAAACCTATAAAAATCTTAGAAAAAAACAAAGATAAGTCTTCATAGCCTTGGATTTGGCAATGGTTTCTTAGATATAATACCAAAGCACATACAGAAGATGGAGAAATTGAGTAAACCATTAGTTTTCAGGTATATTCTCTCTCTGGTGGCCTGATTCAGGCTGTGGAGATTGTAAGAAAGGATGGCTTATGTGACTTTGTCTTCCAGTTCTGTCAAGAAATTTGCTAAGAGTGCAGGATGGTGAAGGTAAATGTTGTGAAAGAAGCCTAAGTGTCCCCAGAAGAATTTATTTTATTCTCTTATAATAACAATACAGACTGTTATGACTTTGTTATTCACTCTATAATTTTTTTTGGAAACTTTTGGGTATTCCACATGGTCTTCAATTTTATATTTTTATATGCTGTACCCACTTTTTAAAATTAAGAATCTTGGAGAAGCCAAAAAGTGATGGTTCCAAGAAGGAGTGAATGTGATGTTACTGTTGTTAATGCACTATGGATGAAAAGTGTCAGTGATAATGAGACCTAGGCATTATCACCAATCAGGCTTGCATACTTCATATTAAAGTGTTACATGCTGAATCTCTAGACTTATCCAAATTAAAAGTAGATAATATAAAGTTTGTAAGACTGGAAAATACATATTTGTTCTCATGAAAATTAATTTTTATTTTAAAAGAAAATACATTGTCCAGTACAATTAATAAAGACTACAGTTTTCTGTGTATGAATTTCTCCTCTAGGTTTCCATGCTGGAGAAGTAGCTACATCTATCTTTACACAACAGAGTTCATTGAAGCATTATTAACTGTGATTAATTGATAGCAACCTTAACATAATGGAATGGTTAACTTAACTGTGATATATTCATACAATGAAATATTACAGAGTAATTACAAAGAAGGTAAAGCTACTTATTTAGATATAGAATATAACTTAGATAACTTGTAAATGAAATAGCAAATTTCACAAAACAAAATGCAGCATTATTACAATTGTGTAAATAAAATCACAGAAAACCAAACTATATAATGAATAGATATAAGAATATTTGAAAACGTTCTATGTGTCAGTCCCTGTACCAATGGTTTTATATGCTATCTCATTTAAAAGTCACATTATGGGTCTCCCCTAGTGGCGCAGATAGTTGAGTGCAGCACTGTGAAGCTGTACACAGCCTCTGCAGCACCCTCGGGCCGGCCACCGAGGGTCCCACATGGTGTGGCAGACCTCTCCTCTCTCCCCCACTGCTCCCCTCAGCAGTGTATTTCAGTCAGTCTGCCTGTTCTGTTCCCCGCTCTGTCTCTCGTGAATCCTCTCACCCTCTGCGAATCTGGCCTGTACCCCAGTTCTTGTGTAAATTAAAAAAACTCTAAAAACAACAACAAAAACAACAACAACAAAAACCTCACATTAGTTCCATAAGATGTATTTTGTTTTTGCCAACATTACAGTGAGTAAACTGAGGAAAGCACAGAGGCTAAGTAATGTGTCCAAAGGTCACTATGTAAGTATATGACAATGCATAGAAATGGTCCAAAAAAGATACAGAAAAATGATGGATTATCTTTTTTTCAAGATTTATTTATTTATGCATACAAGAGCTGGGGTACAGGCCAGAGATGCAGGGGGTGAGAGGATCCATCAGAGACAGAGTGGGGAACCGAACAGGCAGACAGACTGAAATACACTGCTGAGGGGAGCAGCGGGCAAGACAGAAAAAGTCTGCCTCATCATGTGGGTTTCTTCCTGGCTGGCTGAGGATAGAACTGTGCTGCAGAGGCTGTAGATTGCTTCATAGTGCAGGGCTTAACTCCTTGCACCACCAGGGAGGCCAATGATGGATTATCTTTTGGAATGGTAAGAGCTTAGAAAGGAATCAATAGTGCTGTGTATTTTTCAAAAATATATTTTATCTATCACCTCTCATTTCTGTGTGTGTGTGTGTATATATATATATATATATATATGTATATGTATATGTATCTTAATTTTAGTTTATATAGCAAAATGACATAAATTGGGTAAATTAAATAATAGACATTTATTGGAGGCTGGATAGTCCAAGATCATCTGCCACAGATTTGATATCTGATGAGAACTCTTCTTTCTGGCTTATGGACAGCTGTCTCTCTTGTTGTGTGCTCACATGTACTTTCTTCAATACGTGAGCACAGGGAGCATGAGAAGACATTGATGTTTTCTTCTCATTATAAGGGAACTAATCCCATCACTGAACTTCACCCTCATGAACTCATCTCAATCTCTTTACCTTTCAAATGTCCAATTCCAAATACCATCACATTGGGAATTATATTTCAACATATGAATTTTCAAAGAACACAAACTTTAAATCCATAGCAATATGTGTACGTATGTGTATATATGTACAGATAATCTTTATAGTAAGAAAAATAAAAGTAGAAAGTAAAAAGTAAAAGTGACTGTTCCTTCCCTATGAACTGAACTCTGCCCTATGATCCCTGTCTTTATAATGCTACCCTGACTCTCTGTTTAAAAATCGTGGCCACATGGCAGCCTGACTGAAGGTGAAAAGTTAAGAACTCACCGTCGTGGGATACTGCAAATATCATGCACTTCCTGCAACTCAGACCTTAAAGAAGGAGGGATTGAAAGTGTAGGAATGAACTCATTGATGTGTTGTTTCCAGTCCACAATTTGTAGAGTCCCTGCCAGTTTCTGTCATTTCCTAGGTAGGATCCTGGGAATTTGACAGAGATTCTCCTGCTCATGGTTCTTTATATAAATAAAGTCATGCTATCCACATTCTATTGGTTCCAATGCTACAATTCTTGGCAATGAAAGAATTCTCTGTGCCTGGGTTGTATTAAATTTGTTACTATTGATATATTGATATTTTAAATTTGGTGTTTAAATTCCTTAATACCAGTGTTGGTATTTTAAGTTTGTTTGGTGTGTGGATGTAGCACTTTAGGGAATTGTAGCACTTTCAGGAGCAAATTGTGCTAAATTCTCCACAGGGCATCTAGAAGACATTTTGATGAAACCAATTCAAGTATTTTCTTTCTGTTCACCTCTAATTTGGATCCAAAAGCAGTAATCAAGGAAACTTTTGGTTTTTCTACCATGACATAATTCCTGGTCTACTGGGGTACTATACTCCCATGTAACTCTTTTTTTCCAGGCATATGCGTGTTAGTAATCAATAACTTTACTATAAATGCTTTGCCTCAATTCAATAAGGTCTATCAGGTAACATACAAACATTACTCCCAATACCATGCTTTGGAGTCTAGGAGTCTCAGGAACTACATTCCTGAGTTGGGCATGTAGATTAGGGTCCCTGATCTTCTTCACAGGCACATATAAAACATTCTGTGGTAAACTTGGGAAAGAGGGAAGCAGCTGAATTGTATGTGTTCCTTAATCTTTTAATAGGCTAATGAAATTGTTTGGATGCATTTGTTTATTTTATATTTAGTCTTGACTGAGATAAAATATGGACAAATGTATTTATACTCATATCCAATTTTCCCTTTTCTCTTACTGCATCCTCACACTTGGAGTAGTTTTTGGTATAGATGCGCATGCATCTCTTTCACTCCAAAAGTAAAGTTTGATTTGAAATTTTCTCTTCCAATGTGAGTAAATGTTGGACGGTAGGGCAGTGGACTGTGGGAGGCATTTTCTGGCTGTAGCATAAACATATGCTTATTTATTCTAACTTATTTGTTCTGAGATGAATAAAACTACAAGAAGATATAAGTTGCTTTTCTTAAACTGACATCTACTAGGTTGTCTATAATTGAACAAATGGGAAAAAAAGTGCTTGTGAGGATGTAGAGAAATTGTAGTCCTCATACATTGTTAGTGTCCTTGAGCTTCCCTCAGTATTTCTTTACAAAAGGCATTCTGGATGCCCAATTCCCCTTAGATTTCCCCTCATCTCCCCCAAGCACTTTGAGAATATTATTCCAATGGCCTCTTGGCTTCCATTAGTACTTTTGAGACATACTGCTGTTTAATTGTTCTTCCTTTGTAGGTGAGCTGCCTTTTCCCTATCTGTTGCTTTGTTATTGTTATTATTATGTCTTCAATATTATACAGTTACACTAAAGTGGCTGGTTGTTTATTGTGTTTATTTTTCCTGTTTAGGATTCCTGTGCTTTTGTGGATTCTTTTTTTCATCCTCTCTGAAACATTTGTTAGTTGCTGTCCTTTAAATATTGCCTGTCTTCCATTCTCTCTATTCTCTGCTTCTGGAGCTCTATTATGCTATTTGTTCTACTTTCTCATTCTGTCCAACAAACCTGTTAATGTTTCCTAAATCTTTACCTGTGTATGCTGCACTTTCGATAATTTCTTCCTCTACTTTTCCAGCTAATACTTCTCTTTGATCTCTTTAGACATTTTGTGCAATTAATTTATGGACCCTGTTATAGAAGCCCAATAATTAAACTCCATAGCTATTTAAATTTCTTGGTATTGTATATAATTTCTGATGATTTTTAATACAGATTTTTTCTTTTTTTTAAGATTTATTTATTTATTTATACAAGCACTGGGTACAGTCAGAAGCGCGGGAGGGTGAGAGAATTCACCAGAGCCAGAGCGGAGAGCAGAACAGGCAGACTGTGGAAGTACACTGCTGAGGGGAGCAGGTGGCGGCAGGAGAGGTCTGCGCGCTATGTGGGACCCTCTCCAGCGGCTGGGGATCAAAGCGGCGCTGCAGAGGCTGCGGGCAGCTTCGCAACCCGGTGCTCAACCGCTGCGCCACCAGGGAGGTCCACAGAACTTTTCTTTTCATGTGTGTGTTTGGTTGATCTTACTTTGTGGAAAACAGACTTTCATTGAGATTTTTGTTTGTTTCAGAGAGGATTTGCACTGAGTTCGCTGAAGGCACTGCTACTCTGGGATAGCTCTAGCTCCTGTGGGTCCTAGGCTTCACCAAAGTGCTTCAGAGCAAAAGGCCATTTTCCAGCTCAGGGAGTTTTGTTTCATTTTGTTTTCTTCTTACAGATATCTTTACAATCTGTCAGTCCTGCAGTGCCAATATATTAAAATAGAATTTGGAGCAAGAGGAGTCACACAGGGTTCCTGTCTTCTATATTGCTGATGATAGAGCTCTGCTTTATTTCAGTTTACTGTATGTTATGCCAAATTTATTTAGTAAAGGGCCAGGCACTAAATAATGGGAAAAACTAGATCCTTTAACTCATCTCCATACCCAAAATTATTTTAATAACCTGGAAAATGTTCTTGTATAAAGTGACCAATATTAAACTAATTTTTCTATGAATATTTCATTGTAGTCACAGAACTGAGCCTGGAATCATTTTTTTTTTTTTTAAGATTTATTTATTTATTTATTTATACAAGCACTGGGTACAGTCAGAAGCGCGGGAGGGTGAGAGAATTCACCAGAGCCAGAGCGGGGAGCAGAACAGGCAGAAGGACCGAAGTACACTGCTGAGGGGAGCAGTGGGCGGCAGGAGAGGTCTGCGCGCCATGTGGGACCCTCCTCTGGTGGCCGGGGAGCAGCCGGGGATCGAACCAGCGCTGTAGAGGCTGCGGGCAGCTTCGCAACCCAGCGCTCAACCGCTGCGCCACCGGGGAGGCCCTGGAATCATTTCTTAACAAAGGAATTGAAGTGTGCCTTTGAGATATATCTCATTGGGTTGATAGTACTCTCCTTTATTTGTGTAAGGATACATGTATCCTTGTGTAAAGGATACATTTAAAAAGGGTGTAGGGCCTCGTCTCAGCACTATCACCACTGTGTCCTGAATTCAATCCCTGGCCAGGGAGCTAACCCACATGGCACAGCAGACCTCTCCTGTCTCACCCACTGCTCCCCTCAGCAGTGTATTTCAGTCAGTCCTCCTGTTCTGCTCCTTACTCTGCCTCTGGTGAATCCTCTCACCTCGCATACCTTTGACCTACACCGGGTTTGTCTGCGCAAATAAAAACGTAAAAATAAATAAAAGTAAAAAGAGGGTTAAAAATCTTCACTTGAATATAGATATAAAATCGAAACTGTCAGTGATTTAGTTCATTAACTAATGAAGGAAGATGTAAGCTGATGTGATCTCTTTGAGAGATAACTAGAGAATCTGAAAAACCCACTAACCTGTTTTCGTTTGTCACCATGACTCCGAATCATTCTTTAACACAAATGGTCCTGCCCAGTCTGATGTAGTCACTTACTCCCCTTCAGATACCACAGGTGGTTTCACAGTAACTTCTCATACTCCCTGCAGATGGGAATCCAAAAAAAAGAAAAATTGTCAAGGGAGAATGGAGCCTCTCCAACCCTAATAGAGAGGGGGTACAGAACCTGTTTCTATGCAATTTTTCTGGAAATAGGTTACTGTTCTGGGGAAATGACTGTATGAATGTAAAGTAGCTTGGATACCAGGACAATTCTCTCTTAATGTCATCTTTAATAATTAGGAGGTCTATTGATGCATCATTTTTCACATAAATTCATCTGGATATATGTCAGTATCAGTCTTCAGTATCCTCTCTTCTCAACTAAGTTGGATTTCCCATGAGAATAAGGTGCTTATATAAATTTGTGTTCACATCTCAGTGAAGTCTTTCATCATTAACAAGGATTTAAATATATGCTCTTCAGAGACCACAGTCAATGGGGAGGAATTTATTAGGCTATTAAAAAATCTCATTGATGTTTATCTCGTTGTTTTAAAAATATTTTTAAGGAAGCAAATCTCAGGATGTTAATTGCTCATTCACATGATACCTTATAGTCCTCTTATTTTTTTTAAAGAAGGTTTTTTTAAAAAGATGTATTAATTTATGGAAACAAGAACTGGGGTACAGGCCAGAGGTGTGGGGTGTGAGAGGATTCACCAGAGACAGAGTGGAAAATAGAACAGGCGGATTGACTGAAATATACTGCTGAGGGGAGCGGCAGGCGAGTCAGGAGAGGTCTGCTGCGCCACGTGGGTAGCTCCCTGGCCAGGGATCAAACTTATGCTGCAGTGGCTGTGGAAACTTCATAGGTTGTGTCTTAACCCCTTGCGCCACCAGGGAGGCCCCTATATTCCTCTTATTTATATCTCTTCTAACATCATCACTAAACTTGTTTTCCTTTTCTGGTCTCTTTTTTCCCCTTTCTCCTTTATCGCCCTCATTCTCATTGTCAGCATTCCATTTTCTCAGAAATGCCCTCTAATGAAAAGACCTTTATATTTTACTCCAAATAACTTAGTCCATAGTCCCCTAGAGATTTCTCCCATGTTCTCCACAGTTGAAATTTAGCAGTTCTATAAACCCACAAAAGAACTCTTGGGAGCCTCTTTCTCTGTCATTTTATATATTTTTTTTTTATTTTTAATTGTGTTTTTTTTAGGTAAGATTAACTTACAACACTCGATAAGTTTCAGGGGTACAGGTTACGCCTGTTAATATTATGTTACCACACCACATCTACCAGCAAATAACCTGTCACACTCCACCATAGTCCACTGGGTCCCTGACCTGTTTGGTTCAATACACCCTGCTCTCCTTCTATGGTAGCCTCAGTTCTGCAGTTATTTTTCCAGGGTTTATTTCGACTTAATGTAGTTTAGTTTGTTTTATGTCTTTATATTTCACATGTGTGAAATCACATAGTATTTGTCCTTCTTCTGACTTATCTTATACAGCCCTTTTAGTTCTGTCCATGTTGTCACAAATGGCAAGATTTCTTTTTTTTAATAGCTAATAGTGTTTCATTTTGCATATATTCTACATCTTTTTATTCCAATCATCTGTCTTATGTAGTTTCTACAACTTGTAAGTGCTGCCATGAACATATACATGAATCCCTGCCTTTGAGTTAGTGTTTTTGCATTCTTAGGATAGATACATGGAAGTGAATCTGCTGCATCAAATGGTAGATGTATTTTTAATATTTTGAGAAACCTCCATCCTGTTTTGTATGAGGGCTGAACTAGTCTGTAATCCTACCAACAATGTAAGAGGGTTCATTTTTCTCCACATCCTCACCAACACTGGTTGTTTCTGAACTTTCTGAGATGAGCTGTTCCTGCATGGACAGATTGATACCTCATCTTCATTTCCATTTCCCTGATGATAACTGATGAAAAACAATTTTGAATGTTCCTGTTGGCTGTATGTCTTATTTCATATTTCTCACTTCTTGTTGAGTTAAGCCATTGTGGCAGAGTGTTTCCCTTATGTTTTCATCTATGTATTTTGTTATGTCAGGTGTTAGCTTTAGGTTTTTAATCCATTTTGAATTAAATTTTGGATATGGTTGTGAGAAGTTTATTTTTATTCTTTTACACAAGACTGTTCAGTTTTTTTAACTTCATTTGTTGAAAAGAGTTTCCTTTCCTGTTGTATAGTCTTGACTCCTTTGTAGTAGATTAACTATGCATATAAGTGTGAGTTTATTTCCAGACTCTCATTTATATTCTCTCAAGCTGTGTGTCTATTTTTATTCAAATGCTATAGATTTTTGATTACTATACATTTGTAGTATGATTTGAAGTCTAGGAGGGTGAGATCATTGTTTTACTTATTTTCTCTCAGTCTGCTTTCACTATTCAGGGTCTTTTGTGGTTCTACGTAAATTTTAGTAATGTTTGCTCTATTTTGCTAACCACCGCAGCATGAGTTCAATCCCCTGCCAGGGAGCTACCCACATGGCACAGCAGATCACTCCTGTCTTGGCTGCTGCTCTGCTCAGCAGTGTATTTCAGTAGATCTGCCTGTTCTGCTCCCGCTCTGTCTCTGGTGAATCCTCTCACCCCGCACATCTCTGGCCAATACCCCAGTTCTTGAGTGCATAAATAAATAAAAACTTAAGAAAAAGAAACGTTGAAAAGGATTACATTGAATTTGTATATTACAGGTAAGATCGCAATTTTAGCAATGTTAATTCTTCCAATCCATTAATCTGGAATATTGTTCTACTTCTTTGTGTTTTCTATAGCAACTAAGGTTGTCTTTTAGTGTTCATATTATAGGTCTATTTGTAACAAGGTGGTCCCCAGGAAAGAAGGAGGTTCCAGGTTTCCTGCCCCACCCAAAAGGAGGGTGGAGCTGAGCAGGGACAGAAGAAGTGTCAGAGGAGACTGAGGAAGGAAGGAAGCAGGATGGAGAGCCAGAAGGAGACCTGGAGGAGGCACATGGAGTCGAGAGACACGTGAAGAAACTGCACTTGCCTTTTGGTCATGGACTGGTTGAAACAGATATGGGTGAGACTCGTGGGGAGGTGACAATGGTGTTTTTTGTCTTGATATTGATTTTGCTCTTTTCCTCCCAGACTTGTCTGGTTGTTTCTGATCCTTTTCTGTGGGTCCCCACTAGAAGATCCTTTAGAATTGTGGCAGGCTTTGGGGCCTTGTTCTGGGCCAATCCTACTTGGGTGGAATTTTACCCACGAGGAGATGGGTAACTTTGGGTGCATGATTTAGAAACTATGTTCTTTGCCTTTCCTGTATTGTTTACTAATTATATTAAAGTTCCTTTTCATTAAAGTTTCATATATTTTGTGTTGATGCAGCAAATGGCAGAACCTATTTAGAGCAGGCAGGTTTGCAGAGTCTGGGGTGCCCGTCTCTCTGCCCTGTAACATTTCCATTCCTTTGTTAAGTTTATTCCTAAGTATTTAATTGTTTTTGATTCAATTTTATTTTATTTATTTTTAAGATTTATTTTTATTTATTTATGCATCCAAGAAGTGGGGTGTAGGTCAGAGGTGTAGGGGGTGAGAGGATTCACCAGAGACAGAGAGGGGAACAGAACAGGCAGATCTACTGAAATACACTGCTGAGGGGAACAGTGGGTGAGACAGCAAAGGTCTGCTGTGCCATGTGGGTTAGCTCCCTGGCCTGGGCTCAAACTCGAGCAGCAGTTCCTGGTGATAGTTTGATAGTGCTGAGACTTTAACCCTTGAGCCACCAGGGAGGCCCTGTTTGTGATTCAATTTTAAATTGCACTATTTTCTTTATTTTTGTCTCTTCTAGTTTGTTGTTAGAATATAGGAGGGGCCTCCCCAGTGGCGCAAGTGTTAAAGAAAGCCAGCATTATTAAGCTATTGCCAGCCATTGCAGCATGTGTTGGATACCTGGCCAGCCACAGAGCAACCCTCATGGCACAGCAGACCTCTCCTGCCTGGCCTGCTGCTCCCCTCAATAGTGTATAACAGTGGAGCTGCCTGTTCTTCTCCCCACTCTCTCTAGTGAATCCTCTTACCGCCTGCATCTCTGGCTTACACCCTAGGTCTTGTATACACAAATAAATAAATATTTAAAAAAAAGAATATAGGAACACAACAGATTTTTATATATTGATATTCTGGCTTACCACTTTGCTGTACAGGTTTATTACTCAATAGTAAATACTGGGGCCTCCCCGGTGGCGCAGCGGTTGAGCGCTGGGTTGCGAAGCTGCCCGCGGCCTCCGCGGCGCTGGTTCGATCCCCGGCTGCTCCCTGGCCACCAGAGGAGGGTCCCACATGGCGCGCAGACCTCTCCTGCCGCCCTCTGCTCCCCTCAGCAGTGTACTTCGGTCCTTCTGCCTGCTCTGCTCCCCGCTCTGGCTCTGGTGAATTCTCTAACCCTCCTGTGCTTCTGACTGTACCCAGTGCATGTATAAAAACAAAACAAACAAACAAATAAATAAATAAATAAAAACATGCCTCTATTAAAAAAATAAATAAATGAAATAAAAAAAATAGTAAATACTGGGGTGTAGGCCAGAGGTGCAGGGGGTGAGAGGATTCAACAGAGTCAGAGTGGGGAGCAGAACAGACAGATGTACTGAAATACACTGCTGGGAGCAGCAGGTGAGTTAAGAGAGGTCTGCTGCACCATGTGGGTAGCTCCCTGGCCAGAGATTGAGTTAGAGCTGCAGTGCCTGGTGATAGCTTGATAGTGCTGAGACTTTAACCCCTAAGCCACCTGTTTTTGATTCAATTTTAAGTGGCACCATTTTCTTTATTTGTGTCTCTTCTAGTTTGTTGTTAGAATATAGGAACACAACCGATTTTTATATATTGATATTCTAACTTGCCACTTCACTGTACAGATTTATTACTTCAGTAATAAACACTGGGGTGTAGGCCAGAGGTGCAGGGACTGAGAGGATTCAACAGAGACAGAGTGGGAAGTATAACAGGCAGACCTGCTGAAATACCCTGCTGAGTGTAGCAGTGGGCGAGACAGGAGAGGTCTGCTGTGCCATGTGTGTTAGCTCCCTGGCCAGGGAAATGAACTCACGTTGCAGTGGCTGGTGATAGCTTGATAGTGCTGTGTCTTTAATCCCTGTGCCACCAGGGAGACCCTCATCACTGAATATTTGTTAGCCCTGGGTTTGTTGTAAATGACATTTCTAATGTTAAGGTTGTATTTTTCCATTTTTTGAAAATTTTTATCATGGATGTTGAATCTTGTTAAATGCATTTTCTGCATCAACTGATAAGAGTTTTATTTTTCCTCTTGATGATGTGGTGAGTTTCATTGATTAATTTGGGTATGCTAAACGATCCTTGCATCCCTGGAATAAATCCCACTTGGTCATGACATATTATTCTTTTTATGTATTACTGAATTCAGTTTGCTAATATTTTATTGAAGAGTTTTGCATCTGTGTTCATCAGTGTTATTGGTCTGTAGTTTTCTTTGTTGTGCAATGTATTTGCTTTTCATATCAGAGTGATGTATCTTTATGTTGCTTTTCCAAATGGAATCAGATATTTCTCCAAATGGCTTTTCATTTTTTTCCCCATCTTGTTTCTCTCTCACTCCTTGTTCCTTTACACAGTACTATCTTTGAGGTCACTATTTGAATTCCCCATTTGGTCTGTTCTTGTTCCATAGTTTTTCTGGCACTCTTGATGTTATTTATTGAGCTTTCCACATCCTGAATCTGTTATTTTCTGATTTGAGGCTTCAAGTTCTACTTTCTGATTATTAGTTTTATATATCTGAACACATTTATTTGTATTTCTGTGCTTTCTCCTATCTCTTTGATTAGTTTTTTCTGAGTATACTTGTAACAATGAAAAAAATCACTTTGCATTTTCTTTATCTCTTTGATTTTCTTTATTATAGCAATGTTAAACTCTGTCTGATCGGGAGATACAAGCTTCCATGTACTTGTGGTTGGATTCTGGAAAGTCATTCTCTCCTTTTATTCCCTTAAGGCCTCAGGGTGCCATGTCATAATTTTTTTTGTCTGCTCATTTTGCTATTTTTAAAAAATATCTGTAGTGGTAACTTAAAGAGCTAAGCTACTTTTACTTTCCCCACAGATTTCTTTAGGTACTTAGACTTGGTTTTGTATTTACTGAGTCAGAAAGATGTAGGAGGGACATGGAGAAGTCCAGCTATGGTGTGAATGTGCTGGAGAGCGTGGAGGACCGGCTCGTGTTTGGGACCTCATCCTTTGGGTTCTGGCCCTGAGACCCTGCAGTCTCTGCTCTGTTAATTGCTTCTCACGAGGTCTGTGTCCATCCTAAGGTCTGTGGGGGAGGGAGTGTTATCCAGAGAACCATCTGTGTACTCCTTAACAGATACCTGTCCTGTGTGGAGCACCACAGCTCTTTCACACATTTCCCTTGGTCAGGGGTGTTGTTTATATTCTGCTATCTCTAGCCCCTATCCTGAACTGCAGGCTCCAGACACTACTCTTCACCTACTTCAAGTTCAAAAAACCCTCGGATAGCCAAGGGTTTTTCTAAAGTTTTCTTCAATCCACAGACTCTGAATGTAGAGACCCTCTAGTTAACCATTAGATATTCCTTGCAGGAGTGAAACAAGGAACTCACCTCTCACCATCTTTGTGATAACCCTTTGGGAGCCTCTCTTTTTGCGGTCAGTATGTTCTAACTGATATCCATCATCTCCATTATGTGAGAGGTATATTTTGTGAAATTTTTGAAAGTTTCTGATTATTTTGGCATCCAGAAACTACGGTTTCTCTTTAGCCTTTAAACTTCACATTTTCTCTTATGGAAAATAGAGATGTTAATGGGATGTTAATAGATTCATGTTTTGCTTTTCTTACTTTACCATGTTTGTCATTTGACTGGAAAATATTTATTGAGAATTAACTGTGAAGATACTTGGCATATAAGATGGTTACAATTCTACCCCTGGTCCAGTTGGGGCTTTAAATATATATCCAAATGTAACATGGTGAGAATTACTAACAGAGTTAGAAGAAAGTCTAATGAGAACACCAAAGTGGACTACTGTTGGTATACTTACAATGAGAGGGACCAAAGGATGGAAGAATATGTCACATATTTACCCCACAATATGTGTGAACAATATATTGAGAGAATAATGAGGGTTTTCCAGGCAAGGCAAACAGATCAGAGTGCATACTAGGAGGATAAAAGAAGAAAGTGAGACGTTAGGGTGAATGTAGTACCATGGCATTTTGAGAAAACTACACTTAGGTATAGTATAGGGTCTTTTAGGGCAGAAGGTGGAAACAGGGTCCAGAGGGGGGAAAAACATATATGATGTTACTACATTTCCATTTATTCTGTAGGTCATAAAAAAATATTGAAGACAAAGTCTCAATTAGCTTGAGGTCAGAAAGCAGTTTGAAGGTCTACTGGAGGAATGAGATTGTTGGCATAGGCAAACCAATAAAATGAATAGAGCAATAGATTTACAGTCATTACTACAAATGTGAACATATGTGATATAACCTGAGATGTTAAGTCATTTGCTTAATCATGTAAATTGAATGGCTTCAGGGGGGAACTATGAGCCTTAAAAGGGTAGGACAAATTTTCCATCAATACCACTTAAACAGAACAACTGGTATTTCACACAAATACCAGATCAACAAATCCATATTTTGACAAATTCACTATTGACAATTATAGGCTGTGTAGGACAAATGAGCACACATCCTGTGGATAGAACAAGAATGGAATTGCTACTGACAGATCCTAGGAAAACAAGTAAGATTCAATCTTCTCTTTCAGTAGCATCTGGTAGAAACAGACACAAAATTAATGTATAAATAAAACTGATGAGTTCAGTGAAAGAGACAGAGACTTAACCAGGGTATATGGAAGCCTTAAGGGGAATACCCAGTCCAATACCAATTTGAGGAAGACAGTAGCAGGGTAGAGACCAGGAAATTACATGTAGGTCTTGAGTCTTTGAAAATACCTTGAGTGTTTAATTATGAGTAGTATTTAGCCAGATGCAAGGGTCTGTGAAAGAATTGCAAGGAGAGAAAATGGCAGGAGTGGGAGCAAAAGTATGGAAATAAGTAGGTTAGTGAATGTCAAGAGCTTCTCATACTTCAGTGTTTTAGAGTCTAAAATGTTCAGAGAGGGGTGGTAAGTGCGCTGGAGCAGGCCTCAGGAAGTCCAGAATGTTGTGTAGGCTGGAGAGCCTGGGTTAAACCTGCAGATGGTGAGAGAAAGCTGCTGTCTTCATTTAATCAAGGGACCAAAATGTCATCCTAACAGTTGTGTGGACATCTGATGGGAGAGCATCCTGGATAAGAGGAGCAGTTCTCACAGCAGGTAGGTTGAGAAGAAGTGAAGGTCTACATCAGGACAAGAGCAAGTGGGCAAGAGAAGAGATAGGACAGAATCAAGATGCATATCAGGGTTGTGGACCAGATGGTCATTTGAGACTTTGGTGCTTTTGACCAAGAGGGAAATAAATATAAAAGAATATAGGAAGTTGGAAAAAAGATGAATTTAACTTTAGACATAATAAACTTGAGATCCTTAAACATATCAAGAGAGAAAACTAGGCCAGAAATTTAGGTTCAGTTTCAGGTGATGACGATAGAGAAGATGTGGTCTTTATTGAGCACTTCCTCTGATAGGCGATATATTAACTTTTCCACATTCGTCAGGTTGTTCATTCTTGCTCTATTTTTGTCTTCTTTGAAACTCTTATGACTGTTGCTATTAAATGATTCATTTGCTCATTTGTTTGGTGTCTGTCCCACACTATGAGTGTCACAAGAATGAAGATTTTTATGTTTTGGTTATCACTATTTCAGTGAAAATTTGACGAATACATGAGGGGCTCTTTATAATGACTGTGACAGTTAGGAATAATAGTTTTTTTCCATGTTATGGATGCGAAAACAACCTTGAATAATTACATATATTGTCACAGGTCACATGTCTAGTTGGTAGAAGTGCCAGGATTTAAACCCAAGTCTCCATGATTCCAGAAACTAGACTCTATGGCACTCTGCACACCACGATTAGCATAAATGACTATGGAAACAACAATCCTATTTCCCACAAAAAACATGTAGAGTGAAAACAAGTACAAAGAGGAAATTCTCATTAACCTCAACCATTCTGGACAGAAAAAGAATCTTGAAAGGAGAAAAAGAGAATACCAGAGAAGTAAGAGGAAATTAGGAAACGAACTGTAATCTAGAAACTGACAGAGAGCCTGCCCAAATAAGGCAGAAGTCAGCAGATCCAAACTTGACTAATGGGTCAAGTTCAGGAAAGTGTAAATTGGCATCTTCATGGCGGAACTGTGGCCTTGAGGGATCACATGTAAGTTCACTTTATAACAATAGAGATCATGATGACAGAAATCACCAGTTGCCATTAGTTGTCTATAAGAGCAAAGTGACAAGATATCAGTGAGGAGAGGTTATTAGAGGTTAATTCTTTGGCTTGCACTTGATACAAAATGAGAGAGAGTGTGTGTGTGTGTGTGCGTGTGCGTGTGCACATGCGTTCAGACACGTGTTGCTTTATATGAAGGCTGTGCATATGTGGGAGTATGTGTATGTGGGGCTACAGTAAGTTTAGGGGGAGTTATTAAAAAGGGGGGATGGATGTGCGGTTATGCATGTGTATGCAGTGTCTGTCCTTAACAAGTGAATGAATCAGTAAAATTTATAAGCCAATTTTGTAAGTTGTAGAATATAAATGTAAAATGCAATTCTTCTCTGCTTCAGGCAGTCTTGGGATGAGCATTCTTTCAAAATCCCCACTTGTTTCTGCACTGGCAAAGGTACTCACCGTGGCAATAACCCCCATCACTCCCCATTTCACAGGGAACTGTGGTTTCTGCCATCCCTTGCTGCTTAGAAGGAGTCATAGGGAGAGAATCCCCACTTTTCATAAGGAGAGAGAGTACTCTGCATTTAGAGAGAGTATATTATTTATCTGCAAGTTTTGAGCAAATTGCATACACCAGGAGTAGACTGAGAGGAGGCAGGAGAGAAGGTCTACTACTTCTTGGTGACTCTATCTCTGGGGCAGACACTGGTGGTTTTCCCACTCAGGGAAAAGAGAAAACAGGGATTGTGCTGCACCCCATTCTGGGGCAGGCCTGACTGTAAGCAGTAGGGCTGGGTGCCTGTCCACCAGTGCTTGTGGTCCCAAGGCATTGGAAGTAGAGCATAAGTAGAGGGTGTGTCCTCCAGGTGCAGGGCCCTGGGGTGAGGCTGCAGAGCTCTGCTCCCAAACAGGCTACCCAAGGGTTGAGTGAAGCTTTGGTTTTCCTCTTTCCTGATCTTTGCAAATGTGGCCATTATTGAATTAAAAAAGGCAAATATTCCCTAAGACTGACACAAACTCAGGTGCTTCCTCCCCTCCTTCTCTGCATATCCTCTCCCTCCTTGGAGGGCTCCCCTTTCCGTTTTCTTGTAACACTATCTGAAAAGAATCATGACATCATTTATTATATATTTTCATTCCTGGAATCTGAGAAAGGAAAATTCCCTTGCTTACATATTTAAGGAATGCCTGAAAATGTGCTTCTATGTCCATTGTTTATATGGGATATTATATCCTTCTGTGCATGCCAATTAAATATTCAAAGACTTTCCCAGGCTGATTATAAGTATCCCAAATACTTTAAAGAATACAAGTCCACCATCACATGTATCCACAACTCTAGACTGGAGGGTGTGGGCAACTCTGAAAACTTTGCTTTTGGTAAATTGAGTAAGACTTTTAGTAGTGTTTTTCCCACTTAGTATGGATATTTACATTTCACTGTATGGAACTTTAATAGAATTGAGTCTTCTCCGGGGAGGAGCGGGGGGGCACACTATGCAGTGTGCTCTCACTTACTTTTCTAAAAATACAACAAAATCTGAAGTGTGGCCTGCATGAGCTGTGGTTCAGGAACTGTGATCCAGTATCAGTATCTCCTTTAGTACGCAGTTTGCTTCAGGCAATATATAACCTATTGTCATTTAATTAAAATGTAAATTCTCTGGGAATGTAATTGAATGGATATATAAGCCACCCCATTTCTTCTGTATTTTAATAAAAGCCCCCAAAGTGGTTATATACTGCTCATTTATTTCCACTTATTTTGGAATATTTGGTGACTGTGGAATTTCAATATTTAAATTGTAAATCTTTACCAACTAATTCCTAGTAGTGAACTTATTAGAGCATTGCGAAGCTAGCGATCTTATATATAAATACTATAATAAAGAGAGAGACTATGTAATGTGCCTGATGGCCATTTATATTCTTACAATTAATGAAAAGAATCTAGTATAAATTGGGAAGAAATATAATTCTCTACTAAATGAGGTTGATTTGAGCTGATAACACCAGATAAATAAACTGAGGAACCGGAGTAAGGAAAGTGTCCTTCACCCTTTAACTTAGCTGTTGACCCAGAGGATGGCTCATTAGTTCTTGTACCAACTTTTCCTTTATTTTTCAATTCCTTTTCTCTTCCCCCTCCTTCTGAAATTCAATGCCTTGAAGCCACTGCTTATGATCTTTATTGTATTTTTTTACTTAAGATTTCTATTATCTTTATTGGCAATCATCCCTTTGTCAGTTCCCATGTGAAACTTACACAATGTATCTGAGCTCAATGGCTGGCTGTCCTGGAGATAAGAATTAACAGCTATTGGGACTTTGTTAGGCACATGATAACTTATACTGGTTAATCTATGAAACCCACTACTTAGAAGAGCCATTGAGGTTAATACAATTAACTCTGAGAAAGACATAATGGCCATAATTATAAACATTACTGAAGTGGGTAGAGCTTAATATCATTAATGCAACTATATTTGGGTGAACCTCAACTTACAGAGAGTGACAGTTCACAAAACATCAGAGGGCTATTGCTGGGCAGGGTGGAGAATGATGCAAATTTTGAACTTCACAGAGGACTTCACAATACAATTTGGTGCTTCCTATAAATGCATAACATTATAATGTGGAGGTGAGTTAGAGTTGAATGCCATCTTCTAGGAGACAGATGCCTGGAGATGCTTATAGTAGACCTATTACAGAAATGAAGTCAGTGGTGGAGCCAGAATTAAAACTTAGGGCATCTGAGGATCCTGGATCTGCTTTCACCCATTTTGCCATAAAGGGGATAAATTGAGTCACCAGTGCCCACTCTGGGGGAGGGGCCCTAAAATAATTTCTTCTGACTGTGCTACATCTTATCTTGCCACATTGTGGGTGACAGAGCCTGTCCTCATTATCTTATGCCCAACCATGAGCCCTTGTGTAGGAGAAGTGAGAAAAATGAAGTCTGTGGTGTGATTTTGATTGTCATGTGGGAAGAGGATGTAAGCGGCTCTCTTCTTGTGGACTGGGGATCTGAGTGAGCAGGCCTTTCAGGATGGATCCCGGGCACAGCACTCTTGTCGCTGCCTGACAGCTGAGCGTGTACCTCCTACTTCCTTGGCCACGAGTACACATTTTTAATAAGACATCAGTTGAGCAGCAGAATATTGGATATGGCTTAGTTGCATTCTGCTTCCCATAGCTCTACCTCCTCATTGTTAAAGAAAATGTTTCTACTTTTGGGATCACAAGGTAGCTTTCTTTGAGAGGTTATCTCCAAATTTTACAAAGCAATTCTTATGGAAACACAAGCCTATTACCAGCTAGTATTGCAAAATCAGTTCTTATTCCCCCTCAAATCCAAATCATATTGACTGTAAGCCTTTGTCTTAACGAGGCTCTCCCTCTTGGGTAACTTACAAATGTTTTCTCACTGGAAGAAAATATGCAGTAACAATAACCTTTTAGAGAGGAAGAAATGAGAGAGTTTGGCCTTGTTTTCCTGAGGGAGACCCTTTCTCTAGTGTGGTTGCCACTTGATGGTGTTGCCAAGACATGAAGGGACTCAATCAGAGCGACCCCCATCTTCAGAAATCCCAACATATCAAAGCACACCCCAGCCTTACCTATTAACCCAGAGAAGGAGGAAACTGCTTCTGCTCTCAAGCTTAGTCTCATCCACAGTTGTCGCACATTGAAGCAGGCCCCACTTCCAACATATACTATTACTTTCCACCCATGCAGAAATGTTTCCCCCGGGTCATGCCACGGGGCCTGCGCACTGGTCCAGGAGGGCTCACAGAACCTGCTTTGCCAGAAGCTCTGTCCATCAACACCGACCTGATGTTAAGCTAAATCCCAGTCGCCAGGTAGCCCCATTTTACATCTGTTGGCCTTATTTAGGGTACAACCAGGCCAGCAGAGTTCTCTAGTAATTTAGAACCTCAAAGCTTTGATTCTTTTCCTTCTGGATTGCTCTTTGGCCCTCTGTATGCAACTACTAGTGCAAATAGATGTAGAGGAGAGGCACATGTATATCTTGGCCCACCTGCGGCAGCTATGTCTCTCAAATTGCATGCCCACAAGGACATTATGTGCTTTTTTTCATATGACATATTTAAAAGGACTGACTACCTGATGACTTTTTTTTCCTGAATAAAAATGACTTCTGTTATGTTGCTAGAAGTAGACATGATGAATTCTGTTGAATGTCAGTTTTCTTTAAAAAAAAAATAAACAAATTTACCCCACCAAAGAGTACTAATATAATGTAGTTTCCTCAATAGAAACATTGTTGTTGAGGAAGAAAATATGATTTCTGATAAAAGTGATGTTTCAGATGTAAGAAAATAATAAACAACATAGACATTCTGACTGTATTGGGGTCTAAGTGAAAATCTGTGGACTCTAATATAGCCAAGAAACATTAGTGTTATGTAAGAAAATGTCCTCCTCAAGTCATGAAGTGCCAGAAGGGTGCTGTCCTGCTGGACAATGAAGAGAGAGTCATGGAGGTACCTGTCAAGACTCATGGAGGTACCTGTCAAGACTCAAGTGGACTGGAGCAATGAAAAACTCTATACCTTTTCTTTAGACAAATTTAGCAAATTTGTACCCATGGCAGCTTAGTTAAGGTGGAATCATGTCTAAAACAAAGCTACATTCTAAGATCAGCACATAAGGCTAACATTATGTGCAATGATTATCTTGAAAAATCCCACAGTCTACCCATAGTTTCATAATGTAGTATTCTTGAGGATAGTCCCAGGACAGCATCATATTTACATATAGTTCTCCTATTCTTGGATATATGCATTAATTGGTGGAGCAGGTGGAATCACCCATAAAATTCTAATGCTGTCTGTGCTTCAACTGCACATAACTCAAATTCATCAGTTAAATATGCATATGATGTGACTACGCTATGAGTATTAAGGGTGGCTTCTACATGGGAGGTCTTGAAAATATAAGAAAAAGTAAATATTGTCTAGGAGGTGCAAAAGAAACAAACACATATTTCTGGAACAATTTTGATATGCCAGAAAACGTTTTCTAGTGTTCACAATAATCTCTGAGTCTGAGGTGAAATGAAGGGTGCTGAAGAGATTGACACTTTCTAAGGTATTTCTCAATCTGACTTCTGGGATGTCACATCAATTGTTCTATTGTGCCCAACCTTCTTTGCTCCTTCTTCTTCATCTCCACAACTTTGAAATGGTAGGACTCACAGGGCTTAGTCTTTGGATCTCTTCTTTCCTAAGCTTATGCTCACTTGGCGATCTCTGTCATTCCCATGCTTTTATATACTGTGTATACCAATATTTCTGCATTTATATCTACAGCTCAGGACTCCTTCTGGAGCTCCAGACCTTAGTTATCTACCTTTTCTTTCTTTCTTTCTTTCTTTCTTTCTTTCTTTCTTTCTTTCTTTCTTTCTTTCTTTCTTTCTTTCTTTCTTTCTTTCTTTCTTTCTTTCTTTCTTTCTTTCTTTCTTTCTTCTCTCTCTCTCTCTCTCTCTCTCTCTCTCTCTCTCTCTCTCTCTCTCTTTCTTTCTTTCTTTCTTTCTTTCTTTCTTTCTTTCTTTCTTTCTTTCTTTCTTTCTTTCTTTCTTTCTTAGATTTATTTATTTATTTATACAAGCACTGGGTACAGTCAGAAGCGCAGGAGGGTGAGAGAATTCACCAGAGCCAGAGCGGGGAACAGAACAGGAAGACTGACAAAATACACTGCTGAGGGGAGCAGCGGGCAGCAGGAGAGGTCTGTCGCACCATGTGGGGCCCTTGCCCAGCAGCCAGGGATCGAACCAGCACTGCAGAGGCTGCCGGCAGCCTCGCAGCCCAGCGCTCAATCACTGTGCCACCAGGGAAGGCCTAAAACTGAATTCTTGATTCCTCACTTCATCATAATTGCTCTTCTCTAGTAGCTCCTATCTCTGTCAATGGTATTCCACTTATACAATTACCAAGACATTCTTTACTCTTTCTCTCTCTTCCACACTATGTCTAATCTATCAGGAAATCATGTTATCTACATATTCAAAATATATGCACAATCCAGAGCCTCTCATCATCCCTTGTGATCCCACTCTGACCCAGAACTGGCAGCTCTCGCCTGGACCACTGCTCATCTTCCCTAATTGGTCTTTTATCTACACTTGCCTCCCACAGACTATTCTCATCACAATAGTGAGAGATGTCTTTTGAATATGTGAGTCAGGTAATGTATTTCTGTTTTTCAAAGGTTTCTGATGAATTTGCACTGGTTAGAATAAGTAAAATCTCAGAAAAATTTTTGATGGCTTTCACAGTTCTCTGTGATATGATCTCTACCTAATTTTCCACTATATCTCAGGCCTATGTACCCTTTCCAAACCAATCAATCTCAAGTCATTCTGGCCTTTAATAGTTCCTAGAGGACACCAAATTCTTCACTTCATTAGAACATGTTTTAAAATTTATGTTATTATTTATTTTATTTACTATCCCCCTAAGCATAGGACCATCCTTTGCAGTTTTATCCTGTCTGGCTCCAAGCTTACAGAGTTATCCAGAGGGGAGAGTGTCATTAAAAAAGAGAACAAGGTCTTCTCCATATTTTGGATTCTAAGAGTGCTGGATCAAACCTGTGTTGGGAAGAAAGACAAATCATTTAAATCAACTTTGTGATTGAATTTTTAATGTAGGTGGATGCATTCTGATATTGAAAATATCATCTACCAAAATGTTAAGAAATACAAGTGAAAAATATACTATCAAATGGGTGAAGGCAAAGTTTGTAGGGAAATTAAGAAATAGAGAATATAAAATTTTATATTTATGTTTTAATTTTATATTTTCTACAAACTAGCTCCTATAGCTTAAAGACCACTGTTGTACACATCTCAGAACCAATGATGTTGTAAATGTGTGTGTTGGTTTTAATAATATGCCAGTTGATTCTTGTAAGTTTTCTAAGTAATGCATCTCAGGTGGATTACTAGAATATTACACCCCAATTGAACAGTATTATGTATGGGGTGATAAAAAATTATTAAAATGCAAGCAAGAAGATGGAATCCTTGGGGCCTCCCTGGTGGCGCAAGGGGTTAAAACCAACCTGTGAAGCTGTCCACAGCGACTGAAGCAAAAGTTCGATCCCCAGCCAGAGAGCTACCCACATGGGGCAGCAGACCTCTCCTGTCTCGCCAGCTGCTCCCCTCAGCAGTATGTTTCAGTCAGTCTGCCTGTTCTATTCCCCACTCTGTCTCTGGTGATCCCCCTCACCTCTGGCTTGTACCCCAGTTCTTGTATGCATAAATAAATAAATCTTTAAGAAAAAAAGAAGATGGAACTCTTTTTTTTCAAGATTTATTTATTTATTTATTTATATAAGCACTGGGTACAGTCAGAAGAGCAGGAGGGTGAGAGAATTCACCAGAGCCAGAGCGGGGAGCAGAACAGGCAGAAGGACCAAAGTACACTGCTGAGGGGAGCAGTGGGTGGCAGGAGAGGTCTGCGTGCCATGTGGGACCCTTGACTGGCAGCAGGGGATCGAACCGGCGCTGCGAGGCTGCGGGCAGCTTCGCAGCCCAGCGCTCAACTGCTGTGCCATTGGGGAGGCCCAAGAAGATGGAACTCTTAAAATAAACAAATAAAAAAATAAACTCAAAGATATTCTTCAACTGATGAAGATGGATATTTACGATAACAGCAACAATTAAAGAATGGATAATCATATGAAAAGGATCCAAAATAAAGACTAAAATCAATAAAACACGTAATGATGTGCAATACATGTACATAAGGATTAGAAATATAAACACACAAATCAAAACAGTATTTAAAAATGTAATGACATATTAGTAGTCATGCAGTACTAGAATGGATCTATTACCCAAGTCAATAACAAGAAGTAGAAAAAGGGAAGGATAGATGAAATAAAATGCACAAAATTCCTCATGATGAATATTGTCAGACTCAAAAATTACTGAGAATTGGAAATATGTAACTTTATTTTTATTTATTTATTTATTTAAAGATTTATTTATTCATTTATGCAAGAACAGGGGTACATGCCGGATGTGTGCTAGGGTGAGAAGATGCACTGGAGACAGAGCTGGGAACAGAACAGGCAGACTGACAAAAGACACTGCTGAGGGGAGCAGCGGGCGAGACAGGAGAGGTCTGCCGCACCATGTGTGACCCTCGCCGACTGGCCAGGATCGAACCAGCACGGCAGAGGCTGAGGACAGCTTCACAGCACGGTGCTCAACCACCTGCACCACCAGGGGAGGCCCAATATTTAACTTTAAATATATACCATGATATTCTAAAAGATGACTAAGTAGAATAAAAAATATAACTTGCAACTCACTATAAAATAGAAAATAAAGACCTTAATGTATATATAACTGTCAAGAGTTTTTGTAATGTTGAAAGAAAAACTTTCATTTTTTTAAAAACAATGTTTACCTATGTCGGAAAAATGTAGGAAAATGCAAGAGTCTAATTACTTATGTAAGACCTGTAATCATTAATATTTGCTAAAGAAGATTAATTTTTTAAAAGTTTGTGTATGTAATACCCAGAGGGATAAATTATTATTTATTTACTTTTAACTTATAAAATTAAAGTGTGTCCTCTTTTTATATGCTTCTATAGCACTTAGAAAGCATGATGTATATATCAGGATAAAAACAACCAATAATTTACGAACAATTGACATTACACAAAATATCAGATCAAAATTCTATAAAGTTATACAAAAAAAAATGTATTTATTTTGTGCTTTAAATCCCAATTGTGTTAATTGTGTGTGTGTGTGTTTGTGTGTACCTTTGGTTATCACGTAGTACACAGAATTTGAAATGTCCCAATATTAGTTTTCTCCTTTTTCCTTAGCAATGGAATTCCTCAATTTAGCCAGAGAGATGGCCAACTGGAACACTGACTGTATCTTTCCCACCTTACCTTGCATCTAGGTCTAGACATGTGACTGCATTGCAAACTGTCAGATGTAAGTTGAAGTAGTCTGCACAACTCTGTCAGAGTCCTTCAAGGGGCGGGGGGGTCTGCATCTTTCTGTATCATTTCCTTCTTGCTACTGACTGTGTAGTGGATTGGAGAAACAGCTGTGTAGGGATTTTGTCTCATCAATTAAGGATATTCCAGCAACAAGATATATAATCTTGGGAAACTGATGTTACAGGTCTTTGCTCACCTTTGGGAGGGCACTTCTTTACTAGTGATAGAAAACAAAACAAAACAAAACAAAACAAAAACTAAGGGGTTTTATGGAAGGAGTAAGTGGTGATGGAAAGTCAAAGCAATGAGTACAGGCTGTTTTTTCAAGAAGTTTCAGTGTGCAGTCACAAAGCTATGGGGCAGTAGTTTGTGGGAGGATCAAATTTGGAAAGGTTTTTACCTTTTTGGGAGGAACAGAATAGTGCAGAAACTGGAATGTTTATACCTGAGTCCAAGAGAGAAGTACCTGTGGAGAGAAAGAAAAATCAAAGAGATTATTGGTGGGAAAGAGAAAGCTTGGGAAGAAATTGAATGAAAAACACATGGAGAAGTGGTAGTCTCTGATAGCACCAGGGGAAAATGGGGACAGATAAAAACAAATTTCAAAGTGCAGGAAAAGGAAATTTACGGTTAAGTGGCTCCAGTTTTCTGAAAATTAAGAAGCAAACTAAGCCTTAAAAGTGTGGGAAGTAGTCAGTTTGAATAATCCTTGGGGGATTAGAAAAACAATCAGACTGAGGATAAGAAAGGACATTGTTGAGTATTTCTAAGATCTCCTCTGAGATTGGTTGAAAGAATTTATCATCAGTCAATGAGCAAAGCAACATGATCTTCTTCAGCAGTGCTTCACACTTAGAAATTAGAATGAGTTAGAATGAATCACTGGGCTGTTGTAGGACAGACAATTTGCAAGGCTTAAACAGCAGACCATCAAAGGGTTGGTGGAAATGAGTGTGTTGATGACAGTGTGGTTGAAATAATAAACCATGAATCCAGACAACCTAGGAAATCGTAATTGAAATAAGGAATGGAGAGAAAAGGGAGGGAGCACAGGCTTGGCCTTCTGACAGTGAGCCTTGTAGGAGTGAGTGCATCATAATGGTGAAGGGAAGGGGAAACTTGATGGTCCACAGGAGGGACACAGGAAGTCAGAGTTGGAGGAGGCAGGTCTAGGAGTGATTGCAGACAAAGTTAAAGTCTGGGCAGGCTGGGGAGGGAAGGTGAGAGCAAAGGGAATCAAAGGCCCCATGAATCTGAGATACGAAAGGTGTCATCCAACAATAGTTGACATCATACACAGTTTAGGAAGGAAATGGCTTCAAGAAGAAAATTGATTCAGGGATCAACTCCGTTTCAAAGGACCTGATTCTAAACCAAATGACTGAACTATGAAGACACACAGTCAGTAGAATGAAGAGAGTTCAGCTAGCTAAAAAGATAAGTCTTGTATCTCCAGGATTTCTTGTAAATGTAAAACCCGAAAAATATGCACCACTAACTCCTTTAAATAAGTGCTTTTTAGAAAGTTTAGATCACTGTCAGGCCATTATGATATATGCTGCATTATCGTTTTCTCAATAATACGCTTAATGGTTAGGACAGAACCCTGGGAGACCTGTGTGCTATTGATTTTTTATTTTTTTCTTGTTCCAGTAGAGGGCACTCAAAGCTCAAATAAATGCATGCAATTGTTGTTTTATATAATTAAAGCTCACATTTAAATGAAAAAAATTCTGATTTAATAAGTCTTAATTACTAGCTATGCACACACATTTCACTGAAATGAAATGAAATCTTGTGACTCAATGAGGACATGCCTTCCCAGACATGCTTCTTTCATTTTCACTCAACACACCCGAAAGTAGAAAGGAAAGTCTCATGTGGAGAAAGAGGCCCAGCTCTCTAAGTGCATTTTTGCAATGGACACCTGACCCTCAAGCTCCATTTCCATTCCCATAGTTGAGAGTGGTTTAATGTAATCTGGAAATAATCTGGTAAACTACTGGACAAATATCCTTAAGTGAAAAAAGCTGAAAAAGACCTAATAAGACAGAAGTGGTTTTAAGAGAAAAGCCTCCCGCTGGCAAATCTGTGCAAGAAATGAGTGAGATTTTGAAGAGCGGGGTTAAAGTCACTGTGGGCAGCCCACGGGAGGATCTTGGGGAAGTTTCCAGAAGACCTTGCATTTTAGAAAGTTGTGAAAAGGCAAGTATTGTTAGTACTTACAACTGTCTTTCAAGCACAAGATTAACTTTATGTTACTTTGGTTGCCAGTTTGGCAGAATCGCAATGGAAGATGTGAACAGTGGTAACGTGGCTGTCGGCATTTCATCAAAGATTCTCCTGGAGGAGTTGAGCCCTGGTCAAGTGATTGTGCAGCGATTGTCTTCCTCACAAAGAGGCTGTCACGATCCCAACACAGCAGCCTCTCCTGACTCGGAGGACATTCTGGTTGGCTTCATATTTTATGTCAGAATGAGCATTATTTGCAGGAAGTGAATGGGAAACACTCCCAGCATCCTGTAGTGATGGGGATCTATCATTATGATGGAGGGCAGACTGAAAAAGGAGGAGAGGACTCTCCAAAAATGTCTTCTTGGCAGAGTTGATAGCCTGGCATTATAAAGTATATGTTATGACTTTATGATTTATTTATAACAAATTTTTTAAAAGCACTTGTTGCAAGACTCTGAAACTTTGTGATTTAAAAAACTCCCCTGATCTGTCCCCACCCTCACCAGACACACAGCTCTCCCGTGACTCAGACTCTCCCTGCAGTCTCCCCCAGAGCACCTTACTGCCGGGACTCCTCAGTCATGTTGTGGACATGCCAGATCCCTCAGAGTCTAGATGTAAATGCCAGCAGGACAAAGCTTTGAGAAGTTATGTGAAATGGAATTTTTTTTTAAAGTTTCCAGTTTTCCTAATGATGTGACAGTTTGAGATAAAGGATTAAGCATTTTAGGCCCCGAGGGTGTGTACCAGCATCAATAATGAAAATCAATTTTAAGACTGTGGGGTTAAATATAGAATATGCATATATGGCTTGGTTGTAACTGTTGAGCGTGTCTAGCTTGCCATATATTGCTGATAGATCAGGTGGCAGCTGTCTCATTGTTTATTCCTTTTCTTGTTTTCCTGACATTGGTTTGATTTATGGTTATAGGCAATATGTTACAAGGTCAAGCCCAATTTCTAACCCTCTGGATAAAGATTTCCGATTATCTGGCTAAGAAAGCTAAATATTTTATTTAAAATGACATCAAAATCATAACAAGAGCATCGTTCAAATAAAACTGAATGCCAGTGAACTTAAAATTAACCAGGAAATCCCCATGACCGAGTAAAAACCAGTATTCCAGTGAACAAGTCTGTGGTCTACAATTTATGCCCATCACATATTTTCAATGAAATTGTAATTCCTTCTCCAACCCAACCAAATGATATAAAGATTGGCTGTCTCTAGGGATAATTTTTATATCATTTAGGATACATTGTGCTGCAGGTAAAAAAACATATAGCTAAAAATGGCTTTATAAATAAAGGTATGTCCCTTCTTACCCAACAGGAAGTCTGAGCCGTGGGTAGTTCCAGGAAAGGTCACTGGGCAGCTCAGTGATGTCCCTGTCCTGCAATCATCTTGACTTTTCCTTTGTTGGGGTCACAAATGACTGCTCCCAGAAGCACATCTGATTGGCAATCAGAGAAAGGGAAGTAGGTATTCTCATTTCCGTTTTTCAAAAAAAAAATCTATTTTTTTTCTTACTATGTTTGCATTCTTAGCTCATGTGTAGCCCCACACAATTTCCACCACAAATTTACCTGTGCACCATCTCCATAGTCCCTTGTGCTATTCCTGCCCATTTTTCAAGGGGAAGGAAACCTTTTTAGAATTTTCATGCTTCAGTTACTGGTCAGAATTGTGGAATGTGGTCCTCTATTGATGGATCACCAGTGCATCAACAGAATGACCATAATTAGCCTGGATCAATCAAAATTCAAACTCTAATGCAGGAAAGAGTCTCAACCTGCTCTGGGATGAACACAAGTTAGGCATGAACAACCTCAGCATCCACTGAGATGAAGGTGACAGCGTGGGGTTGTGGGGCACCTGCTTCTCATCCTTATCTCTATCAAGCTCTGTGCATATAAACATGTATGCAAGATGCACTCACTCAAATGTCTCAGGGTGACTTGAAAGCACAGTAAATATTCCAAATGTCAAATCTTTTCTCCATTGTTACTCAGCCTTTTGGTTAAGAACACATGTAGTACAAATCTTTCTCTCCATTTCCATTTGGTTGGCACTGTACTCTTTACTCATTTTCAAAATTATTACTTTTAAGGCATGTTTGAAGTTTGTTCAAAGTACTTAAGAGCACATATTAAATTGTTCAAGTGGGATTTCCTAAACCTTTTGAATTTAATAGAATCTTGACCCTTGTAATTAACAACTGAAAAAAAAAACATGATACCCCATGATATAGATTATGGGGGGAAAGTGGTCCATCATTACTGCTAGGTGCGAAAAATTGGGAAGGGGAGAAAAGTTCAGGTCACTTCTAAACTCATCATGGTCAAATTGTAAACTTCAGATATTCAGGTTTTTCTATTTTTTAAATGAAATTTTTATTAAGGTAGCTTTTGTTTATAACACTGTATATATGATTTGGAAATATAAGATAATACACTTTTAATCTCCTTGTGGTAGGATAATTATTTTCCAAAAAGATCTAGAAGCCTCCTTCTGCCAAGCATTTTTTCCTCTTTTTACTCCAAAGAGCTTCTTCAATTTATGATTTATTTATTGAGAACATAGAGTGCCAGGTACTGACTCTATGTCTTATGGTAGGTCATTCCATCTTTCCCCTGGCTTAGAATGAGCCACATATTGCATGGGGAGAGGCTGGGGTTCGATGAGGTTAAACTAGGTGCCTATGTTTAAATCTGTGAACTTGAGTGAGACCAGGTCCACTCATTCTACAACTTGTAAGGGAATTGTGTTTACACAAAAAAGAGGTCCATTGTCAGAACTGGATAACTAAAGTTACATAATCTCCCATAGTCTCTCTGCTCCTCAAATAACTCTCTGAAAGCTGTTCTTGGAAGATTCCTGAAATTAGAATTAGAAGACATACTACTTCCTTTACTTTTCCTTAATAGGTGTATGACCTTTGTAATGCACACAAGTCACCCCTGTTCGCTCAATCCTTGAGTAAGGAAAATGATAATGACCCCTTTAGTTCATGGTATGATGATGGAAGTGGGAGGGGTTGGCATAAATCTCCAACTAGATCCTCTTTGTTGTATGTGTTTAGAAAATTTATAAATATGAATTTATTCAAATTAGTGTTTTTCATTTATTGCTGTGATAGCAAGATGTTGTTACAGAGAAAATCCTGCTCATCTTTTAGTTTTCAGACTTGGGTCACCCATTAGGAAAATAAGTTCTTTCTAAAGGAAAATCTAGGAAAACACTGACTCCATGAGCACTCTGTGCCCAGTTTCTCCTGACATTAGCACAGTTGTAATTAAGTAATCAGTTGTTTGGTATCTGCCTTCAACCTACCTGAGAGGAGAAGAGGCTGCCTGTTTTATTCAGAGCTCTATTTCCAGCACCCACCAAAAGAGTATGAGCATCACAGGAATTTAATGAGCTGTGATGTCAATGATGCTGTCGTGTTGGGAGGTTACTGAGGCAATTCCTAAAACACGAAGCATGAATCTCTCTTAATCTATGGTATGTGACACGATGGTAGTTATTTTTGAAAAGGAGGACTTTTTGAGTCATGTCAAAGGTAAATGGCTTTTGACTCAGACAATGCATAAGACTGATCCTACTCCCAGCTATCACAGGAACAGATATTGCTGAGGAACTGCAGGATAAAATAGATCCTAATTCAGTGACATTTAGTGCCTCCCTAAAATATGAATTGCCTGTATACTGGATTTGCTTACATGCAAAGACCTCTACATGGACTCAAGTATAGGACTCCTACTAAAGTAGGGACCTCTGAGAGTCTTTCCTGAAAAAAAGGTCAAAGTTGGAAAGTCAGCCAGTTCTCCTCCAGACCACTTTCCTTTTTTGCAAGAATTGTGCCACCACACAGCCATCGATCCAGTGAGTCTTTGGATCCAGCTCTCTGGATCCCCAGTCCACTGCCTCAGCCTGGCTTTAAAAATTTAGAAAAAAAAAAAGTGAATATTTTTTGATAACAATAACGGGCTACAAGCTCAATTCAGCTTACACCTAAAATGCAAGAATATTTTCATGGACTTGGCTACCTGGAAACAAGATACTTGAAGTAGATCAGGTAAATCCCAATGTGACTTCTGAACCACCAACACAGCTCAGGGTAGTGTATAAGTGCAAGAGGAGCACCTGGCTGAGACTGGAAAGAAAATGGAAATATTCAAGGGAGGTGGTAGGAAAAATTTTTTTGACTGTGCAGCCAATAGAGCAATGGAATAAATTACTTGGGGAAACATTTGTGACTCCCTAAATAGAGGCATTCAGAGAAAAGTGAAGTGGAACACATATTCCCATTGTCATTATTAAGCACCGTTTATTGAGTGTGGACAGGGGACAAGGTAGCTTTCCAAATGCTAAGCCACCCCCAGTTCCTGTGGAAAAGTGTGGGAAAGAAATGCATCTTGGCAGTTTTAGGTTCTGGCAAAACTCATGAAGCCCCTGCTGGTTGGCTGAATCTGTGGCTCCGTGGCAAATTTACAAACTCTGAGATGACTCTGCTCAAAAGCTGTGTCTCATGATGGTTATGAACATGGACACATTGATTCTTATTGTGATCTTTAATGGTAGCTAATAATTAACTAGAATTATTTGGATGTTTAACTTGTTACGTTTTAAAACATTACTGATCAGATCAATCTTTTTGGTACTTGAAAGAGAAAATTGTGACTGGGAATAACAACTGAGTTCTAATATATAGTGCTTCATTTCAGCTACTAACAAGCTGGAGACAGACAGGAAAGGTGTATATATGACAGAAAGGCAAGGAATCTGGAGAGGTCTTTGTTCTTTTCATGAATCTTATTGTATATTAGAAGAGGGAACAGTGGTTTGTCAAAATGACCCATAAACGCCTTGTATAGAAATCTGCTTTTCCTTAGAACCACTTCATTGATAGAAAATAGGGGCACAGTTGAATTGGTTCATTTTTTCACAGAAAAACCATGTTCATGATTCCCTTTCTGGTTATCCTCAGTAGCAAGAGACAATTAACCCAAGATTTTGGGGAAAATTTCAGTAACTGTTTTCACAAGGGCCTGATTGACTAACCTGTGCATTTACAAATGAAATAAAGGAACACCTTTCATCAGAAATAAGAAAGGGATACAATTATCCCTCCTCAGATTTGACTCCCAGTTAATTTATCACTGCATGGGTAGGATGTTTGAAAGAGTTAAAATATTGCCTTTTTTCCCCTCTTTCCTATTCTTCCCTTCACCTTTCTGTATCAATTGTGGGACAGAGAAAACAAGGGGACAGACACTGGCACATTGAATCCTAGAGATATTCTTGGTAAAGCCCTCCTCCAAGTTTGGGAATGAAAGAATCTCTATAAAAGTGTCTTGGGAATTGTTGGTTTCATGTACATTCTGGTGAATAATATTACAGCACAAGTTATCTTAAGAAGAACACATCTAGAGAGTAATATTACCAATAATCTTCGTCCAGGTTATTGCACCATGCCTTAGAAGGGAGAGGAATGAGCAAAACAATCACACTTTGAAATTAAAGATGAAAAGAAAAATAAAGGATCTATGCAGTTGAAAAAATTCTCTTTGGTATTTATCATTCAATTACTTTTCCAAAAGCCAGAAGATGACCATGGACAGAAAACATCAATAGTGTCAAGATCAAGAGATCGCTAACCGAGAACTTGATTCATGCACATTTTTTTATTGACTCGTGACAACCCAGAAAGTCTCTCATATGTGCATGTTAATAAAACATGTGATCACTCACATTTTTGAAGAATGATCACGTACATTTTTGAAGAATTACTTGTAAACATATGCTATGGTACAATTATGAGTTATGGTACAATAATAATATAATTAAATTGAAGGCTGGTGATGAGTATTTGTAAAACACTTTGTTTCTAAGGTGACTGAAATAACATTATGAGATATTTATTTAAATTCCCACAGAACCCTGGGAAACAAGCAGTTGATGAAATTTATGGCCTCTATATTTAGAGACTAGGATTTAGTTAGATTAAGTGATGTGTCTCAGAATTTCACTGATACAAATGGGATCAGGATTCATATATTTTAATTGTGAATACAGAGGGCACTAGTTATCAGGTAAGAATTACCTCTTTCTATTTTTATTTAATTTTGGGAAATTTCTATAGTAAAAACAAGAGGGAAAAAAAAAGAAAATTGGCTTGAAGGATTGCCCATGCTTAAAATAAATTCTCTTCTCTTTCCCAGGATATGGTTAGTGCTGATGTTTCACTAGAAGCTTTCTTTAGATTCCACTAACAACTTTGTCAACTACAATAGGAAAAAAACATTCAACAACAATAGGTTCTTATTTCTTAGGTCTTTAGTAAGTGCCAGGCCTTTTCTAAGTACTAAAGATACTGAGAACCACACCAAAACAAAACGAAACAAAACAAAACATATTCTCATGTCTCCTACCATCAGGAGTTATATAAGTTTTTGGGGAAACCTAGCTAAACTATAGTAAAGGGTTCCAATTCCAGACTGGAAATCAAAATGTCAGTTGTGTCAGGCTTTGTATGAAATATTCAGGGATGACCTAGGATCACCAAACATAAGGAAAGGCAAAGATCTGAACGATGAACAGACAAAGTTAATGTAGAAACACATTATTCGGGAAAAAGAACCAAAAGTATCTTTTCACAGGGCACATTTAAGCCCAAAGATATAAAGGAAACAGAGACAATAAAAAGTGTCTACAAATTAAAAATGTAAGTTAGAACAAAAAATAAAAAAGGGCTGGAAGGCAAAGTAGAAGAAATGTCTTAGAACACAGAACAAATAGAACAAAGAAATGGATGAAATGAAAGAAACAAACAAACAAACAATAGGGCCATTAATCTGAAAGATCTAACATCTGATTGATTAACAGTTGTGGGTTGTCATGACAATTTGTTTCTATTGCGGTGGAAGTATTTTCATTGCTTGTATATTAGTAAAAATAATAGCTAACTCTTGTTGAGGGGTTTCATTGTACAGGCACCTGAGCTCTTTAAATATACCATTTTTTTTAACAAAACAGAAAAACCTAATTAGATAAAAAGATACAAGTTAAATGATTGTGATGTATTATTGATTGTATTAGTTGCAGAGAAGAGAAAAGATTCAAGTTCATGGGTGATGGGATACAATTAACAAAGATCAGTAATGCAAAAGTAGATGTTGGCTGAAGGGTAGAGGCCAGAGATGTGTTCAATTTTCACATGTGGAATGCATAAGATTAATAGAAAGTTGACTATATGAATCTAAAGCTCAGACAGAAGGTAAGAGGAGAGAGAGAGACAGAGACAGAGACAGACAGAGAGAGACACACACACAGAGAGATTTAGTAATATTAAACCAATACGTACTCAATCACTGCAAGAGATTCTGTGTGTAGAGAAAGAAAAGCAGGAGGTCAAAGAGGAGGGAGTCCAAGGGAGAGGATGAAAAAGGGAAAGTCCAGAAGTGGGGATCCTGGGACCAACATCTCAAAGAGCCATTTGGACAACAGAGATGTATAAGGAATGGCTAAATGTGGAACCAAAGGTACAAGAATTTTCTATGTAGAGGATTATTGGTAGGCAGTTGTCAGGAGAATTTTATTTTTTTAAATTTATTTATTTCTATATACCCCATACAAATGCACCTTGCTTATTTTGACCCCAGTCTCTCCTTCCCCCCACTCATAGTGTGTCTCTGGTTTATAGTTGTTTGTTGATTTTGATTTCTTCTTTCTTATAGTTATTCTTTTACCTGGTCCCTTATTTAGGTTTTCTAGACTCCTGCTATGAGTGAGACCATCCAGTATTTTTCTTTTTCTTTCTGGCTTATTTCGCTGAGCATGATCCCTTCCAGCTCCATCCATGTTGCTGCAAGTTGCATGAGTTTACCTTTTTATTGCTGAGTAATATTCCATGGTGTATATGTACCCCATCTTCTTGATCCAGTCATCTATTTTTGGGCATTTGGGTTGTTCCAAAGCTTAGCTATTGTAAATAGTGCTGCTATAAACATAGGGGTGCAGGTGCCCTTTGAATTAATGTGCTGAAAATAAATGAGAAATGAATGAATTTATTGAGTTCTTCATGTGTAGAATGGGGAATATCACCTATATAGGCAGATTACTGCAGGATTAAGAGATAATGTCTGTAAAGTATTTAGCAAAAGTCCTTGGCAAATAATATTGTACACAGTACTTATCTAATGCAATATATTATTTTCATATATATCTATTTGCATTATTTGATTTTATTTTTTAAATTTGTATATTATAGTGATTGGGTGAACGGATTTTGGACCTGGATAAATGTGTTCTAATCTGGCTCTGCCACTGTATAGTTGCATAAATTGGACCAGTTACTTTATTTCTGTGTGTTTTCTTTCATCTATGAAATGAGGGGTGGAGGGTGGAGAAGCATCTACTTTCTGAAATTACTTCTAGGTTTTTACATCATTTTTCCTATTATGAATGATTTTCTGAACATTTGTGTTCTGGTTATCAGGTTGCATTCTCATATTTGTATTGAGTTGATATAGTTACAGTTTTCATGGTTATATAGCAGTGAATATAATTTGGTTACCTACCATTGGTTTGGGTTTGTTTTCCTTGGCATTATGTTTTACTCATGAGAAAAGTAGAAATGAGGTCTTTTGTATGTCATTGCCCTGGGTACTTGTGCATAACAAACTTCAAATGTTTGGAAAAGGCAGTTGCAGGCGTCCAAAATAAGAAGGGGAGTGAGGAAGTGCCCATAGGAACAGAAGGCAGTGGACAGACTTCCTCTTCAGAGGAATAGAAGAGACTAGTGGGAGACAGGACGGTATCCTAATAGAGCAACAAAATTGCAGTCCCTGTGTTTCCTTGTGACTAAGACACGAGAGTCCCAGTACTAGTCAGTGGAGGACCTAATATATAGCAGGACAGTCTTTTGGTTAAAACTCTGGAAACACTAGGATAAGACAGAGTACAAAAACTCACAACAATGCTGTAATTTCCCATTGATTTGTTTTGCTTTAAGAAATAAATGTAATGTGTCTTGTACATGAATTTGGTCACTGAAGAATCATGTGCAATACATTCATGCCATCAGTCAAGAAATAAATGAAATTTGTCTACATTTTCCTCATTATTTTTATGTATGGCCTTATTATACTTACCAGAACTTGCAAAAACAATTAAGACACTGTAGGGCCAGGATGGGGACTAAGCAGGTTTTCTATGATCCATCAGACGGGTAAAGGAGAGTCCCAGAGACCTGGTGGCTTTCTCAGGCTTTTATTGAGCTTTTAGATGTAGAGCAGCAACCAGGTTACATGGCAGGCAGGGGTGCCAGCCCCTCCTCCTGGCCCCAGGGCAGTCTTAACTCTGGGCTTCTTTGGCCTTCTTTCTCCCCTTGTCTCTCCTGCTTCTTCTCCTGCTTCTGCTTCTCTTGGTGACTAATTCAAAACTCCTGCCATGGTCCACAGAAGTAAAACAACACAACAATGTAACAACTGCAGGTGCCCTATTAGGTAGGGCCATCCTAAAGGTGGGAGGGCAGAAAAGCCTGAAAAACCATTTACCTTACAGACACTTACCAATTAAGAATGAGAAACAATTTAGCTATGACCTGCATAGACTAAGATGTGGTGGGCCTAGGCAAACTAGGTGATGCCCACACCTATGTCATTTACCTTACAGACACTTACCAATTAAGAATGAGAAACAATTTAGCTATGACCTGCATAGACTAAGATGTGGTGGGCCTAGGCAAACTAGGTGATGCCCACACCTATGTCATCTTGCTCATTAAGACTAGAAACTGGACAAGACTTTCACCCCTTACCACCTCAAAGCCCCACCATCACAGAATTTAGATGTAGGGGAAATTTGAGATTCCAAAGAGGTGTAGTTCATTTGCAGCATATGACAAATTGAATGCTCATAGTAGAATGTTAAACATCAGCCCTAAGCACCTGCATATATAGATTAAGGTACATTCTCATGTTTATTTCAGTGTTTCTGGAAATTCTGTTGTGTGTAATATCCTCGTGAGAGCAGGTTTAGCAAGCACCAGGTGAAGACTACTATGCTCACCAGGCACTTCTAAATTTAAAATGTTTCTTCTTCAGGGCTCTGCTAACATCTATTAACACATGTAATCATCACACTTCGAAGTTTTCTTATGATGTGAGAAATAAGTATATCAATGCCATGTATATTTATTATAAGTGTGAAAACTTAATGTCAATTGATGTTTGCTTGTCAGTCTTTTGCAGCATCCCTAATCAAGGCCTTCCAAGAGTCTGCCCTTTCCTTTCAGCTATCCTACCCAATGAACTCTGTGACTCTACCCCACTCCCTTCTATCATATTGCTTCTTTTTTTTTTTTTCTTTTTTTCATTTTTATTTTTTTTATTTATTTATTTATTTTTTTTAAATATTAAATTTTATTTTTATATTCCCCCATACAATTGCAAACGCCCCATTCTGACCCCAATCCTTCCCCTCCCGCCCCCCACCCCCCAAAAAGTGTCTCTGGTTCATAGTTTTTTGTTGATTTTGATTTTCACTTTCTTATATTCATTTTCCTGGTCCCTTATTTAAGTTTTCTAGATTCCTGCTATGAGTGAGACCATCCGGTATTTTTCTTTTTCTTTCTGGCTTATTTCGCTGAGCATGATCCCTTCCAGTGCCATCCATGTTGCTGCAAATGGCATGTGTTTATCTTTTTTGAATGCTGAGTAATATTCCATGGTATATATGTACCACATCTTCTTGATCCAGTCATCTATTTTTGGGCATTTGGGTTGTTTCCAAAGCTTAGCTATTGTAAACAGTGCTGCTATAAACATAGGAGTGCAGGTGCTCTTTGGAATTGATGTTTCTGTGTCCTTTGGGTAAATACCTAGGAGTGGAATTGCTGGATCATATGGAAGCTCTATGTTTAGTAGGTCCAGAAATCTCCACACAGCTCTCCATAGTGGTTGGACCAGTTTGCACTCCCACCAACAGTGCAGAAGAGTTCCTTTTTCTCCACATCCTCGCCAACATTTGTTGTTGCTAGTTTTTTTAATATGTGCCATTCTCACTGGTGTGAGATGGTATCTCATGGTAGTTTTGATTTGCATTTCCCTGATTACAAGTGATGTTGAACATTTTTTCATATGTCTGTTGGCCATTTGCATTTCCTCTTCAGAGAAGTTTCTTTTTAGCTCTTCTGCCCATTTTTTGACTGGATTATTTTCTTTGTTGTTGCTGAGTCTCATCATATTGCTTCTTAATATCGATCTTGCCTCTCTCCACATTAATAAAGTACCATTTATTCTTAGTTTTTAACATAAAGTCTTGCACCATTATTTAATTTTCTCTGACATTGAGCTCTCTATGGACATTCTTCCTCCAAACAAGCACACATATTTTACTATAACTTCCATATTCTGAAAAGGATGGGTGTGGGGAATGGGAGACACTAAAGGTATCTATTGCTTCCTTTCACTGCTGTAAATATGAAGTAAAGTGTTTAGAGCAAAGCACATGAACTTTAATGCCGAATGTCAAGATGAAAACCCTACTTTTATCACACCTTTAGAGTATATCTTTAGACAATTTATTTTGGCCTCATATATTAAAGGGAATAAGAAATCTAATTCAAAATAATAAGTACCTACTTCAAAAGCTTGTTCAAAGGCGATTGCACATATTACAAGTACTTTGCACCATGCTTAGCAGAGCTGAGTGTTTGATAATTATAACTAACAATGACATTATCTTCACATGTTCATCCTCACACAGCTTTTGGGCCGATATTCTGTGCCCTTTACCATATCAGCATTTTTGTTTATCTAACCCTCTCTTACAAACTTATGACTTCCGGGCCTCCCTGGTGGCACAAGGGGCTAAGATACAACCTATGAAGCTATCCACAACCACTGCAGCACTAGCTCCATCCCTGGCCAGGAAGTTGCCCACATGGCGCAGCAGACCTTTCCTGTCTCGCCCACTGCTCCCCTCAGCAGTGTATTTTAGATCTGCCTGTTCTGCTCCCCACTCTGTCTCTGGTGAATCCTCTCATGTCCCACACCTCTGGCCTGAACCCCAGTTCTTGTATGCATAAATAAATAAATCTTTAAAAAACAAACTTGTGACTTCCTTAATGCCAGACACTTACAAACACATTTCACGTTAAAAAAATTTTCATCCCCAGGGCAACATTTTGCATTTTTATGCTACTTACAACTGGTTGCCATTATATATCTTTAATTTAATATCCCACTTTCTAAGATCCACTTCCTATCAGCTCTCTCCACTCACTGCAAACAAACCATGGTATGCCACCAATGCCTGATTCCTGGACTCTTATATATTCCACAAACTATCAGTAGCTTTCTTGCTTCGCTCATTTCTTCACCAAGTTCATTTCTTTATTGCTATTTCTTCTAATCCCAATCTTTGTCATCCTTTTGTGACTTCTATTCTGCCAGAATCTGATTTGGATCACCCTAAACATGCTGTTCAACTGCTGACAGTCACAACAACCACTTTTCTTTCTTTTTTTTCTTTTTTTATTTATTTATACAAGAACAGGGGTGGTCCTCCCCTGGTGGCGCAGCGGTAGAGCGCTGGGCTGGGAAGCTGCCCTCAGCCTCTGCAGCGCCTGATCCATCCCCAGCCGCTGGCGAGGGCCCCACATGGTGCCACAGACCTCTGCTGTCTCGCCCGCTGCTCACCTCAGCAGTGTATTTCTTCATCAGTCGGCCTGCTCTGTTCCCCTCTCTGGCTCTGGTGAATTCTCTCACCCTCCCGTGCTTCTGACTGTACCCAATGCTTGTATAAATAAATAAATAAATAAATAAATAAATAAATAAATAAATAAATCTTTAAAAAAATAAAGAACCAGGGTACAGGCCAGATGCACGGGAGGGTGAGAGGGTTCACCAGAGACAGAGCGGGGAACTGAACAGGCAGACTGACGAAATACACTGTTGAGGGGTGCAGCGGGTAAGACAGGAGAGGTCTGCTGCACCATGTAGGATACTCTCCGGGTGGCCGGGATTGAACCTGCACCGCAAAGGCTGCAGACAGCTTCACAGTTCAGTGCTCAACCCCCTGCGCCACCCGGGAGGCCCACAACAACCACTTTTCAAGGGTTCAACAGACACTGGTGGACAGTGGTGTACAGCTCCGATTACAGAACATTTTCATTATTACAGAAAGGTTCTTCTGGACTGCAATGCTTTATCTAAACAATTGATTTTCTTTCTTCTATACCTTGAAGTGAAGGACATTTTGAGGAAGACAAAACAATTATGTGGTTTTGATACTTGAAATTTCAGTATGTTCAATCTTAATAGTCCTTAGAGACAACTGGAGCTATAATGAATCAGCACCATCTCTGACCTCCTGCTGTCATTACAAAATTCAACAACCTTCTCAAACTATCTATCCCACACTGTCCACCACATAGACACTCAGCACTATTAGCACATGAACTGGTCTTTTTTTTTTTTTTTTGCTATGAAAATAAATAATATAGAGAAGAACTCTCTTATTCCTCTTGTCTGTTTTAATCAATTTTCTCAATGGCCAAGCTTTATTTTTTCTTCCAGTTTATTGAAAAATCTGTGATTAGGATTAATCATCAGCCAAATGATACTAATTAAGCAGGTATTTCATGCATGCACAGTTTTGGGTGCCGAGCTTTAGCTGTTAACAAGACAATGTCTCTACATTCATTCTAGTATTTCCAGGTAAGCAATAAATAACTATTTCATATAAGGATCATAGAAAAAAGTAAAAAGCATGGTATTTAAGAAATATCAGGGTGGAAATGGTGCTGTTTTATATTGATGGGTCAAGAAGGCCTATTGATAGACAAGAAAGGCAGGAAGTGAACCCAGCTGTTGTCAGGAAATTTCTCACAGAAGGAATGGTTAGGTGCTGAGGCTCTGGAGCAGATGTGCTCTTAGTATATTGGAGGTTACTAGAAGAAGGCCTAAGTGGGTAGAATATCAATAAATAACAGAAGATGTAGTCAAGGACATAGCTGTATCATGTAGCTCATTTCTGGCCACAGTTAAGACTTTGAATGAGTCAAGAAGCCACTGGAGGGTATGAGGAGAAGAGGGACCTCATCTGATTAAAATATTTGGAATGTTTTTGAGTTTTGTGTTCTGAATATTCTATAGGATCATAGATGGAAGTAGGGAGATATTCTAGGAAAGTATTGTAATAAATCAGGTGTGGTGACAATTTATGTCAATTGTGGTGGTGGACTAGCCAAAGTAGCTGTGGTAGAGTGGACAAAATTTGGTCTGAATGTGGGTCTGTTTTATAAACAATTCATCATTTCTTAATACCTCAGGAAGCTCTTTGTCTCTCTACATTTGGACATTTGTCTTTCTTTACTTGCTCATTTCTCTCAGAAAAGAAACATTCTTAAATCTCTTATAGCTTAAAATTAAAAATTACTTTTTCTTAATGCTGAGTGAGCCAGTTCCCATCTCTGGTCACGTTCCATTTCTGCTTCACAACTTTGGAAGAATGATCTACAATAACTAAATTTACTTAGTCCTCCCAGTCTTCTTCTCCCACTGAAGTTAGCACCTGACCATAAAGTCAAACCACTCTGGCTAGAACCACACTAATGAAAGCACTGATAGATCTATTGGATCTTTCTGTTTATGTCAGACTTGACCATCCTGCATCATCTGACACTTTGAAACTCTCACTTTGCTTGGCTTCCTTCACAGTGTTCCTGTTAGCTTTTCTCCTAAACATGTGGCTCCTTCTCATAATTTTTCACAAGCTTCTCTTCCTCCACTCACCTCTTAAATATGTGGGTTCCCCAAACTCTGACCTGATGTTTCTTTTGTGTTAAGACATGACTGGTAAAGGAATAGATCCCAAAATACATAAGGTCTCAAAAATCATAGAGGCCTATTTTTTCACTCAAGGAACAATCTTAAATAGATTTTTCTGGTCAATGGTGTTTTATTTTATTTTTTCAAAGCTATTTCTGCTCCTGTTTCTTTTTTTTAAAGATTTATTTATTTATGCATACAAGAGCTGGGGTACAGGCAGATGTGCGGAGAGAGGGGGTTGTGGTGAGAGGATTCACCAGAGACAGAGTGGGGAACAGAAAAGGCAGATCCACTGAAATACACTGCTGAGAGGAGCAGCAGGAATGTCAGGAGAGGTCTGCTGCACCATGTGGGTTGCTCCCTGGCCAGCCAGGGATTGAACTCATGCAGCAGAGGCTGCAGACAGCTGCAGAGGTTGTGGACAGCTTCATAGGCTTCGTCTTAATCCCTTGCACCACCAGGGAGGCCCTAGTCAATGGTGTTTTAAAACTGGAATTGTAACTAAGGGGTCAAGATGCCACATAGTTGTCAGGTAGTAGAGTGAAGTTACTATAAATGTAGAAGAATTTTTAAAGTCAATATCTGAGAGTAGTTTCTATGATTCCTAAAGCCCCTGATTGATGAGAAAATAAAAATTTGAAAGAGTGGAGTGGGAAATATTTGTGAAATGCCTTCAGAAAAAGTATCTGCTGTGTGTGAATCTTACCTCTGCCAAGAGTGGACAACAATCTTCATCAGTTGAAATGAGGGATCAATAGTGACCCCGTATTTTGGTAACTAATGTTTAACTCAAGTAGGAAAAGTATATATTGATCTATGGCAAAGGAAAAAATAAAGAAGTAGAGGGCTTAGTTTGTGAAGGAAATATATATATATATATATATATATATATATATATATATATATATATAATTTCAGAAATAGGTGAGTTTCCTATGAACTGAAATGATCCATGTGAGAGAGAGTGCAGAGTGCAGCTCTGGGGATGCTTCAGACCCTTCCCAAGAGAAACTCCCAAGAAGAGGATAAGCAAAGAAAGAGACTCTTTATATAGTAGACTCTGGAGAAGAAAGGTCTGAGTAAGTCAATCAAAAATGATAATTAAGGGCAGGGGGAAGCAAATATTGTCTAAAAAATGTAAAAAAAAAAGATAAATGTTAAAATAAAATTAATTAATTAATTAATGCAATTGGGAAAAAATGATAATTGACCATGCCAGGGCTACATAGGAGAAATGCAAGCCAAAAGACAGCTATATCCCAAACCATCGCAACTGCAGGTGAGAGAATGCAAAAACTACTTGAAAGTACCTACAGGGGATGAGACAGATTGAAGTGTCTGCTAAGTTTTGAGTATATGAGGTCATTTTATTTTCTCTCACTAAGGTTTGTTAATGGTAGCAAAGGCTCCTTTCCAGAGGATGGACAATTTGTAATAAGTGAGAAAAGAAATTAAAGAATAAGAACAATACATATGGGGAGTGATTAAGAATAGAATACATGTAACACTGTATTTAACTCGAAAGCCAGAGAACAAGTTAAAAACTAAAAGTTATTTATCCAATAGAAAATATGTGCACTCAGCTTAGAAGAATGGATACTGACCTCAGAATCCACATTGAAAGCTCCAACTCATAACCTCAGCTCTTTTTTTTTATGCCTTAGGGACCACAAGAACCCAGCATCCCAATTGTAGACCTAAGACTAAAATATAAAAGATATTGAGGGTAGTGGAAATGAAAAAATCGAGTATTAATTTACTACTTTGGGGCAAATCATAGTAATCTGTTGTTCTACCTCATTCAAAAAATGAGTTCATAGAAAAGACTAAAACAGCAACATAGGGTTAATTCAGTAATAAAAAGAAAGAACCAAACAAAGGAGCAAAAAAAAATCAAAAGTCATGCTCTACAGTTTAATAATTGTTAAATAAATATCTCGCATATTCAGAAAAATTTTAGAAACAAATCAGAATTTGACTAAAAGGATTTTCAAAAATGAAATAAAAGGAAATGATCCTGAGGTTTAGCAAAGATCTGTCCATTTCTGGAAGGACATAAACCATTATTTTTTGAATATTAAATTTCAAGTTATCATCATTTCCTCCTCTCTTGTTATATCTTTATTTCATCTCTCCTCTGGCCTCCTTTTTTCTTGTTTCTCTTTTTATCTCTCCCATAATATTTGCATTTTTAAGATGAACATTTATTATTCTAACAATCATGAAAAGCTATTATAAATAAAAACAAATACTGTTGAATGGTATGTTGTTAAATGAAAAACTTTTAATAACTACATTAGAGAAATATGAATTGTCTATAGTTATAATGAAACACTGATACAAGTATATAATATTTTAATCATGAAAACAATTGAGTACGAGCTTGAGTCAGATACATAAATGGATCAGGGATAAAATGATACTAAAATAAAAAAAAATCAACAAACATTAAATTCTATGATCAATTGTGATTTATTATAGAGTGAAGGGACAATTAAAAATATGTAAAAATAAATCAATGTGATATACCACATTAACTAATTTAAGGATAAAAATTATATAGTTATCTCAATAGATGCAGAAAAGTATTTGACAAAATTCAACATCCATTCATGATAAGAACTCTCAGTCAGCTGTGTGTACAGGGAATATGCCTTAGCATAATAAAGGTCATACATGACAAGCCCATAGTTATAATTATAACCATTAATGAAAAGCTGATAGAAGTTTCTTTAAGATCAGGAACAAGACAAAGATGCCCACTTGGACCACTTATATTGAACATAAGACTAGAAGAACACGGGATTAGCCAGAGAAATTAGAAAAGAAAAAGAATAAAAGATATTCAAATAAGAGGGGCCTCCCCGGTGGCACAGCAGTTGAGCGAAGCTGTCCGCAGCCTCTGCAGTGCCGGTTCAATCGCCGGCTGCTCCCCGGCCACCAGAGGAGGGTCCCACATGGCGCGCAGACCTCTCCTGCCGCCCGCTGCTCCCCTCAGCAGTGTACTTCCGTCCTTCTGCCTGCTCTGCTCCCCGCTCTGGCTCTGGTGAGTTCTCTCGCCCTCCCACACTTCTGACTGTACCCAGTGCTTGTATGAAAAATAAATAAATAAATAAATAAATAAATAAATAAATAAATATCTTAAAAAAAAGATATTCAAATAAGAAAAGAAGAAGTAAAGCTACCTCTACTTGTAGATTACATGATATTATATATAGAAAACCCTAAAGGGAGCTCCCTGGTGCTACAAGGGGTTAAGTCTCAGCACTATGAAGCTATCTGCAGCCACTGCATCATGAGTTTGAAGCCTGGCCCTGGAGATGACTCACATGGTGCAGCAGACCTCTCCTGTCTTGTCTGCTGCTCCCCTCAGCAGTGTATTTCATCAGTCTGCCTGTTCTGTTCCCCACTCTCTCTGGTGAATCCTCTCACCCTCTCGTGCATCTGACCTGTACCCCCAGTTCTTGCATAAAAATAAATAAATCTTTAAAAAAAATAAAGATGTAAAAAAGTAAAGGAAGAGCATTACAATTAAAAACAGATATGAATGGGATGGAACAGAAATCTCAGTAACAGATCAATGGAATGAAGTATAATGGCTTTGTACACATTCAATAAGTGATAAAAATGGTATTCTAACATGGGAAATCAATAAATGATGCGATTAAATCTTTGTTTTTTTAAAATTATAATTCTTCCTTGTTCTATATGCCAAAATATATTCCAAATATTTTGGATTGAAGAATAAAATGCCAAAAAATATATTTAATGGAAAATGCAGATGAATATCTATTTGATTTCCTGATGGAGAAGAAGCTCCAACATTAAATAAAGATTCTTTGTTTAGTCTGCATAAAAATGTAAACTCTCTTTTGGTTAGAAACACTACACATAAAATAAAAGGGCAAAGAACAAATGGGGAAAATTAAAATAATATGTAGGATATGTATTAAAATAAAACAACTATACAATATGCAGGATACATTAAAATTAAAATAATATGTAGCACATGAGTTGGGGTCTTTACTATAAAGAGTTCTCGTCGATAATAATAACATACATTTTTAAAGTATGTATAAAAGCATGTTATGAGGGCCTCCCCGGTGGCGCAGCGGTTGAGCGCTGGGTTGCGAAGCTGCCCGCGGCCTCTGCGGTGCCGGTTCGATCCCCGGCTGCTCCCCGGCCACCAGAGGAGGGTCCCACATGGCGCGCAGACCTCTCCTGCCGCCCGCTGCTCCCCTCAGCAGTGTACTTCGGTCCTTCTGCCTGCTCTGCTCCCCGCTCTGGCTCTGGTGAATTCTCTCACCCTCCCGCGCTTCTGACTGTACCCAGTGCATGTATAAACAAAAAACAAACAAACAAATAAATAAATAAATAAAACATGCCTCTATTAAAAAAAAAAAAAAAGCATGTTATGAATTTTTATTTAAAATATTAAACTACATGAGTAAAGTTTTTATAATTGAAACAGGTAAACAATGGGCACACAATATGAATAGCTATTCAAAAGAAAGCTGTGCAGGGATGACATAACTGATATGGCAAAAGAAGATTCCTTCTTATCCTTGTTAGATATCCCAAGAGGAATACCTAACAATTGACAAGTGGGTCGCACACCAACAGCCTGGCAGCTCTGGGTGAGACTAAAGTAGAACCTTGGACCTCAAAAACCAGAACACACATTATCATAGGAGACACAAAGAATTTAACTTCATTAAATGGGAAGTGATCAGAGAAAAACACCTGGAAGCTATGTTCTGGAATGCAATACAGACTTCAAGGCGAGCAATTCCTTCCAGGGCTTTGAAGATGAAAGAGTGGAAAGAGTGTGGAGACACACACCCTGAACCAAGTGAAAACCATACAAAGTACTTGGGGTACTCCTCACAGGCCTGATATTCAATAAGGGAAACAATAGAGAAGACATTCAAGACTACACTCTCACCAGCCCCAACCCTCCGGACTGGTATTGATCTTGTGACACACACTGACAATTGAAAAGACTGCTGAGCCTCAGATATGAGACAGTAGAGAAAAGTGATATTGGCAGTACCACAAACAAGAGCCAGTCCCAATCAGAAAGCTCACACCAACTGATGGACTCTACCCAGCATCTCCTGCACATAATTGACTGAACAACTACATACAGTTTTCAGTATCTATAGACACCAGCAAAGGTCCCTCAAAATCAAATCAAATCAAACCACAGTACCATCTGCAGGAAAAGTAAAAGCAGTTTATCTCTCTCAATTACTACTACAGATTTTTTTTTAATAGGAAAATTTAAAGCAGCAAAATGAGCAGACAAAAAATTTAATGTGCAGTAACTTGAGGTCACAAAGGAATATGACATCACAAGGAAAGAACAACTCTCTGGAATCCAAAACAAAGACATGGAAGATTATACCTTCATAGCAGACAGAGAGTTCAAAATTGCTACAATATGGAAACTCATAGAAACAGAAGAAAATGTAGAAATGTAAGTGATAGTTATACAAGAAAACTCAGAAAAACTAATCAAAAAGACACAACAAAACTCAGTAAGACAAATGAATGCACTGGAAAATAAAATTAACAAAGAGAAGGTAGAAATTAAAGCTTTAAATAAAAAAATAGAGATATAGGATATAAAAAAGATAAACAAGATCAAGTGCTCCAGATAAAACTATGGAAGCAGAACAGACCAAATTGGTGATCTTGAAGATAGTAATGCACAAAGGACCAAGATCAGAGAGAGAATTAAGATTTAAAAAAAAAAAAAGAAGAAATACTTTAAGAACTACCTAACCCCATTTGGAAAGGCAATTTAAGAAAAATAAGTATCCTAGAGGGGAAGAGAATTGGAAGGGAACAGAGAACATACTCAAATAAATAATAAGGGAAAGCTCCCCAAATCTAAGAAAGGAACTAAATATACAAACCTATGAAGCTTAAAGAATATCTAGTTATCTAAGCATAGTGAGACCTACGCCAGGAAGTATAGTAGTAAAATGATCAAGAGTTTTACACAAATAAAGAATATTGAAGGTGGCTGGAGAAAAAAAGAAGGTAACTTAAAAGTTACTCCCATCAAGCTTTCATCATACTTTTTCAGCCCATCTTTTGCAGGCTAGGTGAGCATGAAATAACATATTCAAAATATTCAAAGGTAAAACTGGAGACTCTGCCCAGTCCAGTGGGACCTGGGACCTGTATCAGGGAGGGTGCCAGAGAGTCCATAGATCTCTCAAGCTTCATTGAAACCCTTCCAATCCCTGCCTATACTTGCAGAGGCTTCACAACTTGCTGTGAGAGACTGCTAGTGCTGGACCAGACTGGTAAAACACAGGACCCATATCAGGGAAAGTGCCAGAGCAGCCAGAAGTCTCACAAGATCCCACCGACCCCCACCCAGCAGAGGTCTTATGACATTCTGATCCTGACCATGAGATCCAGCCAGTACCTACTCAGAGAAGTGAGACACCAGACCCACATAAGAGAGAATGCTAAAGAAGCCAGACACATTGTGACCTTCCATGAGTCCCTGCCAGCCCTCTCCCAGACTTTCTATGAAACCCTGCCAGTCCCTGCCCATACTTGCAGAGGCCTTACAACTTGCTGTAAAAGGCCACCAGTGCTGACCCAGACCAGAGAGACCCAACCCATATCACAGAGAGTGCCACATCAGCCTTAAAAGACTTCACAAGCTCCCACCCATACCATCAGAGATCGTCCAACTTCCCATAAGGCCCAGCCATTGCCAACCTGGACCTAAAGAGGCCTTGTTACTTCCCAGGAGATCCCTACCAGCACTCAAACAAACTGCTGAGAACGTAGAGCAGTGTTAGAGAATGAGCCAAAGAGTCCAGAGGACTTATGAACTCCCATGAGACCCCACAAGCAGGTTGCCCAGATAGGTGAGAATACTGACCAGTGAAGGAGGAGAAGCCACTTGCAGAGGAAACCCATATACAGCAGCTGAGTTCCAAAATTAATAATGGGCAGAAGGAAAAAATAAAAGGCAATGTGAGTCCTCAAGCAAATAGTGAAACAAAAAGCAACAACAAATCTTCAGAATCCCAATTCCATAGACATGGAAGCTATGTTCTCCCTATCAGAAATAGAGTTTAGAGTTGCAAAGATAAGGAAATCAAAAGTAACTGAAGATAACTCAGAAAAACGAGTGAATGTCATTAGAAATGAAATCAATGAATTGAAGATGGAAAATGAAGCTCAAAATAAGATAAAAATAGAGTTTCAGAATTTCAAAAGAGAAATACAGGAGATGAAAAATCCAGAAGAAAGTCACAGAAGTATAACAGATTAAGTGGAACAACAGTCACTGTAATTTAAGATGCTAATGTACAAAGAACGTGGCTAGAGAAGGAAAGAGAAACAAAATTTCTAAAAAATGAAGAACTACTCCAATAAATATTCAACTCCATGAGAAAAGGCAACAGATGAATAATGGGAATTCCAGCAGGGAGAGTTAGAGAGAAAGAAATAAAAAAAATGTATTTAAGGAAATAATAGAGGAAAAATTCCTGAACCTAGAGAGGGAATAAATACATAAATCTGGGAGGCTAAAAGAACCCCGGTATGTCTAAATAAAAATAGATCTACCACAAGACATATAGTAGTGAAATTTCTAAAAGTTCATGACAAAAAAAAAAAAAAAAAAGAATTCAGAAGCTGGAAAGGGAGAAAAAACAGCTATCAGAATTCTCTGAAGAAACATCACCAGTGAGGAGAGAATGGAATGGCACATTCCAATTACCCAGAGAGAAAAACTTTCAGACAAGTATACTCTATTCCTCAAGACTCTCCTTCAGAAATGAGGGAAGAAGAGAGACCTTTTCAGATGTAGATAAACTCAAGGCTTGCAAACACCTTCCCTCCAATAAATATTGAAAGGAGCTTACACACTAAAATAAAAAAGAGGAACATATACAAAAAACCAAATAGGAAATAGGTTGACCTACAAAAATGATGGATAAAATGATAGCAACAGACTATCACATATAAATAATCACTGTAAACATAAGTGGACTGAACTCACCAGTTAAAAGATAGAGTTTCTGTTTGGATCAGAAAACAGAATCCCAATTCCACTGCTTTGGGGATATATACCTAAACTCCAAAGAAAAATATAGGTTTAAAAAGGATTGGAAAACAATCCTACAACCAAATGGGACTCTAAAACAGCAGAGACAATCATATTTTTAACATACAAAATATATTCCCTGTTAAAAAAGATAGTAAGAGTCAGGAAGGCTCACTATATAATAATAAAGGGAATGATACATGAACAAGACATAATGCCCATCAATGTATATGCACCAAAAGAAGGGGCACCAAAATACATTAGACAACTATGTATTTAATCAATTATGAAAACAAACACTGGAGGGGGGAGATTTGTAGTAGGAGACTTCAAACTCCACTCTCACAATGGATAGATAAATGAGGCACAATAAAGAGGGATACGATAGCCTTAAATAGAGAAGTAGACTTCATCAACCTCAAAGACATATTCATGGCAATGCATGCCCAAAAAGAATACACATATATCATAAATACACATGGGACATTCTCCAGAATAGACTCTATTCTGTGACACAAAATAAATATCAATAATTTTACAAAAATTTAAATCATACCTAGCATCTTCTCAGACAATAAAGGTATTGAACTACAATTGAATATCAAAAGAAAGCCGGAAAATATTTTAATAGATAAGGACTGAACAACATGGTATTGAGGGACCACTAGGTTAATGGGGAAATCAAAGAAGAAATTATGGAATAACTTGAGACAAATGAAAATAAGTACACAACCATCCGAAATGCATGAGATGTGGCAAAAGCAGTACTAAAAGGAAAATATATAGCAATACACCCTCACATAGGGAACAAGAAGACACTCAAACAACCTTCTCGCTCAACTTGAAGAATTATAAAAACAAGAACAAAAACATCCAAAAGCCAGTAGAGGAAAAGAATAGTAGAAATAAAAGCAGAAGTAAATGAAATAGAAATTAAAAAAACAGTCCAAGAGACCAGTGTACCCGAAATCTGGTTCTCTGAAAAAAAAAATAAACACAAGAGACAAACCTTTAGCAAGTCTCACCAAGAAAATAAGGGAGAAATCTTGAATATATAGAATTTAAAATAAAAGAGGAGAAATCACAACAGATGCTTGAAAAATGCAGAGGTAATTAGATGTTTGAGAAATGCAGAGAATAATTAGAGACTACTATGGACATCTATATGCTAACAAATTCAATATCCTAAAAGAGATGGAAAAAATTCTTAGAATTATACAATCACCCAAGACTAAATACAGAATAGAAACCCTGAACAAACCAATCACAAGCAAGGAAATGAAACAAAAATCAAACTCTCCCAAAAAACAAAAGTCCAAGAGCAAATGATTTCACAAATGAATTCTACCAAACCTTCAAAGATGAACTAATACCTATCTTGTTCAAACTCTTCCCAAAATTGAAAAAGAATAAATATTTCCAAATTTATGAGGCCAACATTATTCTAATACCAAAAACAAATAGAGGCAACACACAAAAAATAAAATTATGGACCAATCTCCCTAATGAACAAAAACACAAACATCCTGAATACAATCCTGGCAAACTAAATTCAAAAATTTATTAAAAGTATCATATGCTGTGACCAAGTGGGATTCATACCAGAAACAAAGGGATGGTTAATTTTCTAAAATCAATCAACATAATTTATTTCATCAAAAAGAAAGATAAAAATCATATGATCATATCAATAGATGCTGAGAAAGGATTTTATAACATCTAAGATCCATTTATATTTAAAACCCTCACAAATCCAGGGATAAAGGGAACATAACATAATAAAAGTCAGTTACGACAAACCCTTAGTTAATATCATTCTCAATGATGAAAAACTGGAATCTTTTCCACTAAGATCTGGTACAAGACAAAGATGTTCATTCTCACCATTGGCATTCAACATATTACTGGAAGTTCCAGCTAGATTGATTAGACAAGAAAAATATGTAAAAGGAATCCAAATTCAGAAGAAATTATGTATCATTTGCTGAAAACATGAAAATATACATAAATAACCCTCAAAATTTCATGGTAAAACTAATTGAAACAATCAGTTTAGCAAAATGGTGGGGTATACAATCAACACACATAAGTAGGTTGCCTTCCTATACACAATGAGATAGAAGAGGAAGAAATTAAGAAAGAGATCCCATTTACAATTACACCAAAGGGGAAAAAAAAAATACCTAGGAGTAAGCCTAACTAAGGAAATAAAAGTCCTATACAAAGAATACTCTGAGACATTGTTGAAAGAAATAGAAGATACAGAGAAATGGAAAAATATTCCCTACTCATGAATGGGAATATCAACATTGTCAAATATCCATCCTACTCATAGCAATATACAGATCCAATGCAATACTCATACAAATGTCAATGTCGTATTTCAAATAACTGGAGCAAATACAACTGAAATTCACGTGAATCCACAAAACTCCCCAAATAGCAAAATAAATCTTGACAAATAAGAAAGGCAATGAAAACATCACACTTCTGGAACTCAAATTATATTATCAAGGCACAAAAATTAAAATAGCTTGGCACTGGAACAAAAAACAGACACACAAACCAATGAAATAGAATTGAGAGCCCCCAAATAAACCCACATATATGTGGACAGTTGATCTATGACAAAGGAGCCAAAAGCATACACCAGAATAAGTACAGCCTCTTCAATAAATGGTGTTGACAAAACTGGACAGCTGCATGAAAAAAGAATGAAACTATACAACCTCACACTATACACTGAAATCAACTCAAAGTGGATCAAAGACTTGGATGAAAAACCTAAAACCACAAAATACACAGAAGAAAGTATAGACAAAACTTTTCATGACATTAGGGATTTGTTGCCCACTGCAAGGAAAACAAGAAAACATAAACAGCCAGAACTACATCAAACTAAAAATCTTCTGTACAGTGAAAGAAACCATAACTACAATGAAAAGACACCCCCACTGAATGGGAGAAAATATTTGTATGCCTTACAGCTGACAAAGGATATCAAAGAACTGATAAAATGTTACAAAAAAAAAAAAAAAAAACAAAGGAAATAACCCAATAAAAAGTGAGTAAAAGAACTGAACAGACACTTCTCCATAGAAGACATTCAAAGAGCCAGAAGGCACATGAAAAACTGTTCAAAATCACTTACTATTAGATAAATGCAAATCAAGAGCACAATAAGATACCATATCACTCCTGTGAAAATGGCCTACAGGGACAAAACCAGAAACAAGTGCTGGTGAAGATATGGAGAAAAGGGGACACCCTGTACTGTTAGTGGGAATGCAAACTGGCCAAGCCCTTATGGAAATTAGTATGGAGGTGTCTCAAAACATTAAACATAGAATGCCATTTGACTCAGTAATTCCGCTCCTAGGCATCTAACCAAAAATTCAAAAACACTAATTTGAAATGAAACTTGCATTCCCATGTTCATTGTAGCACTATTTACTATAGCTAAACTGTAGAAACAACCAAAGTGCCCCAGAAAAGAGGAGAGAATCAAGATGTGGTATATATACACAATGGACTACTACTAAGTGATAAAAAGATTAACTTCTGACATTTACAGCCATATGAATAGAGCTTGAAGGGATAATGCTAATTGAAATAATTAGGAGAAAGATAAAACTGGATGGTGTCACTAAAATGTGAAATATAATGTAACTAAGTTAATAGCCAGATAAAGACAAGCTCAAAATCTAACCCTTGATAGCTGATCATAGAACTGAAGTACCGAAAGCGGGTTGGGCAAGTGAGGGTCAAAAACAAAGAGGAAGGAAGCACAATGGTCTATAGCTGTGGACTATGGGGAAGTGAGTGGTGGGTGCACTATGGTGGTAATACCTGATGGAGGTTCCTCAATATTACTTCAATGAAAGATAAATAAAAAAAAAATTAAAAAAAAAACAACAAGCAAAAACCCAATAGATTGTGTGCAGGACTATTGGTGTAGAGCTAGGGTGTCCACACCTGAGGGAGAAATCCTACACTGTTAAACTATTAACAAGGATGTGAAACAATGACAATTCATTTAAAAAAATCTAAAAAAATTAAAAAAAATAAAAATTTTTGCTAAAGTATACTATATCATCCAAGTTTCTTGTTTAGATTTGAGGGGAAAAAAGGCCTATCCAAACGAAAACTGAATGAGTTTGCCAATATTATTTCTCCCATACAATAAATGCTAAAAAAGAACCCTCTTTTATAAATCAAACAGGAGAATGTCCACAAAAAATTTAACAAGGAAATAAGTAGCTATAACTAGAAAACTAGAGATAACATGGTAATAGTATTAATAATGTAAATGAACTAATGTAAATGGACTGAATCCACCCATCAAATATCTTGGAGTGGCTGGAGCTATTAAAAAACAAAACCCAATTATATGCAGCTGACAAGAGACTCACTTAAAGCATAAAAACAAAGCCAAAGTGGGCCTCCCCTGGTGGCGCAGGCTGTTGAGTTCAGAGCTGTGAAGCTGTCAGCAGCGCAAGTTCCATTCCTGCCAGCCAGCGAGGGTCCCACATGGCAAGGCAGACCTCTCCTGTATCGCCTGCTGCTCCCCTCAGCAGTGTAGTTCGTCAGTCTGCCTGTTCTGTTCCCCGCTCTGTCTCTGGTGAATCCTCTCGCCTCCCGATTATCTGGTCTGTACCCTGGTTCTTGTACAAATAAATGAATAAATCTTAAAAAAAAAAAAAAAAAAAAAAAAGCCAAAGTGATGGAATCAATAGACAACTTTGAAAGGGAAGAGACACTACACTTATATCAGATAAAGTAGACTTCCTACCAAAAAATACAGTAAGAAAGAAAGATGGATATATACAATGGTAAAATTTCAATACAGCAGATGACATAATAATCAGTTTAAATGCACCTAATATAGCACTTTCGTGGTATTTAAAGTAAATGTTAACAGATTGAAAAGAAGACATTGAAAGCAACACAATAATAGTAGGGGACTTAAATAACTCACAGTATTGAATAGATCCTGTACACAGAGGAACATAAAGGAAACCATGCCCTCAAATTGATAGCGATTAACTTAATAAATATTAACAGAACGTTTGCCCCTAAACACCAGAAGACACATTCCTTTTAAGTGCTTATGGAACTTTCTCAAGGACAGACTACATGATAGGACACTAAACAAGTCTCAGTATGTTTACAAAGATTTAAATCATATCAAGGATCTTTTCATATCATAATGATGTGAAACTAAAAATCAGCCAATGAAAAAAGAAGGAAAAACAATTTTGTGGATAATAAAAACATGCTACTGAACTACTACTGGGTCAATGAGGAAATTAATGGTGAATTCAAAAAATACCTGCAGATTAAAGAAAACATTACTGTCAGAACCTGTAGGGTACAGGCAGCCGTAAGTGAGAAGTTTATATCAATGTGGTCTGCTTCAGGAAACAAAAAGAATTATGAGAGAAATCTATGTTTACACCAAAAGGCATTAGAAAAATAAAAAAGGCAAAGCCGGGCCTCCCCTGGTGGCACAGGTGGTTGAGCACAGACAGTGCTGTGAAGCTGTCCACAGACTTTGCAGCGCCGGTTCCATCCCAGCCTGCCAGTGAGGGTCCCACATGGCTAGGCAGGCCTCTCCCGCATCGCCCGCTGCTCCCCTCAGCAGTGAATTTCCTCAGTCTGACTGTTTTGTTCCCTGCTCTGTCTCTGGTGAATCCTCCTACCCTCCCACGCATCTGGCCTGTACCCTGGTTCTTGTATAAATAAATAAATAAATCTTTAAAATAGAAAAAGAAGAAAGAAAAAAGGCAAAGCTGAAAGTAGATGAAAATAATAAAAATTACAATAGAAATTAACAAAATAGAGATTTTAAAAAGGTAATCCCAAAAGATCGATGAAGCCAAGACCTAGTTCTTTGAGAAGATTAAGAAAAAAGACAAATCTTTAGCCAGACTCAACAAAAAGAGAGGTAAAACACAAGTAAATAAATTGAAAACAAAAGAGGAAAAATGACAACAGTTACTGGGCCTCCCTGGTGGTGCAAGGGGTTAAGATGCAGCACTATGAAGCTATCTGCAGCTACTGCAGCATGAGTTTGATCCCCCGCCAGGGAGGTGACCCACAGCAGACCTCGACTGTCTCACATGCTGCTCCCCTCAGCAGTGTATTTCAGTACATCTGCTTGTTCTGCTCCCTTCTCAGTCTCTGGTGACGCCTTTCACCCCCCTGCATCTTTGGCCTGCACCCCAGGTCTTGTATACAGAAATAAATAAATCTTTTTCAAAAAAATTATAATTGTTACTACAGAAACACAACATCTCATAAAAGTGTATCACTGTAACTATACGTTGATTTCATGGTAGCAATTGGACAATGTAGGAGAAATGGACCAAATGCTATAAAGAGTCTATATTACAGTACTGAATCAGGAAGAACTGATGTGACATATCATAACTAAGAAAACTGAAACAGGAATCAAATGTCTTCTCCAAAACAGACGACAAGGAAACAGATGGATTCACTAGTGAATTCTACTAAACCTTCAAAGAATTAGTACCTGTCTTATGCAAACTCTGTTGTAAAATTTAAAAGGAGAGAAAACTTACAAACACATTCTTTGATGCCAACAATAGCCTGATTCTGAAGCCAGACAAGGACATGTTGGAAAAAGAAAACTAGAGATCAATATCTCTGATGAACATAGAGGTAAAATTCCTAAACAGAATTTTGGCAAATTGAATCCAGCAATGTTTAGACAGTTACATAGCATGATCGAGTGGAATTTATTCTAGGGATGCAAGAATGGTTAAACACACAATTCAATCATTGTCATTTGTGACATCAACACAAAGAAAAAAATCATATCTCAATAAATGTAGATAAAAAAGCATTTGAACACATTAAACATCATTTTATGATAAAACACACTCAACAAAATGGATATAGAAGGAACATATCTCCACATAATAAAGGCCATATGAGACAAACTCACAACCAACGCTATACTCAATGGCAAAAATTGAAATTTTTTCCCCAAAGATCAGGAATAAGACAAGGATGTGTGCTCTCACCAACACTGTTCGATAATAATTTTTGAAGTCTTAGTATGACCAGTAAGAAAAGGATATCAATTTATCCAAGTTGGAAAGGGAGAAATAAAACTATTGCTATTTTGAGTAATATAAAATACATAGAATACACATGATAACATACATAGAAAATCATTAAATCTCCATTATAAGGCTATTAGGAATAATAAATGGATACAGTAATGTGTCATCTACAAAATTAATGTAAAAAAGCATGCATTTCTAAACACAAATAATGAATTTTAGCAGAAACAGTAATCAAGAACACAACCCCATTTACAATAACATCAAAAAGAATTAAATACCTTGGAATAGATTTAACCAAAAAAGTGGAGAACCTATGTACTGAAAACTATAGGACATTTTGGAAACAAATAGAAGATACAGAGATGAGAAAGTTTTCTGTTCTGGATTGGAAAAATTATCATTATTAAAATGGCTATATTACCTAAAGCAATATACAAATTCAATGCAATCCCTATTAAAATTCCAATCACATTCTACAGAGATATAGAGAATCATGAAATTTAAACAATATTCCTAATAGCAACTCTAGTAGCAAAAATATTCATTAGAAAAATAGAACCAAGGCCTCCCCTGGTGGCACAGTGGTTGAGCGCTGGCCTGTGAAGCTGCCCGCAGCCTCTGCAGTGCCGGTTTGATCCCCGGCCACAGGCAAGGGTCCCACATGGTGAGCAAATCTCTCCTGCCGCACCCGCTGCTCCCCTCAGCAGTGTGTTTCATCAGTCTGCCTGTTCTGTTCCCTGCTCTGGCTCTGGTGAATTCTCTCACCTTCCTACGCTTCTGACTGTACCCAGTGCTTGTATGAATAAATAAATAAATCTTAAAAAAAAATGGAACACCATATCAATATGATATGAATGACTTCAACCTATACTATAAAATAATTTAATTAGCTATACTATAAAGTGATTAAAATAGCTCAATATTGGGCCAAAAATAGACTTGCAAATCATGGGAAGAGAACTGAGAGCACAGAAATAATACCACTCTGAGTATATGGACAACTCATTTACAACAAAGGAATCAAGAGCCCACCATTTGGGCAAAGAAATTCCCTTTAACAAATGTTCTTGTGAAAACTGAACAGTCACATTCAAAAGAATGACATTAGACGATTAACTAAGACCATGCACAAACATAATTCAAATGTAAACCATTTACTTCTTTGTACCAGCCTTAGGGATGAGGTTGGGGACTTGACTCCAACGGAAAGGGAAACAAAGCATACATAAACAAATAGGACTAGGTTAAATTAAAAAGCTTCTACACAAAGAAATAAACATACATCAATACTAAAAGATCCTACTAAATGGGAAAAGACATTTGGGTTAATATTCAAAATATAGAAAGAAGTTATAAAACCCAACAGTAAAATAAAACAACCTGAGTAAAAAATGCACAGAGGATCTGAATAGATACTTCTTTAAAGAAGACATGTAGATGGCCAAAAGAAACATGAAAAAAATATTCACCATCTCTTATTAGAGAAATGCAATTAAGACAACGAGATATCACCTCACACCTGTGACAGTGGCTATTCTCCAAATGACAAGAAAGAACAAGTGTTTGAGAGATAATGCAGAAAGGTGGAAGTTATACATTATTGGCAGGGATATAAATACGTGCAGCCATTATGGAAAGCAGTTTGAAAATAGCTCAAAAATAAAAAAAATAGAAATTCCATGTAACCCAGTTACCCCACTTCTGGATATTTATCTAAAAAAACAAAATCCAATCTGAAGAGATATATGCACCCCCTAAGTGTATTTCAGCCCTAGAAATTATTCTGCTATAAAAAAACTGGGCCTCCCTGGTGGCACAGCGGGTTGAGTGCAGTGCTGTGAAGCTGTCCACAGCCTCTGCAGCATGGGTTTGATTCCCATCCAGCCAGGGAGAATCCCACATAGCTCAGGAGACCTCTCCTGACTCGCCTGCTGCTCCCCTCAGCAGTGCTTTAATCCGTCTGCCTGTTCTGCTCCCCACTCTGTCTCTGGTGAATTCTCTTACCCTCCCTCACCTCTGACCTGTAGCCCCATTCTTGTATAAATAAATAAATATTTAAAAAAAAACATGAAAACTTCACATTTGCAGCACAGTGGATGGACTGAGGGGGAATTATGTTTAATTAAATACTGGACAAAGAAAGAAAGACATATATTGCATGATTTCACTCATATGCGGTATAGAGAAAACAGAGAGATGAACTAAAAGGAGAATCAAAAATAGGCTTTCAGACTATAAGACCAATTTGTGGTTACCAGGAAGGAAGGGGACAGGGTGGTGGGCAAATCAGGTAACAGGGAAGAATTGTATATTGACGATAGAGTTGAAATTTTAGCAGTGAACTTACTGTAGTATAGACACATGTTGATTCCCAATGATTACTACCTGAAACTTATGATATGATGCAATAAACTTCAATAGAAAAATAATACAAATGAAAAAGAAAGGGGTGCAAATGGTCACTGCAGTGTTTCATTTTAAATAATAATTTAAAAAATACAAATTAAGATAAGTAACATACTATATGTGACCTGGGAGAAAGACTGTGATAACATCCAAACAGAACATGGAGAATGATCCTTGCATTTTGGGCACTTACATTTTTTAGTCTGCCATAAATAAATAAAAACCTTACAAGAGCAGTTTAGCCATATATATGATGACCTTAAGTATTTCCAAACACTAACAGTTATTCCATTTCTAGGAATTCATCTAAGGAAATAATCAGAGATGTATTAAAAATGTAAAAATATGTATGCAATGCTATTTATAATTGCAAAATTTTGGAGACAACTTCTGTCTAAAACCAGACTAAAAATAAAATAAAATGTCTATATGATAGATTACTCCCAAGTCATTTATATTTTCAAGGACTAATTGGGCCATTGAAGGTACTCAACCTATAATGACAAGTGAAAAATAAAATTATACAAAGTTATATTTACAGGGCCTCCCCGATGGCACAGCGGTTGAGCGCTGGGTTGCAAAGCTGCCCGCAGCCTCTGCAGCGCCGGTTCGATCCCCAGCAGCCAGTGAGGGTCCCACATGGCGCAGACCTCTCCTGCCACTCCCGTTGCTTCCCTCAGCAGTGTACTTCGTCAGTCTGCCTGTTCTGCTCTCCGCTCTGGCTCTGGTGATTTCGCTCACCCTCCCGCACTTCTGACTGTACCCAGTGCTTGTATAAATAAATCAATCAATCTTTAAAAAAGTTATATTTACAGTGAGATTGCAATTTCATTTTACACACATATGTAACAAAAAACCTAATAATTATTATTTCTGGAAGGGAGGTTATATATGAATTATATCATTTATATTCATTTAAATTTTCTGCAAAGAATATGTGTTACTATTGAAATAAGTAGTGGAGGCAACAATTTAGATATTGGGAATAGATGCTTTAGAGAGAGGGCGCCCTAACTTTTAACCCGCATAGGCTTTCTTTCAGTACTGATACACCAGAAGAGGACCCCACCACCTCTTTCTACTCACACAATAGCATCTGCATCACCAGATAGGTTCAGGGATGTTTCACATGTCAGTAGATTTCTAACTTGAAGTGTCTCACTTTCCCTGGAGATCATATTCCCTTTCTAGGTTTCCTAGAAATTTGCACAAAAGACTGATGGCCTCCTACCCCCTGTCATGAAATTTCCCTCTGGTCACACTCTTAAATGTTTGTGCTTGGGTCCACCTAGGCAGCTGCTAGAAATCAGGAGCCCCTCTTCAAAATGTTGTGCTTTAAGTGGAAGCACAACTTGTCTCCACTTGAGGACTTTGCCCTAAAGGCCACAGCCATGTTCATGTAAGTGACCAGATTGACACCTACAACCTAAACAGGCTGACTCAGCCACCAAACTATCTGAACCTTGCTTTGTTTCTTTAAAAAAATATGTGGTGTTCTTCATAGCCCCTGATAGGGGGCAGCAGATATCCTGGCGTTCTTTGCTGTCTAAAGGAAGCTTCCAATTTGCAGATCTCAAAGTCACTATGTATTGTATTACTATTCTACTTACCATGTAACATAAAATAGTTCCTTTCTGCACCAGTTGATCATTTGGGGAAGCCAAGCCTCTCACCTACTAGAATGCTTATAATTGAATACAGACCAAAGGTAAGCCCAAGTAATAAATCACCTGTATAATTACTGCACTCTGTTTTGGTCAAGCCAGTTTCATCACTATCTAAATATTACAAAGACCCATCCTTCTCTTCTGCTCATCATTTTGTCTCTCACACACCCCTAAGTAAGTTTCATTTGACTCCTTAAAATACCCTCCGGATAGGACTGTTAAGTAAAGGGGTGAGTGAAGACGTCTATAAAATTGCTTCAGCAAGGACTCCAAGATGCTAGTTTAAGAGAATGAAGTATAGCTCAGCCAGTGGTAAAAATCACTTGTTTTTCTGATGCACAGACACATAGAGATGCTGGTTCTTCATGAACCAGCAGGGGAGGGGAGGGGAGGAGAGGAGAGAGCACAATTTTGTCTGTTCAAAATGTTTACAGAAGGAACAGTAGCATGATGCTGAACTTTCGGGAATCTTTGAAACAATGTCTTCTTTGGTTTTAGTCACATGTGTTTTTTAGATGTCAGCAATTAATCTGACAAATAGTTGTAGATAGGGAAACTGGGGCACAGAAAGGTGGGTTGATGGGTATCAATCAATCCTGTGACAGAAAGATCATATGCAGGTGGGTGACCCCGGGACCAGTGCACCCTAACAGCATCTCATGGTACTTTTGTCCATCCTTCCAGTATTCTCTGGGGCAGGCATAGAAAACTGAGCTCTGTCAGCAAAACTTTTTAGAGAAAGAAGGAGATATAATATGGTAAATGATACTTGCTGTGTATCAGGCATGGTTCCAGTACTGTGCAAGAATTAACACAGCTATTCCTCCAAACAATTTTGTGAAGGAGGTGCTATTCTTACCAGCATTCACTAGTCATGAGCTGAGATAGATAGGCACTTTGCCCAGCCTCCCTCAGCATGAATGTGGTGGATGCTGAATTTGAACCCAGCAGTCTAGATGCAGAACTCACATACTTAACCACTACTATTTAGCATGTCTTCCAATGGGGATTTTCACGTTTGAGTGACACGCTCGAGGGCCTGGTTGCACCCTTGGTTACTGTGAAGCTGAGGCCCTGGGAAGCTGTGATCCATTGGGACTTTTACCACAGTGTGTCTGTCCTCTCCAGTCACTCTAGCCAGAGTAAACCAAGTTCTTTGGGATGCTGAGGTTCTGGTGACTGCTTCCAGCTCTAGTCCAGGGTGAAGCTGCTCTGAAGAGGACCTTCCTTCTTGGAACACGGCCTCTTAATGAGATGTGGATGTTAGGGGCCTCCATCTGAAAGCTATGCTTTTCAAAGGGAGTTGGGATTCATGGCTAGGAGTGACTGTGCAGAGGGGAAACGTGTGAAATGGTAATCCCTTTCATATGACACTTGAGAAATGTTATAATAAAGCTGAGTAAATTGAAGCATGAGTTAGCCAGTCTTTTGCCTAATGATGTCACCCACTTTCTGCTTCCTCCACTGGATGATTAATAAAGGGGGATTATTACAGTAACTCACTCCTAGTGGGCAGCAGTGACGTCAGCAGCAGCTGAGCAAACTGGCCACATTTAGTCGTGCGTGTGTATGTGGGCATCTTTCTCCCTGTGACTAACATGAAGCTAACAGCATCGAATAAAACAAAAGCTCCTTGAAATTTGGAGAACTTATTGAGTGAACTTTTTCCTACAGGGAACACCATTTGAATTATTCTCATTTCATAGTTAAATGATGTTGGAGTTGGCCAAAATTACATTATTGGCATGCTGCCTCTGTTCATTAAGTGATCACAAATTTATCCCTGGCCTCTGAGAGAGAGGTTTTCTGAAGCTTTTTTTTTCCCTTCAAATATAATGACTCTTTTTTTTTCCTTTATCATTTAATCTCATCTTTAAAGAGGAATTCAACGAGTCTTAAGAAAAGGGACTGTGGCAAAAGTTATTTTTTGCAAGTTGATGACTAGTTGTAGAATCCAGTGGTTCCAGTTAAACTCTCAGGATACTGTCCTTTAATTACAGCTTGGCTTTCCAAGCTGATAAAGACTAACAGAAGTCCTGCTTGCTATTTCACCTCTGCAAACTTGACCTTCCTAAAATTAGAACAGGGCATCTGGAAATATTGACTAACAGAGCTCACCACTGCCAGAGTGCACTGTCTGTGTGCATGCAAGCACTCGGTGCCCTGGAAGTGGGGCTGGCCATGCCTCAGAGGTGCTCTGACCGAGAGGCAGGACCTTTGGACTTTCCCTATCAGCATACAAGGGAGGTAGCATTTCACTGATTAAAAAAATATACACACAGCACAGCTCCCAGCCTTTACTTGTCTTCCCTCTGAAGCTACAGTTTGCTAACTGGTCGTGGGGCTATCTTTGTGGAGAGGAGCAATTGGATTAGAATCAAAATTTTTCCTCTCCTATCCATCCAATGGAATCTTTATGCTAACCTTTATGTCCTCACGTCAGCAATATGGAACTTATTACTCGAGGGGATCCAGGTGAGAAAAATGAGCAATCGGTTACATGTTCTTTTGTGAGTATTTTTTATAATCTTCTGGAGCAATAAGGAAGATCAGCCACTACAGATGTTTCCTGGTTGGATTAGAACAAAGTCATGATAAAGAATTTTGAAATATGTGGTGGTCAGGAAGGACTTTGAGGGCATATTTATTCAGTTTGAGTGTTTTTTTATACATGTTTTTATATGGAGGTTATGAATGATTATGCCTATCTCTACATTGATTTTTCATATATACTAAGTGGTTATTTCTTGGGAAGAAACCTAGGCATTTCTGAATGATTTGGAGGTTGAATGTGGTCTTTCTTAGGTTCCTAAATGACCATTTATCTGAGGACACAGTGATCCACATGTCAGAGCAAATGTGATGGCATCAGAGTATTGAAGGCATCATGACTCTCTTCATCTTAGTACCGTCTATCTTCCCTGTCCTTTCTGGATGATATAAGTTACTCGAGGACTGAGTAATGAACCAGGGGAGTGGGGCTGATCATGTGGAAAACAGCATTTCCAATCCCCTCTTATCACTTGCATCAACATTTGGTGATTGTTATTATTTTTCACAAGATGGGATCCTTCAGGAGAGTACCCTGGCCCATAAGAGGCAATACCTGAATAGCCATGGCTTCCTTGATTGATCATACCATTTCCTTTTAAAAAGGAACTGTGGAGCATACAGTCTCGGTCAGAACATGCATTAGGATTAGGCAAAGCACTTGGCCTTATCTCTTTGAATACTGATTGTGTGCCATTCCCCTAAAATATTAAATTAATCAAATTTAGCTACATCATGTTTGTTTCCTCTGGGAGAAAATCATGGGAATCACACTTTTGTGAAGTCTACTTCAGGGACTTCTCTACACGGTGGGGGCTTCCATTAATCAGGAAGAACAAGACACATGAGGAGGCAGAGTCACTTGAATTATTAGTATTTTGCATAGTGGTCAAGGCCCCTTAGAGCATGGATAGGAAGGAAATTAAGTGAAATTCGAAAATGACAACTGTAAATCAGGGTTTGTTTCTCAGCTGCAGTGATTAGCAATTTGGGGGGCAAATCATTTCTGTTGTGGGCTGTCTTGCTTAGCGGCATCTCCAGCCTCTATCCACTAGATGCCCCCCTTTCTCATTATGCCAAGCAAAATTGTCTCAGACACTGCCCAGTGTCTTCTGGGGGAACAGGCGTTAAGAACTGCTCCTCTAGATAGAAGGATACCAGTTTAGGTACTGTTTTCCTTTTTCTTTTCCTAATCCTTTTGGTTCTAGCATCTTGATTCAGATAAGGTATTTCCAAATACTTTGCAAAGAGTGCTTGCTTTGGCAGCACACATACCAAATACTTTGCAAAGATAGAGCACTTACATGTGGCATCAGGTGCTGTGGGATATTCCAGTTAGTTTTAAATACATGTGGGACTTAGAAACAGAGTTTTCAATTCATCTTTTCTGACCCTGTTGTTTTCCAGTGGATTTTGGGGAAATTACAATGTTTCCTTTCTCCCTCTCTCTTTAGATACATTCATTCACTGACTTAACTTAAAAGCAAACAGCTTTCCAGTTGAATTTGGACTGTGAAATGTTGATACTTCTCTGCCTGAAATCTCTCTACCTAACGTGCAGCCCAAGTACTGGCAGGTTCTGACTGTCCAGGAAACAGGCCGGGTTGCCAATCCCATATTTAATCTAAACCATTTGATGAGACTCCTGAAATCTTGCTGCAGCAAATATCACTCTGGATCCTGCCCACGTTTTCTGGATTCTGAGCTGCCTCTCGAGGGAGTCACCGCTCACCACCCAGGCAAGGTTTTCCTGCCTGCAGCCCAGAATAACACGTCAGCTGCTGAGAACACCTCGAGTCCTTTTGATTTCTCTCCATAGTCACGCTTTATGTTCAGTTTCCCAGACGGGATAAACCAGAAATCATGCCTTTTTGGAAACAGATTTTTTTTTTTTCATAGGAAGGAACTAAAACACCCTGAGTCGTCAGCAGCCTAGTCCGTGCTCTGAGCCCCCAGCCTCGTGCCTCTTCCACTGAATCACAGGATAACTACCCAGTCACCTACTTGGGGTGTTCACGTCTCCTGGCATGTATTTTTCACTAAATAACATTGATGCGTGAGCAGCAGCTACAATAACAGAGCCCTGAAAACTCCCCCCCTTTCCTAGGCCTGTCTCCTTGTTCCAGTAGTAGTGAGCAAAGAGACCAATTAATAGCATGGATGAAAGCCGAAGGACATACGCTTTGCTTGAGAAGAAAAATGAACATTCTTGCTTCTTGATCGATGCCAACTTTGTATGGGAACAGAAGCTGCCACGGGGAAACGCCAGTCTAGGTTAGGGAACCCTAAGGTGTGTGTCGACCGAGAGCCGCCGGCAGGCGCCGGACACTGGTCCCTCCTGCATTCGCACCATGGCGCTATTATCCTTAAATGAACTTTGTTTTTTGACCAGCTCACTAATTGTGATTGAAAACACCAGCTCCCCAGCAAGGCACAAGCACTGGAGTTAGCAGCAGCAAGACAGGCCCTAATTGCTCCATTTACATAAAAGTAGAAACATACAACTTCTAAATATAAATCTCTGGCACATCGTGCCTTTTGCAATTACAGTAAAATAAGGTACCACAGTTTCCCTCCCGGCTCCTTCTCCCAGCAAGCTGCTCCACCGGGTTCTCCAGGGGCTGCTCCTCCAGGCGAGAATAGTCATGCAAATGCTCCAGCGAGTAGTTAAGAGCTTTGTGAAGTAGCCAGTAAATCAGGCCGCCTGCTCTAGGTGAAAAACGCGGTGGCAGCGGGCCACTGTGCTAGCGCAGCCGCCGGTAGCATCCGACTCCACCATCGCGGAGGGGACAGCTCGCGGGGCGTCAGCGCTCCCCTGGCCGCCCCAGAGCCCGCCCGCCCGCAGGTCCCGGTCCCGCTCCCTGACATGGGCTGTGCTTTCAGCCCTGGCACCGAGGTCTGGGTTCATAGATTCTCAGCTACACTCACTGAACAGTGATTTCTGTTTTCCCTCCCTGAATTCTTTAGCTGCCAAAAGGGGGGAAAAATCAAGAGCTGCTCTTAAAAGAAGTTGCCCTTGCTGGTGCTCCGGGTAAAAATAGAGGCGGCCGCTCGGAACCGCTTGGCCCTGACTCCGGGAGCCGCGAGCCGGGCTCAGCAGCGGCAGAGTTCCGGCGTGATCCCCGGGAGCCGCCAGCAGGTGTTGCTCAAGGTACAGTAGCAGCCGAGTAGTGGGAAGAGGCCGGGGTGCGGGGAAGCTAAGGGGGGAGGGGGCAGGAAGTGAAAGAGAAACCAAACCGAGGAAGGAAGAGGAGATGCTTGTCTGGAGCGGGACTGCCCTGCTCAACCCCTGGGCGCTGGAGTTCCGAAGGGAAAAGAGCGTTCCCATTCCAGAATATTCCACAGGAGTTATTTTAACCTGCCTGCTTCCTCTACCACCCCCAGCTTAATTTCCACTGAGTGAGGAGGCATTTCCAGGGTGGCTCAGCTCTGAGGTGGGGGATTCAGGTAGAGTATGACATCACCGCTGGTGGGCTGACCCGGCAGGTGGGCACTTAGGTGGCATCCACAGCCAAGGCGGTCTGAGTCACACATCGACACATATAAGGTGGCTCCTCTAGTCAGGGCGCTGCAGCTTCCTGTGACACAAATGTTTAGAAAGAGCCACCAGGCACCTAAGAAATAATACCACCCATTATTTTCTGAACTTTACCCCGCAGTTCTGTACTGCGAATCCAGCTTTATAGATACGAGCAGAACAGCGAGGCCCAAACTTTCATGCTTAGTAGGCTGTTGAGCCAGGTCCCATCCAAGTTCATTTTGTGCCGGGCCCCCAAAGCATTGACACGTGGTATTGCTAGGACACCAGGGTTCACGGTTGCAGGAGGGGGGTACTTTAGATGCCCTGATGCCCTGCATCTGTGTAGGGATGGAGTCCATCCCCCTTCTGAACTGATGGGCAGATTTGAAGTTAACCAACACTGACCTTGTTTCTATCTTTCCTTCTCAGATTCCCTCTGATCCTCTACAACCTATTGATTTTATTTCCTACTTCATTTCTGCATATGCAGTTCATAGAATAACTCCCCCACCCCCAGATACACACGCTCGCTGCCTGGTTAGCCAAGAAAGACCTTCTTACACAGAAAACTTCTGATGTCCTCAGGAACCTACTGAGACTACACATCAGGAGGCCAGAACCTCTATAGTTTGCTTGTGGGCACAGTGAAAAGTTTATTTTATACATGTTAAATCCTGCATACAAAACAACATATCTAGTCATATGGATGTCATTAACTCCCAATTTTGCACATTTTATCCAACTTGTCATGAGTACCCGGCTTTTGCTCCAGAGTTCTCTTTCAAACAGTCCTTCTCCACCATTCTTATTTGAAGATTCCTTCCTCCTGTGTTACTTCCCAAATTTGCTGGCTGAATCCCCCCCACCTACTGCCTGGCCAACTTAATCCCTATCTCAAGGAGTATTCACTTCCGTTCATTAGTTCATTAATCTCATATTATGTTTGTAACAATTTAGCAATTACAGGTTTTGAATATCTGATAAGAATGAAGAGCTTTTGTTTCAGTTTTTGTTTTTTGTCTCTTGACTAGTTTGATAGAGACTCTAAAGACCTGAGAAGCATACTTTTAAAGTTCGCTAGCAGAGAGTATTTCCAGAGTTCTTGGTGATAAATGATTTATGAAGCAGGTATTCAATTTCAAGATGTAAAATAATAGTGTATGTCAGGGAGGGGAGGCTGTTGTCATATAAGTAGACATATTTTCCTATTTTTTTTTTCCTCCATGAAGTCTTATTTTAAAAAGTAAAATTGGAATTCCTATAAAGAACACTGAATTTTCTTCCCTGTATGAAACAATTAGATACTTTGTAAATAGAGGCGACTTCATGAAGTAACAGATGTTTTATGTGAAGACATAAAACTGAACCTGAATATAATGAGAAGTGTGTGCACAAGCAGTAAAAGAAAAGTTGAAAGTTGGAAAGTCAATAAGATATATCTGCTTGATGCCAGTATTTTTCTACAAGGCAGACTAGTTTCTCAGAGGTTTCACTGGTTCACTGATCACCCAGAAGTGTCATAGCAGTTAAGAAAGTCTTTCCATTAGATAATGAATTATGAAATATGCCTCATGCTGGAAAAGCCAGTCATCTGCTGATGTCATGCTGATTCTAACCAATCCCAAACAAAGCCCCAGCCCTCCTCTCTTTGAGTGGTACCAATGTGTGAGTGTACAAATAAGTAGTACAGTATAAAACTTCACAGTGCCAATACCATGAAGAGGAACTCAGACAGCTCTTTCCACATGACACAGGAGTCTGCTGGTGAGAGGACTGGAAAGGTAATGCTTTTTAATTCTTACTTCTGGGCTACTTACAAATTCAGAGTCAGCATGGTCAGGAGAAATTTTATAACTTAGTGACACTTGGAGAACACTGTGATATGTACTTTTGTATATTATTCGCGCAGGTTAGTACAGCTTTTAATAGTAGGGTAAGCAAATAGATTATGTGTTGATACAACCCATTCGGCACATATATACAAGTAAATATGCATGAGAGAAAAGCTATTTTTAAGTTACATTCAGAAATGTGAATTCAGTGAACACACACATACTCACATGCAGAGAGAACCCAAATACTGATCAGTTGCAGTTATCTAAATGCTACTATTAGAACTGTTGAATAGTTTAGAGTCATTAAACTTTTAGTTGTATTTCAGCCTCTCTTGAATAAATCAACTGAACTACAAAATAATTTGGTCACAGTATATGTGAGGTCAAATATAATACTGTGTTAAGTATTATATTTCAAAATGTTTTATTTTATTAAACAAATCGTACACAAACAGATATGACACAAATAAATCCCTCTTCCTCATTTTCTTTCACTGCCCCCCACTTAAAATTGTTGACTTTTTAGGGGTGATTGACCCAGTCTTAACAGTAAGAGCAGAATGATTGGTGTTTCTGGAACCTGAAATCCTAAAGGTGATAGGTGATTTGTAACAGAGAAAGTCTTGCAAGGAGTTGTTTTGGGAAAGGAGGACTGAGTATACCATTCAGAGAAGGTTTGTTACCTGGGCAAACTGCAGTTGTAACTTAGTGTCACACTGTTCTCACTCTCCTGTCCTTGGCCTCAGATCTTAGGCTTGTAGTAGTGATATTTATTAACTTTTTCAGCCAAACTGCAGTGCTTAAGGATAAAGCTCTGAACACACTAGGTGTCAGATATAAGCTAACTGTATCTACAGAAACTGAGAGGGCTATGTGTGGGAAAGAGAGGGAGAGGGAAGGAAAGCTTTAACAGATGGACCTCTTAAAGATACTTCTGCAAGATAAAAGCAATAAGACAGACAATTTAAAAAAGGGGGGGAGGAAAAAATGCAGAAAGGCATTGTTTAAAAATTTACATTTTTCTTTTTCTGTGAACACTAAAATCTATGAGGATTTCGTGTGTGCTTTTTCTTTGCCGGAAGAGGCAGCTGAACACAGTGATCTGGGACAGGGTAGAGGACCCCCTGGTAAAACTACCAAAATGCAGAGAAAACGCTTTGCCAATATATTCTAGAGATTCTATTCCCCAAAGGAATGCATTATTTGGTATAAAATAAGGTGGGAAAAACCAAATAAATGATGCATTGTATCTGTGAAGTCAGGGCAAAGGGTGGTAGCTGTAATTTGTGAGAGTGTGTGTGCGGGAAGGGCAGAAGGGGGCGGCGGCCATGGAGAGGGAAAGAGCTTCCTATGACAGGAGCAAGTAAAACCTCGCCTGCCTGCCTGCCTGTGGATCTTGCAATGCCCTGCTGCATTTTGCAGTTGGGGAAAGTAGAGTGTATTATGTGACCCCAAACAAAAGTTCTATTGCGCTCCTCTTAGATCGCCTGCCAGTGGCGACGACCCTGAGCATTTAAATATGAATGAATGGGGGAAAAGGCAAGTCTCCCGGATTCACTCTGGCCAGAAGACTTGGCTGGCCCCAGCTGCACGTGGACCCCTCGCCCCTCTTCCCAGCCCCCACTACCTGTCTGAGACCTCCCGGGACGGGGACGGGGCGCCACCTTCCAGACTGGTGGGCATCGGGTCACCTCCGGCTGTAGCTCGGGACAGACTTTTTCAATGCAGTCATCCCTGTTGATTGAGACAGTGTGCATTATTGGGGGTTTTCTTTCCCCTCCAAAAGAGGAAGAAGGTGAAGTCAGGGGACTGGGCAGAGAAAGAGAGAGGGGGAAAAAAAGGAAGTCGAACAAAATTAGGAGAATTTCTTCTAGAAGGAAAGTAGAACTCCCAAGAATGGTGATATTTGAAAAGAGGTGTGTGTGAGGGAGCAATGAGCAGAAGGAAAGCAGCCTGTCAGAAAACGGGCTGTCCCTCCCCTTCCTAATCACAGCCTTTACTCACAGACAAACTCCCTCCCTCTTCCATTCACTCACTCACTTAGGGCCAATCGTTCTCTCTCTCTCTCTCTCTCTCTCTCTCTCTCTCTCTCTCTCTCTCCCTCCCTCTCCCTCTCCCTCTCCTCTCCTCTCTCCCTCCCTCCCTCTCTCATCTCCCTCTCCCCCTTCTCTCCCTCTCTTTTCTCCCCCCTCTCTTCTTCCCCTGTCTCTCTCTCCCTCCCATCCTCTCTCTGTCTCTGTCTGTCTGCCCCCCACCCTCTCCCTCCCTCCCTCTCTCTCTCCCTCCCTCTCTCCCTTCCTCCCTCCTCTCTTACTCCGAGACAGTCAGAACTCTCCTCCCTTACAGCCACAAACCTACAGCACTGACTGCATTCAGAGAGGGAACCTGCAAACAAAACTTCACAGAAAACTTTTTGTTCTTGTTCCAGAGAATTTGCTGAAGAGGAGAAGGAAAAAAAAAAAAAAAAACCCCCCCCCCTTAAAAAAAAAAAAAAAAAAACCTGTGCGTGAGGGGGGAGGAAAAGCAGGGCCTTTTAAAAAGGCAATCACAACAACTTTTGCTGCCAGGATGCCCTTGCTTTGGCTGAGAGGATTTTTGTTGGCGAGTTGCTGGATTATAGTAAGGAGTTCCCCGACCCCAGGATCCGAGGGGCAAAGTGCAGCCCCTGACTGCCCATCCTGTGCGCTGGCCACCCTCCCAAAGGATGTACCCAACCCTCAGCCGGAGATGGTGGAGGCCGTCAAGAAGCACATTTTAAACATGCTGCACTTGAAGAAGAGACCCGATGTCACCCAGCCGGTGCCCAAGGCAGCGCTTCTCAACGCTATCAGAAAGCTTCATGTGGGCAAAGTGGGGGAAAACGGGTATGTGGAGATAGAGGATGACATCGGAAGGAGGGCAGAAATGAATGAACTTATGGAGCAGACCTCAGAGATCATCACGTTTGCAGAATCAGGTCGGTGCTGGCATTGGGGGGTGCGGTGGGGAGAATGCATTTTTTTTGACAGTCCTGGGAGGAACTTCTTTCCCTCCATCTGTAAACTGCCCGGAAGGTCATGAGTTATTAGGTGGTGGTAGCTGATGGAGAGAGAGGAGGTCAGGGAGGGGGGAGAGGACCTCACAGAAAGGGAATTTTTGGTGGAGTCCTGGCTGGCAGTGGCTAGCTTCTAGTTGCTAAACTCATCTGGTCACTCCAGGCGGAAGTTCCAGGGGTCAAGCTGGAGCTAGAAGCCAGCCTGCAAGGGGCTCCTTCATCCTGCCTGGGAATCTAGATCTGAGCAGCCTAAGGAAAGCCTGGGCATTTCTGGGTGCTGGGGTAGGAAGGAGAGCCAAGGAGGCTTCAGGACCCTATCCAAAGTTTTTATTGGGGGTGGGAGAGTGCTCCTTTGGGGTAGAATGGCACAGATGAAGTCATTGTCTTAAAACAAACCTTCCCTTTAAAAGTCCAATCAGAGGCCTCCTCAGAGAAGCAGGGCAAGTTTATTAATGACAGTCATTTTCACCTTTAGAAACTGTCTGGAAGTATATAGGCATCCCACTCTAAGCAGTTAAAGGGACTTTGGGGGACAGTTGGCAATGAACAGCAGTCAGTCACTGTGGGGACACTGACATTTGCTCTCTGAACCAAAAAACAAAAAACAAAGAGTTTTGTTCTCTGTAAAGTTACTAAGAGCTCTCTGCCAAGGAATGCAACCTTGACAAAGTGCTCTCAGATACTACACTGAACTCTCACTCAATCCTTAAGAGGAAGAACTTTAATAAATAGATCCTAATCATTGGCTTAGGACCACACTAACCTGTTGCTGAATAGAAAGTACCTGTCAAAAGTGCAGGCCATAGACCTGGAGTCAGGTTATTTTTAGTTATGTGACACAGATCCTTTTGCATGCCTACAAGCCCCTGCACGTCCGGGCACACAGATGTGTTAATGCTGTGTTACTTTCATGGTAATGCCAGGCTAAAGAATTATATCCCTTGCCAAAACCATTTGAAAGGAATGCCATTGTTTTGTTTGGTAGAACATATGGCCAGTAAAGTATGTGCAGGGACTCCCAGCATTTTTGTTTAAAAGTTTTCCGCAGCAGTATAAACAATTAAGGCAACACTCAGAATTTCCAATCCTGAAAACCTGTTGATTCAGACATTCTGTTTTCGAGAAACCATGTTAGACCTGGGCATCATTCTAGGGGATCAGAGAGCACCCCGGCCACCTGGCTTTTCCCCTGTAGAAACCCTGATGTCCTGCAAGCTTCGGGGCTGGGCAATTTAGCTCTCTCACCAGAAGTTTGTCTCTCTTAAGAAGGTTTTGGGAGTTTCACTCCCTGAAGCTCTTTCTTAATACTTTCCCAAAGGACATATCTATCATGACTTTATCTTCTGAAGCATATTGAAGATAAAAGTCAGGTTGGAGCTTTCCTGGTGGCAAAGTAGAAAAGAAGGTGCTTATAACACTGGTGCTTGTACAGGGAATGTCTTCCAGAGGTCCAATGGTCTCTCCTGACACAAACGGGCACCGTTCATGTTCTTACATCGCTTGCCACCCATGGTCACCTTCACTGCAGCTCCTCCTCAGCTGCCATTACCTGCATCACATGACTGAGAACACCTATGCCTTTGAGCACTTGTAATATATACACCTGATGCTAGCAATATGCCCCTATTTCTAACATATCTGAGGTATAGCAAATCATTCTCTTGCCAGTGAGCAATTTTGCAGTCAAAGAATTTGACCATTTACATACTTTCTTACTTATTGTCTTCATCTTTGTGTCAGTCTTTTTTTTCCCCCCAATTATCTAAAATATTGTCATTTTAAAATTTTTTCTGTTAGGTATTTAGTTTGAAAAAAATTGAACTTTTTTTTTCAGTAAAGGTGAATTATTTGACTGACTAGTTGCTGAAGTTCAAGATTCTTAGTAAAGGTCTATTACACTTGCTTATTTTTCTTATCTGAGAAGTTTCGCACATCAACTTCAAGTTGATTTACTACGACTTCACAAATTTAGCGATTGCTATATGGACAACCTACCCTCCAAATAGAGTGCCATGTACTTACTTTGTTGCTGATTTTGCTAGCCTAGGAAAGAAATCTATCATCAGAATGATTATAGTAAATATATTGAAAATGTCTTGTTAAATTTGGAATAATTGAACCTTAATAATCAAACTATATCAAAACTCAAGATTTGGGGAGAATAGCAAAGGAACCTTCATTTTTCTTTTCTCTGTAAACTGTTTTCTATGGGAAAAAATCCATCCAGTAAGTGCCGCCTCATACATGTCACAGAGGTGCCTTTCAACCTCAAGGTCCCTCAATTTGGAGATACATGTGGCATTTTGCCTCTGTTCTGCTTGATGTTTTAATAAGGCCAAGATATGGCCACAACACTCGAAGCACTGCAAAAGCTCATGTGCCTGGAGCTCTGAATTGAGTCTGTGCCATTGTGCTCAGTTGGAAAATGCCCCCATCTTTGTAAAGCAGATATGTTGACTAAGTGAAGAGGAATCCCTCAGTCTCTCTAAAAAATTTTTCCAACACATAAACATGATTTTCTTTTTTATGTTTTGTACCTAAGGTTGCACATCAATGTCATTACAGTTTATGCATGGCTAGCACAGAATCATCTGTTTTTACCTTAAGACCTTAAGGGAAAGGGAGAAGGGAGAGAGAGAGACAAGCTAGTTATCACTATAATTGTCAATGAGACTAAAATCAGTGGACTTCTTGACTGCTATATCTTATTTGATCTTAGTTTCATTCATAAGAGCTGGTCAGTCAAATAAATAACAGTTTGTCATTGAGTTTCCATATACTGCCAAATGTATATGCGGGCCTTTAGTCATTCATTTAGCAAATGACAGCACTCCTTGGAGAAAAAATAGGGACAGACAAATGAAATCAAGAAATGGAAAATCCTCATACAGCCTAAGCATTGTTGAAAGCAACACACCTCCCCTCCTAGAGGATACTAGTTGGAGATTTTAGTTAGAAATGTACTTCCCAAACAGGAGTTGAAGAAGGCTTGATTGGATGGTTATGTTCCCCACCCCAAGAAAGCCAGCTCAAGGTGGGGTTGACTCCTTGCATTTCAATCACTCCAGTCTTTTGAACTTGCCAGTGATTTACCCCTCACGGAAGAGTGCCTTTAGGGGCTTTCTTCTCAGGATAATAGTAAATGATTGGCCACAAGAGGGCGCATTCCAAAGACTTTTGCTCCTTGCTGGCTAATCTAGGGAAATGCAACTTCACCTACTGGAAACCCCAGTCTGTCACACCCTTGTCTTGCTGATAGTCGGTTATCTTCTGCTTCTTCTGATCACCCCCCAAAAGTTAGGATTTGTGGGATGGGAGGAGCATGACTACCTATAATACATTAAATGAGACAGAAGGAAAGGAAATGGGAATTTTTGTGAAACATGCGAGCATTCCAGAGCTCTATGGAAGACAAGAGTAATGATAAATTTCAGAAGCAAACAAAGCAGAGAAATGTGACCGTGAATCATCAGCAATACTGATTTGCTCACACATCTCTCCCTAATACGGTCGTCTGGGCTTTTAAAAAAATGTCTTCTGTCTTCCCTGATTTTTGTTGCTTCCCTGAATTTTGTCTGCTGGATCAACGCTTTTACTAGCGACAAATGACTAGTGACTTCCAACAGGGAGAAAATACTATTTGTTTTACGCCTTGTGGGAACATGGTGTGCCATTTCAGAGCATGTGTTTGTTTCCAAACTGAGAGTGTGGAGGGAAATGGTGGAGAAAAGATGTGAAAAGAGATACAGTGGTTTGGGCCTGTGAAGTAACTGTATTTGAGGGGGTTGAGGGAAGGCATCAGGGTAGAAATTCAGTTTTAATGTTTGGAGAACTGGGAGTAATACCTTCCCAGGCACTTTTTGTGAAAACACATATTTGTCTTGGCCCCTCTTCCCCTAAGATATACTCTAGCATGATCTCTTAGCTGCAATGTAGAATTCTTCATACTCATCTGGTTCATAGCTCCGAAATCTAGTGTAAAAGTTCTCAGGAACTTTGGAAGGAATTTCTGAAATTCTGTGGATTGAACTTTAAGAATTTTTTTCTACTTCTTCTAAGAGCCTAAAACCCCTTTCTCTCTAAATGCTTAACCTTCATTTTCATCACCATTTAAATGGAAGACGCAGATCTCTGGCTGAGCATTTACAATCTGATAGCAGATCCTAAGGAAAATAATATTAAGGCTCACAAAAATCAATCAAGGTCATTTTTGACCAAATCTGTAGTTTTATTACAGGCAGGACCCTTTATGATAGGCTAAACGAGGAATAACCTGTAAGATCTCATTTGTCACCTTATGCAGAAACCTATGGAAACCGTCCAAATGCAGAGTAATTGCTTCAGAGAACACACAGGGTCTAAGTGGTAGCTCTGTATGCCCCTACCAAGGACTATGCCATATCTAGTCACCTTAGTGCCCCAGCGAAGAATGAAAAATTAAAGAAACAGTCTCACTTTACTGCAAGGCTTGCCCCACCCCATGGTGAATTTAAATACTCTACATAGAACGAGGCTTTCCATGTTAACATTAGAGACATAATTATTACCCATATGTAAAAGGGCAGCATACTTTAAGCAGGAGCCTGGTGAGGAAAACAAAACAGAACAAAAACCAAATACTCTATTAGTACATCGCTCATTTCGTTGCAAATGTTCAGATGCCCACAAAGCTGAGCTGCTGGACTCTGGGAAGAGGAGCATTTTGCATCCTAGAGTGGGAGAGGGGAGGAACCAGAGCTGACTGCTTAACCCTTGTCAGCTTGCCTCCTTGACCGAGTTGTCAAAAATATGTGAAAGGAATTCTGGAAGTAAAGGCAAACAGGCTCCAGGTGTTTTTACTTCCAGCTTTAACAGCCTTTCCTCTGTGCTTCCCTCCCACCCAGAAACATTTAAAAGGTGTCCCCTGTAAGGGGCACAATCCCTCCTGCACATCTCTATGTACTTCTCTCCCTTTGGTGTATGTCCACCAAGCTCACAGAGGTTTAAGTGATGAAATATTATCACCCACATGGGTTTGCGTGGGACTTTCTTAGTGAATTACTCAGGCAGAGCAGGCTGTGATACAAGCCTTGCTCACAAGGCTTGGGAAGGAAAAAAATAGCACAAAAGATGAAAAAAAAAATATCGTCAGAGAGTAGGTAACGAAAGGTTAGCAAAGCCTCCCGCTATATCTAGTTAGCTAGGTAACAGTGTAGGCACTCAGTGCGCACCTGTATAAACTATGCTGTACCTGCTCACAGAGCATCATGGGAAGGCTTCCATTTCAGGATTTTAGAGCAGGAGATTTTTAAGTCAAGTCTGAAACTGATTAGTAATTGATCCAAACACTTCAGCCTTAGGCAACCTTCTTTTCTTAGAGATTTAAGATTAGAACATCCTGAAAGCATCACTGCAGTATAGCAATCAGATCTCAGGCAAAATACAGATAAAGGGAATATAATCAAGTGACTAGTTATATTTTTTCATACCCAAGAAATTTGAGGGTTGTAATATCCTTTTGAAACCTACAGCCCTCCCTGATAAATATTAATCTCATCTCAGTTTCTGGCTGTCTCGTTCTCCCCACCCCCTTCTGCAATGAAAGCTCAATGTAAAAGAAAAGAATATGCACTGCTTATTAAGTCATAATACAATAGAACTTTTAAAATGTACCTGCATATAAGGTAGACATTAGGAAGACTTGAATCTCTTTCTTCCCCCTGTCCTCCTGAGCTTTATGGCAACAGCATTTTCATGAAATTGGATCTCAGTTTTATTTTTTTCTTGATAAATTATCATGCAATATACAAATAGCAGTTCCAGAAATGGACACCAGGAGAAGGAGGCGACAGGCATGTCAATTAGTAGGGGGAAAATCCAAATGTCAGAAATATGGGGGAGAAATGTAGCAGGCAGGCAATGGATGCGGGCACAGGGAACAGAGTCTTTCAGCTTAGATAATTAAATGGATGCATAAATCAGCGCCGCACTGCACCGCGATAAGCAGGCGATGCCATACAGTTAATTATCAGCCAGGACCAGGATGAAAGTCATTTTATGATGACTCTCTGATCCTAATATAACAGCACCTGACAGATTGAGCCCCCTCTAATGAGCACTCTCTTTGTACAATCCTCTCTCAGGAACACTAAATCATTTGCTTCCAAGTACAGCTGCCCGTGAAGGAGGGTGGGGCTACATCATGCTTTAGAAACCTGCTCTAGGGAAATGAGGGGCTGTCCTGTAGGCTGTTCCTGGAAGCCGAGGACCTCGGCCTGGCTGGCTCTTCCAAGGCCACTTGCCTGTGCTGTCACCTGGCTAACTTGGTGGAACAACCCCCCTCTCCTCCAGCATCTGTGTGCTTCTCTGCACTTGATTCATAGGAGCCCAGTGTGTGCTGTCCTGTGGGCACTGCCTCTGGAATCTCCTCACCCGAGGACCGTGCACCTACCTCACCCTGACCCCTCCTGTTAGTGTGGGTAAAAGCCTACACAGCCTGTGGGAATGAGTTACCTGAAACCCAGAGAGCTCTCAGAGCCTGGTAGCCAGGCAGCTTCTCCTGTTTCACACCCTTTCCTAGAAAAACAAAACACAACCCTGTGCCCTCTGGCTTCTCTAATTTAGCAGCTACTATCTCTGTCTTGAGAGTGGCACCCTGTGCGGCTTAGGGTTTCAGAAGCTGGCCAGCAAAGAGGCAGAAGGGAGAACAGCAGGTAGCTTGTTAACATTCTCTGTGGGGCAGGGCGGATGTGCCTGAGTGCAGGGAGCCTGCCTGCTCCTCCAGGCTGCTGAGTGGAGACTTGGGTGGCTTCCTGCATCTTTTTTCTTTGGTCCCACCACCTTAAAAATCTGCAGATAGTCATTGTAGATTTAAAGGATTAAACTCTTCTTCCTGGAATCTTCTCTTCAGTTTTCTTAAAAATCATCAACAAAATCCACTACTTCACAGCCTAGGGGAATTTGGGGTACACATTTTGGAAAAAAGTCATCATACTTCCAAAAACCAAAAAGCTACTTTCCCCCTCTTACTGCTTCCCACTCTGATGATCTAATCATAAACCCAGCTTTATTATTCATTTCAATTCTGTCAGAGATGGAAGTCAAAGCAAAGGCACTTCCTTTACAACCGCACCACACCACCACAGCCACTGCCACCACTGACTCAGCCCGGTCCTAGCAAGTTTACACAAAGATGCCAGAGAGCCTATACATGTCAGCCCTTTTTGGCCCTGGCCTTAGTGAATTTACCACTATCATAATCACAGTGTTCAGTGTGTTAAATTAAGAACAGAATCTTCAGTGTGCAATGCACAGAAAAGCCTGCCTTCTGCTGCAGAGCAGTTGAAACTGTGCCTAAAATTTATAGTACCGTAAACATCTCGGGGCTGAGAGTGATAAGTATGGCTGGATTTCCGTTAGCTATAGAAATCCAGGCAGGGAGACCCTCCTAGGGAGTTGCAAATTCTAAGATAAACTTCTTTAAGAATATTTTCAGATTTGTGCACGTGCTGGATAGTTGTAAGCAGGTACATGCAGGGAGTGGTGGTGAAAAGAGGGTGTTTCATCTACCAGTCACCACATGGTAAAAGCAGAAATGAGGGAAAATGATTAGTTCAAGAATTCTAGTTTGGGCCCCTGTTTTGTTTTTTTTTTTAGGATTTATTTATTTATACAAGAACTGGGGTACAGGCCAGATGTGCGGGAGAGTGAGAGGATTCACCAGAGACAGAGCTGGGAACAGAACAGGCAGACAGACCAAAGACACTGCTGAGGGGAGCAGCGGGCGAGGCAGGAGAGGTCTGCTGTGCTACATGGGTTTCCGCCAGGCCAGCGAGATTTGAACCGCGCTGCAGAGGCTGCGGACAGCTTCACAGCACTGTGCTCAACCCGCTGTGCCACCGGGGAGGCCCTGGGCCTCTGCTTCTTAATTAATGTTGTGTGAAGAAACATATAGGTGAGGTGCATATGGAAAGAGATGGAAATAAATGATTTTCTGATTTTAGACTTAGGTTAGAACTGGCTGGTCACGGAATCCAATTTGATGCCGGAGTGGGGATTTCCTCTTTGGCAGTAAGGGTTGCTCTAGTTAGTGCTTACTAAGCTGCATTCCAAAAGGGAGGAGGAGCCTGCCTGGTGGCACAAGGAGTTAAATCTCAGCACTGTGAAGCTACCTGTAGCCACTGCAGCACAAGTTTGCTCCCCGGTCAGGGAGAAACCCACATGGTGCAGCAGACCTGTCTCACCCACTGCTCCCCTCAGCAGCGTATTTCAGTCAATCCGCCTGTCCTGTTCCCCATTCTGCCTCTGGTGAATCCTCTCAACCCCCACCACCGTACCTCTGGCCTGTACCCCAGTTCTTGTATGCATAAATAAATCTTTAAAACAAGGAAGGAACCAAAAAGGTGGGTTCTGAGGCAGGAGGGAGTGCTCTTAATCAAATATAACCCAGGTTAAGGGTGCCTCCAGTTGTTCTTAAGTTAGCAAGTAGTTGCCTCCTTTTTGCTAAACTTGGGATTGATGGCAATGATGGAGATAAGCAGAACCACAAGTCGGGGGCTGCTTAAATAGAACTGATGGGGGTGCTGGTGGAGATGTCAGGACAAGTTTCAAGAGGATCTGTCTTCTGATCTGAAAACTGGGGGCTCTGCGTTGGGAGCAGGCATGATCTGGGCCAAAGGAGCAGCTCGTTTTACTTCTTGGAGGTGAGAGAGTGCAAGGATGACCAAGGCTTCAAGTAAGCCCCTGGATCCAGACCACTCGAGCCAGGGACCGCTGTGAGAGCTGAGAACTGCCATGAAGCCAAGAGCTGGGGTGAAGGTAGCAGCAGCACTATCACAGCTCAGTCATAGGCACTTTCTGGTTTATTCTGAGAGTAATAGGAAATCAGCAGAGGGCTTTCAAGAATGTGCCTCCTGATTAGATCTGCCTTTGGGAAAGATTCTTCTATCTGCTCAGTGGAGAAATGATTGAGAGCGGTCTGGCTCTGTGCTGGAGAGGCAAGGGAAAGAAAAGGCTGTTGCAGTGACCCATTATAAAAATAAAGGGGGAGTGAAGCAGGTTGTGGCAGGGAGAGACTGGGCTGTGGGTCCATGCCACAGAGATAGGCGGAGACCGCTATTTGCTTGTTCGTGCGGGAGTAATGGTGTTTCCACGGCTTGCTGTAGTTTACAGTGTGTTTGTGTCTATGTTATCCCATTTGATGCTTCCAAACCTGTGCAGTAGTAGGTCAAATCTCATGTCATTTCCATTTTATAGGAGATGAAAATTGAGATTAAGCAATGAGTCAGCTAACCCAGATCCCCAAAGCCCCCGTCACACTGAGACCTCGGCCCTGTACTTTCTAGAGCAAGATTGCCAAACTTTTTCTGTAAAAGGCCAGAGAGTAAATATTTAAGCTTTGTGGGACAGAGGGTCTCTGTTCACGCCACTGTTCAAGCAGTGTCATAGCACGCAAGCCGGTAGATGCTGCCTGTCAAGGAATAAGCTGGTTGTAGTCAAAAAACCTTTACTTTTGGGCCCTTAAGTTTAAATTTCATATAATTATCACATGTCACAAAATGCTATTTTTCTCCCACCATTGAAAAATGCCAAAAACCGGGGCCTCCCCTGGTGGTGCAGGCGGTGGAGCACAGTGCTGTGAAGCTGTCTATAGCCGGTTCCATCCCCGCTGGCTGGGGAGATTCCCACATGGCACGGCAGACCTCTCCTGCCTCACCCGCTGCTCCCCTCAGCAATGTATTTCAGTCAGTCTGCCTGTTCTGTTCCCTGCTTTGTCTCTGGTGAATATTCTCGCCTCCCTGTACCCTGGTTCTTGTATGCATGAATAAATAAATGCATACATTTATTTGGCCTGTACCCCGGTTCTTATATGCATGAATAAATAAATCTTAAAAAAAGTTATTTAAAAAGAAAAAGAAAAATGTCAAAACTATCCTTAGAACCCGTGGGTCAGAATTTACTGACAGCCTGTGGAGATGGCTTGTAACCAGGACCATGCTTGCCTGAAAGTCGGCACAAACGTGGGACTAATGAGTTTCCCTATTTTTCTCTTGTGCTGTGTTTCTTCTTCAGGCACAGCCAAGAAGACGCTGCACTTTGAGATTTCCAAAGAAGGCAGTGACCTGTCGGTGGTGGAGCGCGCAGAAGTCTGGCTCTTCCTGAAAGTCCCCAAGGCCAACAGAAACAGGACCAAAGTCACCATCAATCTCTTTCAGCAGCAGAAGCGGCCCCAGGGCGGCTTGGACGCAGGCGAGGAGGCAGAGGAGGGACTCACGGGGGAGAGGAGTGAGCAGTTGATATCAGAAAAGGTGGTGGACGCTAGGAAGAGCACGTGGCACATCTTCCCCGTCTCCAGCAGCATCCAGCGATTGCTGGACCAGGGCAAAAGCTCCCTGGACATTCGGATTGCCTGTGAGCAGTGCCACGAGACCGGCGCCAGCCTTGTACTCCTGGGCAAGAAAAAGAAGAAAGAAGAGGAGGGTGAAGGCAAGAAGAAGGACAAGAAGGACGGAGAAGGAGGAGCAGGGGCAGACGAGGAGAAGGAGCAGTCCCACAGACCTTTCCTCATGCTGCAGGCGCGGCAGTCGGAAGACCACCCTCACCGGCGGCGGCGGCGCGGCCTGGAGTGCGACGGCAGGGTCAACATCTGCTGCAAGAAGCAATTCTATGTCAGTTTCAAGGACATCGGCTGGAATGACTGGATCATTGCCCCCTCTGGCTACCACGCCAACTACTGCGAGGGCGAGTGCCCAAGCCACATAGCAGGCACGTCGGGGTCCTCCCTCTCCTTTCACTCGACGGTCATCAACCACTACCGCATGCGGGGCCACAGCCCCTTCGCCAACCTCAAGTCATGCTGTGTGCCCACCAAACTGAGACCCATGTCCATGCTGTACTATGATGATGGGCAGAACATCATCAAGAAGGACATTCAGAACATGATAGTAGAGGAGTGTGGGTGCTCATAGAGCTCCCTGGCCCCGGGGAAGGGAACAGAGTTGTCCAGAGAAGAAAGTGGCAAAATGAAGAGATTTTTAAGGTTTCTGAAGTAAACAACCAGAAAATTAGAAATTAAAAAAAAAAAAAAACCACAAAAAAACTAAAAACAAAACCTGAGACAGATGAAGGAAGAAGTGAAAACATTCCTTAGCCAGGGCTCAGAGATGAAGCATGGAAGGAGACGGGAATTTGGAGGGACAGGGAGAACCATGTACCTTTCATTTCTTCCAAAATCGATGTGATGATAGTGTCAGCTGAGGTTGCTTGATGGGAGCATTGTCCTCTCCTTTTCAGTCACTTTCAGTGTGAGCCTCAAAGTCAACTTGTCTAGTCTGTGCAGATGTAGGCTAGCACAACCCAAATAGCGTCTAGAAAGCCATGAGTTTGAAAGGGCCAGTTACAGGCACTTTCCCACCCAGTTACCCAGGTCATAAGGTATGTCTGTGGGACCTCTCTCTGTGTATATCAGCCTGTGCGCGCACCTACACCCCCATGCACACACACCCTACATCCCCCACTGCACACACACACACACACACACACCACGCAGACACGCACACCACATGCACCACACCACATAGGCAACATGCACATTTACACACACACACACAGGCATTTCCACATACCACATGCATGCACACACTGGTAAGAGAACAATATTGTGCAGACGGTCACGCTTTCTTTTTCTGCACCACTTTCACAGCAAAACAAAACAACAAAAAAAACCAACATAAAAATTAAGAACAAGAATGGGAAGAGTGAAAGATCAAGGAAAAAAGAATACCAAGTTATATTTCGTTAAGGTGCTTATGATCTTAGAACTATGCAACCTAATAGGTTTGAAACTGTTTACCTGAGAGAGAAAAAAAAGAGAGACTTTTTTGTATTGGAAGTAACCTGATTAATTTTTATTTTCTTCAAGGAGAGATACTTGAAAGGAATATGTTTGTCCATCTGTTGGATCCAAACATTTCTATATTTTGTAAATGTTTTTTTTTATTGTTTACTATTTGCACTACAATGGTGTTTGACCTGTCTAATCTTTATTTAACAAGTATTTTCTTTGGGTGGGGGTGGGAGGGGTTTAAGAGCTGCACTTAATGTGAGCTATAAAAGAACTGCTACAGCACACAAAATAGCTATTTTTATTATTATAATTATTATTATTATTATTATTTTGTACCTTAAAAAATAGACACATACACCAAAGACATTTGTGTGAGCCTTTAAACAGTCTGTCTGTGGTTGATATCATTCACCATCAATGAGTCAGGGGTTGAGATTCAAGGTTGAATAGGGTGGATTTGTGTTCAGGCTTAAAAGACATGAGAAGTTTGTTTTGACTCCTTTTACATCCATGAAACAGGACATTTCATACTGGATGTACAGTAGTTGCACACTGTTGGATATCGTTCAATCAAATTCATGTAACGCTCCATGCTTGTATGTGTATATATACATTGCTTGTGCATATGCATATCTGTGTGTATATATACATGTATCGAATCATGTCCATACGCATTTTAAGCACTTCAGGCTGTCATTTTAAAATTTTCTTAAAGCAATGAATGTTTGTGTGCAAAACACAGTATTTTTAAGAAGGATAGGCTATAGTTTTTGCTTTTACTCTGAATTTGGTAGGCACATTTCAAAAATTTGGCTGGGAGAAAGCCTAAATATTCCAGTGGATATTCATTAAGACCCTCTTTCAATGTTCTGAGATCCAATTCCCTCCTTTTTTATGAGCCCCTCCCCCATACCACACGTTAGTCCCTGCCTGGAAAGCAGGAAACTCATCTTAATCAAAGCTCTAGGCTTTGGGCAACTAACTATGTATTCTAGGTATTGGAATCGATCTTAAATTGAAACAGTTTTCAGAAAAAATAATCATTGGGCCAGAATAAGGGTTGGCATATTTTTTTATTTTCTTCCTAATTGTTAAGGCCTGGTTGTGAGAAATGTTACTTGCATAGCTGGGCTAGATAATGTTGTCATTAATTAAAAGATAAATAATTGGGGGACGGTGTTAAGAGCAGAGTGTGGGAACAAGGATCAGTTACGAGCAGGGATGTGGGCAAAAGTAAAAAATTCCTAATATTTTAATTTGCAGCCAAAACGCTCAATGTATAAGATTGTATGCGCTGATGCAAATGCAAAAACGAAAACTGTTTTATCTATATCAAAGTACATGCTTAAAGCTAAATTTTTTGCTAATTGATCCCAAAGCATTATTTTGTCTAGAGCCATTACAAGGTTATTCATTCATGTCCTTTTAAAATATAGCCTTGCATTTACTGACTTGTTTGAAGTTTGCAAAAATTGAAAAAAGTTCTAAAAATTGGGGAAATTACACTTATTAGTGTTTTGTACAATATTGAAACTTTCAGGTCTATGTCAATTCATGGTTTTCCTAAAAAGTTAATGGTAGGAAAACAAAGTATTGGTGAGAAACCAGACATTACAATAGGTGACTTAGCGCTTGTCTGTATGACACTAGGCTGCATGAAGGCAAATTACTTTAATGTCGTTGCTGAGCAAATATACTTATAAATTCTGAAAGTCCACGTCTTCTTATGCAAGAAATACATGCATTGCATAAGAGTGGATTCTAATTGAAGAGAGAATATGCAACATTAATACTTACTTCCTAACTCTTAACCATGGGCCAGGAAATCATGCAGGTGGGGAAGGTGGATGTAGGTGAGGAACATTTTCAGAGGAGTAGACAATGAGGTTCAACTCAACAAATTTCTGGAAAATCTCTGATGGCCTTTTGCATTGTCTTTTATTTGAAACTAATATTGGAACTTACGAAAAGAGCATGGGAACACAAGTCCTTGTTCACTGTACAGTAGCAAAAATGGCCTAGGCAATGGAAACATAGAAGTTAAAAGGTCAGCTGATATCTACTTGTAACCCCCATTTAGCTCATGTAGGCCATCATTTTAAGTCCTTTAATTCCTCAACATACTGGGGGAGATGGGGTTTGATTAGTGGCCATAGTAAAAGAAGCAGAGCAAAATGAAATTCCATATGACATTATTTTAATAGGGTGATTTAATTTAAATAATTTAAATGCATGTAGATGAAGTTATTATACATCTACAAACTTTAACCTTATTTCATTAAGTAGAAATAGAATTATAAATTGCTATCTTTAATAATTCTGGAATATATGGGATCTCGTGAACAACCACATTTTCATGTAGCAGCGTAAGACCAAAAGAGTTCTTTACAGTACGTTTTCTCTGAAACCAGAGTTGCCCTGTCTGATCATGGTGTCTCTACTCTTTCCTAGGGTCATCTATCGGCACCAATCTTAGAAGCATTGATTAAAAAGCATTTGTCCCCAAATATCTTTTAAAATGACATATATTTTGTAGATTCGATTGACATTTTCTTTTTTTCAAAAGTGTAATGCAAGTTCCAGCAACTGAGCTGGAATTTTCTTGTCCCTTCAGACCAAATAATTTCATGTTTATTTAAGATTGATTCCACACTCCATTTTTAAGGAGAGTGCCTACATTCTCCTCCAAGATAGAGCAAGTGAATTGTTTTTCACCCCCATGAGATTGGACCTCAAGAGGTGACTCTAAAATACAACACACAAATACCTGTCATATTAAAATTATCATGTTTGCTTGAAAATAATGATTTCCTGTGGGCCTTTTGGCAATTTTCCCTTTCAATGAAGAGAAAAACGTAGTCACCCAGAAAACCTGCACAATAAATGAAATTTGTAGATGTGAGCAGAGGTTTGGGGGTGGACGTTGTTTTTAAATAAAGCCTTTATCACTGAGAAGCTGTTGTTGGTCAGAGAAAATGAATGCTTAGAAGCTGTTCACATCTTCAAAAGCAGAAGCAAACCACGTGTCTCGGCTATATTATTATTTATTTTTATTGCATAAAGTGAATCATTTCTTCTGTATTAATTTCCAGTGGGTTTTACCCTCTATTTAAATGCTTTGAAAAACAGTGCATTGACAATGGGTTGATATTTTTCTTTAAAAGAAAAATATAGTTATGAAAGCCAAGATAATCTGAAGCCTGTTTTGTTTTAAAACTTTTTATGTTCTGTGATTGATGTTGTCTGTTTTTTTTTTTTTTTTTTTTTTTTTTTTTGCATACTACATGCAGTTTTTTTAACCAATGTCTGTTTGGCTAATGTAATTAAAGTTGTTAATTTATATGAGTGCATTTCAACTATGTCAATGGTTTCTTAATATTTATTGTGTAGAAGTACTGGTAATTTTTTTATTTACAATATGTTTAAAGAGATAACAGTTTGATATGTTTCCATGTGTTTATAGCAGAAGTTATTTATTTCTATGGCATTCCAGCGGATATTTTGTTGTTTGCGAGGCATGCAGTCAATATTTTGTACAGTTAGTGGACAGTATTCAGCAACGCCTGATAGCTTCTTTGGCCTTATGTTAAATAAAAAACCTGTTTGGGATTTATTTATTTTTTATTTTATTTTATGTCTTATTGGCTTTGCAAGATCAACTCTGCACACATATTGCTACATCCTTTACAGGGTGATAATTATTTCACACTAATTATTTAGAAGAGTATGAGAAAAAGATTGAATGGGAGAGAGAAACAAAAGCGTGAATGAGAGCACTCAAAATGTGAAAGAACATATATTGCTACTGTCAAGATTTGTAATGGGCTTGGACTGACATTCATTATATTTTATTATTTTTGTTAATTTCCCATTTCTCAAACCCTGGTGGCAACTAACATGAAATGAAGATAAATTCCCTTCCAGTCTCCACTGCACCTGTTTTTATCCTCTCCCACCTTCTTCATTCCTTCTTTACTTTCTTCTTTCTCTTTCTGACTGGGAGCCTGAAATTGCATGGCTGTTACAGCTAGAGAACTATATGCAGAGGAAATAAAAGTGCTCCAACTAACAGCCTATTTGAAATAACAGAACTGCCGTCAAGAGTGACTGTTCAAACTTTCCTTCATGTGGGTTTTCTCTAGTATCTGTACCCATCCTAGAAATTGGAAAAAATATGGAAAAAATAATGTCTTTTAGTATCCATGTGAGTGTGTGAACCAGGCATGTCCCCATGCACCCGCTTTGTTCTTCACACATGGGTTAACTTCCCTCAAGTAAATGTTATCTTTACCTTTATAGTTGAACCCAAGGCATAAAGTAAAATTAATTGTAACTAGCACTGTAGGTCAGGTCTGTATTCAAGTATAAAGTTAACTTTCTTTTAGTTTTCTATATTTCCAAGATTTTTCTTGGTTCCCTTGTTTCCTGGGGGAAATGTGGGAGCAGAAATGAGAGTTGAGCATTGAGACACTTCTAACTTACTATCCCAGACACCTTATACTCATGGAGATAGTTCATGTCTACTTATCTGCAGTTGAAATGCCAAATCCATACAAATTCCTCTTTTATTTGTTTTACACAAGAAAGTTTTAATTTCCTCAATTAGAAAATGAAAATTGTTACACTTTTGCTTTAAATTTATTAATTTCTCTTTTTTTTATATCTTCATAGAGGAATTTTTTTATCCAGGGTATTTTACTTTACGGGCCCAGTGTTATGTGTGCATATGTGTGTATGCACACAGGTGTGTACACATGAGCACAGTCATTCGTCTTCATTTCCTGCCGAGTTTAATATTAGGGACTAAGTAAAAATCCCACGGAATTGCAAAGGAGTTGCACTGTCATGAAATTTATATGGGTAACTAAAAGAAGACAAATCTATTAGAGAAAAATATATAGGTGTATCTGTGTGTATGTTATATAGGCACATGCATATTGTGTATAATATGTAATTATGTAATCTATATATCACATCTAACATGTTATATGTGTGTACGTATGTCTATTATGACAAAAAGAGAATGTATAATCATGTAAAGGAAACCTCTAAATTCATCCTATATAAAGGTTTGATCCTTTCTCATTAAACAGTCCTATGAAGGCACCCAAACAAAAGGGAAGAGAGCAGTGCAAGAATTCCTGCTTGCACCATATCAAGTGCCAGCTCCTTTAAAATAATTCTGCTGTTTCTCCATTTATCCAATTTTGAGTCTTCTCTTTGGTCCGTGAAAAGGCAGGATTTATTAGAAAGTCTCCATTATACCCTTTTAGGCTTCTTTCATTGTCGTATAATTAGGGCCTACAGTAAAAAAAAATAAGGAAGGCAATTGTTTCTCCACAAGCCGGGAACCACAGAGCTGTCTCAAGACTTCTTAGAAACAGACAATTGCCCCACTTTATGTCCACATTCAAGATGAGCCTGTTTTCCTAGGAGTCCACCATGACTTCAAATTCCCTGGAGGGACACCACAGAAGTACTCTACTTGAAGATAACTTGGCCGTTAAAATTTTGAAAGTGGTTTGGGGAAATATTAGGTCAACTTATTGAATAAAAATGATGAATCTTTTTTTTTTTTTTTAACTGATTTCTGCTTGGGAAGCAGTCAGAGGAAGTGTTGAGACAAGGTTCAGTCACTGTCATAAAGAGCACTGAGAAAACCACCTAGGGCAAGAGTTAATTTGCTGCTGTAATTCCTACTGTTATGGTGGTGGTGGGGCCTGCATCACTGTCATGTGGGGGACACAGTGTTCTAAGACAAATACTGTAATGTGGCAACAAAGATCCCATCTAATACGCCTTTCATTAATGAAGTTGTCCCAACATAGTTGAGCACCGCAGAAGCTTTTTGAAAAGCTTGGTGCTCACATGGGATAAAGGCAGTCATTATGGGGAAACTCTTCCATTGTGAAAGAAAGAAAAAAAAGGGAAAAAAAGACAAACATTGCTAATCTATGCCAGAAACAGCAGGCCTAAGGCAGGAGGATGACAAAGCATTGCGCTTCAAAGTGTTTATTGTGCTAGAGCCTCCAAACACTTTGAAGACAATCATCAAACCCTTCTAAATGAAACCAGGGAGCCTTCTCACCATTGATCTCAACAACAAATGTTTGTGTTTCATGGTCAATTTAATTTATCCCTCAAAGACTCTAAGTAAAATTGTCATTAAATAGGATATTTTTAAAGATAAAACTTGTTTTCCATCTGAGTGATCGTACCTTAAACACAATCAAATTGCCAACTATGTGAAATGACTGGGGGTGCTAAAATCATATGTGGATTAGCCATTATTACGTCAAGTATTATGGGGATCATGGCTCTGAAATCCTCTAACTCTTATGTTCTCAAAACAGTGAGTTTTCACTTGTCTCCATCAGATCATGGACAGAACCATGTTGTCATGACGTTACTGTTAATGACCTCAGATTAAAAAAATCTGATACTTCCTTGGGATAAAATGATACATGTTACATTGAAAATTAGCTTCTTGGTATTACCTTAATCATTCACTTTGCCACTTTATAAAAACTGGGCAGAAAACTCAAAAGAATGACTTCCAAGCTCAGAAATGCCTAATGGAGAGGATAGTCTTGTGACTCCTTGAGAGAAATGGACAGTAAATGTCATCTGGTCCCCCTCCATGGCCCAGAAAGCCATATGTCAGCAGATATGAGAAACAAGAGAAACATGCCTTCCATTTCCTAAGATGGCCAGTTCTCACCCAGCACCAGATCATTCCACTATTCAAGCTCATTCTTCAACCAGGCATCCCGGGGGGCTAAGGGAGGGTAATGGTAAACAGTTTTTATCTTTGGGTTTTAAACATTACACAAATCAGGAAATGTTATCTTAAACTATTTTTATATTGAACAAGTACCTAACTAAGATTCTGACTCGATCCATCTATCATCTGGAAGGCTGATTTTCAAAAGAGAAAGACCAGAAGTAGGAGGACATGAATTAAGCAATGGAGATAAATTCTAAGGAGTTAGACAGAAATTACTTAATAGAACTTTCAGATACTCAAAATTATGGGGAAAGTAGCTGAAACTCAGGGTGGTTAAGGTTGAGGTCAGGTGCTTCTCTTCAGCTGTGACTTCTACTTATAAGGATATAAACTAATATATACATGTTCTGGCCTCTAGAAATCAAGTTGCTTCAAGTCCTTTGTGGAGTAGGTGCCCAAGGGAAATTCAGGTGAAAAAGCTGCCTCTTCACCAGTCAGGCTTCAGAGACTTTAATCGAGCCCAGTGGATAGAAATGACTGCAGGCAGAAGTGGATTGACTGTTTACCCCAAAGACAGCATACAAAGTGGATACCCCTTTGGTTCCTAAATTAAAAATCATGATACTTATGGGAGAGAATACTATTTTCCTTGATTTTGCATTGAAAACAGTCCCATAAGATGCTGTGTAGAAATTGGACCACAAGTTTTGGGAGCCCCAATAGAAAGACATTCTCAAAGTGACCTCTGAAAGATGTAGCTGTGTGCTGGATTCCTCATCAGAGGTGTGGAAGAGCATGGCAGTGGCCTCATGGGAACTGAAGCTGACTAGGCAGTCGAGCACATGTGAGAAATCTGAGGTTTCTCAGGTGTAACTGTTTTAAAAGGTGAGAGCAGGGCCTTTCTGGTGGGATAGGTGTTAACTCAGTGCTATCATGCTATCACCACTGTGGCCTTGTTAGGGGAAAAAGGATGTCCCAAAGCAAATTCCATATAGGCTTTGTGGACTCCACCCCCACCCCAGGTCAAAGCCAAAGACACTGGGAACTCCAAATCCCATCACCACCAAAGGGAAGGTGGCTGGGACCTGAGGGTGGGATTAAGCAGCCAGGTGGATATAAAAGGCAGACACGTGGGCTTTGGGGGACCCCATTTTGGCTCTCCGCCAGCTTGCAGCGTCCAGCCAGCTCTGAGAGTGACTTTGGGTTTCCAGGTCGTCAGATCTGGTAGGACGCATTAAAGACTTTATTTCCCTATTTTCTCCCTGAGTTGTACATTTTCCTTATTTCCTTTCCTCTTGTAAATAAACTTTTTATTAACCTTTTTGTGTGTATCTGTAGTAGAGTATTCATAAGTCCCTTTAAAGCGCGGGTGAGGACCCACAGCCAGGAACCCGTTTAATATCGGGGTTGCTCTATAACAGCCTGAGTTGTATCCCTGGCCAGAGAGCTAAACCACATAGGGAGATAACCCACACATGGCACAGCAGACCTCTCCTGTCTTGCCCGCTGCGCCCCTCAGCAGTGTATTTCAGTAGATCTGACTTCTGCTCCCCACTTTGTCTCTGGTGAATGCTATTACTCCCCCCATATCCAGCACCTCTGGCCTACACCCCAGTTCTTGTATGCATAAATTTTTAAAAATCTTTAAAAATAAATAAATAAATAAAAGGTGAGAACAAAAGCTCTGCCTCATAGTTTTTTTAATTGTTTTTAATTTTTTTTAAGTTATATCTTTTCTGCCTCATAAAGTTTGAAGGTATAAAATATTCAGAATAGTGCCCAACATGGAATATATTTATGTAAGATTGTTAAATAAATGTGTGGTTTGCCTATGCACATTGTAGGTAGTTTCTCTCGGTCACACTTGTCAGGAGGGATTGTTTCCAAGTCTGGCTCTCATTTTTGGCAAGCCCTTCTCTCCACTAATTCATAGATATTATTTCCCATGATCCATTTTTATTCAAAATTTATCTCAGATTGTCAAAAACTAAGTTGCTTTTAAGATTTTCATTAATAAGATGAATACTTTTGTCATTTGTTTGAACTTGGACTCAATTAAAGTTTCCTTGGACCTGCCATATTAATTTGAATGTAAATTGAGTTTCCCCGACCCTTACGAATCTATAAAATAAGAGAGGAGTACATTTTGGGCCTCCCTGATGGTGCAAAGGGTTAAGACGTAGCACTGTGAAGCTATGCGCAGCTATTGCACCATGAGTTCAAGAGTTCAATCCCCAGCCAGGGAGGTAACCCACATGGCACAGCAGACCTCTCCTGCGTAGCCCATTGCTCCCCTCAGCAGTGTATTTCAGTAGATCTGCCTGTTCTGCTCCCCACTTTGTCTCTGGTGAATCCTCTCACCCCCATACCTCTGGCCTATACCTTGTTTTCTCTTGTTTTAATATGAAGTCAATTTAGTAATTACATAAACTTATTTCTGAGTTTTTGGAAGTCAAGGGGAAGCCATTAAGAATAAAATATTTAGGCTGAGAAAGTTTCAAATGGAACTTCATTTCATGTGAGTGAGTACTGTGCAGTCTTAGCTTATTGGAAATTATATATGCACAAGAAAGTAGATGAATTTGTTGTAGAGTATAGGATGTATTTTGTCCAGGGTGTCATTTTATTTGTTGGTGTGATCTTGAACTAGAAGCTTTGTTTCTGTAGGGTGATGTCAACAATACCTATTCTACTTGTGTTCCTGAGATAATACTAGCATAATCTCATGTAAAAGAGCTTTTGTGATTAAAGAATGAGAATAATGAGGATGCCTTTTAATTGAGAAACATAATCTTTCAGATCATTAAGTTGTTTCTATTCTTTATTTTTAATTCAATAATTTAGCTTTGTACACAAACTATTCAATGTGTCATTGTGAGATGAATTATTTGAAAAGAAAACACAATTTCTCTGAATTTAGATTTTGAAGAATAATAGTGGCCATGCAATATAACATTGGTCAAGCTACTTTTATAGTACGTCTTTAAACTTTGAAAGCTAATTCATCATGTAATTTTTCAAGTAGAGGCCATCTCAAGTTCTCCTTGGATTGCTGTTCTACATATTGACCATCTCACTTGAATGTAAAGTTCCTGGGAATGCACTTATTGTAGGCTATTACTTCCCAGAAACTCACAAGACAAAACTCTTTATTTGAAAAGGTAGAAGAGCCCCTATGTGCCGTGGAGAAGGCGCTTGCCACTAAAACAAGTGAAGATGCTTTTTTTGGAGGTGAAATCTTTATTGTTCTTTATGATAGAGAGTTGTGTTTTTGAACCAAACAGCTTTCTTTAACAATCTTATATCTACCATTTCAGGATTGTCTATTTCTTAAGGCAACAAAACCTATTAGCTTAATGTATACATTAATGTCTTTGAATTGATAGAAAGTAAAGTGTTTTATACAAAGAGTTGTTTTTTATGTTTAGAGAAGACATGTTAAAATATGCTAAAGATAAATGGTTGTTTACTAGAAATATGAATATATGATCAAATAAGTTTTAAAAAAGGAACACACGTGCTCATGTGACTTGTTAGCATTCCTACTGCTAACATATGAGTGACCCTGGTTCTCTGCATCCATGCCAGTATTTAGTATTGTCAATATTTTTTATTTTAGTCATTTTGGTAGCTTTGTAGTGGTACCCCATTGTAGTTTTAATTTACATTTCCTTGCATGAAAAGATCTTATTATTAGGGAGGTACAAATTAAAATGATGAGATATTACCTCACACCTATGAGAATAGCTATTAATAAAGACAAGAAACAGTGTTGGCAGGGATGTGGAGAAAAGTAAACTGTGGGTGGGAATGTAAATTAGTATATCCATTATAGAAAACAGTATGGAGATACCTCAAAAAATTAAGAAGAGAATACATATGATTCAGCTATCCCAATTCTCCAAAGTATATGAAAGCACTAATTTGAAGTGATATACCCGTCCCAATGTATATGGCAGCATTATGCACAATAACCAAGAGTTGGAAATAAGCTGACTATCCATCAGTGGGTTATTGGATAAAAAAGGATGTGGTGTATATATGGGAATAGTGGAATACTATGCAACTATACTAAAGATAAAATCTTTCCATTTGTAAGAACATGGATGGACTCAGAGGTGTTATGCTTGTAAAATTAATCAAATCTAGAAAGATAAACACTGTATGATCTCACTGGTATATAGAAGATAACAAAACAAAGAAAACAAACAGACTATGAAAACAAAATAAAAAATAACAGAGGAGAAAATAGAGGGGGGTATTGCATTTCTCTGATTCCTAATGTTGTTGAATATAATTTAATGTGCTTATTTGCTATATGTATATCTGCCTCAATGAAATGTCTCTTTATGTTTTACAGATATGTTCTACTTGTGCTGTCAAATTTTTACATTTGAGTTTTGAGTGTGTCAGATATGTGGTTTGCAAATATTTCCCACTACCATGTAGCTTATCTTTACAATCCTCTTAACAAGGTCTTTTACAGAACAAAAGTTTTTAATTTTGATAAAACCCTGGATATCAACTTCTCCTCTTATGGATCATGCTTTTAGCATTGTTAAGACTAAAATATCTTTACTTGGCCCTGGATTCTAAAGATTTCCTCCTGTGTTGTTTTTCTAACATTTTCCTAGTTGTGCACTTTATTTTTTAGATCCATTTTTAGTAATAGTTGTGTGAGGTATGAAGCTTAGATTGAATGAAGTCTATGGGTGGACTCCAATAGTATTCCTTGAAAAGTTATTTTTCCTCCATTGAATTGCTTTTGTACCATTGTCTAAAATTGATCAGGCATATTTTTTAAAGGTTTTATTTTTATTTATGCATACAAGAATTGTACAGGCCAGAGGTGGGAGATGGTGAGAGGATTCACTAGAGACAGAGCAGGGAGCAGAACAGGCAGACTGAAATACACTGCTGAGGGGAGCAGCGGGTGAGGCAGGAGAGGTCTGCTGTGCCATGTGGGTATCTCCCTGGCCGGCCAGAATTGAACCAGTGCTGCAGAGGCTCTGGACATCTTCACAGTGCTGCGCTCAACCACCTGCCCCACAACGGAGGCCCTCTGTGCCTTGTTTTAAACTTTTATTTCTACTATGAAATCTAGATTCCTCAACTAGACCATCCACTGAGCTCTAGGCAGCTGATTCACTTGTCTGAAAGTCTTCATCTGGATATACCTTAAGAAAACTCAATTTAGGGCATCCCTGGTGGCAAAAGGGGTTAAGCACCGCACTATGACACAATCCACAGCCACTGAAGCATGATTTTGATCCCCAGCCAGGGAGAATCCCACATGTGCAGCAGACCTCTCCTGTCTTGCCTGCTGCTCCCCTCAGCAGTGTATTTCAGTCAATCTAACTGTTTTGTTCCCCACTCAGTCTCTTGTGAGTCAACCCCCCCATCTCTGGCCTGTACCCTAGCTCTTGTATGCATAAATATATAAATCTTTAAAAAAATAAAAGAGGGCCTTGCCAGTGGCGCAGCGGTTGAACGCTGGGCTGCAAAGCTGTCCACAGCTTCTGCAGCTCCGGTTCGATCCCGGCTGGCCAGTGAGGGTCCCACATGGCGGGCAGACCTCCTCTGCCACGCCCGCTGCTCCCCTCAGCAGTATATTTCATCAGTCTGCCTGTTCTGCTCCCCACTCTGGCTCTGGTGGATTCTCTCACCCTCCTGTGCTTCTGACTGCACCCAGTGCTTGCATGAAATAAATAAATAAATATTAAAAAGAAGAAGAAGAAGAAGAAGAAGAAGAAGAAAGAAGAAGAAGAAGAAGAAGAAGAAGAAGAAGAAGAAGAAGAAGAAGAAGAAGAAGAAGAAGAAGAAGAAGAAGAAGAAGAAGAAGAAGAAGAAGACACCTTCCTATTTATTTCACTCTCATAAGCCAGTATCTAAATATTAGTGGGACTATATTTATTTCCAGTTCTTCATCCCTTCTCATTTATGTTAATGTGGTTGCCTTCTAATTGGTCTCTTCTCCTCCAATCTGTGGCAATCCTTCATACATAATGTCTGGTTAATTTTCCTGAAGCACTATTTCTTTACTTGGTTCTTCTGTTTTAAAGCCCTGTTTTATATTGCCAGTAGAATCATGTCCAGGAGTTTCAGTTTTATGGTTAGGATGTTGAATGTGCACCTCTTCTATCCTGAATTTCTTCTCTGAGTTTTGTACAATTCTCTCCTTTGAACCCATTAGATCCCCTGCAGCACCTTCAGGTGGCTCATGAATAATCAGTTCATCCCGTCTGGCTGCTTTAGTTCAGCAGCAGCATAGATCATATTGTTTGGTTTATTACTTCTGGCCTTTGCTGCTTGAGGTGTGAGGTGAAAGGTGGAAAAATTATAACAAAGGAAGCATGAGTGATGTGAGAAGTTGCAGTTAAAAAAAATTAGCTATACATTGAAGTGATCCTCCTATAAACAGACTGCTGGGTAGTTACTCTCCGCAAGCAGGGGAGGGAAGCACAGGCTCAGGGTGAGCCTGGCATATGACTTCAAAGATATGAACACATCAGTTGCAATAAATATTTATAAAATGAAACTTAGATATAAGACCATTAGCCTGCCACATACGCTTTCCACATGATGAAATATGATGCTTAAATTATGATAAAGACAGGCAGAACAAATAACGGAGGACCAAAGTTTAGGGTGGGGTTCAGGTATATTTTAAAATATGGATCTATGCACATAGATATGATAGGTAAAACACTATTTTCAAATGGTCATAACTTTTTTAAAATTAATTTCCCTTGTTTCTTCTATATTTTTCATGAAAGGAAAACATTTTTTTCTCAATCCATAGGATTTTTTCTTGTCTGCTATCACACTTCCCCATATCCAATATGACTGGAGATATCTAAAACTATCTATGTCTAAATTCCATAGTTATGGGATATGGTATGGAAAAATAAATATAGTTTAAAGTTAGATGATACCATTGAATCTCACCTAGATGATATTGAACCAGTTATTTGAAAATTTTCATCTTTAGTTCTCTCACCTGAAAAATGGGTGTAATATTGAGGTCTCCTTATGTTTTGAGCATTACCTGGACATTTCCATGGACACTTAATAGGTATTGTTATTACAGGTAAGAATAAATTAAGCAAGGAGCAACTTGCTAACAAAGATAATCCACTGAAGAGAAGGATAAGTTCAAAACAATGATTTTTTGTGTTGTACCACTTCTTACTATGATGCCATTTGATAATTTTATTATCAGGTTTTGAAGACATTTTCTCATCCCCTACCTCATTGCACCCTTTCTATTACCCAATGAGAACCTGTAAAAGAACTATGACCATTCCCCAGTGACTGAAGCAAAATATTAGATGTACAGAAAGAGATGCCCAAACCCACATGGTTATTTTGTTTAGACCTAAGTTAAGAAATTTCTTTACACTGTATAAGTAGTGGTTACTTCAATAGAATTACAAATTCTATTGGGAAAGGTCCTTTTCAATTAAACAAGACTAATTCAAAATTCCCAGGCAAGAAACTTTTGATTATGACAACCTTGGTAGCCCCAAGGTTCAGTGGATACATTTCTATACATCTTCAAGGGGTCATTGTAAAATTCTTGGAAAAATATGTATTTTAAGTGTAAATATGTTTAATCTGTCCCTTCTGTAATTCTCTTTCCTGTGGGACTTTAGCCTCACTACTAATTTACAAATGCAGAGATTAAAGCAGAAGAGAGTTAAATAACTTGGGCTATAGTCTCCTGTTATAGTCAAATAAAGACTGGTTGCATAAGACACATAGTTTTGAATCTTCTTTTTGTTATCTGAAGTTCTGTGACTTGGGCCAAGTCATTTGACCATAAATGAGCCTCAGTCTCATAATACATAAGATGGTGGGCCTCCCCTGGTGGCAAAGCGGTTGAGCGCTGGGCTGCGAAGCTGCCCACAGCCTCTGCAGCACGGTTAGATCCCCGCCGGCTGGGTGAGGGTCCCACATGGCGCGCAGACCTCTCCTGCCGCCCGCTGCTCCCCTCAGCAGTGCATTTCGTCACTCTGTCTGCTCTGTTCCCTGCTCTGGCTCTGGTGGATTCTCTCACCCTCCCACGCTTCTGACTGTGCCCAGTGCTTGTATAAATAAATAAATAAATCTTTAAAAAAAATGGATGTGGAATATTTAAAAAAAGAATACATAAGATGGTGATGAAGTTGAGATGATATTTACCTCATAGTAATCCTGTGAAAACAATTTTTTTTAAAGATTTATTTATTTATTTATACAAGCACTGGGTACAGTCAGAAGCACGGGAGGGTGAAAGAATTCACCAGAGCCAGAGCGGAGAGTAGAACATGCAGGGTGATGAAGTACACTGCTGAGGGGAGCAGCAGGTGGCAGGAGAGGTCTGAGCACCATGTGCGACCCACGCCCAGCAGCCGGGGATCGAACCGGCGCTGCAGAGGCTTCGGGCAGCTTCGCAACCCAGCGCTCAACCGCTGCTCCACCGGGGAGGCCCCAGGAATCCTGTGAAAATTAAAGGAAATAATGTTTGAAAATTGTTGGTATAGTTTACATTCCCACCAACAGTGTAATAGGGTTCTTTTCATCATACCTTCTCCGGTACTTATTGTCTGTAGATCCTTAAAGATGGGCCATTCTCACAGGTGTGAGATTGTTTTGTATTTCCCAGATGATAAGTGATGATGAACACTTTTTCATACGTCTGTTGACCATCTGTATGTCTTCTTTAGAGAATGCCATTTTCTGATTGGATTATTTGTTTTCTTTTTGTTGAGTTTTATAAATACTTTGTAGATCTTCAATATCAACCTCTTATCAGATGCATAGTGTGCAAACATTTTCAGTCATTCAATAGGGGGGCACTTTGTTTTGGTCACTGTCTCTTTCATTGTACTGAGATTTTCAGTTTGATGTTGTCCCAGTTATTTATTTTCTCCTTCATTTTCCTTGCTGCTGGAAATGAGTCTGCAAATATGTTTCTGAGATTTATGTGACGGGGTATTTTTTTAAAGATTCATTTATTTATGCATACAAGAGCTGGGATACAGGTTAGAGGTGTGGTGGGTGAGAGAGGATTCACCAGAGACAGAGTGGGGAACAGGCAGACTGACTGAAATACACTGCTGAGGGGAGCAGCGGGCAAGTCAGGAGAGGTCTGCTGTGCCATGGGGTTGATCCCTGGCTGACTGGGAATCGAATTCGTACTGCAGTGGCTGTGCATTGCTTCAAAGGCTGTGTCTTAACACTTGCACCATCAGGGAGGCCCTGCCATGGAGTATTTTGCCTATGATTTCTTCAGCCTGTGGAAAGAAATGTGGAGATTCCACAAAAGACTAAAAATGGATTTACCATATGACCCAGCAGTTCCACTCCCAGGTATAAGTTCAAAGAATATAAATACACTAATTTGAAAGGAAATATGCACACTTGTGTTTATAGTAGCATCATTTACAATAGCCAACATATGGATACAACTTAAATTCCCCAGAACAGATGAGTAGATAAAGATGCAGTACATATCCACAATGGGACACTTCTCAGTGATCAAAAAAGATAAACTCATGCCACTTGTGACAACATGGATGGAACTGGAAGGGATTATTTTAAATGAAATGAGCCTGAAGGAGAAAGAGGGATATCGGATGGATGATGGAGGAAGTGTAAGAGAGAGAGAGAGAGAGAGAGAGAGAGAGAGAGAGATAAGAGCAGGATGGAGTGTGGTGGAGGACTGTGGGCACTGTAAGCATGGGCAAACCATGGTGACAGCTCCTGAGGAGAGGAATCCTATATTTTGAAAAAACAAACAAGGATGTTTAAAAAATAAATACAAAAAAAATGCTAGTACACCATTATGGACATAATAAGCCCTTATTTTCTTTTTTACCGCCTGTTGGTTTCAGTATGTCTTTTCTTGGAATCAATATACCAAATCCAAATTTTGGTAGAATCTTAGAAAGCTTAGATTATAAAGTGAGATTGTAACTGGCCAGATCTCTCAGTCCAGCATTCAATGAATGCACAGGCTAAGTGAGGAATTTGCTGTGACCATTTCTTAAAAGAATAACTTCAAAATGTTTGAGGTTTCTAGAAGATTGATGAGCTTTGGGGGAGAATACACAGTTTGTTGCTTTCTTTTGAAAAATTGTTGATGAGATCTGACTTGGAATCCAAGTGGCTGGATTGAAGAACTCTTCTGGTATGAAGCAAGTTGTGTCAAAAAGTAAAGTGGTTATTTTCTTATGCTCCATTTGAGGGAAAAAATGAGTTCTACCTCTTGTAGAGCCAACAATTATATAAGTCATGAGTATTACAAATATTTTACTAAAAATAAAAGGCTTCTTTATGGAAAATATTTTGTCTCTAAATATCTTCTGAAGTCTATAAAAAACATATGTAATTAGGCACCCTTGTCCTCTACATCCAAGATATTTTTAAGATGGTAAGGGAGAAACCCAAGTCAATAGGTTTTGTTTCTTATGGGTGAAACTTGGAACTTACCTCTGGTAAAATTTTACCTTACACACACACACACACACACACACACACACATTGTATACTTACTAAGGAAACAAAAGATATGAACTTACTCATTTGGGCAGGGGTGGGTGGGGATTGACTTAGCGTTGAAGAAAGTTGAAGATCTGATGTTAAGCATTCTACTCAATATTATAACCTAAGGGCAAATTGCATGTTAATGACATATCTGCACACTATATTTTATATAATAACTCTTACTTTCCTCTATATAGATTTAGATTTCACTGTGCCTATAGGGTTATTGCATGATGTGGTACAGTAGTATATTCATTCATTCAACAAAATTTAATGAATGATTACTGTATTTGTAACCACCACTGTGGACATGAGATATGCAGTGAAAAAAACTAGAGAAATCATTGCTTTCAAGAAGCTCACATTCTAGTCTGAGATAACAGTCATAATTAATATCTAGTATATATAGTATTTAGTATATTAACATATAGACTATAAATATATAGTATTTGCCCAAGACTCAAAAAAAGTGCAAAAAAGATCACTGGGTGTCCATTCCATGGAATGTTTTGTCTGAGATAGTCCACTGGGTTATCTGAATCTTCAAGGTATGACTGTGATTGACAAGACTACTTTATGACTCTGTGGGGTTAGAACTTAAGTTGCATAAACTGAAAAGAATATAAGTTTCCAACCTATAGCAAGGCAAATACTTCCAGTGTAAACTGTGAGAAGGGAGAATACTTCCTAATCCGCTTATTTCTTCTCCTCTGGTTGAATAATCAAATTAACTCTAGGCTGACAGAAGAAAATAAAATAATTTCCTATATATATAGCAAATGCGTACAAAAGGGGTCCAAAATAGAAAGGCAAAATGAGATATATATGCCATCTTGGGCTAAAGAATGTGTGATGGTGGGCTGGGCTTAAAAGGAAGGGAGTGATTCACAGAATTATAAAAAGAGTTGATGTTTGGTAACTAGATGCTTGTGCTGCCACATATATAGGTTATAAAAAGTTTTTTTTCTGGTAGTAACTTGTACTGTGAGCAAGGTATTCTAGGTGGTTATCTAAATTCTTCTAGATAGTTATAGAAAAAGAAGAAGTTTCTTGAGCCTGCAGGATCTCATTTGCTTTCATCTCAAAATAATCCACATGCTAAAGTGACACATTAGGGGAATCCTTTCAATAACAATGCAAATACATTTTATTGAATATAGAATATAAAACTCTGCAAGACAAGTTCTCTGTGAACCAATTTTAATATCTTGCTGGTTCATTCACTAGTTAATAAATGAAATAAAGTCTGATTTGTCTTCAGTTTATATTTGTATGAGAATCAAGTCATGATTTTACCTTTTAAAATATGATACTGGGCCTCCTTGGTGGTGCAGCAGGTTGAACCCAGTGCTGTGAAGCTGTCCGTAGCCTCTGCAGCATGGGTTCTATTATGGGCCCACCAGGGAGATACCCACATGGTGCAGCAGACCTCTCCTGTCTCTCCTGCTGCTCCCCTCGGCAGTGTATTTCGGTTGTTCTGCCTGTTCTGCTCCCCACTCTGTCTCTGGTGACTCCTCTCACCCTCCTGTGCCACTGGCCTGTACCCCAGTTCTTGTATAAAAATAAATAAATCTTAAAAAAATAAAATAAAATATGATACTATAATGTATATAATATTATAGTAGTATGAAATTGGGTAGATCATAAGGTAGTATTTGCTATGAAGAAAAATAGTGCAAGGAAAGGAGAATTCTGTGTAGAAGGAAGCACCAGTGCAAAGGTCCACAATGGCAAACTCCTCCAAATACTCCAGGAACTGTTTGGAAGCATGAAGATTTGGAATAGATGAACTTGAAGAGACAAGGTAGGAGACAAGAATAATATAGCCTTGGAGGAGTTTTGAAGACTTTGACTTTTCTCTGAGTGACACAAAAGCACAGAGCAGTCTCTAACTGTTCTCAGATAATTCCTCCAGGATACTTAGATTGTAGTCTGGGGGACAGGGAAGAGGCAGGCCTTGTGTGGCCCCTGAAGGTAGTTATCAAAGAGGAGGGACTAAGTGGGGCTTGAAAATTAGGGGTCTAGTATATGGGCTCTGAGACCAGGAGTGGGGAAGGTTTGGAGGATTCTGATCAGAGAATAGGTTCTCATAGGTTCTAAATGAAAAAAATAATCCCTTTACACTATTGAGTTGAGAATGTACAATTGGGTGGAAAAAGTAGAGAGTAAAAAAAGATGACAAATTAGAAGCTTCCTTCATAAATGAGGCATAAAATAATGGATTCTTGGAGTAAGTGTTAACAGTTGAGATTTGGGGAAGAGTTCAGATTCTAGATATAGTTGAAAATATAGCTAACAAGATTTATGGACACATTAAAAGTGGACTCAGAGAAAGAGAGATTTCAGAGTTGACTCCACAAGTCCTGAACCCATTACCTAGAAAAAAAGAGTGGAATATTAAGTTGAGCTAAATTTTATGTTTTCTTTCAACATTTTTTTTTCTTTCCTTTGTTTGAGAGAGGCTAGTCTGGGATAGAAAGAACTGGAAGAACTTGACTGGGTTATGCCTCTTTTATGTGGATTCTGGTTTTTGAGACTAGAGTTTAGGAGAAATTTTCATATGGAAGAGGCACCTGGCCCTTCAAGATCATGGGGATTTGGGAATGAAGTACTGATGTCACCACTCTCTTTGGTCTGGAGCCTCTGGTTGCAATCCCAAATTGTTTGCCAAGTCCTTCTTCCTGTCAGTTATATCCCAACTTCCAGTACAGTCTCTGAGCATCTAGAGGCCAATCTAGATGCTCTGGGAAACTGAGGGAAGGCATTGTGCTCAAAGTTAAGAAAGCAATGCAGAAAAATATTATATATATATATATATATATATATATATATATATATATATAAAACACCATATATATACAACACCATATATATAACACCACACACACACACACACACACACACACATAACACCATATAACTATAACACCATCTTGAAGGAATGGAAGTTTAAGATATGAGGAGGTGCCCTGCCAAGACCTTTTCACCAGCATCCAGAACATCTATTGGAAGTAAGAGGTCTCCTCAGATCATAAGGACACCACTTTCTTGGAGTGGGTAATCTCCAGTGGACCCAGGAAAATCCATTCAATTTAAAAGGAAACTCATGTTCTTCAACTTTGAGTAGGGTGCACTCACAGATTAGTGCAGTCAAGAAGACACCTGACCTAGTGAAAATTAATGGTACAAGACCAAAACAGAACTACTTAACTAAACCTCAGTGTTTCAAAAAATTAACAGGCAAACAATAAGATCTATACAAACAATAAAGGGTGAGCTTGGAGTTTTGTTCCAACATTGGGAGGCCACCCAGGGTGCAGCCTGTGAGCAGATATACATGGGATCCAGCTACAGGGAACATGCATGTCCATCTCAGGGAATCAAGACACACTGGGGGAAAACAGGTTAAGAAGAAAACATACTCCCTGAGTAGAAAAATGGGTGATTTTTCCTGTTAGCTGATTACATTTCACAGCTGATACTCATTGCATGTTGTGAATTGTGACTCTTTAATCCTGCCAAATGCTAAAAAAAAAAAAAAGAAAGAAAGAAAGACTGTGTGATCCTTGACTCCCTCAAAATCAAAACACACTTGGGGGATCCCTTGACCTCAACTTGCCCATTCATAGAGGAAATATGTTATATAATCAGTCTTGTATCTGGAGATATTGTAAGATTTTGCTTTTGGTAGTTTTTTCATGTCACAATTCAAAGTCTATAAAAAATGTTCTGTTCTGATGATTGAATATGTTTGACTTATTGTGAATAACTTCCTTCCACTTAGTTATCTTCAGTTACTTTCCTCTTCAAGTGTCCTCATAGAAAAGCCTACCATACCATCAATTCTACATCATCTAACAAACATTTTCTACTTTCTAGCCTTACACCTATAACCAGGCTTTGCTTTTCCTCTTCTAAACATAAAAGTCACATTTATTGACATTCCATGACCTTATACTTTCTTCTGCTGTTTCTAAGAGATAACAAGTCATGGCACATTAGTTTCCTGGGGCTGCTGTAACAATTTACCACAAGTTTGGAAGCTTAAAACAACAAATTTATTCTTTCACAGTTCTGGAGGCCAGATGTTCAAAATCAAGGTATCAACAGGGCTGTGTCTCCTCTGAAGACTCAAAAGAAGAATTATGTCTGGTCTCTGGCAGCTTCCAGTGGCTTCAGGAGTTTCTTGCTAGTGGAGCTTCATTCCAGTCTTGGGCTACACGTTCACAGCTCTTCCGTTCTGCGTTTGTGTCATCTCTGTGTTTCACATGTCCCTCTGTCTTTCCCCTGTAAAGACACTTGTTCTTGGATTTAAGGCCCATTCAGGTAATTCAGGCTGTATTCATCTCACAGTCCTTAATTAGATTTATAAAGGTAGAGATCCTTTTTCCAAATAAGGTCACTTTCATAGATTTCAGGGTTTAGGGCAAGGACATATCTCTTTCTCTTTTGGGGCCTCAATTTAACTTAAAGCTCTTGATCACTGTGGGGAATGTTCTCTATTTAGAGATCTTCATTATCATAGAGACTGTTGGCAATCAAAAGTAATGTTGACAATGTGGATTTCAGGAAGACACACTTTATTGGGTTCCAGAATAAGCTGTGCTATACTCTTCATTAAACATCTAGGTCAAATACAAATATTCGTTCTTTGTTGTAAAATTATAAAATAGGGACATATTATGTGGCAAATTGTTCACTAAGAGTGATGCCAACTCTTGAGTAAACTTAGCTAGTCATATTTTTACATTTCCTAATTTTTAAGAGCAGAAAACACGTGAACATTTCAACATTATACAACAGTTGGTCAGATTTAGCAGGTGTTCAAAGGAATGATGAAATTTCTTTGAGGTAAATATTTTCCCCCAGGTAAAAAAGACAGATTATACCTGGGTACATGATTGGCATAGCCTGCGAAGGCTTGGTGCCTATAAACTGCAATTGATTCAGACTGGAAACTTCCAAAGGGCAGAAAGCCACAACTTGAAATGAGGAACATGAATGACTTAAGATGGAGATACTATGAAAAAATGTAACAATGTGACCCTGCCATTTTGAACAAGCTTTATTAATTACGTGAATTAGTATAGTCAGCCCTCAAATGCACATCTATAACTTTCATTGGCCAGATGGGTTATGGTCCCAATAGCAGACTTTGACTTAAAAATATGTTCATGTGTGTGTCTGTGTGCTAACATATGCTCATCATTTAGACATGTGCAATGCACTCCTTCTTCTGTAAGAAATAGCTTGTGAGTGGCCCAAATTTGAAGCACATGCTGTTACCATAATAAGATAGGGTACCAAGGAAGAATTTACTAATGTGATTAGCAAAGATGTAGGGGTTTCTAAGCAATTCTATTATATGTAGACATTCGGGTACAAGGACATGAAAATCGATGAATGTTTTTGATTTTGAAGTATAATACTCTAATTACAGTGCAGAAACAAGTTATAAATCATTAATTTGAAATGACAGATGCATACGATTTTGAGACATCTCAATCACACTTAGTGAATTAGGAATGTTCTACAAGGGACTAGTTCAAGAACCAAGGAGGTTTGGAGTACTCCCCTCCCATTCACATGAATTAATCCCAACCAATATTACTGATATGTTCTCTAAGTCACACAGATTTTGGTCTGGGTTACAGTGAAAAATGTTTTCATTTAAACCACGAAGTTTAGTAACTAAATCCTTGTGGCACTGCCTGAAATTGTCTCTGGAAAAACAAAAAAAGAGGTACTTACCAGTTTTTCTTTTATTTAGAATTTAGACATGTGATTGCTCTTTGGGGTTGCACAAGACTTCCAGAGAAATTGCAAAGATGGAAATTGGTAGTGTTTCAGGCTTGCTTTAGGAACCAGCTATATAAAAATGATCCACAGACCATCCATGAGGGAGCAAGCGGAAAACTGACACAGGGTAGAACTCTGGGGGTTTGGATCCACTGGTTCTTCTCAATTTCTCTGCAAAGTTGATATAACTAAAGTAATTTCTAATTTTGCCTCTTTGACATAAGCAACAAAGTTGTTGCTGTGCTGGCTGTCTGGGTTTATATACTCTTGAGACTGTTAGGCATGCAAGAGAGACAAGTTGATTCATGAATTAAACCCTCTAAGTTTTCACTTGATTTGAAGGACTGCCAAGGAAGCCTCATCATGGATATCATCTCAAGAACTGGGTTAAGTGATCACTGGAAGGTCTCATTGATTAGATCAAATAATTTAACAGGAATCATTTATAAGTACAGTGACAGCTGTTCACTTAGGCACAGGGAAACCTGGACCTGAAAATGCATTCCACTGATCCTTTATCCCAGCATATCTCCCTTGGGGGGGGTGGTCCCCTGAAGCAAAATTTTAACACTACATGAAACAATTGTTTGAAGAATCATGCACCGTAAAGATCAGGGGAAATGCTGTCTTAGGCCCAGGAAATGATTTCCTATCCCATTTTTCTCTATTCTGTCATGCTGTCTTTTTTTTTCTTCTCTTTCCTTTTTTTTGGTTTCACATTTTTACCTTGCAGGTTTGGTGTGTCATGTCACCCTAAGTTATATAATCATAATACCATTATCATTACCATTAGATCATTTAAGTCTGTCTCTGACAAAGTAATTCTCATGCACACATCTGTCCTAAAATAATGTTCCCACTAAACCAGTTGAATGAATGTTGACATTTAATGGAGTAGAAATCCCAGCATCAAGATTATCCATTCATCTGTCCACTCCAACTTGTCCATAACATCATGGTGGGAAGGATATTATTTATTGTTTGGAGAAAATTTGGTTGAGGAAATTGTTCTTTGATTAAAAGTATTTGAAAGATTTTTCTCTCCTTGATAGCTGACATAGAATTTGATGCAGAAAACACACTGCTTATTATATATAAATCTTTTCAAAATCAAAATTGTTATAAAATAAAACAAGTGTAAGACAATAACAGATATCTTGCCTGATCAGTGTTTCCCTTCATTTATACCTTTTGTTCTCATTATTTATAACAGCAAATTAAGTTTAAAAAACAGTAGATCATAGGAAAGAAATTTGCCTACTATGTCTCTCATGAAAGCTTGTTTCTAGACAGTAGAAAGTCTAGAAAGGATCATTAGTCTATACTGGTATGTGCATCTAAGCTCTTTATGCTCTGACCGGTTGAATTCCAGAGTGTTTTTAGCCGGATCACTACCAGGTTCTAACTGGAGGTTAGTTCTGGATTATCACCATGCTATCTCTTATTATTGTAGCAATATCTGCTGGTGTAGAAAACAGACCCTTGCTACTTGCAGTACTATTTGCCTGCTGGATGCCCTTACCTTCTTCATTTTGCAGGGGCATATATTAATTCTCTTTTTTTCTCAGCTTATGACCTGAGTTTGGTTATGCTGCTGAATAAGTACCGGGATACTAGGGAGCCAGTCATACTTAGGATTTTAGCCTGGAAGGTAGAGGTCTTCATCAATGTCTCTAGAAGAATTACTTCTCCCTGATGACTCTCTCTCTCTCTCTCTCTCTCTCTCTCTCTCTCTCTCTCACTCTCTCTCTCTCTCCTCTCTCTCAACCTGTGTTCCCCTATAGGGAAAATAGGCAACATTGTTGCTTTACTGTGGGCTGATATGCATGTTCTGGTTAAATAGGAACATATTTATATTTAAATCTGGAAGTACTAAAATATTTCCAAGGAAAATTCTTCTCCAAACTTCTTAAATTTATGTCTAGTACTCTCCTAAAAGAATAATGGAGAAATTGTTTGTTAAGTGCCTGGTATGCTCCTAGGAACTGGCTCTGGTTCCATGGAACAGGGTGTGGGGGAGGGAAAAAGCCGCAGTCTTTTCTGCCAAGGAACAGACATGGCTGACCTTTCCAGTGGGCAGACACGCCAGCTGCCAACATCTCCACTCAACTGCCAGTCCCAGTTTCAGAAATGACTCCATTAAAGTTTCATTCCTGTGGGTCTGGATGTCTTTGAACTCTGCAGATACTCTGAATTACCCACCTCCCCACGACTAAATGTGGATGCCCTTAAGATTGGTTAGTTCGGTGAGGTTAAACACCAATGAAAATGGAATTTAGGATTCCTACGTTATGGATGGGTGAGTGGTTTATTTTTACCTTTTTTCTAGTGAAGTTTTCTAGTGCTGAGTTTATCATGTTCGGTATGAATTCCACAATACACACTTGTAAAAGCCAGGGTATAAATTTGTTTCTAATGCTTGCAGAGTGATTGAGAATGCTCATGAATTACTATGTAAGTGCTTTTGGAGCTCCAGCCATGTAAAGTTTTATAAAAAAAAACACTTAGATACCTTCTAATAATTATCTACATATGGGGTACATTGAAACCCATTCAATTGAACAAAAGTTCTTCCAGCCTGAAAATTTCTTTTATATAGTAAATTTGGTAATTTGTTTTATATAGTAAATTGATTTTCAAATTGGAATCAAAATGTGTGAGCTCCTATTGATATGGGCCTGAGTATTGTAAAAATTAATAAACACATTTGAAAGCTATCTCATAAAACAAACAGAAGACAGCAAACACAGATGTTGAATGTTAGAGTAAATGGAGTCTTTTAATGTTGATCATTGATAAAATGGTGAAAAGATAGTTTTCCAGAAATATATCAACATAGCATATATCTTATTCTTTGATTTGATTTCTACCAGTTATTTGAAGCTTATTACATATCTACTAAGTGTCCAATAAACTTACCCTATTGATATTTGAAATGTGAAGCTCTATGCTAGGCACTGAACAAGGATCTGGACATAGGAGATGTGGGAACACCAGAAAGTTATCTACCTTCCCTCCCATTTTTTCTCCAGTAAATACTTTGTGGTTTTATTCCTGAGAGGCTACTTCTGTTCACCTACTTACACATTTGTGCTATTTTATGAAATAAAACCAACTGCCCGGCCATTCAAGCTGGAAGACCACAAGCCTCAGAGCATACTATATTAGCACTGGACATAAAAAACTATTCTTCATTCAAGTGACCTGCCAGAGTAAGAGGACATTGGCAATTATTCAGTCATGGTCAGTCGTGGTCTTTCTTGAATGTGTCTATAGTTGAGAGAAAATGCAGCTACACCTTTAACCCTGAATTTATACAGGAAATGTGTCAGGGATATGGAAGACATATTCCTGATCCTGAGCCAGCAACGTAGGCATGGTAACATGAAGGACATCAAAGTTGGAAATGTGGTTTCAATAAGACTGCTCTCAAGGAAATGTATACATTGGAGATAACTTAGATCTAAGCAGAGACTTGCATAGAACTCCACAAAATTCAAAGATGAATATCCAAGATCTGTATAACATAACAACAATCAATGTAGAAAAAGCTTATCTTTCTTTCTAGACCATCTCCTTCTTTACTCAGTATAAGTACACACTGCCAGGTATCATCGCGTATCTGGAAAATCTTGTTTTTCCTGATAGGACCTATTATAATAAAATCATGTCAAAATTATATCATGCAATTTTTAAATATTAAGTAAAGTTATTTTATACATGCACACACATTTCACTTGTAAAACAGAAATAAATAATTTTGCCCAGTGGAAAGAATTAGAAAAATGAGCTTAAATCTTTAGGAGATAAAGTAAAAATTTTTGCATTCAGAAAAGGATATGTTGAATAAAGGCCATTTAAAATTTGTGTAGCTCTAATAGTTGTAAAAACGCAAAAACAGACTAACAAAATTCTTTGGGTGTTTTGATGTATGCATGCTGCAAGTAATAAAATTTTCAGTGCAGGTGATATAGAAGCATGTGCCCTATTAACTTTCTTGCAATTTTCTGTTTAAGTTTGGCAATATGATTATATAGCTTAATACTTGTGTGTGCATGTGTGCGTGTGTGCGCGCGCGTGTGTGCGCACGCGCGTGTGTGTGTGTGTACGAGTGTGACGGAAGGTGGGGGAGAGTGTGATTTTAGCTAGAAGCTTGGCTCTGGAGCAATTAAATGTGTTCAACCTCAGAAAAGTTCAGACAGTAAGATTAGTTCCTCTACAAGCATGCAAAGGTTTATGGACACAAAGCTCATCTGAACCCTCTAAACGTATGGAGTCAGCCAAGTTGGCGGAATCACTGACAGGATTGGACTTCTTCCCAAGCCTTCCATCACTTCGACTCTGATCCCTGCCAGAAATCAAACAAGAAAAAGCCCTTCTTGTTGTGTTTTGACACCCCCAGCTTTATTCCCTGCTATAAACTCTGCATCCAAATATTTCAGCATATCAAATGAAGGTTGATAATATACATGGGCAAAGGTTCAAAGGGTGGCTAAGAGCCTGAAAAAGGGTCAATCAACATTACATAAATAATGTAATCCACGAAAATTAAAACAATGACTAATCACAGGTCTAGTTAAATAAGCAGTGACTTTTACTATTGCCTGGTTATTCCCAGCAGCACAGTGCCAGGTGTACTGTCCAGTTCAATAGGCATGTCTTAGGTTACAAGTGTCATCTGTGACTGAAAACTTTCCTTCAATAATAAAAGGAAAAGAAAAGCAGCATCTAGTAATTTGGAGTACACATATATGCATAGCTCCATATGGTCACAGAACAAGATGAACTTTGATTCATAACTTGATTTCTAATGAACACAAATACTGATATTTTATTTCGTATTTAATACTTGACATTAGTCTAAACTTATAGTTCAATCTACAGTTTGGGGCTCTAGATCTGTGGATCATCTGAAGTAAATATTGTCACCAGTTACCTCCATAACAATAATATGGACTTAACTTTAATATTATTTCAATTTTAATTACATTACATTTAATGAATCTCAGCCCTATCCAGTATATCAGTGTAGTGCCAGGATAGGGGACAGAGCAGGTTTTCTATGATCGAGACTATGGGTGAAGGAGGAATCCTGGAGCCCTCAGTGGCTTTCTCAGGCCTTTACTGAGCTTTACATGTAGTGTGGCAAACAGGTACCTTCCAGGCAGGGGGGTGGGGAAGTGGGGGCAGGAGGCCAATAGGCCTGCAAGCCCCCAACAGTCTTTACTCAGGGCTTCTCTGGCTTCTTTCTCACCTTCTCTCTCCTGCCTCTCTCCTCCTTCTTTTGGTGACTACCTCAGTACTCCTCCCATGGCCCACAGAAGTAACACAACAATGTAACAACTGCAGGTGCCCCATCAGACAGGGCAATCTTAATGGTGGGAGGGCAGAAAAGCCTGAAAACCATTTACCCTACAATCAGGTATCATGATTGGTTGTTATTAACCACTGTGATATACATGATGCAGCATTTTGTGCAAAGATTCTTTTTCAAGTGTTTTAAACTATAGATTGTAATTGATACACTCATAAAATGAATTTGAATGACAACCAGAAACTTCAAAAATGAAACAGACTAAATTTGTATGAAAAACATCAAAGTCCACTCTATATAGCATAAGTGACTAGTTTAAGCATGTAATTTTGTCTTCAGCATTTATACTGGTCAACATACAGAATGTGTTTCTTCCCATGGATCATAAAGTCAAAATGTTTGACAGATATATTTTTCTAGCTTTATCGGTGTAGTGTAAATTGGTTTTCAGGCTTTTCTGCCCTCCCACCATTAGGATTGCCCTGTCTGATGGGGCACCTGCAGTTGTTACATTGTTGTAAGCTGTCTCCTTTACTTCTGTGGGCCATGAGAGGAGTATTGAGTTAGTCACCAAGAGAAGCAGAAGCAGAGGCAGGAGAAAGAAAGCCAGAAGAGAGATAGAAGAAGCCCAGGGTGAAGACTTGCCTGGGGCTTGGAGGCCTCTTGGCCTCCTGGCCGCCCAGAACCCCTGCCTGCTGTGTACCTCCTTGATGCGCCACATGTGCTACAAGAGCTCAATAAAAGCCTGAGAAAGCCAGTGAGGGCTCCAGGACTCCTCCTTTATCCAGTCTGCTAGGATCATAGATAACTTGCTCTGTGCACTTCCTGGCACTACAATTGGTTTGCCACTAGTTTATATATATAATTTGGGCAGTACAAGTTCATACTTCCATGTGGGTACAGGCCTTATATTCCACCATCTCTCCAGTGACACCATCCTTTCACCTTTCCTCCCCTATGCTTTTCTCTATCTCTCCCATTCCCTCTTGTAACAGTATGATTTTCATAGAATTTAAGAATTAACCTTGTTGTTTCCTTTGGTTATTTATATTCTACACATAAGTGGCACTGTTTGATAAGTCTTTCATTTTCTGGTGTACTGCAATTAGTATAATCACTTCAAGGTCCATTCATTTTGTCCACAAAGACACTAACTCTTCTTTTTTTATTAGTTGAGTAGTATTCCACTGAGTATATATTCTATATTTTTTATCCCATTGTCTATTGATGGGTATTTAGGTTGGCTCTTAAGTCTTGGCTATTGTTAATAAGCTTGCTATGAACATAGGAGTGCATAAATGTTTTCATATTCTTTAGTTAAATGTCTCGGAGTGGTATTTCTGGATCATATGGAGTTTACAATTTTGTTTCTATACCATTTTCCACAAAACTTGCACCAAATTACATTCCCGCTAACAAGGTATGAGTGTTCCTTTTTCTCCACATGCATGCCAACATTTACTGTTTCCAGTCTTTTATCAAGGCTGTTTTAACATACACAAATCTATCAGTATCACTCACCACATCAATAACAAAAATATAAATACGACATGATCATTTAAATAGAATCTGAAAAAGCATTCAATAAAGGAATTCAATACCTATTTATGATTAAAATCTCATAAAATGGGACTAATAATCAGAGCTACATATAACAAGTCATAGAATATCATGGACAATGGTGAAAAATTGAAAGCATCGCCCTATGTTCAGGAACAAGGCTAAGATGTCCACTGTCACCATTACTGTTCAACATAGTACTGGAACACCAAATCAGAGCAATCAGGCAAGAAAAAGACATAAGAGGAATTAAAATTGAAAATGAAGATTTGAAACTATCACTATGTGCAGATGAGACAATAACATACATAAAATACCCCAAAGACTTAAAAAATCTATTATATATAATGAATATCCTTCAATAAAGTGGCAGGTTACACAATCAATACACAAAATCTGCTGCATTTCTTTATGCAAAAAAATAAATTAGAAGACAGTGAAATTATGAAACAATCTTATTTAAAGCCCATCCAAAAAAGTAGAAATACTTGCAGATAAACTTAACAAAGGAAGTGAATGAACTATGCAATACAAACCATAAGACACTGTAGAAGGAAATAAGACAAAAATAAATAAAAAATAGTTATGTACTTGATAGAAGAATACTGTTAAAATGACTGTGTTACCTAAAGCAATTTACAAATTCACATAATAACTATAGAAATGTCTGATATTCTTTAAGGATATAGAACAAACAATATAAGATTTTTATTGAAACACAAAATGCCCCAAATAACCAAGACAATTCCAAGAGAGAAAAAAAAAAGAATGAGGATATCATACACCCTGTTTTCAGACTATACTGTACAGCAATAATAAACAAAACAGTATAGTATTGGAATAAACACGGATACACAGACCAATGGACTAGAATAGACAGCCCAGAAATAGCCAACACAAATATGCATAGTTAATTTTTGATGAAGGAGTCATGGACTACAATAGAGAAAGAAGACCTCTTTCCTAAGTGGTGCTGGGAAACTTGGATAGTCACATGCAAACAAACAAACAAACAAACAAACAAACAAACAAACAAACAAACAAACAATAACTAGGTGGCCTCCCAGGTGGTACAGGGATTAAAGTCTCAGTGCTATGAGGCTATTGTAGCCACTGCAGCATGATTTTGATTCCTGGCCAGGGAGCTAACCCACATGGCGCAGCAAACCTTTCTTGTCTTGGCAGCTGCTCCACTCAACAGTCTATTTCAGTAGATCTGCCTGTTCTGCTCCCCCTCTGTCTCTGGTGAATCCTTTCACACACACCTCTGGCCCCACACACACACCTCTGGCCCACACTCCACCTCTTGTGTGCATAAATAAATAAAAATAAATCTTACAACCCCCCCCTACATTGTTACTTAACTCCTTACATAAAACTTTATTAAAGGTGGATTAGACATTTGGATATATAACTTGAAACCATAAGATGCATAAAATACAGCCATTAAATAAGATATTCAAGGACTAGCTTTGAGTTATCCAGCTATCCCTCATTTAATTATCATTTGTGTTTTTCTCATCAAAGGATCCAGAATGGGACATTTTTTTTTTTTTAAAGATTTATTTATTTATTTATACAAGCACTGGGTACAGTCAGAAGCGCGGGAGGGTGAGAGAATTCACCAGAGCCAGAGCGGGGAGCAGAGCAGGCAGAAGGACCAAAGTACACTGCTGAGGGGAGCAGCGGGCAGCAGGAGAGGTCTGGCCACCATGTGGGACCCTCCTCCAGTGGCCGGGGAGCAGCCGGGGATCGAACCGGCGCGGCAGAGGCTGCGGGTAGCATCGCAACCCAGCGCTCAACCACTGCGCCACCGGGGAGGCCCAAGAAAGGGACATTTTCAAACCTAAGTCAGGTCATGTCACTCATTTGCTCAGAACCCTCCCATGGCTACTCCCTTGAATTCAGAGGCATCTCTCTGACCCTGTGCTGTTTCATCTCTCCCTGCCTCACTCTGTTCCAACCACACTCACTTTCTGTCCTCAAATGCATTAGACACATACTTGTTTAAGATACTGTACAAATTATTTTCTGTCTACAATTTCTTCTCCCAGTATGTCTCATTCCCTTCCATCCTTTAAATTTTGCTTCATTGTTTTCAGCTCAGTGAGGCCTCACACAATCACCCCCATTTGGCCCTCTATACCCCACTTATCCTGATTTTCTGTGGCACTTGTCACCATCCTAAATAATTTTCTTTTTTGTGATATATGTACACATTTCTGCCTAATATATATATATTATATATAATATATATACACCTTGAATTCTGCAAAGACAGAAATTTGTTCTATTCATGCAAGTGTAGTCCTAACACTTAAAAGTTTGCATGCTGTAAGTAAGTACTTAATAACTATTTGAGGAATTGATTGCATTTATGGAAGAATTGCATTCAGATCCATGGGGCACTTTTCTTTGCCTTTGGAGCAGTTGAAGGTGCTAAAGATCTTCAAACTAGTATAGATTCCATAACCTCCAGGTCATGCAATAAGGTAAAGCCTGCCCTCTACTTTTTGCCAAGCCCAGATATGAAAGGCATATGTCATAGCAGCTAAATCCAAGCTCTTTGAACACCTAAGTATCCTTTTCTGATATACTCTCTATTGGCATTCCCTCTGTCATTACTTATTTCTGCTGGCTCTATGCAGACTTCTAGCTGTCCACTTCAAAATGTTTTCTAAATCTAATTGGAGCTGTAGCTCTCCTGATATATTGTGATTTCATACTTTTCAATGATCATTTCCACTGCTTGCTCTTTTTCTATCATTTACTCTTCAGAGAACTCATTTACTCATCTGGAATAAAAAGTCTCACCTCACTTGTGAAATATTTGAGACCTCTCAAACCATCTGGGCACTCTTGATACTTAGCAAGCAGCCTGGCTCAGAAAACAGAGGGGAAAAAAATCAAACGTTGCCCTCTACTAACTGAAGCAAGTTACTTTTGCTTGCATTTTCTGAACTGTTAAGTGGAGGAAATAGAGGTTACTCAAGGAATGTTCTAAGTAAATGATGGCATTATCAAGGACTACACCAGGGAGTGGCAGTACCAGAGTGTGTAAATGTCACTTTCTTTTTCCTCTCCCACTGTATTGTGTGTTTATTTCTACAGTAGTTATTTTCTATTCACTTGTCTCCCATAATTGACCAACATTCTAGAAGGTCATAATAATGACCTATGCTTTTTTTTTTTTAATTTACAGCACCTAGTGCCATTCCAGTTATATAGCAGATGCTCAATCAGTGTATATAGAAGATGATAATAATGACATTGATCACTATCATTCGCTAGCATTTATTAAGTGCTATTGAGTCAACCTATGAATAGGCACTTGTGTTTCTTACAACACTACTGTGAGACAGTGTTCTAGGACACCCCATCTTACAGATGAGGTCACGAGTTCTCAGATATTTTAAATAATTTGCCCAAAGGCACAGAGCTCTGATGAAGTAGAGCTGGAGTTTAAAGCCAGTGAGTGCACTATGTGTCAAGCTGTAGACCACACCTGTGATGGAAATTTCCTTATTTCAAGGGTAAGCCTTTGGTCAATCCTGATGCGATTTCCATGGTTCCCCATTCAACATAAAAACAATCTTGCTGGATAAGCCCAAGTATCTGACCAGTGGGAACTGGGCAAAGTCCCATCTGGAAGCCATCAGCACCTCTCATGGGTCAATTGTAAGGGATTTAATTTAAAATGATCCAATACAATTCATCTGCTTTCCCCACACAGATGAATTTGTTGGCTGTATTTTTCTGGTAAATTTGGGGTAGTGTCCACTTTTGCAACTTATTCTCAAAACAGTGGATCCCAAAATGCTATTTTCTATTGCTGAAGAATATGATTCCATTATATAACCAAATCTATCTCAGAGAGATTTAGATGGCTTGCATGGATTGCAGGTGTATGTGAGAGCTCAAACTGGCCCTAATTGTATGAATAACCTATTTTTTTTTCCCATTCATATAAACAGGTTTAAGGAACATTGATTGCCTCATTTTAAACCAATTTTCTGCCTTCTGGCTTGATAATTTAAGGGCACATGTTCCTTCTGCTTCCTACAAACTAACCATGCAGCTGAGAATCAGAGTAAGATTGCTGAGACTTCCTTGTATGCAATATTATTCATGTCCTCACACTTCCCTAAAGGGCGAAGATAGGGTGGTGGTGCAATTGGAAGCATGTCACCTTCTTTGATTCTTATTCCATTGTCATAGTTATCAATCCAGACAGAACACATCAACTGAATTTTTAATAAAACATACTCAGATTCTTTCCCTTTAAGATTCAGACTTAAAAAGCAGCATAGTACAAAAATCCCTTATTCTACTTGCAGTAGTCATACTTTTCTTGAAACTTAAAGATTTACACAAAAAATGCATTTTTTTCTAGAAAACAAACACCAGAATCAAACATGAATTTTGTAAGCAGCCAGAGGAACATTTCCAGAAGCTTCCCAAACTTTCCAATAGAATCAGGGAGAAATGATTTAAGAATTGAATGCTCTCTCTGCCTATGTAAAAAATGTATTTACATTTACAAATGCATGTTTATTTTTTGCATATTTTCTATTGCTAATAAAACTATGGGAATCATATTAATAAAGGAGTCTTGTGACTCCAATCTTCCTGGTAAAAAATAGGTGATTTTTGGGTCTCCCTGGTGGCTCGGCGGGTTGAGCATAGCGTTGTGAAGCTGTCCACAGCCTCTGCAGTGTGGGTTCGAGCCCCATCAGCTGGTGAGAATCCCACATAGTGTGACAGACCTCTCCTTCATGCCTGCTGCTCCCCTCAGCAGTGTATATCTGTCATCTGCCTGTTCTGCTCCCTGCTCTGTCTCTGGTGAATCCTCTCACCCTCCCTTGCCTCTGGCCTGTACCCTAGCTCTTGTTTAAAAATAAATAAAATCTTTAAAAAAATCGTTAGGTGATTTGTTTTGAAATAAAAATTATTATTTGCTATGTTATAAATGTGTGAGCATGTCATTGAAACATTTTTTATACTTTACAACATTTTATTTTTTAATTTAAACATCTTTGTTTATTTTCTTCACAGTATAGGATTTCTCCCTTCAAGTGTGATCAACATGATTTTCTCACCTATGGTGCTCACCCTCCTTCCTACTAAACCATGCTCCATCACCCCCTCAACTGTTTGCTATTCTCCCCTCTTCCTCCACCTGCTCCATCCCTCCAGAGTATCTCAGATCTATGGTCTGCTTTTTTTAAAGGTCATTCTTACATTTTGTCTTTGTGTAATCCTTTGTTAGTTTTCTCTAGATTTCAATATTAGTGAAATGGTTGATATTTACCTTGTCCTTCTGGCTTATTTGGCTCAGCATCATCCCATCATCATGGAGTTCCATCCATGTTGCCACAAATGGCATGGTTTATCTTTTTTGATCACTAGGTAGTATCCTACTGTGTATTTATACACCACATCTTCTTTTTCTCATGTGTACTGGAGCATTTATGTTAATACCATATCTTGGCTATTGTAAACAGTGTTGCCATAAACATAAGAGTGTAGGTTTCCTTTTGAATTAGTGTTTTTGTGCCCTTTGGATAGATACGTAGGCATGGAATTGCTGGGTAATATGGTAAATCCATTTTTAGTTTTTTGAGAAATCTCCACAAAAGAGACTTCAGTCTACATTCACACCAGGAATGTAATCGACTTCCTTTTTTTTTTTCTCAAAACCCTCACCAGTACTTGCTATTGGTGATTTTTTTTAAAGATTTATTTATTTATTTATACAAGCATTCGGTAATTGGGTACAGTCAGAAGCATGGGAGGGTGAGAGAATTCACCAGAGCCAGAGCAGGGAAGCAGAACAGGCAGAAGGACCGAATATACTGCTGAGGGGGAGCAGCGGGGGCTGCAGGAGAGGTCTGCGCGCGACGTTGGACCCTCGCTGGGGGCTGGGGATGGAACCGGCGCAGCAGAGGCTGTGGGCAACTTCGCAGTCCAGCGCTTAACTGCTGCACCACCTGGGGAGGCCCTGATTTTTTTTTTTATATCAGTCATTTTCACAGGTGTAAGGAGGTTTATATTTGCATCACCCTGATAATGAGGTGATGATGATCATTTTTTCAAATATCTGTTGACCATCTGCATGATTGGAGAAGTGTCTATTTAACTCTGCTGACCATTTTTGGATTGGGTTGTTGGTTTTCTTTTTGTTGAGTTGTATAAGTACTTTATAGATCTTCGGTATCAACCCCTTATCAGATGTATGGTGTGCAACTACTTTCTCTCATTCAATAGGGTTTCTTTTTGTTTTGAGCACTATCTCTTTCACTGTACAGAGCTTTTTGGTTTGATATATCCCAGCTTATTTTCCTTGCTGCTGGAGATGAGTCCACAAATATGTTTCTGAGTTTTATGTCATGGAATGTTTTGCCTATGTTTTATTCTATGTATTTTATGGTTTCAGATCATATGTCAATGTCTTATCCATTTTCAGTTTATTTTCATGTATGGTGTGAGAAAATGGTCTAGTTTCATATTAAAACTGCATGTGGCAGTCACATTTTCCCAGCACATTTACTGAAGAGGCTTTCCTTGTTCCAGTGTATATAATTTGGTCCTTTGTAATATATTAGTGGTCCAAAATGTGTGGTTTTATTTTTGGTCTTTCAATTCTATCCCATTGGGCTGAGTGTATGTTTTTGTTCCAGTACCATGTTGTTTCAATTACTATGACTTTGTTGTATAGTTTGAAGTCTAGATATCTGATACCTCAATTTCCCCCCTTTTAGTCAGGAGAGATTTGAGTATTCAGGATTTTTTTGTGGTTCCATATGAATTCAGTAGTCATTTTATTTCTTTGAAGAATGTTATTGGAATTTCTATTGTGATTGCATCAAATCTACATTGCTTTGGGTGGGCTGGCCCTTTTGATAGTATTGATTCTTCTAATCCATAAGTAGGAGATGTTTTTCCATTTTTTGTGTATTCTTTTATGTCTTCCTAAAAAAAAGATTTTATTATTTTTCATTTTTTTATATTTATTTTCTTACATTGTTGTTAATTTTGGAGCAGTATTTGATTTTACCACTCAGGTATATTCCCTGTAGTTCTTATGTCACCACAGCACCCATGATCCATCACTACAGCCTCTTGTAATCCTCCCTCCCCATCTACCCCTGTCCCCTTCTGTATGGCTCAGATCTACGGTCAGCTTGCACATATTGTCTTTTTCTTGATCCTTTGTTTGGTTTCTCTATATTCCTTATATAAGCAAAACCATCCAATATTTATCTTTTTCCCTTCTAACTTGTTTTTCCTGGTATAATCCCTTCCAGCTCCATCCATGTTGCTGTAAATGGCATGCGTTTATCTGTTTTGGACACTGAATAGTATTTTATGGTGTATATATGCAATATCCTTTTTTTTTTCAATGTATCAGATAATTTTCTTTTTTTTTTAATTTTTATATTCCCCATACAATTGCAACCCCCTGATTATGACCCCAACCCTTCCTTTCCCCACCTCCCAACCCCCATAGAGTGTCTCTGGTTCATAGTTGTTTGTTGATTTTGATTTTTTTCTTTCTTATAGTTGTTCTTTTTCCTGGTCCCTTATTTAGGTTTTCTAGATTCCTGTTTACAATAGCTAAGCTTTGGAAACAACCCAAATGCCCAAAAACAGATGATTGGATCAAGAAAATGTGGTACATATACACAATGGAATATTACTCAGCAATCAAAAAAGATAAACACATGCAATTTGCAGCAACATGGATGGAGCTGGAAGGGATCATGCTCAGCGAAATAAGCCAGAAAGAAAAAGAAAAATACCGGATGGTCTCACTCATATATGCAATATCTTGATCCACTCATATTTTTGGGGCATTTTGGTTGTTTCCATATCTTGGCTAATATTCATAGTGCTGCAGCAATAGGAGTGCAGGTTTCCTGTTGGATGGGAGTTTTTATGTCCTTTGTATGGATGCCTAGGAGCAAAATCACTGGGTCATATGGTAGATCCATTTGTAGTGTTTTGAGGACACACCACACACTTTTCCATAATGGCTGGACCAGTTTACATTCCCACCAGCAGTGTAATAGTGATTCTTTGTCACCTCAATTTGCCAGCATATGTTAATTTCCCTCCCTCTCCCCCTTTTCTTCCCCTCCCCCTATTCCTCTTCCTCTTCACCCTCACCCTCACCCTCCTCCTCTCCGCCTCCTCCTTCTCCTCCTCTCTATTTTTCAATGTGGATCATTCTCACGAATGTGATGGGATATCTCATAGTGGTTTTGATTTTCATCTCCCTGATAATAAGTGATGTTGAACATTTTCCCATAAGCCTGTTGGCCATTTGCATTTCTTTGGAGAAGTGTTTTTTTTGTTTTAGCTCTTTTGCCCATTTTTTGATTGGGTTATTTGCTTTTTTTGTCATTGAGTTATGGAAGTTCTTTGCAGATCTGTGTTATTAGTCTCTCTTTTTTTTAATGAAGATTTATTTATTTATTTATACAAGCACTGGGAACAGTCAGAAGCACAGGAGGGTGAGAGAATTCACCAGAGCCAGAGCGGGGAACAGAACAGGCAGACTGATGATACACTGTTGAGGGGAACAGCGGGCGGCAGGAGAGGTCTGCGCGCCATGTGGGACCCTCACCCAGCCCCCGGGGATCTAACCGTGCTGCAGAGGCTGCAGGCAGCTTTGCAGCCCAGCGCTCAACCACTGCGCCACCGGGGAGGCCCAATATTTGTCTCTTATCAGATGTATGGAGTACAAATATTTTCTACCATTCAATGGTGTGTCTCTTCATTTAGGTTGTTATCTTTTTTTTTGCTGTGCAGAGGCTTTTTACTTTGATGTAATCCCAGCTGTCTATATTGTCCTTTGGAGCCCTGCTGTTTGGGGTGGATGGTATGGCTTCTCACTGGGAAGGTCTTGAGGTCTCTGGGCATTCTGGCTCCCTCCCTGAGGTGGGCCTGAGGTCTCACCTATTTGGTCTGGGACTGGTCATCCTTCTATTTATTTATTTATTTTTTTAAAGAGGCACGTATTTTATTTATTTGTTTGTTTGTTTATACATGCACTGGGTACAGTCAGAAGCGCGGGAGGGTGAGAGAATTCACCAGAGCCAGAGCGGGGAGCAGAGCAGGCAGAAGGACCGAAGCACACTGCTGAGGGGAGCAGCAGGCGGCAGGAGAGGTCTGCGCTCCGTGTGGGACCCTCCTCCGGTGGCCTGGGAGCAGCCAGGGATTGACTCCGGTGGACGGGGAGCAGCCAGGGATTGAACTGGCGGCGCAGAGGCCTCGGGGAGCTTCGCAACCCAGCGCTCAACCGCTGCGCCACCGGGGAGGCCCCATCCTTCTATTTATTTTAACAATGTTTCATAGTTTTCCTTGTAAAGTTTATCCGATGCCTTTATTAGGTTTATTCCCAAGTATTTTATTTTTATTTTGAGAGATTCTAAATTAAACATTTTTTTCTTTAAATTTCTTCTTTTGCTAGTTCATTATTTGTATAAAGGAAGGCAACTGATTTTTATATGTTGATTTTATATCCTGACACATTGCTGACCTCATTTACTGTCTCAATACTGTGTGTGTGTGTGTGTGTGTGTGTAGTGTTTGGTGTTCTCTGTGTATATTATATCATTTTCAAAACATGATAACTTAACCTCTTTCACCCCCATTTTGGAATCTTTTTATTGCTTTCTCTTGTTTAATTGCTCTAGTTAGAACTTCTAATTCTACATTGAATAGTAGTGGTGAAAGTGGACATCCTAGTCTTATAATGCATTTCAGTGGAAAAGCTATCAGTTTAAACCATTGAGAATAATGCTAGCTTTGGATTTATTATATACATGTTTTATTATATTAAGATTCATTCCATTTATCCTGTTTTTCAAGTGTTTTCCCCATAATTGGATGCTGAATCTTATCAATTGCTTTCTCAGCCTCTATTGATATTATTGATACTATAATGTGGTTTCTCCTTTTCATTTTGTTGATATGGTATTAATTGATTGATTTTTGGATGTTGAACCATCCTTGTGCTCATGGAAATCCTACAAATCCCACTTGGTTATGGTGTGTGATCCGTGTAATGCATTATTGGATTTGCTTTGGTAAGATTTTATTGAAGGTTTTGTATCTGTGTTCATTAGGGACTTTGATCTATAGTTTTCTTTCTTAGTGTTGTCTTTGTTTATTTGGTATAAGAGTAATGGTGTCCCATAAAATGTGTTTGGAAGAATTCCTTTCTCAATTTTTTGAACAGTATGAGCAGGATAAGTATTAGCTTATCTTTTAAGTTTTGGCAGAACTTATTTGTGAAGCCATCTGACCCTGGACTTTTGATTTGGGGGAGAATTTTGATTACTGTTTCAATTACCTTCCTTGCAATAGGGTTGTTTAGGTTTTGTATTTCTTCCCTATCCAGTTTGGATCAAAAAATACCTCAAGACATGATAATGGGGCACAATGAAAGCAGTTCTAGGATGGAAGTATATAGCAATACAGGCCCAAACAAACCACCTTGTCTCTGATCTCAAGGAACCAGAAAAATAAGAACACAAAAATCCAAAAGCCAGTAGAAGGAAGGGGATAATAAAAATAAGAGAAGAAATAAAATAAATAAAAATAAAAAGACAGTTCAAAAGATAAAGAAAGCCAAAAGCTTGTTCTTTGAAAAATAAACAGTATAGAGAGGATTTTAGCTAGGCTCACTAAAAAATAGAAAGGAGAAAATTTAAATAAACAGGATCAAAAATAAAAGAGGAAAAGTTAGAACAGGCACTGAAGAAATGCAGAAGCTAATAAGAGATTACTATGAACATTTACATGCAAACAAATTCAACAATCTAGATGAAATGTACTGAATTTTAGAATCACACAATCTCTCAAGACTGTAACTTTTTTTTTTTAAATAGTGATTCTTTTTTTTTTTTAAAGTTTTTTTTTTTTTTTTTTTTTTTTTTTTTTATACAAGCACTGGGTATAGTCAGAGACACGGGAGGGTGAGAGAATTCACCAGAGCCAGAGCTGAGAGTAGAACAGGCAGAGTGACGAAATACACTGCTGAGGGGAGCAGCGGGCGGCAGGAGAGGTCTGCGCACCTTGTGGGACCCTCACCCGGGGCCGGGGATCGAACTGGTGCTGCAGAGACTGCAGGCAGCTTTGCAACACAGCGCTCAACCACTGCGCCACCGGGGACGCCCTGTAACTTGTTTTTTAAGTAACAAAACAATGAGAACTTTTTTGTCAAACATATCATTCTAGATCATCAGTCATAGAATCTGCAGATACTCAATTAGACAGATGAAATAATATGCACTTTATTAATCTATTATTGGGAGGAGAGATTTCCCTTATTAAAAATGATATTGCAACATCTTTTGTATATACAAATTCACACACATACACGCACACACACAATTCTTGGCTGATTTTCCAAAACTCAAGTCTTAGAAGTGAAATTTTCAGATCAAAAGCTGTGCACATTTAAAATACACACACACATATACATGCACACACATACATGCACACACATTTAAATCATTCTTTAGGAATATTACACCTACCTAAACAAACAAAAATACATTAATTTGTTTAAGGAAAGAAATAGTTATGTGGATAATTTACATTCAGACAAAATAATATTTAATAGCTCTCTACAATATGCACTTGCAAAATATAAAACAATTGTATCTAGTTATCTTGATTTATTACTTTAGAACTTAACAGCTTAGAGAGTGTGTATTCTTTTGTGTCTGAGAAGTAGGCACATGGTATGCTTTGTTCAATGATTCTAAACACAGGTGTGAGTTGGTACCAAGCCTTTTATTTTCATGAGTTGTATTATCTTAGTTCCGCATTTTCCCCATATGTCTAAGAATATCTCCTGATTTGAATATTTGGTTCCTGGATAATGTGCCCCAAAATTATTAAGTAAGTTTAATCAGAAATTGTCATTATTGGGAAATTTCAGACTTGAAAGGGAAATTTATATTGTGTTATTCACAAGTAATATGTCTTGGTATATCTACTAATTACACGGAAAAATAATAATTCATTTTATTCATTCATTCATCCATTCATTCATTTGGTACATATAAAATGCCTTCTGAGTAGCCAATGATGAAATAAATAGAAAATATTCTTGTTCTTATGGCACTTACATGAAAATAACTACAGTGTTACATATTTATCAATTGTTTTCTATTTTTTTATTTTATTTTATTTTATTTTTTAAAGATTTATTTATTTCTCTATACAAGCACTGGGTACAGTCAGAAGCATGAGAAGGTGAGAGAATTCCCCAGAGCCAGAGAGGGTAACAGAACAGGCAGACTGAGAAGAACTACACTGCTGAGGGGAGCAGTGGGCGGCAGGAGAGGTCTGCTGTGCCATTTGGGACTTTTGCCGGCTGGCTGGAATGGAACTGTTGTTTCAGAAGCTGCGGACAACTTCATAGCGTGGTTGTCAACCTCCTGCGCCACCAGGGGAGGCCCTCCCCCAAAATTTAAATGTAAAGTTATATGATGCAGCGATTGCACTCCTAGGAATAAAAGACACATCCACAAAAAATCTTATACACAAATATTTCTAGAAATATTATTCATATTAGCCAAAAATGTGAGAACAACTCAAAAGTTCATCATTTCATGAATGGATAAAAAAATGAAAATATGGTATGTCCATACAATGCTATGCTATTCGGCAATAAAAAGGGATGAAGTATTGACATGCGCTACAAAATATATGAACCTTGACAGCACTATGCTGAGTGAAAGAAGTCAGATGTGAAGGCTAAATAAATAAATATATTTATTTATATATATATAAATGTCCAGAATAAAGAGATCTATAAAGACATAAATTTGGTTGTCTGGGTTTGGGGTAAGGATGTTGGGGGAAAATTCAGAGTGACTGCAAATGCACAAGGGTCTTTTTGGTAAGATGAAAAATGTTCCAAAATTAACTACAATGATATTTTTGACAACATTGTGAACATACTTAAACATTATTTTTACACTTTGAGTGTGTCAATCGTTCTATTTCAAAAAGAAAACAAATATAAGTCATTAATCAAATATAAGTCTATTAATTTAGACCTGTGGTGACAATAGTAGGTATTCATTTCTTTTGCACTAGGCTTCCTGGAAACTCATTTTTCTCTGGAAAAAAATAAGAATTAAATTAATCAAATTTTACGTAAGTCAAGTACTTTATTACATGTCACGTTAGCTGTGAAAAAGTGGAGGTCAGCCTACATACAGTATGTGATCAATGACCTCTTTTCTTACATATCTCCTTTTCATTTTCTATTATATCGTAGCCACAGTGAAGAAAAGGTGAGTCACATAACTTAAAATGTATAAAGGAATGTGAAACATACAATGGTGAGTATTGTATAAAGGCATATAAAACATACAATAATGCACATTAACCTTTCAGAAGATATTCATTAAACTTAAGTTAGTGATGTTTTCAGAGCATAATAAAGAGCTGAATTATCTATCTATATTTTTTAAGTTAGTGGTTTTTAAATTAGTGTTTGCCATATAAGTCATGACCAGCAAGATATAGGGGCCTCTTCTAAATTCAATTAAATATTAAATCAGTTTTATTCTAAAGTACAAAAATTCCTCAAACCCCTGTTTTTATTTTTAAGACAATGCCTAGCGAACAACTGTTATAATTGTAGGAGGTGCAACTATATTTAATAAATAGGTCCTAATGGATATCACCTCCAAAGCACAAAGCAATGGACTATAGATATTGGTATAGTCTAATAACCTAGGAACAAATTAGGTTTTCTAACAGTAGACACACATTTTGGTTTCTTTTAAATTTACTTTTAACTGTCATAGGACATGGATCTTGAATGACTTTTTTATCCCTGGCATAGGAAAAAAATTTTTCTGAGGAGCTGGATGTTATCCCTGCCAAGACCTCAGTGGGATATGGCTCTGTATTTGAGGTTGCAGTGAGGTTCCCTTTGAACTGTCCTAAGATTTTTCTTTATGCTGTTTTTTTAAGAGGAAAAATGTAAATTGATTTTCCTTATGCTTTCAAAAATTTATACAAATAAAGTAGAAGGAAATATAGCAGTAATTTTAATAGTGGTTCTTTGTAGTTTATAATAACTTGTTTTTGAAATTTTCTACAATAAAGTTTTATTGCATCTGGGTCAGAGAATAAAAATGTGTGTCCTTGAATACCTCTAAGAAAGTCAATTGCTTATTTATTTCTCATTTCAAGATAGCATCTGGAAATCTAGTTGTTCTAACGCCCTGAGTCCTCTCACTATATATTACATCATAGAGTATAGGTTTTGGTGTCAAGCAGAGTAAGGTTTAAATATCTATTTTGGCTGAAAAGTAGAAAACTAATATAAGATGCTTGCTTTTGATGCCAAAACCAACTCTGGATATGCAACAAAAACAAGTCAGATATTGATTGCTCTCAGGTCTTAAAAAGAAACATGAAAAACTCATGGGGAGACAAATACGGTGTGTGTGGGGAAGCAAAAAACAACAACACAACAGGTGGGAGAAAAAGTGGACCAAGTATCTGAGGGAAGAAAAATTAGTAGTAATTTTACTTTTGAAGGGGCCAAAACAGCACCTCTGACTGTTGGGATGAGTAGAAAACATGGAGGTCAGTCTCTGCTTATGGTTCTTTTGTCACTGGAGAAGGTGACTTGAACAGAGAAAGGTTGACATTTCTGAGGCAGATATTAAGTGAGGTTCCACAAAGAAAAAAGGGAAGGGGAGAGAATGAGCTGAGGTTGTAACTCTGTAGGTTTCCCACATGAACTAACCCCACCATGAAAGTACTCTATACGATATTTTGTTGGTAGAAACATCATTATATGTGTCTATCAAAGCTCATACAATGTGTAACACCAAGATTGAACCCTATTATGAGCTATGAATTTGGGGTGATAATGATTTATCAATGTAGGTTTGTTGACTAGAACAAATGTACCACTCTGGTTTGGAATGTCCACAACAGAAGAGGGTGTTTGTGTGTAGGGTCAGGAATATATCTGAATATATATACTGTCCACTTACCTTTTCTGTGAATCTAAGATCCTATAAAAACTTTTCATAGAGTTAAAAAAGATAAGGATTTATCACAATAAATTGAAATGGTTTAATATCAGAAAATCTATCAACTTATTTTGCCTTATAAAAATAGAAAAATAGGCCAGTTAGACTGCAAGAAACATGATGGAGATTTTGGATTGGGTGATTATAGAAATGTTCTGTTTATTGTTATGGTAGTTACTCAAAGTTATAAACTTATCAAAGCTCATTAAACTATAGTAGAAAGTAAATTTTATTTGTATCTCAATTAAAATTCAAAAAAACTTATTTTGAATAAAATTCTAATACATCCAAAAAATCACATAACTGGGCCTGAGTTCAACTCCTGGTTAGGGAGCTACCCTACACATGGTACAACAGACCTCTGCTGTCTCACTTGTTACACTCTTGAGCAGTATATGTCAGTAAATCCACCTGTTCTTCTTCCCAGTCTGTCTTGGTGAATCCTATTTCTGTTCTAACCCCCTGGCCTACACCTTAGTTCTTCTACACGAAAATAAAAAAAATATGGGCCTCCCCGGTGGCACAAGAGGTTAAGCACGGTATTATGAATCTGACTGCAGCCTCTGCAGCACAAGTTCGATCCCAGCTGGCCAGCGAGTTATCCACCTGGCACAGCAGACCTCTCCTCACTCTCTTGCTGCACCCTTCAGTAGTGTATTTGAGTAGATCTGCCTATTCTATTCCCCACTGTCTCTGGTGAATCCTCTCACTCTCCACACTTCTGGCCTGTACCCTAGTTCTTGTATGCATAAGTATAAAAAGTTATAATAAATGCCAATTTTAATAGCAAATATTATATACATTCCCTCTAGATAGTGGTCAAAATACGGATGGATGTCTGCCCTCACTTCCATCCTTACTATGTAATCTAAAGCTCGTGATCAAAATAATAGCACATGAAAGAGAAGTAAGAATTTAAGTATTGAGAATGAAGTGACAGAAGAATTTTATTATTTTGTTATTAAGTATTAACACATTTATTGGATGTTATGATTGTAAATCATGTTGCCAAATATAAGATCAACTTATACAAGTCAGACTGTTTTTATACTGACAATAACAGAGCAGAATATTTTACCAGAAAGACTTGCTTTATAAAAGTAATATTAATTATAAGCTGCCTTGGAATTGCTTATTAAAAAAAAGCCCTGGAAAAAATTTAAATGAAGAAAAATATTAAGCTCTAACATCATACTCAATGATGAAAACAGATTTCCTTCTCAGAAAACAATCCGTTTACGATTGCTTTAAAAAAAAAATAAATACTGGGGCCTGCCCGGTGGCGCAGCAGTTGAGCGCTGGGTTGCGAAGCTGCCTGCAGCCTCTGCAGTGCTGGTTCGATCCCCGGCCGCCGGGCGAGGGTCCCACATGGTGCGTAGACCTCTCCTGCTGCCCGCTGCTCCCCTCAGCAGTGTACTTTGGTCCTTCTGCCTGTCCTGCTCCCCACTCTGGCTCTGGTGAATTCTCTCACCCTCTCGCACTTCTGACTGTACCCAGTGCTTGTATAAATAAATCTTAAAAAAAATGAAAATAAACAAACAAATAAACAAATAAATACCTAGGAATAAACTTAATAAAGGAGATGAAGGACCTATTTAATGAAAACTATACAACATTGCTAAAAGAAATGGAAAGATATTCCCTGCTCATGTATTGGAAGAATTAACATTGTTTAAAATGGTCATTTTGGGCCTCCCCTGGTGGCTCAGGTAGTTAAGTGTAGCGTTGTGATGCTGTCCGCCTCTGCAGTGTCGGTTCAATCCTGGCCAGCCACTAAGGGTCCCACATGGCATGGCAGACCTCTCCTGTCTCACCCACTGCTCCCCTCAGCAGTGTATTTCGTCAGTCTGCCTGTTCTGTTCCCGGCTCTGTCTCTGGTGAATCCTCTCACCCTCCCACGGATCTGGCCTGTACCTCAGTTCTTGTATAAATAAATGAATTTTTAAAAATGGTCATTTTATCCAAAGCAATATACAAATACAATGCAATCCCTATCAGACTTTCTTTAAAAAAAAAAAAAAAGATTTATTTATTTATTTATAAAAGCACTGGGTACAATCAGAAACGTGGGAGGGTGAGAGAATTCACCAGAGCCAGAACAGGGACCAGAACAGGCAGACTGACGAAGAAATACACTACTGAGAGGAGCAATGGGTGCAGCAGGAGAGGTCTACGAGCCATGTGGGACTTTCGCCTGTGGCCAGGGATCGAACCGGCGCTGCAGAGGTTGCGGGCAGCATCGCAGCACAGCACCAGGGGAGGCCCCTTATCAGACTTTCAATGGCATTCTTCAAAGAACTAGAACATACACTACTGAAATTCATATGGGACAACAAAAGACACAAAATAGCCTGACAGAAAAGAACAACTATGGTATCATACTTCTAGGTTTCAAATTGCACTGCAAAGCCATAGTAATCAAAACAATATTGTATTGAAAGAAACATAGACACATAGACCAATGGGATAATATTGTGAGCTCAGAAGTAACCCTATATTTATTTATTTTTTATTTTTTTAAAGATTTATTTTATTTATACAAGAGCTAAGGTACAGGCCAAAGGCATGGGAGGGTGAGAGGATTCACCAGAGACAGAACAGGGAGCAGAACAGGCAGATGGACTGAAGACACTGCTGAGGGGAGCAGCAGGCGAGTCAGGAGAGGTCTGCCATGCCATGTTGGTTGCTCCCTGGCTGGTCAGAAATTGAACCCATGCTGCAGGGGCTGTGGACAGCTTCACTGTGCTGCACTCAACCTGGTGCACCACCAGGGAGGCTCAGAAACCCTACATTTATGTGGATAGGTAACCTATGGAAAGGTAGTTGTGTGTATAATCAGCTAAGAGTATACACCAGCAACAAATGGTGCTGGAACAACTGGACAGTCATTTGCAAAAGAATGAAACTAGACAACTATCTCACACAATAAACAAAAAAAAATAACTCAAAATAGATTAAAGAACTTGATGTAAGACCTGAAATCATAAAATATATAGCAGAAAACTTAGACAAAATACTATACAATATTCATTTCATTAATACCTGTGGGTTTGTCTCCTATGGCAAGAGAAATAAAAGAGAATATAGGCAAATGAGACATGAGACTGCCTAAAGTAGAAAGATTCTATACAGCAAAAGAAACTCTCATTAAAATAAAGATACACCCTACTGAATGTAAGAAAATATTTGTACATCAAACATTTGTCAGAGTTGGTATCTAATATCTACAAAGAGTTCATACAACTGAACAAAAGGAAAACAAGAAAGCCAATAAAAAATGTACTGATGAGGGTGTGGAGAAAAGTGAACACTCATACACTGTTGATGGGAATATAGACTGAGCCAGCCTCTATGAAAACCATGTAACCCAGCAATTCTACTTCTAGGTATCTACCCAAAGAACACAAAAACCCTAATTTTGAGGGGTAGATGCACTCCTATGTTCATTGCAGCACTATTTATAGTAGCTAAATTATGTAAATAATGTAAGTGCCCACAAACAAATGACTGGTTTAAGAAGATGTGGATCACACACACACACACACTCACACACACACAAACACACACATACAAGAGTGCTACTCTGATGTGAAAAAAAAAAAATGATGAACTTTTGCCATCTGTGAAAACATGCATGGGACTTGAGGGGCTACAGCTAAATGAAATAAGTTAGAAGGAGAAAGACAAATACCAGATGGTTTCTCTTATATATGGAATATAGAGAAACAAAACATAAGACAGAACCAAACCAAAAAAATTGTAGAAATCTGACTGTAGAATTGAGGCTACTAGAAAGAGTTGGGATGAAGGGACCCATAATGGTACATGATAGAGGTCTATGATGGTGATGCCTTAGTAGTGGGTGTGTTGTGATAACACATATCTGAAGAGATGGCATCCTATACTTCTAAATCATATACTGTGTTGTAAACCAATGTTGCCTCAATAATAATAATAAAAAAATGTAAAGAAATGCAGATGTCCACATATTGCTATATAAGTTATTAAAAATACTACCAAGCCACAATGATTGAAAAACAATGTGCTATTACCCAAGGATGAACAGAATGTATGTAATAAAACAGAGGACCTGTTATATATAGGAACTAATACAAAAGTTTCACCATAAGTCAGTGAAAAAAAATTGGATTGCTTAGTGGAAAGTCTTATGGAAACTGGCAACCTATATGGGAAAAAAAATGGAATTCATCACATATATAAGGAAATTCAGGTGAATTAAATGTGAAAGGAAAAATACAAAAACTTAGTAAAAGAAGAAAATGAAGGGTATCTTCATGTTTTTGGATGCTGATTTGTAACCCAGAACAAAACTGATGACTATTTCGTTTATGAAAAACTGATGAATTTTACTCCATTTACAGAAAGAATTATTCTTCAAGAAAGAAATCTTTGATAAAGATAACACATGGATGGGGATATTAAGAATTGTTAAATACAAATAAAAAAGAAATATTTCAATATAAATGCAATACTTACGTATTAACAAAAAAAACAGAGAAAATTACATGGGAAATGTATACAATGTCTATACAGGCAATGCAAAGAAGGGGAAATTCAAATGGCTCCTAGGTGGATGAAGATATGCCCAACAGCTACAATAACTCTCAAAACACAGTTAAATTAGTAAGTAAATAAAGTCTTTCATCATTACAGTGACAAAAGTTAGAAAGTCACACAATATTAAGTGTCATTGACAAATTGGTAAATGTTAATCTCATGCTGTACTGGTGAGCATCCATACTTTTTTAGTCATTGTGTAAAACTCTCTAGAAATACTAAATAAAGTCATTAATTTTGTATTTTGAATTAATACAATTTCTTTCAGAAAGTTCATCTTTAAAAATCTGTGGTCCATTGTATGTTTAGGGTTGTTTGTTGCAACCTAGAAATTATTTGAAAAAAAAAATGTCTTGTAAAGAGTAGTTGACATATAGACTGCTTTGTAGCAATCAGAAGCAGTAACTATTTGCTGCCTTTGAATAGATTATTAAAATGGTTTGGAGCTAAAAAAAAAAGTAAAGCATTTAGACAAATTAAAAACATGCATTTTGCAAGGAAGCATACATGTCCAAGGAGCTAAGTTAAACTCCTTCAAATGTTGGCTTTATAGGAGAGTGTGATGCCAGTGGACATAGGGAAATGATGAGAAAATAAGGAATAAAAGCACAGAGGAGTCTTGCTAAACTGCTAACTAGTGGACCACAAATTGATCAGTAAGATGGACTCAAATCTCTGTACTTGAGGTTAAAAAAAAAATGAAAATCATTGTTCTTTCTTTTGTAGCTGTGTTTCTTCGTGGTTAATCTCCTAACCTTTTACTGTTTTCGTCCCCTGATCTATATATTGAATGAAAAATAACTGCCTCACTCTTTAAAATTAGGATTGAATGCACTAGAGTGCAGAAAGCCTTAGGACAGTCCTGGAACATGGTAAGCATTAGTGAGTGTCAGTGATTGGAAGGTTGTCCATGTGACTTACTGGTTTAGGACAGAGTCCTTGGCACCAGGCACACTTGCTACTTCCAGAGCTGGCTCTGCCTCTGGACAACTGTGAACTGGCTCAAGTTATTACACTCCAAAAGTACCAGCCCTATTCTCTATACGATGGGCATGGAATAACAAGTTCTCAAGCTATTGTGAGGTTCACTGACTAAGCGCATTTAGGATACTGTAACAAAAATACCATAGACTTAGCTTATAAATATCAGAAATTTATTTCCCACATTTCTGGAGTCCTGCAAGTCCAAGATCAAGGTGCCAGCAGATTTAGAGTTTTGTGAAATTCTGCTTCCTGATTCACAGCAGTGTTGATGTTGTGTCCTCATATGGGAGAAAGGGGTGAAAGAGATATTTGGGTTCTCTTTACAAAGAAACTAATTCCACTCATGATCTAATTTCCTCCCAATGTGTCCCCCTATTAATGCATTAGAAATGAAGATTTAACATATAAATTTGGGGGACTGGGCACAAACATTCAGCCAGTATCAATCATATACCAACAATATAAACAAAGTTGGTAGCTAAGAGCCGGCAAGAAATAATTGCTCAATGCACATTTATTGCTGCTATTATTTATTATTAAAATTAAAAAATGGAAATTGCATTCAACTAAGCATTTAATCAAGTGATATTAAAATAAAAATATAGAAAACTCAATATTCAATTTTTGTCTCTTGTTCATCCAACGCAATGGCTTTCAAATTTTTCATTTATACTATTAAAAATTCTTGCATTTTCCAAATATTTTGTTTATATGGGTGGTCTTTATCAATATGTACTAAATTAGAAGTTAAATTGAGGCATTTGAAATATTTATTTATTCAGTTAATATCACAATGAAAAACCTGTATCATGCTATTAGGATTATATTTATTAAATATAATGTATTGGAGAAACAGCTATTTTATGAAACAAAAGGATAGTCAGAAGACAGGCATTGCTTTCAATTTTTTCAACCTTCTTATGTCTGACCTAATGGAAAACAGCTGGAATCTTATATTTGCTTCTATATTTAATCTGCTGTGATATGTTGTTTGGTTAAAGCATTAAAAGAAATATTAACCTCACAGATATGTATTGGGAAAGAAGAGTGTTTTAATAGCCTTTTCATATAATTGTGGATATTCATCTTTGATGTTATGCCAAAACTTGATAAGTGGCAGTTCTTTAAAGGTTAATTGCAGAATCTGAACTGATGTAGAATCTGAAATTATATCAATGAAATTTTACTATGTTACATTAAAATCCATTTATCTAATCGATACTTTAAATAGATTTTTAACCATTTGTGATTTTGTAGCATCATGTATCATCATGCATTGACTTACTGAGTTAATGTTGACACAATTCACTAAAAATATCAAAAATTTATATATGTTAATGTTAACCATAAGATCTTAACCTGAAAAACCTTTCAGTATTAGAAAGCTGTCAACATTCTAATTTTTGTTCGAAAGCCCAAATTTTGTATGAACAAATACTATCAGTTGTTGATTAGTTTATTTCCAAGAATGTATGCCATATGCCCAAATATGAATAATTACTATTTCTTCCCCAAGTTTTTTTTTAAGTAAAAATGATGTTTCATGAAAAAAATGTAGCTGCTACAACAACCCATTCACAAAAGACCTTCCCCTTGAGAAAACTATTCTGCATTAATATTCACAACAGGACTTTATGCACACTTCCCATTTGTCACAAAGCATACTTTTAAAAGATATATAAAATTAATATTTCTTTTTGTCATGAAGAACATTTATTTATTTTTTGTTTGTTTTTGTTATTGTGTATGGTAAGGAGTAAAATTTGGTGCCACTACTTTGATTCATGATAAGGTACCAAAGGTCTTACCTACTATTGATTCTCTAAACACACTTTGTTGTAACCTCATAGAACTCTGGACTTGATCTTGTGCGTTGTGCACCTAATCTATCGAAGTTTGCATTTACTTCTCATTTCCCAAGATAGTGTCTTCCAGTGACATCCAACCTGTACTTAAGATGGCAACATGGAGGGAAAAGTGAGAAGGAAATTTTTGAAACAAAATCAAGTGAAAAATAAGAGGAAAAAAATCTGTTGTGTGAGGATATAGTTTTAGGGACACTATCATTCTCCACATAAGAAGATTGAACCCAAAATCCATGAGCATATGAGCATTGGTAAAGAAAGGCAAAATTACCCATCTGTAATTCTTGCTGATTTTACATGCAGTGAGCAATAGCAATGCACAGCAACTAATTAGCCTCTCTGTTTGAGAGTCATTGACATTTCAGTAATTCATATCCAAGCTGCAAAAGTATAACAGTTAACCTCCAATTCGCTCCATTCTTGGGTCATCCATCTATCATTTAGAGTAGAGACTCTTAGGTAACGATGAAAGGAGTTATATGTTGACATTCCTTAAGCTGATGTGCCACTTAGGAAATTTTGGTTACCCACAAATACCATCACTAAATATCTTCTTTATCAATGGATGCCTACTGTCAGATTCAAAATTCCCAAGTCCCTGTATTTCATAAATATATGTCATACCTGACGCTTATCTTGCTTTCACTCTGCCATTAAAATTATCCTTCCTGGTGTCCCTGAAATTATTAACTGCTTTGGCAATAGGGGGTAATAATTTTTAATAGTTTCTTTATAATATTTATGCTACCAGCTAGCATGTCATGCTAGACATCATGACATGTCATGTACCCCCCCACAAAGAGGGGTTATGACCCATAATCTTACTTTCTAACAGATTTATTCTATGTCTAGTTTGCTTGGTCAATGTACCTTTTCATCTTGAAGCATCCGGACCTTAATATGTCCTGCTATCTCAAACCAGTGGCACATCTAGATAGTGTCACTGTAGGAAACCTTAGTGAAGTGTGTAATCAATTGAAATGTTTGACTTCTTTTACTTTTTTTTTAAATAAAAAAAAATTTAGTGTTTATTTTTGCATAGAAGAACTGGGGTGTAGGACAGAGATGTGGGGCGGGGGGAGAGGATTCACCAGATTCAGATGGGTTCACTGGTGAATTCAAACAAACATTTAGGAAAGACATTTTACTAATTCTCTACAATATCATTGAGAGAATAGAAAAAAAAATACTTCCTATCTTATCCTATGAGTTTAGTACTACCATAAAAAACAAAATCAGACAAAGGCATCACAAGAAAAAGAAAACTACAGACCAATATCTTCCATGAATGTAAATGCAAAAATCCTCCAAAATAGTAGCAAATCAAACCCAACAATATATAAAAAGGATTATACACTATGACCAAATGGAATTTTCCCAGGCATGCAAGGCTTGTTCAACATTTGAAAATCAATTAATATAAACCATCACATGAACAGGCTAAAAAGAAAAATTGCAATATCACGTCATTTAACAAAATCTGATAGTTATGATAAAAACTCTTATTAAATTGATAATAGAGGGGTACTCCCTCAAATTTATGGATTAAGATTTTTATCTACAATCTGCAATAAACATACAACTCACATCGTATTTAATGGTGAGAAACTTAAAGCTTTCTCACTATGATCAGGAACAAGGCAAGGTTATCCGCTCTACACTTTTTTCCAACATTATAGTGACTGGTACAATAAGACAAAAAAAAAAAGCTCCCAAACTAATAAATAATTATAACAAGGTGGAATATGTGATAATGTTAGTATAAAAAAAGCCTGTGTCATTCCTATATATCACAGAGGAATTTGAAAGTAAAAATACAACATGATGCACACTACCCCCAAATTTTCATGTACCCCTAAAATGAAATACGTAAGAAGAAAATAAAAGAAAGTGTGCTTAAGATCTAATGAATGAAAGAGGAGAAATCAAAACAGAGCAGAAATCAAAAGAATAATCAGAAACTACTAGGAACAATTATATGCACACAAGCTCAAAAATCTAGAAGAGATGGACAAATTCCTACAACTCTACACTCACCCAAAGCTGGATAAAGAAGAAATAGAACACCTAAACAGACCAATTACAAGCAGAGAAATTGAAATGGTAATCAAAACCCTTCCCAAAAACAAAAGCCCAGGATCAGATGGATTTACAAATGAATTCTTTTTTTTTTTTCAAAGATCTATTTATTTATTTATTTATACAAGCACTGGGTACAGTCAGAAGCAAGGGAGGGTGAGAAAATTCACCAGAGCCAGAGTGGGGAACAGAACGGGCAGACTGACAAAATACACTACTCAGGAGAGCAGTGGGCACAGCAGGAGAGGTCTGCCGCATCATGTGGGACCCTCAACCATGGCTGAGGATCGAACCAGTGCTACAGATGCTGTGGGCAGCATGAATAGCCAATGCTGTCCTGAAAAAAAAAAAAAAAAGAGGGGAATGGAGACATCATACTCCCAGACTTCAATCTATACTACAAAGCCATAATAATCAAAACTGCATGATATTGAAACAAGAAGAGACACATGGATCAATGGAACTGAATAGAAAATCCAGAAATAAACCCACAGATTTACAGTCAACTAATCTTTGGCAAAGGATCAAAGAATATGCATTGGAGCAAAGAAAGTTTGTTCAATAAATGGTGCTGGAAAAACTGGGTCGCTACATGCAAAAGAATCAAGCTTGACCACAAACTCACACCATACACAAAAATCAACTCAAAATGGATTAAAGAACTAGACATAAGACCTGAAACCATAAAATACATAGAAGGAAATATAGGCGAAACACTACGTGATATGCACATCAAAGACATCTTTACAGACACATCACCCAAAGCAGTGATAGTGAAGGCAAAGATAAACAGCTGGGACTACATCAAATTAAAGAGCTTCTGCACAGCAAAAGAGACAATAACAAAAACAAAGAGAAACCCCACCGACTGGGAGAACATTTTTGCACACAACACTAATGATAAAGGACTGATCACAAAAATCTGCAAAGAGCTGATGAGACTCAACAACAACAAAGAAAATAATCCAGTCAAAAAATGGGCAGAAGAGCTAAAAAGAAACTTCTCCGAAGAGGAAATGCAAATGGCCAACAGGCATATGAAAAATGTTCAGCATCACTTGTAATCAGGGAAATGCAAATCAAAACTGCAATGAGATACCATCTCACACCAGTGAGAATGGCACATAGTAAAAAAAAAAAAAAAAAACCTAACAACAACAAATGTTGGCAAGGATGCAGAGAAAAAGGAACTCTTCTGCATTGCTGGTGGGAGTGCAAACTGGCCCAACCACAATGGAAGGCTGTGTGGAGATTCCTCAACCTGCTAAAGATGGAGCTTCCATATGATCCAGCAATTCCATTCCTAGGTATTTACCCAAAGGACACAGAATCTTTAATTCAAAAGGGCACCTGCACTGCTATGTTTATAGCAGTACTATTTACAATAGCTAAGCTATGGAAAAAACCCAAATGTCCAACTATAGATGACTGGATCAAGAAGATGTGGTACATATACACAATGGAATATTACTCAGCAATCAAAAAAGATAAACTTAAGCAATTTGAAGCAACATGTATGGAGCTGGAAGGGATTATGCTCAGCAAAATAAGCCAGAAAGAAAAAGACAAATACTGGATGATCTCTCTCATAGGAGGGATTTAGAAAACCTAAATAAGGGACCAGGAAAAAGACTAATTATAATAAAGTAAAAATCAAAATCAACAGGCAACTATAAACCAGAGACACACTATGGGGGTGGGAGGTAGAAGGGATTATGGTCAAAACAAGGGGGGGTGGGAATTGTATGGGGACTATAACCAAGGTGAAAAGGCATACATTGTGCAAAACTGAAAAATGATGTAAAAATATATATAAAATACAATAAAATATTAAAAAAGAAAGTGTGCTTAAGATCTAAATGCTGAAAATTGCACGACTCTAATGAATAAAATAAAAAAAAACCTAAATAAATGGGGTGCTATTTCATTTCATAGATAGGCTCTCAGTGATGTCAAGATGTCACTTTTACCCAACGTAATCTACATTTCAATGCACTCCTAACATAAATCCCAGAAAATTATTGTGTATATTGCCAAAGTAATTCTTTAGTTTATACTGATCAGCAAAATATGAGAATAGTCAACACAATATTGAAGAAAAGGAATACAGTTTGAGGAACGACACCACAAACTTCTACAGTTACTATAAAGTCACAGTAATCAAGATAGTGTGGTATTGCAGAATAATAGAAAATAGGCCAAGGGAACAAAACAGGGAGCCTAGGAATATACCCACACTAATATAGTCAACTGATCTTAGACAAAGGACCACAGGCCATAGAAAGAAGGAAAAATTGGCTTTTCAAAAATTGGTGCTGGAACAACTGGATATCAACATGCAAAAAATGAACCTAGATGCCCACATTATACGATTCACAAAAATCAGCTCAAATAGGTCACAGACTTGAATGCAATATACAAAACTATAAAACTTGCCAAAGATAACACAGGAGAAAACTTACAAGATTTTGGCTATGCCAATGACTTTTAAGGTAGATTACCAAAAGCATTATCCATGAAAGAAATAATTGGTAGACTAGACTTCATAAAAATTAGACTTCTATGTGAAGGACAATAGCAAGAGGATGAAAAGGGAAACAATAGACTGGGAGAAAGTATTAACAAAAGACACATGTGATAAAGGAATTTTTCTCAAAATGCACAAAGAGGGTGCCTCCCTGGTGACTCAAGGGGTTAAGCACAGCACTATGAAGCTATCCACAGCCACTACAGCAGAAGTTCAATCCCTGGCCAGGGAGCTACCCACATGGCACAACAGATCTTTCCTGTCTCACCCGCTGCTCCCCTCAGCAGTGTATTTCAGTAGATCTGCCTGTTCTGTTCCTCATTCTGTCTCTGGTGAATCCTTTCACCCCCTGCTTCTGTGGCCTATACCCCAATTCTTGTATGCATAAATAAATAAATCTTTAAAAAATCCACAAAGAATTTGTAGAAATCAATCTAAGAATACAAACAATCATATTTAAAAATGAGTTAATGATCTTAACAATTACCTTACCAAAGAAAATAGATGGATGACAAATTAGTATATGGAGAGATGATACACACTGTATGTCATCAGGGAAATGCAGATCAAAACTATAGTCAAATACCACTGACTACCTTTTAGGATGATCAAAGTCCAGTATTTTGCCAATACCAAATGCTGGTTAGGATTAAGATATGGAGCAACAAGAACTCTCATGCATTGATAGTGGGAATGCAAAATGGTACAGTCAGTTAGGAAGACAGTTTGGAGATTCCTCACAAAAGTAAACATACTTTTACATATGCTTCTGAAATTATACTCTTTAGTTATTACCCAAAGGAGTAAACAACATTCTTAATAATTCTATTGAAATGAAAGTGTTATTTTGATTTATTTCTTTCCGTTTTTTCCATTTGTATGCATATATATATATACTTCTTCAGTGCAAATGGGAACAAAGTGTCTATTTTATATCCCTTAAAAATTTCAAGAGTATAGAACATTTTAGACTTTAAAATATGTGACTTTTATATGACTTCATATTACATAAGATGGAAATAAAGATGGGTCAATTAGATGGATTATTCCCTTTTGGATTGGACATATAAATTATTGCTGGTTTATATCCATAAGCATGTAGTGAACATTTTCATAGAAAGATCATCTGTGTAATTGGCTGCTTTCTTAAGATAATTTTTATATGGAATTATAAAACAAAAGCATAGGACATTTATGAAGCTCTTGAAAAACATTAACTTATTAATTTTCTGACTGGTTGTACCAGTTTCACTAAGTTTGTGAGATTAGTGCACACTCGATAGAATTTTTTTCTTTCCTTCTCAATTTCATACCCCAAAATTTTATCACATTGTTTTTAAAATATATACAATTATAACTGATTATTGCCTATAGGTTTGTTGATCTTGTTTTCTTATTTATTCAAATAAATAAGAATTTATTCAAATAAATTTATTTGAATAAATAAGAAGAAAATTTTCTTCATGTCTATTGCTAATTTTATATTGCTATTGATTCTTATGTTATTGATCTATAAGAGCCTTTTTTAAAGATTTATTTATTTATACATAAAAGAACTGGGGTACAGGCCAGAGGTGTGGGGTTTTAGAGGGTTCACCGGAGAGAGAATGGGGAACAGAACAGGCAGATATCCTGAAATACACTGCTGAGGGGAGCAGCGGGTGAGTCAGGAGAGATCTGCTGCACCATGGGGGTAGCTTCCTGGTAGGGGATTGAACTCATGCTGCAGTGATTGCAGATAGCTTCATAGGTTGTGTCTTAACCCCTTGCACAACCAGGGAGGCCCTCTAAAAATTTTTATAATATTAATGACATTTTCCATTTGTCACAATTAGCTTGTGATTTTATTATTTTGTTTGTTAAGTCTTGCTCAGTCTTGAAAGTCTAATAATATGCCCCATGCTTTCATAAAATGAAAATTTTGTCCATTTTGATATCCTTTTGTCACTTATGTATATAGTATTTGTTACATAGTAAATTTTACCTTTATTTTATGAAATGGATTAGGAATTGAGTTTTGCATGAAGTGTAATCTGTATATAATTCCTTTGTGAATATGTATAGTTTGGGCCTGGCTATTCTTTTTCAATGATTTTGCAGTTTCCACATGAATGACTAATATTTTAATTTTATCTTTATGTTTTATAGTTTCTAGAACAAGACCTCCCAAATTATTATTTTTTATGTTCTTAGTGAAACTCAACTATAGAATCTTCCCGATGAATTTTAGGATACTTTAAAATTTAGAAAGATCTTACATATCTCATGAAAAAAAATCTCAGTGGGATCTTGATTGCCATTGCATTGCAAACTCATAAAAACTGAAAATATTTTATCTTTCTCTTTGATTAACTAGAGTTTCTGAGGAACATGTTGCCACCTTGTTACTGTGATCTAGTGTTGGTTTGCTCCTTATCTGAGAATGCCATGGTCAAATAGGCAACAGGATCTCAGCTTTGGAGGAGCTGAGGTTTCCTGGCTCCTCCATCTGGACTGAGGTTCAGTGCCCTATGACCTCTCTCAGCAGTCACTTCCTTTCCTTCTACAATGAGTTCCCTTTTCCAGATACCACCCTCAGAAACCTCTGCAGGAGTTCCTGATTGCTAGGCCATTTCCAATCAAAAAGTTCTGTAATATAGAGCTCCTTTCTGGGCTATTTGCATTATGACCAGATTATTAGAGAGGAAAAAGTATTCTGAGATACAATTACATTCTGGGATTCCAAAGAAGTCAAGAAGCCTGAGTCAGAGGTAAAGACTTTGGTCTGTGAGTCAATATGCCCAACCATGTTGCTATCTTGGGAAAGTCAATTTTTGTCTCCTGACTTCCAGTTTCTTTGTGTGTAAAATGAGTGGGTGGGAGTCAATTAAAGTTCCCTTTTAGTTTTAGGATTTGTGGTGATGAGAAACCTTAGGCCACAAAATCCTTAGTTTCAATTTATTTTTTACAAGTCAATTTTTTATTTCTTTTGTGTGTACCCAATTTATTGATGGAAACACAATTTCTCTGGTGTTTCTTGATTCTTTTCTTCCAGGTCACCATGTACTTATGTTCCAGAATCTCTCAGAACTTAGATCAGTGAAGGTGGGACAGAGAGACAACACTAGGACATTGTACAAATTAGAAAAGTGTGTTCATTCTGGAAAGACAGCTTCTTTTTCAAGCACCCTTTCCTTACATTGCTGTCATCTCAGAGCCATGGAATGGCAAGCAGGGTGCTCTAGTCTCCACCAACTTCTGCAGTGAGATCGCCGTACACAGCAAGCCATACACAGCAAGCATTAACTGGGGGAGAGTTGGTTACCCCACACATTGCACCCTGGACTTATCTTTAGTTAGGGGGTGAAAAAACTGCTAAGAGGTGGGAAGTCTTGATAAAGAGTTCCAGTACAATAGTCCCTTAACAGAATCAAAGTGAGGCAGCTGGACCTCAAGAAAAGGAAAGACTATTAGAGACCAGAGGCTGGGGAGCAGGGCTTGAATTGCCTTTGCGGAGATCACGAAGCCACACCTTCACATAGTTCAAAGCAAGCATGAGAGGAACTCAAAAAGACTTCTTGGCAGTCTTGCCACTCTGTCTAAGATTAGGTCTATAAAGTTGCTACAGGGTGTCTACTTTCTCTTTCCACCTCATTGTTTATACAAATCTGGCTTAAAAAGTGTGGGGAGATACTGATCTTTCTAAATATGAATGTGTTGAATCCAGTTGAATTCTAATAACTATTTCATTTTTGTAATTTCTTATCTCTGAGGACCATATTTTGCATGATAATCTCTTGATGATTCAGACCCTAAGGCTAGTTACCTAAAGAAACAGAATAGACACTTGTCTATATGATGACCTCTTACAAAGTAAGATCTGTGAAAAATGCCTTTTGTGGGCAAATGTTACCAATTTTATGATTTGACCTAAATAGAATTATGAAATAAATGGTACAGTAAAAATATTAGGAATATCAAGCTGTGATCTCTTCCTACACAGTTGTTTGCCTTATTTGAAGGAGATGGTTGGTCCTATGTACATTGCCTCATGGAGTGGATGTGACAGAACAAGTTTCTCTGAAGCCTGGATGTCCCCTGAGCCCAGGCACTCAGGGCAGTGATTTTTCAACTGAGTGAAAGTGGGAGGAGAAGGGGTGAGGATGAGTTGTCACAACTGGGGGAGGAGAATCATACTCCCTGCATCTGCTAGCTAGAGTCCAGGGCTACTGCCAACCATCAATGCTCAAGACAGGCCTCTACAACTACAAAGAAGTCTTCAGTCCAAAAGGTCAGTGGTGCTGAAGTTGAGAAACTCTGCCTTAGGGGAATTTAGGCAAGTCAGGAGTAAACAAAATATTTGAGAGAAACATCCTGGAAGGATAAATTTCTTCCTCCACACACCCTCCTTTTCTCATCAGAACTAGAAGAAAAATACTATACCAAACTAGAAGTAAGAGAAAGACAGGAGTCATCTTTTCCATCTCTAGGAATTTATTCAGAATTTGAGTTCATTAAGCATTAGTGGATCTACAAAATCTGCTGGACATGTTTCATAAAACATTTCAGAATAAAGTGTGAAATAGCATTTCAGTTCGAATCATTCTTGGTAATTGTTGATTCACTGACAAGTGGCTTTCTAAGTGACATTTTCTCTGGGTATAGATGCTGCTATAGACAGGAACTAAGTGTCACAAGACAGTAAGCATCTAGAAACACTTCTAGGCTGCTAGAAGGATCTTTGATTGTAACACAGGTTTTTCAACTGCTCATATTTTGACATGTGTTTATCTAAGGTAGAATTAACAAACAGCTCTGTTCATTCATCAATCTAACACCTCAAGTTCAGAGTATGCACAGCTCTTCTCATTAATCCCCTCTATCTTTCACTGCAGCAGCTGAAATAACCCACTCTAGGGAATTATAATTGCTTTTAAAATTTCATCACACACTCAGAAAGGATCTAGAAGATTTGGGGTAGGAAATTACAAATGCAAGAATGATGTGCTATTTAATCTTAAATATTCAAATTAACTTGATTTGTATCTATTTGCATAAAGATTCCCACTTTTCTAATACTTAAACATATATATATATATTTATATACACACACATAAATTTTTGTGAAGGGTGTGTTTGAAAGTGTGGCCTGGGATGGCTCAGTGTTCTAAATTGCTGTTTTTAAGGAAATTTCTGTATCTGTGAGGAGATTCTAAAGTAAGGCAGAATAACATTAATTGTGATGACTATGTGCACTTAGTTTGATTTATGAAACTTCAGGTACATTTGCAAACTAGTTGTTAAACACCATCAGTGTAAAAAATTGAATTATATAAAATTAGAATTAAATTATTTTAGACACAAAGGCAATAAATGCTCAAGTGCATTATTAACTGTTTTATTACATTAATTATGAATTTCATCTGTATGATGGATGTTATTTAATGGTGTGCTATTATGTATCTATGCTTGATAGTGTCAAACATACTGGCCACTTAAAATCAATCATGATTGGAGAATTTACACCATGGAAATTGGCAAATGCTACCAGTCAGGGCTTCCTTCTTCAACATCTCTCTCTTGGAGCTGTTAAATATTTGCCAGGATGACAATGATAATAGCTAATAATAGCTGTATTAACACCAGCTATTATCCTCCACCACGCTGTTGGGAGGTCTCTGCACACCACTCTCAAATAAGTGGAAAACCAAAGCACCAGGACTTCATTGATGAGAACTACATAGGCGAAGACCTCCAACAGCAAGTCAGACACACACACACACACACACACACACACACAGTAGTGGATGATGGCGCTCTTCTAAGTGTTTCAGCCTTCTTAAAGAGAAAAATTCTTCCTATGATGGGAGAAGAAATGCCCAACAAATAGAATACAATAAATAGGAGAAACATTGGACTAGGGAGTCAGTGAAGTGAAGAGTAAGAATCTAATAACATGGAGACTCCATGAACTGTTATTTGCCATGAGACTGGACAAGTCATTTTACCCTCCTGCATGGATATTCAAAAGATCAAAGATGGCAGTGAAATGAATACATTTTAGACAGATTTTAAATGGGAAGTCATTTGCTTAGAAAGAAGGAGGCTGATTAAGATGTTGCGGCTTCTCATTCTAGAGAGGAATTAGAGACTGAAAACTGCACAGTGCTGGAGGGACTGGTTTATTAATCTACGTCTTTGGCAAAAGGCACGCCATTAAGCACAAAGGAACACTAAGTAACTACCTGGGGTCAATTAACAAAAAGCTGTTTCAACTATGTTCTTTTTTTTTTAAGATTCATTTATTTATGCGCACAACAACTGGGGTACAGGCCAGAGGTGTGGGGTGTGAGAGGATTCACCAGAGACAGAGAGGGGAACAGAACAGGCAGACTGACTGAAATACACTGCTGAGGGGAGCAGTGGGTGAGACAGGAGAGGTCTGCTGCGCCATGTGGGTAGCTCCCTGCCTGCCCAGGGATTAAACTCCTGCTTCAGAGGCTGTGGATAGCTTCATAGTGCTGTGCTTAACCCCTTGCGCCACCAGAGAAGCCCCAAACATAGGATCTTCTGTACTCTACCATCCTTTCTCAGGGTCAGGTCTTGTTTTGCTTCAAGGCAGTAGAACATGTTATTTACATCTGCATGCTCTCCTAATACATGTGTCAACTTGGGTTACAAGTAATTTTCCACAAAGTAGACTCTTATACACACAGAGAAATTTTTTCTCACAGTAAGTGAAGAAAAATGAGAGTTATTTTTCAGAGTAGTGACTTTTGAACTTTCAACCAATATTCAACATAATACATTTCTTAGCAAAACTCAGTGCATATGTGCATATAAAAATGTGTATATAGAGATAAAAATGAAACATTTGCATAAAGCACTACTTACCTTTATTGTGTGCAATATACATGGATTTTTTTTCTTCTATTCTGATCCATTATAAAGTGCTGTTCAAGACTCTTTAAATTGATGTCATGACCCACAAATGACTCAAACCCTACAAGTTGGGAAACACTTCTGACAGGATAAGAAAATACCAATTATGTCTTTTATTTGGACATATCACATTTATCTTGATAGCAAACAAATCGTTCATAGAAGTAAATGTATAAAAATCTTTATGAAACAAACAATAAAAAGAAACACTGACAATATTCTGTCTACTCAGAAATGTGAACACCGATAGTTGGTGTTAATTCTCCCTCTATGCCAATAATTTAGCAATTGCTGATAAACCTCTGTTCTCTTCCAGTAAGTTCCAGGCCTGTAGCTTTAGTCAGTGGCATTTTTAGGACTCTGTCTCCAAATGTGTGCAACCATATGTATGTAACCATATGTGTGCTTTTACAGTAAGAGGCAGTAGTGATTCTCTATCTAGGGAACACTCCAAGATGGCACCAACTTTTCCCATCTTGTTTTTGCCTACAACTAAACCTAAACCCAATTCCAAACCACTTCAGGAACTCATTATATAGCAACATGGGAACAATACATTAAACTGTACTTTGCACCCCGCTGTCAAAACACAGCATCAGTGGTTTCTTGGCCATCCTGCAGACCTGAATTACAGTGCCCTTACAGAACCAAACAGAACTTAAGACATGCTCCATACTTATGAAAACATGTGATGTGAACAAGAAAATGAATTAATTTCCTCATTGGTTTAGATCACATTAATGGAGTATGAGTTAATGGGATTAATTTGAAAGACATATAGATAAATATAAGGTAAAAGATCAATCCATTGTAAAGAATTACTTTTTCAAACTCTTACCTTTAAGTCCCTGAATCTTTCTTCTTTAGGTATTTCATGATTTGTTTTGTTTTAATTTTAATTTTGGAGTTATACATTTTTGCTCTTCCACAAGTTCTACTCACCGCGCACCAAACCACCATGCCAGTATACCCTCAGTCCCCTTTAGTGATCACCTGTACTGGTGTCAAGACCTGCCTTGGATAGATTCATGGTCCACAGAGAGAGATGTCTTAGCTACTAAACTGTGAGTGGCCATCGCCTAGTAGAATTTTAGATTCATTTGTAAAAGACAATCAAGATGATTCAGTTAGTGGATCTGTCTTGGAATCACTAGAACACCAGAAAGTTCTTTCAGCTGAGACAGCTAAACTGTTGCTGGTTAGGCGGTGCTGTTAAAGATAACTTACTAAATGATTGTTATGCCAGAGTCTTATTCATTCTAATTCCTAGTGAGACAAAATACTTTGATTAATTATATGATAGTATGTTGGTAGGAGCTTGGGAAATGCTTCAGGTGGCTAGAAAGCAGGCCTGGAACTTAAAGTAACAAATGCTTGGATGAACTCAAACATTCTGAGTTTTACAGTGCTTAATATGTTACATTGCTATGTTGATATGTAATGTCACAGATGGTAATATTAGTCATGAAAGAACAAAGAAGCCAAGTTTGTAGCCAAATGAAAGTTAAAAGAAGGGGACAAAAAGTGAACTTACCCCACAGACAGGTTTTGCTTATTGAAAACATCTTAACCACCATTGAACACCTTCCCAAAATCCATGTGTTGGCACAAGCAGATGGGGAAGATTGTAAATCTCAAAACTGGCTTAGCTCCCACTGAAGAACTAAAGTAAGGAGTGTGGTGAAATCAAATTCAGCAATGAATGGATGATCCTAATTTAACAATGGGCAGCCTTCCCGCAGATTCTCATGCAAACCAGTGGTGGCTTCCTCTTTTTTTAATTAACTACACAGCCTTTTCCAACCAGAAGATTTAAATGTTTACTTCTGTTTGCTTTGCGTCATTTGCATTTCTTTCAATTCTAAAAGGAAATTAACCCCTTAGGCCTAGGAGGACATCTTTTTGAAGAAACAGACAAATTGGGAAAAAGAAGCCACAAAGTAAAACTTTGCGTTCACTGCACGATTCATGTCCAGCTAAAAAAGATGGTCAGTGTTTTGTATGGTAACAGTAGCAGAGTGACATAAATGCAATCAAAAGCGGTCCTTGGGAAGCTAGAGAGCAAAATCTTGATTACAAAAAAAAAAAAAGATTCTTTAGGTCCTTAAGAAGGAAGAGCAGATTAGATATTGAGTCATGTAGAGCAATGTAAAAGGTAAATTCCTTTTCTACTTGAGAAATCACACAGAATTCTTCTCCCCCTCATCTTTCAGATGAAATGTAGGAGGTAAAGAGAAAAGAGGAGTATTTCACCTACTCAGTATGCCTATTGTTGATTCATTTTGACAGATGCATTCTCCTCATCTTAGGCACCTGGGCTATGACTAAGAGAGGGCGCGATAGCTGACTCTGACTCCAGGAGCTATATTTGGAGGCTGTAGCAACAGAGAAGAAGGGCTGGCTTGGTACTCTAAATGGTTGTAGTACAGGATAATTAGATGGAATTGTACACGGAAAAAATTTGTTAGAGTTACCAAAAATATTTCCTAACGAGAAGCCTGTTGTGCTCTGAAGTAGTCAAAGGGATGCAATGAATATTTCATCTCTTGAAACATTTAACAGAGAAAGAGATTCAGGAATAGAAAGTATATCTTAGAGTTATTTTTTGTTGGGTAAGAGTGGAGATCATCCATCTTTCTGGCCTTTATTTCTACCTAGACTTATACCATGGAGAAAGTGACAGTATGGACATGTAAACCAAGTCATCACAGGAGATCTAATCTTCAGACATGAAGTGATGAAGATAATCTTATTTCCATGCCTTATGGAGTGCAAAAACAAATGCTCTTGACTTTTTATGCTACATAGTTTTCTTTAGCAGATCGTTCTTCTGCAGTTACTAAAGGTGTTCTAGTTTTAGAAAAATAACAGTAAAATTGTGGTTTGATAATGAGTGCCTATAGTGTATGGAGTGTAAAGGAAAAACACTCATAAAGTTTTGAGAATGATAGTGATTAAGGGTCATGAGAGAAGGGTTATCAAAATATAAGGTGACGTGCCAGAAAAGGAAAGAGAATACCAATCTTGTGATACTGTCCCATACAATACCAAAAGTTATTCAATCAGTTAAATTTAGATTTTACACACTATGATTTATTTGACTAAATAGTTTTTTATGTTTTATCTGGTTTTTTAGCTTTAATTTTCAGTAATGTGACTGCTTAAAGGTACAATTAGCTCAGTTATTGCTGGTTGTTTTACATAGTACATTTTAAACTGGAATATACATGGGACACTGGTAAGGATTTGCAAATTGAAGATTTGATTCAGTAGATCTGGGGATGAGCTCTGAGATGCTGCATTTCTACCACATTATTTTGATTCTCCTGGTCCATGACTACATTTTGAATAACCAGGTGTTACCTGACTGCCTGCTCTTAATCCCGCATTATTCTGTGGCTACAAACTGGCATTTCCTTTGTTTAATATGCTTGAGGTGTGAATTAACTGTTATGCATATCTTTTACTATGTTTCATATTCCATTTATATTTCCAAGAGCCATATTGAAACTCTGATGGCATATTACAAAATCATCCAAATCCAGTGGTCCCCAACCTTGATTGCATATTAGAATCTCCTGGAGAACTTCAAAAACATACAAATGTGAGCCTCTACCCAAGGCCAAGAATTTCTGGGAGTGAAGCCAAAATATCGCTTTTCTTTCCCTAGTTTTATTACAAAACTTTAAATTTACAGAAAAGTTGAAAGAATCAGATATGGATTACTCATATACCTACCATAGCTGAACTAATAGCTTAATGATTGCCTATCTGCTGATAGACCTAGATTCAACAACTGTTGATATTTTGTTGCATTTAAATCATTTAACAATACATTTTTGCTTTACCTCAGGCATTAGTTCTTAACCAGAGTGAATTTGGTCCCCAGAGGACAGGTAGCAATGTCTGAAAACATTTTTGTTGATCACAACTTGGGGAGAAGGAGAAGTATCTAAAAGGTAAAGAGCCCAGGTTCCTCTAAACATCCTGTGATGCACAAAACAATAGCTAAAGTTGGGGAGGTGGGCTATGGAGGGTGGACTAAATAGGTAAAAGAAGGAAATAAAATGCCACAAGCATCCAGTTATCAAATAAGTAAGTCATGAGGATGTAATATATAGCATTATCACTATCCAGAGTAACATGGACATTTGCCAAGAAAGTAGGTCTTAAAAATTCTCAATGCACACAAAAAGACATTTTGTAACATTTTATAACTAGACATATGGTGAAAACCATTTTGCACTATTTGTACACAAGTTAGTGAATTGTTGTGTTGTATACCTGAAACTAATACAATCTTATATGTCAAAAAAAAATTATTTTCTTCCAAAATACCACAATTTCAATATCAAACTTAAGATTGTGATTCCTTAGTATTTTTTAATTGTGAATCCATATTAAATTTTTCTCAATTGAACCCTAGATGTTTATGATTTTTGAGCCACAGTCCAGTTAATATTTGTGTGTTGCATTTGTTTTATTTATTTAGTCTGTTAGAATTTGATCAATTCTCCCAACTTCATTTTTCACATTGTACAGAGAACTGTACAGTTGTTCCATGCATTAGCATTGCTTTGATGATTTCCTTCTATTTCATTGTCTAAGTTTCTTTCTACCCTTTGTATTTCCTGGGAAGTAGATGGATGGATGGATGGATGGATAGATAGATAGATAGATAGATAGATAGTATTATATATAAAGTATTATATATAAAGGTTTGCTAGATTAAAATTAAATATTTTTGGCAGCAATATTGAGGATGATGCTACATGCCTTATATTGTTTTATAGCAGGAGCTTCGTAATTTCTGCTTTCATCTCTGGTAATGTTGCTTAATTTGATAACTTGGTACAAGCAGTGAACACTCTCATTTTAAAGTTTGTTTCTCATTTTATGATTTGAAAATACTCTTTTAGATAATTCTTTAGTATCTGTAAATTTTAGTTCCAAACAAATTTCACCTAATATATATTTTGGTATGTGTTGATATTCCTTGACTGAATCACTGGACACTGCAAAAAATTCAACCTCTTTATATGTTAATGTTATAAATTAGCACAGATACTTGTGGCATGGCAAATGTTACATGGAAGATGGATTGAAAGTCACCATGTTGAAATCTATTTCTTCATTGACTATGAAGAACATGATGTTTAAATTCTGTAATCTTCATTTGTTAGCTAGAATTCTCAGGAGAAAATACCCGTCTTTCATCAATTGGAAATCAACTACAGTTTCTTTGAAAAAGGCAAGACAAATGTTTAATTCTTTCTTTTAACTCTTAATTTTCATAGTAGATTTCAGAATAAACAGCTGGTAAAAAATAAGTTATCTCATCTTTAAATATTGAATAATACAGTGTATACTAATATAGATGTTGGTGAATTTATTTATTTATTTGTTTAAAGATTTATTTATTTATACAAGCACTGGGTACAGTCAGAAAAGCACGGGAGGGTGAGAGAATTCACCAGAGCCAGAGCGGGGAACAGAACAGGCAGACTGATGAAATACACTGCTGAGGGGAGCAGCGGGTGAGGCAGGAGAGGTCTGCCTCGCTATGTGGGACCCTTGCTGGTGGCTGGGGATTGAACCGGGCCTGCAGAGGCTGAGGGCAGCTTCGCAGCCCAGTGCTCAACTACTGCGCACCCAGGGGAGGCCCAGATGTTAGTGAATTTAGATGTCAAGTTCTTTTGAGATTTTAGAAAGAGAATATAATTTTTGCAAAGATACTGTGGACTATATCAGCTGTTAGATGGAAGATGTATTGAAAGCCATCAACTTGAAATCTATTCCTTCATAACTTGAACTATTTTTGAGCAGTCTGTTTAGTCTCTCCTGAATCCATGGGTGGTAAGTGATGTGTGAAACCCAAACTCTTCTCAAACAAGAGTAAAGCAAATATTCAGTCAGAGCCTTGCATTGAAAGACTGTTGTGTTTGAAAAAATCATCATTTTCCACAAGAGAAAATGAACATATTGTAGGAAGCAACTGGAACTAGTTTTACCCCTTTGTTTCAAAGTCTCGAGTTCTTTATTTCAGAGTCTAGAATCTCCTTTCTGTTGCTTTTCTTTGAATATACAGTTTTTAAATGACTTTGATGTGGCACATTGAATTCTCAGGCCAGACCTCAAAATTTGTACCTGGAAAGGCGCTAGTTCCTTCAATTTGTTGTCTTAGGAAAGAACTCTGTCTTCAGTGTATAACATGGCAAATTTGTTTTTATGATGAATACATGGGCACTTAGCACCAAAAAGTCACAGGCATCATCCAGATGTCTCCAAATTTGAGTGAACACATGGAACGGGTCTTATGGAAGCTTCTGTTAACCGAATGCACAATCTGGAGAGAAGATGCATTTTTTTTTTTTTTCCAAGGTCTGGAAATTTTAACAGTATCTGGCAGCTACTTCATTTTCAAGATAATCCTGTTACTGTTTCTGGTTATGGGCAGGGTTGGGGGTGGGGCACCCAAGGCACAGGCTTGGTGGCTTGTTGAAATTGGGTGGAGATGTTGTCATGTTGGTGTCTGCAGCATGAACTCAAATATGCTTTGGAGAAAGGAACCTGTGATCCTGTTACTTTCGGTCACTGAAGGACCAAAGTGGTGTGGGTGTGCTGAAACAAAGAGAAAGAAAACGAAAATGAGAAAATGAGTTCTCTGAATTGGTTAATTCAGGCTTTCACTTTTCAAATAATTGGTCAATTACTTAATCCTTAGCCAAGTAACTCCCCAAGGACCTGTTACCTCTTCATTTTATCTCTCAAAGATGTGCCATCTAAACAGCCATTTTTAAAGCTACCCTATTAGCCCTTGCTTGGACTATAAGGTTTGCTGTACTGACCAGTTTGCCATGGCGACTCAGCCAGGCCTTTGCTCTATTTCTCACTCTGGTCTCTTACCACTGATGGAAGAAGTGTAAACTGTCACTAAGAAGAGTTAACCGTCACTTAGCAAATCATTTTTCAATTTTCTTTTTATTTAATTGAATGATTCTCTTTATTATGTCCTTATAGACAGAAGCAGAAAATAAAGAGGTTACATTCAAGTGGGTTTAACACCATGACCATGTTGATTACCTTGCTTGCTCTGTTAATTTCCCTTATTTGTCCTGAAATTAAAACTCCATGACAGAATCAACCACACATATTTGTAATTAAAATACATATTAGTATATATAAAATTTGTGAGAAGTCCTGTGGCTAATAGAAAAATTGCAGCTTTGAAACACTTCTGCCTCTTTGGGAAGAGATGTACTTTGGTTGGAGAAACTAACACATTCAAGGAATACTGAGGATCTTAGCTACCAGCTTGGAGGACATAGCACTTTATCCCTGCCTTTTCAAAATCATATTTGTGGGCCTCCCCTGGTGGTGCAGTGGTTGAGCGCTGGGCTGTGAAGATGCCTCTGCAGCAGGGGTTCGACCCCGGGGCAGTTGGTGAGGTTCCCACATGGCTCACAGACCTTTCCTGCAGTGCCCACTGCTCCCCTCAGCAGTGTACTTTGTCATTCTGCCTGTTCTGTTCCCTGCTCTGGCTCTGGAGAATTCTCTCACCCTCCCGTGCTTCTGACTGTACCCAGTGCTTGTATAAATAAATAAATAAATCTTAAAAAAAACTTAAGGGCCTCCCCTGTGGCACAGCGGTTGCGCGCTGGGTTGCGAAGCTCCCCGCGGCCTCTGCGATGCCGGTTCGATCCCCGGCTGCTCCCTGGCCACTGGAGGAGGGTCCCACATGGCGCGCAGACCTCTCCTGCCGCCCGCTGCTCCCCTCAGCAGTGTGCTTCTGTCCTTCTGCCTGCTCTGCTCCCTGCTCTGGCTCTGGTGAATTCTCTCACCCTCCCGTGCTTCTGACTGTACCCAGTGCATGTATAAACAAAACAAACAAACAAATAAACAAATAAAATACGTGCCTCCTAATAAATAAATAAATAATAAATAAAAATAAAAATAAATAAATAAATAAAAACTTAAAAGAAACACAAAAAAACCCACAAAATCATATTTGTATCTGAGTATACACATAATATAATATCTATGTATGTAATATTTTTTTTTTTATAGAGGCATGTTTTCTTTCTTTCTTTATTTGTTTGTTTGTTTTCGTTTATACATGCACTGGGTACAGTCAGAAGCGCGGGAGGGTGAGAGAATTCACCAGAGCCAGAGCAGGGAGCAGAGCAGGCAGAAGGACCGAAGTACACTGCTGAGGGGAGCAGCGGGCGGCAGGAGAGGTCTGCGCGCCATGTGGGACCCTCCTCCGGTGGCCGGGGAGCAGCCAGGGATCGAACCGGCGCCACAGAGGCTGCGGGCAACTTCGCAAGCCAGCGCTCAACCGCTGCGCCACCGGGGAGGCCCAATGTATGTAATATTTTAATATATTACGTATGTAATGCAAACATTTAAGATTAAAACCTATAATGTACAGAATAAAAATAGACATGAGCTAAAAGAGAAACAATAAAAAATGATTTGTACAAATTGTAATATCAATTGATCAGTGTTGTCTGTAAGTTTCATTGTCTTGCAGTAAGATCCACAAGATTGGAGTGAAGGTTTCGAAGGTAGATCTTTATTAGGTTTCTCAAGAATGGCCCCTATTTTTGCCTGTCAGCTCTATTACTTTGTATTTTCTTGAGGAAATCACTCATTAAGTAAACTTAATCCTGTTATGGGAGCTCTAACAGAAATGCATTCATTGATGGTGGAAGCAAAAGGAGAGGCCCATTCTGTTTCTTGATAAAGTTGATTTGGGGTAGCATGGAAATTTGCAATTGCTAATTAGAGCAGCTGCTATTATGCTCACCCCCAAATAGCCCTGGCTTCATCCTAACAGTGGAAACTGGTTTCAGAGTAGTCTCCTACGTGGTCAGAAGGGAACAGTGCACCTATTTTTTGGTTTGGTTTTGTTTTTATTTTTTCTTAAGCAAACATTTGTTTTCATATTTTCCTTTCTATACCTGTGGCATAAACAGAAGTGAGGGATCTGGTGGTAATGTGAGGGCACCATTTGTCATAGAAGGGCAATCAAGAATGCAGAGCCCTGGGCCTCCCCAGTGGCGCAGAGGTTGAGTGCTGGGTTGCGAAGCTGCCCACAGCCCCTGCAGAGCCAGTTCGATCCCCAGCTTCCGGGCGAGGGTCCCACACGGTGCGCAGACCTCTCCTGCCGCCTGCTAGTCCCCTCAGCCATGTACTTCAGTCTGCCTGCTCTGCTCTCCGCTCTGGCTCTGGTGAATTCTCTCACCCTCCCGCGCTTCTGACTGTATCCAGTGCTTGAATAAATAAATAAATCTTAAAAAAAAAAAAAAAAAAAAGAATGCAGAGCCCTGGGAGCAGCAACCTGGAAGTGATGTTCCAGCAGGGAGGGGAGGATGATACAAAAAGACCACAGAAGAGAGATAAAAATGAAAAAGGACATCAAAAGAGAAATAGGAAAGAAATATATTTGAAAATTATTTAAACTACAGGAATTAAAATTGTGATAAAGGACTTATTGTTGAATATTAAAGAAACTAATGATAATCCCAAAGTCTAGGCAAGACGAGAATACTTTCTATTGTTGTTTGGGGAAGGAAGTTTATGCCAAGTCAGTTGTATGATAAAATCTGTTATGAATTCTCTCCATCTCAACATTGCATTAGCACACAGGGGCTCATTTTCAAAGGGGTTCAAGGAAGCAAGTTACCCTACTCCCACAAATAAATAGGAGTTGTGTGTCTGAAATTCCTCAAAGCCTCAAAAAACGTAGTCCCCTTTAATGTCATTATATATTTTAACCATTTGAAACCAATTTATAACAGACATGAAAGTATTTTGTCTACAGTAGAGTTGGCACACAGCACTTCCCACATTGAACGTTGCCAACAAGGCCGGTTCATGCAGCTTGCTCCCTGATGTCCTAGAACTTCCTGAGGTTTCCTTCAGTGGCTCACTTACCAGGAGGCATCTCGAGGAGGCATCTCTCATGGAGCACATGAAGCAGACGTACCCTCTACCTCCCCTGCACTGAGCCTGAAAAGTTCCTGAAATTCTCCCTGTGTTTCAGGAGGTTACACTTCAAAAAAAACAGCAAAATGGCAGCTCTGACCTAGTGTAACCTAGACAACAGTTCCCTTCTTCGTTAGCACTAAACATCTTAAGTTTATCACTCTTCCTCTATCTGCATGAAGCTGGGGGAACCACGGGAGTAAGGGGTCCTGCGGCATCACCCCCTTATGAGCCTTGACCTTTCACCAGTGTCAGAAGAAGTTGAAGATTTTCTTTTAATTCTGCTTCCCTTCATTCCCTGCTTCCCTCACTTTCCCCTTCATTCCTTTTGTTCTTCCTTCATAATTTCCCAATCTCTTGCTCTTCTGTTGCCCCAAAAAGGACAAAGATCAGTACACCTATTTATATGAAATTTAAAGAAGCAAACTGAGACTGGCTTGCATGGACCTAAATCAAAACTTCTCCAAGCCTTTTTCCAGATGAAATTAAATGACGTGTCCAAAGTCATGACTACAGATTCTGCTTATATTTAGTCTAGAATCATCTAGACTCATTATTTTGAATGAGGAAAACTCAGTTTTCCATTTTATCCTCTAACTGCCATAAGGAGTCTTACAGCCTGAGGAGAAAGCTTGACTATCTGACTCCTTTGGTTTAGGGCGTGTCCTCTGCAGCCTCACGTCCCCCTTGGGTAGTGGGCACTGTGGTGTGTCCCCTCGGTACACATGACTGGTTCAATCCACTGGGGACAGTTCATTGCCCTTCGAGATTCTGGTGGAAGGATGAACAGCCCTCCCAGGCCGGTGCTGGGAGAGAGTAGTATGTCAGGAGAGGCTTACTTTGGATTTCTAGGAAAGGGATTCCACTCCCTGCCTCTCCCCAACACTTGAGCACATTATGTCATCACTGCTGGCAGCCATTTCAGGTCTACAATGGCACCAGTGACAGGATGAAGTGATGCCCCAGTGAGTCAAGGAAGAAACCAGAAGAAATGCTAGGTTATGTTGTCTATGTGTCAGTTCAGTCATCCTAAAACTCTTACCCTTACCTCTGGCCTTGCCATCATGGAAAATAATAAGTAATAAATTTCCTTTTTTTAAAAAGATTTATTTATTTATGCATATAAGAACTGGGGTACAGACCAGAGATGTGGGGGGTGAGAGGATTCACCAGAGAGAGTGGGGAACAGAACAGGCAGACTGTCTGAAATACACTGCTGAGGGGCGCAAACGGGTGAGACAGGAGCGGTCTGCTGCACCATGTGGGTATCTACCTGGCCGGGGATTGAACTCATACTGCAGAGGCTGCTGATAGCTTCATAGTGCTGTGTCTTATCTAACCCCTAGTACCACCGGGGAGGCCTCTATATTTCCTAATTTAAGTCAATTTGATTTAAAATTTATTGAATGAAGCCAGAAGCATCTTAGTTGATATACTTCGTAATTAAAAAAGAACAAGTTTTTTATCTTCCTTCATTCCTTTCTACCTTCTTCCCTCCCACTCCCCCCTTGCAATCGGGTTGCTCCAGCAGTTTTTCTCTTTCATGTTGTTGGCTAGTGACAAGCAGCAAGAGTAACCAAAACTCTCCTCATATTCTTGGGACTAAGGAGTTGGGGAAATGTGTTCATGATGGTAAGCTTTCTGGCAAAATCTGTAATGCTTTTCAATATTCAGAAGTAATGAAGAGAAATAAAACAAGCACAGAAACAAACACTTAGATTCCTATTCCTAGCATTACTGCTTCCTTCATCAGGCTGCTTATAAGTCCTAAGTAGGGGAATGTCAGCGGTCCTGTGAAGTAAGGCCTTTATATTATTGAACACAAGTGGGTTGGTGGGGAGGAAAAGAGGGAGGGAAGAAGAAAAGGAAAAAGAAGGGACAAATTGAGAAAGGCCCTCAGAAAGATCCTAGAACAAGTAGGTGGTGGAGCTGAGGTAAAACCTGAGTCTCTTACCTCAACTTTGTTCTTTCCACATTTTCAAGACACTCTTAGTTCTCAGGCTTTCTATATACAGTATTCCCATTTCTCATTGACATCTATTCTGAGGGGGAAAATAGGGCCTAATGATTGGAAGAGGGCCTGGAAGCCGCATGGCTGCACATAGACGATCTTGGGACTGTCTCAGTTTCCCTAGCAGAGAACATGTGTTACTAATATCTGGTTTCTCACTCACAGGGAAGCTTACATTCCACTGCCTGCTTTGCTGCTTTCATCTCCTGTGGATGTCTAAATAGGCACTTCCAAATTAGCACATTCAAACATTCTGTTTGAGAAAAGTACAAAACTCTCCCCTTCCCCCCATTCTTACCCTGGTTCAGGACAGCATCTCCTCAGCCTGCATATGGCAATAGCACCCGAACTCCTTCCACTGCCACCCAGGCCCCCATGCTCAGGAGATTCTCTACTTGGGGAAAGTGACCTCTGGAAATCTAGTCAGACATGCTGTCTCTTCACATGACGCCTGACCTAACTGGCCCCTATTCTCACCCTGCTTCCTCTATTCCACATCACTTGCTATACTCCAATAACATATATATGTATGTATATATAATTCATTTATTTCATTTATTTATTTGTTTATTACACACCTTTCCTTCGTTAGATTATTGATTTATGTATTGCTATATCAGCCGTGCTCAGATCAGTCATTGTACAATAAATATCTGTTGAACAAATACAATAATTTTCTATTCAAAACTCTCAAAGGCTGCCCAGCTTAATTCCCAACTTAGCTACATACAACCCACAGAGCTGACTTGTGACACACCCTCCCTGTCATCCCAGGTTGTCTGCACTTGTCTGTCCCTTGCTCACACAGCTCTCACTCTGGGACCCTCGCCTGGCTGGGGCATGTCAGACAACTCCCAGATCCTCTATCCTTTTTGCTCCTGTTGCCAGGAAGCTCCTTTTGTAAATACCTCCTGGATCTCGCTGAAATGACACAGTATCAGAACCTTCCTTGACTATGTGGCACAAAATAACATTAACACTGTCATGCACTTCCCATTCCCCTAAGCCAGTGATTTCTTTCTTTACTGTTCTGTTATGATCTTACACATTGTTTAAATAGTGTCTCATGCCCCATCCCCAACCTGTTCCACTAGAATATAAGCTTCACGAAGGGAGAAATATGGTTTGATGTCTGCTGTAGTCTAGGTTGGCATACAGGAGTTGCTCAATAAATTTTCGTTGAATGGATTAATAAAATGATTTCATAGGTGTTTTTAGTTTTTCCTCTTTATTGTTACATTTATTGCAAATATTTTCCCAGTTTAACATTTTACTCTAATTCTTTGTAGTATTTTTATGTGGAACAGTAATTTTTATACAGTTGTTTCTGTCTTTTTCTATGCAAATGTACTTGTCTGAAAATCCAATACATTTGTTAAAGAATCACCTGCATTTTCTTCATGTATTTTATCATTTAGATTTTTGGCTTTTTTTTAAAGATTTATTTATTTATACAAGAACCAGGGTACAGGCCAGATGTGTGGGAGGGTGAGAGGATTCACCAGAGACAGAGCTGGGAACAGAACAGGCAGACTGAAGAAATAAACTGCTGAGGGGAGCAGCGGGTAAGACAGGAGAGGTCTGCTGTGCCATGTGGGATTCTCGCAGGCTGGCTGGGATCAAACCCGTGCTAGTGCAGCGCTCACCACCTGTGCCACCAGGGAGGCCCTTAGTTTTTTTGCTTTTAATCTTTTAATATATCTGGAGTTCAATGTTTATTTGAGTTAAACTAAATATATTATTTTTAAAATCAGATATTTTGTTTATGATATATTGATTAAGATTATTGAATAATTCATCAATATTTGCTCTATCTCCACCTTTTCATAGATATTTCTAGGTTATTTACTCTATTTTTTGTGTCCTTAGGATACAATTTTATGATATGGTTTAATATTGCTCTTATGATTTTTTATTTAAATTTTGTTTCCTCTTAATTTTAAGACTAATTCTAGAGGTATATTATTAGCATATTTCTAAAACAATTTTTTTTAAATTTCTTTTTTAATAGAGGCATGTTTTATTTATTTATTTGTTTGTTTGTTTGTTTATACATGCACTGGGTACAGTCAGAAGCGCGGGAGGGTGAGAGAATTCACCAGAGCCAGAGCTGGGAGCAGAGCAGGCAGAAGGACCGAAGTACACTGCTGAGGGGAGCAGCGGGAGGCAGGAGAGGTCTGCGCGCCATGTGGGACCCTCCTCTGGTGGCCGGGGAGCAGCCGGGGATCGAACCGGTGCCACAGAGGCCGCGGGCAACTTCGCAAGCCAGCGCTCAACCGCTGCGCCACCGGGGAGGCCCTCTAAAATAATTTTTTAAGGTTTTGACATAAAGTGTGTTGAACATCATTATTAAGTAGACAAATAATGAGTCTATTTCAATAGTCTGAATTTTAATATATCAATGGTGGAGGTGTAGTCTTGCCAAATCGCTCTACTATAAAGTTATTATTTGTTCACCTTGCAATTAGTGAATATTTGGAATCAATATACTGATACTGTGGAAAAAAAATCTTGTTTCTCTGCAAACTTTTATTCAATAATTATAGCATCTTCCCTGCAATGATTACTGCTGTGGTATCCTGACAGTGATTTCCCTTCTCACTTCTCCATTTATTGACTGGAATTTTCCCATGAGGAGAAATTGTCCCTTCTTTCCAAGTTATATGTTAAGTTGTTTAATTATGACCGTAAAGATTCGTGTGTATTTATTATATTCTACAGATTATATTCCAATACTACTTTTTTATTTTTTGTTTCTCAACTTGTTCTAGCTTTGACCACTGGGAACTCTTCCAGATTGCCCCTCACCCCGCACTCTCATTGAAAGACCCCACTTTTTCTGAGCATTTCCTACTCTGTGATACCACAAGAGGTGCACCAGGCTCCTCTTGGTATTTTATTTTTTTTCTTTTTTTTTTTTTAAAGATTTATTTATTTTTATACAAGAACTGGGGTACAGGCCAGATACATGGGAGAGTGAGAGGATTCACTGGAGACAGAGAGGGGAACAAAACAGACAGACTGAAGAAATACACTGCTGAGGGGAGCAGAGGGTAAGACAGGAGAGGTCTGCCTCACCATGTGCGATTCTCGCCCGCTGGCCGGGATCAAACCAACATTGCAGAGGCTGCAGACAACTTCACAGTGGGGTGCTCAACCACCTGCGCCACCAGGGAGGCCCTCCTCTTGGTATTTTCATGAAGTAACCCTGGAATTAACAATTTCTCCAAAGAGAGATGGTGGCTGTTTCTTAAATTGCACAACATTTGTTAAATAGTGTACAGATAGTGGATTTATTTTTCTATTTGCGGCCATATTTACAATAGAAGAAGACTTATTAAACTACCATGACAAAGATAAATAGTTCAGAAATCAGAGAGAACAAAAATATTTACTTTTTTATTCACATGCCTTTTAAAATTTATTTTTTAAAATTAATAACTGGTAAAATCTAACATGATAGTTAGAGATTATTTATCAATATCAATGAGTTAAGATGTCAACATTTATGACTAATCAAGCATCTGTTATAGATATCACAGAAAGAGAAGAACGGAATCTCATCATCTCTGTCTCCCTCACTCTCTCTGCTCTAGCCTAACAGCACCTGAGATCTAAAAATCCATGTAGGGCCTCCCCTAGTGGCCCAGCAGTTGGGCGCTGGGCTGTGAAGCTGCCCGCAGCCTCTGCAGCACTGGTTCGATCCCTGGCCGCTGGCGAGGGTCCCGTAATGCATGACTGACCTTTCCTGCCACGCCCGCTGCTCCCCTCAGCAGTGTATTTCGTCAGTCTGCCTGTTCTGTTCCCCTCTCTGTCTCTGGTGAATCCTGTCGCCCTCCCATGCTTCTGACTGTGCCCAGTGCTTGTATAAATAAATAAATTAATTAAAAAATAAAAAATCTATGTAGCATTATTTGTAAACAATTGACACATAAGTAGACCCCTTCTTTTTAAGCCTCCCTCGCTTTACTGATAAACAAACTAGGACTGAGAGTAAAATGAGTTCTTCAAAGTTACAAAGTAACAAATGCCATAAATGCGGATCAAAGTCTGTATTTGAAACCACTTGCGTGCCTTTTCAGTTTCACTACACCCGTGAAAGAAACAGGATTGTTTCAAGTTCCAAAGTGGGGCCTCCCTAGTAGCGCAGTGGGTTGAGAGCAGTGCTGTGAAGCTGTCCGCAGCCTCTGCACCACGGGCTCAGTCCAGGCTGGCCCGGGAGAATCCCACATGGCACGCAGACCTCTCCTGTTTCACCTGCTGCTCCCCTCAGCAGTGTATTTTGTTATTCTGCCTGTTCTGTTCCCTGCTCTGTCTCTGGTGAATCCTCTCATCCTCCTGCACCTCTGGACTGTACCCTAGTTCTTGCATGAATAAAAAAGTAAATCTTTAAAAAATAATAAAAGTGTTTTTTTTTAAAGATTTATTTATTTATTTATTTATTTATTTATTTATTTATTTATTTATTTATGCAAGCACTGGGTACAGTCAGAAGCGCGGGAGGGTGAGAGAATTCACCAGAGCCAGAGCAGGGAGCAGAGCAGGCAGAAGGACCGAAGTACACTGCTGAGGGGAGAAGCGGGCGGCAGGAGAGGTCTGCGCGCCATGTGGGACCCTCCTCTGGTGACGGGGGAGCAGCCGGGGATCGAATTGGCGCTGCAGAAGCTGCGGGCAGCTTTGCAACCCAGCGCTCAACCGCAGCGCCACCAGGGAGGCCCAAAAGTGATTTTTCATCTGTTAATGATCAAATAAACTGTCCTGGGAATAAAATTTAATGGTAGAAATTTAATTTGGATTAAAGCACATGACATGGTGGAAGCATTACAACTTTATCACAGAATCCATGTGGATCTCTTAAACCTTACAATCACCATGATTTAGTTGGCAAAATGCAATCCTACATTTTTCAAAGGCAGACTTATTTATACTTACGAGTTTTTTTAAAAAAGATTTATTTATTGATGCATACAGGAACTTGGGTACAGGTCAGAGGTGTGGAGGGTGAGAAAACTCACCAGAGACAGAGTAGGGAACAGAACAGGTGGATTGAAATACACTGCTGAGGGGAGCAGCGGGTGAGTCAGGAGAGGTCTGCTGTGTCATGTGGGTAGCTTCCTGGCCAGGGATCTAACTCGTGCTGCAGTGGCTGTGGATAGTTTTATAGGTTGTGTCTTAACCCCTTGTGCCACCAGGGAGGCCCTCCTGTAAGTTTCATGCTGAAGTAGTATCATTAAAATCCCTAGACAAAAAAAAAAAAGTTTAGTTCTTCTTTATTCTCAAAGCGAGTTTCCTACTTTAGAGATATCTTTAGACAAGAATGTACCCAGATACGTAGCTGGTACAGATTAACAGTATGGAATGACTTTCCTACTGTTCTTCAGAACTTGATGAGTTAATTTTTTCTCAGTAGTTTCACTATTTAGGTGATCATATCAGATCCAAACTAGAATTTTCATGTCTGTGGCAAACAAGAGTCAGAATTCTTGTTCCATTTTTTAAGTAAACTGTCTTCTTTGCATTATTTATTTTTGTGTCAGTGCTTTTTACTTTGATCTAATGACTATTTTGTTTATTATATCTTATTTTAAATATCTTGACAATTTCAATCAAAGTAGCTATAAATTCTTAAGTTTGTATATTTTATATTTTAGCAAGCAGAATTATGATTCTCAAATATGTCCTCATATTAATCCTGGAATCTAAGATTATGTTATGTTACATGGCCAAGGGGAATTAAGATAGCAGATAAAATGAAAGTAGTTCATCTGCAGATCTAAAAATAGTGAGGACTTGCTGGATTATCCAAGTGAGTCCCATGTGATCATAGAGGTCATTTAGAAAGGAGGAGGAAAGAAGAAAAGGTGAAAATCAGATAGAAATTTGAAAATGCTACACTACTGAGTTTAAGCACAGTCAAGGAATATAGAGAGACTCCAGAAGCTAGAGAAAGTGTGGAACAAGATTCTCCCCCAAGGACCTCCAGAAGGAACACACTCCTAACAACACTTTAGTTTTATCCCATTGCAACACATTTCAGACTTTGATCTTCAGAAATAAAAGACGGTATATTTATGTTATTTTTAAACCACTAAATTTGTGAAAAATTGTTGCAGAGACAGTGGGAAATGAACACAATTTTAACAAATTCTTACCTACAATGAAATGGAGTATGTATTGGCAATAATTATGAAAGTGGTTAGTGTATTTGTCAGGGTTCTCCAGAGAAATAGAACTAGTCCATCTATATAGATATAGATACAGGTATGGATAGCTATACGTATACAAATACAAATATGGATACAGATACAGATATAAGTAGATAAAGATATATAGATGAGATTTATTATAGGAAATGGCTCATAGTTTTAGGAGGCTGAAGAGTTCCATGATCTGTTATCTGTAAGCAGGAGAACCAGAATAACTGGTGGTGTAATCCAGTCAAAGTGCTAAGACTTGAGAATTGAACTCAGAATTGAAGAAGCTGATGATAAAAATCCCAGTCTGTGTCTAAAAACTGAAAACTAGGTACACTGATATCCAAGGGCTGAGGGTAGGTATCTCAACTCAAGCAGAGAGAGAGAATTTGCCTTTCCTCTGCCTCGCCTCTTCATTCTATTCAGGCACTCAACAGCTTGGGTAATGAGTACCCACAATGGAGAGGGTGATACTCTTTACAGATATGATTTAAATACTAATCTCTGAAGACACTTTCACAGACACACTAAAAAAAAATAAAGTTTAACCAGCACTTTGGGCATTCCTTCACGCAGTTGACACATCAAATTAACCGTCACAGGTAAGGTTAAATGATAGTTACAACCTATTGTGTAAGAATGTGTGATACCAAAGATGGGAAGATTATACTCTGAGTTTTAGAAAGTAGAGCTTTTTAAAAGTTTAGTGAAAAGTTTGCATTGCTCCATAACATGAAGTTTTGAAAGGAAATGTAACTTTAGAAGGTTGGAAAGTTCTCAAAAGATGTAATTATGACTGTATAATCCTATAGATTGAATTGTATGAAGCTACAGAAGGCATGCTTATCAAATATGTAGATGACATGAAGCCTGGCAAGAGAATGAACACATTGTATGTCAGAACCAGAACTGAAACAACAAAAAAAATCTTGTCAGTCTGTAGCAATGGGATGAATCTCTAAAAAAGATAGAAGTTAACAGGGATTAACATAAGATCCTACACTTGTGTCCAAAAAACCAACTGCCCAAATACAGTTGGAAGTGATATAACATAGCAGCATGTGATAAAATGACTGTCAGGTTTTAATAAACCAAAAAGTTAAAAAGATATTATAATGAAATAATAGAAGTGCTAAAATATTTTTATAGTTTTTTTTTCTACCATTGTTTGTTGGTCAGATCATGTAAGGTAATTGTCTAGTTTGGGATCTATTATAGGAAAGAAATCAGTAAAGCAAGCATACTTGTTTGTTATTACCTAGATATAGATAATATGAAAACATAGTTGAAGCTTCTGTGGGTGTTTACTGTGAAGAAGAGACAACGCCAAATTAAGGGTGGAAAGGAAATAAAATATCTTTTCCAATAATTTAAGGACTTCATAGTTGAAGGCGTTAGATTTAGTGTAATGGTGTATAAAGATTTGACCTAAGATCATGAGTAGAAGCCACAGGAGGATGAATCCCAAGTTGGTCTGAAGATATGACAATTATTCTTGTCTAAAGTTCAGATGTGCTTGAAGAGTTGGCTCCCCATCAATGGAGACATTCAAACAAAAATTAAAACACATGGTAATTGAACGTGGTAGAGAATGTTGTAAAAGTCATTCAAATAGTGCAAGAAAGTAAAGATCAGATTGCCTTACAGTCTTCTGATGTTACCCTTACGAACTATGATGAGAAATGATTATGATTATTTCACTTTATGATTATTTAAATTTATTCTTTATAGGGGCAAGATTCATTTGTTGGTTAGTATGTTTACATCTTGGTAATAACCAACTACATTATATAGAGCTCCTAATTAATACATTATCATAATCTTTGCATGAAATGAATTGAAAACATTGAGTTTCAGGTATCTTGAAAGATTTACTTAGTCTCATTATAACTTCTGCTATTGTTGACATTAGTTATAAAAATGAAATCCTTGAATTCATGAAGAGCTAGGTCCTCAGAGGCGCTGACGGCAACTTGCTGTTTAATTGTAGAGAAAAGAAGCTAACTAAATGACAAATACTCTCTATTCATTGTAACAGTAAATGATTCCCTCAGACATGTCAAATTCTTATTTCAGAATCCTGCCACTGCCCCTTCTGTCAAACTATCAAAAGTGTCCAGCTGTGAGCATCTCGGTGGCCAGTGCACAGCAACCCACCCTGGGTTCTTGAAGCTTTTCTAAACTAGCACAGCTGAGGAAAAACTTTGTTGACATTCTTCTATCTATACGTCCTCTTTCACCTTTTAAGTATCCTAGCTCTTCTCTAAGTTACCACTTTCATCTCTCTCTTTTTACTCTACTTGTTTCATTCTATTGCTCCTTGCTTAAATGCTTAAAATCTCTATTCCAAGATAATAGGAAAAAAAAAAAAAAACTTCTTTTCCCAAAATCAAAAGAAAAAGAATAAAGGGACAGGGTAGAAAAAGGGGGAAAGGGATGCTTTCAATTTTGATTCAGGGTTTTCCTGGACCAATTCTAAGCTAAGCTGTCTGAACATGCTGGTAAGAATATTAGAGATTACGTTTACAGAAATGTATTTAGAAAAAATAAGATTTCAAAAAGGACATAATTAGGTGAAAGAAGTTTGCTCACTTAAGAGGCTAAATTTGAATAGGTAAGTTTTTCTTTTAACCATTGTGTGAGTTGGGGGCCTCCCTGGTGGTGCAAGGGGTTAAGCACCGCACTAGGAAGCAATCCACAGCCTCTGCAGCACGCTTTTGATCCCCGCCCGGCCAGGGAGCAACCCACATGGCGAAGCAGACCTCTCCTATCTTGCTTGCTGCTTCCTCAGCAGTGTATTTCAGTCAGTCTGTCTGTTCTGTTCCCCGCTCTGTCTGGTGAATCCTCTCAACCCCCGCATCTCTGGCCTGTGCCCCAGCTCTTGTATGCATAAATAAATAAATCTTAAAAAAAATTGTGTGACTTAATTTTATGTGTCAAGTTGGTTAGGCCACAATACTTGATTTTTAGGCAAACACCAGTCTATGATGTCAAGTCTTTAGTTTGCTGGCCTGCTGAAGAGATGTCAGACATGCCAGCTTCTGCAAAGGCATAGGTCAATATCTTAAAATAAATCTTTCTCTGGGTAGGTATAACTACATGATGGATAAATAGATGACAAAGGTAGATAGAAAATAGATTGCTGGATGATAGAGTAAAATAAACACTTATCTTTGTAAATTATATAAAAATCTTTATGTAGCCTATTTGTTCAGTTTCTCTGGGAACCCTGATTAACACAGCCATGAATTTGTACAATCTTTTCTTCTAATCACTCAAATTTTCCCTCTTCTTTCTATCCTTGAATTTTGCCTTTCTTTGGGATTAGACCTAAACATTCTGTGTCAAGCTATTTCTGCCTCTCTTCTCACTTAATTGGTATTCTTTATATAATGATAGCAGAAAATCTGCATTCTAGAACATTTTGAGGAGCCATTGACTCATATATGCACATACCCTCCTATTGAGATGATGAAAACTGTGAATAACTCCATGAAAGGCTCACCCAGGATTAGTTATTATTTCAATCATCATGTGAGATGGTTTTTCAGACAAAAATTTCACCTGATTTTTTTTTCCTTTTTTCTGCCTTTCTTTATTCTCAAGCTCACATGCTGGACACCTACATCAATTTTCATTTCATTCACCAATTTTCATCAATTTTCATTCATCAACTCTTCTAGAACACAGGGTGTAAATCTATTCAGTGCATTCCAACACATATTGCCTATGGGAGTCCTTACACTATAGAAACTCACAAATATGCAAGTACTTATCTAAATCAAGAGAAGTGGGCCTAGGGGGAAAATGCTTTAAGCAATTTATAAATGATTGCTGTGCTATGAGGAGATACAATAAAATAATTTAATGATATCTAGAAAAATCCAGATAGATTTTTGAGAGAGGTAGAATATGTGTTGGTATTTAACAAAGAATAAGAATTTAATTAATAATTATCTGAGAAAAGGACATTCTAAATAATTATAATAGCAGCTAACATTAATTTATTCCCCATATGTTTGGCTCCAGAATATTTATACAATCTGACAGACATGGTACTGTGTTCAATTGTTGCGACATATTCACAAGAGGCATACTATTTAAAAGTCTATTTCATAGGGCCTCCCCGGTGGCACAGCGGTTGACCGCTGGGTTGTGAAGCTGCCCACAGCCTCTGCAGCGCCAGTTCAATCCCCGGCTGCTCCCCGGCCACTGGAGGAGGGTCCCGCATGGCACGCAGACCTCTCCTGCCGCCCGCCCGCTGCTCCCCTCAGCAGTGTACTTCAGTCCTTCTGCCTGCTCTGCTCCCTGCTTTGGCTCTGGTGAATTCTCTCACCCTCCCACGCTTCTGACTGTACCCAGTGCTTGTATAAATAAATAAATATAAATAAATCTTTTTTTTTTTTAAAAGCCCATTTCATACATGCAGCAAGTGAGGCCCAAGTTCATATACTTGGAGAGTAACAGATCAAATAGTTGAATTAAGAATGCCAAATTTGGGGCCTCCCTGCAGGACCTGAGTTCAATCTCAGGCCAGCGAGCTGACCCACATATGGTGCAGCAGAGCTCTCCTGTCTTGCCCACTGCACCCGCCAGCAGTGTATTTCAGTAAATCTACCTGCTCTGCTTCCCACTCTGTATTTGGTGAGTCCTCTCAACACCCATACCTCTGGCTTACACCCTAGTTTTTCTAAGTAAAAGTAAATAACTAAAATCTTTTAAAAAAGTCAAATCCCCCCCCCAAAAAAAAAAGCCTAACTCCAAAGGTTAAGTTCTTAACCAGTTTACATCAATGCTTCCCATTTCAAGAATTAGCAAATCAATCCTTAGAAATTGAAAATGTGATTTGTGTTTTTAGTGTGACTAAAACATGAGAAATAGGATGATTAGATTTCTATTTAAGGTAATATGTAGACCAGATGTTCATAAATATGCCTCCTGGTGCAATAAACCTAAAGTTTTGAATTGGACATTAAACATAATCCAAAAAGTGACTGAACTGATACAAAGCAATTAAGGAATTCTTCAGGATAAAAATCATTTATCTAGAAATGTCAGCAAAACCCTGAGCTGGCTGATATTGATCCTGGAAATATATGCCAAGGTTTTAGGGTCTAGAACTTGTATTTTATTGGTCTAGGTAATATGGGAACAGGAAGAAAATAAAACGAGGCTACAACAGGGGTGCAGAACATTGAATGAGAAACCTCTGCATGAGTGTCAAACATCTGAAGGGTGATGTTTCCAATGATTAAACAACAGCAACAACAAAACTAGTTGAAAAAGTTGATAGGTAGGGCTATTTTTTTTTTTTTTTACTGTTGGTTTAGGATGAAATGGAGAGAATGGAGAGAAAAGAGCAAAAGTCTCTTTTGAAAATTTTTTATCATAAACACATACTCATGTTTTGTAGCCAGAATTCAAACATTTCAGATGGCTTAGAAACCCGAAAAGGTGGTGGAAAAAACAGTGGATATAAGGTTGAGCAGCTGAGCAATATTAGGGAACTTCCCTAGGAGAAACCCTAGCAAACACCCCAAACTTTGAATTAAGAATTATACTCTAGATGTAATGCCTGTATAGAAATATACTAGACTTCATAATTAATAAAACTGACTCCAGGTTATCTGAATACAAGATTACAGGTGGTGATCTGATTTTATCCAGAAATGTGCAATAACCAAAACATCTTCTTTGAGGGGAGTATACATTATCAAGAACTTCATTCCAGGGCCTCCCTGGTGGTGCAGGGATTAAATATAGCATTAACAATCTATCGCCAGCCCCTGCAGCACAAATTCCAGGCTGGACAGGCAGCAACCCACATGGTGGAACAGACATTTCCTGTCTTGCCTGCTGCTCCCCTCAGCAGTGTATTTCAGGAGATCTCCCTGTTCTGCTCCTCCACTCTCTCTAGTGAATCCTCTCATCCCCCTCACCTTTGGCTTACACCCCAGTTCTTGTACACATAAATCTTGTATGCATAAATAAATATTAAAAAAAGAACTTCATTTCATCTGTTTAATTTTTCACCAAAATACTTGACTTACCACTGAATTGTTACTATGCATTCCATAAGACAAATAATTGAATAAAAACTAAGAGGAAAAAATAGATGTTAATTGGATTCAAAAGCAACTGAAATATATCAATGGATATAGATTTTAATGTAATGATTATTGTATGTTCAAGGAAGTATGGTAATTCCAAGTTTTTAAAATTAAAATATTATCTTTTTTGCTTTACAAGCATTCTGTAATGGAAACTACATGTGTACACTATAGTATTTAAAGAAGCAGCAGTATGGAGTTCTCTCAAAATATTAAAAATATATCTACCATATGATCCATCAATTCCACTCCTAAATATCTAGCCAAAGGATACAAAAAACACTAATTCAAAGGGATATATGTTTTCTTATGTTCACTGTGGTACAATAGCCAAGTCATGGAAATGACGTAAGTTGTTTGGCAGGTGAGTAAATTTGAATATGTGGTATATATCCATGATGGAATATTACTCTGGAATAAAAAAATGAGATGAAGTCTTGACATTTGCAACAACATGGATGGAAGTGAAGAGGATTATGCTAAGTGGATGGAGAAAGACAAATACCAGATGGTTTCACTCATAAGTGGAATATGGAAATACAAAACAAAGAGTAAGACGACATTAAACCAAACACAAATTCTAAAAATCTGACTGTAAAATTGATGTTACCAAAGGGGAAGAGGAATTATAGAGAGGAAAGTGGGGATTTATCACAATAAAATATGGTGGAGGACTATGAGTGTTTGGTGGTTGGTGTGATATGTAGTAAGAGCAGTGAGGAGCAACCACTGAGCCAGTGAGTGGCTCACACTCATAGTCAATTGGATGGTAGAAGATGGAGCTTTCCATACTCCACTTCCTTGCCTGGGCCTGATGGATAAAAGTACCAGAGCTCAGACTTTTGGCGGTTAAACTGCTGGGGGTTGGCAATTAAACTGCTGAGGAGGAGGGGTGTCTGTGGAGAAGCTGTCAGTTTTCCAGGTATAGTTTTAGCTTTGACCTCATTCAAATGCTGCTGCTCAGCAGATGCTGAACTCAAAAATATAATGGAAATTGGTCCAGGTGCTTCCAGGAAGTGTGGTTAATGAAAACTAATTTGGAATTTAATGATTTGGTTTGAAACATGTATATCTTTGAGGTTGTGTTAACAAATGAAATCTTGTTTGTTTTTTTTTTTAAGTGTGTCATTTATGCTGGGCACATGCTATGCAGAGGAGGCAACCTGTGGAAAACTGCTTAAGTTTTTCAACATCAATGGGAACTGGGAAATTAAAGGTTTTTGAAGGTTAAGAATCCCTATTATAGAATAAGTTAAGGTTTGGTAGAGGAAAAATGATTACTTTTTTCTATTAGGTATAAGAAGGGGCCTAATTCTGTTAGCATTGTGCTAGTGGAGGTTAGTCCAAGCTTTGATATCTTAAATTTTCACTGTTGGACAATGACATAGTGTTTTAATACTTATAATAAAACTTCCCAGAAATCTAAATTAGAAAAAGTTAGTAGTCATTTGTTTGATAGATCAGGTGAAATTTTATGGAATCTCAGTACAGCTACTGAAACACTCCATAAAATTTCTCCCTTTCCTTATGGGGAAAAAAAAAAAAAAAAACTAGACAAATTTGACCTGTTTGGTATTTACTTGGTAAATGTGAATTTTATGGGGAGCACTGTTGTTTCAGAGAAATGTTTCCCCGTAACATATTCATGAATATTAATATGGTCTCAAAATTATTATGTGAAGCTTATTAAATGTCTGACATGGTCTGATAAAATATTGCATGTCAATTCTAGTTGTGGAATGTTGTATGCTATGTGTTGAACAAATTTCCTTGTCAACTATGTTATTATCAGATTTTTACTTTTGCTTATTTTGGAGTTTTAACATTTATGAAAAATGTTTCTGGAGAAATTAATAGGAGAAAAACCTTTACATAATTTTAAGACTCATGCTACTGATAAAACTAAGATTGAGAGTTTTTACATAGAACTGAATGAATTTAATACTTTTTATTTGAAACATTATAGTTTTTTGTTTATTTCAATGAAAATATTCATCTCCTCTTGCCTGACCATGTTCTGCAGCAACATTAACTTGCATTTTGTGATCAGAAATAAATTGTTTGCATTTTCTCCCTCCTTGATACTATCATTTATGAAAAAATGTCAATATGCATTTTTATTGTGACAATGTGTCTATCTTTGCAAAATTTCAATAAGGACTTTTACTTGTTGCTCTTTAAAAAGAGAATTGGAAATATGGTTACATTACCTAGGTTTTGATTGGAATTTCAAAGCTAAGATTTCTGGAAGTTAAGATTGAACAAAGAAGAAAATTGCCTGCCTACTCCTTTACTCAAATATAGATCAAATAGACTGGAATTGATTTTAGTAGATCAGTATATTTTGCTGTGCAGTTTGGTAGAATTGGGATAAAGGGAGAGAGGAAATGATTTTAAGAGTAACCTCAAACATTGTTGAGAATTTTTTTCCCTTTTTGGTGTGGAGTGATTAACTATTTTCTGGAAATGGACTTTTTCACACTAGCTACAAGTGGACAATTCCTCATGACTGTTATTTCCTTTGAATACATTGCAACCCTGTTGAAAGCTGTCTCCTGACACCTCATACCAGCATCCAGCTTTCAACATCATGGAAATGGTGAAAATATTGAAAGTGGGAAAGTTGTAAGAGGACCATGAGGACCAATCGCGAGTCAGTGGATGGTACTCACAGCCAACTTGATGATAGAAGATGGAGCTTTCTACCCTCAATCCCCTGATATCAACTTGATGGTAAAAGGTGCTTTTCAAACTCCATACTTTCAGTGCTTGATGGAAAAAGGGGGCTGAGCATTTACTTCTGGCAGCCAAACTGCTGGCATTTGGAAGTTAAACGGCTGGGGCTTTGATAGTTGTGTGGCTGGGGCTTTAGCAATTAAGCTGCTGGTGAAGAGGGTTGTCTGTGGAGAAGCTGCCAGCTTGTTATATATGGTTTCCAACTTGGACCTTGGTTTCTGCTAAGGAGAGACTATGTAGGGTAGGACAGATAGAACAGACAACATTTATCCTAGTGCTAGCCTGTAAGTGCTTGCGCACTCTCTCTCTCTTTTTCTCTCTCCCCTCCCTTTTTTACACCTTGTATAAATGAATACCTTTATTGTTGTTTCTTCCTGTATATTTTCATTTGGGTCATGTCCTGTGTTGTTTATTTTAATGTTTTTAATTTTAAAGAAGTACATTGTTTTACATATATTGTTTATATTTTATAGGATTTCTTCCTTCAGGTATGGTTAATATTTTGACAGAATAGGAGTTCTCCCTTCAGGTGTGGTTATCATGACTCTCTCACTACCAAAACACCCTTAGTCTTCTGCCATAGTCTATTTGTTCTCCCCCTATTTTCCTCTCTCCTCTTCACCTCTCCTTTTCCTCCCCTTCTTGAGGCCCAGATCTATGGTTGGCTTAAAAGTGTGTCTTTGTTTGACCCTTTGATTAGTCTCTTTATATTTCACATTTAAGTGAGGTCATCCAGCATTTATCTTTCTACTTTTGGCTTACTTCACTTAGTACAAGCCCTTTACACTCCAGCCACATTGCTGCAACGGCTTGAATTTTTCTTTTTTGATTGCTGAATACTATTTCATTGTGTGTATATACCATATCCTCTTGATCAACTCATATATTTTGGGGCACGTAGCTTGTCTCCATATACTGGCTATTGTAAGTAGTACTGCTATAAATATGGGAGTTCAGGTTTCCTTTTGAATTAGCATTTTTGTATTTTGGGGGGTAGATATCTTGGAATGGGATTGCTGGGTCATACAGCAGATCCATCTTTAGTCTTTTGAGAAAATTCCAAACTTCCTTCCACATGGGCTGGACCAGTTTACATTCTCATCAGCGACATAACAGGATTCCTTTTTCTCCACACCGTTGTTCACATTGGTTGTTTCTGGTCTTTGGCAGTTGACATGGTAATAAATAGAGAGAGAACCCTAAAAAGTCTGTGGAAAAACTAGTGAAAACAATAAACCGAGTCAGTAAAGTGGCAGGTTACAAAATCAATACACAAAAATTAGTTGTTTTCTTATATACAATTAATTCAAAGAAGAAGAAATCAAGAAAACCATCCTATTTACAATCATATAAAAATTAAATATCTGGGAATAAATCTAACAAAGGAGTTGAAGGACATATACAAGAGAAACTATAAAACATTGTTAAAGGAAACCAAAGAAGACACCAAAAATTGGAAAGATGTTCCTTGCTCATGGATTGGAAGAATCAACATTATTAAAATGGCCATCTTACCCAAAACAATTTACAGATTTAATGCTATCCCAATAAATATCTCAGTGTTATTCTTCAAAGAAATAGAATAAATATTACTGAAATTCTTATGAAATCACAAAGACCCCAAATAGTCAAAGCTCTCCTGAATAAAAAATGGGGGAAAATGGTGGTAATGCATTTCAGACATGAAACTATACTCTAAGTCCATAAAAATTAAAACAACATGCTACTGGAATAAAAGAAGACACAAAGAGAAATGGAATAGAATTGAGAGCCCAGGGATGAAACCATACACTTATGGCAACAAACCTATGACAAAGAAGCAAAGAATATACACTAGAATAAGGAAAGTCTCCTCAATAAATGGTGTTGGGGAAACTGGACAGCTATACGCAATAGAATGAAACTAAACCACAATCTTACACCATACATGAAAATCAATTCAAAATGAATAAAAGGTTTGGATGTAAGAGTTGAAACCATAAAATACATAGGAAAAAAAAAGGACAAAACATTTCACAATATACACTTTAGAGAATGTTTAAGGATTCATCTCCAATAACAAGGAAAACAAAAGAGACCATAACCAACCAGGACTACATCAAACAAAAAAGCTTCTGCACAGTGAAAAAAAAAATAACTAAAATGAAAAGACATCCTACTAATGTGAAACAATTATATTGTGTACAATATAGCTGACAAGGGACTGATATCAAAGGGACTAATATCAAAGATACATGAAGAATGTATAAAACTCCACAAAAAACAAAACAAATAACCCAATAAACAAATGGCAGAAGAATGAAGTTGATATTTCTTCAAAGAAGACATTCAGACAGCAAACAGGCACATGGAAAAATGTTCACCATCCCTTATCATTAGGGAAATGCAAATCAAGAGCATAATGAGACAATGTCTCACACCTGTGAGAATGTCCCATATTGAAAAGACCAGAAAAAAGAAGTGGTGGTGAGAACGTGGAAAAAAGAGACCCTCCTCCAATGCTCCTGGGAATGTGGACTGATCGTATGGTATGTGGTATGCAGTATGGAGGTGTCTCAAAACATTAAAATGCCATACAACCCAACAATTCCACTCGTGGGCATCTATCCCAAAAGTTCAAATGCACTCATTTGACAGAAAACTTGAACTCTTATGTTTATTGCGGTGCTATTAACTATCGTTAGATTATAGAAACAACCTAAATGCTACAAAACAGCTGATGGGTCAAGAAGATGTGGTGTATATGCATAATGGAATTTTACTCAGCAATCAAAAAAGATAAACTTAGGCCATTTGCAGCAATATGGGTGGAGCTGGAAGGGAGAATGCCAAGTGAAATGAGTCAGAAGGAAAAGATAAATACCAGATAGTGTCACTAATAAGTGGAATATAGAGTAACAAAATTAAGAGTCGCATTATGACAAGCTTAAAAACTAACCCTTGAAAGCTGACTATAGAACTTAAGCATCCAGTGGTGGGAGGGAATGGGGGAGGGGTAAAAACAGAGAGGGAAGGAAGCACAATGGAATGTGGTGGTGAACTATAGGTGATTTGGTGGTGGGTGTACTATGGTACTATGGAATACCTGATTGAGATATTTAAACACTACCTCAATTAAAAATGAATTAATTAATTTTTAAAATAAAAAAAGGAAAAGGCAAACTACACACTTGCAGAAAATGTTTGCAAATCATATATCCATTTAACACTCATATTCAAAATGAATACATGTTAATGTTACAGTGCAACCTGGGAGGAAACAAGGGTGACCATGGTGGTGTTTCTTTAAGTGCACTTAAGAATACAGGAAACAATCCAAAAGCAGACACATGATGAGGAAAAAAAAATAACAAGATATAATTACCTAATGGGTGAGTAAAGGGAGAGCTGAGAGCTGAGAGTGACCGAGTGAGCAAGCGAGAGAGAATATAGAAGCAAACACATGACCAGGTGCTGTCTGTCCTATACTATATAGCATCCGCTGACCAGAGACTGAGGTCCAAGCCAAAGCCACACTTGGCAAAGTGGCAGTTTGTCCACAGACACCCCTTCTCACCAGGGTTTAATTGCCAAAGACAGGAAGAATATACACTAGAATAGGAAAGTCTCCAGCCCAATGCATCAGTGATTTAGCTGCCAAAGCACCAGCCCTGCCATGATTTCCCAACTGCCCCAAAGGACACCAAGGGTTGGAGTTTGTAAGCTCTACCTTATGTCATGGAATTGGTTAATATCTGCACCCTCTGACTTGGAGGTTGTACCTCATAGTTTCCTTTATGCAATAATCTTTCAGAATTCAAAAGTAATAAAACTTAAATTTTATTCAAAAGTAATAAAACTTAAATTTTATAATACAAGGATGGTAAATATGCAGATTAGTCATTAAGAGAAATGTAAATTAAAATCACTATGCAATTCCACTGTATATCTATTACAATGGTGAAAATGAGTGCCAGTGAGTATGTGGTGTAACTGGAACTCTCATTTGTTAGTTGAATGAAAATGGTATAGTTATTCTGGCAATGAGTTTAGTATTTTCACATAAAGTTAAAATTACATATACCACTTACTGCACAACCCCACTCTTGGGTTTTTACTGTAGAATAAAGAATACTTATGTTCACAAACTATACATGAATATTAAAGGCAAGTCTATTTACACAAATTGAAAACCACACAAAAGCTCTGTATGGGTGGATGGTCATGCCCCCTGTGATGCATCCATTCTATATTATAGTAGAAAGAAATGAACGATGGTACACAGTGATGTGGGTGATTTTCAAATGCCTTATGCTGAGTCGGAGAAGCAAGCCTCGAAAGATTAGGTACTCTACGGTTTCATTTGTGGGACACTCTGGAAAAGATAACACTATAGTAATGTAGAACTATTTAGTGATTGCTAGGGAATGGGGTGGTGGAAGGATGTGCCCACAAGGGAAGAGCAAGAGAGACTGGAGATTATGCGGCTGCTATGTATCTGATTGTGTTGTTGGTTATACATACTATCCATGTGGCAAAAGTCATTGTATGTCATCTTTAAAATAATATTGAAAATATTGAAAACAAATCAAATAAAAAAAAATAACTCTTTAAAGAGTCAAATAACTCAAATTGATCAAGATGTAAGGAAAGTACAAAAATTTCAACAAATTAATGATGAACATTAGAGATGGTGTATAGATTTAAACTCTAAGATTTTATGAACAGTTTTACACCGATGTCTTTAAAAACTTCAGTGAAATGAACACATTTAAAAAAATAGATACAACCAATGCTGACTGAAACTTTTTGAGAAAAAAAAATCTAAGGAAGTGAATCAGAAATTAAAAATCCCCCAAGAAAGAAAGTTATAAAGGAATTTTCTCAGTTAACAAGGAATTACAAATTTATTTCAATTCTTTCAGAGTAATATGAGGAAGACTATCTCCCAAGTTATTGTACTCATAATACCATAAACTTGATATCAAAATGAGAGGACATATGAGAAAAGAAGATAGTGTCGCTTGTGTACATAGAAGTAAATTAACTGAACTTAATGATGGAAAGCTATGTACTATTTTTAAGTTGTGTTGACCAGAAATGCAAAGTTGGTTTAATATTTTTTAATCATTAACTATAGTTTATTATATTAAAAATGTTAAGGGAGAAAAAAATCACATAATTATCTCATTTCACAATACAGATTGATAACTTAAACATCTATTCACGAGAAAATCTAGTTACTAGGGAAAGAATTAAATATTCTTAAGATAAAAGATGTACATAGAAATACCAATAATAAACACAATATTAAATGAGAAAATATACAAACATTTTTAAAGTTAATTTTTATCAATATGTAATGCAATAGCATGTATTATAGTTACCTCTGTAATGAAAATACAAAGCAGCTCAAACAGACAAGAAAAAGTGAATTTTCTGTATCCTTTAGTAAGAGCCAGAAAATATAACTTGATAATATAACATTTAAAATAGTAGCAATTATCAAAGAATAAAGTTCTTAACTTTATTATAACTTTATTATAACTTGGTCATTCACATAGCATAAAAATTTAAGCCTAAGGTATATGTGAAAGACACAAGAAAAGGAAAAGCACACCATGGTTATGAAGCACACCATGGTCATTCTCTTTCAAATTGTTCTATAAATTCAATGCAATGGCAATTTACAATACCTGCAAAATGATTGGATATTCTTTGCATTACTATTTATTTGAGATGACTCGATAGGCCGATAGCTGAAAGAGCAGCATTGAAACTGTCTACATTTGGTCTTCTGTCTCTTCTTCCTTGTGTTGTCACAGAGTTTAATAAACCTTGATTCAATAGTACTAAGCACATAAAGATTCAAGAATATACTTTCATTTTGAATTGTATCATTTACAAATGAAACTTTGCATGGATATCGTACTTTAATTATCCCTGGTTTTGTTGAGATAAAATCTTTTACTGTATTTCTGCAATGTCACATAAATTTTTATTTTAGAATTTTCAGTTCAGGCTTTGTCATCCTGGTCTTTCCAAGTGCTTCCTTTTTAGGTCTGAGTAGACTACAACATGTTTAACTTCTTTTTTTTAAGATTTTTTAAATTTATTTATACAAACACTGGGTACAGTCAGAAGTGCAGAGAATTCATCAGAGCCAGAGCGGTAACAGAACAGGCTGACAGATGAAATACACCGCTGAGGGGAGCTGTGGGCGCTGCAGGAGAGGTCTGTCACGCCATGTGGGACCCTCGCCGGCAGCTGGGGATGGAACCAGCACCGCAAAGGCTGCGGGCAGCTTAGCAGCCCAGCGCTCAACCACTGCACCACCAGTTAAATGTATTAACTTCTTAATACATTTCTCCAGTGTCTTCATCAGTAGGTCTCTTCAGCTTTATATCACTTATAAGTGTTAGCTTTTTAATATTTGCAGAAAGACATTTGTTCGAAGCTTTCAAATATATTAGTCAGATATGAATACATTTTCTATATCTCTTTATATGGTCAATATAAGTGTTTTCTCATTTCTAATTTACTAATAAATTTTAGACAAACAAGTTATGTTTTCTTCATTAGTGTTTAAGAAGAACAGTCATACATATATTTCTTAATTTTACTGATTTATGCTGTAAGTATATGTTTTGACCTTTGTGAAAGTTTTTCTTCCATTTTACATTGGGATGTTTTCTATTTTTCTCCTAAGAATTTAAATAAATATATAATTCCTTTATTTTTTCTTGACTTTTTCCCTAGAGTTCTTTTTTGTTTGGACATAATATAATCAAAAAGCTATGCTTTGGCAATTCTTCATAAGTTTTGATCTGTAAGCTTTAAATTGTAATTAATTTTTTCCAAATATTCAGTTATTGCATCCTTTATATACTCATTTCACCCTGTAGCTCTTTGGGCATATTTGTTTATTTCAAAGCAACTGAAAATTTTAAAGAAATTTCATTATTATGCATTCTTCACTTGATCTTAGCCAAAAGGCCTAGAAGCGATATATGCATTCTTGTTTGTAAGTATTATGTATCTGTATCAGAAAAGTCATTGTTAGTCATAGGTTTTGAAAAAATTATTCAGACTTTCTTTTGGCCTAATGTAGTGTGGATTTTTTATAAATAAGAAAGCCATCAAGTCTTGGAGATAAGTCATACTACCTGTTTTGTATCTAAAAATAGGTATATTCATTTTATCTTATTAGTGTTCATAGTCAACATGCCTAGGTTTATTTTTATTATATAATTGTATTTATTTTCCCTCTGAGGGAGAAGCTCTATTTTGTTTCTAATGACAAGGATTATTCTCCCACAGATGAAATAACATTACCTTTTCTTTTGTATTTCAGTTAGAAGAACGAGAGAACTCAAGTTCTCTAGTTAGAGAACTAGAGAGAAAATTTTCCCAGTCAGTTCTGACCCTTCCATGTCCTGGAACACTGGAATGATTGGCAGGGATTTCTATGGGGTAACTATGGAACCTGCACAGTCTTTCTTGTGGCTTTGACATCTTCCATAACAGATCAGTGATGGTGCGTAGCACAGAGTGAGTGGCGCCTTCGGCCCATTTAGTTCCCATCTCAGGTCCATGGAAGGTTTTCCCTTCTGTTCTGAGACAAACAAGTGAGATACCAACAGGATCTCTCAGGTATTCACCTATTCTTAGTTCAGCCTCAATGTGGTTTACATAGAAAACAGGAAAAACCATCTTGAGAGTGTTTGTATCCTACTCAATGTTTGCATTTAGTCGGTACTCAATAGATATCAGAAAGTAAGATCATTATTAAACTATACTGTAAGACAGTTCTAATACCATTTAATATGAATCATGAGTATGTAATTGTTATTTTCCATTACATTTCATTATTATTCAGGAATAATGCTAGTCCCCTGTGAATCAATTACAAGGCACATATTTTACAGATGCAATGCTGATATTTTTTGCATGGTATGCTAGCTGCATTTTTTAATGAAAAAAACATGTTATTTTACAGTGGATTCCACGAAACTCTAGAGAAATTTAGCATCATTTAAATCAATACTTTCATATTTTCTTAGATATCTTCTGACAGTTTAAAATTTCCTAAACACTTTGCATAGGCTATAAAGATATTAATGGAATTATTTTATTCTACATTTTTGCTTTAAAATCATATGCCACTTTTTTTTTAATTACATAACACACCAAATTGTAGAAATTATGCCCCCATACCTAAGCTCTTTGAGGGTCATGTTTATTTGGTTTGATGCATATTCTGGAATTTAAGTTTCTTCTATGAAACGAGGATTTGCAAGACTCTATCTTACAGTGACTTTCTTGGGGTTGACGTATCAAACTAAACATTGAGTGAGAAATTCTTCCTGAAGCTGCTGTGTGGCCTTGATGGAAGGACTTACCCAATTTGGGCCATCACTTCTCTTCTTCTGAAACAGGCACTTGTGTCCATGGCTGAGCAGCAGCATTACCTGCTGTGATATAAACCTGTCTTTCTAATGGCAACTCCAGTGTGTTCTCTGGTTTCATTGAGATCTGTGTTACCTCTGTACGGAAATGGAAATGGGTGCTATTAGCAGCACTGCTGAGGACTTTATAGCTTTAGAATGCTAAGTGGTTCTTAGTGACCTGAAAGAATTTTTCTTTATTCCTGGGAAATCCATTTACATGAAATAGGTTTAAGAAGACTCTCAGATCATTTCAGTGCAAATACTAGTAAGTCCTCTCTCCCTCTCACTAAGTGCCAGATTCCTCCCAGAAATAAGTGTGAATATACCACAAAGGAACTTAGAAAGTTTTACTACATCAACCTTGATGACTTAACATCTATCTACTCCTAATACCAACCCACCTGTTGCACTACAAGTGAAATTATTCATGATTGCAATAACTTTTATATCTCCTCACTCAGACCTCACTGTGCAATCATGTGCTATTGATTCTTTCCCCCCAAGTATCTTGTGATTTCATACATTTTTCTCCATCTTGGTGCCATGACCATATTTCAAGCCTTCACAGATTTTCTCCTGAATCTCTGCTGCAATATCCCAACTTATCTCCTTCTTTTCAGTCTTCCCTTTAAGTTGTCTTCAAATTGAGGGACATATTCCTCAGGAAAAAGGCAAGGTGATCCATGGAAAAATAGTAAAACTTCCATTCATCATTTTTTGTGCTTCAAAACTTTTAACTGTAATTAAAATAATTTATTCAGCAATAACAATATCCATAAGTTTCCACTACATTTACAATAAATAAATTTAATATATTGAATACTTCCAAATACTATTTTTCTGTTAATGGACATTAAATTGTTTCTACTAAATAATGTTATAAATATTAAAATACAATTTTTATGTGACCATATGCATTTTTTCCTTCAGATTATATACCGAGGGGTAGAATACTAAGAGCATAAGACCACTATTTGTTTAATTAAGAAACAACTAGACAGGGCCTTCCTGGTGGTGCAAACAGTTAAGATGCAACCTATGAAGCTCTCTGCAGCTACTGCACCACGAGTCCGAGCCCCAGCCAGGGAGCTACCCACATGGCACAGCAGACCTCCCTCACTTGCCTGCTATTCCCCTCAGCAGTGTATTTCAGTTGGTCTGTCTGATCTGTTCCCCACTCTATCTCTGGTGAATCCTCTCACTCCCCACAACTCTGGCCTGTACCCCAGTTCTTGTATATATAAATAAATAAATCTTAAAAAAAAAGAAACAACTAGATAGCTTTTCACTGCACTGTTTGACATTCCTACTAGCTATTAGGGTTCCAGGTTTTCTATATCCTGGCCAACACTTACAACATGTTTTTTGTTTTTTAATTCTAGCCATTTTATGGGCATGAAGTGGTATCTCATCCTGATTTTAATTTCCATTTCTCTGATAAATATAATAACTATATTTTCATATGCTTATCATGTCTTTGTTAAATGTCTATGCTGATGTTTTACTTATTTTTTAATTGATTGTAATCAACGTGTTGTAAAACTCTTTATGTATTCCAGATACAAAGCATTTATCAGATGTTTAATTTACAAATATATTCTCTTATTCTGAGGAGCTCCTTTTCACACTCTTGATATTTTTTTAACACACACTAATTTTTGTATTTTAAGGCTTTCCAATTTATATTTTCTTTAGTTGAGCATGCTTTTTTTGGTTATATGTAAGAATTTTTTTTTTTTGCCAAATCTAAGATCATAAAGATTTATTCCCATGCTTTCTTTTATGAATTTGCTATTTTTTTAAAGATTATTTATTTATACATACAAGCACTGGGTACAGTCAGAAGCGTGGGAGGGTGAGAGAATTCACTAGAGCCAGAGCGGGGAGCAGAGCAGGCAGAAGGACCGAAGTACACTGCTGAGGGGAGCAGCGGACAGCAGGAGAGGTCTGCGCGCCATGCGGGACCCCCCTCTGGTGGCCGGGGAGTAGCCGGGGATTGAACCGGTGCTGCAGAGGCTGCGGGCAGCTTCGCAACCCAGCGCGCAACCGCTGCGCCACTGGGGAGGCCCTGAATTTGCTAGTTTTGACCCTTACATTTTGGTCTTTGATACACTTAAGATTGTGTTTTTATACAGTGTGAGGTAAGGGTTAAACTTTGTTCAATTGCAGATGGCTATCCAGTTATCTAGAAAATTTTGTTAAAACGAATATTCTCTCTCTATTGAAATATATTGGTACAAAAAGAATATTCTCTCTCTATTGAATGATATTGGTAAAAAATCAGTTGACAATAAATATATGAGTTTATTTCTGACAACTCCATTCTACTCCCAGATCTACATTACGAGTCATGTACTAATATTACACTGTCTTGATTATTGTTTGGTAAAGTTTGAAATGAGAAATTAGGACTTCTCTTATCTTTTTCTTCTTTCTCAGTATTGTTTAGGTTATACTGGGTTCTTTGAATTCCATATGAATTTTAGAATCACCTTCTAAATTTCTACAAAGAGGTCATCTGGGATTCCGATAGGGATTGTGCTAAGGCTATTGGGAAAATTAACATCTCAATAATATTAAGTCTTCAGGTTCATAAATATTAAACATTCAAGTCATTGAGGTTTATTTAGATCTTTATTTTCTCTTAAGACTACACATTTTCACTTTTTGGTTAAATTTATTCTTAAGTACTTTATGATTTCTGATGCTATTGGGAATGAATTTGTCCTCTTAATTTCATTTTTAAATTGCTCATTGCAAATGAATAAAAAATATAACTTATTTCTCCAGGTACATCTCGAATCCTGTAACTTTGATGAACTTTCTTGTTAGTTATAATAGTTTTTTTGATATATGCCTTTGGGTCTTGTTTAAGATTATGATGAGGGGGGCCTCCCCAGTGGCATAGCGGTTGAGCGCTGGGTTGCGAAGCTGCCCGCAGTCTCTGCAGCGCTGGTTCGATCCCCGGCCACCAGGCGAGGGTCCCACATGGTGTGCAGGCCTCTCCCGCTGCCTACTGCTCCCCTCAGCAGTGTACTCGTCAGTCTGCCTGCCCTGCTCTCCCCTCTGACTCTGGTGAATTTTCTCACCCTCCCGCACTTCTGACTGTACCCAGTGCTTGTATAAATAAATAAATCTTTAAAAAAAAGATTATGATGAATCAGAGGGGTTTTGGGAGCAGGTCTGGAGTCCAAGGGTTCAGGTGGGCTTGTCCTTGGTTCTTGTTTATGGCAAGGAAAGAATGAAATATTGAGACTAGAGTTACAGAAAAGAAGGGATTTATTGATAGGTAGGTAGAAATAGAAAAATACTCCAAATGGAGAGGAGTCCAAAGTGGGTAGTCACTGACATGGTGAGAAGCAGGTGTTTATATGGTATAGTGGTAAAGAATTGGGGTTTGACCATTGGGTGTCTCTGTGTTGTATCTTGCTGACCCTTGGGGGGTCTCCCAGGCTACCAAGGCCCACTGAGTTTTCCCACATTACCTGGTCTACTTCTGTGAATCCAGCTTTGGTCTGTTGCTATTGTGTTAGTATGTTGGTATTCTGAACATTACATCTTTAATTGAATTGGAAATGGGGGCACCCTTTTCTCAATCAGACTGATACAGGGACATGGAGCTAGGGACACCCTGTTCCTAATTGACTGTCTTTACCCATCTTAGCTTCCTCCTTCAATATCATCTGTGACTAGAGATAATTTTATTCTTTTTCTCTAATCTGGTTGCTTTTTACTCCTTTTTCTTGCCTATTTATCATGACTATGCCCATCAGTGCATTGTTGAATAGAATCACCATGAACAAAATATCATGTTTTGTTATAGATCTTAGAAGAACACATCCAATCCTTAATCATTATATAAAATAGTTGTGTGGTGTTTATTTATTTATTTATTTATTTTATTATTATTATTTTTTTTTGTAGTTTCCCTTCATCAGGTTGAAGAGACTCCTTTCTAGTGTTAGCTTATTGGTAGTTTTATTAGAGAAATACATGATTTTGCCATATGCTTTCCCTTTGTCTATTGAGAGGAATTTTGCTTTTCATTTTATGGATGTATATATTACATTAATTGATGTAATACATCAAACCTCTTACTCCTGGGATAAACCCACTTATTCATGGCATTTAACTATTTGTATATGTTGTTAGATTTTTTTTGGTAGAGTTGTTTTTTTCTTCTTTTGACAAAATTGCCCTCTCATAGCTTCAGAATTATTATTCTGTATTTTTCTTCTGATACCAAAAGGTTTTGTTACCAGCATAACACTGCTCATCTTATTTGGGAACTTTTCCTTCACTTTTTTTTTAAGATTTATTTATTTTTATACAAGAGCTGGGGTACAGTCCAGAGGTGCGAGAGGGTGAGAAGATTCACCAGAGACAGAGCGGGGAGCAGAACAGGCAGACTGACTGAAACACACTGATGAGGGAAGCAGTGGGCTAGACAGGAGAGGTCTGTCTCGCCATGTGGGTATCTCCCTGGTCAGCCAAGAGTTGAACCCACGCTGCAGAGACTGCAGTCAACTTCACAGCACTGCACTCAACCCGCTGTGCCACTGGGGAGGCCCTATTTTTTTTTTTTTTTTTGTTCTTGCGTGTGTCTTCACGTTCTGTAGTTTATCATTCTGCCAGTTAAAATTTACTATTGAGTTCCTTTATGAATTTGTTTTTATTTCAGTAAACTTTAACTACAGAATTTCCACTCAGTTTTTAAAAACTAATTTCTATATCTTTGTTGATATTTTCTCTTTGATGTGACATTTTCATTTTCTTTCTTTACTTCTTTAATCACGTTTTCCTAATCATGTTTTCCATTTGTTCTAAGAATATATTCATAACAACTATCTATGATGTTAGACTACATTTATAACAACTATCTATGATGTTTTTCTATCAATCCTGACATCTTGCTCCCATAGGCAGTTTACCACAGAACTGATATCTGGGTCATATTTTCCTGTTACTTTGAATAGTTTGTAATATTTTTTCAAAAGTAGGTATTTTAAATAATATATTGTAGAATCTCTTGTCACTGGTTGCCCTATCAAGTCTTATTTGCTTATCTATTTTTTTTAAGTGAATGGGTAGATTATTTTAGTGAAATCTTTTTTTACAACACAGAGTTTACTTTTTAATGTTCTTCAGATTGGTTCAGCTTTGGGTGTGCTTAGAGATTTTGTAGGACTCTTTTTCTTTCTACTGTTAAACTTCTCAAATGGCTCTTTGATTGCTCTATTGTTCTTAGTAATTTCCTGAGGCATAAATTGTTCCATATACTAATTCAATCAAATACCAACTGCTTTGAAGGGATAGTTTCTGTGATTCATCTTTGATATTTTTTCTGACCCCAGAGTTCCTTCTAGATGACTTATTTTCCAATTCTCTCTTGAAAACTAGATGGCCTACCATTAGGCTATATTTTTTTATGTCCACAAATCTCCCAATTGCTTTTCACCACAACTTCTATTGCTCAGGAGAATATTCTTAAGTTTGAACTTCTCAGTGCTATTGTGAAAATTTTGCTTTTTAAATTGTTTTGGAAGAGATTCAGAGCTATCTGGTTTTGTGTTTTTTTTTTTTAATATTTATTTATTTATTTATACAAGCACTGGGTACAGTCAGAAGCGCGGGAGGGCGAGAGAATTCACCAGAGCCAGAGCGGGGAGCAAAGCAGGCAGATGGACAAAGTACACTGCTGAGGGGAGAAGCGGGTGGCAGGAGAGGTCTGCGCACCATGTGGGACCTTCACCCGGTGGCCAGGGATCGAACCGGTGCTACAGAGGCTGTGGGCAGCTTCACAATGCAGCGTTCAACCGCTGCGGCACTGGGGAGGCCCTATCTGGTTGTTTTGGGATGAGGACAATGACAAGTTTCTCTCTGAGTGATATTCCCCACTCTAAGGCCAAAGTGCTCAGTAGGAGTTGGAAACAGCCTGAGGTCTTATCTTGCCTCTCCTCACATGAAGTCATCACCTCCTGTTCTGGGGCAGGATGGCCCAGTAATCTCAGCCTTCTGTGCCTGAAGTGAAGGCACCATTCCCATAGTGGGGAATGAGTTAAAGAGAGAAACTTCCATGTCTTGACCACATTTACCCAGGACTTTGCCTCAGCAACAGGTAACTAGGGTTACAAGGACAAATTCTGCTGTGCTGCTTCTAGGAGGCAAGTGCTCTAATTAGGTGATGAGGACAGTTTTAATAGTCTGTAGTGATCTCTACTTCATTGAGTTAAAGGGAGGATGCAGAGAAAAGGACTTGTACAAGTTCAAATACAGCAGATTCTTGCTTTTCTTATCAAATTTTCATAGATTTCATAGACTAGATGCTTTTTCATTTGCTTATTTATCCTTGATGTGTAGATTGTCACTTGCCCTAAGCACAGGAGAACCAAATGCTGAACACTGAATATTTGAAATAAGGAAAAGTTCTTATCATTATCAAGATACCACCAAAGAAAGTGATGGGAGTGCAAGCTCAAATTCATCACCCTGAAGAAGATGGGCTTAGGATCTTATAAGGAAGGATACAAGCTAGGATTTGGAAAGATAATGTTAGTTATTTCAAGGAAAGTGGAGAGTTCAGCATGACATTTCAGGAACCAGTCATCCTGGAGTCAAGAAGAACCATTTATCCCAACAGCTGCAGGGTTGATCAGTACAGTTGGTTTCTATAAAACAAACTCCTTCGTTATTGCCTTGGGATCTAGAAACAGAAGCTAAAGATCTTAACAGATAGCTAGCGAGAGTAAATGTATTTGCCTAGTATTTTAATTTTGGTGCTGCTATATCAAGATCATTTCAGAGGCTTTAAATGGTGGTGTTTTATATGATTTTTACCAGTTTCATTGGAAAATGTGTCAATGGAACTCTTCACACTGTCTTTCAAGAAATCAATTTTCTCTCAAATTTCTCACTGTATTTTTAAAAGCCTTATGATCAGACCTCTCTTCCCTCTCGACCCTTTTTCTCATCTTAAACTCTCCACTCTAGATGTGGAAAATTGTCTTTCATTTCTTGAACAAATCATACTGCCTTTTACCCCACCCTTTGCTCATGTTGTTCTCTAAGCCCAGGGTATGCCTTTCTATTTTTCCAAGAGTAACTTTCATTTGAAGATCTAGCCAAATCTCTAGCTCTCAGTTAGATGCCTTCCTTTATATTCTCACAGCATCCTGATATTTCTGCCTATAACGTTTATTAGGTGATAATTGTCTATTTATGTATACATGGCTCCCTATAGATGCTAAAGTCTTAAAACAGTGTATCAGTCAGGAATTGAGTTTGGCTGCATGTTACAGAAAATTTAAACAACAGTGACTAGAACCAAAGAAATTTCATTTTTCTTGAGTAATGAGAAGTCCAGGGTGTGTAGATGCTGGCATTAGTTCAGTATCTCACGAATGCCAGATCTGAGAATCTTGCAGTACTCCTGTTTTCTTCCTTCTGGGTGCATGATGGGTGTTCCAACTGTAGACTTTACATCTACGTTCCAGACAGGAGGAAGAGACCAGAAGAATAAGGCATGATCATTTGTTAAAACAACACTCAAAAACCATCAGGCTCCTGCTTATGTCTTACTGTCCTGAATAAGTTATAAGACCAACTCTCCCAGATGCAAGGAAGCTGGGAAATGTTATGTTTGCCCTAGTTTCAAATAGAACTTGGTTCTTTTGGTAAGGAAGAAGGGACAATGGACAGGGAATAGATCGAACTAATTTCTGAAATAAGGATAGGCTATGTTTATGTTTCTGTTATTTTTTTTAATTTTATATACAATAACTGGGGTGTAGGTCAGAAGTGAGGGGCAAGTGGGAGGATTCACCAGAGACTGAGTGCATTTACTGAAATGCACTGCTAAGGAGAGCAGAGGGCGAGACAGGAGAGGTCTGCTGTGCTATGTGGGTAACTTCCTGGTAGGGGATCAAAATCTGGCCACAGTGGTGATAGTGCTGAGACAACCCCTACGACACCTGCTTCTGTTATTTATAATTGCATCCCTAGTGTTATGCAGAGAACCTATAGACACTCAATACATTAAAAAAAAAAAAAAAAGAGTGCAGGAGAAATAGTGTGACAAAATTGTAATAAAGCATCTTCATATAACAACAACTTGCTCTCATAGTGGGTGAAATTGCAAGGGGCCTTATTCCTCCTGCATTAAGATTCTTAAATTAGAGCGAGGTTTGCCTTAGGCAGAAGGTGCATACCAGAATATTGGGGAAGAAACTCTGAAAGTGTAACTGTTGACCCTAACTGTGCTTATGCAATCCCTTCCTGAGACTCATAGATCTGGTACAAGTTCTTGGTGCTACAAATGAGAAAACTGAGGCACAGTTAAATGACTTGTCCAATGTCACAGGATTATTGGTTCCTAATTAAAATTGAATATTGCATAATAATAGAACAGGCGTTTAAAACAGCATTCTATAAGAATACTAGAATAAAAATTAATAAATTATAAACTTTAAATTGGGCTTTAGGAGATAAATTTTAATCCATAAAGATCATTAGAATGTAGCTGAAGTTTTCTTTGCAGATGTATTTGCTGACATTCACTTAGGAAACCTAACTTTCAGAACCATAGACTTCTTTTTTATTTACAAAATAATAGAAAATTATAGACAAGTATATACAGTAAGCCTTTTTTTTTTAAAAAAAAAAGATTTATTTTATTTATACAAGAACTGGGGTACGGGAGGCCAGAGGTATGGGAGGGTGAGATAATTCACCAGAAACAGAGTGGGGAGCAGAACTGGTAGACGGACCGAAGACACTGCTAAGGGGAGCAGCGGGCGAGACAGGTGAGGTTTGTCACACCATGTGGGTAGTCTGTCACGCCACGTGGGTGTATCCCTGGCTGGCTGGGAATCGAACCCGCGCTGCAGAGGCTGCGAACAGCTTTACAGCGCCATGCTCAACCCGCTGCGCAACTAGGGAGGCCCTGCAGTAAGTCTTATGAAATCTTTTTGATTAAAGAATGACAGAAATCAGAGGATAATTTATAGAATGTATCTTAATGGTCGAATCACCTTTATGGTATTTGAATTAACATCTTGTTTAGGTAAAGTTCACAAATAAATTTTAAATAAAGAATTTTTGGAAACGATTTTTTGGTATTCTGTGGATAAGAACATTTTCAAATTCATTTCCAATCTTAATGAATTATCTTCCTGCAGGGTTACTTTCATCGAAATTCCATATCTATTAAAGCTGTTATTCAATATTGTATTGTCTCAGATTACTCTGGATTTACAATATGTTTTGCTCTTTTTTAACTGAAAGGCATTCAATTGCTATTTTCAATGAATTCCAGTCCTTTCAGGTGAGAAGCCAGGTAAAGAAATGTCTTAACAACCTTGACAAAAGCTCAAAAATTGAGAAAAAAAAATCTAATGGTGGTTTTCTTCAAGGTGAATCCCATTCCTGACCTTCATCCACATGAATCAGAATTGCATGACAAATATTTAGATCATTAGTATTGTCTTAAATTAATGCACATATAAAAAAATAACACACCTTACAGGCAGTCTAAAGTCTAAAGATCAAGCACTCCACGTGTTATGGGATTGATGCAAACTCTACAAAATTTTGGTAGCATAGATTTAAACTTTGGTCTCCTTACAGTGCTACCTCTGCTCTGTACCTCCTTTGCAAAGTCAGTAGTACACAAGGATATGGCAAAGACCGCAGGCTTCTCCTAATACATGTTAGAATTTCCTTCCATTGGGATAATAGCAAGATGCATTTTCAGCCTCCCTGGTTACTGGCTAGGACCATGTGTCATTCTGGCCAATGAGATTAAGAAAAATAGTTGCATGACAGTCTTGGAATCCTACCTTAAGAGACAGCAGGTACATGGTTCTTATTGCCAGAGTTTGAGGTATTCAAATAGGACAATGAGCCACACTTAAAATAATCATCCTCTTCCACTTGCTGCTATAGTGTAGACAAAAGACAAAAGGAGAGGTGCCAGTGCCCCTGCATTCCCTATCCCTAGGAACAATAGCAGTTGAAGGCAAGATGCATGCAGTGCAAGTGGAGTAAGGTCTCAAGGACTAGGAGCCTTGAACAAATGGCTCCTGCATTTTTATGAGCCCACGGTCTCATGAAGGTTAAAAAGGGGAAGAATTGGGAGTTGAAAGTATTGCGTCATTGTGGGGAACTATGCCCTGTCAAGGCAGCCAGCCAATGAGGAGATCTCAGCAGAGACATCTGACAAGTGCCTTACTTGAAAGCCTGGATTGCCTTCTGAGTGGAGGCACTTGGACTGTGGAGAGGGTGTGCATTAGAGCATGGTCTGCCTGGTCCAGGCTGGGAGCAGGGGATGAGGAGACAGGAACGGCAGTTGCTGGCTGTGAGCTAAAGTCGATGGGAGGAGGGCAGCTTTCCCTCGGAAGACCTGAGAGAAAAAGTCTAGTCTGAAAAATCATACGCAGAATTGTGGCCTGGAGCAACATCTTCTAGGCCTGGAGGAATCACTCACTTTGTGCTTTTTCATTTCATTAACCCATTCTATGTACAGGAGTGGATCTCTTCTGATTTATCACTTATGTATGCATTTATTTCAGTTTTACACTAGTTTTTTTTTAATGCAAAAGTTATTTCTTTCCTTCCTGTCTCAATATATTTTTATGGGTTTCTGAAAATTATTTTTCTCCAAATAATATTCTCTGCAATAATTTGCATCCCCCACAACCCATTCTGAGTTTTTAGCAAAATCCTCTCTAACTTTGACCATCTTCCCATCAATTTAAGCTGGATGGACCAGTTTCCTTCTGTTGACAGCTGTTTCTTGTTAAGAAAATTCATCCTGGATATGGCGCCATACTCTGCACTAAATGCCTTTTGGCAGGACATGTGCCAATCCTGTCTCAGATTTCTTCCCAAAATTCTCCGTTCTGACAAAATTCCTTGCCTTTCCTTCAGGAAAGGAAAGACGTCTGGCTCCCAGTTTATATTCCTTAATGCTGGTCCACAAGAACAGAGATGGCTAACGGCCTCACACTTACTACTCTTAAGGGATCTTAGGAGATACACAGGCCATAACCTGTCACCTAGATGGCTCTTATCTGGGCATTGTGTAGACACAGGAGAGAGCTTGGGTGGGCAATATTTGGGCAGACCAAGTAAGTGCAAATCAACTTTTAATTCAGTTTTTTCCCCATTCTTTTGACATAATAACCAGGGGTCAGTTACTTGGTACCTTTCTCCTTTCTAAGGGGAAGCTAGGTCTTGTTCTTTTCCTGTTAAAATCATTTGGCTCCTGACTTATTTAGATCACAAATTAGCTGCTCCCTCCAAACACTGAGTCACTAGAACAGCACTTTCCTTAAGGAGTCCTTATCGTGCACAACAACACCCATTGAAGAAAAAAAATAGATTTTTAAAATAGAATAAGCATAATATTAGTGATAGGATTTTTTTCTGGCATTTTTGGGGAAATTTTCTTTATTTTTTAAAATTATTTTTTAAGATTTATTTATTTTTTTATTTATGCATATAAGAACTGTGGTGTAAGCCAGAGGTATGGGAGGTGAGAGAATTCACCAAAGTGGGGAGCAGAACAGGTGTATCTGCTGAAATAGGGGAGCAGTGGGAGAGACAGGAGAAGTCTGCTATGCCATGTGGGTTAGCTCCCTGGCTGGGGATCGAACTTGTGCTGCAGTGGCTGCCAACAGCTTGATAGCACTGTGTCTTTAATCCCTGTGCCACCAGAGAGACCCATATTATTTTTATTTATATCCTAGTAATTTGTCAACTTCTGCAGAAGTGCCTATGAACTTATTATAAGTGAGGCACTGCTATTGATAAATTCTGGGATTCTTATAGCTAACTAGAGTACAAGTTCCATCAGGGAGACCGGCTAGAAACAAGTAAGTTAAAAAAAAAAAAAATGTGACAAGTCCTAAAAGAATTGTGTGTAAGGATACTAGGGAATGATTAATACTGGGAAGTTAAGTCCAGGATGGTGTTTAGATCTCAATGTAAAGACTGTTTTTCTGGGTCTTTTTTGCACCAATTAATAACAATAAATAGTCTCATATACTGCACATTTAACTGCAGCACTCTATCATATGCTAAGAATCATTCTAGGCAGTTTTTAATTTTTTCAATGATTACATTGTACAATCAATGAAGGTAATAGTTCATTTGTTCAATGTTCAATGAAGTTCAAAGATTCTTTGGAGAACTGTTAGGTACTTAATTTGGCATAAGCGCTATAGAATAACAAATGACATTTTGAACTGATAAGAAGAAAACTTGGCACTACTAATGTATAGGTGGCCAGGGATGGAGGGTGAGCAAAAAATAATACATAGTTGTATAAGCTGAGGTTTTGGATTTTAGATAAAGTTATCATGTGATTTAATATTAAGCTGTAATTTTAAGAAGAGTAAAAGGGGGCACAATTTAAGATAACTCTGCTGAGATAATAGGCCTCTCCTGGGTAGAAGGCCTTTTGGTCACACTTGCAATTCAAAAAGCTGCAAACTGCTTTTTTTCTTAAGTTGGTGATTTTCTGCTTTTAAGTAAGATTCCTGGATGGCCATGTAAAGGGCTCACAAATCTATGTGCATATCAAGCACTATCTAAAAACAGAATAAACATACTATTTATTAGATGATGTTACAATTAATAAAGCATAAATTTTTTGGAAATGAAAAAAAAAAAAACTTTTCCACCCACACCAAATGTGAATGGGTCATCTTTAAAATAGTTATTCATGTCACAACAAAAACTATGAAGGTGAGAGAACACTGGACAGAGTCCTTTGTTTTCTCCTCTTGGCATCCTCCATTTAGGAGGGAATTGTCAGCTCCCATTAAGGAGATTTCTACTCTCAATTTGGTCTCCACACTATGTTTAGAAGTAGAACATGTGGTCCTGTGCCCTGAGGTCAATATCTTATTGGTGTTTATCTCTCTTTTTTTTTTTTTTTAAGATTTATTTATTTATTTATAGAAGCACTGGGTACAGTCAGAAGCGCGGGAGGGTGAGGAAATTCACCAGAGCCAGAGCGGGGAACAGAACAGGCAGACTGACAAATCACACTGCTGAGGGGAGCAGAGCGCGTGGCAGGAGAGGTCTGTCGTGCCATGCGGGACCCTCGCTGGCAGCCAGGCATCGAACTGGTGCTTCGGAGGCTGTGGGCAGCTTCGCAGCCGAGCATTCAACCACTGCGCCACCAGGGGAGGCCCTTGGTGTTTATCTCTTGGCAATTCTTTGCAAACTCCTTGAGGAGTCTGATATCAATCCACTTCTGTACTAACTGCACCTAATCGGGCTGGCACATCATGCATGTGCAGCCAGTGTTGGTTTAATTGAGGAAGAAATTACCTTGATTCCATGGGATGAGTTTAAGAGGCAGAGGGTCTAAGGGTGGATATCACAGAGAAGCACAGAAATGAATATTTCTGGGGTCCTCTCACACTGAAATACATCCTACTTCAAAAATGGTAAGCAGTGATAATTCCCACATAGCTCTCAAGGTTGCCTTGCTCCATTGTATGACCACATTCATAACCTAGAATAAGAGTCCACAATCTTTTTCAGTGAAGGGCCAGGTAGTAAATATTTCTCATTTTGTAGGCCATACTGTCTCTCTGTTGCAACTATTTAACTCTGCTGTTGTGTAAGGCATAGATAATTTCATCCTCAGTCATTACTATGGTTATCCTATGTGATAAAAGGTGCCTCCAGGCCCTGCCTTCAGGTTGCACAAGTGCCTGAGGCCTCTACTTCCTGAAGTGCCAGAATGGGCTTGCCTCAATGTTCCTGGGGTCTGGGGACCTTTGGCTAGGCTTCAAAGTCCTTTTTTTGGAAAACTTTGGCACCCTCTGCGGATTATTGTCTCTCCAAGACACTGTAGCACAAAAGTCCAAGATTTCTTTTTCATCTTGTAGCCATTGGAGCTCTCTCCTTTCATGTTTCTCTCATTCTCGTTTCCTAGTGATATTTCTAATGTGAAATTCAGTGATGAAGAAGGACATGAGTGTGAGACAAAGAATTCCCCCCGCCCCACAACAATAAATCCTTGACTTAAGGGAATCCAAAGATTGTATTGTATATGAGTATGTGTACACATGTTGGTGGAGGAGGTATAGGCAGAAAAGCAAATTGACATTTCAAAAATTATTTTGCCACATACACACTTTGTTTTATTTAATCACCATGTAATGGCATGTAACCACCATGCCGTTCTTAAAAAAGAAGAAGATGAGTAACCTGTGGTTTAGAGGGCTTAAATACCTCTAGAGGTCGCAGGACTTCTTAGCAAACTTGACCTTGGATTTGTCTACCTTCAGCCCCCTGACTGCTGCTACTAAACTACACTGTCTTTGCTCTAATTCCTCAGTCTATTGCTAAAGCAGCCTGGCTTCCCAAGGGAATTTCCCTTATTCTGTGTTTGAATAATCATAGCTCCTAGTGGCTTAGGCTGTCAGCAGCAAAGATCTCATCTTCCTCTACATCCAGCTATAAACCTGGTCCCTGGGGTAATTCCTGGCAGAGAAACTGGCTAGTGTGGTCATGGATTGGACCAGAGGAAAGTACTCCAATTCTTATATGAAATTCATCAGCTGTTAAGTATCTTCAAATTTCCCTCTAATATTCTCATTAGGGATCTGGAAACTGTCTTCAAAGAAGCAGCATCATTCACCACTGGGTTTTTGACGGATTAGAGTAAACATAGAGTAGGAATTAAAGCCAAGTGTGGTTACATACTTAATGAAAGCAGAAAAGAAGTAAATGAAGTCCTAGGTATATATTCCTAAGATAAGGGGAGTTACAACAATTGGGTTGGTTTATTCATATGTATTTTTCCTATATAGCTCCACAGTCAATGCTCACATTGATATAACAATTCAAAGCAAAGTCTAAACACATTTAAATTACATTTCCCACGTATTTCAGGAACAAAGTATCATAAACATTAAAATATGAAAATGGGGGAATGAGCAGAATGTTCAAGGACCATTTTGTTAGGCGTGGTTGTGTGGCTCTAGCTTGGGGTTTGTAAATGTAGAGTTATATTTGGAAAAGTAGATTGAAATCAATTTTGTGAGGATATAAATTATATTCCATGAATATTGGAGAGCCATTGATAGATTCTGAAAACAAAGTCATATGATGAGTTTTATGTTTTAAAAAAAATAAATAAAACCTCCCTAGTGAAATCACATAGATGCAGTACAACAGCAAATTGAAACTAAGGAAAAGAGAAATGGCAGTTGCCCAGATAAGAGAGGAAAGGAATTTAGCAGATCCTCAGTGCTCGCAATAGGTTCTATGTCTCTGCTTTTTCCAGCCCTGTTTCAGTTAATTGATTAATTCCATTAATTGTGATTTATTGTCTCCAACGGTCTGCCACTTTCACTTCCTCTTCTTATTTATGTCACTTCCTGCTGGCCCATGCCTCTTTTCTCTCTTCTCTTTCATTGGAGATCACGGAAGTAAGGGTGGAGATGGCAGAGTCGCTACTTGAAAGTAGAATGAATCCTGAACTATCACATGCAGGACAGTCACTTTGGAGCTCACTCAAGCTCTATGAGCTTGTCCATAATGACAGGCAAGAATTTGTTATTTGAAGTCACTAAAATTTCCAAGTTTGACAGTTTTAGCAGTTAGTCTAAATTACCTTTATGAGTATCAGAAATAGAATAAAAAATTAACAGCAGATTTGGAAGAAGTCAAAGTACTTCAGAGATGAAAACAAGAGAAAAGCAAGATTGATGATGAGTGTGAGAGATAGGAAGAAGTAAATGATGACGCTGAGCTTTTAGCGCGAGAGGAAAGCCAGGTCAAATAGCTATGGAGGAAACCAAATAGGTGTGGAGGAAAGGGGATAAGTAGAGTTGAAGTATCTGATGAACTTGCAGAAGAGGTTTGCAGCTCTCAGTAGAGGATGAGTGCCTGGTGCTCGAGGAGGGGTCACTGCAAGAGACAGACTTGAGAACTATATTCACTGAATAAGGGAGTGAAAAAGAAGATGACCAAAGAAAAGACTAAGGGGAAGATCCAAGAAAAGGAAATTATGCAAACAAGGAGCTAATGAGTGAGGGATGGAAAGAGAATCAGGAGAGTAAGAGGCCAGGTGAGTGGAGGAGAGAATTTCAGCATGTCGCTGGACAGCAACACCATATACCATAAGAGCTATATTCCATAAACCCAATCTTTCTGGTTGATATGGGCATTTATATCACGGATGTTGTGGATCAGCTTATTGGACTATAAAATTAGATAGTAAGAGTAAAGAGAAGGGGGCATCTGTTTATCAGGAATGCAGTTGTCTATTCTCTTTTTTCAAATTTTCCCAGATATTACAAAAAAAGAAAGAAGGAAGGAAAAGAAAGAGAGAAATCAATCTTAGATCTATGGATGGTCTATGTGTGTGGAAAACATTAGAAACTGTCATCATAAGCATCATAATCAAGGAATACTGAAGTTACACGTAATTTCAAAGCAATTCCTGCTATCTAGGAACTTTTATTCTAATCCCAGAAATAGACCTCACGCATGAAGAATAACCACAATGAAACAAATACCTGCTGGAGGGTAAGTGCCAAAGAATGATTTCAGCAATAAATTGTTTCAGGTCTCTGGGCTAAAGACTGTAGCAGATGGGAGAAACCTTCCCAGAGGAAAGAATACTGGGCTGCAGTTTGATAAGCTAAAGGAAAAATTAAGACAGAGAAAGTAAGAGGAAGGGGAGGGGGAGGCCTAAGGGTAGCAGCATGCGTGGCATGTGCAACCAGATCCTCTGCATTTCCCACCACCAGAGGGGTTTATAGTGCCCTCTGCAATTTCTCAACATAGTGGTTCAATTTATCATTTACATGAATAATGAACTTCGGCTGGCCTTGAAGCGAGATAGGTGGGTAGGGGCCATGTTGTAAAAGACTTTAAATGCCCGTGTGAAGGCATTTGTATTAAACATGAAGTCCAATGTTTAAACAGAGGTGTAAAATGGGAAGAATTGCATTAGAAAAACTTCCCAAGAATAATGTATAAATATATTAAAAGGTCAAAATGAGACAAGGCAAAGAACTAAAAAACTAGTCTAAGTGTCCAGATTTTCAAAGATGAAGTTCCTCATCTATGGTTATAATGTGCAGCTTGGGCAGTGAGTAGGTCAAAACTCAAAATCATAAATGAGCAGAGAGGGACATTCATAGCAAGTCATCATTTGCTTGGAAATATGAATGATTTTGCTTTAGAAATGCTGATATAGGAAAAACAGGAAGTATTGTGGAGACATCCAGTTGGAAATTAGAAACGGTACTGAAATATTGGTGTATGTGGCTGGGCTGTACAGAGTTAAGGGTAGTAAAATGGGTCCCCAAACAATGAGAATGCAGAAAAAGAAAAGCTGAGGTAGGAAATAGTCCTGTGGCACTACTATGTATCAGCGTCAGTGGTAAGTGGTCATGCTGCCTAAGTCCCAGAGAAAGGGTCTCTTGAATTCTGACTCCCCCTGTCCTTGGAACAGTTTTAGAAAAGTAGCTGAGAGAGATGACAAGGGACAAGGACCACTGTGTGCTTCTTTCTGGAAATGCCTTCTGGATATTGGAAGTCATGACCTTCAAGCCAACTCCCTACAGAAAACTGCTGCTCTGCTGTGAAGCAAATAGACACAGAGTCCTTGGCTCAAAGCTTCCAGGGAGCTAAGCAGATGGCAGGTCTGTCAACTGCAGCTGCAAACAGCTTCATCTTCAGTTTATTTTCAAAAGCCAGAGAAACTCAGCCATATTTAACAGCTGTCTACCTGTAGGGACCCAAATGATCTCTAGGCCATCAAACCATCATATCCTGAATTGTGTCTTAGCAATTTATCCCAGTGCTTCCTGGGGACCTGAAAGAGCTATCCAAAGCCTCAGTGATGTGCTCATAGAGGGCTTATGCTGGTTCAAAAGAGAGTAAATGCCCTTTTAATGAAGACTGTTCATGAACAAACAAACAAAAAAATGACTGCTGCATTATTCTCTTTGAAATAAAAGTAATTATCTTATTTGGAAGGGTGTGTGCTTTTTTTTTTTTTAATCAGCCTCTCAGAGAAATATCTGTCCTTTTTGTTGCAATTTACACCGTAACCCATTGTGCATAGAATGGGGAATATCAAACACAACCTAAAGTCACAGGCAAATCCAAGACCTACCAGACTACAGTGCAGTTTTTATAAATATTTGAAGGAAAACTGATTATTGGAAGTGCCTGATTTGCACATGATGTTACTTCAGACAGAACATAATGTTAGATTATTAGACATAAACATAAAAGCAGCTTCATTCTTAAATTTACTTTTGAGCAGGCAATATTCCACCAGGAGCTGAGTTGGAAGTCATTGTCCCCATTCACAGAGAGCACTTCCCAAAAGAAGCACATGATCAGTTCCAACCCTTTAAAATCTATCTCAGCAAATGCCTTAACATTTCTCTAAGGACAAGAGTGGGAACTGTTAGAGATTCAGGAGATCCTCACCCAGCAGTATTTACTCCTGACACCTTACAATCAGCAATGGGTGGTAACATCTTTGACAGTATTTATTGAAATAAATTTATATTGAGTGCCAGTAGAATGTAAGACATACCCCACATTTAACAGCAGAAGAAAACCATGATTTAGCACTTATTTATCGTTCCCTGGGATGGGAAGGCTTAGCTAGGTGATCTTGCTGGTCCACATGACGTCAATTGGGGGTTTATTGAATTCAGTTAGCTGTTCAAGTGAGGTCAGAAGGCCCAAGGTGACCTCAAATGTCTGGCATCTGATCTGGGGTGACTAAAAAAAGCGAGTAAGGGCTGGATCTTTCTTTTTACCCTCACTCTCACTCCATTTATCTTTCCAAGAGTGAGAGCAAAGAGGAAATGGCCAATCCTGTTAAGGGCTACCCAAAACTGGCATAGTGTACATTGGTCAAAGCACATCAAAAGTCCAGTCCAAATGCAAATGGAGAGGAAATAACCACACCCTTGCCTTTCACAGGGAGAAGAGGCATAGAAGAAATTGTTGGTGGTCATCTTTGGAGTTATTCTGCATATGGCTGCAAAGGCACTGCATATGACTAAATAAAGGAAAGATATCCTGTTTCCATTACATTCCAAAAGCTTAAGTGGAAGAAATGTCAGTTTCCCAGAGTGAAAACCATGTGTTTCTATTTTTTTTCCTCATGGTAAACGCATGAATAATTTGATGCTTGTTCCTGGGGAATATTTTAGGTGCACTTAGGTTGATAAGGCATGACAGTGAGCTCATTGGTGAGGCATGCTGGGAAGATCAGAAGGTGGAAGGGAGTCAGGCCTAAGTGGCCTGCTGCTTAGACAAAAGATGGACTTGAAGAGATGGATTCTAGCTGTAGAGGTGGTTTCTGGTGAGGTTGTCTTTGTGATCTTTGTGAATTTGACTTTTAGCTCATGAAAGATTCTAGTCATTATCAAAACCTGGGAGCCCAATTTGCAGATAGGACATGAGAAAGCAGAAATCTCAGGCAAGAATGTAATTACAAATGTAAGTGAGGGTAGTAGATGCTATTGGAAAATATTTCCATCAGGCTCTTTTTGCTGGTGGAAGTATAGGATGAATTCCAGGTGAAGGAGAGGTAACAGGAGTCATCACAGGGGAGCAGAACCAGGTTACTATTTAGGTTTCTTGCAGGGTCCAAGACTTACAAGATTCTGAAGTTAAAACACACTTCTGGTAAGAAATCACAGAAACACACAGCTCTGTTGAAGTTAGCTGAGCTGAGCAGCAGATATTTGCTTTTGCCTGGACTTTGAGTCTCTGAGTCTTTCAGAAATTGCTTGTGTGTGTGCCTGCATATGTGCATCTGTGCATGTGTGTGTGTGGTTGAAGATGTGGAGAACAAGTGTACAAGTTCTCAGGACTGTACTTAGACATTTCTGCCCAGTAAAGCAAAGTTGTGATTCCTATTCCTCTACTTGAAAAGGAATTTCATAGCATTGTCAGTAAAAGGGAACTTAGAATAGCTTCTTAAGGAATTTTTGAGGAGTAAGGAACTGCAATTTGTATAGTACTTAATATTTCTCTTGGCACATACTGAGTTTCAACAAAATTAGCTCCTTTCCTTCCATTCTTCTCCCAGGAACCCACCATTATCTGTGGATTTTATCTTGAGCCAAATCCTTTTAGTCCCAGGAACTTTAACTCATAGGAGCTAAAGGGCTCCTTTTGTTGGCATGTGGCTTTGGAGAGTAATGTAAGACAACTAGAAAAATGGTGAAACAAAGTGTGTGAGTCTGCTCTCCACAAGGGGAGAAACCTATGGTGAGCAAGTGGATACTTGTTTTTGAGATCTATTACTTTATTACTGGAAATTAGGAAGTAATATCCCCTTTACTCCTCCTTGTATCACTTTTATTTAAAGATTTATTTATTAATGAATACAAGAGCCAGGATACGGGACAGGTGTGGGGGGTGAGAGGATTCACCAGAGACAGAGTGGGGAACAGAACAGGCAGATTTACAGAAGTACACTGCTGAGGGGAGCAGCGGGAAAGACAGGAGATGTCTGCTGCGCCATGTGGGTAGCTCCCTGGCCGGCCTGGGGATTGAACTCGTGCTGCAGAGGCTGCATACAGCTTCACAGGCTGCGTCTTAATCCCTTGCACCACCAGGGAGACCCTTCTTGTATCAAATTTTAATGAAGTTTTCACTCATTTTTTTCCTCTAGCAAAATAAAAATTAAATCAGTACTGTGTTTGATTTGAACCTCTTGTAATTTTTTTTTTATAACCAAACCTTCCACTTTTAAATTAGAGTTATCTTGAGGAACTCTTGCTTGCTGCTGGAAGACCACCATGTTTTGGGCAGCCTTCACTACCCCCCAATACAATCCAATGATTATATCTTATAGTTCCAAGCTTCCAAAATCATTATCTTATTGTAAATTGTCTTTTGAGATTAAACTTGATTGTCTCTTGAATGACCCTTTTCTTCAGTTGTCTTCTCAAAGCATGATTCTTCAACATTTCAACCACGAGGATGATTTTATTAGATTATTCTGAGAACTGCAAAACCAACTCAACCACTCCAACAATATGATTATGCAGACATGGTATTATGATCGATTTTAAATATGGAAAGAATTGAGTTTTTGTGTTAGTTCTTTAGACTTTGGCTTAGAGCAAAGTAGGAATCCCTCAGACTAGTAAAGATCCTGTCCACAAACAAAACAAGGAACCAGATGCCCTTTCCCCCAGATTTGTGTGGGAAAAAGTATAGTGTTAGCATAGAGTGTGTTTCATGCCAAAACTTTGTAAATATCTTATGCCTTGTGCTGAGTAAACCCTAATCACACTGCATATCACTTATGCAACTTCAGCAATTTTGAGGGGTTGGGAAGAAAAATATGATTAACTCCGAGGAGACATTTCTGGCTTCAGACCTCTAAGTGATTCCACTGTCCTCGATATTTACTCCTCCTAAAAAAGAAATGTTTCTATGGAGAACACATACACACACAAAAAAGCCTTTATCAATAACTCCTCACCAAAAATTAAAAGTTGTGTTTAAAACAAAGGAATTCCACCACATAATTAAGAGGGATTCATTGATCATTATGGAGTGGCAACATATATATATATATTTTTAAAATTATAGCCTGGATATACATTTCAGTTCAGTCTGACAATCTCAAGATAATGTTTACAGGTAAAATTTCTTCACTGATGTTACATGTTGTTCATATGCATTTGAGCATAAAATATCTGATGGATTCCTATTGCAAGTGGAGGAATGACTGTGATTGAGCCAGGGGTGGTCTGTACTTCCTCTGTATATCCCCCTATTGTGTTCAAAATTGACATTACTAAAGAAAACATCTTATTAATAAAATGTTTCAAATCTTTATGTCTTGAGGTTGGGGGCACAAACATGATGCTGACTTTGAGGGGATCTATTAGATACAGATAATACAGCTTGTCCTCCCTAAGGAAGACTGTGCCTTGCTCTTCAACTTCCCTCAGAAGCAGATAATTTATCCCCAAAACATCAGGAGATACTAGGTTAGAATGTGACTTAAACTAAAATAGTACTAGTGGCCACAAAAGATCTCTCCCTAACTTTCAGTGGCTTAGACATTAATGGTCTATTCCTTGCTTACACAAAGTCCAATATGGGTTATGTGGGCTTGTTCCATCATACAGAAACATTATCGTAGGGCCTCCCTGGTGGTGCAAGGGGTAAGTTGCAGCACTTTGAAGCTATCTGCAGCCACTGCACCACAAGTTTGATCCCTGGCCAGGGAGCTAACTCACATGGTGCAGCAGACCACTCCTGTGTTGCCCACCACTCCCCTCAGTAGTGTATTTAAGTCAATCTGTCTGTTTTGTTCTGCACTCTGTCTCTGGTGAATTCTCTCACCACCACCCACACCTCTGGCCTGTACACCAGTTCTTGTATACATAAATAAATAAATCTTTTAAAAAATTATCTGGAGCATATAACCCCTGAGATTGTCATAAGATGAAACAGAAACTTGGATGAGAGAGACACACAACATTGCGTTGAAGGGAATACCCTTTGCTTTTCACTGTCTACTCACTAGAACGGTTCCCCAGCCCTACCCAATCACAAAGGAAGCTGGAAAAGAATGGAAAGTACATGGTTATTTGGGAGCATTATGTCTATGGTTTGTTTCCTAGCATTGTGGAAATGTCAGAGCGAAAAACAATGAGGACCTAGTGGTTGGCTAAGGTCACTAAGGTGGCAGCCAAGGGGAAAGTAAAGAGGGGAATAGAGAAATAAGGAGCAGAAGCTTAAAAAAAATGAAGAAAGAAGTACCTGTTTGTATAAGTGGAAGTAAATGGGAAAAGATGATGCGTGGGGGCTAGACTTTAAGGACACAATTTTCAGATTAAGGAAAATAAATCTTCAGTTCTTTTTCACCTCTCACTCAGTCCAAGCTTGTCTGTCTGCTGGTTTAAGATTGAGGTTTTCTCATCCTTGACCGCTCAGCTGGGTAACGTGCCTGTGCCTGCAATTGCCTGACATGTTAGTTGGCTTCAATGTCCTATTGTCACCTTAGCCTCACATGATAGAGCAGAATTCAGTATCTTACTCTCCAAAGTCATTGCCTTCCAAGTGTCTCTGTTGTTGGGAACTTCATGTCCTACTAATTTAGACTTAAAATTTAGATAACTTTTAACTAATTACGTTTATGATCCCTTTTAGCAAGTTATTCTCTGAATTCTATTTCTGTTCTGGGTTCAATGGATTGCTGCATTTTTTAAAAAAAGGAACATGTCCTTAATTTGTACCTTTCTTCTATCCTTTTTTCCCCACATTAAATAGACATTTAAACTCTGTGGTTAATTTTCTCTGCCCTTCATAGTGAATATAATTCCCTAGGATTTCTTAGTGCCCCCTACCAGACCTATTATTGTATCTCCTCAATGTATTTATATTTGTATATCTCACAGCAGTCAGCAGCATGTCTGGAACATAGTAAGGTTTGATACAGGTAGTACAGCTTGTACTAGTGTACATATATCTACATACATACATAAATACATAGAGTCAATAAAGAGTAGATGTTGCTCAGACATTTGATTAAATGCTGATAGGACTGAAACTCTAAAATATAGACTAGTTCAACCTCCTTTATACTGGAATGATGAGTGAAAATCAATATGATAAAGATCTACTGGAACTTAATTTTATATTTTAAATGGGTACTAGTCACTATGAATTTTTAGTTGCCTATACTAATTTCTCTGTATGAATTTTTGACAATTTTATAAACGTGTATCCATTCTGTCACCTAATTAAGTGTTTTGAAGACCTGTGATTGTTTTTCACATGGTCACTCCCTTTGTTCTTCCCAGCAAATTACTGTAGTGAAATTGTTCTCTATAAGGGTTGGGACCATATCAGGATCCCATTTCCTTTTCTGTCCTCATGTCCCCCCATGGAGCTTCCTCTTACCACTTTTCCCAGTTGCTAATGGATCTAGTCACTCCATTTCCAATCATTATCTCTTGTTTTAACAAGAATGCAGTTTCACCCAACAGCTCTTTTTTCTTCTTTTTCTGCTATGGCCACTAACATCTTTTATGCTAATGTCTCTACTCTCTTGATAAAATAAATCAAAAGGAATAGAGAGAGTTCAGGGCAGTGCAATCTGTGTGAAACACATATTTGATAAATACAAAAGTATATGTCTGTGTAAAATCTTGTGTCTTGTGAAAAAATCACAAGAATTTCACTTCATATATTTAGCAATTTAATAGTACAAAAGCAAATGTATGGCCTCCCCTGGTGGCGCAGTGGTTGAGCGCTGGGCTGCAAAGCTGCCCGCAGCCTCTGCAGTGCCGGTTTGATCTCCAGCCGCAGTCAAGGGTCCCACATGGCGCGACAGACTTCTCCTGTGGCGCCCGCTGCTCCCCTCAGCAGTGTATTTCATCAGTCTGCCTGTTGTGTTCCCTGCTCTGTCTCTGGTGAATTCTCTCATCCTCCCGCGCTTTTGACTGTACCCAGTGCTTGTATAAATAAATAAATAAATAAATAAATCTTTAAAAAAAAAAAAAGCAAATGTAACAAGTGTTCTTCCTGTTTATTGAGCAAATGAGAACAGCTAAGCAGATAATAGGACAGCATGGGGTGACAAGTCATCTATGATCATATCAAGTGAACAGTGAATACAATGACTATAAAGATGGTTTTTCCACAGTGGGAGAGTGAGAAACCTGGGTCTAGAGGCAGCTCGACTATAGTGGAATGTGAGCTCCACTTTAGAAAAGTTGTGTGGCATGGAATAAACTACTTATCTATGTCAGTTTCCTTATCTAAAAAAAAAAATGAGGATAATAATAGTTGTTGGCTCATATGGTTGCTTTAGGATTTTTCACAAGCACAAGATTTTTCACGACATATACTTTTTTGTTTATCAAACTATGTGTTTCACACAGATTGCACTGCCCTCAACACTATTCCTTTTGATTTCTTTTATCTAAAAGAGTAATGTTGGCAAAAAATTACTCAGCATAGTACCTAACACACATATGAAGAAAACCCTCAATATCATCTTATTAATATTTTCATGTTACTGAAACATTGAAAACATAAATCACATTTTTGTCAATATTATGCTATTTAAAATTCAGGGAGTATTTATGGCAAACTAGATCTTGTAAATAATACACATCCTCTGAAATGATGAACTTAAATGTAAAATAATCAATATATAAACAGGGTAAAAACTTAGAAATATATATGAACAAATATATAGGTACAATATTCCTGATATGTTTATATTTAAAAAAAAGCAAAAAAGTATATGACACAATGTCTGTGGGAAAACCTATGGGTATGTCTTTTCCTCTTAGATATACAGAATATTCTTGGCATAATAATAGCTGTGATGAGTTTCCACAGGTAAGAAATATTTCCAGGTGTTTCAGTGCAGTGTTTCTCAACTCATTTTACCATGGAATCTTTAGAGGACAATGTTGCCCATTTTTTTCCACAGATAAATCTCAATATGTTCTATCATATTGAGGCCATAGTAGGGGCTTGAAAAACATTGCTGACTGTATTCTGGGGGAATATGAAAGGGAGTGCTCAGGAAATGGAAGGATGTTTATGCTGACTTTGATTTCTCTAGAAACCAAATTTTACAAATGAATTAAATTTCTCACCAGGCCCATGTTGATAAGATATTTGAAATAACATATTCAAAGTCAACAATGAGTATTCTCTGACACCTGGAAAGATTGGAGAGTTTCTTGGTTTTAAGGTGCTGAATGTCTTTTGAAGATAGTTGTTAGCAGGCAGGTTCTGAACCAATACCTATAAGAAAAAAGTCTCAAAAGTCACTAAGGCATTTACTGGCCAGAAGCATATATATTCTGAATTACTGAGTTATCAAAATGGCAGCCAACTGACCAAATCATTTTCTTTTTTTGCAAAAGAGTCTCGATCAAATCTTCTTTAAAAACCTCTGCTAGATGGCACCGTGAGGAGGAGAATCCCTCCAAAAACAATAAGTAAGTGCCATCAAAAAAGATTTCAGGGTTGAAGTAGTGGACTTTTGCACAATCACAATAGCAACAGCTACAGCAAAATCTTTGCTTGTAAAATTACCTTGGCTGCTTCGCTATGTGAAATGTGAAAAGGAAACAAGCATTTTCCTAATACATGAGCTCACCGCTTATCTAAAATCAGTTACATACTGCAAAACACCCTCTTTTACCCCCTGCCTAGTGACTCCCATTAGTACACAATGTAATTTCACAGTTAGCGCTTGGGGAACTTTCTGGAAGCATTTTAGGCTGAAATAGTGAAGTAGAGGGTGGCATGGGTCTGGTTAATTTCAGAATATTGAAGTGTTGGAATTACAATGTGATGACAGGATTCATCAGAAGGATTTATTTCTTTGGGCCTGTGGCCTAATGAATTGGAAAATATTTTCCTATGTCTTCTCCTTCAGCTCTAAATTAAAGTGACACATTTTATTAAAAAATGTCATTTTTACATATTAATGTATGAATTATGGTATGGCACATATGACAATAATGTCATCTGGGTGAAACATCCTAGTGATCTCTTGCATTGATTTTCATTTCACTTAGAAGTGAGAACATAGAATGAAAAAGTATCTATGGAAAGCTTTATTATGTGTGTATGTTATCCAAATACACTGTGTAAAATCCCACTGCTGGGATTTTATGTGACAGCTCATATATACATCTGCCTAGGCACTGTGGTTGGAGATATAATTGCATGAACTCGTACTACACTGTAGGGCAAAGAGAAAAGAGGAATAAAGTAAAACCTGTTCCATTTTCAATTCTGGGTCATAGCAATAAAATCATCCAAAATGGCACAGTTAATGGAAACTGCAGGGCAACAGACTGTGGAGACCCGAGTTAACTCTAATTTTGCATAAATGTAACCAAAGAATGATTCTGAAAAGGTTTCCATGTTCCATTCTCAAATACTTTGGGAATTCAGCTACAGGTCATTCTCCGCACACTGTGTCAGAATGACATTGCTACAGTGCCTACACACATTTGCAATTAAAAGATCCTGTCAATAGCATGAGTCATTCTCACTGGAAAAACAAAGCTAGAAATATTGAGACAAAAATGAACTGGAAGTTACCTGATGGTGTTAAGCTGATTATCTTTGGACTAAAAACACAAAGATTAGAACGTGAAAATAGTGATTAGTAGTGACAATCCCTAATAGATACAAACATTTAATTATATCTAAATTACAGCTATTCCTATTTCTGCATTAACTACACATCTGTATCCATATAGCTATGTCCTCTTTGCTGTAGTTTACTGTTTCTTCCATAAACTAATAGTTTGGAAATTTGACTGACATTAAGAAAATGGCTGTTGCAAAAAGAAAATAATTAGATTATCTTATTGAACTTTTTAAGATGGTATTTCACTAGTATAAGTGATATTAAATTTATTAACAATAGTATCAAATATCAGGATTGCTTAAACAATAATACCTATAACAATGGTTTGGAACATTGAACTTTAGTGGGTTTTCCCACAGTCTAATTCAAGATTGAGAAGCAGATGGTCTTGATTTTGGAATTTACTGAGTTCCATCATTGGTCCTATCTTCTTTGAGCATGATATATTCTTTCTGGGTGACCTCATTCACTATATAAGCTTTGGCTGGTACATTTATGCCATCGATCCTTAATGTTACATCTATAACTCCATTCTATTCCTGGCTCCTCTTCTTTAGTGTACCTGTAAACGTAAATGTTTAGCATCTGAAACTTGTTTTATCAACTGAATCTCAACGGGGCCAATAAAACTCTCCCCACTTTGTCATTTTGGATCTCCCTTAGTCTAACTCTCATTATAATATGTATATAGTTAAGGACATTCATATCTTCACAGTTGCCAAAATTATAATGCCTTCATCATTTCCCACATCCAACAGCTTATTAAAATCCTGTAAGTCTACTTCCTGAAACTAGGAAATACATTCCCTCTTCTCCACCCCCCCCCCCCCGCCAGTGCCTTATTCAGCAATACTTCCCTTCATCTCGGATATTGCAACAGCCTCTTTGCCTTTCTATTTCTACTTGCTACTATGTTAGTCTGTACTTCAACTTCCTTCAACTATTATCTTTCCAAAAACCAAATCTAATCTTGTCACTTCCTTGCTTAAAATCCTTGGGCAGAAATCTGTTGCAAATCATTTGCAATCTATCCATCCTCTTCTTTTCCAGGACTCTTACTGTCCTCTCACTCACAAGCACCCTATGCTCCATCCACTATGAAAGGTTTGGCTCTTCTAACTTCCAGGCATTACATACACAGATTTCTCTGCTTGGAATGAATGACAATTCCCTTGTTTTCTGATAGGCAAATTTCCCTTCCACCCCTCCCGATTTAAACGCTCTCTCTACTGTGCAATCTTTCTAGGCTTTCCTGGTGCAGCTGTCACAGTGAATTTTCTTTGCTATTAAATTATCACTACCTTGGGTCATGAGAATTTTTGTTACAGGTAAGGGAAATCACTAGTGCTTATACCAATACTTGACACTCAGCAGGTATAGGATAGATATATTTTTTAAAAGATTTATTTATTTATACAAGAACCAGCATACAGACCAGATGTGCGGGAAGGTGAGAGGATTCACCAGAGACAGAGTGGGGAACAGAACAGGCAGACCGACTGAAATACAATGCTGAAGGGAGCAGCAGGAGAGACAAGAGAGGTCTGCCCCGAGCCATGTGGATGTCTCCACTGCCGGCGGGGATCGAACAGGCACTGCAGAGGCTAACGCTGAGCTCAATCGCCCGCGCTACCAGGGAGGCCCATGATAGATATTTTTGAGTCACCTTTTAACTCTTCTGAATTCTTAGGGTGATAAAGGAATTGAGGGAGAATATAATATGTGGTAAATATAACGATTTTTTATATTAAGGCACTACACACCGCACAGGGCCAGTGGGTATTGCACTAAGGGACAGAGTAGTCACCTGGGGGATGTGAGAAGCAGGTTTTGTACTATCAAAGCTGGGGGAGGTCCTCTGGTTCCTAGTGGAGGGCATGACTGACTTATTTGAATAATACTGTGGATTGACAGTGGACTGAGACCAATTCCCTGGGGTGAGGTAGGAACTATATTTGGTTCCCCTGATAAGGGGACAAATTTGGTGAGAGGACCATCCTCACGAGAGCAGAGTGGGGAACAGTATTTGCACTTAGGCTAGAACCCCCTCTCCATTTTCCTGGCTATCAAGGCAGTAAATAATATTGAAACTTACTGTTAAGCCTTAAATCACACCTGCAGACTCTCACTTCATTTAACATCTTATAGCTCATTCCTTTTTTAAATGACTACAACACTACAAGGCAGCTTTAGCTGAGTAAGACATGTCCCAGAAACAAAGGAGGGACACCCAATGACCTTCTGGGAAAGATTATTTCTCCTCTACCCACAATCCTTAATGTAGAATTCCGAAGCCACATTCCTGGTGGTCATTTTGAATGTTCTCTAGGATGAAAGAAGTTTGTGAAATTCTGTATGCTTATCTTTTGTGATTCTTACAGATTTACAATGCTAGGTAATCTATGGAAAAGTTCTAAGGAATCTATTATCACAAAACCCAAGGGTTTAATCAGACATCCCAGTACAATTTAATGTAGAATTTTTATGTTAATTTTGTTCATGTGGAACTTCTTCTGATATTAATATGATTGATATGCAATGGGAAAATAACATTTGGTGACTAGCCTTGATAGGTACAAGTAAGTACCAAGGGAACATAAGCAGATCACCCATGGTGTCTGCTACAACACACATTTTCCCCTAACAGACTAGACTCTTCATGCGCTTTCCTTAGTCCTCTCCTCTATGAGGAATGACCCATAATTCATGATCCAGGTCTGAGCCATGCACATGGCTTTTGCTGGTTTGTATAGTGACCTGAACACTGAAGTGTAAAATCTGGAAATGGCTTAATTTTTTTTTTTTTTTCCTATCACTGCCTTCAAATCCCTCTTGTCAATTTTGCTTCCATATTGATTTGGCAGTGTTGTGAGATGGTACTTACATTCCCCAGTTATTTTCAGGTTTTATAAAATCCATCAAAAAATGAATTTTAAGAATCTTGCATTCAATTTAAACCTTCATTACACCCCATAATTCAAACTTGACTTGAGATTTGCTTCACCTGCATGCAACAGGGAAAGGGACACATCTGTCCTTTTGTTTTCTAGTCCAATTCTTCTTAAACTCTCTCACTCTACTTTGGCTGGAGACCTTTTGGCATCTGTTCTCAAGTATCCCACCAAAAGAAATACAAATCTTCCCTCTTACCCACCACCCACTAGCTGTCAGTGTATGCCCAGGAATGCTGCAATTTCAGCTGAAGCATGGTGGAAGAAGGAAGGGAAATCAAACTGTCACATTCTTTTGTATTTTCTTCAAATAGATGTCTTCTCTTCTCTATCTTCCTTTAGAATGAAGTGGTACTAAAAAAAAGCCAGTACACTAAGCTTGAGGTTTGATTCAAGGTTCCCAACAAAAGGAAGTGTTCTATTCTTCACCTGTTGCAACATTCAAGAGCCAGGCTCCTCCTCCTCACTTCTCTCTGCACTACTGGTTAGTGACCCATTTGTTTCACTAGCTAATTGAAATGGGACTTGTCATCATCTGAGGAGCTGGTGCTTGCTTCTTTCTTCCTCCAAAAAGCTCAGGGCAGCACTGCCAGGGAATGATCATGGTGTCAGAAAAGAAGAGGTGATTCTGAACCAGTAAAGTCAAAAGTCATTGGCAGGGCCTCCCCGGTGGCACAGCGGTTGAGCACTGGGTTGTGAAGCTACCCGCAGCCTCTGCAGAGCTAGTTTGATCCCTGGCCACAGGGCGAGGCTCCCACATGGTGCGAAGACCTCTCCTGCCCGCTGCTCCCCTCAGTAGTGTACTTCATCAGTCTGCCTGCTCTGCTCTCCCCTCTGGCTCTGGTGAATTCTCTCACCCTCCCACGCTTCTGACTGTACCCAGTGCTTGTTGGCAGAGATCATTCAGCTGATGTTCAGCTAAGAAGCTTCCCCACTTTCCTTTGTTGTTAAGTGTCCTTTCTTGCCATAAAAAATATTAATGCTAGGCAGCTGTCAGGAAAATGTAGAGAGTGCTAGGGTTATGTCAAGAACAACAAAAATATAATCAAACTGTCATAGAATGAGAAAAAGAAAGTTGCAGGAGACATTTTATCTTAGGTATTCCAAACAACATTAAATTCCCCAGGAAGAAGTGGCCAAGACCCAGGTCCTGGACAATAGTGCTGCACCTGCCATTCATAGCTCCACCACCAGCACCTGGCAGGAGACTGCACACAGAGGAATTGTTCAGTGACTATTAGGTGGACAAGTGTTTCATTGGTGGGTATAGCTTAAGAAGCAATTTATTAGGAGAGCTGACTGTTGTGCTTAAGATCTTTTGTAAAGAAAATAATTATCTATGTGAAGAAAACAATTAGTAATGAAGGAATAAATCTTACTTCATTTATTAATATATGTAAAAATCAGTCACCTATTTATTCTGAACATGTTGAAAGGCCTTTTGGACATATGAGGAAAAAGTAAATCCCTATCTAAAGCACCTTAAATTTTAGAGGCAAGAGAGGAAAATAAGCAACTACAATGAGAAAGAGAAACTAATAATGGACTGTGCACAATGGAAACAGTCGGGAGGGAGAAAGCGTTCTATCTCTTTCCAGTAGCAGGGACAGGAAATTCCTAAGTTTGAAGGAGCCTAACATTTGAACTGTTGTTTGTTGGAGCCTCATAGAAAGGGGCTACAATGATGGTGGTTCCATCATTGGAAAGTGAATAGCTGTTAGTGAATAGCTGTTAATTGAGGTTTAGAATACAAAGGAAATTTATATCATTCATGTCTATAGTTAAAAACAGTTGTGCCAACCCTAAGCCCCTTTATCACATTCTTAGGTTTAGCTCTCTGCTATGAAATCACAGTATGAGTGAAGTTTAGTGTAGGATGCAACCCAGCTTCCAATCCAACCACAGAGCTGATCAAAGACTCACTTGACGCCATCCTGACCAGAATCTGACATTACAACAAAACATGGATGGACACTACAACTCAGACAAGACTGAAATATTTCTGAGTCTGGATTTTAAACACAATTCCAACCCTTTGAAGTTAGAGTTACTTTTAGCCCTTTAGCCATAGCCAATTTTGTGGTCCCATAACCAAAAACTTTTTAGAGATAATTTAAAAAGTTTAACAGACTAAAAGGTCAAATAGTCTTCTCAGATCTAGTCTGTCTTACACATAACATTTGGATGGGTTATTTTTATATTAATAATAAGAACATAGATTAAAATTATTTTCTTTCTGTCAAAACACTCATGCATTGAAAATCAAGGGGGGATTTGTTTGGTATTTGAGTTTTGCCAAGCCCCAAGTATTTATGTAAGACTTTGAGAGGCACATTCATGAAGCTAATTCATGGACATCTGCTCTAAATAGTCCATAATGGTACATGGAGCTTGAATCTTTTATTTATTTATTTATTTATTTATTTATTTATTTATTTAGTAATTGCCAAGTGCATTATAGGTTTCATTTTTTTTTTCTTATACTGTTGTTTATTTTTGGACAATGCTGATTTCTTCATTCATGCAGTCTCCATAAATCTCCCACCACCATTTCACCCATGAACTGTCACCATTGTCCCCTGTGCTCTTCTCGTCCCTGTATTGACACCTATCTTCCCCCTCCCCCTGCTGTATGCCTCAGATCTATAGTTTGCCTGCAAGGAGCTTGAAGCTTGCAAAGTGGTTTTCCCAACTTTGCAGACATTCTAGATCCCCCATGTGCTCTCTCAGAGGGAAACTATGTGCCTGCTGCCAAGGAAGCCCAGGGGCTCTGGACAAGACTGGTCAGGAGCTTCAGCACCCTCCAGTTGGCAAAACACCACTCCTGTGAAATTAAGACAAAGAGTAAAAGCTGTTTTCTGCATCAACCCCAAATCTTCAATAAGTAAGAATGTTATCCAAAGTTAAAAGCTGCCATTATTGACATGGAATTGGTACATTTTTATTTTCTTTTACTTAACAAACTTTATGTTGACTCATTTATGAAAACTAAAGCAGAAAACTGCAACATACTTTCTGTTGAGGTTTCACTTAAGTTTTTTGCTCACCAACCCTTCTTTTTCCTTGCCAGCCTCCAATCAAGTGGTTTGCTAATGCAGACTCAGGAATTATAACATTCTAAACATTGTATGTTAAATATTGATAGATAATACAAAAATAAGATCTTAAAGGGTGCATGAATGATGGGTGTACTGAAAAACAAATAAGACTCACTGTAAAAAGGTAGCTTTGAAATTTAATAATTTTTTTTTAAGATTTATTTATTCAGGGCCTGCCGGTGGCACAGCGGTTGAGTGCTGGGCTGCGAAGCAGCCCGCAGCCTCTGCAGCGCCAGTTTGATCCCCAGCCTCTGGTGAGTGTCCCACATGGCGCATAGACCTCTCCTGCCACGCCCACTGCTCCCCTCAGCAGTGTAGTCAATCTGCCTGTTTGGCTCCCCACTCTGGCTCTGGTGGATTCTCTCACCCTCCCGCACCTCTGACTGTACCCAGTGCTTGTATAAATAAATAAATAAATCTTTTAAAACAAAGATTTATTTATTCATGCACACAAGAACCGGGATACAGGCCAGATGTGTGGGAGGGTGAGAGGATTCCCTGGAGACTGAATGGGAAAGAAAACAGAAAGACCAATGGAAATACACTGCTGAGGGGAGCAGGGGTGAGACAGGAGAGGTCTGCCGCACCATGTGGGTATCTCCCTGGCAGGCCAGGATCGAACCCACACTGCAGAGGCTGCGGACAGCTTCACAGCACTACGTTCAACTGCCTGTGCCACCAGGGAGGCCCCGAAATTTAATAATTTGACTTTAAATTTTTCATTTTGTTTCTAGAGTTAGTAAAATAGAAATATGAGTAATCTCAAAGTTTTTCAGATTTTTGGGAGAGATTAACCATCATCAAATAATTAAGAGGGAGCAAAACAAAACTCTCTAAGTAAGGGCTCTAAAAAGAAAAAGGAAATTATCTATAACTCCCCTGAGCTGGGTTCTCAAGTGATTGCTGAATTCCTCAAGGTCCAGTTTTCTTAACTACGTACTGGATAGGGACAAAAGAGTCACTCAATTAGAAGGGCATCCTTAGGGACTGGTACTCGGGGACGTCACTTTCTCCTGGGCATGAAGGGGCAACCTGACTGGTCCTCAGGGAAGCTGGACCTGTGCAGAAATTCAGGCATCTTTAAAATATTGGCCAGGCAGTAAGTGAGCAGAGGAAGAAATAGACCTACCTCTCTCTCAGAGTTTGTTCTTCTGCTGGTACCTCCCACTAATCAATTTTACTGTAAAGCCAGAGGTCAAGGGAGGTCAAGCAGTGCATTCAGTTGAGTTGAGCTCCTCATAGCCATCTCACAAAAGACAAGGGTGGAGAATTCACGGTAAGAGAAGTCTGAGAAAACTCAGCACAGGGAAAAATGTCTCATGTCCAGGGTCATTGGTGTATAATTTGGCTTGTATCTAACCCTCATGTCATGTTTATGCCATACTTTTCTAAAGCTCCATTTAATTGTGATCTACCTTACACAACAACTGAACTTTTTCAATATGAAAAATCAAAGTAAAATAAATTTCATCCATTTAAACACAGTTTCATAGTAGAAAGTATTATTGGCCATGACGTTGGGGACAAACCATGACTTAAACCCTAAGGAATACAACATGACGTTCAGGCAGAGAGCATTAGAAAATAAAGGAACCAAAACCCTGTGCCTGTCCAGGGGGTAGAGACAGCACCCCTCTGGTGAAGGCTTATTGCTACCCTAGGAATTCTTGCCCTGCTATTCCTGAGTGACTAACAATGTCATTTTGATTTTTCTGTTTCCTTCTGCCTATCCCTTTGTCTTCAATTCCAAATGACATTAAAAAAGCAGTCTGATAGCAGGCCCCCTGCAGCAATTCCATTTTTGAAGGTGTTCAGACATCACAAGAGGAGTACCTGCCCTCTCCAGGTGATATTTTGTGAGAAAATGATAGCATAGACGTCTGCCCATAGTATTTTGTGTTTTTATAATTGAAAAAAAAAAAACACAAACTGACTTTCTGTCTAAAAATTTGTAAATTTATAGAAAAATTGAACAGGTACTAAGTTCCCATATATCCCCTTCCTTTATGGTTAACATCTGGCATTGCTGTGGTGTATTTGTGAGGATTGCTAAGCCAATATAGGTACATTATTATTAACTGAAATCCATAGTTTATGTTAGGGTTTCCTTTGATTTGTACATACTATGGGTTTTACCAAATGTATGATAACATGAACCCCCTATAATAGACTCATGCAAAATAATTTTCCCATTGTTTAGAATCTAGTTTATGCCAATCCCTGTCCGTTTGAACTCTGGCAACCCATGATCTATTGCTGTCTCCACAGCTTTGGCTTTTTCCAGAATGTCAGATGATTGGAATAAAAGCATTTATAACCTTTTCAGATTTACTTCTTTCACTTAGAAACCTGTGTTGAAGGTTCCTCTGTATATTTTTGTGGCTTGATAATTTCTTTTCACCTCTAAATAATTTTACATGAATGTGCAACTCTTTAAGGTTTTATTTTTTATTTTATTTTATTTTTATGAATTATTTTATTTTATATAATTCTTACATCATTTTTCATTTTTGCATAATGCATGCATTTTCATTTTGGTTATATTCCCCATACAATTCCCACCCTCTTTTTCTGACCCTAATCCCTCTTCTCCTCCCCCCGCCCCCCACTGTAGTATGTCTCTGGTCTATAGTTGCTTGTTGATTTTGATTTTCACTTTATTGCAATTAGTCTTTTTCCTGGTCCCTTATTTAGGTTTTCTAAATTCCTGCTATGAGTGAGACCATCCGGTACTTTTCTTTTTCTTTCTGGCTTATTTTGCTGAGCATGATCCCTTCCAAAAAAAGATCAAAAAAGGTTTTATTTTTAAAATCCATTCACCTACTGAGGAACATCTTTGTTTCTTCCAAGTTTTGGTAAATTATGAATAAATCTGTTGCAAACATTCCTCTGCAATTTCATGTGTGGAGATAACTTTTTACCCCATTTTGGTAAATGCCAAAGTCCATGACTTCTGGATCTTATGTCAAGAGTATATTTATTTTCAAAAGAGACTGCCAGCGTGTCTTTAGAATGGGCTGTGACATTCTTATTACTACCAGCAATGAGAGTTCCTGTTGCTCCATATGCTCTTCAGTACTGGGTGGTGTGTCTTTTTTTTACTATAGTCATTTTGATAAATGTGCGGTGTTATCTCATTGTAGCTTTAATTTGCAATTTCCTGATGACATATGACATTGAGCATATTTGAATACGATTACATGCTATCTAAAGATCATTGATGAGGTGTCCAGATCTTTTGCCAATTTTAACTTTCTTTTTCTTACTGATGAGTTTTTAAAATACTTTTGTGCTTTCATTACCAGTTGTTTTCTCAGAGATGTGTTTTGCAAAGATTTTCTATAATTTGGGGCTTTTGATTTTCTTTTCCTTTTTTTTTAAAGATTGATTGATTGATTGATTTATATGAGCACTGGGTACATTCAGAAGCACGGGAGGGCGAGAGAATTCACCAGAGCCAGAGCGGGAACAGAACAGGCAGACTGACGAAACACTGCTGAGGGGAGCAGCAGGCGCGGCAGGAGAGGTCTGCGCGCCTTGTGGGACCCTCGCCAGCGCCCGGGGATTGAACCAGCCCTGCAGAGGTTGCAGAGCAGCTTTGCAGCCCAGCAATCAACAGCTGCACCACCAGCGGAGGCCCTTGATTTTCTTAATAGTGTCTTTTTCAGAGTAGAAGTTTGTAATTAAAACTGGTAGGCCAATTTATCAATTGTTTCTTTCCATAAATCATGATTTTAAAAAGTCACCATCATATCTAAGATCACTTAGTTTCCTATGTAATCTTATTTTTTTTAAAAGATCTATCTATCTATCTATCTATCTATCTATCTATCTATCTATCTATCTATCTATCTATCTATCTATCTATCTATTTATTTATACAAGCGCTGGGTACAGTCAGAAGCGCGGGAGGGTGAGAGAATGCACCAGAGCCAGATGGGGAGCAGAGCAGGCAGACTGATGAAATACAAAGCTGAGGGGAGCAGCGGGCGAGACAGGAGAGGTCTGCAGTGCCATGTGGGACCCTCGCTGGCTGGCTGGGATGGAACCAGCATTGCAGAGGCTGCGGAGAGCTTCACAGTGCTGCGTTCAACCACCTGCTCCACCAAGGGAGGCCCTCCCATGTAATCTTTTTGCATTTTATATTAAGGTTTATGATCCATTTTGAGCTAATAACTCTGAAACCTGTAAAAATCTATACCCAGATTTATTTTTTCCACATGCATTCTAGTAATTCCAACAGTTTGTTGAAAATACTATTTTCTCCATTTAATTGTCTCTGTTGCTTTTTTAAAGATCAGCTGACTACTTTTATAGGGTATTCTGTTCTTAATGATCTGTCTACTCAATCACCAATATCACACTGTCTTCATTACTTTACCTTTAGAGAAGATCTTAAAGTCAGGACATGTTAACTGCCATCTTTGTTCTTCTTAGTCTTCAGTATCATGGTTACTATTCTGGGCCTTTTTGTGTCTCCATATAAACATTAGAATTAACTTAGCAATATCCTCAATAACTTAATGTTATATTTAATGGAGTTGAATTAAATTTGTAGATTAAGTTAGGAAGACTTGGCATCATGTCAATATTGAATATTTCTACCTATGAACATACAACATCTCTCCATTTACTTAGTTTTTTTTATTTCATTTTTTTTTGTAATTTTACATATTCCCTCATATAGATATTGTACATGTTTATTGAAATCTGAATCATACATATAGAGTCAAACAAACTGAGGCAAATAGACATTCAATGTGACGTTTTATGTGTATCTTCCTAGGAAGTGAGCTGTGTTTAATATTTGTTGTGACTGTGCATATCAGTCATCACAATTTAGTTTTGTCCACTGTTTTGTCTTTATTGTTTTTGAACTTCCCTAGAGACTTCTTAGGTAAGTTCTGAGGCACAGTTTTCACTTCAGGTGGTAGTAAGATGTGTGAGAGGGAACTAATTCTATAATCTTAAAGTGTGGTCTAAGAATTTCATTGATCCTATGCCACTAGACTATGACTTTCATAAACATCTCCCATTTTTTCCTTGTAGGTGAGACAGGAAGTACGGGGGTGTGGAGTTAGATATTTCTTTTTCTCTATGTCTGTTAGTCTGTGTAAAGTCTTAGTGGATTTGGGTCTGGTAAATAGATGTCTTTGAGAGCAAGTTTTGTAAAGGAGGATAGCATATCTCAAAATGACTACTTTTCCCCTCCTTCTGCCAGAACACTGTTGTAACCTGATAGAGCTCCTGGAGATAAAACTCATGATACTATGGGACCCCTCTAATACTGCCTTATCCCCTGGAATTTCTAACTCTCAAACTTGACCACTCTGAGCTTCCAGAAATTTATCAGTTCAGTTTAAGTATTCCAACTCCTATGCCAACAACTGCAGTGACTTCCAGGCCTCTGCTTAGGTAAACTGTGATTCTCTTTCTTCATCTGCTTGTTCTCTAAGTTTGAAGGCAGCAGTTTTTTATGTGATCTCAGTTCTATGATGGATCTAAAAAGAATTATTAGTTTTCATTTTCTTCAGGTTTTTCTTATCATAAGAATGGGGGTCATGATTTCCAAGCAACTGGTGCTCTTGGCCAGAAATTGTAAGTTCCCTGTCTATTTTTTTTTTAAATCTTTTTTTTTAATATTTGTTTATTTATTTATGCAAGCACTGGGTACAGTCAGAAGCACGGGAGGGTGAGAGAATTCACCAGAGCCAGAGCGGGGAGCAGAGCAGGCAGAAGGACTGAAGTACACTGCTGAGGGGAGCAGCGGGCAGCAGGAGAGGTCTGCGTGCCATGTGGGACCCTCCTCTGGTGGTCGGGGAGCAGCCGGGGATCGAACCGGCGCTGCAGAGGCTGCAGGTAGCTTTGCAACCCAGCGCTCAACCGCTGTGCCACCAGGGAGGCCCTCCCCTGTCTATTTTTAATGTTACCTTTTCTTTGTGAAAAACTTTTTATAACTTCTAATATATTTTTATGAGAATAAATTCATTTGAGATTTCATTTTAGTGAATTAAAATTCATAGCACCAATTAATACTTTAAGTAATGAAAGTTTGTATTCTAAAGTGATGTGACCATCCCAAGCTTTGGGGCAGTACATGTGGTTACTGCATACTTTTTAATTGAGAAATATGTATGACTTTTTTACAGAAATAAAAAATATGCTATTTTGTAGTGGGTCACAAAATAGCATACATTATTTATAACTTTAATAATTTAAGAAAAAGGTTTATACAAAGGAAACTTCTGCAATAGTTCGAAGAAATCAGTTGATATGTGGAATATATTTTGCCTGAATAAATGGATTTTTTCACTCAAATGAATAGTTAATGTTTGCAAATAACCAATTTGAAGAGTATGTCTAGTAAAATGATGAAGTGTATCACATTTGTAATAATTTGTGTCTTCAAAGTGGAGAGGGTTCTCAATAAATATTAAATATTTGCTTGTGTACCCATAAATTTTTTTTTGAAATTTATGTATCCTTATATGGCTCAAAGTCAGTATCTAATATCAAATTTGATAATTTTCATTGAAAACAATGTAATTTTTAGAAGTGTAAGTATGGAAATTTAAAACAAAGTTATATTTTAAAATTCTTCAATGACATACAATAGCAATTTTTAATCATTATCATCCATTTAAAAGTAAAGGAAAATTGTTATATTTTGTTTCAAAATTATACATCTTCTCCTTTTACCCTAATTGTATATTTCTGTTCCACTTTGCTCATCTATTTGATCATATTATAATATTTTTTATATTTGAAAATTTTTATTGATCCCCATCATATCTATTTCTGCAAAAGTCTATCATTCAAATTTTAAAAGTCTTATTTTAAATGTAAAAATGTGATCATTTATCACAAGGGAGAAATGATCACAAAGATAATTAGTATACATCTTGATAATTATTAAAAAATTAACAAGCAAAATTTCTTTGTATCTCTGTATCTCTTAAGAAGATAGATGGGGTGTATATGGATGAGTAATACTTATCACTAGGCTATTACTATCTATATAATATTTATTACTGATTTCTTTTGCAATATTTGTAAACTCTGAGAAACTTGGTTCACATGAATAGTAATTGGGAATGGAAGGAGATTTTTGTGAAAATGTAACTTAATTTTTTAATGCCTTTAACACAAATATTTGCAGTTCAGTCTTCAGAATCACTAATTTTCTCAATATTTACATTAATATTTTGAATCTTAGAGATAAGACATTTGTTTTTTTTTTTAAATAATAAATTTTATTTTTATATTCCCCATACAATTGCAGCCCCCCCATTCTGACCCCAATCCCTCCCCTCCCGCCCCCGCCCCCTAAAAGTGTCTCTGGTTCATAGTTTTTTGTTGATTTTGATTTTCACTTTCTTATAGTTATTCATTTTCCTGGTCCCTTATTTCAGTTTTCTAGATTCCTGCTATGAGTGAGACCATCCGGTATTTTTCTTTTTCTTTTTGGCTTATTTCGCTGAGCATGATCCCTTCCAGCGCCATCCATGTTGCTGCAAATTGCATGTGTTTAAGAGATAAGACATTTGAATCTTGCTATAAATTCATATTCCTTGAGGCAATGCAGTTAGTAAGATTCCAGATTAGAGATAGATTTGCCTGTCTTATACAAGGTGAGAGAGGTACAGTTGAGGGAAGGATGTAGGAAAGGCATTACACAAGGATGGTCTACACACATCATAGAGAAGTAAAGAAAGTGGTAATTGGTTTAATTAAAAAAATATCCATAGTTGGGCATGCTTTGGAAAATCTTTACACTTCTCCAGCAGTGTTAGAATAATTTATTTTTTTAAGACTTATTCATTTATGCATACAAGAACTGGGGTACAGACCAGAGTTGTGGGGGGGTGAGCAGCGGGCGAGTCAGGAGTGGTCTGCAGCACCATGTGGGTAGCTCCCTGACCAGCCGTGGATCAAACTCGTGCTGCAGTGGCTGTGGCTAGCTTCATAGTGCTGTGCCTAACCTTTTGTACCATCAAGGAAGCCTGTTAGAATAATTTAAAATGAAGAAATGTATAACTCAAAATCACAAATTAGTAGGGTGACTTCATATAAAAGTAATTTTAATAAAAATTCTAATGTTAATATATTGACAAAGCATATGATTAGCTTGATAAATCTCTAAAAGCCATTTGGTAAAATTCAAAATCTATTGCTAATAAAACATATTTCTAATCAAAATTCACTGATGAATGCTAAAATCAGCAGATGAAAGATGAAAGTTTGAGGAAAACAGGTGGTGCAGTCCATAATAAGTTCTTTCAAGTTATTTATTTTGACAGTATATGCATTTATTTATTTATTATTTTTTAATTTAAAACATTTTCCCACCACCATCCTTTATAACCTGTTGACGCTTCTCTCCCTCTTCCTTCCTTCTAAACCCAGTAATCTCACTTTGCTTTTTAAGTATCTTACTTTGTCAAATCATCCACTATGTAAAGTCTGATATTTTCCTTTGTCATTCTGATTTGCTTTACTACATGTAATTCCCTCAACCCTTTCTATTTTACTATAAATTATAATATTTCATTTTTCCTTGTGGTTGAATAGTATTCCATGGTGTGTTCATACCATGTTTTCTTTATCCAATCCTCTGCCAGTGGGCACTTAGTTTGTTTCCATGTGCTAGATTTTGTAAATGATGCTGTGACAATTGTAGAAGATATATTTTTAAGTTTGTCATTTTATGTTCTTTAGATTAGATACCCAAGATGGGAATCATTGGGTCAAATGGCATTTTGATTTCTTAGTTTATTAAGGTAAATCTTGATTGCTTTCCAAAATGACTGCACAAGTTTACATTTGCAACAACAATGTATTAAAGTTCCTCTTTTTCCCACATTTTCTCCAAAACTTCGTTTTAGGTGTCTTTTTTAGATGTGCCGTTTTCACTGGTATAAGAAAATACCTTATGATCTTCACTTGCAGTTCCCTTTCTAAAGCAATGTTAAAGATAGTTCCATATATCTATTGTTTTCTGTATATCTTCTTTGGTGAATTGTCTGTTCAGATCTGCTGCCCCTTTATTAATTGGGTTTTGTTGTTGTTGTTAAACTAAATACCTATTTTTTGTATATCTTGGATATTAATGCCTTACCAGTTGTGTAATATAAGGATATTTTCTCCTATTCCAAAGGATGTCTCATTAATATATCTTATACTTTCTTTTACTGTGTCAAAGCTTTTTAATTTGAAGTAATCTCATTTATTTTTGCTTTAATTTACCTTGCTGTAGCAGTCAACTTCCAAACACATCTTTATTATTGATGTCCAGAAATGTATCACGAAGATTTTCTCTTATATATATTTTTTATTGTTGCAGGTCTTCTATATAAATCTTTAATCAATTTTGAATTTATTTTGGTGTATACTATTAGAGAATGATCCAACTTCATTCTTTTACATAACCATCTAGATTTCCCAAAACTATTTATTAAAAAGACTCTAATTTCTTTGTGGTGTGATAATGGCTCCTTTATTACAAATAAAGTATTGATATATATATAGAATTCTTTTTGGGAATTTGAGTCTCTTCTATTGATATTATTTTTTCCTGATACCTTATTGTTTTAATTTATGTTGTTTTAAATTACAGCTTAAAAAGGAAACACCCCACTGATTGGGAGAAAATTTTTGCAAGCAATACTAATGATAAGGGACTGATCACAAAGATCTACAAAGAGATAACAAGACTCAACAAAAACAAAATAAACAACCCAGTCAAAAAATGGGCAGAAGAGCTAAGAAGACACTTTTCCAAAGAGGAAATAACGATGGCCAATAAGCATATGAATAAATGTTCAAAATCACTAGTAATCAGGGAAATGCAAATCAAAAACACAATGAGGTAACATGCAGTAGTGAGAACGGCACATATTAAAAAAACTAGCAACAACAAATGTTGACAAGAATGTGGAGAAAAAGGATCTCTCTTACACTGCTGGTCAGAATGCAAACTGATCCAACCACTATGGAAAGCTATGTGGAGTTTCCTCAAACTACTAAATATGGAGCTTCCATATGATCCAGAAATTTAACTCCTAGGTATCTACCCAAAAGACACAAAAACATTAATTCAAAAGGACTTCTGCACCCATATGTGTATTTCAGCACTATTTATAATAGGTCAGCTTTGGAAACAACCCAAATGCCAAAAAATAAATGACTGGATTGAGAAGATGTGGTATATATGCACAATGGAATATTACTCAGCAATCAAAAAGGACAAACACATGCCATTTGCAGCAACATGGATGGAGCTGGAAGGGATTTATTCTCAGTGAAATAAGCCAGAAAGAGAAAGAAAAAATATTGGATGGTTTCACTTATAAGAGGAATATAGGGCCTCCCCAGTGGTGCAGCAGTTGAGTGCTGGGTTGCGAAGCTGCCCGCAGCCTCTGCAGCATTGGTTCGATCCCTGGCCACTGGGTGAGGGTTCCACATGGCGCACAGACCTCTCCTGCCGCCCGCTGCTCCCCTCAGCAGTGTACTTCATCAGTCTGCCTGCTCTGCACTCCGTTCTGGCTCTGGTGAATTCTCTCACCTTCCTGCACTTCTGACTGTACCCAGCCCAGTGCTTGTATAAATAAATACATAAATCTTAAGGAAAAAAAAAGAGGCAGATAGAGGAATCAAATAAGGCGTCAGGGAAAAAGGTAACTATAATAAAGCAAAATCAAAATCAAGAGGCAACTACATATCAGAGACATTCTGTAGGGGAGGAGGAGGAAGAAAGATCAGGATGGGGTGGGAAAAGCACAAGGGACTATGGTGATGCTGCATGTGTGAAACGGTGGTGGGAATTTCACAGGGAAATCATTTATTGTACAAATAGGAAGAATGACGTAATAAATATATATAAAAAAACTGACATGGAAAAAAAAAATCAAAGGAATCATATCAATGTTCCAAAAAAGGAAAATTTAAATGTCATTATTTTGTTGTGATAGTTGCATTTACTATGTGCCCAAGAATGTTTTACCATAAATTTTTATTTTTATACATATAATAAAAGATTTTACACTTAAAAAAATAATGTGTAGTTTAAAGCCATGTAATATGATGCCTCCATTTCTCTCTTTTTTTTCCTTCAGGGTTGCTTTAAGTATTCTAGGCTTTTTATGTTTACACATAAATTTTAATATTTTAGTACTACTTCCTTAAAGAATATTGTTGATATTTTAATGGGGATTATGTTAAATCTATCTATTGCTTTAGGTTAAATTGTCATTTTGATTATATAGATTCCAATCATAGTCTTTTATTAAGAATGTTCATGCGCAGGCCTCTCTGGTGGTGCAGTGGTTAAGCACTGGGTTGCGAAGCTGCCCACAGCGTCTGTAGCACCTGTTCGATCCCTGGCCACCGGGCAAGGGTCTCCTATGGCGTGCAGACCTCTCCTGCCACCCACTGCTCCCCTCAGCAGTGTACTTCGTCAGTCTGCCTGTTCTGTTCCCCTCTCTGGCTCTGGTGAGTTCTCTCACCCTCCCGCGCTTCTGACTGTAACCAGTGCTTATATAAATAAATAAATAAATAAATCTTTAAAAAAAAAGAAAAAGAATGTTCATGTGCACTTGAAAATAACACATATGCTGTGGTCCTTCATAAAGATGGGGAGAGATTTCTAACGGAAGAAACTATCTTAACCTGTGCTGTGATACGATATGATATGTAAAGGACATGGCTTCTTTCCTGTTGTGTTTTTATTACACACTTATAACCTCAATCATGTGAGAAGAATGGACAAATTCAGAGACATTTGGCAAAATAAATGATCAATAATCTTTAATGATGCTATGTTCAAGAAAGAGGAAGATTGAGTTTTTATTACAAACTTTCTGAGATTAAATGTGATAAAGGATCTTGACATGAATCTTGGAACAATAATAACAAAAGACATAATTAAAAAAATGGTCAACTTGAATAAGTCTTTAGTTGACAATATTGTACCATTGTTTACTTCCTAGCTATGTAAAAAAACATAATAAAATTGAAAAGTTTGGGAAAGGGATATATGGAAATTTTCATACTATTTTCAACTTCTCTATTTCTCTATAGGTCTAAATGTAGTGCAAAATAAAGTTACACAAGAAATGAAATATATATATATGTGTATATATATAAAATGTATATATATGTGTATATATGCATATATATAGTGTATATGTATATATAGTGAGTTCCTTAATATGATAAGGAAGATTTCCTTCACCTGATTTTTGCAATGCTATCACTATGTCAAATCGAAGGCCTTTTCATGCTTATTCTGAAATACCAAAGATTAAAGTTTATACAATCATGCTTCCCATTAATGATTTTTAGGAAACGTGTAGTCATTGCAAGAAAAACAAGCAAACAAACAAACAAACAAACAAAAATAAGATAAAGTCATAACAAGTATAAACTTAGGGAAGGAGGAGATAAGTTGTTATTTAGATAATATATAGCTTGGAATCCAAAAAACAAAAGTGAAAAAATCTCTAAAATAATGGCAATTTAAATAGACAGTAAACTACAAGAAATGTAAAAATCAATTGTTTTTCTATTTCACAGTTCACTATTTTATTAAATAAATACATGCAATGATCTGTGACATATCACACCAATAAAATGAACAAAGTTATTTAGAACCAATGTGAGAAAAAATAAAAACTTGAGAGTTGCAGTTTTTGCATAAATCTCCAACTTTACCACAAAACACTATTATAAAATAATATTCAACACTATTTGAAATTATTCTCACTATAATGTGAAATTTAAAATGTAGTATATTTATTTGCAATGATCCTAAAGTTTTGAAAACAGAGCATAATATTATATGTGAATTTAATTTTAAAAGAATACTCTCTACACTTTCAGTGTATTTCCAGTTTTTATTTTTTATGAACATGTTAGAGATAATCACTAATAGAGACATGGTTAAAGAACATTTTTAAAGGAGTTACTATCCTCTCCTTTCTCATCTCTCCTGCTAGAGATACCTAACCACCCTCTTTCAACCTGTGCTGACTAAAATCTGCCAGGTCCACAGAAAGCACCTGAAATTCACCTTTAGATAGCCATGGCATTATTTCCATGTGAATACTAGAGAAAGAAAGGGAGAGAGAAAAGGTAACACATAATGCACCAAATAAAAAAGAGTTTAGCTATTATCTAATGAATTTGATCACAGTAGGCAACCTTGATAAGTGTTTTGAAAGATTTTTTTCTCTCAATTGCAGCATGTGGGGTGGGTAGGCAGGTTGGGTGAGTTGTGCAGGACAAAGGCGGTGGTATCAGGACAGCCAAAACAAAAACAAAAATCTTCTAAAACAACAGTAACAACAAAATCCACATGCACTAAGCAGAAAACCAAAGTCTCCTTGGTTCTGTGTGAAAGAGTCCCCTTTCTGTTTGAGTAGACTAACATTATAGTGAAATAAGACTTTTCCAGAGCCAAAAGGTGACACATTTGATTCCAAAGTCATCAATATTAAGAGAACAAAAACAAACAAATTTGGCTGAAAAATCACAAATAATGCTGCCAATGAAAAGCTGTGCATTTGACTTGTTGTCCTGATATGTAAAAAATTCTAAAAAATTCTAACTATTGGGTTAGGGGTAGTGTTACCCACAGCAAGTAAGACAAGGAGACCTCAGTTTATACAGAATTCATGGTCAAGCTAGAGTCACAGAAATGTTGAAAAAACATAATACAGTGCAAAATATTACAGGATAGGGTAAACCCATGATGGTGCTTACATGATGAAGTCCTCTTGGATTCATGGGAAGTAAGCTGAGGTGATTAAGAGCTGATCGACTGAAGAACAAAGTGGGTTGACAGAGAACTCTTCCAAGTTGAAATTAGAACATGCAAAAAAATCTCAGAGTGGGAATATATTCCAGGTAAAAGCCTGAAGGAAGCTGGACATTTTCAAATATGAGGAAAGAAGTGGCAAGAGATAATACTGGAAAAGGCAAGCAGTGTCCAGAAGTAGAAGCATCATATAACACAGGCTTAGAAGTGTGGACATTGTCTTGAAGGCTCAAGGAGAGTTTGGGGAAGGGAAGAACGTGGTTTGGTTTCCCTCTTGCTAATATAAAGGGAAAAACAATTCCTGAGGAAACATCAGAAATCAGTGGATTATGAGGTAGAAATTCTTCTGCCTTGTCAGATAAATGGCATTTGGGGAAGTGACAGATAAAAGACTCAATAATAAGGCCATTTCCGCTCCAATATAGGATGAATGTCATGGCCACACATGTTTGAGAAGTTTCCATCTTTGTGGGAACATCTACACCAAGTCAGTGATGGCCTAGAAACTTCTAATAGTTCCAAGAGGTCTCATGATATTAGTTTCCATAACAAAGGTATTATGAGTTTTAACTGATTCACCCATCAAAATATATAGATGTGAGAAAGAAACTAACTTGTTTGACTTACAGAATTCTAAGCACATGGTTTATGATGTGCAATATAGTGACAAATTTCTAGGTAATTTTGATATTGCATTGACTAAGTATCTGAATGATTTTTAAATAATTTACTTTTCCAAACACCTTTACCTTCAGTAGAACCATACAAAATAAATGAGATTACACAGAACATAAAAATGTATATTTAGTAGGAAATTAATGTAATAAATACAACTTTTTTCTATTAAAGTAGTTTACCTCAGAAAGTATAGTTTGGTATATACACAATGAAAAACTGATAAAAAAGAATCTCAAATGAAATATTAATGAAGTGCTTGCCAGCTGGAGAATTTCTACATGATTTGTCCTAAATTCTTGTGTAAAGTCCAAGCTTGTATTTGCCATCTTATCAAAAGCCTTTAAAAAAAATTTTATTTATTTATGCATACGAGAACAGGGGTGTAAGCCAGAGGTGCGTGGGTGAGAGGATTCCCCAGAGAGTGTGGGGAGCAGAACAGGCAGATCTACTAAAATACACTGCTGAGGGGAACAGTGGGCGAGGCAGGAGAGGTCTGCTGTGCCATGTGGATTGTTCCCTGACTAGCTGGGACAGAACTTATGCTGCAGTGGCTGTCAATAGCTTAACAGCACTGTCTTTAAACCCTGGGCCACCAGGGAGGCCCTCACAAGCCTTTTGATTTAAAGTTCAACTATTTGCTCTAATGTAATTAGGATGTTTCAAAGAGATTCCAAAGAGATTCTATTCTAAGAGGTATAAGGTCAAAGAAAGAACAAAATGAAATATTTCTGAAACATATATCTTTATAGAGAAGATAAGTTTACCTAAAGTGGGGCTCTGTGCCAAAACCCAGATCTCAGACTGAATGCACGGCTGGAGGATGGGGAGGAAGAGCAGGGCATAGAAGAAAGCTCCCTGGGGAATATGACTCTGCATCTTTAAGAAAATTTTGGATGTCAGAAGCATATTCAGCATAAAGTAAGTCATTTTCAGAACAATTGATTAGAAATCAAGGTCTCCAAAAATCTGTCTCCCTCCCCTCTTTGGCTTCCATTTGATTCTGGCAGGGCCCAAAGGAGCCAGGCAGTAAGTAGAGGCTGAAGGGAACCAGTCTTGTAGAGCCTGAGGCCTTTGATTGTGGAGCTCTGCCCTTCCCTGTCTCAGATCAGGTTCCAGCCGCATAGTCTGCACTGTCCAGACAAAGGAACAGTGGCTCCCATCTGAAGACTACCTGGAGCTCAGCCACCCTCTGTGCTGTCAGCTCTGATCTCCAGCCTCCTCCTGTTTCATTCTTCTGTCCTCTCTTTTGGTGTCTTGAGTAAAACACTTAGAAACCAGTCAGCCCTGGAGTGGACTTGGCAGAGCCACAGAGACTTGAATCACCTAGTTTCCCTCTCCCCACCCCAAAAGGGACTTGCATTACACCTTTTGTGTTTTATAGGGAGGACAAATCCCTGCTTTCTGGAAAGAACCCTGGGGAGGGAGGGCTCTGGGAATGGCCTTCATTCTTATCACTATAACCCTGCTTTTTCATAATCTTACATTCTCAACAAAGATTTCTTGGGTGAATGATGTTGCTTATTTTAAATGATGAAGCTCTGATCTCAATTCTAGCAATTTGATTGTGCTTACTGTGTGTCAAGCATGGTTCTAAAAACTTCACATTTATTTAAACATTTAATTCGTATGATGATCCCATGAGGTTATGTGTTACTTTCCTCGCTTCACAGATGAGGAATCACATGCAGAGAGATAAAATGCCAAGCTCAGTGTCACACAGCAAGTAGGTGGCAGAGTTGAGATTTGACTCCAGGTCTTCTGGCCCCATAGCCTTTGCTGTGAGCAAAGGTACAACTGGAAGCCATTGACTAAGAGGAAAGGGTATTTTTCCAGTTTATTTCTCCTTTCTTAGTCAATACTTACTGATTCTTTGGCATAATTTTAGATTCCTTTCACTTTTTGCTGATGCTACTCCCCACCTGAGCAGCACAATCTCTAGTTATTAGGGTTAGGAAGTGGTGACTAAAGGATAAGAGGAAAGTAGAAAGGGTGAGGGAGGTTAAAAAGCAGGAGCCCTAATTCATTTGTCTAATCAGAGGTCTCAAGTGACCAGTGCATTAGAATGACCTAGAGGACTGGTTACAACATAGATTGCTGAACTTATCACAAACTGTCCCTTCAGTAAAGTCCAGGTGGGTATTTGTGATAAATGCCCAGGTAATGCTGTTGTTGCTGGCACATTGAGAATCACTGGGCTAGGAGATTTCTTGACTTGATCCTCTCAAACCTAGACAAGTCGACTGTGGGAAAAATCTTTGGACAAGTGGACTGTGGCAGGTCCTCTCCAAAAGCTCCTATTTCTTTTTCTGCCTTGGGAGTACTAGAGTCAAAGAACTTTGCCTCTGTTAAACTATAAATACAGGATTTCTAAGAAAGGCAAGTCTAGGATGTGATCATCTTGGTGTGACTGATGTTCCTTGGACCTTTCCAAGACATTTCAACAATTTCTCTGCATTTTGTCCTTTTCACATTTGAATTTAGCCTCCCAAAGGCTGGGCATGATGGTTTTCATAAGAACTCTGTGATAGCTTTATTTTTTCTGGGATTTCAGATGTTTTAGCACATTTGCACTGAATGCTGTACCTACTTGTGTGAGTCTGAGCACAGCACCCGAGAGGACCCCACTTTGTTGCCCTCCTGGTGTACCTTAGGGCTGAGCAGCTTGGCTTCCTTTTCCATTTTGTTTACTCTGATCTCCATTCAGAATACCCCTGAGGGGAGGAAACAGAGAAGAGAACAATCACGCAGAGGGTTTATGTTTAAATCTCCATCAGACCTCTTCCCATGTCACACACACAAGAGTGCTTCCTTCAAGGGACACGTTCTTGAGGGTCAAAGTCAAGACTTACTAGCTAACTTCTGGTTTTAACTTCTGGTTTTAAGAAGAAATTGACCACACTGAACTCCAGACTTTGGGCACCCACCAACCAAGGGCTTAATGACTGTCCACCCAGGCCACAGCTTGATGCCTAAAAAAGAGACCTGCTTTCCTCTAAACCCGTTTTGGTCTTAAATTTCCCTGAAGGGTGAATCTGTGGACTTATTGAAAGTACCCAGTCTAGTTGGTGAAGTCATTTTAACAAAGAAAAGTTAGGAATACTATGAAAAACAGACAAAAATTAACACTTCAATTTTGTACAATGGTAACTTTCATTTGAAAGCAAAAGGATTCCAGGAGAGGGGGGCACTTATGGTGATGGGGGCACTATGGTGAGGTGGCTTGCAAAGGCTGCTCTTCAGTTTCCCTCTGCCACTTCTTCCCAGCTGCCCTCTTTACCCTTTGCCACTTGTTTTTTTGTTCAATTTAAGTATATTCAGTTTCACTTACTTTGGGTCCTTTTTCACAGCTTGTTGCTACTTCCCTTTGAGGACTAGTTAATATGAAACTTCTTCCAAGTGCTTTTGCATTCAACCAGTAACTTTTAAACCCTGTCCAATAGAGCAATCTATGAAAATCACATTGAAAATACAGCAGGAAATGCTGTACATGAATGAGCTTATAAAGGCAGTTTGGCAGATGGTGGGTTTGCCCTCGAAGGGACTCAGATGACATCTTAGGCAGCGCTTCTGACCACAGCTTCATGGAAGACAGATAAGCCAAGATGTCCCCAGCACACATGTGAGTACCCCTGGTGTGCTCTAGGCTTTGTTGGGCACTATTGCGATACAATTTTAAGCACTTGCTTGTTGTCCTTCAGACTTCCAATTTAAAAACTATAATAAATGGAAAGAATAGGGATTAAGGATGGAAAAAGGTTCTAAGTTATAACAAGGAAATGAAAAGGAGAGACTTTGTTTTATCAGTGTTTTATCAGTCTTGGCAGAGAGAAGGCAAATGGGAATCAAAAGGAGGAAATCTTGAAAAACTGCATTCGTGGTAGCCTTGAGTGGTGACAGAGAGAATCTTGTCTTGGCCCCAACAAAACACACTGGAGATGAATGAAAGAAAAGTCAGGGAGAGAAAATGGTGTTAATTAAAGGAGCCCAAATATTTGAGCCCGAGTGCCAGGCTCAGCATTATTGCTGATATTATTAATATTGTTATTAACTTTTTTTTTTTACATCTTAATTTTTGGACAGTATTTGATCTCTCCCCTCACTTCAGCATTTGAATTTCCACAGCTAAGAGGCAGCTACTGCAGTTTTCAGACAGTGGATGAAATGATGAAAATAGCACTTTTGAAAATGAATTAAGAATTGTTAATCAGTGAGGACTGGAGAAGGAGAGAGGAGTGAGAAACAGAGGCCTATTGCAATCTCTCCACTTCCCTGGGGCAACAATAGCTTAGTGTGGTGTGGGGGTTGGCCAGGAGAGGACAGAAGGGGAAGTCCCTCCCCATTGGTAACCCCTGCATAATTGTGGCACTTCCTTCTGCCTCAAGCCTTGGCTTCTGGGATGCTTTAACCTCTGCTTCTCTTTCCATCTCTTCTCCTCCTCTCTTTGAAATCTTTCACTGGGTCATTTTCTTCGACTCACCAGAATGTGTTCCCTGAGATTCTCTCCTCTTTTTTTTTTTTTGTTCATCCTGTACTCTCTCAGCTTCATTAATAATCTACATAAACATTTAATCCAAAGTCATGTTTCTATTCAGGATCTCTATCTGGTTATCATTTCCCCACATTTTTATCCGCCTCTTGAACATTCCCACCTGAAAAATCACTATAAAATGTCTGAAATCATCCACATCTGTGTAGTCCAAATCAGTCTCTGCCTCTAATTTCCTTCCATTTATTAATGGAAACAAAAACCCACTTGGTTAGAGAAATTCAGAATCAGAAATTGATCCAAGTAACTTTCCCTCCTCTTGGCTCTGAGGACATAATGGAAAATAATGTGGCTGGCTCTCTTCTCTGCATTACTTTTTATCCACGTCAAGCTCTAGTTCTAACCCTCAGTCTTTCTCTTTTGACCTCTTGACATTGCTACCACAGGACAGCACCAATCATTCTGCTGCTTTCTTCCAGAACTCCCCCCACCATACATAATCCCAGGATAGTCTTTTCAAATATTTAGGCCATGAACATCCCGCTGTTGCACTTGATGTGTCCATGCCTGAGCACTGTGTGTGCCTTAGCTTTGCCTCAAAGGAGCAGCAACAGCCTTGTTTCACCTTTCACCACGTTTCTTGAACATGGAATTCCCATTTCTGTCCCAAAGTGGCAAGTCATAGAAATCTACTTATAGAAATGGATTGCAATGAAAGAAATGTCCACTTATAAAAGTGGATCTTAGGGTTTATTTCCAGTCTGCTTTCTCCTTGAAATGTCACTGAGATCCTTGACATGGGAGTCATCATCTTTCTCTGAAACCCATAGCAGTTACATGCTTTCAACTTTATGTCATAGTTCACCTATGTTCTCATTACAGTTTCTTTTTAGATTGTAATTTTCTCATTGATGATTTTTTTAAAGTGATTTCTGTTTTTCTGCATCTACCTAGATCCCTTGTACATAGCGGGCACTCCAAATAATAATACAAAAGGAAAGTTAGCAAACATTATAAAAATTTAAAAAAAATCAAAGAAACTGCAGGATCTTGAGAAAATTTGGTGCTCTTAAGAAAAGGTGTGTATTTGGGGGAGCACATATGAAATAGCTACAATAACTTTTAAGTCTAGCTCAGTGAATAGATCAGCTGTGACAACATAGATATAAGTGGCATGCATAAGAAAATATTTCAAGTTATACTCTTTGATATTGCTCTATACTGCCACTCCAGAGACTGTATTTATTCTTTGCCATATGCAACTTACAGGAATTCAGTTTTTCTATAATAAACCAAAACAGAAGATTCTACTTTATTCTCTTCTTAAGACTTTTGTTTGTTTGTTTTATTTTGTGTAGGAGGAAATAATGTTAGCATAAGTGAGCTTATTTCAAAACATGCGAGTTGAACAGTAATTCTCTTTCCTTCATTCTAGTATTCTTCTCCCACTGCTCTGGCTGACTGGAATCAAGGGAAATTTATGGCCTGGAGCAGGCCTACATCTGGTTTATGTATTAGTAATGTTGTCTGACTGTACAGGCAAGTCAAAGCAGAGTTCTTGCTCAACAGCTTTGCAAGGCCCTATATAATTTTCAAATCTTCCTGTATTTTTGGTAATGATCTTGCAATCCAAACAATTTGGTTTAAAAGCTGTTCTAAGTCATCTTATCCTTGTCTCCCTTATATAATGGAAACCAAAAAATAGCATTACTAATGTTATAAAAGCCATCAAGATATGAATGTAAATATAAGACATGTATTTTTATATAGCAGTGGCTTTAGGAATTTGCAAAATTGTAAGTCTTGGTGTTCTGAACAGAGTTACTGCCTCCAAGATTCTTAGTGGAGCTCTCTAAAAATAAAGCATAACAATACTGACAGCAACCAAATAGCACGATGGATGATTTGAAAGCATGGTGGCAATAGTCAATTAATCAAATCTCTTTCCAAAGATAAAGTAATACTTCCTTCTGTTTAGCCCTGCCTTACAAACTCCTTATCCCCTGACACTGTCCTTTTCTTAAATTCAGTAGGATTTTCAAACACAATATTATTTATGACTCAACCTTGGAAGATAAACACATGTTTTGCTATTAAAAATCACTGGAGTGTAAGAACTACTGCAGATCCTTGAAAAAAGAAAACAGAATAAACATACTTTTCAGAAATTTTGTCACTTTAGAATGAGATAATAATTGGAAACAATAAGGGAGAAATAATTAAAGATAAGTCAGGTTTGGTTGAATTAGAATCTGCCCAAACCTAAAGCTTATTGACCCAGAGCCCCACATCTATTAAAGATCAAATATGCTTATTGTCCTTTTTGTAAGTAGTTTTCTCTTTTTTAATATTTGCATTTGGTCAGAAGAATCAGTAAAATATCAAGTGCAGTTTCATGACTGAGAGGCATGTGACAATATTTAAAAAGAAAAAATAAAATGTGAAACAGGTAAAGCTGAAAAAATCATAATTGGCAAAGGATATAGAAACAACTGAGCAAAAGAACAGATATTCACAAGTTATGTTCAGATCCAGGTCTATTTGGATCCTACATATCTCCTTATTCAATTTGGATTAGTGCCAAGATTTTATAAATATGGGTAGCAAGACAAGGCTATGTGGAATTCTAAAGGAAGGATGAAACTCCTGCATATAACAACAGAGGGTATCTTTTATATACATTAAACATTGTTTCACATACTTAGAGAAATCTTTGATCATTGAAATAAAAAGCAAAAGAGAATAAATGTGGATACAGAAGGGAGACCAGGTCCATGCACTGTGTTTCAGAAGCCCACAGGTCTTGTCTTGGTCATGCTACCACATTCTATTTATCGTGGTTAAATAGCATAACCTCTGAAGTAGAAATTCTCTTTCCTGTCAAACAAAACAAAAATGACCACTCCTCTAGCATTTCTTCTATCAGTAAAAGTCAAAAGGTGAACTTAATTGTTCAAGTTGGAAGCTCTGTTGTCATCCTTGTCTGTTTCTTCAGCTTTCACATTCAAGCAGGATAAAATCCTGGTCATTTCAGTTTCTATATATCTCACAAAGAAGACTACATATCTCCATTTTCATTGATTGCAGTGTTATCTCCTTTTGAGGACTGCAATCATCTGCAGTGATTTCCCCAAATCATCCCTTGCCTCTTGTGAACCCAATGTACCCGTACTGCAGCTGGAGTGAGACCATTAAATCACCAAGCTAGTATTTTCACATTATTTTGAAAAATGTTTCAAAACTCATATTTATCTTAAGAAAAACAATTAGAATACACTGGCTATATTTTCTTTGTTCCATTCATCTTGAATACTTCTAAATTCCTTTCTCTTCACCCCTACCTTACTCTTTCTCCCAGCTGTGTCCAACACCCTCCTGAAGTTGGAGTGCTCTTGAATCCTCCCTGCCCTTGCTGCCATCCTTCAGGTGCTGGCCAATAAGGCTCCAGGGAAGCCTGTAATCCTTAACTCTAGAAAAGGTACTTTCTAAGAGGACTGCATATTCTATGCTCCATCTCAGCGTTCATCATGGCTATAGATTTTTCTTTCAAAGCAAGTGTAATAGGTTGACTGGTGGTCCTCCAAAAGCTATGTCTGTATCTTGATGCCAAGAACCTGTGAATGTGACCTTATTTGGGTAAGGGTCTTTGCAGATAAAATTAAGTTAAGAATCGTGAGGTTAAGTCATTCTGAAATGAGGGTTCTTCAAATACAATGTCAGTTGTCTTTATAAAAGAAAGGCAGAAGATTTGAGTCAGAGACATGGTGACAAAGGCAAAATTTGAAATGATGCAGCCCCAAGCCAAGGAACACCAGGAGCTAACAGAAGCTAAAAGAGGTAAGGGAGGCTTTGTCTCTGGAGATTTAGGGAAAGTACAGCTCTGTTCACCCACTTGATTTTGCTTCCAAAATTCTGAGATAAACCATTTCTGTTATTTTAAGCCACTGAGTATGTGGCAATTTGTTACATCAACCCTAGGAAGCTAATACAGCTATAAAGATGTATCTTCCCTATCAGAATATAACCACAGAGCCTCCATGGTGGCCTAGAGGTTAAGCTCAGTGTTACCACCACAACAGCTTGAGTTCCTGCCAGGGGGCCAACCCACATATGGCACAGCAGATCTCTCCTGTCATCCCCAGTGTTCCCCTTAGCAATATATTTCAGTAGGTTCACCTGTTGTGCTCCCCACTCTGTCTCTGGTGAATCCTCTCAACCCCCTCCCACCTCTGGCCTGTACCCTAGTTCGTCTGTGCAAAAATCAATAAATAAAATCTTTAAAAATTAAAACACAATAGAAACACCAAGAGGCATGAACTATTCCTGATCAATGCTGAGCTCCACATAGAGCAGGCCGCTTATAAAGGATGGGCCAGTTACATGGCTAATCCTTGGCTTCAGGTAGACAGACACACCTGAGATCAAGGATTGGCCATGTTCACTGGGGAGATGGCCATGCAGACCTGCCATTTTGAGGAAAGAGTTAAGGAAGCATGTCTGGAAACACCCTGGTTGCTGTATTTAAAGAGTGAGAGCTTAGATAGTGAGTGATAACTATTATCTCATCTAGCTGTCACTAGTAACTTGCCAAGTTTATATCATAGCATGAATAAATTCAGACTCAGAGACTGTAAGGTCACATATTAATTAAATGCCAATCTTAATGGAGCAATTCATAAATCTATGTTCAGTTTTCTTATTATTTATTTTTAATGGCAATAGTAATCCTATTTTGCTCATCAAGAAAAAAAAAAAAAAAAAAACAAAAAACCTCTAAAGGGGAATTATAGGATGGAAATTCGGAGTGCAATAAAGTTTAAAAAGAGAACTGAGTCAGGCCTCCCCTGGTGGAGCAGCGGTTGAGCGCTGGTTTGCCAAGCTGCCCGCAGCCTCTGCAGCACCAGTTCAATCTCTGGCCTCTGGCAAGGGTCCCACATGGTGTGTAGACCTCTCCTGCCACGCCTGCTGCTCCCCTCAGCAGTGTGTTTCATCAGTCTGCCTGTTCTGTTCCCCGCTCTGGCTCTGGTGAGTTCTCTCACCCTCCTGCACTTCTGACTGTACCCAGTGCTTGTATAAATGAATAAATAAAATCTTAAAAAAAAAAAAAGAGAACTGAGTAGAGTATAGAGGGTCTTTGAAGCTCTTTCACAGGGTTTGGGCTTATATGAAATCACTTCTAATGGTTGCCAAGGAATGCTGGGATCATCTAAGCTATGTAGATTTTATCTATTTTGTATCATACAGATCATTCTAAATAAATCATATTTTCAGGAATAATCCACCCCCTGAAAAACAGACAGACAATACAAAACAAATCACGTAATCTAAACACTGGACATGAGAAATCCAATCCTAATTTCAAAGGTGATAACCCACTGCATCCACACAGAGCCAGGACTAGAACTCAGTTCCTGCACCAGCAGCCCTCCTTGTGTGATCTACCAGGCCTCTTTTTCTCTTTTATGTCAGGAAATAGGTCTTTCTGGCCAAAGGAAGAGGTCTTACTCATTGTCTCTTGTGTGTGTTTCCCCACAATCCAGAAGCACAGAACCTGCTTGCAGAGTTACTGTCATGGTGGCCACTAAAGGCTACTTCTTCTGACCCAAGCTGTAATTTCAGGCTCAGCAATGTCTTTTTCAGAAAAATAGACTTTAAAACCTTTGGGAAAATTTGCAGGGCTTTTCTTTCATTGCACTAAGCCAGGCTTTTTTGGAGATAGGAATTTCATCCTATTTCATTAGTACCCTGGCCTTCCAACCAATCACATTACAAGCTGGGCTTCCCTGTGACCCCATAATTTTTCTTTAGTGCCAGCTAGTTGCTAGGCTTAGACCAAGTTACAAGGAAAGAAAGCAGTTCTCTCTCTTTGCTTCTTTATTCTGAAGGGTTGTTTAGCAGCTACCTAAGAAAAAAGATAGGCACAATAGATTAGCTGAGATAAAGCCTAAGCTTATCTTCTCCATTGTGAGAGTTTGGACCTACCTTCCTATTCACTTGGAATTGGGCTAAGATGTTCCATCTCTTCTGAGAAAGGGACATTTAATGACTGCACATGGGACTCCTTTGGACATTCTTAGAACAGTCTATATTGGTGATGCATGACATAGAGCCATTTCCTATCAATTCCAGAGATTTGTCCAGATCTCTATTGAAATTATTTCAATCTTGAAAGTAAAAGACTTCATTGATCAAAAATGCAAACTGAATAACGGGTAAAACCTCATTAGAAGTTTGTGAGAATATTCTGTAATTTTTTTAATGGAAATTGAAACATTCTGATTTTAAAGAGATGAAGAACACCTACTTACTCCCACGACAAGTTGTGGGAAAGACAGACAATACAAAACAAACTTTTTTTTTTTATTTTTCAGATTTATTTATTTATTTATACAAGCACTGGGTATAGTCAGAAGCATGGGAGGGTGAGAGAATTCACCAGAGCCAGAGCAGGGAGTAGAACAGGCAGAAAGACCGAAGTACACTGCTGAGGGGAGCAGTGGGCGCGACAGGAGAGGTCTGTGTGCCATGTGAGACCCTCACCTGGCAGCCGGGGATGGAACTGGCACTGCAGAGGCTGCGGGCAGCTTTGCAGCCCAGCGCCCAACTGCTGCACCATGGGGAGGCCCCAAAACAAAGCTTTTTAGTAACATTTTTTTTTTTTAAGATTTATTTATTTATTTATACAAGCACTCGGTACGGTCAGAAGTGCGGGAGGGTGAGAGAATTCACCAGAGCCAGAGCGAGGAACAGAACAGGGAGACTGATGAAATACACTGCTGAGGGGAGCAGTGGGCATGGCAGGAGAGGTCTGTGCACCATGTGGGACCCTTGCCAGTGGCCGGGGATTGAACCGGCACTGCTGAGGCTACGGGCAGCTTTGCAGCCCAGTGCTCAACCGCTGCACCACCAGGGGAGGCCCAATAACATTTTTTTTTTTTGATATTGGGAATACATTCCACTAAATATCTTATTTGTCAGGCTATTTATGACAGAGTTAGGTTTCTTTTTAATATTTTGTTCAACTTTCTGCACCTTTACATCTGACTCTATTAAAGATCTCCACGGGAAGGGATTCTTTGCCAAAATTTAGGAATTACTGAATTGGACAGATAATGAGAAATATTAGAAAGCTAATGATAAATGAACAAACTGAAAAAGTCAGCCTCATTGGCTACAAGTGAGAACATTTTTTTCTTATTTCTCCTATCAGAAATGCAGACTTCACCCTGTTGTCTGTCTCTCTAAGGAGAGGCAACTATTCTTAAACAAGATCTAACATTTACTTGAAACCAATAGTTTCCAGTAAAGAGATTTTAGGATAAATGTAGGCTTACTAGTAAATATTGGTTTAATCTTCAGGGAAAATTAAAAGCTTGTGGTAAGGAACTGAGGGCAAAAGACAGATGCATAAGGACTAGGGACTGAAGGATTGGTAACATCCCCAGATAATGTCCTCATTTCCAGCTCCAGGCTAAAGAACTGGAATGCACCCATCCATTTTCTCTTAAAGGAAAGAATTATCCCAACCCTAGAAGCCCTGAGTAAAATCCAGTCTGCCTTTTTTCAATGCTTTGCTTAATAGTATTCAGTTCTCCTCATAACCTATCCACCCAAGAGTCTGATGAATAGAAATCATGATAATATTGTTAGGGAAAAGGATGTCCTGAGCAAACTCCATACAGGTTTTGTGGACTCCGCCCCCACTCCAGACCGGAGCCATCAAGACACTGGGATCTACAAATCCCATGATCACCAAAGGAAGGGTTACAAGAACCTGAGGGTGGAGTTAAGCAGCCATGTTTTTTTTGTTTGGGTATGTAACCAGCCATGTTGCTGGGGTTGCCCTCTTGGCCCCATGGCACTTGGCTTTTCTCCAGCTCTCAGCGCCTCATTGGGATTCTAGGTCAGCTGAATGGGTAGGACTCATTTATGAATTTATCTCCCTCTTCTTCTCCCTGAGTCATTCATTTCCTCATTCCCCTTCCCTTGTAAATAAATCTTTTATTAACATTTTGTGTGTGCCTGCAGTTTAGCATTAATGTGTCCCCTTTAAGCATGTGGGTGAGGACCCACAGTCAGGCAACCCGACTCATATCAGGGTTGCTCTGTAACAATTTGTGTTGATTTTTGTGGAGACTACATCTTATACACTACATCTTATACATCTTATACACAAGAAGAACAATGTCTTCTTGTGTGCCTCTGGTTATTGCCCCATCAACATTCACATGGACAAGTTCAGCTGAGGAGTGTTAGTTGCTCTTTTACATACAGCTTTGCCGGAACATTTAGAAAGCACTTTTGCCCATCACAACTTTGTGATTGTTCATGTCCATTTGATTCACTCATCATGAATGTGAGAGTCACCTCATTTCCCATCAGTTCATGATTTCTTCTGCTATTATGCTTTTCTTAAAGTCTTTGTGGATCATCCATTTTATCTGAAAGATTCCAAGAAGCAAACAGCCGTGCCATCATTGTGTATTTTGAAATGGGGATCGTGCTCTTGATGACCCAGTGATGGAGTACATTTAGCCCCAAAAGGGTCATCCTACTATCTTTTGTTCCTGACCTCAAAGGAGAACATCAAAACACCCAAATGATGAGCACACAGAACACTGTCCTTTGTTGGAAGCATTGTTTCTCCAGTCACTCACCCAGAAAAGGTTTTCTCTACCTACTAGTCAGAGGGCTTGTGGTAGGCAAATGTGTGAGACAAAAAAAAAAAAAAAAAAGTCATAGGAAGGATTTAATTACCACCATTGGTGGTATAATTCATAGTCTTCTTTACTTTGTTAACCACCATGTCCTGTTAACCACCATGACATAATGCCAGGCAGAAATGCCCTGTCTTTTGTAGGCAAACTGAGGGGGTTTTGTGTGCCTCTAAAGTTATGGATTGGTGGGTTCTCTTAGGACAGGGACTTCTATGCCCCTTTGGGCAGGAGCGTAGCTGTGTCCTCCCTTTGCTCAGTAGGGGTTCCCTATGAGGTTAATGCCAGTAATCACCAAACAAGGTGATTACTAGCAGTTCCTAGACAGATATTTCCCCCTTTGACCTTGCTTTTGGTATGGATTATGAGAAAGTAATGTTTTGGGGATAGGAAATAGGCAGAACACACTTCACAACTGAAATAGAGTCTGCACTAATTGCCCTAAATAATGCCAGATGGAAGGGAAATATTTCAGGTGGTAGTTAATTAGCCTAATATGTATCATTTGTTCAGAGAAACAGAACACATAGAATCTTGTTTTTTGTTTTTTTTTAAGAATCATGTTTGTATTGATTTTCCTTGTGAGTTGAATTAGTTATTCACCAATAGCACAAGATTCCATTTCTACGTGTTAGATCCAGTTTTTCTCCCAGAGAAATGTCTGCTTCTCTGTTCAGCAGGTCCTTCAACCTGGAAGCTCAGCCTCCTTCATATATTTCAGGCAAGACATTAACTTCAGCAAAATGGATTTCGAGAACCAACTAATCTCTGTGTTGATAACTGGCCTCTTGCCTTGATCTTGAGAATTGGTCATCACTTACCTTCCCAATTCCAGCTGCAAGTGTTTCCCCTGTGCTCCGGGCCAGGTCATCCATGTCTTGAATACTGGTAGCTATTCTAATCTTTCTTGACTAGGACCCACAATGCTCACCAGAGCTCTTCCTCCATGTGCAGTTCTGGCTGAGTCCTCATTGCCACATGTTGGCTCTGTCCCCCATCATAGTTTTTCCCCAGGCTGCCCATTTTTCTGAGTATTTTACTCCAGTACTCCTGATCTTGTGTGCATTCCACCTGTCAAACCATCCTGCCTTTGAGGACACCCCTTTTCCTCTAACAGGCTTGATAACATTGCTTGCAGCTGGGGCCAGCTTCTGGTATCCATTCAGGTGCTCCCCTCTGCCTGCACAGGACATTTCCTTCCTGTATCTGTGCTTTGGGTTCAGCTTTAAGACCCACCAGCCCTCACACAGAGTGATCACCTCTCTTGCCTGCCCTTTCCGTACTAGTTACCTAGGCTCCAGGCTAAGAGTCTTGTCTGCCTCACCTGTGTAATGATTATAGCCAGCTCCATGGGGGGGTTGCATCACCAAGACAGGAACAGCAACAGAAAACTTCAAGAAGGGCCTCCCCAGTGACGCAGCTGTTGAGCGCTGGGCTGCGAAGCTGCCCGCAGACTCTGTGGCGCCAGTTCAATCCCCGGCCGCAGGCAAGGGTCCCACATGGCACGCAGACCCCTCCTGCCGCGTCCACTGCTTCCCTCAGCGGTGTACTTCCTTCAGTCTGCCTGTTCTGTTCCCCTCTCTGGTTCTGGTGAATTCTCTCACCCTCCTGCGCTTCTGACTGTACCCAGTGCTTGTATAAATAAATAAATAAATTTTTTTTTTTAAAGAGAAAACTTCAAGAGGGTGACATCCATGATGATTCAGAGACAGATAAGAGAGGCAGGAGAGAGCAGATCCACTCTCCCCAGCCAGGACCCCCAGTACTGAGAGAGGAAAATGGCAGAGTGCTCCCCTAAGAAGGAACCAGCAGGTTCCTCCATGTTAGCAGATCTCAGGGTGTCCTGAGCATGTGTTTATAAATACAGGTGAAGAGTCTCCTTTTCCCCAGGAGACTATGTACTCAACTCGAAAGACAAACTGAGCAAAGACATCAGAGAGAATGTTGAGTATTAGCCTATGAAATGATGCCCATTGCACATAAAATAAACTATTTCCAGCATCTTATTATTACTTAATGAATAATAAGTCCCTGAATAAATGAAAAGTCCCTGAATAAAATCACTTAAGTCAGACTTAAAAATAATTAGTAATTTCATATTTATTTTATGCTTTATCTATTTATTTAATTTCCATAAAACTCTTAAAGGTAGATATGGAGATGAAAATTAGAAACAAAACAACAACAAACCTCTTTCCCAGGGTCCCACTGCTGGGGGAGTGAAAATTTGGGAATTGACCTGAGGCCTATCTACTCAAATACCTTGCAAAATTGACACAGCAAGACATGATACTAGAACCTTTTGTTTTTCCTTCAAGGTTTTATAACAAAATTTTAGCCTAGTATTTTTTTTTTGAGATACTGATGGAAGTTGTCAAGCAAAATACTTTGGCAGATTTGCTTCTGGATGGATGACATATAAAGAAAGGAAGTGAGCACAGTCCCCTCCCTGGCCAGCATAAAGAGTATCAGAAATCATACATAGGAAAAGGAAAAATTAGTGGAAACAAACTTCTAAAGAGCTTTTAATTATCTATTACTGCCAAAAAGTAGGTGCAGGGTTAATTTTCTGCTAGAGCAAAAATAATATTTGCGTCATGTTTCCTGTATACAATTGTTCTAAATGTAGTGTTCTCAGCTTTTCTATACTGTCTTTTGTTCTTTTGACATTATTTTTGTATATAAATAAAACCCCTGTTTACATTACTGTTTGAGAGTCTTTGGGGTAGAAAAAGGAATAATTTTCTTAAATTGGTCCACCCTCAAATCATGCATAGTTAAAACAATACAATGGAGAGAGCAGGGTGGCCCACTCTATCCTGCACATTTTTGACAATAACTGAAATAAAAAGTATGTGGGTGGAAGTCAAGATTGTCACAAAAACCCTCATAGGAAAATTCTTGGTTTTGGTTAAAACAGCATCTGTGGGAGAAGAGATGTGTGGCTCCGGAACACAGAGGTGGCAGCCGAGGTAAAGCTGTCATTTCTGGGACACAAGCAGCCATTTTAGCCCAACCAAAAGCCATAGTGAGATCTCTGCTTTGGGCCCCGTGGGAAGTGTGAGCAGGGCCCTCAGGGAGGTCCTGATTAGCCCAGGGTCACAGAGTCAGAGAAAGAAAATGAAATAGCAACATGGAGTCAGACTGTGTAGACCAGGAAAAAGGGCAGGGGGTAGTTTTCTGGGAGGAAGAGCTCTGCCTGGCTCTGGGAGGTTGGGTGACAATGTGTCAGGAATTATCCAGTGAGTGCATGGCCCAGACTCCAGAAGTGTCTTGCTTGCCTCCCTTCCTATAAGAATCCAAGCTCCATGAGGGGAACACAAATTGTACCCATTTTAGAGATGAAAATAGAGGTTTTGAGAAAGAAACTTGCCAGAGATCATGAATTCAGTAAATCACAAAGGGACACATGTCACACTGAATTCTCACTTGCCGTCTTAGATGCTCTCTGGCACTTCCCTTTCAGAGAGATGGGGCAAAGGAGGATGGAAAACACATACCTTCAGAAATATCACTGTGGACTGAATCTTACTATGACCCTACTATTCTCCCGGATCATTCTGTGTGGCTGTCCATTTGTAGTATCTTTGTAGGTATTTTTTTAATTTCTGTATGCATGTATAAGTATATGTTTTGCTATATATGTATATGTGTGTGTGTATATACATACACATCGAGGTATGTATATATATGTATGCATGTGTGTATGTGTATGTGTGTGTGGGTATATATATATACACATCAAGGTAGATTAGTTTACAACACCATGTGTGATTCAGAGCCATAGGACAACATCTCCTCAGATGCATGTGTACATCTTGCCCAGAGGTTAATTTCACAATGCCATCAAAGCACCCACAGTCCTCCACAGTAGTCCATTGTGCCTCTTCCCCACCTTGTTTTCCTCCCTCCTCTGCTTCCTCCTCATTTTGTAGCCTCAGTTTCAGTCATATTTTTACAGTTTGTTATTGTTTTGATTTTTCTGACTTTTTTCCCCTCTACATTCTTTACAAAGGGAAACCACTCAGTATTTTCTTTCTCATTCTTTCTTACTTTGCTTAGTATCATTCCTTTCAGTTCCATCTCATCTATGTTGTCACAAATGGCAAAATGTCATCTATTTTATAGCTGAATAGTATTCCACTGTGTATACATATCACATTTTCCCAATTCACTCATATGTCTTTGGCCACTTAGATTGTTTCCATAACTTAACTATTGTAAATATAACTGCCAAGCATGAGTGTACATATTCCTTCAAATTAATGGTTTTGTGTTCTTCAGGTAGATATCAAGGAGGGGAATCACTGAATCAAATAGCAGATCTATTTTAAATATTTTTAGAAGCCTCCATCCTGTTTTCCACAGGGCCTGGACCAGTCCACATTCCCTCAGCACAGTATGAGGGGTCCATCTTCATCTCCACATCCCTGCTAGCTATTGTTGTTTCTGGTCTTTTGCAGTGTATTTGGAGAAAAGGTTTTTTCCTTCCTCTTCTTATCCTCCACTTCTTTCTTACCTCTGTTCTCTTTTAACATTTCATCTCTTCCTCTTACCTTGATTCTTCCTTGCTTCATTCCTTTGACACATTTTGCTGAATTGATAGTCAGAGCCCAGCGCTCTGCTGTGTGAGGAACCTACAGTCATGAGAAAGCCCTTGGGAGCCCAGGAGCTCTGGAAGAAGTGTTCAGTTAAGACTTCAAAGGGGGCCTCCCCGGTGGCACAGCGGTTGAGCGCTGGGTTGTGAAGCTGCTGGCAGCCTCTGCAGCACCAGTTCGATCCCCGGCTGCTCCCCCGGCACCAGAGGAGGGTCCCATATGGCGCAGACCTCTCCTGCTGCCCGCTGCTCCCCTCAGCAGTGTACTTCGGTCCTTCTGCCTGCTCTGCTCCCCGCTCTGGCTCTGGTGAATTCTCTCACCCTCCCGCGCTTCTGACTGTACCCAGTGCTTGTATAAACAAAACAAACAAACAAACAAACAAACAAATAAATAAAAAAAAATGCCTCTATTAAAAAAAAAAGACTTCAAAGGCTATTGATTTTTCCTTCTTCATGCCTACCTCATAAAATTAAGGACCTCATTGGGAAGAAGGGCTATGAGGGTAAATATTCAGCAGAAATCCAGCAACAAGTTTTCCTGTTTAATCTCAAAAGGAACACACCATTTTCATGGCTCTCAGGGGAGGGCTTTTGTCCATCTGTTTAAGAGATTATAAAGGGTTTTGTTGGGAGTGGGCTCCAGACCTTGATTACAAAAACCCTGACCGCTAGCCGCTGTTGTGTCCTTGATCAAACATGAAACCAACCAGAAGGGCCCAGTTGGGTAAGAACACTTCCATTTGCAAGAGCCACTAGCAAGGTAAAATTGACACTAATATTTATTAATACACAACAAACTTATACTTGATACATGAGAACTAGCTTATTGTTCAAAATCCATCTTCCCATGGGTGTTATCATCCTATTTTAAGCCACTGTGGAAGATTCTGCACTCAGAATGTTGCTCACTGGTGCTGTGTATGTCAGGAATTGAGCCCATGTCTGCATTGCCCTGACCCCCTCCCAAAATCAGGCCTGTTCTTAGCCAACATTTCTTATATAAGGACTTGACCTTGAAGTTAGGGATGAAAATCAGGTAGAGAAATACCTCATTCCTAGGATCTTAAGTTTGTCCTTTCTATAAAGACTGATCACTAATGGTTTCTATCTATTTCAAAGGAATTGAGGAAGTATAGATGTTTAAAACAAGCATCTGTCTTTATATGTTGTAATCAAATTGCTATCAAATGGAATTCTTCCTTTCGAGAAATCATTATTCTCCATTTATTCTTCCATTCCTGTTGTTTGTCTCATTTATGTGTGTGTGTGTGTACATTTTTAGAATTACACTCCCATGAACACTCACAATTACAATCTGCAAACTAACAGGATCCAGGAATTTCCCCTGGAAGCTCAGTCTAATGGACCTGCAGCGTGGTTGGTCCATCTAAGGACTGGCATTCTGTTCAGGGATCCCAGGGGGACGTCAGCTCTGTTTTTGTGACTCTGACACAGTCTGTGCAGAATTTAACAGCTGATAAGCCAGAGCTTCTTTGCAGGCTCTGTCATCTAATTAGACTTTTCTTTCTGATAACACTGAAAACGATACAGTCCAATCACAAGAGTTCCAGATCTTAGGAGTCAGTGATATTGTGATGTGTGCTATTAAAAAGGGCTTAAGGGCTCTGGTGGGGATGGAAGCCAGAGCCTCAAAGGTCATGTCACAACCAATATCTTTAAGGTGAAGGGGGGGTGTGATGGGAGCAGGCTTCACCAGCTCCAGAGAGGGCTGCACTAGGTAATGATGCTGCTCCCCCAGAGTCCATGGTGTCCGCCTTCCTAATCATCAGAAAGAGTAAAGTTAGTGACAATCCTTAGAGATTAAGGAGGCCTTATTGTTAATGTTTGAAACATAGATAAATAAATTCAAAATATAATTATGGAAAAAATATTATTTGACTTTTAGGTGATTGGTAGTATAAAAATTACTCCAGATTGATTCACTAAAATTCAACAGCTTATATCACTACTTGAGAGTTTTAAAAATCCAAATACTGATCTTGAAAAGGAATTTGCATCCTAAAAAATGACAAAATAGTAGAAAATCAATATATTTAACTACATGAAATTAAAATATTTTGCATGACAAATATACCCTTATATACAGTTAGACTGTAAATGCAAGCTGAGAAAAAATATTGGCAACAAATATGGCAAGAACTGAACTATCTAATACACAGAGATATTTTTAGTAAATGATATAAAAATCTACTAAAACTGAATAATGGATATGAACAAACAATATTCCAAACAAAAAATGCAAATGTTTTACAAACAGGCAGTAACATCAAGTCCATTATTAGTGACAAATGAAACAACATTGAGATTTCCCCCACAAAACTATTTAGACTCAAAAAAAAAAGTACTTTTAATGCTAGCAAGAGGGTCTTGCAATCATCATTTTCTTATCTAGTTGGCGGGAATTTAGTTCCTTACGAATTTTGGAGGGCATTTTGACAATATGAAATGTATAAATAAAAAATTAAAAAGATCTATCTTTAGACTCAGTTATTTCTTATATTCTTTCTCAGTAGCCTTTAAAATAAATAGCACAGGGCCTCCCCGGAGGCGCAGCGGTTGAACGCTGGGTTGCGAAGCTGCCCGCAGCCTCTGCAAGGCCGGTTCGATCCCCGGCTGCTCCCCGGCCACCAGAGGAGGGTCCCACATGGTGTGCAGACCTCTCCTGCCGCCTGCTGCTCCCCTCAGCAGTGTACCTCGGTCCTTCTGCCTGCTCTGCTCCCTGCTCTGGCTCCTGTGAATTCTCTCACCCTCCCGTGCTTCTGACTGTACCCAGTGCTTGTATAAATAAATAAATAAAGCTTAAAAATAAATAAATAAACAAAATAAATAGCACAGGTAAATTTTACATGCAAAGGTATTCATTAAAAATTATTTATAATATTAAAATTTAAATCAACTTTAAAGTCAACATAAAGAAAATAATTAAATAATGATGTATCTTAAGATGACAGATGAATCACCCATTACAGCTGGAATTTTTTTAAAGATTCATTTATGCATACAAGATCTGGGGTACAGGCTAGAGGCGCGGGGATGGGGGGGTGATAGGATTCACCAGAGACAGAGTGGGAAGCAGAGCAGGCAAAGCTACTGAAATACACTGCTAAGGGGAGCAGTGGGTGAGACAGGAGAAGTCTGCTGCACTATGTGGGTAGCTACCTGGCCGGCGGGGAATTGAACTCATGCTGCAGAAGTGGCAGATAGCTTCATAATGCTGTGTGTAGCCCCTTGCACTACCAGGGAGTCCCCTAAAGCTGGAATTTTTGAAGGACATTCATTAAGATCAAAATCAAACCTCACGATATGTTAATAGATATACATATAATGTATTTCATTTTCTAAAAGATACACAGTCCAAATTTTATTAAAAATAACATTCTGTAAAGTAAAAGATGACAAGGATTACACAATATATTACTGCATTCATTACTCTGGATTTGGTAACCAACATTTCTTTAGTGACCCAACAGACTGAGGAAGAATGCAAATTATTGCACTAAGGTAACTGCTGTGACTAAATAAATAAATAAATAAGTAAAGGCTGCCAGATAGAACTTGTTCCTGCAGAATTTCCTAGGATAAATCTGAAGCCCTTAATAGTACGTATGTGTGTGTGTGCACACAACCGTGTGCACAGAGGGTGTGGGTCATGTAGTTGTAGGTGATTCTACCAACTGTCCATTTATAATTAGTATACATAGAGATAGCCTCATTCTTAATGTGCCTAGAGCAAAGTCAGTGGAAAAAATAGGGGCATCTCCTGGTCCCCTGTCTACATCCTCTCTAGCTTCATTCTGAAGAGAATGAGAGAAAATTAGTCACTCAGTATCTGTGTTGAATACCATTTTCAGAGTATTGCAGGACGTGTGAGCAGAGAAACTTAAGGGTTTCCCTCCTCCCAGGACAATACACAAATAATTCACACCATCCTTTTGCTTTTATCCAAAACATTTGACTACAAAAATCTATCTAATCCACAATGGAATATTATTCAGCAATCAAAAATGATAAACTCATGCCATCCGCAGCAACATGGATGGAGCTAGAAGGAATTATGCTCAGTGAAATAAGCCAGAAGGAAAAAGAAAGATAACGGATGGTTTCACTTATAGGAGGAATATAGGGGTACCAAATCGGACATCAGTGGAAAAACATAAAAAAATAATAACAGTACACAACACAACAAAGCAAAAAAACAGACAATTATAAATCAGAGACAACGTCCTGCAGGGGAGGAGGGAGAGGGATCAGAGGGAGGGAGGGAGGGACACAGGGGACTGAGGTGATGGTGCACGGGTGCATTGGTGAAGGAAACTCTATGGGGACTACACCTGAGGGGGTGGGGGGAAGCAAATATTGTTTAAAAATGAACAATGATGTAAAAAAATAAAAAAAAAGAATAGAAAAAAAGAATCTTTAAATAAATAAATAAATGCTGAGAAATGGGGGAAAAATCTATCTAAATATACAATTCCAATACAAATTGCCCTATAGCTGTCTTTTATGTCCAGAGGCAACTGCTCCCATTGTCTTCTACTGAAGAGTGTAAAATGACAAGAAAAATAAATGTGTGATTGATTATTTGAGGTAGAACAATACACTTGTTAAGATTGTGGAAACTGGAGTCACACTCCATAGATGAATCTCAGGTCCACTGCTTATTTACCTTGGACAAGTTACTTAATTACTCAAAGCCTCAAATTTCTTATAAATGAAGATAGTAATCTACCTAATAGGGCTGTTGTGAAGATTTAATGTGGTGATGTACATAAATCATTTAACACATGGTTAGAGTTCAGTAAATATTAGCTCTTATTGTTTTGAATGTTATAAAAATTGGATAACATAAAATATTTATTTGAGCACTTACTATTTTCTAGGAACTATGCCATGTCCCAGAGATACAAAGATACATCCGTTTATTCAACAGATGTTTATTGTGCACTTACTCTGTGCCAGACGCTGTTCTGTGCACTTGGAATATATCAATGAATGAAATAAAGACCCCTGTCCTTGCAAAGGAGAAAAACCATAAACACTAAACATAAGATATAATAAAATTATACAAGATTGTCTTGCCTAAGTATTATAAGGCAAGAAAGTGAAAGATGGGGCTGATTAAATGGTGGTTTCAGGTGAGGCTTCTAAAGCATGAAGTTTGACTTCATGCCCTAATAAACTGACAGAGAACACAGAAATGAAATGGGGTATAGCAAAGGGTGGGCGGACTTGCACGGGGAAAGTGGAGGGAGATTTCAAGAGCTGGTATTTATGGCTGGATAGGAAGTACCAACTGGATAGATGAAACAAGGAAAGGGATTCCAAGAAGAGTGAGTAGCATAAGCAAAAGCACATTGATGAAAGATCACAAACAACTGGAACATTGCAAGCCATCAAGATGGTGAGATAAGAGGCTGTAAGTGCACGAGGAGTGAGTTGAGAGGGTATTTTGGTGGGTGAAGCTAAGAGTATAGAATGGGTTATGTGGCTAGTTGGGAGTTATTAAAGAAAGTCTTTAGTTTAAGTATAGTGTCATCAGACATTGGTTTCAGAAAGTATGTTCTAGTCTGGGATCTAGGTTTTGTCAGTGAAATCTTTTAAGTGGTAATGAAATAAATAACGGCAGAGAGACCTAGCGAGAGACAATCAAGAGATATTTAGAAAGTAAACTTGACAATAGCAATTATCCATTGATTAATGATGACTGAGACAGAGGAAACAAGGATGACTTCCAGGCACTTGATTTTGATGACCAAATATACAATAAATTAGAGTATGTGGACAAGAGCATGGATACTTTGGGAGTAGGGTAAGAAGGTAGAACAATAATGAGTCTTGTAAGTGCCATTAGATTTAACAACACCTCTTGTAGAACAAAGCCACGGGTAACACAATTTCATAAATCAATTGAGACTATATAATCAATGTATTAACACAAAAAGAGAAGAGAGACACTGGATAGAACGTAGGGGGGAAAAAGCATGATTTTTCATGTGCTCATGTTATACACATCTCAGAGAGACAACAGGAAATCATCAATTATTTAGATAATTTAAATATTTAAATCATCATTTAAATAAATACTCCCTAATGCAAAGTGTATTCAGCCTCCATGTGGGCAAATGGGAAAGCAACTCTCTCCAGAGGGCCCCAAACTCCACCAGTAACAAACCCCTGTGCCCAGGACTGCCAATGCTGAGAACACTTATCACTGCCACTAATGACTTCTGGTTAGTAACCCTGCTGTCACAGCTTCTTATTACTCCTTCTTACGTCAAGTAGGTCTTTAGTATTTTAAAGACCTCATTAAGGGAACTTGCAGTTCTTGAGTTCTGCTATCTTACACATTAAGACATGAAGGCCCAGAGAGACCACAGGAATCATTGAAGGTCATGATTATTTTGTGGCAGAATTTGGACAAGAATCCAAATGAATTGAAGGGCTTTGGATTGCAAATAAGAAAGACCTGGATGACAATGAACTGAAACAAAACCATTTGTCATCTCACTGAAGGAAGAGTCCGGAAGTAGAGCTGACTCTTGTCCTGGTGCTTATCAGGCCTCCTACTTCACTTTACTGCCTCTCTCTTGCCCTGCTCTCCTTGAGTTAGCATCATGTTTAGGCTCATTTCTCTCCTGGTTATAAGTTGGCTGCTTGCAGTTGCAGCAACAAAATTCTTTCCTGTTCCTATATATCAAGGGAGAGGGAAAATTTTTACCTCAATCAAAAGTCAGTTATTTCTTCAGGATGATTGGGTTACAGATTTCTAACCACCACTGAACAAACAGTTATAAATAAGGAATCTTAAGCAGGAGTTGCCATTAACCTGAGTCCTTCAGCTAGTCACTGGCAAAAGGAATGTGGTTACTATCATAGGTTTATGCTACTATCATAGGTCAGCTTCCACAGATTAATGTGGGAAGTGAAAGAGAGGGGAGCTATTCAAGCAAGTCAGGCCTCCAAACTGCACTGTTCCATAGAAATTTTGGTGATGAAGGAAATTTTCTATATCCATGCAATCTAGCAAATTAGCCACTAGTCAGTTATAAATACTTGAACGTGGCTAGAGGATAGAATTTTTCCTTTCCTTTCATTTTATTCATTAAAATTGACATTTAAATTGGAGGGTAGAGAGATAAAAGGGGTGTGGGTACTGGGAGATAACCATCAGTGCTCATACCCTGATATTCATGGCACTTGGGGCCTCCCTGGTGCTGCAAGGGGTTAAGTCTCAACACTAGGAAGCAATAGGGAGCCACTGCAGCATCAATTTGATCTCAGGCCAGGGAACTAACCCACATGGCACAGCAGACTTCTCCTATTTTGTCCACTGTTCCCCTCAGCAGTGTATTTCAGTAAATAGGCCTAGTCTGCTCCTCATTTTTTCTCTTGTATGTATAAATGAATAAATCTTTAAAAAGAAATCCATGGCACTTTACTTGAACCTGTTCTCTGGTGTCTACCCCACTGTTAGAACTACGTCTCACATTTACTTCTCCTTATGCTTTATTTTCATATTTACCACAATTATCCCTGTATTGTGATGTCCAAAGTAAAGCCTAGATGATGTAATCAGGGTGGGATGAGAATCACAGCCCTGTAAGTATGTCAAGCCAGAGGCATTGGAGTATGTTGAGACTTTCAGAAACCTCCTGCATACTGACAGCAAACACAAAATGTTTTTCCTTAACAACAACAGATTTCACCCAAATACAAAAGATCATTTAAAATTAAAAAATAAAGAAACTCAATGCTTAAATCCTTGATAAATGACTGAAATATCAATGATATCTATTAAACCCAGGGAGAAACGTGATTAATAACTGTAGAAACAGAATGTTTTCAAGGAAAAGGCCCAAGAAAGAAAAAGAAACAAGTCATTTTTTATTGATTTAATAGAATTTTATTCATTTACAATAATTACAACATTGATTTTCAGTATATAAATTTCTGGGATACATCTTCAACTCCATGTGTGTAAACCTCACCCCACCCCTCACCAAGTTCCTAGGGCCATTCCTGCTATCAAGTGGGGGCCTTCCACTGCTCTGTCCCATGCCCCTTCCTTGTACCCACTATATTTTTCACAAAATCTAAGAGATTTTTGTTGTGATTTGTTACTTGATTTGGTTTGGTTATTTGTGTACACATATGAGAGAAATCTTTGGTAATTTTCTAACTTATTTTGCTTAGTATAATAACCTTAAATTTTGTCTGTGCTGTGACAAAAAGCAAGCTTTCATTTTTTTAATAGTGGAGTATTATTTACTTGAAAGTGTGTGTATGCGTGTGTGTATATATATATATATATATATATATATATACATACATATATACACACATACATACATACATACATGCATATGTATACACATACACACACGTATGCACACAAACAACTTAAGTCACCCATCAATGGGCATTTAGGTTAGCATTAGTATGATCAGATGCTATGGAAATAAACTAACTGCCCAAATACAGATGACTAGATCCAGAAGATGTAATATATACAATTTATACAGTGGAATACTACTTAGCTATCAAAAACACAAATGATAAATTCATGCCATTTGCAGCAATGTCGGTAGAGTTGGAAGGGATTATCCTAAGCAGAAATAAGTGAGAAGGAGAAAGACAAAGACTGGATGGTGTCACTTATAAATAGAATGTATAGATATCAAAATATCAGATGAAGTTGAACTAAAAAAAAAACCCTTGAAAGCTGACTGTAGAACTGAGGTTACCAGTGGGGTTTGGGAGTGATAACAAATTTAGGAAGGAACACAACAGACTATGAGGGCGGACTATGAGTGTTTCGGTGGTGGGTGTGATAGAACAACACCTTTAGGGAGAGATCCTACACCTCTAAAACACAAATTACAATATAAACCAATGTTACCTCAATAAAATAAATAAATAAAAAATATGATTTAAAGAAAGAAAGAAAAATGCCCTTAGGGTTGTGATAGGGATTGCACTGCAAATTGTTTTAGGTGTCATAGCTATTTTAACAAAGTTTATTCATCCACACCATCAACACAAAATATCTTCCCATTTCTTTGTTCCTTTTTTGTTTCATTTCCTTTGTTCCATTGTTCCAAGTCTTCTATTTCTTTTAGCAATGTTTTATAGAAGTATATAAGTCTCACTTCTTTTGTTCAGTTTATTTTCAGATACTTTTACCTTTTTTATGTGATTATAAGTGGAAACATTCTCTTAATTTCTCTTTTCCTCTAATTCATTATATGTGTATTGAAATGCAACAGATTTTTATATATTCATTTTGTATTCTTTCGCTTCACTGCACTCATTTATTAATTCTATTAGTTGTTTGTTGGACTTTTTTAGGGTTTTCTATGAACAAAAATATGAATGTTCACATTGCACATCTAAGGCGCACAAATACCTGGGGTCCTGGCTGACTTTGACACCTATGGAAACAATCTAACGTGAAAAACAGTCATAGTCAAACTGTTATAGAACAGTTTGTTCTATAACACCTTTGGAATCCTTTACTTGTTATCATTGGACATCACAGCTCTATGACAGAGCTGTCTTTCAAAAACAATATGCAGTGGTTGAAGTTGAGGCAGGAGAGCAGTAGACGTGGGTATGGAGTGAAACCCTGCTACTCAGAATTATGAGACATTTTTTGAACATTTTGACCACTCTAACCCCTTGGCAGAGTGACCAAAACTAAAAAGTAATTAAAAAGTTACCTCGTGTATATTACCAAGAGACATCAGTTGGTATGCCTCTTTTGTATCATTTATTAATATAAGCACATGAACAAAATAAATACAAGGTTTATATACTGAAATGTAGTTACTTTAATATGGCCACATTGAATTATCTCCATTAATAAATACCTTAGTTTCTCTATTTGTTAAAATTACTCTGAGGATTATTAATGAAATTTTATATGCATGCAAAGTATCCAGAAAATTCCTTGCGCATTAGTCTAGGAGTCTCTTATTTACCTGATAATGAAATGGAATAGGACTCTCATGCAGAAGCAGAAGCAGCTGTGCTTTTCCTGTGTCTCATGAAAATGTATACCTCAATAGTAAATAGCATTATTCTAAAATGTAAGAAAAATGAATCCATCATCAATACAATGAAATAATTGTGTTATTTTTCTTTTCTTTTCTGACTAGCCCAGCTAGATATTGGCTAAAATTATTTTCACTACTTTCCTACAATTAAGCTTTCCTCTGCAGAAGGTGGTTGCCTTCTGTAGGTCCTTCACCTAGTATTTCACAACAAAAGTAGCATTTGTAAAGAATACTTACCATGATATAAAAGTAACTTTTGTCAGCTACTCACAGCCTTGCAAAATTCTCCCTCTGAGGAAGAACTTGACTGAGGAAACTTAGCCTACCACAGGCTAAGGGAAGCCTTTGATGTCGCTTTCAGGGACTTTGTCACTGTACCCTTGAATCTCTGGTGACATGGTGCTCTCTGACTTACATAGTCCCTTTTAATGTTGGTTAAGTCTGGACTTACAAAAACTCTGGACCCACACAGAAGGAATGTCTAGTCCTTTTCCCTATGGAAAACAATATGATTTTTTCCAGGAAATTATCTTTGCCCATTTACCATCTCCACCCTCAAGTGTTTCCTTCTCTATGTCTCATGCAACAGTTTAACTATTCTGTCATCCTACCTCACCCTATTCAAAATTATAGATCTGACCAGTGCTGACATCAATGGAAACATAATATCTGCAAATCTAATATAATCTGATCAGTGGAGTGAAAAATTGCTAAGAAACACCATCCATTGACTGTTTTCTTCCAAGGATTATTCAAGCAATTTAAAAGCCTGACACCAAATAATTAGAGGTGCCCAACTTTGTGAAAATTGAAATAACCATTTCCCTTAGTAATATATAAAAATAAGAAAAATGAAAACTCTATCCAAGAACCAACTTTTAAAATTCCATAGAAATGGAATTATGTCCTATATAGAATTTTCACACATGGTATAATTCTATGGAAAAAAAAAAACATTGCAAATTCACTTTGACAAGGAGAGTACCCTATAAATGTTTTTGACTGCTTATTCAATTCATCCTTTATTTTATCCTGGTTGCTCTGTAGCTGTTAAGAGAGAGGTAAACTTGGATCATAATCATTAGCTCTAGTTTCCAGCCTCCTGACTTATCTGAGGAAATCAGGCCAGTAGACTTGCACTGAGTCAAGGAAAATCAACTCATTTTTTAGGAAATGTAAAAAGAGCAGTTGAGGAAAGATGTGTATTTTCTCAGAGACAGATGATTTTCAAGAAAGAAGAACAAAGTTGAGTGTGTGAGTGACATAAGCAGGATGAAATCTGGGCGGCTGAATCAAGTCCATATTTGTTGACAGGTCTGCTCCAGCACGAGGACTAGAGCAATTATAAGATGGAGTCTCTGAGAAACATTCCAGAACAGATATTTGGAATGCTGGGGGCATCTGGGTACTTTAAGCATTCTGTGATGTGACTGCCTGTGTATCAGGAATGAGTTCATGACTAAAGATATTTTGAGTAATTGCCAAGTTGATGAAATTGTCTGTGAGCCAGGAATTAGCACTCCTTCAATTGTAGAATGCAGATTTCAGGTAGCTGAGATCAGAAGACTATGCCTTCTATGATATGAAAAATGGCTTTTTCAAATGCTAAATGCAAAAGATAGGGCTATGGAAGAATGTATTTAAGAATCCTGTAGTTGGGGCCTCCCTAGTGGCTCAGGAGTTAAAGTCTCACGCTATTAAGCTATCAAAAGCCACTGCTATGGCCTGAGTTCTATCCCCAGCCAGGGAGCTAATCCACACAGCACAGCAGACCTCTCCTGCTTTGCCTGCTGCTCCCCTTAGCAAGGTAGTTCAGTACTTCCATCTGTTCTGTTCCCCACTCTGTCTCATCCCCTGTACCTCTGGCCTGCACCCCAGTTCTTATATGCCTAAATAAATAAAAATAAACCTTTATTATTTTTTAAATCACCTTTTTTATTTTTTTTTAATATTTTTTAAGATTTATTTATTTATTTACACAAGCACTGGGTACAGTCAGAAGCGCGGGAGGGTGAGAGAATTCACCAGAGCCAGAGAGGGGAACAGAACAGGCAGACTGACTGAAATACACTGCTGAGGGGAGCAGCGGGCCTGGCAGGAGAGGTCTGTCATGCCTGTGGGACCCTCGCCAGTGGCTGGGGATTCCTGCGCCACCAAGGGATGCCCCAAAAATTAAACCTTCAAAAAATAATACTGTAGTCATTGTATAATAACTAAAAAGATGAATTAATTAGGTATCTTAGAACTAGGATGCCTTGAGAAAACATGAGTTCTACCGAGGATATGGCATTAACCAATCAATATTTATTAATGATCCATAATTGTCTCAGTCAGCACTAAATTGAGAATTAGGAGTGATATTTAAATAGTAGGCATGACCTCTAAACTCAAACACCATAAACTCCAGGAAGGGAGCACATTTGAGTTGATAATGATCAGACTGATAAAATAAAACCATATTTAAACCTTATATTGTACAGTATAAATTGTCAGTTATGGACATGCAAAAAAAGGGAGTGATCAATGAATAGGTCCTAAAGCAAGGCCTCCAGGATAGGTGTTCTTCAGTTTCCAGAAACAGGAAATTGTTCCAAGTGGAGGCAAGGCACAATGAAGGGAGGATGAGAAAATGGGAATGTCCTAAGTAAGTAGAAATGAGATAAGTCTGGGCTTTTGGTTTTTAAGTAATTTAGATCTTAAAAGGAAAATTAAACAAGAGCATGTGTGGTCAGGAGATCAGAATCTGCCTTGGACAGTTCTTTGAGATGTCATTACAGAGTGTGTGCTATTGTAATAGAGAATCTCTAGGAGCTTGGTAAGAAACTCATCAGGTAGGTCAGAGCAAACTAACAGGTTCTTAAAACACATAAGCAAGGCTTAGTAATAAGCATTTAGGGACAGTTAATCTGTGAAATCCTGTGAAGTTTGTACCCAGGGAAAGGAAGTTGGGTTATGAAAGTGTCTAGAAATCAGTATGAGTTGCCTAGTTAGGCCATGATTACAATGTGGAGGGAATAGGAGAAAAATTGAAGGACATGAGGCTTTGTGAAAAAGCAGAATGCAATCACTTACAGGTCCCAGGGTTATCAATGACAAAGTCAAGGGTAATGTAGAGTTTTAAAGACTGAGGAGAGGTATTTCTGTGAATAGGAAGGAACATAACAGGGATAGTAAAATATGTGGCACCATGAGTTTAAAGAAATACAATTGGAAAGAGACAGTAAGTCATTGGAGATGTGGAATTATTGGAATGGGTAGCAGTTCAAAGAGGTTCAGATTTTCCATTACCTCTTAGCAAATGCAGACTAAAAAAATGGAATATTCTTTTGAAATTAAAATCCCTTTATTTTATATAATGCTATTTAATTGCTTATTTATTCTTTGTTTCCTTTCTTTCTTTCTTTCTTTCTTTCTTTCTTTCTTTCTTTCTTTCTTTCTTTCTTTCTTTCTTTCTTTCTTTCTTTCTTTCTTTCTTTCTTTCTTTCTTTCTTTCTTCTTTTTTCTTCTTTCTTTCTTTCTTTCTTTCTTTCTTTCTTTCTTTCTTTCTTTCTCTCTCTCTCTCTCTCTCTCTCTTTCTTTCTTTCTTTCTTTCTTTCTCTCTCTCTCCCTCTCTCTCTCTCTCTCTCTCCTTCCTTCCTGCCTTCCTTCCTTCTTTCTTTCTTTTTTAAAGATTTATTTATTTATACAAGAACTGGGATACAGACCAGAGGTGCGGGAGGGTGAGAGAATTCACCAGAGACAGAGCGGGGAGCAGAACAGGCAGACGGACCGAAGACACTGCTGAGGGGAGCAGCAGGCGAGGCCGGAGAGGTCTGCCACGCTGTGTAGGTTACTCCCTGGCCAGCCAGGAATCCAACCCGCATTGCAGAGGCTGCGGACAGCTTCATAGCGCGGCACTCAACCTGCTGCACCACTGGGGAGACCCTATTTTTTTATTTTTTAATGGCAATAATATCAGGATACCCTCATCAGATACTAACGCCGCAGTGCGCATACCACCAACTCAGCTGTATTCCACCACCATGGACCATTGCACCTTCTTCCCTCTTTGTTTTTACCCCTCTCCCACCTCACTCCCGCTTGCTGCATCAGTTCTGTAGACACCTATCAAGGGTTAGTTTTTCAGCTTGTCTTAAACCTAAGTAGTTTGAATCTTAAATTTGGCAAATTTATATTTCACTTATTAGTGGAATCAATTGCTATTTATCTTTCTCCTTCCTACTTATTTCACTTAGCAGCATTATCCTTTCAATCTCTACCCATGTAGATAAACTCATGGCATGAGTTTATCTTTTCTGACTACTGAGTAGTATCACATTGTGTACATAGACCACATGTCCTTGATCCACTCATCTGCTCTGGGGCACTTCGGTTGTTTCCATAATTTAGCTACAGTAAATAGTGCTGCAATAAACATGGGAGTGCAAGCTTCCTTTGAATTAGTGTGTTTGAATTTTTAGGGTAGATGCCTAGGAGTGGAATTACTGGGTGGAATGGCAGATCCATGTTTAATGTTTTGAGACAACTCCATACTGCTTTCCACGAGGGCTGCGCCAGTTTGCATTCCCACAGCAGTGTAGGCCGGTTCCCTTTTCTCCACATCTTTGCCAGCACATGTTGTTTCTGGTCTTCTCGATATGAGCCATTGTAACATGTGTGAGGTGGTATCGCACTGTGGTCTTGATTTACATTTCTCTAATAATAAGTGACTGTGAACATTTTTTTCATGTGCCTGTTGACTGCGTGAATGTTTTCTTGGAAGTGTCTGTTTAGTTCCCTTGCCCATTTTTTAATTGGGTTATGTTTTCTTTTTGTTGAATTTTATGAGTTCATTGCATAACTTTAGTATCAGCCCTTTGTCAGATGTATAGAGTGCATTTTTTTTCTTCCATTCAGTTAGGTGTCTTTTTATTTCAGTTATGGTTTCTTCCATTGTACAGGAGCTGTTTCATTTGATGTCATCCCAGCTGGTTATGTTCTTTTTGGTTTTCCTTGCTGTTGGGGACGAATTCCTGAAGACGTCACCAAAGCTTATGCCAGGAAATGTTTTGCCTATGTTTTCTTCTTTGTATTTTATGGTTTCAGGTTTTACATGCAAGTCTTTGATCCATTTTGGGTTGATTGTGGTGTATGGTGTGAGATAGAAGTTTAGCATCATTCTTTTGCATGCAGTTCTCTAGTTTTGCCAACCTTATTTATTGAACAGGCTATTTTTGTTCCAGAGTATGTTTTTGGCTCCCTTGTCATAGATTAACTGTCCATATCCATATGTGGGTTTATTTATGGGCTCTCAATTCTGTTCCTTTGGTCTGTTTGTCCATTTTTGTTCCATTACCAGTTGTTTATAAATTATTATGGTTTTATAACATTAATTGAGGTCTGAAAGTGTGATACTTCCATTCTCCTTCTTCTTTGTCAAGATTGCTTTTGCTATTCAGGTTATGTTGTGATTCCTTATGAATTTCAGTAATATTTGCTCCAGTTCTTTGAAAAATGCTATTGATATTTTACTGGGATTGCATTGAATCCATGTATTTCTTTGGGGAGGATGGCCATGTTGACAATGTTGATTCTTCCAATCCATGATCAGGGAATATTTTTCCATTTCTTTGTGTCTTCTATTTCTTTCAGCATAATAATGTTCTTTTTATATTTATATGTTTGTTTCTAACACATACAGACATGAGTATATTCACTTTTTTGGAGCTGAGCTTTAAAAAACATATTAGAGTTCAGAGAAGTAGAGAAGACAAGGAAAGGTATTCCAAGAACTGTAGTTGGTCTCAACAAAGATCTGAATGTCATGAAATAAAGATATATGATGGGCGTGAAGCAAGTCTAGAAATATAGTTTAACATTATGACCTTCTGTGATGTCTTTCCTGACCATCCCATTCCAGGAAGATAACTCATTTCTATGAGCTATACTGTTCAGATGGCATTTATGATTCATCCCCTAACCTTTTGTGTAAGCACTCAATTTCCATCTCTAGATAATGTTTTGGTAGTAAGAGTAAGTCTAGCCCATCTTTGTGTTTTATAGAAATATAAGCAAGCTCAATAAAATATTTCTTAGAAAATCTAAATAAGGGACCTGGAAACAGACTAATTATAATAAAGTAAAAATCAAAATCAACAAGCAACTATAAACCAGAGACACACTATGGGGGTGGGGGGAGAGGAGAAGGGATTAGGGTCAAAATAAGGGGGGTGGGAATTGTATGGGGAATATAACCAAGATGAAAATGCATGCATTGTGCAAAAATGAAAAATAATGTAAATATATATATATATATATATATATATATATATATGTATGTATAACTGAATCCACAGTAAAAAAAAAATATTTCTTCATTTAATGGTTTGGTTTTCTTGTTTTTATGATGTGAGTTAACAATAAAAACATAAGCAAGAGTATATAATTCTGTCTCCCTCTTTAAGCCAATGACATATGAGAACAGGCTTGGGTTGTGTAGTAAGAATGTATCATTATTTTAGTTCTCAATCTTGTATTTAAGAGACTACCTGTTTCATGAACTCACTTCCTACCATAAAATCTACCAAGGCAGCATGGCCCTTTCTTGCTTCACCTTGTCATGAGGATATGTGTATACAAATCTAACACACCTGCAGTTTTGTGTCTGGAGTCACTGAGACAATGAGGAAGCATCAGTGACAAAATTGTTCTGGACAACAGCCTCTTCTAATTTCTAGGAGCAGATGCCAGGGCTGAGAAATGTGCATGTTTCCGCTTTCATGGTTAGACCCTGGATGGCACAGTGCTTTGATTTGTAAAGTTTTTTGGGGTAAGGTCTCTTGTTTTTCTAGTATTTCCTGGAAGTACATTATAGAAGTTCAGTAAAATTTTCTCTTAAGCTTTCCAGAGTCAGTTTCCCATGAAGCTTCAAATTAGAAATTCCTCATCTACCCTATATTCTCTGGTATTTTAAATGGGCAATATATATTCTCAATATCTATTTGGCATCATTTTGATGACACTATTCCTAGCAAGAATTAAGCTGAACTTGTGATCTAAAGATGTATTTACACAGGTCAAAGCATTGATCTTCAGCAACTTCCCTTTAAGAAGGTATCAGTCAGTTTCCACCTTCAACCTTTAGGGATGGAGCAAGTGGCTATGCTGGTGGTGTCATGTGTCAAGGTGGTCATGCCACCCCAGCTTTGTTCACTGCAGGCATCCAGAGCCAAAGCCATCACAACAGAGGATCACTAAGGAACACCCACTGTGTGATACAGAAATGAGAACCATGTGCAGGAAGAGCAGAGGATAGCTATCTGCCCCCAATGAACATCTGTTTGTTCTCTTGTTTGTTTCTCAATAAATATTTATTGGATACTTGTCTACTAGGTAAAAATACACATTCCTAGACTTAATGAGTATGTATCCTCACTAGGAATATTTGAAGGCAGTCAAATGATAATTTTGTAGTCCCTGTTACTTACAAGGAGGGGTGACTGATGTACTGAAGCTAGGAGCAAGGTGAAGTTCAAAGGAAAAGGACCAACATTCACCTGGAGATTCAATTTATGCTCTAAAATAAGGAAATATTGCTTTGTCTTGTAGGATGATCAAAAATTGGTGGAAGAGTCCAGATATTGGGGAAAATATGTGCAAAAACCCAGAGATGTGAAGTGAGTACATAATTTCCATGCTTCACTTCAGTCCTCCCCTCTTGGAGGGGGAGATAGGAGATGAGAATTTTACTTTTGTCCTGGAAAACAATGGGGACCCATTTAAGGATTCTAGCAGTCACCTCTGAGTACTTTCTTTCTCAGATATTACATTTTTTATTTCAAGAGTACTGAAATGTCCAAGAAAACTATGGTGAGTGTGATGCTGAAGGCTACTTGCCACATCAGCACACACCATAGTCAACAGCTCTGAAGTTATTTAAAATAAATGCAGGTAAGGGGCAGAAATTATCTAGGTTCCACCTTTTCTAGAAAGGCCACAGCTTCCTCCTGGTGTTTGTTCTGGCTCTAAGCCAAGCCTGCAGTCTCTCACCCACCATGCAGGCCTCTCTTGGGTTTGTCTCATGGGTAGTTGATGGGAATATCAGCTCCCAAGTTGCTGCTGGCATCTCTCACAGCCTCTCCTTTCATGGGGGACATTGGAGCCTTGTAAATAACTGATTTTCTATCTGGATTTTGGAATCATTCCTTTCAAGTGTTGGGTGGATGGTTGAAGAGCTACGTGGTAGGGATGGTGTGGGCAAGAGACAATGAGAAGGTTGGCAGATTTGAGGAAGACACACAGTCATTTGCTAAAGTTGTGGATATTGTGCAAGTGAACAAAATATTTTAAAAGGGCATCCTTTTATGACAATGCAGGAAAAAAATCTCTAAAGTTTATTTGGAAAATGTGAAACAGATAAATGTACTTGCAAACCTAATACATCTTCCAGCTAAAATGGTCTGTGATGGCAGGAAGTATGAAGAAAGAGAGGAAAGGAAGGGAATGCTGAAACTCAAAGATAACACAAGGAGTAGGAGAAGAGGTATGACTTTACTGAATTATCAATATTTTTAGAACTACTCTACATGACTCACTCTAACTGACCATCTTGTCAGTTAGTCTTAGCCACAGTCAGACTTCAAAGAACCCAGAGCTCAGAAAAACTATTTCTACCTATGAGGACAAAAATAATAAAATCTTTAAGGAAAATTAAAACTACTTTTAATAAATAAAAATATTACACATAGATGTGTATATATATACATATATATATGCATATATATACACTCAACCACTCTATCAAATAAATTAAAAGATGTTGCAGACCTTAAAATATCACATTCAAAATAACAAAGTAACAAGGAGGTGATCTGACTATGGAAGGTAGGGAACTTTCAGAAGCCCTTCGCAGCTGAAGCACAAGCTAGAGAGTGGTTGTGACTGGCATATTATCTCAAGTCTACTTCTGAAGGAAGATCCTGTTATCCTGGAGGAAGATCAGGGTTCACCTAAAGGATCTAAACAACTTGGTCACTTGATACGATTTGTACTTTTTTTGAAGATTTATTTATTTATTTATTTATTTTTAATTTAGCTTTGTAGCAGTATAATTTATTGTGTTCTTTCTTTTTCTTTTTTTTTTAAATAATAAATTTTATTTGGTGGGAGTGCAAACTGGTCCAACCACTATGAAGATTTATTTATTTATGCATGCAAGAACTGGGGTACAGGCCAGAGGTCCGGGGAGTGAGAGGATTCACCAGACAAAGTGGGGAACAGAACAGGCAGACTGATGAAATACGCTGCTGAGGGGAGCAGCGAACAAGTCAGGAGAGGTCCGCTGTGCCATGTGGGTAGCTCCCTGTCCGGGGATCAAACTCTCGTTGCAGTGGCTATGGACAGCTTCATAGGTTGCATCTTAACCCCTTGTACCACCAGGGAGGCCCAATACGATTTGTACTTTTTGATGATCATCCTCTCAAAGGAGCTGGGCATGATTGGAGGGAGTTGATCAAGGAGACAGGGAGTGTTGTTGCATGAGTCAGCAATAGATAATTTGATCTTAACTTACGTGGCCACAGCAGAGAAGATTTAGATAAAGTGACTAAATGAAAGCAGATAAGGAGATTAAGTGTGATGGGAGGATATTGACCGAGACAGCAAGAGTTGCCCAGGTTACCTCCCAGGAAAACTAGGCCAACTATACCACCAGTTATCAAAAATATATAGGGAAGTGCAGCTTTAGCAAGAGGAGGAATGCTACCTTCTTTTATGAAAAGGGATTTGTTTAATACCCTCTGTCTTTTAAGAAGCATACATTTGGAAACCAACATTTGAAATTTCATTAAGTCATCCAGAGAGAATTTATGAGGATTTGGGACTGAAGACCCTGGAAAGAAGAACCTATGTATAGAACTCTAAAAAGAAGAAGTCACCAGAAGTATCAAGGGAACCCAAGGATAGAAAAAGATGTCCCGGACACAAAATAGGGAAACATCTCGCTTTGGAGAGAGATCAAGTAAGATAAGGAACCAGGAAAAAAAAAAAAAAAGCCCTCAGATGTGACATAAGTTCTTTAATAATAACTGATTTTTTTTTTTTTTTTTTTTTTTTTTTTTTACGAAAGACAGAAATGAATGAAGAAGGGGGTATTAATGGGAAGATAAAAGGGAAATAGTAGGGACAATCTGTTCTTTGAAGGAAAAGAGAAAGTGCCTGCAAAAGGGAGAAAGTGAAATTTCCACTTTTGGGAAAGATGAGCCCAAACTTAAGCTGATGGGAAAAGACTGACACCTGATGTAAATGAGGGAAAGGTGATCAAATAATCCATAGGTTAAGGTAGCAGTGGAGTTGGGAATTCCAAAGCACAGATAGAGGGAAGAATTTTGGTTGCTGTATGAGGGTAATACCTTCCTTTTGGCAGTAAGAAAATGTTAATTGGGAATATTGATTTGTCTCGAATTTGTGGAAGGAAAACATCAAGGGGATCCAGTCTGGGGCCTCCCCTGGTGGCGCAGGTGGTTGAGTGCAGTGCTGTGAAGCTGTCCACAACTTCTGCAGTGCCAGTTCAATCCCAGCCAGTGAGGGTCCCACAAGATGTGGCAGACCTCTCCTGCTGCACCTACTGCTCCCCTCAGCAGTGTATTTCATCTGTCTGCCTGGTCTGTTCCCTGCTCTGTCTTTGGTGAATCCTCTCACCCTCCTATGCACCTGGCCTGTACCCCCATTCTTGTATAAATAAATATTTTTTTAAAAAGAAAGGGAATCCAGTCTGTGTCTGAGATGCATTTTTGGATGTTTGAGGACTGTGTTGGACACTTGGAAAGAGTAATGTGGTAATGACCCAGCAGCTATAGTGACTTCAATTTGCGTGGAGTTGTGAATTCTTAAGGTAACACTTAGCTACTTCTCTGTGAAAGCAAGGAAGGCAGAAATTTATACTAGTCCAGGAATTCATATTTCTCTGTGAAAGCAAGGAAAGCAAGGGGAAAATCTTTCTATATCCAGGAATTCTGAAATTGGTGTACCAGACATCATGACTTAAACAAACATGATGAGTTTTCACCATTTGTGGAAAACATAGGTTTAAATACATAGAGACAGGGCCTCCCTGGTGGCACAGGGGTTGAGCGCTGGACTGCGAAGCTGTCCGCAGCCTCTGCAGTGCCGTTTTGATCCCTGGCCACCAGGCGAGGGTCCTACATGGTGCACAGACCTCTTTGCCACACCCGCTGCTCCCCGCAGCAGTGTGTTTCGTCAGTCTGCCTGTTCTGCTCCCGGCTCGGTCTCTGGTGAATTCTGTCACCCTCCTGTGCTACTGACTGTACCCGGTGCTTGTATAAATAAATCTTTAAAAATAAGTAAATACATAGCGACAACATTAGGTACACGTATTTAAACTGGAAGTAGATGTTGATGTAGTGTTTAAAATGTCTTCATCCAGTATAAGTTCCCGCAACCAAATTTACAAAGAGAGCGAGAGATTCAGAGAGAGGGGAGAGACCAGCTTCCCATAGCAACTTGCTAAATAACTTTAGTGGAAGGTCTTGCTTTTCCATTTCATTGCACTTGTTAAAATAAGCATCATTTTGAAGAGGGACTAGAGAGATACTAAGGAGGTGACCGACACAATGGCCCTGAGGGACAGGGGTTTGGAAAACTAATGATTCATACTTGGTTTACTATATCAGTGTTCTCGGGAGCCTGGTTGAACAGTCTCAGGGCAATGATGTGTCTGTCTCTGCATGCATGAACATGCATGTAAAACATCCAAAATTCCAACAAGTAAGTTTCTCTGAGACATATCCCTTTCATCAGCTTAAGAGATTCTGCAGGAATCAATTAAGCTCTGCATGCTTTCTGCCAGAGATGAAAATAAGGCAAGTAAGACCTTATAGCCTTCTTTAAGAAAAAAAAAAAAAAAAAAAAAAACACCCAGATCTAGGATTCCACTTGCTGGTTTTCATTAACATCAGGCTTTTCTTTTGAAGTAAATACCCGCGGTGATGATACTGGGCATCATGAGCTTTAAAAAAAAAACAAAAAAAACAAAAAAAACAAACTTATTTTGTCACTTTTATTGGACCCACTAAGCTTGAAGAAGATGCTAGAATGAAATAGTTCCTGGTCATGAATTCCCTCAAGAATGTAGTGTCAACTAAATAGTCAGTGGAGGCTGTTTTCTTTTCTTGAGGACAGTCTCCTATAGGATTCAAACATATAGGGCACACGGCTAAGTTTCTTGAACTTAGTTTAAAGGTACCCTGCTTATTAATCATGGGTTATACACCTTTGCATTAAACTTTCTCATTATTTACCTTAAATCTAAAAGCAAAATGTAATTATGTGGTATTTGAATTTGAGAGAGAGAGAAAATTTTCTGTGGTGCCTCAGATTTATGATCATAAAATGAAGAGTGTGAAAAGAACTTTGTGATCTCCCAGACTACCGGTTCTCCATCATGGTGACAAGGTTCACTGTTGAGTCATGACTGAAAGGGCAAACCAAGAATTCCAAAATAAAGATAAACAGAGCTTAATATAAATAAATTTAAAAGGATGCAAAAGAAACTGTAAACAAAGTTAAAATACAAGCTATAAACTGAGAAAAATATTTTCAACACATATGGCAGATAAAGGACTCATGCCTATAATATACGAAGAAACTTTTATAAACAACCCCAGAATGGGCAAAAAAATATGAATAACCTCTTTACAAATAGAAAACCCAAAGTTCAATAAACATATTGAAAAGATCTTCCACTTCATTGCAGGTTAGAAAAGCGGAGAATTAGAGTAACAATAAAATATCATTCCTCAGCTATTTAAGTGGCAAACATGAGGACAACTAGGAACCCATTTTACAGACTAAGAGGTGGAAAAATGAGTTAGTTGCTGGTGTTTAGGAGATAATCTGAAAATGTCTATTAACAGTAAAAGCATACGCATTCTTTGACCCAGTTATAATTCCAATCTTGGTAAACTATTCCATTAAAAAAGTAGATATTAAAAATATCAATGCAAAGATGGTCATTGCAGTGTGAGAGTTAGTACCAAAAATTGCAAAGTGAGTGTTCAAAAATGAGAATAATTAGGAATAATTAGGAAGATATTCATACCATAGGATATTTTCAAGACATTAAGTAGAATGAATGAGATCAATACCTGTTGATTTGGCCGCTTTCCACACATTGAGGGGGAAAAATGATGCCAAGATTGTGCATAATACAATCCCATTTTTAAAACTCAAAGTCATTATTTAGACACATATATGTAATAGATGTCATTTTGCATATAAGCCCATGAACATGTAGATATGTTTATAAAAGAGGGTTGATAATATTGTTTACAGTTAGAATGGGAGAAATAGTTGAAAATACCCACACATATTATTATCAGTGATAGTGAAACCACTTCCCTGGTATGATTTAGTTTATGGGAAACTATTGACAGCTAAGCTATACACTTGTAGAGATATACAAAAGGATGACAACTGGATGTTGATGAGGTTTAGGTCATTTTAAGTTCCTTAACTTCCTTTTTCATGTTTTCCATGTTTAACTTTATCTTGCAATTCTCATGTGGAAAATGTGTATTCCTTGACGATTATGTGGAAAAGGCAGATTCCCTTGCCCACCAACTCAATGAGACCTATCTCTGAAAGGGAGACCTGGTTATTCATGCTTTGTGATGGATTCTTAGGTACCTTAAACTAATGTGTTGCCAATGATCCAACACAAACTCTCATCCTCTGCAGACACCTTTCCATGACATCCCAGATAGCTGGTTTTCCAGGCTCTGTGTAAATCCCTTCAGGGGTGAGATGCTTACTGCTTGTCAGGGTAGCCTTTTTGTTTTGGGATCAGATGGTATAGATAGGACATATTTTTTCCCTTCCAATGAACTGGAATCTATTTCTCATAACTACTGTAGTTTGAACAGCTGTCTTGTAAGCATGCACTGTCTTCCTCTTGTGATAACCTCTAGAACACGGAGACTTAACATCTGTGAGAATATCCATGTGAGACTGGCTTTTTTATCATTACTAGGATCCACTAGGATACTTTTGAAAAAAGGGCTCCAGTGGGATGAAACATTGGGGTAACAGATTAAAACTGGAACTAATCCAGGTAATAGAGATGTCTAGTCACCATGTGATAAGCCGGGACTGCTGTGTATGGGAGGGACAGGTTACTGTCTGCTCATGAGTCAAGCATGCTCTGTTTCTTGTAACTGCATGTAGGTGTCTACAAAAAGCCAATACAAATACGTTAAAGCATGCAGCAACCAAAAAGGGAGAAATTAACTAAGGGCAACCCTTGAATGTCACATAAATTTATTAGCAATAAGTTGCCCTTCTTGGTTGCTCTTACAGGGCCTATTAGTTTCTAGGATGCTGCGGCTAAAAGCTGTTTCCATTATTGTAATCTATTTTATGTCTGTGTGTGTCAAGGATGGATTTTCCATCTTCTTTCTAATGGTTTATGAGATATAACCAAAACTTTAAACTTCTGTAACATCGACTCCACTGTCAGTGATAAGCCCAGGGGAGGACCTTGGAAGTAAACCCCAGGTTAATGGCCTTAAGCTTTAGAGTATACTGGTAGCTCTGGAGGACCTTTGTGAGATCATGAACATGAAGTAAGTAGTACTTATGCAGTCTCCAGCCAAGTGTGGGCTCTGCAGCATAGTTGTGAGTTGAGACACACACATGCACCAAATATTTAATCCATTCTTTATCAATTAAGACACAAATGCCTTTGAGTTCTGTCTCCCTTATTTTCTCAGGAATCAAGCTATACTCCATTATATAGATAGAGCCAAGTGATGGGTGGAAATAAGGTTAGAAGAGATGTTTAGACCCCATGGAGACACTGACATCACTGCTTGATTGTTTCCATTCTAAAACTTGGTAAGACTCTGAAAAACAGCCAGTCACCAGCAACAACCAGGGATTTTGTTTACACTTGCAAGAAGCTTTTGAGCAGAGCAGTGCCACTTCTTTCATTCTCCGGCTGTCCGTTTTATGGTATAAATTAATAGCCGTCTTGGTTTGGCCGAGAGCAGTGAATTCCTCTACACAAAGTCACTTTTCTGTAGCGAGACAGTCATTTTCAACACATCTTCTGTCCTAGGCTGGCAAGAAATAAAGCAAAGGACATGAAAGCTCAGAGGCTTAGAGAAGAATCTTGTTCAGAGCCTCCGCCCAACCGCTCATGGTGAGGAGATGTGGTGAATCTGGCAAGAGCGAAAGCAGCACTACTCTTGAAGACGTGCTCTTCTGAGAGTGATTAATGCCATGAGTGAATGGGACAACTTGAGATTCAGGCTGCCAGCTTCTCTCCTTTTCCTTTTCATGTCTCTGGAGTCTCTTTACATTTGGTTTATTTTGATGACCCATTTTGCCTGCCATGGAAAAGTCCCCAAAGTCAGCATTTGGACAGTCACTTTACACTATAGTTATCCTCCCATTTCAGTTTCACCCACTGTCATCATGTTCTGCCAACACCAGGCTCACCTTGCTGTCCACACAGGCCCCTGTCAGTGTCCTTCTCCCACCACCACAGCCTTCATCATTGAAATATCTTAAGAGAACATTCGACAGACATAAGCTACACTTCTTTATCATGCCAATAGTCTGCATGCTGGGTCATATGCCACTGTTCTTTGTCGTCCATCAGTCCTTCCTTCTACCCTCACCACGCCTGAACTGTCACTTTCTTAATGTCAATAACAACTTATAAAAAATGCTTCTTTTGGGCCTCCCTGTTGGCGCAGCAGGTTGAGCTCCATGCGGTGAAGCTGTCCGCAGCCTCTGCAATACGGGTTCGAGTCCAGGCTGGCCAGGGCAAAACCCACATGGCATGGCAGACCTCTCCTGCCTTGCCCACTGCTCCACTCAGCAGTGTCTTTGGTCCATCTGCCTGTTCTGCTCCCCACTCTGTCTCTGGCGAATTCTCTCACCCTCTTGCGCCTCTGACCTGTACCCCAGTTCTTGTATAAATAAATAAATAAAAAATCAAAAAATGCTTCTTTTTGGAGAAAGGAATCCAAACTCTGACTTATTTCAGTTCAGATGTTTGACAGCAGTTTGTTACAGAAAATTGGATACTGAGAGAAAATGTGAGCTGAATTACTTAAACTTTCGGAATGATTTAGTTTGAGATGTTGCAACACATATTTCAAAAGGTGTATTTACTTCCAGTTTGGCTTCTTTCTGACACCCAATATTCTCTTGGTGGGTCAGAAATATAGACTATTTCAACATGGAAGCAAATCAGTGGAATAATCAGCAATGTGTTCTAAATCAAAATAAAAGTGATTTTAAAAAATAAATCACTAATTTAAATATTTGTACCGTTAGTATTTTCTGTTGCCTAAAAAATCCAGGATTGATTCTGCTTGCTAAATCTTTAGCCACTATAATAAATATTTTTACCTTGTTTAATTGGAAGCCAAACTGACGGGACTAAACATAAGCAGTCGTGGCTCGGGGGCATTCAATAACATGGCTGGATGTCAGCTGTGTGTTTAGTGTGGACAAGGGATCTCTCTTTGCAAAGTCTAAGTCTGTATGCTGGAAATATCTGCTTAAATTTTTAGGTGCTTATTTCCAACTCCCCATTTACTTTTTTTTTTTTTTTTTTTTTTTAGCAATACCTGGTCAAATTTTCAGTTTTTCAAAGTCAGAAAGATCCTGGGAGTTGCCAGAAAAGAAGCAAAATACCTCTTCATTTAACCATTCATTTCTTTCCTCCCTCCCTCCCTTCTTTTCTTTCTTTTTTATTGTATCTTTTTTATTCATTTGAGATAAATTTATTGATCAATTACTATTTCAGAATGCTAGATGATCAAGACATGGCCCTTGCCCTGAAGAAGGTCATCATTAAGGGTTCTGTATGGTCAAATTCTCTCTTAGGACCCAAGCCAGGGAAAGCCCAGATCTTTCCATAGTTCTTTCCTCCTTTGTTAAGAGTAGGACTTAGTCTCTTGCTTTATCTAGAAGGTCAGAGTGAGAGAATTAAAGCTTTGTAATAACAAGCCCAGTTAAAAGTGAAGTAGAGGGCCTCCCCAGGTGGTGCAGCGGTTGAGCGCTGGGTTGCAAGGCTGCCCGCAGCCTCTGCAGCACCAGTTCGATCCCCGGCCACTGGCAAGGGTCCCACAAAAAAAAAAAAAAAAAAAAAGCAGAGCCCTTAGAAAGAGGTTCATCTGCTCTGTGAATCTACAGCTTCTCCATCCTTCCATCCTCCTGTTCTCTCACTGTCCTATATGAATATTTCAAATCTCTTGGCTCTGATAGAGTTCCTTTAACGTGTTCCCCTAACTAAAATCCACTGAGATCTGCTCCAGACTTCATATTTCCCCTTTTTTATGTTAGATGGGGTTAACCTTTTTCTCAAACAATTCCACTTACTCTACTTGAATATTATGATTAATTTCTTCTCTGTCATATACATCCACTGCCCTTCTTAACAATATCTATCGGTAAGGCTATTCTATGTCATATATTCCCCATGCTAATTAGTTAATTAATCTCCATTCTCTATAATTGTGTGTTTCATCTGCTTACTTCCCACTTGCTGTTCAAGTCAGTCTAACCTGGCTTTAGCCCCAAAACTAGTGGAACTACTCTTGCTAATGACATCTATGCTGTCCATGTTCATATGAACAATAAAACTATATATTTTTCTATTTATTTATCTAAAAATAATGTTCTGAAGACTTTTCTTGCTTTCACATTAAAGTCAAATTGTGCATTTCTTTAGAATTTATAAGACATGGATGGAATGCCTTCTGGTTCAATGCTGCAACTGGCATTAATTTGATGCTGACTCTTTGTGTATAACCTGTTTTTCTTTTGTTTTACTGACATATTTCATTACCCCTTCCTCCCTGGAAACTTTAATCTTTTAATTGTTGGTGTTTTGAACTTTTATAATAGATTTTAGTGAGGTGGTATTTTCATTCATTTTTGTGGGGATACTTTCTTGTTCTTTAAATTTAGATATCCAGGGCCTCCCCTGGTGGCGCAGCGGTTGAGTGCTGGGCTGTGAGGCTGCCTGCAGCCTCTGCAGCGCTGGTTCATTCCCTGGCCACTGGCGAGGGTCCCACAAAAAATAAATAAATAAATAAATAAATAAACAAATAAATAAATAAATAAATAAATTTAGATATCCACATATTTTCTCTAGGAGACTTACTTCAGTATATTATTTTGTATTCAGTAATGTGTGCAGTTCCCCCACACCCCCGGAAGTATAAGCATCTTGAAGGCAGTGGTCATGCATGCAATTATATCTCTAAACTCATTAAGTGAATGACTAGGTCTCAGAGACGCTCTTAGTTCTTCCTTGATATATCTTACTCCTTTTTTTGTTGTTAGACAGAATTCATTTTTCTTGGATTGGCAATGTTCCCAGATAAACTGTCACTTCCCTGAGTCTATTCCAGCTAGAGTGCCCACGTAACATACATTTGACCAATAAGACATATGCTAAGCACTGAAAGAGGATCTGGAAAGCTTTTGGTTTCTTGAAAAAGGTTTCCATTCCCTCTTTATTTTCTTGGCTTGTTCCTACCTGGAGTGCAGATATAAAATTGGACATGGGATAGTTATGTTCTAAACATGGGACAACGAGTATGAGGATGATAGCTGCAAGCTGAAGAAGAGGTAGCAGAATGATAAAAAGGGATGAGGACACTGACATACCATAAAAGTAATTGTACCAGCCCCTAAAGTTTAACTTTCAGACTTCTTATTAGGTAAAGAAAGTTGGACCTGTTAGGTCAAATCACTCTCATTAACTTTCTTTTTAAATATATATATATATTTTAATTTATTTACACTAAGGTGTAGGCCAGAGGTGTGGAGGGTGAGAGGATTCACAAGAGAGAGTGGGGAGAAGATCTACTGGCAGATCTACTGAAATGCACTGCTGAGGGGAGCAGTGGGCAAGACAGGAGAGGTTTGGTGCACCATGTGGGCTAGCTCCCTGGCCAGGGATCGAACTCATGCCTCAGAGGCTGGTGATAGCTTGATAGCACTGAGATTTTCACCCCTATACCACCAGGGAGGTCCCACTCTCATTAACTTTCTGTGCTTAGTCTCTATCTGGTAAAAGATCAGAGGCTATTCTAGGTCATGTTCATATTTAAATTCATTTATGAATGTTCTTTTTTTTAATACAAGTTTTATTACCATGTTGGTATCTTCCCCCTAACTTTTTTTTTTAAGATTTATTTATTTATCTATTTATACAATCACTGGGCACAGTCAGAAGCGCGGGAGGGTGAGAGAATTCATCAGAGCCAGAGCGGGGAGCAGAGCAGGCAGAGGGACTGAAGTACACTGCTGAGGGGAGCAGCGGGTGGCAGGAGAGGTCTGTGTGCCATCTGTGCGCCATGTGGGACCCTCGCCCGATGGCTGGGGATCAAATCGGTGCTGCAGAGGCTGTGGGCAGCTTCACAACCCAGTGCTCAACTGCTGCACCACCAGGGAGGCCCCCATTTATGAATGTTCTTAAGAAACTTCTTTATGAGGCTGTTTAACATTTTACTTATTTGACCAAATTAGAGTGAGTACCTGGATTGTCTGGGAGTTAGCCAAAGAGTAAGAGAGAATTTTAGTGAAAAGGATGTGACTTAGCTGCCATCTTTCATGCTGGCCCTGCTGCCAAGTGCACTTTGACTTCTACTGCAATTAGTCTAATGGTTTGGACCAACCCTGGCTGGCATTTGAGGTCCCATTTCCTTTAATCCTGATCTAATTATTTCATCAAAACCTTTGTTTAAATGATCATTCATACTTCTTTCAAGGGATCAAAACTAGGTAAGAATTAAGTGTCAGACTCTACTAGAGTTACAGTGATGATCATATCTCTGTTCTTCAGATTCTTTGCAGCATTCTTGTTCATCAAGAGTTTTTTCATCTTTATTAAAATTAGTTTATCAGGCTCTTGGCAAGTAAGTTAATAGTACCAAAAACTGCAAAACTGTACAAAAAGACTCTTAAAAGAGTAATAAAGACCACAACTATATGAGGCAGGGTTTTGAATGAAATCTTCCATAGGAGACTTATATTATGTTAAAGGCATTCTAATAAAAATAATGCCATGATAAGTAGATTTCCTTTTCTCTGTGTTCTCTTACACATCTTATTTGAATATTTGTGCAATTTTATAGTATGGTGACAATGCAATATTGTTATAAGCATTTCCTTTGTTAAAGAATTTCAATCATAATTTCCATCTGTTGATGAATGTTAAAAAAAAAGGGACAGTAATCAGGATAGAGGACAGGTCACCGCCAGTGGGTCCTTACATGTATGGACAATTGCAAGACCACTCAGCTTCAGGGTCCAACAACAGCAAGGTTCATTTGAAAAACAAAAGATAGGGAAAAGGAAAGAAAGAGTTTTTGAGGATGTAAGTGGCCAGCTATATCACCTCATAGTGTCTGCAGTGTCCAGAAGTCCCAAACAAAGGGTGCTCATGGAAGATGAGTGACACAGCAGTAGCCCACAGGCACAGTCTGAAGTTTGGGCCAGTTATTGAACCCGGCAGCAATGGACTCAATAGCATGAGGAAGTGGACCAGAGAACCAGAGGCTGTGATCAGTTCTTTGGGACACTGGGCCACGCCTGATGGTGCTCATTGCAGGTGATGTCAGAGGCAGGGCCAGAAGCAGGTGCAGCAACTGAGACTCTGCAAAGTTGTATGGAGGTGTGGAGGTCCAGAAGTCAATGAAGGTCTGGTGAATCCCACAGATGTCCACTGCTCTCTTCAGATTTTGGGAACAGAATGCTTCTTCTTTGAAGGTGGTCTGATGAATTCCTCCTCTTCGAAGGCTGGCTGCTGGTTCTTCTTTGAAGAAGGTCCAACAACTCCTTCTTACTAAGGAGACTGGCTGCAAGCGGACTCAAGCTGGCTCTTGCTCTGCCTTATGTCCCCCTTCAGTGCCCCTCACATCAGAAGCCTGACAGGACCGTTTTCAATCCTAAGCATTTGATTGGAACATTTATCACCAATCAGCTCATTTTCCATTTTTCAATCTGAATAATTTAATTATAAAGTGAGCTTGAGCCTGATTGGTCCATTTAACTTGCATCTGTTTGGCCCATTTTACCATCTTAGAGCCAGAAATAAAAGAGAGAAAAGCTCAGCCTGGCCTGCTGTAAGGTCAGGGAAGGCTCTTGAGCCTACTGGCTCCAGGGAGCCATGGCTAGATCCAGCCTCGCTAGGGCTGGGGGAGGGGAAATATCCAGAGGTGGTGGGCTGAAGCCAGCATGCCTCACCACCAACAAAGCCACTTTGCCCTGGAGTTTCTGCATGGCAAAGGGATAGGTTAGTATTAAAACTGTTATTAAAACGTAATCTGTCTTGTTTTTCATAGAACTTCCCCATCAAAGAATATGGGGCTAGACTCTAATGGGGCTAGATTCCTCACATGAGTCAGCATAAAATAACTGCCAAAATAAATTGACAATTTCAAATCTCAATGTCTACCCCAATAAAAGGTTTATTTTCTGCTCAGATCACAGTCTAATTGTGTAACTGAAGTGTGGCCTGTCATGTGATCACTTAAGAGGCCTAAAGAGCTTCCATATCATTAATCAGCTTCCATATCACTGTGGCATGGTTGCAGGGCACCCTAAAATTCTCATTGGGATCTTCTGCATCTGATGAATAAATGATAAGGGAAGAGAGAATATGGAAGTTCACTCAGTATAGCCTATGATGTTTGCGGTACATCACTTTTGCTAAAAGAGAATAAGAACATTTATCTACTTAGAATTTAAAGACTTGGTTTCCACATCTACTGCCAGTGGTCTTAAGCAAAGATAACTGCCTCCCCAAAAATGTCATATTTCAATGGATGAATGACCGAGTGAATTCTGCTTGATAACAAATACAGTATGTTTAAATATAAGTATAAAGTTTTTTAATAGTTATTCACAAATTTTGAGTCAATATACTTAGTATTTTGAAAACTACTGAAGGGACAAAGATAAATAAGGCATAGAGCCTCACTCAAAGGCCTAATTGTCCTCCATTTCTTCTTCCATTTTTCCTTCTCTTCTTGATTATTTCTCTCCAAATTTCTTTCCTCAAAGAAGACCTAGTTTTTATTTATTTATTTATTCACTTTTTGTGTAGAAGAACTGGGGTGTAGGCCAACGGTGTGGTAGGGGGTAAGAGGATTCATTAGAGACAGAGTGGGGAGCAGAACAGGCATATTTACTTAAATACACAGCTAAGGGAAGCAGTGGGTGAGACAAAAGAGGTCTGCTGCACCTTATGTGGGTTAGCTCCCTGGTTGGAGGTCAAACAGGCCATAGCAAGGGTAACCCTGAGATTTAACCCCCAGGCCAACATGGATGCCCAATACATAGCTTTTTGGCACAGTGATTTATCATTAAGTTACGAACAGCTTTCTATTCTGAGAATTTGTAAAGATGTATTTACATCTCAATTCATGTCAACATACCTTTGAAGCAATCTGTGAAGGTATGAAGATGAATCTATTTCAAATCTCTCTCCTTACTTATGTTTCTATTGTATTTGTTTAGTCATAAGCATTTAATAAAGATTCTGTAGTACACATAAACTTTGCCAGATTGTGGTGATATAAAAACAAATGGCATAGATTGTGTTCTCAAGGAAAGCAGGTGTTGGTATATTTCAAAGAAGAAAGATGCAGAGAAAAACACTACTGAGCAGGGAAGGGAGACACAATAGGTGAAGCTCTCCAGAGAAAATCATCATTGACTTAATACATGATTCATCACTAGTGTTTGAATTCTTGTTCTACCATGGCTAATTGTGTGATTGTAGGCAAATTTATTAGCTTCTTTGTGCTAAATTTCCTTTCAATAAAATCAGGATAATAATTTTAATTCATATATCATGAATGATGAAATAAAGTGCATATAAAACAGTGATTTTCACCCACTAACCATAATAATTTATTTTTATTATTATCATTATTGGCTAGGAGAGACCCTGAGGAAAAAAATTATAGAGAATGCCATTCTACTTAGAGGAAACAATGTAAGAAACAGGGAAGCATTATAGTGCTGAAAGGGAACTTCGAGTTTGAAGGTTTGGTATGCATTATGAGTTTGGGAGAATGGTGAACTAGGACAATTTAAAAGTGCCCCAGGAGCCTAAGGAATGCCAATATCAACCCACAGGAGCCTCTGTTTTAGCAACAGTATAATGTGATCAGATTTCTATTTGAAAAAAATAATATGATCCCATTTACAAAAACATCAAAAATAATAAAACACATAAGAATAAATTTAACTAAGAAAGTAAAAGATGTATATTCTGAAATCTACAAGACATCAATAAAAGAAATCAAAGAAGATGCAAATAAGTACAAAGTATCACCTGTTTAGGATTGGAAAAATTGATTTGTTAAACTGCCCATACTACCAAAAGCCATCTTTAGATTCTGAAATGCAATCAAATTTCCAATGACATTCTATTATAGAAATAGAGAATAGGTCTGAAAATTTATATGGGCCCACACAATATTCTAAATAGCCAAGAGAATCCTGCTAGATAATGAAGCAAGAGGTGGTACACTTCCAAATTTCAAGAACTATTATAAGCTAGTAGAGTCAAAACAAGGTGGTACTGACATATAGACAGATATACTAAAGGAAGGGAATTAAGAGCCCAGAAATAAACCCAAGCATATATGGTCAGGCAAAATTTGAAAAAAAAAAAAAAAAAGTCAAGAATACTCAATATAGGAAAGACAGTGTCTTTAACAAATGCTGTTGGGATAATTGGCCAGGCACAGGTAAAAAAATAAAATTTACTCCTATTTTATACCAATCCCAAAATTGAATTAAAGCCTTAAATGTAGAGCTAAGAATTCTAGGAGAAAACATTAGAATAAAACTCCTTAACAGGGGTCTTGGTAATAATTTTTTTGATTTCTAATGCATGAGAAACAACATAAAATAAGCAAGTGAACAAGTAGGGCTACATCAAATTAAAAGCCTCTACACAACAAAAGTCTAAGAGAAGACAACCTATAGAATGAGAACAATATTTGCAGACCATATAAGTGATAAAATTTTAATATGCAAAATCTATAAAGAGCTCAAAGAACTCAAAAACTAAAACAAAAACCAACAAAAAACCACAAATAACTGGGTAAAATAAAAGGGCAAAGAAACTTAATAGATATTTTTCTAAAGAAGATACATGAGATGTTCAATGCCACTAGTCATTAGGGGAATGCAAATTAAAATGATAAGGCAACATCCCTTGAGGTCTGTTAAAATGGTCATCATCTGAATGTTAACTAGATTGATTGTGATAATCATTTGCAATATGTACCAATATGTAATCATGATGTACACCTGAAGTGATTGTTATATGTCAATTATATTTCAGTAAAAATAGACAATTTATGTGAACCATGAATAGACATCATGAAGATGAGAAATAACAAATGCTGTGTGCATGTGGGGAAAAAAGGAACCCTTATGCACTGTCAGTGGGATAGAAAATTGGTACAACTACAGTGAAAAAATTTAAGGAATATTTTCAAAAAATAGAAATATAACTACCATAAGACCCGGCAGGCAATTCCTCTTCTGATAATACAGCTAATGGGACCAAGAACACTAACACTATAGAATATATTCATCACCATGTTTATAGCAGCATTATTGGCTATTATTATATAGGGAATGTGTGGAAGTAACAATGAATAAAGAAGTTGTATATTAATAAAAAACAAGAATATATAAGCCATTAAAAAATCAAGAAAATCCTACCATTTGTAACAACATGGATGGACCTTGAAGAAGTTATGCTCAGTGAAATAAGGCAGACAGAGTAAGACCAAGTACTGGATATGGACTCTACATAAGAAAAAAAAGAAAAGAAACCTCATAGAAGGGTATGTGTGTTTGCAGGAGTTACCCCCAGGAGAACTATGGCTCAGACATGAGACTTGAGGAGCATCAGTTTTCAGAGTCCATCAAAGTGTTATCCTCAGGTCCCTAGCATCATGTGATAGTCAACTGGAGTGCTCATTTAAAATTTCTAGTCCTAGGTAAACCCCCAAATACACGGGGCGGGGGTTGTTTATTTTTTCCAAATAAACATCGAATTGTATACATCATGCTTAGGTCCAGCTCCACCACTAAGAAGATGAGGGAAGGGTCAGGCATCTGCCTGTTTTTATATATACCCAGGTGAGTCTTAAGTGTATCAGTGACTCAGGTTTCCTATGAAATGGACTCAGATCCAAAGGATATTTGGAAAAGATGAGGAGAAAACTGAGTGAAAGTGATGGCAGAAGTGACAAAATAAAACATTTTTCAAGGAAAGGATCACAAAACCCAAAGATTAAAACTTTCCTTGGTTTTAGCAAGTTGGAGCTTTCTGTAGATGATGACAAAGCAGAATCAGCTAAGTAGAAAGACTATGGAGGCCTAGGAGCAGAGAAAGCATTTAGTGTCCTGACCATTTCAAGAAGCTTGACTAAAAGAAAAGACAGAGGAAAGTAAAATCAAAAAGAGCTAGAAAGAAATGAAGGGCTTGTTGCACTTAAGGATTTTTGTCTCTTACCAGTGAAAGGAAACAAGGAGTGAGGAGTGCAAGCAATGCCCCTAAGAAGTATTAACCTCTTATGTAATGGTCACAGGGTTGGAGGTTTAAGTTGCACAGAAAGGACAATTATTTCATAAAGATAAGGAAAGAGGCAGGAAGGATGAATGTCTGCAAGATGGTGGGGAGAGGAAATGGGGCAAGTAAAGGAGCAATTTCCTCCAGTTCTCTTCTGCAACCTTTACAGAAAGGGTCTGGTGTCAGAGATTCAAAGGAGAAGAGAAAATAAAGACATGCAGCAATTATTGCTAATTATTGCTATTTAAAGAGTGCTCCTTTTTTCCCCTAGAGTGTAGCTAGAAGGCCTGAGTTCTGCCTGTGGAGGAAAGGAAGATGGCTGCACTGGACTCATTCCTTGAGTCAGATGTGCTTGTACCGAAAACACTCCATTTTTATTATTGACTCTGTGGCAAAGGAAAGGGGAAACCACAGGGCCCTGTCTTAAAAGAGTCCATTGGTGGTAGCCACTAGAATGCCAGGGATCTAGCTAATTTGTTCATTCATCTCTGGGCCCTGAAGTGGTTAACAGTCTCCAAAAGTCCCTTGCTTCTAACTAGGGAATAGCTTTTAGGCTAGGAGATTCTGACGCAAGGCTAAGTTCATGGAACATGTTGATTTTCATACCACTTCAAATGGAGCCTAAATCAACTGTCAAATATTTACAGGCAATTTTCCTCATTACAAGAACTTTCTGTGATTATTATACTTGGGCAATGCTTGCATTTATTTGCACATAAGCATGTCAAGGTAGGGGAGAAGTCTCCCTGAGCTATGCCAGGAAAATGTCAAGGCATTCCAGTATTACTCAAGATTGGATTGGATAAAATGTTGGGCTCTTTCCCCAGATCTTGTCATCACCCTTGCTCAGGTACCTCAGCTTACCATTTTCCCCTACAGACTTCCTTTTATATACCCCACACTGAAAAGGCAGTATTTCCTCAGTGCTATTTAATAATCTCCATGAGGTCCTAAGAGTTACTGATGGGGCATTTTTAAGGGACTCAGGACAGTTCTGTATTCAGGTGCTAGGAATGCAAAATTAAATGAACCAGAAAAGACGCCTCCCAACACAAACATGGGTGACCAGGGACAGCAGACAGATGACCACTAACAGCCTCAGAAAGAACAGGACCTTAAAAAGGTTTTGAATGCCCATCTTGAGACCTTGGTAAAAGAGTTAAATGAAAACAAAAAAAAAAAAAGAAAATATTTGCAAAGCCCGTCTTTATTTTGTCAATTGTGAAATAGGCTACCAAAAGGGAGGTTGTGATTACCAACACATTCTGGCTTGAATTCATGTCTTTAAAGACCAAAATTAGTGCATTTTAGGTAATTTAAGTATAGGATGCAGCAAGTAATGTCATGGGAAAAATTCCCCAGGTTTTTAATCAGACAGATGAGGGTTAAAATCTTGACCATGCCATTCACTAACATCTCGACTTTGAAAAAGTTTCTTAACTTTTGAATCTCAATCTCTTCATCCATTGGAGATTAACATACTCAATTCACAGATGATTATGAAGGTGACGATAAAATATAATTATCCTGAGTAAAAATCGACCAGTGTCGTGGCTAGCTTAATTCAGTCAACTCATTCAGCGGCATGAGGACATCATTACACATATGATGTTGGATAAGAGAATAAGCGCTGGGTTCACATGGCCCAAATGTCAGCATGGCTAGTCATGGGGGTAGAAATCCTATTTTTATAAGGATTTGATGAGATGATTCTTCAAAGTACTTAGTGCAATAAATGACAGATGGTTAGTATCTAAGAGCTATCAGCTATTATCATGGCCAGAACACACCACCCTTTATTATTTGCCTTTACACGTGATTATCCACAATCCTGATCATTGCACTAGCCCTGGCACCCTGGGTCCTTTCATATATTCCTTTCTCTGTTTTTACCATTTTATCTACTGTGCCTACCACACTGGGATTTAATGGGTCCTTCATAAGGCCTTTTTGAATATTGAAAAAATAAATATATAAAGTGCTTGTCACTTAGGAGATAGTAACTTAAGTGCTTTTTCCATTCTGATATCAGCTTCCCTTTCACTGATTTGAATGGCAGAAAATACCATCTCAACTTGTCATAATGTGTATTTTTGGAGAAAGGAAAAATGAACCACTTCCATGAACAGTAAAAGGGTGCAGTGGAAGAGAATTTAAAACCAACAATCTGGTTGATTCTGAGGGTATAAATTAAGCTAGTTAAGCAGTCTTAAACCAGGATGTTGGCAAGATAACTATCAGACTCTGGCAGTTTTGTTTCTTCTTTAAGGTTAGGGCAAAAAAAAAAAAAAAAATCAAGGATCAGAGGATTTTTTAAAAATTTCCTGCGATCACAATAAAATAATTTGAACTAGTTCAGTGTGGACTGAGACTCAAGAAGAGGGCAATGACTCTTAGCAAAACTGAGGTTCTGTATTGCAAACAGATGGGCAACATTTTCAGGAACTTGGGACAAGTTTAGGTCAGTGTGAAAATCTCCTCCCCGAGGCTGCAGAAGCTCTAATTAGTAGATAAGACATTAGGCCATGTTAAAATTCCAGGCTGTAATATTATTTGTTAGTTTTAGGTTGAGCTCATGTTTTAGGGTGCTGAATTTGCTTATTGAAGCACACATATGTGCACGCACATACTGAAAGAGTAACTCTAACTTTCTGTTCTATGGGACTCAAAATAAAGATTTTCAAAGCCCTCTAGAAAAGGGCTCCAAAGATTTGTTGGATATCAAATAGCTCCTTCAAGACAATATTTTGATGAGTTAAGTGTAAATGAATCAGAAACATATGGATTAAGTTTCCCTTGAAATACACAGGGGCTTAAAAATCAAAGAGGAAACAGTGCCTGGCCCAGGGTCTGGTAGGTTGTGCCAAACCCAACACATTCGAGCAGCAGTTCAAGATATTTGAGGGATCCAAGGACCAGGCTGGCCTGACCCACGCCTAGTTCCTACCGTATTGAAATAGAGAACATAAGTCAGGCCATTTATATTGCATTATTACTAAAAATTCCTCTTTCCTTGTGGTTTGAAAATTAACTAAACTGGGACTTACAAAATAAAGCACTATAAATGGTCTATAGCACAGAAACCTCTCCAAAGACTAAAAGAGAAAGTTCAAAATGTTCTAGACAGTGTAGCTATTATTGTCTGACAACACAATAAAAGATGGGCATCAGCGTAGCATCAAAATCTGTTTACTGGTGTGTAACTCTAGATTTGCTTTTCAGAAGTTCTCCGCAATACTGCCAGAATGGATACATTGGAATAAAGACTAGTTATTTCTGAAGATAAATCATACATTCATCAGCATTTCCAATCACTTCTCTTATTTACTATAGATAGTGGATTTTAAAAACTTCTAATTGGTTAATCAGTAAATTGCTGATGTAGGAAACTTACATTTGAATCTCATCACAGGAGACACATGCTCCAAATAGATTTGATCAGTTAAACACATAAATGCTAGGTCTAATTTTAATTTAGGTATCACTTAAAATTAGCCTGCTTTTATCACTTGAGACAAATAATTAAATCTTAGCATAACCCACTTTAAGAATTAACCAATAGGGTATTGACCAACCACATAACTAAATCCAGAAGCAAGCAAAGTGAAATAGATGTATGGATTGCCCGAAAAATGGAAGGAAAGCTATTCAGATAATCATATGCATAATTTGTTTTAAACATGGTTTTCTCAATTATAAGTAATACACAGGTTCACAGAAAAGTTAGAAAATACATAAAAATCAAATTGTTAGGAAAAAGAATCACCAGGAATCTGATAATTAAGAAATAACTTTCAACATTATGGTGCCTTTGTCTATAGAGAGGAAAAATGTTTATATTATAAATAATGTTTTGTGCTCTTAATTTTTCAGTTAATAGGCTATAAATATATTTCCAAATCATTAGGCAAGTACCTGATTTTAGCACAAACTTTTACTATATGTTTTATTTTTTTAAAGATTAATTTATTTATGTATACAAGAGCTGGGATACAGGCCAGAGGTAGGGGGTGCAGTGAGAGGATTCACCAGAGACAGAGCAGGGGATAGAACAGGCAGACTGACTGAAAACACATTGCTGAGGAGAGCAGCGGGCAAGCCAGGAGAGGTCTGCTGTGCCATGTGGGCTTCTCCCTGGCCAGCCCAGAATGGAACTCATGCTGCAGATGCTGTGTACAGCTTCACAGGATGTGTCTTAACCCTTTGCACCACCAGGGAGGCCCCTATATGTTTTAATGTAATTTATTTGACTAGGTACTTCTCAGATGGTTTCCAAATATTTAGTTACCAAAACTGACATGAGATAAACATGTTTTATGACTAGTTCTGACATTTGTCTCAAGATAAGCTCCTAGAAGTGGAATTTCTGGGTAAAAGTAGTTACATGTTATAAAATTTCGTGACATCTATATCTGTATCTCTATGACAAGATAGTTTTTATATAATGTATACATAAACACAATGATAAATTGTCCCTAAGTGATAGGCTAAAACAGAGTTGATTAACTGTTAACTACTTGGTAAATGATTAAGTTATACCCAGTAAGGTAATAATAATGAGCTCTTTTTTGATAGAAGATATGAGTCAAAATGATATATTAACCTTTTCAATCTTTTCTCATCATAAGGTCAAAAAAGTATATCTACTTGATTCAATTTGGCTCTTCTGACTCTAGTGAAATTGAATGGGATTCCTGCTAATTAGGTGCTACTATTTCTTGCTTCATGATTTACTTGGACATGGCTTGTGTTTGTGTTTTATTGGTATGTTTTTGTACTTGGTATGCAACAGTAAATAACTCTAAAGCATACTAGGTGTGGCAGACAAATGTTAAATTGATCCCTGTGACCAGCATCTCCTAAGGGTTATGCCTTTGTGTGATCCTGTCCCCTTCAGTTTCATCTAACCAATAGATTATAGTGAAGATAATAGGATGTCTCTTATGATAAGCTTACATTACATAAGGCTATGACATGCTTTCTGAATCACTCTAGAGACTTTGTTGGCTTGATGGAGTAAGCAGCCATACTAAAAATGCTTCATGACAGAGAACTGTGGGTGAACTCTAGTTGCTGTTAGGGAACTCCAGGGCATAGATAGCACAAAGTTCAGTCCCTCAGTATCACGTCTGAAGGAGATAAGTTCTGCTAGCAACTTGCGTGAACTTGCATGAGGACTCTTTCATATCCAGTGCAGACTCCAGGTGAGAACACAACTCAAACCAAACCTTAACAACAACTTTGTGAAACATGGACAGGTCACTCAGCTACCAGCTCACCTTTGTCCAGACTACTTATCCGTGGACATTGGAAGGTAATAAATATGTTTTATTTGAAGCTGTTAAGCTTTTGATGATTTTCTGTGAACAATTAATTTTTTAAAGATTAATTAATTAATATAAGCACTGGGTACAGTCAGAAGCTCTGGAGGGTGAGAGAATTCACTAGAGCCAGAGCAGGGAGCAGAACAGGCAGACCGACGAAAGACACTGCTCAGGGGAGCAGCGGGCGGCAGCAGAGGTCTGCGCACCATGTGGGACACTTGCCCTTGGCCCGAGATGGAACAGGCGCTGCAGAGGCTGCGGGCAGCTTCACAGCCCAGCGTTCAACCGCTGCGCCACTGGGGAGGCCCTCAACAGTTAAATATTAATAAGCTGACCAGTACAGACTGAAAATGTGTTATTACTCTCTCAATTTTAATTACCATTTTGGCATAAATAAAATATATAACTTGAGAAATAATCTATCTGGATCTATAAATCCTGAAATGTCCAAACAGCCAAATTGTTTTGTAATGATTATATAGTAATTATTGATTTAAAGATGATTCTACTTTAATATTTGAAGAATATTGCATGTGTGGTGATAACATGATCTACTAAACTCAGACGAGCAATAGTGACCATGGTGGCAAATCAGCAAACATAGTCAAGGAGACCCCATTCAGATGTGGGCTTATTTCAAACTGAAAACAAATCTAAAAGCTGAAGGACAAAGATCATTAAAAACAAAGGAAGAGATATTCCAAAATTCTAGTTAAAAACAAACAAGTTGAAATAAAATACAGACAGATGAAACAGTTATTGCTAGTTTTCTATCAAAAGAGTTTGTGACCTCTTTTTTGGTTTTTATTCAGAAATATTTCTGAATAAATTTAAAAAAGTATGTAATTTTGCTGTTTTCATTATTTTAATAATCTTTAGTTATTCCTCTAAAATTTTTTGTGGTGACTTTTTTATTTATTGAGCTAACATTGTTTTATAATACTGTACGTGATTCAGAGGCACAGAATTACAACTCTTCAGATATATGTCACCATCCATACCCAACACTAAATACCAAGGCACCCATAGTCCTACATCATAGTCCCCTCCCTACCCCTTCTGGTAGCCTTAACTCTACAGACAAATTTCTAGGTCTGGCTACTGGTTTTTGTTTTTTTCTGAACCTTTTCTCTATATATTCCACATATAAATGAAACCAAAGAGTATGTCTATCTCCTAACATTTTTCTTCATGTAACTCCTTCCAGTTCTATCTGTATTGTTGCAAATGGTAAAATATCATCTTTTTTGTTGCTGAATAGTATTCCATTGTGCATATATTTCACCTATTTTTAATCCACACTTCTGTTCCTGGGCACTTGGGTTGTTTAAATGATTTGAGTGTTGTAAATAGAAATTCAAACAATTTATGAGTGTATATTTCCTTTTATTTAGTGTTTTTGCATTCTATGGGTAGATACCTAGGAGTAGAATTGCTATATTGTATGGTAGCTCTATTTTTTTTAATGATTTATTTATTTATTTATTTCATACAAGAACTGGGCCAGATTTGTGGGAGGGTGAGAGGATTCACCAGAGACAGAGTGGGGAACAGAACAGGCAGACTGACAAAACTCACTGCTGAGGGGAGCAGCGGGCGCGACAGGAAAGGTCTGCCACACCATGTGGGACACTCGCAGGCCGGCCAGGATCAAACGGGCGCTTCAGAGGCTGCGGACAGCTTCACAGCATGGCCCTCAACTGCCTGTGCCACCAGGGGAGGCCCGGTAGCTCTATAAATAAACTATATTTTTAAAGAGCAATTTTAGGTTCACAGAAAAATTGAGTAAAGGTACAAAGATTTCCCATATCCCCCTTGCCTCATGCATTCATAGCCTCCATCTTATCAAAATTCCCCACCAGAGTGGGTTCATGCTAATGTGTAATCACATGTACCCACCCTGTTAGTGAAGAATAGATTCATTTCTCTAAAAATCCTATTTGCTCTTACTATTCATAATTCCTCTGTGCTAACCCCTGGATAACATGTTTGTTTGTTTTGTTTTCGTTTTTGTTTTTGGCTGTCACCATAGATTTTTCTTTCCCAAGATATCATATAACTAGATTAGTGCAGTTATACGCCTTTGAAGTTCCTTTATATGTCTTTTAGATTTTACTGTGGCATATTACTCCACTGTCCAGATATATCTCAGTTTGCCCATTTACTTACTGAGAGATATTTTGGGTGCTTTCCAGTTTTGATAATTATGAATAATATTGTTCTAAAAGCCTTGTGTTTGTTTTGTGTGGACAGTAATTTTCAACTTACTTTGGTAAATGCCAAGGAGTGTGATTGCTGGATTCTATGATAACACTATGCTTCGTTTTATAAGAAACAGCCAAACTTACTTCCAAAAGGGTTGGAACATGTTCTTCCCAACACCAGGGAATAAGATTTCACGTCGCTCCACATCCTCTCTAGCATTTAGTATTGTCAGTGTTTTGGATTTTGGCCATTCTGTTAGATGGGTTTGGTATCTCATGGCTTCACTTGCAATTCCATAATGACAGGTGAGGCTGAACACCTCTTCATGTGCCAATTTGACATTTGTGTAGTTTCTTTAGTGACATGTTATTCCAGTTCTCTGGACCATTACTTGATCAGGTGGTTTGATTTCTTTTTTTTTTTCTTTCAATATTTATTTATTTATTTATTTATTTGTACAAGCACTGGGTACAGTCAGAAGCATGGGAGGGTGAGAAGATTCACCAGAGCCAGAGTGGGGAACAGAACAGGCAGACCGACGAAAAAAAAGACACTGCTCAGGGGAGCTGTGGGCACGGCAGGAGAGGTCTGCGCGCCATGTGGGACCCTTGCTGGCGGCTGGGGATCGAACCGGCACTGCAGAGGCTGTGGGCAGCTTCACAGCCCAGCGCTCAACCGCTGTGCCACTGGGGAAGCCCTGGTTTGATTTCTTATTGTTGAAAATGATACTGCTTGTTATTAAATTTTAGTAGGTATCTGTATATTTTAAATTATAGTCCTTTATCAGATAATGTCTTTTGAAATATTTTTGCCCAGTTTGTAGTTTGTCTTCTCATTTCCTGACTGTGTGTTTAGCAAAGTTTTGAATTTTTATGAGAACCCCTTATCAATTACTTGTCTCATGGATTGTGCTTTAGTATTATATCTGAAAAGTCATTGGAAAATTCAAGCTATCAGATTATCTTCTCTTCTAGAAGTTTTGTGGTTTTGCATTCTACATTCAAGTCTAAAGTCCAGTTTGTGTTAATTTTTGTGAAAGGTGTAAGTGCTATGTCTAGACTCATCATTTTGCATGTGGGTGACAGTTGTTCCAGAAACATTTGTTAAAAAGATATCTCTGCTTCAATATATTTTTTTTCCTTTGTCAAATATCAATTAACTACATTTATGGGAGGTTGATTTCTGGGCTTTCTGTTCTGTTCCATTGACCTACTTGTCACTTTTTTTTTTATCATTCCACATTGTCTTTTTCAGTTTTATTTTTGCTTTTTGTATGTGTTTGTCAGTGCTTTATTAGAATATATATACCAGTGCCTCCCTGGTGGTGCAGCAGGTTGAGCGCAGCACTGTGAGGCTCTCCACAGCCTCCTCAGTGCTGGTTTGATTCCTGGGAGGCCAGGGAGATTCCCACATGGTGTGGCAGACCTCTCCTTTCTTGCCCGCTGCTCTCCTCTGCAGTGTATTTCTGTCCTTCTGCCTGTTCTACTCCCTGCTTTGTCTCTGGTTGATTCTCTCACCCTCCCGTACCTCTGGCTTGTACCCCATAAATAAATATATAAATATTTATTTATTGTATAAATAAACCTTAAAAAATATTCGTTAGTGTGTATATATATATATATATATATATACCAGACATACCACATCATTTCGGGACTCTTGTTCAGACAGAAGCAATGATATTTAAAATTATGAAACAGTTTGTGTGGGTGCCATATTTCTCTTTACATTTAATTCATTCAGGCATTCATAGGTAATAATGCTGTATCTAAAGTCAAACTACCGATTTCAGTAAAATAGGCACTCAAGACAAGGTCTTTAGACTTTAAGTTCAAGGCTCTTTTATGTTAGGGCATTTCCTATTTTTGCCCCAAAATTTGAGCCAATCTCTTCATGGCATTGTTTACCTCCATTTTTCCCAGGGTGTGGATCAGAGACTGGAAAGCAGGCAGGAGACCCTAGTAGATGAGGTGCAAGGGACAACAAGCAGGTTCACCACTTGATGTGAGAAGCATCAGCTGTAAATAAGGCCTTGCATCTTGGCTTTGGTTAGTGGATCTTGAGGGAAAGCAAGACATCAGTGTTATAACCTACAAAAATGACAAAACAGTTTAGTGAATTCATGTCACTGTTTGCCACCACGGTGAGTTCACAGCTTTAATAAAGTGTGGACAACACAAAATTAATGATCAATTAGTTGATGCCACAGAAAGGCATTTATACAGTGATGATGGTCTGGCTAAAAAAATGTAAAATCCCTCCCAACCAATTGATAGGTCTTTACCCTTGTGAACAAACCTTCCAGTCTATTATGATTGTGTAGTTTAGAGGCTTCTAGACAGCCACATGCCTGTCACAGGCCAACACTGTGAAGATTTAGCTCTCCATGCAGCCAACTACATCAAAGCAAAAGAGCTGGACAACAGAAGGGATGCTTTTGAC